>NC_143486.1:39195632-40643632 GCF_027475165.1 Benincasa hispida | reverse complement strand
AAAACTTCTTTTTCAAAATAGAAAACCGATTTCCTTTTAAACTCATGGTTACCATGATCAATAACCACCCATTTCATTTGGTTATTTAAAAGAAAAATGATTAATTATCTAATAATTAATATTATTATAAATATAAATGATAAGCAACTTATCATACTATATTTATAACCTATAGTTTTAATATTTCATCTCATGAAACATATAAACCACAGTCCTTTTTCTATTCCATGGTACTTAATGTAAATCTCATTTACATTAATCCTCCACTAGATGTATCTCATACATCATACTGATTATATCATATATAATCAAAATACCTCTTGTCAATTTGAACATTTCAAATCAACACTAAGAACTTGATCCTTCACCATGAATCCAAGCTACCAAGGGGACCTCATGGACCTGTAGATCCGAAACGCTAATGGTATGTGAATAACTGACTAAACTCTTTAGTCACGGGATCCACCATCCGTTAACTGCCAGAAACTTCTCTAAAGACCGACAGCTGAACTCTTCTCACTACAGATATATTATGTGTCCATCTTAACCAATCAGCATTGACAACCCTTCACAGATCGCTCGTAAGTACAGCTGGGCCAATAACCGTTATGCCCCTGTAGTTACATCTGTCTTCTTAAGTACCGCTGATCCCTCTAATGAACATAAATCATAGTTCTACTATGACCGAGTCTTCTCTTCCAAAGAGAAACTGTAGCCACTATGTTCAAGCCCCGGAATCAGCCTTTAAGGAAGCAATCTATCTACTTATCCCTGCTTCGGGAAAGAAGTGAATTCCATATTGTGAATTGAGTTTCTAGCTCCCAGATCAGACAAGTCCCCAAAAAGGTAGGCATGTTGAGTTGGCAATCTGGCCACTCTCACCCATACTAATCAAAAGACCACCCTCAAAGGCAGGAATACACAAACACTCAAGATTGAAGTCATGTCACCTATGGTCGTTTAGGTGAGATGCAAGTCTCTAGTATCAATGACGTTATATACAGAGTCTAGTCATCTCGTGGTCCAGGTCTTATACAAACTCTTTGTATAGGACACCCCCGCTCCACGTCTCCACACGAATGGTCAGGATCAACCATCTGTAGTAGTTTACAACACTTGTAAACCTCTACAAAGCGGACCGTATCCGTAGTGTCACCAGGATCAGGTATCCTACCTTAATCCTTATACTATAGACCAATTTAGGTTATCACTTAAGGCATGATCCCCTTGTATATCACATATACATGCTTAAGTTCACATAAGATAACCAAGGAGCTTTATTTATTGGATATGAGTAAATACCAGAATTAAATAGCACTTATTTTATTCATTGAACAATGTGTATCTTTACAAAACAACGAGACTCTAGGAGAATTAGGACACTAATCCCAACATGTCTTCTATTCCTTTTTTCTTTTCTTAGTTTCTCAAGTATGTTGTACGTTTTGTTTAATTAAATGCATGATCTATTCTGTTTCTCTGTAAAATTGTGTTCTGTAAATTTTTTAGAATTGGTACGATCTGCTTCCACTGCAGACCCTTCACAAGGATCCTTCATGGCTTACCACCGTTCCAAATTTCATAGTTTTTGCTTAGAGTGTTAGGGCAATTAGAAATTCGGTTGTGGATGTAACAACCTGTGTTCAGGGATTTTGGCTAAAAGTGCAGAGGCACACGTTTTGCATGCAACATTGTCCTAGCCATTTATTGAAGAGTGTGATTCTTCCTTTTAGCCATACCATTCTGCTCAGGAGTTATGGGAGATGAGATCTCATGCTAAATACCCTCTGAATTACAAAAGGTTTCAAATTGAGAGTTTTTGAACTCTTCACGATGATCAGTTCTTATTCTCACAATTTGTACCTTTTGTTCTCTCTAAAGTTAGACATAAAGTCTCAAACTATAAAAGTATCTGATTTTTATTTGATAAAATGCACCCATGTGTACCGAAAGAAATCATCAACACAGACATAAGCATATCATTTACCACCTAAGCTTTCCACCTGCATAGGCCCCATCAGACCCATGTGTAGTAATTCCAACACTCGACTGGTAGTATGAGCAAGTACTTTCTTATGAGCAATTCTGGCTTGTCTTTTATCTTGACAGTCACCACGTACTACTTCTTCGTCTCAAGATAAGGAGGGTATCCTTAGAATGGCCTTGAACACAACCCTTTTGATAGAGTAAAGATTATCATGGTTGGAGATTTCGTTTGTTGACTTCATATTTTTATAAAACATTAGTTTTTGTAGATATCTCAAAAATAGTTCTTTACATTGGTGTTAGAACACAGTTTATTTTCCTGCATAATATTTTTCCCAATTTGGAAATATTCGACAGATTTGTTCTATCTGATATTTGCTCTATTGAGGTGCAACTTATCTTCTCCAAATTGGGAGTTGTTTCCTTTTCTGAATTCATTTATAAAAGTAGTATTATGTTGATTTTTGAAGTGAGCCATTTTTGTTTGCCGCTTTTGGTAATCAAACAAGATGAGTTTTAGTTTAATGGCCATTATGTGTATCGTTGTGTTCTTGCTTGTTGCTTACTATTCTACTGTGCAAATTCTTCATCTCTTGATTGCAACACATTGAAGATAATCACGGTCTTAGGGGGAGCCTAAGCTATTGGTACTAGAGAAGAGATTCTCAGTCTTAGGAGGAGCCTAAAACTTAGGATCGAAAGAGAAGTTCAACATCTTAGGGGGATCCTAAGAATCATTAGTGAAGAGAGTTCATTAACTCAACGAAAGATATCAACGTGAGAGGAGTCTCATTCATCTTCAAAAGCCGAGGTGGTTAAACTAATATTATCAAACTTAGAGGGAGCCTAAGTACAACTGAGAGGGAGTCTCACATCTAAGAGAAGCCTAGGTGGTCAGTGAATTGAGCTCTACATGAGTCATTGTAATGGTCTTGTATTATATATAAGTACTACATTATAAACTGATTAAGTCTTTAATATTAGTGGGTTATCTTTCCTGGGCATACTGTCCCCCAGATGTAGGTGGCTCATCATCGAACTAGGTTGCAAACTCCTGTATTCATTTACTTATCGTTCTGTTGTTACTATTCTGATGATACAATACTTGTTAGTACTTTTTGTTAAACATCCAATTTACGAGTGACGATTCATCCTAACGCTTTTTATCTCAGGTGTCTCAGTCATGATCAGGCTTGAAGAAGATGGCTCTGCCATTCGTCCTCTAGTCTTAGATGGTACAAAATATTTTTACTGAAAAGCTCACATGATAGTCTTTTTAAAGGCAATTGATAGTAAGACATGGAACGCAATGGTTACTAGATGGTCTTATCCAACCACTAAAATTAGTGATGGGAAGGAAGTTTTAAAATTAGAAGTTCAGTGGTCAGAAGCTGAAGACGAGGTGTCTTAGGAAATTCATGTGCCTTAAATTTCATATTTAACGACGTTGATCGCAACATTTTTAAATTGGTTAATACATGCGCAAGGTACTTCATCTTTTAACTCACTGCAAAAATCTGTTTCCTTATCTGAGAAGGTAGCTGAAAATCCTTTTTTTCTTCCTTCTAAGAAAGTTAGGACATTCTGCTTGGAAATGCCCAAAATCCTTATATTCACGAAACCTAAAGTTCCTTGCGCAAACATCTTGACCGCCACTTCCTCCTTTGTTGCTTTCAATTTTTTTGACAATTTTTTTTTCTTTTTTGCATGTTTTGAAATATTATTACTGTTGATGTTATTCATATGTTTAACATGTGGAGGAGTATAGGGGCCATGAGAGGCAGAGCGCTTGTCCCATTGTCTGAGAGCTTTGCCAAATTATTTTTCCAAGAGAGTTATAGATTCTGTTAGATTCTCATAAAATTCTTTGACTTTACTTGATGAGCTATCATCATTCACCGAAGTCTGCAAAGCCATTCCTTTAATATTTTTTTTTCAGTTTTATCATAAAAGGTTATTTCAAACATTCAAAGAAAACCAAATAATTAATCAATTTTTATGGTATTAATATCTTGCGCCTCTTCTATAGCAGTATCCTTCATATTGAATCTTTTAGGTAAAGATCGTAACACTTTTCCTATGAAATATTTTCTCCAGGTGCAAAAAAATCATTAGCAATATCAAGAAGACACACATTAAATTCCGCAACACTCTCATGATCACGTATTTTAAGAGATTCAAATTGAGTTGTGAAGAGCTGCAACATTGACATCTTTACTTTTGATGTTCCTTCATGGGGCACAACAAGTGTCTCCCATACTTCTTTAGCAGTAACACATGTGTTGATTAACCTAAAAATGTTTTGATCAACCCTATTGAAAATAACATTTAAGGATTACGAGTTTTCAAGAGTGGTTTGACCTTCCTCTTCAAATCAGTCCTTTTTAGGCTTTTGACTGACAACCTCATCTCCGTTAGTAATCGTTGGATGTGACCAACTATTAAGAACCGCCTTCCAATAGTTTCTTTCAATAGATTTCAGAAAGGTAGACATTCAGGGCTTTCAATAGGAGTACTTTGACCCATCAAGAATTGGTGGGCGTGTTGTAGATCCACCTTCCCTGATCGACTCCATTGATGATTCAATAAACAAATAGACAATACACTCTGATAACAGTTGAAAATTAGGTGAATCACAATAATACCACAAGTTAGGAAAAATGCCACTGACAAAAGTAAAGACAAACAATCAGAAGTAAGAGTAGAGAATATGTATATAGAGATTTGTTAACCCAGTTCGATGTAATAACACCTACGTCTGGGAGGCTTTCCACTTAAGTGAAAAGAAATCCACCATAATGTAACTTAGTTTTACAACAAGCACATCAACTAAGATTACATAGAATCAGTCTACACATGATTAAAGATTAATGAGCAAGTTAGGCACCCCTAATACTGATATGCTTGCAATGAGTCTGCAGATTTAGGCTTCCTCAAAATCAGATGCCGTAACAATGACTTTACCCCTCTTTTCACCTGTTAGTGGAAAGAACACCCTCTTTTCACCTGTCAGTGGAAAGAACACTCAACTAACAATTTACCACAACACTATGAGGAATCTATATGGATAAACCAAGCTTCAAAAGAAATGCACAACTTATGAATATCACACTAATTAAGTAGCCACACATAACACACAAGATTCTCTTTATCTTTTAGTCGATCAACCCTTGAGACACAAACTGCGGCTTACCCTAAAACCACAAATGAGGCACAATTAAATACAATTCTCATAAGGCAAAAAAAACCACCAACGACAACAACACAAATAAGGAAAAGATTAGTTCAGCAAATTTACCATGAATAAGGAAAGAATATCAACGCCAAGTGAGACAAAATATCCAATATAATACAAGAAAAAATTATCAGCCAACAAAAATCGTAACAATTTTTGAAGAAAAAGATAAATAAGTTGAAATATCATTTTATTCCTTGTACTGTGATGCTTGTTCTATTTTAATTTTGATTTGCACCTCATTTGTTCAATTTTTCATCTAAAAACTTTCACTAAAATTTAAATATGAACTCTGCCATCAAATTAAGGTTAAGGTCAACTGAGTTTGAAAAGATCAAATAAATTTGATCCCTTTTTATTTTGGTTCAAAATGTATTTACTTAAATTTCATATTAGAATTTTCAACCTAAGCACTTGTATTTTTCAGAGTTTAACTCTGGTGTATAATTATAGTATTAAATTTTTATCTATATGTCAACACTTTTTATGGTTTGATATTGACATAAAATGTGAATCGACATATAATTATATGCTAACAATAATAAGAATATCTAAAATATGATACATTGATAACATAGTATGACTCAAAGAATATTTGTTCATATCTCGCCTAACTCATAAATTTTAATTTTGAGAAACGTTTGTTAGGGGTTGATGTTTATTTAAATCGTCAAGTTTGGGTAATGCGAGAAGAGAGAGAAAAACTAGTCATGGAAATACTATTGGGCTTAATATTTCTATGAAGTCAATAAAGTATCATTAGACTTCGTTTGGGGTGTTCTAAGCTGTAGCTTTTAAAATGATTCTTGGAAATTGTGGTTATAGAAAAATTAACTATTATATGAAGTAGATTAATGTTTGATATATTTTAAATTTAAAAATAAAAAGCAGTTAACAACAATTTGTAAGTTTAAATTAGATTTTATGTTAAACTAAACATATTGTTGATATTTTAATATATGAATTTCAAAAGTTAATTATGGGTAGCTTTTATATTTTGAATTACAAATTATAGTTTACATTTCTTTTAAATTATGTGATAAAAGTATAGAAAAAGTCATTGTGATAAAAAATTGGAATTAAAATATATAACTTTAATTTATATACTTTAATATATGTTCATTTAAAAAAAATACCTGATTTAAATTGTAAAATATTTTATTAGAAAAACTGTTGTTATAAAAATGTTGAATCATTAAAAATTTTATTGATATAAGATGGAAAAGACGGCGAAAGAACGAAAAGTAAAATGATGAGATTTAAATTTAAAATAATTAGTAAGAGAGAGTGACATATTCTATTAAAGCTAAAATTTTATAGGTATTTTTGAATGTATAAAGAGATTAAAAGTGATTTTAAAAAAATTAAAAAAAAAAAAATTGTTTAACCAAACAAACAAAAGCAACTAATATTCTTTTTGAATTATTTTGACCCTTCCAAAATAATTCCTTAGTTAATTACTGAAGAGATCCCTTTGGCTATGCAATTCTTTTTCGAGGAATTTATGGTTTCATTCTATTTTTTCTTCCTTATTCGAGGAATCCTTTGGCTATGCAATTCATTTTTTTATTTATGGTTTCATACTCTTTTTTCTTTTCTTCTTCTTCTTCTTCTTCTTCTTCTTCTTCTTTTTTTCTTTTTTCTTTTTCTTTTTTTTTTTTTAATGTGAGAGTGAAGAGTTGATGTCACAAATACTCTTGTTTAAAAAAAGGTTTTATAAGGTTTGGTGGATTGGATGTGACAAATTGTGCTCAATCATGGATAAACTTTTTAATATCTATATGAAAATCTCAAACTTAAAAGCTAAGGTTAAAGTTTTGAAAGTTTAAGAATGTTATAGGACTACCTAAAATTGAAGAGTATTTCGTATAATATAACTTAAATTATAAGTTTAAAAGTTGATGTATTTATGTATTATTATAATATATATTTTAAACTAAAAGATTAGAAATTTTTTTTTTATAACTTTGTTGACCATAGAAGTTCGTGGACAGAATATAAATTGATGTAAACATGTCTCTAGGACTTATATAAGTTTTGAGTTTAGTTTCTATTTAGTTCATAGGTTTTGTTACACATTTAACATTTGAGTTTTATTTCAATTTAGTTCTTAGGTTTCTAAATTTACACTTTTAACCTCGATTTATTGTTAATGTAACTTAATAAATTTAAAAGAATTACAATTAATCAATTTTCACTATTTTTCTTCACTTTTAAAATCAAATTCAAATTTCAGTTTCATAATTATTTTAAATTAATTAAAAGACATTGACGTCAAAGATTAAAAATAAGTATTTAATAAAAAAAAATTAAGATTAAAAATGTAAAGTTTGAAACACAATGACAAAATTTAAACAAAACCCAAATCTTAATAGTAAAAATGTAACATTTTAAAATCTAGGGATTAAATTGAAACCAAACTCAAAACTTCTAAATTAAATGTGTAACATTTTGAACTCCTAAATTAAATGTGTAACATTTTGAAATCTAAGGACCAAATAGAAATTAAATCAAAATTTTTGGAAAAAAAAAAATACTTTTCCCTAAATTCAAAGAAAAAGGACTTCCATGACTTTTCTATAGGTACGTACTCTTTATGATGTTACCTTGCAACAATATGTTTGACATTTTGGTTCCTATGCTCTATTTTTATATAGACAGCTCTTATTTTTCTTTTAATTTTTTTCGTTTAATTTACGGCATTAGGGAATATTAATAATGAAAAAAGTCTATTCAATAATTAAATTGATTTAAATAATGAAAATCCTACTTTCTAGAAAGTTTGATTATCTATAAGAGAGGAAATGGATTGTAGAGAGTTTAACTTTACTCTAATTACGTGCCATTTGGTCTAAGCTATTCAAGTAATCTATGGAATTAGATAAATGGAAAATCCATGGAAATTTATGCATGTGATTATTGTCCATTATGAGAAAATCGAGCATTATTCAAAAAAAACCTAAATATTAAGACCTCGTTTGATAATCATTTTATTTTATAATTTTGTTCTTAAAAATTAAGTTTATTTACTCTCCATTTTTTTTAACTATGATTTGCATATTTTTTAAGTACATTAGTTGAATTTTTAGCCAAATTCTAAAGCAGAACAAATAAAATTTTAAAAGATACTTTTTTTAGTTTTCAAAACTTGACTTGGTTTTTTAAATATGATAAAAAGAAGATAATAAAAGAAGGAATTTGAAGGTAAAAATAGTATTTATAGACTTAATTTCTAAAAACAAAAACTAAAAATCAAATCGTTACTAAATGAAATATAAAACACTTCTCACTCCAACTAAACTAAGTTTCCGTGATATAAGAATATAGTGATATTTAGGGGAGAGAGAAAATTTTTTCATAAAAAGCGGAGATTTTTTTTTTTTTTTTTTTTTTTTTTTTTTTTTTTTTTTTTGTATTATTGAAAATTTATGATAAATTTTAGGACCACATTGTTAAAGTTCACAAAATTAGTGGGCAAGGAGTGTACTATAATAATGAGTTAGATAAATAGGGAAGGTTTATTTTATTAATTTTTTTAAAGAAAAATAAACTTATAAACACTAATTTCACCTTTATATTTTTAAAATTTATTTATCCTATTTTTTATTAATATTTTAAAAAATCAAGTTATATTTGAAAAATTAAATATATAAAATGTAGTTTTCAAAAAAATGTTTTTATTTCTAAAATTTGATTAGGAATTCAAGTGTTTCTTTGAAATATGTAAAAACTATGATTAAAAAATTAGAAAAAAAACAAGTATAAATTTCCATATATATATATATATATATATATATATTTATTTATTAATTAATTAAGCCACTCAATTATCCTATCTTCAACTAGTTAAGATAGTATTATATATATACCGTTGAAAATACAAACATGACTTCAACTAGTTATGATAGTATTTAAGAAACAAACATATAAATTTGAGAAAAAATTATTTCAAATGGTAAAACTGTTGAAAATATTTACAAAATATAGCAAAATTTTAGAACTATCAATGATAGTCACTGTCTATCAACGTCTATCATTGATAGTTTTAAAATTTTGCTATACCTTATAAATATTTTGGTTTATTTTTCTATATTTAAAAACAATCCTAAATTTTAAAACAACAATAATAACTTTTTCAATTTTACTTCATAATAATTTTTTTAATTAAGTTCAAGAATTATAAATGTCCTATGGAGTTGGCTCAAATATCAAGTCACATATTCTACCTCAAATTCTTTTCATGAAACCTCTTGCACTTATCAAGTTTACAAGAATTGTACATGACCTTAAAAATTTTATATGACTAGAATTTCAAAACTATTTATGGTATTAAAGCTTGATAAACAAATGTGCCCAATAATATTTATCACAAAGTATTAATATCCCTTCATTCTCTAAGAAACTTATAACCATGTGCTCGACATGACTATTCAACATCTCGATCCAAGGTTTAGTCATTGTGTAGTTGTAGTAGTCCAAATATTTAGCCTTTTCAAACAACATGACTTTGTTTAGTAGATAATAATGTCTAGTATACCTTTAAAGAGTAACATATTTGCATGACCAAATTTACCAAACATATCAATACATTTCTCATCACCTATCTAATCTATTCTCATGTGTGATCCCAATTGTCAAACTATTTGTTGGGAATGCGAAATAGATCGTTGTATTTATATAAATTATGAATCAAATAATCCATTCAAATTTAGATCTATATAATTTCCCATATTTAACTTTATTATATTAAATTTTAATTTTAATTCCTTAACTTTCATGATCCTTTTATTTAATTTTTTAACTTAATTTTTTATTTGCTTATTCTATTAAGTACTTGTCATTAATTGATGCATGTTAGGCCTTCAAATTTAATCTCTACATTTTCACAATCATATATGAATATTGTCTACTTCAACAATATAACATCATATCGTTGTAGAAAGGTAGAGAATTTCATTACATTTTACCAAGTGGTATAAAAAGAGAACTCTTCTTAGAATTAGAAACAAACATATGGATAAGTTTTGAGAAGTATCCCACAAAAAACAGTGTATTTAATTATTTGAGTGAGAGGTTATTGACTATGTGACATAAATAACCCACATCAAATATTGTATAAAGATGGATCTTGCTAGGGAATGGACAATGCAATGCAACCTTACTTTTATCCAACAAGCTAATTGTTGATGAAAATTTGAGTTTTTTTTTTAAAGAAAAAAGAAAAAAAAACTTATTGAGAATCCCACATTCCTTAGGTTTGAAAGAGGAGTCTCCTTCATATACTCCTACCACATTTTAGAGAGAGTGAGAAGATAGGTTAATGTAGGTATGGTAGACATCCAGTGCGTTGTTGGCGTCTAGGCGTGTGTGAGATTTTTTTTTATTAAAAATATTTTTTTCTTATTTTCTTATTTTCTTCTTATTATTAATGTATTCATTCAACTCCTCCAACACATGTCACGAGCCAGTTAGTGAAAATTGATTTTGGGAATCTCACATTCCTTACGTGCACGCACATTCTATGGCTGGACGCGAATTTCTCTCCACAATTTCACACTGCAGTTGACCTTCGAGGTTTATAAAAAGCGCAAGCCTTCAAAAATTTCAACACAACACATTTTCATAGTTCTCTCTCAACTTTTTCTGTTCTCCTCACTTACATTTTCTATTTATCGAGCATTGAAGGGTGTGAGTTTTCCGGTCAGGTACTGTGCAGCACCGATTGAGACAATTTTTATATTTTGGGTTGTTTTATCCTAGGAACGACATGACAATTCCATAGAACTGCTAGCACACTTGGGCAGAGCTGCAAAATGTCTTAAAGAGAGCGAGATCATCGACTCAGCCTGTAACAGGTTTCTATTTTATAGGTTCCATTCTTCTGACGATTGTCATTCGTGGTTCGTGATTGTTCGTCAAATATTGACCATTAGAGGGTTATCAAATCTAACAATTTTAAGACGTTCTTATTTGTCAATTCTGTAACGGCCCTTCCAAGTTAGAACGATATAATGACCTCCGATCTCAGCCGTCTGTTCCAGTTTGAAGGAGAAAAATTTAAATAGTGAAAGTAAAAGATGCTATTTTTTTTTACAGTCAATAAGGTGGCCGACATTTGTACCACGAAGAAGCCAACTGTCCTGAAAGAAGATCCGACTGAACAAAAAATAAAAGAAGCTACTGATTGGAAAGAGAAAGATTTTCTGTGTAAAAATTTTATATTAAATAGTTTAACTGACGATCTGTACGATTACTATAGCACAATGAAGACGACTAAAGAAGTTTGGGAAGTCTTGCAGAAGAAGTACGATATCGAGTAGGTCAGATCCAAAAAGTATGTTGTCAATCATTACCTTATGTTCCAGATGATGGATGGAAAATATGTGGAGGTCCAGTCCCATGAACTGCAGAAGATAGCCCATGAAATAATAACTAAAGATATACCCCTAGATGAACAATTCCAAGATGCCGTTATTATTGATAAATTGCCCACTTGTGGAAGGATTTCAAGAACACCTTGAGGCATAAGACCAAAGAGTTTTCTTTGGAGAGCCTTATCACCAGGCTAATAATTGAGGAGGAGCTAAGAGGAAAGGTCAGAACATCATTCCTGGGAGATCCGCCTCTGCCGTGATAAAACCTGACCAAAAGTCCAAAGGAACCAAGAGGAAAGGTCACAACCGTGGTTCTAGCAACCAAAGCAATCAGAAGAAGCAAAAACCCCCTTCAGGAGAAACTGTACAGTTTCTTTACTTTAACTATAATAAACCTGGACATGTGGCTAGGAACGGTAGGAATAGGCATTGTTTTGCTGGTCAGGCGAACTTGACTAAAGAATTGTTAGTTGCCATGATCACAGAAGTAAATGTGATCGGTGGTTCTGAGAAGTGGTGGATAGACATTGGCACTACGTATTATGTCTATCATGACCTTAGTCTCTTTAAAAATTATACTGAAACTAAGGATAAGAATGTTTTGTTGGGGGATCACCACTCTGAAGGCAAACCATCGAAGGTTTCTATGCAGAAGTGGGGATTAATCTCATTTTTCGTTTTCACAAGATTTTAGAACTACATAATAAAAGACAGAGAGATTATGCATTATAGCTAAACATTACAGTATGCATTTGAAGGGAAAAAAAGGAAGAAATATACATTACCTTTGAAGAATACTTTTTCACGTTCCTCTCGATCTAGATCACAGTCTCTTCTCCGATCTTGACACTGCCACAACTGGAACCTTTTGTATTCTCCAGGTTTGAGAATTGACAGGAGTTGTGGGCTTTACCCAATGTTTGGAATAAGGAAGAGGAGAGATTGAGAGGAGGAGAGGAACATTTTTCTACAGAGAAAGCTGTTCTCCCAGAGAACCAAGGAGGAAGATAATTAGTGAACTATTTTATCACAACCAATTCCCACTACACGCAACTTGAGAGAAATCAGGGGGAGAGAGTTCCTTTAATTAAATTAAGTATGAAATTAATTTAATTAGAGTTATATATATATATATATACATACACTATATGTTATATCAAATACAACATATAGCCTATAGTTTTATATTGTATTCCTATAGTTTTATTATCTCTCAACAATGCATGGTATTTAATAAAAATAATATTTATACTAAAATCAATTATATGAATCTCATCTATATAATTAATATTCGAATCATATATTTATGGTATTTAATATAAATCATATTTATATTAAATTTAATTATATGAATCTCATTCATATAATTAGTATTTGAATCATATTCAAATTCATCTTAAAATACTTTATACTATAATGTAGCAAATACATTATATTAATTATATCACATATATAATTAATTTAATTAATTATATCATATATAATTAATTCCTTCAATTAAATTAAAAATTTCAAATTAATCCAAAATTAATTCTCAATTAAATCCATGTTGAGCTACAGAGAGGATCTTTGAACCTTTAGATTGAAGCTGCAAAGGTACTTGGAAAATTAATTAAACTCTTTAATTAAATTACCTAACTTCAATTAACTATCGGTCACTCCACTAAAGACCAACAACTGTACTCTTCACACTACAAATATATTTCTGTGTCCATTGGATGTAACCAATCAACAATGCAATGACCCTTCACAAATTGCTCGTAAGTACAGTTGGGCCAAAAATATCGTTTTGCCCCTGTATTTATATCTAACTTCTTAAGTACCACTGATTTCTCTAATGAACAATAAGTCATAGTCTAATTATGACCAAATCCCTTTCGGGCGAAGAGAGAGTGTGGCCACATTGCTCAAGCCCCGGAATCAGCCATTTAGGGAGCATTTTATCTACTTACCCCGACATTAGGGAAGGAGTGAATTTTTTCTTGTGTAGATGTGTTCCCAACTCCCCAATCAGACGAATCCCAAAAATAGTAGGCTTATTGAGTTGGTAATCTGGCCACTCTCACCCGTACAAATCAAAGGATCGCCTTTATGAGTAGGAATTCACAATTCACTCAGGATTCAGGTCATGTCACCTATGATTATCCTTATGAAATGTAAGTCTCTATTATTAACGGTGTTATATAATGAGACTAACCATTTCGTGGTTTGGTCTTATACAGACTCTTTGTATGGGACACCCTCGCTCATATGCCTCCATATGTATGATCATAATCATATCATTTGTAACAATTTACAACACTTGTAAAATCTACAAAGCGGGTCGTGTCCGTAGTGTCACCAGAATAAGGTACCCAACCTAATCTATCTACGACCATTTAGCTTATTATTTAAACAAGATCCACCTGTACGTCTTTATATACTTGTTTAAATTACATAAAATAACCTAGAATCTTCGTTTATTAGATTGAGTGTATGCTCATAAAATAACAATTATTTTATTAATAACAATTTGTTTATACAATATTTACAAACTATGAGAATACAAGAGATTTAGGACACCAATCCCAACACACTCAATGAAAGTTACTAGAATCGGTGTGGTGGAGCTGAAGTTTACCTCCGGGAAGACCCTAACATTGAAGGATGTCCTACACACGCTGGAGATAAGAAAGAACTTGGTCTCAGGCTATCTTCTCAATAAGGCTGGATTTACTGAAACCATAAGGGCAAATTTGTATACCCTTACTAAGAATAAGGTATTCGTAGGGAAGAGGTTATGCAACTGAGAGAATATTCAGATTAAATTTAGACATAAATGAAATGAGATCTTCTGTGTATATGTTATATTCTTTGAATGTTTGGCACACTAGATTTTGTCATGTTAATAAGAAATTAATTAGTAACATGATTAGGCTAGAAATGATACCTAAGTTATCCATGAATAATTTTGATAAATGTGAGTATTTAGTCAGGCTAAAATAACTAAAACTCTGCATAAATCAATACTTAGGGTATCGGAGCCTCTAGATTTAATTCATTATGACTTATGTGAATTTGATGGCATCTTGACTAGGAACAATAAGAAATATTTTATTACTTTTATTGATGATTGCTCTGATTTCACTTTTGTATATTTGCTGAAAAACAAAAGTGATGTCTTTGATGCTTTCAAATTGTTTCTAATTGAAGTAGAACATCAGTTTAACAGAAAGGTTAAAAGACTTTGTAGTGATAAGGAAATGAGTATGACTCAGAAAACTTTAATGAGTTATTTATCTCACATGGAATAATACACGAAAAGACTGCGCCTTACTCTCTTGAAATGAACAAAAAAATCGAAAGGAAAAGTAGAACTTTAGCTAACCTAGTAATTGCTATTTTACTTTTTGAGGAGCCGCGTCTTATTGGGGGGGTGAAATCATTCTTACCGTGTGTTATGTCCTAAATAGAATACAAAAGTATAAAAACCCAACTTCACCTTACAAAGTCCTTAAGAATAAGAAACCAAACTTGTCATACTTTAGAACCTGAGGATGTCTAGCTTGTATAAGAATTCTAGATCTAAAATAAGAAAGCTTGCTAGTAGAGCCTATGAGTGTGTCTTTATAGGTTATGGCATAAATAGTAAAGCTTATAGGTTCTATGTCCTAACAAACCAGTGATCATTGAGTCAAATGGTGCTGACTTCTTTGAGGATAGATTGCCTTTTAAATCGAGAAAGGGGACTTGGGATTCAGTAGTCTAACCCTAGTTAGAAATCCTACTTCTATAGAGGCAGCTGACCCAAAACCTAAAAGAAGCAAAAGAATTAGAACCGTCAAGGATTTTGGGGATGACTTCCAGATCTATAATGTAGAAGAAGATTTGAAAGACCTAAAAGTTATCATGTCCTCTATAGATGCCAACTTATGGTAAGAAGTTATAAATGATGAGATGAAATCTCTTGAGTCAAATAGGACTTGGCACTTAGTAGGCCCTAAGTTGCAAGGCAATAGGGTGCAAATGGATCCTAAGGAAGAATCTTAAACCTGATGGAACAGTTGACAAGTTTAAAACTAGGTTAGTAGCAAAGGGCTTTAGATAAAGAGAAAACATAAAATTCTTTGACACCTTCTCCCCTGTCACTAGAATTACCTCAATCCATGTTTTGTTTTATCTCGCTGCCCTTTATAACCTTATAATACATCAGATGGATGTAAAGACCGCCTTCTTAAACGGTGAACTTGAAGAAGAGATTTACATGGAACAACCTAAGGGCTTTATAGTCCATGGTCAAGAAAATAAAGATTGTAAGTTAGATAAATCTTTTTATGGCTTGAAACGAGCTCCTAAGCAATGACATGAAAAGTTTGCTAACCTAATCCTATCTAAAGGGTTCAAGGTTAATGAAAGTGACAAGTGCATTTACTACAAGGTTGAAAATAATCTTTGCACTATCCTATATCTGTATGTAGATGATTTGTTGATCTTTGGGTCCAACTTGCACGTCATAAGTGATGTGAAATCTATATTGAGTGAAAACTTCAAAATGGAAGACTTAGGAGTAGCGAGTGCAATCTTAGGCATAAAAGTGACTAGATTTGAAAAGGGAATTTCTTTGGATCAATCTCACTATGTAGAAAAGATTCTAATGAAATATAATTACTTTGAATGTAAACCAGAATGTACTCCTTCTGACCCTAATGTTAAGTTGTTCAAGGACACTAGTGATAGCGTTAATCAATCTGAGTATACGAGCATTATAGGCAGTCTTAGATACGCTACTGACTGCACTAGGCCTAATATAGCTTATGCTGTAGGATTACTTTGTAGGTTTACAAGCAGACCTAGTAAAGAGCATTGGAATGCTATAGAAAGGGTTATGAAGTACTTGAAGAAAATCGAGAACCTAGGATTATATTATCAAAAGTTTTTCGTTGTCCTAGAAGGGTTCATCGATGCTGATTGAAGTTCCTTCTTGGATGATTCGAAGGCTACAAGTGGCTATATTTTTAATATAGCATGCAGAGCTATCTCTTGGAAATCCAAGAAACAGACTATTTTAGCCTAATCTACGATGGATTCATAAATGATAACACTAGCAGAAGCAGGCTGGCTTAAAAGTCTGCTATCAAAGATTTCCCCATGGGAAAAGCCAATACCAGCCATATTGATCCATTGCGATAGTACTGCAACAATCACAAAATTTTAGAACCATTATTATAACGGAAAGAGACGAAATATATGTCGTAAGCACAGTACAATTAGAGAGTTCCTCACTATTGGTACAGTTAGAGTAGATTACATAAGAACTGAAGAAAACTTGGCAGATCCTTTGACGAAAGGATTGACCAAAGAAAAAGTTTTCAAAATCTTGACTCATGCCTAAAGAGAGTTGAATCACTCTGAGAAAAACCCAACCTATAGACTGAAGATCCCAATAAAAAGGTTCAATGGGTAATAACTAATCACAAGTGACATAAAGTGAATCATGCTAAAATCTATACAGAGCCCTTTTTCTATGACCTAGAGTTTGAGCATGACATCCTGAAGCATAAGAAAGGTAGAACTTAGTTTTTAATGAGATATATACGTGATCTCAAGTGGGGTACCTAGCTACAGGAGTACTCATGATAGACTCACCTATGTGGATGGGAAGTGAAGGCCACTTCTTATGGAGTTCTTGGCAAACTCTCTAGAGCGTTCACTAAACTGGGATACACTTGCTAGACTTTAAAGTACGAGCTTTCGAACTACACCCTAATGATGCTGTGTGTGAGATGTTGTTAGAGATAGAGTTCAAAACCATGAGTTACTCTAGTTTAGTCTGAGTCATCTACATTATGTAAAGGTTTAAGTCATAAGACACCTTTACTTATGCACGGTATTGTATAGACTGATATTGCTCGATGAAAAATGCTTTTCTTATGTTTTTAAATTTTCAAGTGGGGGATTATTGGTGAAACTTTGAGTTTTTAAAAATAAAAGAAAAAAGAAGAAGAAGAAAAACTTGTCGAGAATTCCACATTACTTAGGTTTGAAAGAGGAGTCTCCTTCATATACTCTTACCTTAAGTTGTGGGTTTGGGCCTTAAGGGGTACCCATATTTTAGAGGGAGTGAGAAGATAGGCTAACTTGGGTATGGTGGACATCCCACACGCGCATGCCATCGCTGTCGTCTATCCAATCAGGCAAGGTGAGGCACACACGTGTGTGTGAGATTATTTTTTATTAAAAATATTTTTCCTTATTTTATTATTTTTAATGTCTTCATTCAATCCTCAAACACGTGTCGCGAGCCGGTCAGTCTTCTGCCCACAGTGCCCATTCCAGTCTTCCCACCCACGCCTTACACGTACATATGTTCTATGGCTGGGTGTGACTTTCTCCCCTACAATTTCACACTGCAGTTGGCCTTCGAGGCCTATAAAAGGTGCATGCCTTCAGAAATTTCAATACAACACATTCGATTTATTCTATTTCCTTCACTTACGTTTTCTGTTTTTCGAGCATTGAAGGGTGTGAGTTTTTCGGTCTGGTACTATGTAGCTCCGATCGAGATAATTTTTATATTCTGGGCTGTGTTTTATCAAGGAAACGACGTGACAATTTCGTAGAATTGCTAGCACACTTGGGTAGAACCGTGAAACGTCTTAAAGAAAGCGAGCACTGAGACTAAGTTTGTAATGAATTTCGATTTTACAGGTTCCATTCTTCTTAATATTACCGTTCGTGGTTCGTGACTACTTGTTGTTTTCAAATCTTGACTGTCGGAGGGTTACCAGATCCAACACTAATGACTAAGGTCACATTAGATCACAACCATTTAATTATGCATTTAGTTTCTAGTTTTAATTTTTTCTAAAAAAGGTTATGCGTGTTTTGTCTCCATTTCTAAGTTATGGTTGTCATCTTTTCTAAGCGAACATTGAACTCTTAGTCAAATTCTAAAAATGATAAGATTTTAAAAACTACTTTTTTTAATTCTCAAAAACCTAGCTTGAAAAATATATATATAAAAAATAAAGAATTCAATAGGTACAACTAGTAGTTAGAAGTAAAATTTTTAAAAATAAAATAAAAAAAACTCGATGAAACCTAAAATGTTAATGCAACAAATTGAATGAATTAATAAGTGATGATTTGACATAATGTGCCAAAGAAGAAGAGAATAGAAGAAAGACAAAAGTGTATTAATTCGATAAAATAAAGAAATATATGTGAAGAAAGTTCTAGAACAAAATAATTTTGAGTATTACCTAGATTTGATTGCTTTTAGTCTAGGGTTTTGGAATAACTTTAACATTTTGGGAATGATAAGGAAAGCTTAACTAAAGACTAAAGGTCAGCATCATCTCTCTATTTTATTTGGTTTCAGCTTTTGTTTATAGCCATCCTAAATGATTCAAATAAATAAATAAAAACCATACATAGGAAAACTTAACCTTATTTAAAATGAGTTCAAACTTATTAGATGATATAGAAGTTTTATATCTTAAAATCAATTAGTAATAAGAGGAATAATTTATATATCTTATAAAGATCGTAAAGTTTTTCATTCTTAATATGCCCTTTTGAGATGGTACTTCTTTAATTTTACCATTATTGGATCAGATCACTGCCTTTTTTTTTTAAACAAATATCCATTTAGGTTTCATGAGCTCTAATCTCATATTAAATAAACATGAGATTTCGTGTCAAAATCAATTAACAACGTCTCCTCAATATGATGTCTTTTTGGGTTCATCATTCTTAAATCGAGTCCCATAATGTCAAATCATCACTAATTAATATACATTTTTTTAGACAATCTTAATATTTATCTAGTACAAACTCTTTGATGGGACGATCGTCTAACACAACGATTTTCTTGACAGCTAAATATTATAGGATTTTTTCAAAAATTTTCTTATTTAAAGTGTGTGTCTAAGTATGTGTTTGAAATACCTTTAGTGTTTAATTTGAAAAAGAAGTGATTTTGAAAGAAAAATAAAAGTTTGGCAACTATTCAAAATGGATTTGAAAAGCTATTAACGTGTTTATTTTAAAGAATTGTTATCGAAAGTGTTTAAATGAAAATAAACTTTTGAAAAATATTTATTTTTTATGTTAATCCAAACCGACCAAAGTTGGCTAGACTCTAACTTATATGAAAAATATATATAATTTTTGGTAGTTATAAACAAAAGTACATGTAATAAATAAATAAAGAAGAAAAAAAATTAGGAGAAAGGTAGATTGAGGACCATATGGGGGTGGAGTTATTTGAGAAAAAGTCAAACAGTCCAATCTCCCATTTTTTATAGGGAAATTGCAGTAGGTATCAATTTTAAAATGGTATTTTCTGTGTAGATTCTAATTCAGTAAGTTTGAATTCTAAATTCTAAATTCCTATTTATTCATATGAGAAATTAGGCCATTTGGTAATTGTTGTTTCATAGGATCTTCTTTCTTTAGTTGTGGTAAAAATTTCACACATTTGTTCTGCAGCTCAGAAATTTATCTTCCTTTAATTTATTGTTCACTTTGATTTTTTCCTTCAAAAAAAAGGCTCAAAGACTAAAATGGTAGCTCTGCAATTTTTGTGTTCCCTAATTCTTCTACTATCTACTCTTTTTTATGAAGAAAAATACAGGGGAAGACGTAGATTTTGTTCTATTTTTTATGTTGACATATTATGTTATATTAATAAAAGAACCTGTAAATTTGCTCCTGTTTGAACAATTACATTGTGTATATCACGGATATAGTTGTCATTTGTTTTGATATAACTACAACAATGTATTATTTTAGTATATTAATGCATTGTTTAAACAGTTTTTTTAGTATATCACATATCAATTCAATGATCCGTCAAGAATCAAATCGTATCGAATAGTAATCAGATGACAATCTCAAAGTACTTAATATCAAATAACAATTGCATGATAAGCAGATAATAATCACAAAGTACTTCGTATCAAACAAGTATGATTAGCAATCAATAATATCTTGTAACCAGACCGTAATCACATAACAATTAATATCATTGACAATCAGAAAAAAAGTGATTTACATTTTAGGATAATGTAGTGGGGATTTTTCAAATTTAAATTTTAGGAAATGCTTGAAATGCACCATTCAAAATTTGCTATATTATATTATTGTAGTGTATCGATAAAGTGTCTACATCATTGTTAACAAGAAAAATAACATGTATAAAAGATGGTTCATAATATTCCTAATAAGTATAAAATAACAATCAATATCAAATAATAATAAGACAGCAATTAGATAGCAATTGGTATCATTAATAATCATCACCAAATAGTAATCAAACAACAATCAAATAGAAATCGATATCAAATAGTAATTAATCAATAATCAAATAGTAATAAATATCATTGACAATGAGTATCAGATTGTAAACAGACAAGAATTAGATAGCAATTGGTATAATTGGCAATTGGATGACAATCAATATCAAATTTTAATTTAACAACAATCAAATAGTAAATCAATATCATTAACAATTAGTATGAGATAAAAATCAGATAACAATCAATATGAAATAGCAATCACACAACAATCAAACAATAATCAGATAGTAATTGATAGCATTGACAATCAGATGGTAATAAAATGAAAATCAGACGACAATCAGATACAATCACGTATTTTTAACTGTGAGAGCATTTTGATGATCGGACTATTTTAATTAGACTGAACTTGTTATTTTGTCATTTCCTACAAAATTCATATATCCAAACTATGGACCTAATTTTACTATTATTTTTTTACAGGCTTACAACTGCCTCTTTTTTATTTTACATTCAGATGACAACTTGGAATAGAATTCTTCCACTATTGCACTTCAGATTCATGTAAGCTCTCCATCGCCAATCATCTCAATAAAGTTCCGATAAATTCTTTTTAATTTTCAAAAATTAAATTAAATTATAATCATCGTTTAAAATTTTCATCAAAGTCTCAAAATTTCGGCCCAAATTTGGATGTCCTTAATATTTTGATCGGAGAAATTTCGTTTTCCCCCAAGTTCGATGAAATTTTGAAATTTCTAAAATATTTTGATTCTCCCTATTTGGACGAAATTTTGAGATTTTGAGAAATTTTAACCTTTCAAGAAAATTTCGATTTTTTAGTTAACTATGTTAGCTCAGTTTAAGTTTTTTAATTTTATGGTTCTAATTACATACAATTTTATAGTTTCAAACGACAATATACTTTTTGACCATAGATTAAGTCTTTTTATGTGTTACTTTTTCTAATTTCTAAGTTTTCTCAATATTTAGCTTTATTATCGATCCAAAACCTTCATTTTTAAAGAAATTGAATTTGAAAAAACCACAAATTAAATTTGAATTGATTTGAGTTTCTTTTTTTAACCATCCAAAACTTTCATAATTTTCATATCATTTTACCTCTAATACCTAAACTTTATATTATTTTGTAATTATTTTTTATTTCTTTTTTAAATAATCACTACTATCATCAATATTTACATAGACATTTACAACAAACATCTAAATATCATCTTATTTTATAGAAATTATGATTAAAAATGATCAATTATAGTATAATGAAGTCATAATGAAAGTTTTATTAACTAATTATAACAATTTCCATTCATTTTCGTAATTTTTTCCAAAATTTTTATCGATATTTCCATAAAATCGAGACCTTAATATTTTCATCGACATCAATATTTCGAATCTTGATTATAAACTTTGTTAATTAACTCCCAATTCATATTTAAAAAAAAAAAATCCAAATCTTAAAAATAGGAAAAAATAATTTTAAAAATTTGTTTTGTTTTTGAATTTTTAACTAGTAATATTAATATGTTTCTTTAACAAAGTGACACACTGAGTGGAAATAAATTTCAAAACCATGAAAAAAATTTGATATTTTTATCCAACTGAGTAAATTATTTTATTAATCATAATTCTTGATCTTATATTCCTTGCCTTGTCCTTTTGTTTTTGTTTATCTTCAGATCAGATTCTATGGGCTCAAGGCATGTGACCATGTTTTTGGTCATGGAGAGAATATTTTCACCTAATTAATTATAAACGTTCTAATGTAGTTTTAATTATTATTGTCTTTTCTGTATTGATTTAGCATAATCTCTTTTCTTTTTCCTTTTTGTATTTTGTTGATATAAAAGATGGCTTGAAATCACATAAGTTACCTATGAAAGGAAGGAAAATGAACGACAGTGCAACATCTAGTCATTTCAATTTTCACGCTCAAGTCAATAAGGAGTCGAATGGAATCAAAGTAATGAAAGTAGTAAAGAGTATTTTCCAGTGTACCTCTCACAAGCTATCCCCTTAAAAAAATATAAGACTTATTTTGTAATGATGAGATAATTCATTAATTATGAGTCTCTAGAGCATCTTGAATAGTTACAAAATCGTGTCATTATTAGGGTGGTCACTGGTAATGATTATTGTCAAATGATTCCTCAAAATTCATACTTGTTTCCTTTGAGTTCACTTACCTTCAACTATTGTGTAGGTGTTTAATGAATCATTAAATACCTCTTTATTAAAGTATAGATACGATTAGGCCCATGAGAAATAGACACTACACTACCTCATTTAGACACAAGTTTAATTACTACAAGAATTTTGGGCTTTAATGTCGACTGGAAAAAGTGAAATCAGATGTATAATGTCGGTTTTGTTTTTTTTAAAAAAGTGGATTTTTAATGTCACTTTTAAACCGACATTGTAGGGATACCTTTAATGTCAGTTTTAAACTGACATTAAAGACCCGCTTAATTTATCTCACTTTCTATTTTTCCCCCATTTGTTTTTTCATTTCCCTCTTCATTCTCCCCCTATTTTCTTTTTCCTCTCATTCTCACACTTCTCTTTTCAGACCCTCTTCTTTCTCACTTCTCTCTTCCAAACCCTAGTCATACATCCGTCGATCGTGGGTGAAGAGGTTGTCGTGGTGTAGATTTGGCCTCTATGCAGGTCTAGTCGTCGTGCAACCCGCGCCGCTGCACCCAATCGCCCGCGTCTCATCAATCGCCCCGATCTACTGCGTGCCACCAGGTTCGTTCTTGGCCCAGATCTGCTCCGCGTCTCATTAGTCACCTGCGTTTCATTAGTTGCTCGGATCTGCTGCATGCTACGAGGTCCGTTCTTGGCCCAAATCTGCTCTGCGTCTCATTAGTCACCCGGATCTACTGTGCGGCGCCGCACCCAGTTGCCCACGTCTCATCTGTCGTTCGCGTGTCTCTGTCGTGCGCACCACCAAGTCCGTTCTTGGCCAGCTGTCGCCAACCCATGTCTGTTGTGGATCTCTGTTTGGGTCGTGCTACCATCGTTCGTGGGTGGATCTCATCTGTTGCATAAAAAAAAAAAAAAGAAAAAAGAAAAATGGGTGCAAGCCGACGATGAAGATATACAATCATCTTTTGGATGCATTACTGAGTGAAAACAGATTTCAAACCAGTGCAAGAATGATCGTGTTGATACTGCACACAAGCTATTTGTCGAAATGTTAAGGACTGCCTACCTAACGTGGTTAGCTATACGACTATGGTCTTTTCACTATGTAAAGCAGGTAAGATTGATTATGCTAGAGAGCTAGCGGGAAGATTCAATGCAAATGTCTAGATAGAATCCTTCAGCATAATGCAAATGTTTAGAACTATATGAAACGCTATTGTGCCTAGTGGAGATTACATCTAGTTTAGTTAGGGCATTTAGTCTTTAATTAATATTTGGATCTCGTCTATTGATTTATTGTTGGATGTTTAGATTTTGTTATTACTCCATAGAACTACATGTTGGATTTGTGATATGTTTCCATTTGTTAGGTATTTTATTCATTGTAAGCTTTTCTTCAAGTATTTATAGAAAGAGTCTAACTCTAAGGACACGAGTCCTGAAATATATCTCGAAATTAATCTTTAGAGTTCTCATTTCTTATTTGTTAGATGGTTGTTAAGAGTTCTCCTTTCTTATGCTAACTACTTGTGTTTGTTGGCTTTTGAAATCACTTCTTTCGGTAGATTTTGTGATTTATTGTGATATTTATTTAGATTGATGGAATTTAGAACTTTGCTGAGTTTTTGTTTTTTAGCTTTTCTTTTCATTGATAGGAACTGAGTCCATGAATCTGGAGGTATAAGAAATGACATGACGTGTTGGTGACGTAAATATAAAGTTCTTTTTTCTTTTTCCTCCTTTTGTTTTCTGATTGCTGAGGCTGATATTTACTCGAGCGGCCGTAGGGATTTCATTTCTTCACAGATAGTTTGCTCCAGTTGCCACATTCTTGTGATTATTCTTATTTGATTCAAGTGCTCAGAAGCAGTGTTAAATATAAAGCCTCTCATTCATATTCATTTCCATATTGTAAAGTATAACTCTTTTCAAAAGTAACCTCCGACCTCCGATTTGGCTTCTGTTCATATTCTTACTCTCATTTGATACTAACTGTTGTCACAAATAACACAATTCTTCTTATGCTAATATTCTTTTCTTCTTCCTCCAAGTCTCTTATGTTTTCAGGTTTCAATTATTGATAGAAATTTTGTACAATTGAGAGATATTTGACTGAATCAAGCTGGTGTAGCAGTGCTGTCTGGTTGCTGATGTGGTTGTTGATGTTGCTGTTGCTGCTGGCTGCTCCAACAGTTTGTAAAAATAGGTCGAGTATGTCTCACACTGTCACAATATCATTTATTGGACCTAACCTAATTGAAGTACAAACATCCAATGTGAGCCCATCTTCCCCATGTGAAAAGGGAAATAAAGAAAGAAAATAAAAGCCATAACTCAAATACCCCTTTGGAAGAGACATGGAAGGCATTGTCGTCATTTGCATGTCTCCGCTGCACGTGCCGTTAGGTTCGTTCTACCCTATATTTTTAATGATGTTGTTTGTGTATTTTTTAGGTATTCGGAATGGGTAGGGAGGAGATGGATTTATTGCAACAGCAAGGGATTCACATAAAAATTGTTCGTGGTAAGTACATTTTTGAATGCTTGCAGTTTTAAGAACAGTTTCTAAGTGTTTTCAAGTGACTCTAATGATATAGAAATTCCTGTTTGAGAAGTTATAGTGTGCTTATTTCTCTTCGGATCATATTGGATTAGAATGTAACACCCGTTTATGATTCAAGATGCTTGAGTTTGTGGGTTGCACTATGGTAGTTTGTGGGTTATTCATGCACTATGGTAGTTTTTGTGACAACTTTTGAGATTTGAAGTACATTGTGAGCTAAATTTTCTTATTGATGCATGTGTTCTTGAATATTCATTTTTTGGGAATTTTGATAGTTCTGTTGAGAACAAGTGGTTGTACAATATTTTTGGGAGTGTGTTTGTTTGAACAAGTTCAAAGTAAATTTTTGGTTTTGTTGTGGTAGCATCGCTATGTTGCCGAAAATTTTTCATCGACTTCGTATCTCATATTAGGTAACCAAGCTTCTCTTCTTCAAGATCTTGGAAAAGAAGATTCTCTCATTTATTCAACTATTGAGTTTTCTTGTTTTGCAGGTGCAACAAAGGAGTAAAGATTTGACATTGCAACCTCTTTATGTTTTTTCTTGGGGAACTCTATATCCAACACATTCACTATAAGAATTTTGCCTTTAATGTATCATTTATACACATTCCCAATAAACAAAGTTAGTTGAATATAAATTCTGATCACATTTTCACTTTCAATCATTTGTCTTAAATCTTTATTGTTTATGATCTTTTGAACAACAGTGGTTAGACAAAGATGCCTATAACCAGATAATGTTGAAGCTGGGAGGTCTATTCAAGAAGAATTATGAGGGATCTATACTTACCAAGTGGAGAGGGACAGTAAACTCATAATGTTTGTATTACTTGTAATTTTTGTTTTCAAAGCCTGAATTATTGTACGGCCTTTTAAATTATAATTTTATAGTAGAATTTGCGGATTAAATGTAATAGATTTACAATCCATACATTAATAATATGTCATAGTTACAACGTTCGATAATGATGTGTCATGTTATACCTTTTGATCGAAAAAATGGATTTGGCAATAGAATTTTTTTAAAAAAAGGGACAATAATTAATAAAACAGACAGATTCTGGGCTTAAATGTTGGTTTAAAGGGCTTCATTTGATTCTTAGGCTTCAGTTGCAACCGACATTAAAGGGCTTTAATGTCGGTTGCAAATTTCATTAAAGGGATTTAATGTCAAGTGCAGCCGACATTAAAGGGCTTTTATGTCAACTGATATTAAAGGGCTTTCATATCGGTTGCAACCGACATTAAAGACAATGTTATTAAAACCCTTTAATGTCGGTTTGAAACTGACATTAAAGACAACCGACATTAAAAAGCTTTAATAACACTATCTTTAATGTCGGTTGGCCTGAAATTCTTCTAGTGAATGGACAAACATAGTCGTGCATTTGGCATGCCCATGACCAAATTTGGCCTTGGGCATAAATGAATATGATTGAGGCATTGGCTATGCCACCTTTATTTCTTGCATGCCCAAGGCATAGCCACCATTATTTCTCGTATGACCACACTCAAGATCTAAAATGACTTTTGATCATAGAACTTAAGGAAAACTTATTAGTGAGTCAGTCTTTAGGTTTTTGGTCATAGGACTTATGATCGACTCTCCAGTAGATCAATCGTACTGCCTCTAACTTTTGGTCATAAGACTTATGACTAATCCCTCAGTAGGTTAGTTTCTCTCAAGTATTTGGCTTTTGGCCGAAGGACTTATGACTGGCTCCTTAGTGGCCCATTTCCTAGGCTATTGGACTTTGCATATAAGACTTATGACTAATCTCTCAGTAGGTCGTTAAAGTGATCTTAACTCAGTGGTATTAGCATACACTTTGATCTAAGAGGTCGGAGGTTTAATCCCCTACCTTAAAAGAACCTCTTAGTGGGGTTCTCTTTCACGGAATCATTTCATAGTTATTTGGCTCTGGCAAGGTTATTAAATTTTTTTAAAAATATATGATCTTTCATTACAGGTATTTAAAAAATCTTTAAAACATATCTATATTTATTGAAGTTGTCAAATATATATTATATTTTATCAATGGAGATCAAATCTTTTAAAAAAATATATTACTTCTATACTATCTTTTTTTTTTTAATCAAAACTTACCATTGCAACTTTTTTTAAGAAAAACTTTAAAAATAATATGTGTTTTATCAAAGGTTTAAACCGTTAAAAAAGATCAATATAATAAAAATAAATAAATAAAATTTTCTATCCTTTTCTCTCTTTAGTTGCATGTAGAACCACCCTCGTAAATTGTCCCTTTCACGTAAGCCATCATTCCTTGATAATTTATAGAAATACAAGTTATTGTAACTCTTTATTTAGAATAATTAAGAAATTCAGAAGAAAATGCATTAACTTGAAATTAGAGATCAGATCAACTTCAATCTTGCATGCATCATATCAAAGTGCAAGTTAGTAGTTAATTTGAGAAAATTATTCCAAAACCAACGAATCTATCATGCGAGGATTCAACGTGGCAGGGCATGAAATTAAATGCAAAGATGTCAGATAATCATAAAAAAGAAGCTGATAACCTTCCTTTTGATACTTATAAATAGCCCAAAGAGCTTCATCTCAAGTGTGGAACTTTCTACCAAGAGATTTGCCGAAATTCTGGTCAACTTTCTCCCCATTTCCACCATTGTCTTCAACCTTGAGCTTCTCCGTGAGGAATTCTGAGTGAGAGCTTAATCTTCTTCTCTAAAGAACAAGAGAGCACCATCCACTTCCATTGCAGCCACCATCAAATGCAAAGGGAGCAAGACATTGCAACCGACAGCTTGACATCTCTATTTTTGAACTTTACTCCATTTTCTTGTTCTTTTTAATTTGCATTAAGAATTTGAGATTGAGAAACTCATTTCTTCTTAATATGAATTTGATTTCCATTATCTCTCATTTATCTATGCTTTCTCTTCTCTCCATCATAAACAACTAAATTTCTAATGGGTTAAGAAGATTAAAACTGAAATTTTCATAAGTTTTGCTTAAGTTAAAGTTCATCTTGTTTAATGTGTGCTTAAACCATTGCTTAAATCCATATGAAAAATTGATTTAAGTAGAAATAATCAACTGCTTGAGAGATTAAGTGATTGTGACTTCATTAAACAAGGAAAGAAGTAGCTTTAGAGAGATACAGTTAACCTTTTGTCCAAAATTAACTTGAGCATGCATCTCAGAGATAAGACAAATGTAGCATGAAAACACCGAAAGGTGAATTCTTACTTTTATTATATAAGCTAATGTGACACTTTATTTTTATTAGTAAATATTTATCTCTCATCTATTCCCACCTCTATCCACGTCTGTTTGGTTCTATTATCATCTCATTTTTCATTTATTTTCTTTTTTTTCCTCATTCTTTTCTTCTCGTTCAAACATTTTTGAAAAAACTAAGGAGAGGTACCTGTTGTTACATGCAATGTCACAACATTCCACAAAGCATACAAACAAAAATAAATAACACCAAAGTTTAGTAACCCAGTTTGGTGTAATCTACCTATGTCTAAGGGTAGTGTGCCCAGAAAAGATAACTTCATGAATATATATGATAAGCAATTACAACGTAGTACTTATTTGTAACTATAGCTCAATTACAGTGACCTCATAGACCCTAATCACTCAATGCCTTTTACTTAGTCTCCCCCTAGATGTGAGATTTCATCTCTCATTGACTTAGGCTTCCCCTAAATATTGATATCAGTGAAGAAAGTCTTTAGGCTCCCTCTATGGTAAAGACACTCTCTCAGTAAAACTTAAGCTCCTCATAAACTGTAAGGCATCTTCTCACTTGATTTTTATTTTTTTCTCTCAAATGAAGACCACTTCATTTGAATAACTTAGGCTCCCTCTAAACTTGAAAATTCTTTTTCACATAGATAACAAATCAGACTGTATGGTTAAGAGTGAATCTCTAAACAATAGTAGCAAGACATTTTCTTCTTCAACGATCAATACACTTGTGACGACGTTTTCACAAGACACCGACTATCGAATTTATCATCAAAATGGCCAACCCCAAAACATAATCTAAGAGATTATAAATATGCACGGGGATATGTAAAATAGCAACCCTAGATTCCAAAACAGTTGCACACAAAGAAGGCAAGAATCATCATTTCCAGAAAACAACCCTTTGTCAGATAAGTTGAATGCTTAGACATGAGACATCTGCTTGACTTGAACAAATATTACCAACACACAAATTCAAATCAACCTTTACAAGAAATTTCATAATTTCAATGTAGTTTTGGGCTTGTTCAGAGAAGTCTTTCTCAACAGAAATTCGCCTATTCACGACAAACTTCTACATCTTTGCATTGTCTTCAGTGTGGAATGAGATACCATCCAAGGGTACTACAGAAAAAGATTTCAAAGAGTGCTTCTTCCTTTTAGGCTTAACAGAATGAGATACCATCCAAGGGTACCACAGAAAAAGATTTCAAAGAGTGCTTTTTCCTTTTAGGCTTAAGAGACTATTTACCTATTGTGCATTGAGGACTGTCACAATGGCTTTCATGATTAGATTGACCATCTTTCTCAAAATTCCACTCAGAATCAGAACCCTCTTCAGGCACTAGACTTTGAAGAGCTAGCACCAGCATCTCTCTCTTTCTTCTTCTCTTTGTGTCTCAACAAGTTAGTTGGAATGTTGTCATCTGATATGTCTTCAATGGATTTAGCCACCACCACTTTTGCTCTTATCACCAAATAAATCAGAACTTTCCTCCATAACATCTTCAGCACATTCGATATCAGAATTAACATGACTAAACATTTGAAAAGCACTTAAAATGTGCTTTTATTTACCTATTATTTAGATAGGGTTTCACTTATTTTTATTAGATTTGAGTTTTTAGGATTTGAGCAAAAAAAAAAAATGAAATTTATAACTAAAATGAGTCCAAACATTTCAATAAAGCATAATCGAGACAAATCGAGACCAAGTGTATTAAGGAGGGAAGAAAGTAGTAGAAAAATCAAGGTGTGCCAAAAAATAGAACAGTGCCACGACACTAACCCTGGCGCTGCTTCACATAATCGAAGCACTGCTATGGATAGGGAAGCGTCGCAATGCTACCAAAGAGTGCTGCAATGATGGGCGAAGAACTTTGCGACACGAGGGAGTGCAACATTGTGCTGCAATAAAGGGCAAGAGCACCATGGTGCCATGTTATTTTTGGAATTTTTTTTGTCACTTTTGGAAAACTTTACCTATTTATCCTAGGATTTTTTTACTGGCCACCACATAGGATTTTGGAGTTTTTGAGGCCTAGAGAGAGGGTTAGAGTAGAGTATGGAGTCTTCATACCGGAGTGATCGAAGATCGTTCGAAGGCCAAATTCACCACGAGAATGTGATTGGAAGTCGAATGACTCTTCTTTCCCTTTTGTATTCTTGAATTAATTTTTTGGATTTTGTTATTCTTGATATGGTTCTGGCTATGGAAGCCGTATTAGACTAAATTTCTCATAGATTTAGTGGTAGATGAATTCTTAGGTTAATTGTTGAATACTTTGCTTCTTGAATTATAGTTTGCATTTACACTTTCTAGCATGACCGTTCTTAATGCTTTTGAATGTTTTAAAATATTTGAATGATTCTATGATTTAAATAATTATTTAGCAAGTCGGGTTTAGATTAGGTCATTCTTGCTAGACTATCGCTTAAACACACAGGAAGTAGTCGGATTATGGTAGAGATTGTTAATAAAGAATCTTAATGCCATGCTTCTTAATTTGGTTTCAAGAAATTAGTTATCAATTATGTTTGCATGAAAAAAATTGTTTTCAAAAGATTCAATTTGGATTAAAGACTTCTAGATCTAGGTGTTATGTTAATTACTTCAAGAGTTCAAACAATTTTGTTCAATAATGCCTTTGACGAAATCTATTCCCTAAATCTCTTCGTCGATAATCTTCATATTCGATCACTTTTATTTCTTCCTTAGATTAGATTAATTATTTTCCATCGAAATCGATTCCCTAAATAAAATTGGAAGAATCTATGAATAACTAAAAGAATAATCAATCGGATTCCCTGGTGACGATACTCAACCAAGGTCGTTTTAACTATATTATTACTCGACGTGCACTTGCACCATATCAAGTTTTTTGGCATTGTTGTCGAGGAATTGACTTTTTATTTTCTTTTAATATTTAAGAGATTTGACTAATCTTAATTTAGGGTATACATTAGTTTTTTTTTTTTTCTTTTTCTTCTTTTTTTTTCTTTTGAATCTTTCCTTGGTTAATTAATTGTGGTGTTTGTTATGAGTTTCAATAATTATATGTGGCCTTATGGGGGGTTCCAACCTAAACTAGGTCCAATACCACCCCAACCACTCTTCAGTCTTACTCCTTACCCATTGAATTATCTCTCCTATGAATATGAGTGTTACAATCTAACCCTATTGGAGGAGAAACCTTGCCTAGAAGATCTGTTAAGGGAGTATACCTTAGATCTTGAAATGGAGAGGTTTATTAGAAAGGAAAGGGAGAGGTTGGCTAGAAGTTCATGTGGTAGAAAATGAGACAGCCCTAAACCTTATATGCAATCAACTTAGTCTGATAGTTATGTACTTTGATGATGAGGATGAATTGGAGGGAGGTGAGTCAATTCAAGATGAGGGTTGTGAGATTGAGAGTGAAGTTGTGCTTAATTCTTATAAGGAGGCCCAAGAGATTAAGGTTGAGATTGAAATTCCTAGTGTGACCATCTTTAGAGATTCTTCTCAGCATTGACCTTTCTCTATCTTAGGAAACTTGCCAAGTAGAGTCCACTAAGGAATCAGTTTGTGAGAATGAGGAAGAATTTATATTAAATGTTAAGGAAGATATTCATGAGATAAAGTTTGAGGTTGAAAAGCCAAATTTTTTATCCCTTGAAAATCCTCCTATTTTTGTTGACTCTTTCCTTACATATCATGACCTTTGTCAACAATTTTCTGAATTTTCTAATTTTGAGTCTTGTTCTTTTTATTTTCCATATATGAAAAATAACAAAAGTATTTCTTTGATTTTAGAAGCCATGAGAAAAAGGAAAGCCTACTTAACTTAGTACGTTATATTCATTCATGCAAGAAGGATCCTTAAAAATGAGAGAACTTTTATGTACCTTGGTAACGAATCTCCCTTGTTGTCTAGCTTTAGACGTTAAACATAGCGCTTCGAGAGGCAACCCAAGTTTTTTTATTGCTTTATGTTATTTCAATTATTTCCTTTATTTATTTATTTTTATTATTGTAGGTTGACTTCCATGACATTCCTTATATATTTCTACACAAAGTACTCATTTCGCTATCCTGTTCAATGGATTCCCGCACGCTCCCAAGCTTGTAGTACTTTCTTTGAGTGATGGTTTTATTCGTTTTCTTGAATTGGGGACAATGCATCATTCTAAGTTTGGGTGCGAGGCATACTTCGTACTTTTGTGTTTCTTTTGTCCTGTTATGCATGTTAATTAGGAATTATGGATGTTATGCATGTTGTTTGAATGAGTTGAAATTTGGAGTAATTTTTTCGATTTTTTAGTAGTGTCGAGAAAATTTTACATGCAAGCTTTTGATGATGATTGTCTATGATGTACTTTGAATATGTATGTTAGATGATCTATTGTGAAAATAGGATAGCATATTCTTGAGTTATGATTTGTTTAAGTCCCTTTTGGAGTCTCCCAATGAGCGCGTAGTCACTTTAATTTAGAACCTTTAATAGAATGATGATTTAATTTGAGTCAATTAAATTGTAACCTCGAAATGCCTCACCAGTTAGAGAGTTGTCTTGCATGATATTTGTAATGTGATACTAAGAGAAAAGAAAAGATTGTATTTGCTTGCTGCAAAAAAAATTTACACAAAAGATTGAGTGAAATAACATAATATCATTAAAAGAAAATATAAACTTGTGATACGTATGCATGGATAGGGGTAAAAAGAGATACCTTTATTCTGATTAGTTAGGATATTTGGGAATTAACTAGGTATGAGTCTCTATAGCGAATGTTTGAAAGCTAGTGCCCCTAGTTAAAAGAATGCAAGTTTAGGGATCCCCTTAGTGAGTTATTTCAGACATCATAGTTGATATATTACTTTCTTGAATGTTTTGATGCTTGAAGATTGGTGCATGATGCTAGAGTAGGGAAAAACTGGAGAAACTCAATTAAATCTAAAGCCAGTTTCTAAGTTTTGAATTGAATATGACTTGCACATACACATGGGGATAAAAAGATTTGGCCTTGAAATTTCTTAACAATATATGAGCTCGAATGTTTCTACTTATGGATCTAACATGTTATTTTTACTATTGAGGCTTGAACCAATTGCATATTTATTTAGAACTTTCCTAAGTTCTTGTTTTACTTTTGCTCATGACTAGTAAAATTCTAAATTTGAGACGGTAAAAAACACCTAAAATGTGCTTTTATTTGCCTATTATTTAGATAAGATTTCACTTGTTATTATTAGATTTGATGTTGTTTATTAGTGATTTTCAGGATTTGAGCAAAAGAATTGGAGCTAAAATGAATCAAAACAGTTCAATAAAGCATAATCGAGATAAACCAGGACAAAGTGCATCAAGGAGGGAAGAAAATAAGAAACAAATCAAGGAGTGTCCAAAAACAGGGCAACGCCGCAATGTTGATCGTGGCGTTGGTTCAAAGAATCGAAGCACTGTAGTAGACAAGGAAGCTTCACTGTGCTACCAAAGAGTGTTGTGGCATTGAGCGGAGTGCTACGATGCTAGAGGGAGTGCAACGCATCACCGCGATAAAGGGCAAGAGTGTCGTAACGCCATTTATTTTTGGATTTTTTTTGCCACTTTTGTAAAACTTTACCTATTTATCCTAGATTTTTTGGCCTGCCACCACATCGAATGTTTGATTTTTTTTAGGCCTACATGAATGGTTTAGAGTAAAGTATGGATTCTTAATGATGTTAAACTGATTCAAGATTGTTCCAAGGCCAAATCCGAACGCGATTGGAAGCTGGATAAATTTTTCCTTCTTTTGTATTATGGAATTAATTTTGTATTTTGATATTCTTGTTGTAGTTCCATCTATGAAAACCATGTTAGGCTAAATTTCTCATTGTTTTAGGGGCAGACAAATTCTTAGATCCATTATTGAACACTTAGCTTCTTGAATGACAATTTACATTTATGCTTTCTACCATGACCTTGCTTTTGAATGTTTGATAAATAGTTGAATGATTTCATGATTTAAATCTTTCTTTAACAAGTCGGGTTTAGATTAGATCATGCATGCTAGATGATAGAGGCAAAAGATGGGGCGTCGTAAACCTCTCTCGACCAATCAAATAAATTTATAATTCACCGAACAAACTACTTATACTACTAGGTCGCACATGCCACAAATCTGGGATCGAACCACAAGGAGCTAAGATAGAATTTCTCTAAGCTAAATTAGTCTCTGGAAAGCAGTAAAAACGGGAGATTTTGGATTTTTTTTATTTGACAAGAAAACTAAATGCAGGAATTTAAAGTGTGAAAAGTAAAATAGACTGTGAAAAAGAGAGAGTAAAAGCGAGAATACCTTCGTCGATTAAGAGATTGTCGGGCTATCTATCGATCAATTCGTTGATTAATCATGTAAATATTCATGGGTTATCTACTTCTCATGCCCAATCAAATGTATAGAAATTTGAACAAACTCCCTAAGGAAAATCAACATGATTCCTAAATTAACTGAGCAGTGTCACACAAGCCTATTTACTTAACTGATTGCATTAAGCTATTGGATTGATTATAACATTAAGTTAAATTGGCTAAATCTAACCTAAAGTATTTTCATTCCTTAGGTTTTTGTTATCTTTCGCTATTGGGTGATCCTAGAATCCTAGTAATCGAACTATAGTTATAACTAAAATCTATTATTACTTAAATTAACCATGCTTTAGATACAACTACAGACACCTAAAACAAAGCATGGGCGAATGAACATATAAGTATTAAGGATTAAGTTACCAATTTAATCTACCCACATGCTCATTCTCAACATTCAAATGAGGAAGAAAAAAACAAGAAAAAATAGAAAAACCCAGAAAGATACATCAAAATCTCATAGAATCTATAGAAAATGCTCATCAAATCTTAAAATTAAAGTTTACGCCTTTAATCGTTCATCACATCGGAATCCCGATGCCAAAATATACAAACAAATCTAAAAATAGAAAGAAATCTCATGAGTTTTAGATAATAATGGCAAAAATTGAGCTTGGAGCTCTCAAAATCGACTAACTCTTCTCCTCCCCTAACCTAAAAAATGAAATTTGCTTAAATAAAATTGTGTCAGCGCTGGGTTTGTGCCTTGCGTGTGCGTCCGTCAAAAGGCGTATCATCGCAATGCTCTTCCAAATCTTCAAATATGCAACTTTTGAGAAAATGCTCAGGCACATCGCCGCTGCATTGTTGCTCAACGCTCCTCAGGGACATTTTCGTCACTTTTGCTCCTTTAAAGTCCGATTGGTTATTTTAGATTCTAATTACTCCAAATTAATCCTAAATAGCTCATAACGGTCAATTCTACTTCCTAGGTACTCAAAACATATAAAAGCACTAAATAAATACATCAAACACAGATAGGACCTTGAATTAAGCGAAGCGAGATAGCACATTTCTTATGCTATCAAACACCTCTAACTTAATTCTCGATCATCTTCGAACAAGGTAGAATAAAAGATTCACACAAAAATATGCTTGCTCACAATCACAAGGGTTGTTATTCTAGTCTCAAAAGTCTCCTAGGATAAGATTTGCAATAAAAAAAATGAAATTTGATCACAATCAATCGATGAAGCACATTTTAAGAATGATTATAAACTTATTCATACATGAATGAGGCCAAAACCTTACTAATTAAGCCCGCACAACTCAAAATGGTTTTATATTGATCTCAATTCTTTTTCCCACTATTATAGCTCAAGCATCAAAACACTCAAAATAGTAATATATCATTGAGGCGCCTGAAATTAAATTCTAATGGCCCTAAACCTGCATTCGTTCATCCTAAGAGCACTAGCTTTCACAAACTCACTTTAGGGAACCGTACCGACTCTTTTCTCACGGATTTCATAACTGATCAGAGCAATGACATTTGACAGGATATCAAGAGAATGGTCATCTAAGCTAGTAGTAACATCATCATTATCCTCCTAAGATCTATCATTACGTTTTGATTTATAATCTTCAGTATTAAGAATACAATCTACAAACTCAGTACTCAAACCAACAGAACTAACAGGGTTAGATGTTTCAGAAACCCTAGTTTCATTCTCAAAGCGATTTTCATCAAGGGTACTCGATGCATTCACACACCCAACATGCAAAGTCTCAGCAGATTCAACAACACTTTCAATAATAGAAGTACTAACACTAGGCACATTACCTGGTAGTGTCACAGACTCCCTCTGGGTATGAGTCGTGGGTACTTTAATTCTAGAGCCTATGAGGTCTTCCATGGTTAACGCTAGGGAAGTTTCACCCTTTTTTCTTCTTCCTTTTCCCTTTAGTTATAAGCCTAGAACTTTTTCATTTAGCAACAAGAGAGGAAACAACACCTTCTCGATTCGCATCAACACCTGTTTCATCAGGCAAAGCAGGAACATTTTCTATGAGGGATTCCATCATTTTCCTTCAATTCGCTTTCTCCTTGTAGTGCACTATTTTTGGTTCAGAAGTATGAGTTTCATCACAAGTACTTACCATTCTTCTTAACAAGTTCAAAAACAAGGCACGATCAAGCGAAAAGTTGAACGGATTGTAGATAGAAGAAGACGGGAATTCAAAAATACTTTTCCTGGCAAAACATAACTGACCCCGATTAAAACCAAGACTCATAAAGTAATTAGTTTCCACTTACTAAACCATGCACAACTAGCGTCGTAAATGAGAACCGCATGTCACTGATGCACAAGGTGGGATTTGAATCACTTCAACCCCACTCCTCCACTTTGAGTAATTGCTATAAATCAATCTCGCTTAAGCCCAATGATGCTTTAGGGGCTTCAAATTGACTAACATCGTGAAAATATCATCAATTTGTTTATTGGTACAAACATGTTCTAAGACAATCTGCTTGTTTTTAACCAATTCCCTTGTAAAGTTAAGTTTGATATCAATATGTTTCGTTCTACTATGTTGGACAAGGTTTTTTTATATATATTTTTAGCGCTCATATTGTCACAGTATAATGTCATGACATTTTGAGAGACATCATATTCTCTTAGCATTTGTTTCACACACAACGTGGTGTATAACTGCTACTAGTTGCTACATACTCAGCCTCTACTATAGAGAAAGATACATAATTCTACTTTTTTCTGAACCAGGATACTAGATTGTTTCCAAGAAAGAAACATCCACCTGAAGTTCTTTTGCAATCTTCCGAATTTTCAGCCCAATCTGCATTCACAATATCCAACAATGGAGTAATTAGTATCAAAAGTATACAGAAAAATATACTCACTGAACTCACTGATACCGTTTATGTATTTAATATTTTTCTTGACACTCAAAAAATGATTGTTTATAGGACTTCCTTGATATCGACATAGACTCCCATAGTAAAGGTAATATTAGGTCTACTCGTTGCGAGATATAATATACTTTCTATAATACTTTGGTATAGACTCCCATCATCATTTGAACCATTAGAGTCTCTGGACAATTTGACATAAGTAGGTGCAAGAGTTCGTTTCACACTTGTGTTTTCCAACCCAAATTTCTTCACAACAGCTTTCGCGTATTTACTTTAGGAAATGAAAATTTTGTCCTCTAGTTGTTTGATTTGAAATCCTAAGAAATATGTCAGTTCACCAACCATACTCATCTCAAGCTCAATTTGCATTTGTTTTACTAGGAGATCCATCAATTTTTGTAACATTCCACCAAACACAACGTCATCCACATACACATGAGTAATCACCAAACTTCCTTTATAATTCTTCACATCCACCCCTCCTTTCACATACCCATTTTTAAAAAGGAACTCGGTTAGTTTGTTATACCAAGCATGGGGTGATTATTTCAGCACATACAAGGCCATCTAGAGCTTATACACATGATTAGGATAGACAGGATCAACAAAACCCTTAGGTTATTCAACATAAACCTCTTCATTCAAGTATCCATTTAGGAACACACTTTTAACATCCACTTGATAGAGTTTGAACTTTAATAGACATGCAATACTAAGGAGTAACCTGATGCAGATGAGCCACATGAGCAAATGTTTCATCAAAGTCAATACCCTCTATTTGATAGTATACTTTGGCTACTAGCCAAGACTTGTTTCTAGTGACAAGTCCATCTACATAAGATTTATTTTTGTAGATCCATTCTGTGCCAATTACATTAGTTGACTCAAGACGTAGAAATAATATCCAGACCTGATTTATTTCAAATTGGACCAATTCTTCTTACATGACGTTCACTCAACATTCATCTTTCAATGCTTTTGCAACATTCTTTAGTGCACATTAGAGTAAAGTAGATATTCCCAATTAATTGTAAATAGTCCACTTTTTCTTTCTTCCTAGTGGACACTTCAACATCTATATTGCCAATAATATTACTAAAGGGATGATTCTTCAATATTCTCAAACCTTTAGAGGAGATATTGTGTTCAGAACTAATAGGAATGTTAGAAGAAATGTCATGAGCATTTTGACGAACAACTATTCTTGTTTTACAGGATCTGCTGTGATAGTCTCAATCTCATTTTCATCTATTTCAGAAGTAGACTTCATACCATCGACTCCATGACACACTTTATGTGCTTGTTATAAATCCTGTAAGCTCGACTATTAGCTGAATACCCAAGAAAGATTCCTGATCAGCCAATATGTAACAAGGACTGCCAAATATATGAAATATTTGACACTGGGTTTTTCGCCCTTCAAAATTTGTAATTTGTGCAGTCAGTGTCAAGTCATAGAACAATTCTATTATAAATATGACAAGTGTTGTACTAAGGACTTCAACCCAAAATTAGTAAGGAAGATTATAGGCATGAAGCATAGCACGAGCCATCTCCTGTAAGGAGTGATTCTTCCATTCAGTAACACCATTCTGCTAAACAGTGGTGGGGGTAGAAAACTTATGATGAATGAAGGGATTGAATCCTAAGAAAAAGTGCGTGAACGCCATACGATTTTTAAGTTCAATTTGAAGCCAAAATAAAAAATGCAGAGAACAATAAAATTTTAGGATAACAAACCTTATAATCAACATGCTATAGGGAGAAGAGAAAGAAATTCTACTTATCCTTGTAGAATATACAATCTTCACGTTTCCTCTCCGGATCTCACAAACGACCACATCCTCGATCTCACCACCACTAATGCACAAAACACCACAATGAATGAGACACTACCATGAGGACTTCCTCGTTATTCTTAGGGACGAGAATCGTGCAAAGTTGTGGTCTTGCACTCCATCTTTGGTAAGAGAGAAGAAAGAGAGACAGGGAGAAGAGAGAATATCGAGAATTTCCATTAGGTGGAAGATGATCAATCTTCCACCCCTTCATCTCCTGTATAAGATTGGGGTTGAGAGAATTATAACTCCCTTCCCCTTTTTCCATTATTTATTTAAATTTCAAATTTCATAATTTTGAATAATAGAATAATATAAGTTGACTAACTTAATATATATTAATATTAAATCATAGGTTATATCACATATAACCTATAATCTATAGTTTATATTATATCACGTATAATATAACCTATAGTTCATAATATTCCCATATGACCTATAATATTAATATAAATCATATTGATATTAATTTTTAACTTATAAAAAACAAATCACATTCATATTATTAATATTTGAATCATATTCAAATCATTATTTCTCTCATGAAACTACATAAATTTAATATGAATCGCATTTACATTAATTTTAACATTTAGTTTTTATATGAATCTCATTCATATAACAAATATTTGAATTACATTCAAATGTTTATTTCTCTCATTAAATTATATAATGCATCACCATACATTATACTTTATAATGTATCAATATACATTATTTAATTGTATCTTTGTATAATTAATTCCTTTAATTAATTTGAACAATTAAAATTCAACAAAAAAAAATTTGATTCTCATTAGTCATTATTGAACTAACGAGGAGACCTTATGGATCTGTAGATTGAAGCTTCATCAATACTTGGTTAATTAATTCTCTTTAATTAACTTAATCAACATTCATTAACTGCCGGTTACTCCACTAAAGACCGACAACTGCATTCTTCGCACTACAGATATATTTTTGTGTCTATTAGATATAACCAATCAATGATGCATAGTCCCTTCACAATTTGCTCACAAACATAGCTGGGTCAAAATTACCATTCTACCCATGTAGTTACATCTAATTTCTTAAGTACCACTGATCTCTCTAATGAACAATTAGTCATAGTCCAACTATGATGGAACCCTTCTCAGGCCAGGACAGGGTGAAACGCCTCATTGTTCAATCCTAGAATCAGCCTTTAAGGGAGCAATTTATCTACTTACCCTAACAATAGGTAAAGAGTGAATTCCTTCTTATGTAGCCGTATTCCCAGCTCTCCAATTAGACAAATCCCCAAAATGGTAGGTTTATTGAGTCGGCAAATTTTGTCACTCTCACTTATACAAATCAAAGGATCACCCTCATAGGCAAGAGTTCACAACTCACTCAAGATTCAGGTCATGTCACCTATGGTCAACCTGGTGAAATGTAAGTCTCTTCTAGTAACAGCGTTATAAAGAGAGACTCAACATTTCGTGGTCTGGTCTCTTACAAGCTCTTTATATAGGATACCCCCGCTCATATGTATCCACAAGAATGATCAGATCAGATCATTTGTAGCACTTTACAACAATTGTAACAACTACAAAGCAGGTCGTTTTAGTAGTGTTACTAAGATAAATCACCTAATCTTATCCATATACTATAGACCATTTAGATTATCACTTAAACATGATCCACATGTATGTCTCCACATCTATGTGTAAGTTACATTAGATAACCTTAGATCTTAGTTTAATAGATTATTGCATAAGTTACTTAAGACTAATCAACCATTGATTCAACTAACATATAACTCCGAGGCTTTAGGGCATACATCCCAATAATCTCCCACTTGCACTAAAGCCAGGAAAATCTAAGCTGGTAAAACATGTATCCTATACCTTACATGCTCTCCCACTTGCATTAGAAAATTTGTACCTTAGAAAACATGTATCTAATTTTCTAGGGCAAGTGGGAGAGCATGTAAGGTATAGAAACATGTATCCTACTTGCCCTATAAAATATAAGCATGTAAGGCACACTCTATACCTTACATGCTATCCCACTTGCCCTAGAAAATTAGAGACATGTCTCATAGTCTCAGACCATCTAAGAGATCCTCTCACACTTTAGCCTAGGGTATAGTATTGTGATGCTACAAGGCAGAAAGCATTGGACAACCTCAAATTTTCACCGAAATCCTCCATTCTTCGTCTTGGTCCTCAGCAATGCTTGCCAACACCGAGACCCGGACTTTACAGAATCAATAACAGTAATAAAATTGCCAAAACCAATAGGCCTTTACATCTTTGATCAAATTAAAGCAATAAATCTATGGTGCCAAGACTCGAAAACATCTAATTGCAAACCATATTCAAAAAGTACATAACCATTCTAGAACGTAAATCCCACCTAAACACTGATTAAACAAATTGAAAATTAAAATCGTACGATTTGGCTATGATACCAATTTAAGGGATTGAATCTCAAGCAGAAATGCGTGAACTTCATACGACTTTAAGTTAAAACAGAAAATGCAGAGAATAATAAAATTTCAGGATAAACAAACCTTATAATCAACATGCTATAGGGAGAAGAAAAACAAATTCTACTTACCCTTGTAGAATATACAATCTTCATGTTTCCTTTCCAGATCTCACAACAACCACGTCCTCAATCTCACCACCACCAATGCATAAAAGACCACAAAGATTGAGATACTACCACAAGGACTTCCTCGTTATTCTCAGGGACGAGAATCGTGCAGAGTTATGGGCTTGCACTCCATCTTTGGTAAGGGAGGAGAAGGAGAGATATAGAGAAGAGAGAATATTGAGAGTTTCTATTAGGTGGAAAATGATCAATCTTCCACCCCTTCATCTCATGTATAAGAGTGGGTTTGAAAGAATTATAACTCTCTCCCCCTTTTTTCATTTTTTTTATCTAAATTTAAAAATTCATAATTTTGAATATTGAATAATATAATTTGACTAACTTAATGTATATTAATATTAAGCCATAGGTTATATCACATATAACCTATCATCTATTGTTTATATTATATTACATATAATATAACCTATGGTTCATAATACTCTCATATGACCAATAGTATTAATATGAATCATAGTCATATTAATTTTAACCTATAATTTTATATGAATCACAGTCATATTATTAATATTTGAATCATATTCAAATAATTATTTCTCTCATAGAACTACATAAACTTAATACGAATCACATTCACATTAATTTTAACATATAGTTTTTATATGAATCTCATTCATATAACAAATATTTGATCGCATATAAATGTGCATTTGATAACTTGTACAAATACAAGTTATTGTTCTCTCAAAGTTGGATTAATTAGGATCTTTAGTGATGTAAACACACTCATGTAACGCATGAAATCTCATATATATAGTAAATCCATACAAAAGTATCTTTTTTAGTAAAAGCCTGCTTTACTAATGTATTTCAATGCAGGAATAAGAAATTTAGTAAGTATTGCAGGTGAAGGCCAACGCAAGGGTATCATCCAAGGTTGTTCGATGCATGAAAAATATAGTTGCTTATGTGTTTTATGTCCAATCACCACTTACAAGCATGGGCTTCTGACTGGTGGTTTTTGAACATTTCAAAAGTGTCAAGCGGTTGTCCTAGGATATGGAAGTTAATGCAACCAAGTCACCAAGTTGCTGAGAAATTTCTTATAAAAGAGGAAGCCACCTGTAGAATCAAGAATTAGATAGTTAGTTAGCCATTTTTGCACATACAACATTTAGAATTTTATGTAGTTAGAAGCTCCTTGTCATTGCACGCAAGAAGTAGGAGGGTAGATTATCATTTCACCGTTGATTAAGAGGTGTTGGTCGGAGAACATTTAGAGAGAGTTATCTTCCTCAACTCCTCCACCAAATTGGTCATAGCAAGCATTAAAATAAGCCAAAGAGGACAAAAAATTGGACTCTGCAGCTTGATTTCTTCTTTTATACATTGCATTTCCATTACCATTCCTTTCATTTAAACTAAGATTGTTTATATCAGTATTTACTATCTTTAATTCAATCTTACTTTCGACTATTCATCACTTCTCCATCTATTTACTCTCAAATCTGTTTGTGTTAGTGAATTTTCTGATTTAATGAGAACATGAAATCTATCGCTTAAGTCTACCTGATCGATTGATTGAAGTGATTAAATAGTTAAGTCACTCGAGAGAGAATTCTAACTATTGAAAGAAATTTAAAGGGAATTGCTCATGGCTTTCATCTGTTCTTTATAATCAATGCATGCATCCTAGAGATAGGATTATGTGTGGCATTCACATCAAAAGATGTTGAACATAGCATGAACTAAATAACAGAATCTCTAATGCATAGCACATACATTTATATTGTAAACAAGCATCTGTATCTGAAGGAACTGTAAAGTTCCACCGCGGAAAAAGGGATCGACCCAATTTTCAGTTTTCATAGAATAAAAAAATTATAGAACAAAAATATGCATTAACGAGAAAAATTACAGCATGCATCTTAAAAAAATAGAGAGAGAAAGGGTTAGGAGAAATATGTACCCTTAAATAATCATTCTTCACGAATTTCCCTTCCTCCGATCACGATCCAAAAAGGCCACCACCACAAGTGAAACCTCCATATTCTCTTAGGATGAGAATTTCTCAGGAGTTGTGTGGCCTTTGAGATTTTGGAAGAGGGGGAGAGAAATTTTTAAGAGAGGAAGAGAGGTTTGTGGGAAATTTTTTAGAGAGCTATCACTTATGATTTTTTCTGAAGAAGAAGATGAAGTGAATAAAACCAACCACTCTCTACACGTACTACCATCAGAGAGAAAATAGGGGGAGGGAGTAACTCCCTCCCAAATTAATTTTCAAAAAAAAAATTAATAATATATAAAATAATTTAATAAATTATTTTATATATATATATATATATATATGATAACCACCTTATCATATAATATATATTAAACTATATGTTATATCAAATATAACACATAGCCTATAGTTTTATATTGTATCAAATACAATATAAACTGTAGTTTTTATTTCTCTCAATAATGCATGATATTTAATATAAATAACATTTATATTAAATTTAATTATTTGAATCTCATCCATATAGTTAATATTTGAATCATATTCAAATACTTAATTGCTCTCAAAATAAACTTTATAATATAATGTATCAAATACATTATATTAATTATATCACATATAATTAATTTCCTCAATTATTTTGACAATTCAAATAAATCCAAAATTAGTTCTCAATAATCCCTATTGAGCTACATAGTGGACCTTATGAACCTATAGATTGAAGCTCCAATGGTACTTGAATAATTAATGAAACTCCTTTAATTAAATTATTCAACATCCATTAACCGTCGGTCGTTCCACTAAAGACCAACAACTATATTCTTCGTACTACAAATGTATTTCTATGTCCATTGGATATAACCAATCAACAGTGCGATGACATTCATAAATTGCTCATAAGTACAATTGGACCAAAATTACCGTTTTGACCCTATAGTTACATCTAACTTCTTAAGTACCACTGAACCTTCTAATGAACAATAAGTCATAGTCCAACTATGACCAAACCCCTTTCGGGTCAAGAGAAGGTGTGGTGCCACATTATTCAAGCCCTGGAATCAACCTTTAAAGGAGCAATTTATCTACTTAACCAGATGTTAAGGAAAGAGTGAATTTGGTCTTGTGTAGATGTGTTCCCAACTCCCCAATCAGACGAATCCCCAAAATGGTAGGCTCATTGAGTCGGTGATCTGGCCACTCTCACCCATATAAATCAAAGGACTGCCTTCATAGGTAAGAGTTCAAAACTCACTCAAGATTAAGGTCATGTCACCTATGGTCATCCTGGTGAAATGTAAGTCTCTATTATGAACGGTGTTATATAATGAGACTAGTCATTGAAGGATCCAAAATTGAAGGAAATCTTGAGTGGAAGCGGGATCGTTCCAATTTCTAATTTTTAGAGAAATTAATTTTTACAAAAAAGAAAGAACAAATTATGCATTTACATAAATTATAGCATGCTAAAAATAGGTTTTAGAAACCTTACCTTCAAAGACAGATCTTCATGAAGCCCTCGAAGTCGAAGTCGAACACTACCACGATGGCTTCCTCAGTATTCTCAGGTAGAGAACCCAAGAGTAGTGGACTCTGACTATTTTGGAATAAGAGAATTTTTTAGTAGAGAGGAGGAAGATTTAAGATTGTTCACCAACAATTCAAAAACTCACCGAACATTTTCTTTTTTCTTTCACACACACCGTATCTCGAAGAAGAAGACTCTCTCATCCCTTTCAAAAATGCCAAAAATATCAAGAGAGAAAAGAGGGGGAGGGAGTCAACTTCTTTCCTCATTTAAAAATAAAATTTAATATATATATATGATAACTAACTTATCATATAATATATATATTAAATTATATGTTATATCAAATATAACATATAACCTATAGTTTTAACATTGTATCACATACAATATAACATATAGTTTCTTTTATCTCTCATATGAAATTTAATATAAATCACATTTATATTAAATTTAACAATTATGAATCCAATTCATATAATTAATATTTGAATTATATTCAAATATTTATTTCCTCTCACTAAAGCTATAATGTATCAAATACATTAATTATATCACATATAATCAAAATAACTTAATTATATCATATATAATTAAATCCCTCAATTAATTTGAACAATTAAAATTAATCCAAAAACTGATTCTCATTTAATCCTATTGAGCTACCAATGAGACCTCATTGACCTGTAACTTGAAGCTCCAACGATACGTGAATAATTAATTAAACTCTTTAATTAAACTATTTATCATCCTTTAACTGTTGGACACTCCACTAAAGATCGACAGTTGCACTCTTCGCACTACAGATATATTTTCGTGTCCATTGAATATAACCAATCAACAGTACGATGATCCTTCATAAATTACTCGTAAGTACAGCTGGGCCAAAATTATCATTTTTCCCCTTTAGTTACATCTAACTTCTTAAGTACCACTAATCCCTCTGATGAATAATAGATTATAGTCCAACTATAACTAAACCCCTCTTGGGCCAGGATAGAGTGTGGCACCACATTGTTCAAGCCCCGGAATTAGCCCTTAAGGGAGCAATTTATCTACTTACCCTGACCTTGGAGAAGGAGTGAATTCCTTCTTGTGTAGTTGTATTCCCAACTCCCTAATCAGACGAATTCCCAAAATGGTAGGTTTGTTGAGTCGACAATCTAGCCACTCTCACCCATACAAATCAAAGGACTGCCCGCAAAGGCAGGTATTCACAACTCACTTAGGATTCAGGTCATGTTACCTATGGTTATCCTGGTGATATGTAAGTCTTTATTATGAATGGCGTTATATAATGAGACTAAACATTTCGTGGTCCGGTCTTATATAAACTCCTTTGTATAGAATATCCATACTCACATGTTTATACATGAATGATCAGGATCATATCATTTATAGCACTTTTCAACAATTATAACACCTACAAAGTAGGCTATACTTATAGTGTCACTAGGATAAAGTACCCAATGTTATCCATCTACTACAGACCATTTAGCTTATCACTTAAACATGATCCACCCATATGTCTCTATATACATGTTTAAGCTACAAGATAACCTTGGATATTAGTTTATTGGTTTGCGGTTAATGCACAAAATGTGGAATAAAATATCATATATTTTATTAAATAAATGATGAGTTTATTCAAATCATTTACAAACTATAGGACCCTACAAGATTTAGGGCATCAACTCCAATAATCTCCCACTTGGCCTAAACCTAGTGGGGTGTACAATATAGTCAAAATACAAAGTACACAAATAATAAACTAGGACATAACATGCGCTCAGTACAAATCTTCCACTTGCACTAGTCTAAATGTGGCCTGTCCGATAGACTTATACTCTGCAGGTGACTCTCAAACATCTTACCTGTGAGGGGCTTTATAAACAGATCAGCAACACTGTGCTCTGAGGCTATTTGTGTGACAATCACGTCCTCTCAATGCACAATATCTAGGATGAGATGATACTTCCGCTCTATATGTTTCCTGCGCTTATGACTCCTAGGCTCTCGAGAATGAGTCATAGCACCACTATTATCACAATACAGTGTGATGGGCTTTGACATGTCTAGAACGACTTCCAGATCAGTAAGAATTTCCTGAGCCAAATAACTTCTTTAGCAACTTCACTACCCTTTCTTTAAAAGTGCACACTGATCCTGATGTGGATTTCCTAGAATCCTTATTAGTCTAAAAATTAGAATCTGTGTATCCTGTAAGGATCAAATCGTTAGAACCATACATGAGCATGTAGTCCCTCGTTCTCCATAGATACTTGAGGATGTTTTTAACAGCGGTCCAATGATCTAATCCTGGATTAGATTGATATCTACTGACTATCCCCACTGCATAACAGATGTCAAGTCTGGTACATAATGTCGCATACGTCAGGCTGCCCACAGCCAAAGCATAAGGAATTCGTCTCATTTTCACAACCTCTTGAGGTGTCTTAGAATACTGTTCCTTAGACAATGTAACTCCATGCCTAAAAAAAAAATAAGCCCCTACTAGAGTTCCACATTAAATACTTGACAAGTATCTTGTCAATATATGATGCTTGAGATAGAGCTAGCATTTTGTTCTTTCGATCTCTAAAGATTTGAATACCCAACACAACTAAGCCTCCTCCAAATCTCTCATTTTGAATTGGGTCGCTATCCAGTTCTTAACTTCAGCCAGTAAACCTACATCATTCCCAATGAGTAGGATATCATCTACATATAACACTAGAAAAACTACTGAACTATTGATGATCTTCTTGTATACGCAAGGCTCATCAACGTTTTGTTAAAGCCATAAGATTTGATCAAAGTATCTAACCTTATGTTACAAGATCAATAAGCTTGCTTCAGTCCATTAATTGACCGATTAAGCTTGCAAACTCTTGACCTTGGGTTATGAATCCCTAGAGTTGCTCCATGTAAATGTTTTCTCCAAAATTTCCATTCAAAAAAGCAGTCTTGACATCCATTTTCCAAATCTCATTGTCATATTATGAGGCAATGGACAAGAGTATTCTGATAGATTTAATCATGGCAACAGGTGAGAAAGTCTCCTCAAAGTCAACTTCCTCTACCTAGATATAACCCTTTGCCACTAATCTAGTCTTTAAGGTTTACACCTTCCCATCAGCACCTCGTTTCCTCTGGTCGATTGATGCGTTATTTTATGCGGTGAATTAATGAAAGGAATTTCGGTGATGAGAAATTTATTGTGCAACAAGTTTTCTCAGCAGAATCCAAGTATAAATCCTACTGAGTTTCCTGGTAAGTCCAGGGTCGTACTCAGGGACTAAGGAAAACAATATGCGATAATAATTTTTAAGATCACTTTGCGGTAACAAATAAATTAATGGGTTTGTTGGTTTATTGGTTGAAGTATAAAAAGTATGCGACGAATTTCAGAAAAGATTGATTATGCGACAGATACATTGAGTATGCGGAGGAACGGGTTGAGAAGGTCTTTAGCTAGCATTTCCCGAGGATGCATTCAAACTATGCGATCATGCTACACTCATGCGATAGCAAATCATTTTCCAATGCAAATGCGGTGGCTTCTAATTCTAGGACACATGCGATGAATGTGATAATGTCTATAAAGCTTATTCTTAAGTATCTACTTCTTGCCTATGCGATGATGCAAGATGCACACAAGGACAAGGTGACCGCATACATTCATAACCAATCTCTAGGATGCATGCGATGCATTAATAGCAAACAGTGCTTATTCCTAAGCTCCTATCTCTTGATTATGCATTCTAATCTGACTCTCCCAAGCCTAGATTCTAACCTGACATTTTCAAGCCTAGATTCTATCCTTAGACTACCCTCCCGAGTATCTCTAATGGACAAATGACGCATACAGAACACAAGATAATTACATAGAATGAAGATCCCCAGTTATGTTAGCTAAGTACTTCCCAACCCATTCGACAGATTTAGCTACTCATGTGTAATGTACAGAGAGTGAACAAATATAAAGATGTAAACTCCATTTCTATAGATAAGTTCAGAGTACAAAATGACAATGGAAGATAAGGATAGAGAGCCTGGTAGCAATTTCTTACTTCCCAAGGCTTTTACACTGTTATTCTGCTCAAAAGATGTTTCTGCTTCTGCAGGAGTTGGCCTTCTCTCTGATCTTGACGCTTCCTGCACTCATCCAAGTTCACCGGAATGATCTCTCAGTACAATCTCACTTCCCTCGCTTCTGCCTTCTAAATAAAAGAAAAACTAGAACAAGACTACTTCTAACTATGGAGAGAATTATCTAACTGTTCGAACTTCTTCACTGAAGGTGGCCTCTAGTATTATAGAGATTCAGGGTGAAAGGCTTCTTCTCTCTTATGATTGCACTGATGGGATGACATTAATTCTCTGTTTGATGTGCCGAATATTTATCACCGAAAAGTTAAGTGTACTTGCTACAGTAGTTCGTCAACGGCTTGTCAACTTAATTTGGAATCGACCATTATCAAGTTTCTGTCCCATCGTGATTTATTATGCTTTTTACCCAGATGCACCCACCAAGTTGCGCCGGCTCTATGCGGCAACCTTCTTAAGCAGATATTTGCGAGCGCAAATGACTGCATAGTCTTGCGTTAACGCAATCTTTTGATGCACTCGACCGTTGATTTCTTTGGATCGCATTTTTCACCTTGCGTCAACGTATATTCTGCAAAAAAAAAAAATTACACAAGTTAACTGTTTTAATGCAATGGACACATGCGACCATAATATTATGAACTTGGACGCAATCTTATATATTTTTATCATCGCAAGTCTGCATTTTTAATAACTTAGCACTGTATAACGTGTATTTATGCCCGTTATCACACCCCCAAATTTAAACAATGCTTGTCCACAAGCATAAACTAAACATTTCCTTTAAAAAGTCGACTGCCTTCTCTTTTCCTAGATTTCTCAATGATGCCTTATTCAAATCCTATACACAAAAATTTCCCTAATTATTATCTAGGTCTGTTCATAAAATATTTCTAAAATTTAGGAACCGCAAGTTTAACCTTCAAAAAGACTTTACTAGATTCCAGGACATCGTATGATTTATTTCACAAAACTTTTTCTCACTGGGGTCTTAAATGACTTTTTTTATCCTTGCATATTTTAGACATTATATTTTTTTTTCTCTGACCTTGCACTAATCCAAGTGTCTCGCCTTCGTTTTCGCTTGCCCCTACGTGTGTCATGCGAACATCCAACTACGAGCAAGACACTCTTTCTCAAACTAAACTCATGCTCATTTGGCAGAAAAGTTGTCATCATTTATTTATGCGTTGATCACAATTCCTACCTTCGTTTTGGCTTGCCCCCACGTATGTCATGCGGACATCCAACTACGAGTAGGATCCGATCGAAACGTTATTATTATTATTTTTTTTTTATAAGCAAGGCTAAAAATAGTAAGGTCGAAAATGAATATCGCACCCTCAAATTTAAAATGCGGCAATGTCCTCATTGCCAAAAGATTGAAAGAAGTCATACGATGTTCTTAGGAAGTTTCATAAAGGGTCAGTTTGAAAGAAAGTTAGCAGACCATTAACTTCTAAAAATATTTCATGAGATGACTGTCCTAAAATTAAGTTGACTTTAGTGTATACAAAAAAATATAAGCATGCGTTTCATCATTGAAATATAATTGGCAAAGAGAAATCATGCAGTGACTTACTAAATTAATCAATGTTAAATGATTGTGGTAACCAAAGAGGATGCGGTGATAAAATTTTCAAAATTAAAATGCTATGCGATAGTGCAAAATTTGGAATAAGGTCAAGGAAAGATACAACTCCCAAATTTGCGTTGTTGCCGGCATTATTTGTTGACGCATCCTGCTTTGCAGCGATCTACTTTCTTTGGATTGCGGTGACGAAATTAAGTAGTTGCGTCTTCGTGTAGTGCCTCCGAAATCGTTTACCTCGATCATTTACAAAGAAAAACATCGAGAGAGTCAAATAATAAAAAAAACGAAAACAAAATTTTTCCTCTTTTTTTCTCTTTTTTTTTTAATATAAAGATGTAAAATGAAGACAGATAAACGATATTTGAAATAACATTATAGTAATGAGAGTTTATGAATCATAAGTAAGAAAAAGGATACTCTAGAAGACTTGTGCCCCAGATGATTTTCTGTTGCATGCCAGCACAGGGGCCACTTCATTTTTCTTCATTCCGGATTTCTCAAGTCTATAGAGGTCTTTTCTCGATGAAAATCACCCTGCAATATGCCTTGACTCTTTGCCCATTAACCTTGAATGTACGGGTCCCTTCCTCATTAATCAACTCAACCACACCATGCAGGAATATTTCGTTAATTATAAAGGGTCCGGACCAGCGCGATTTTAATTTGCCGGGAAAGAGTCGCAACCATGAATTGTAAAGTAAGACCTTTTGTCCGACGTGGAGACTTTTGCCGCAAAGCCGTTGTCATGCCAATGTTTTAACCGTTCTTTGTAAATTTTGGCATTTTCATAAGCTTGCGTTCTCCACTCACCAAGCTCGACCAATTGGAGTTTTCTTGCTTCCCCTGCTGCTTTTAAGTCGAAGTTAAGCTTCTTCACCACCCACAGCGCTTTGTGCTCTAGCTCCAGTAGTAAATGACATGCTTTACCAAACACCAACGGATATGGAGATAAGTCTATCAGTGTTTTGAAGGCAGTTCGGTATGCCCACAGCGCATTGTCCAACTTTGTTGCCCAATCTTTTCGCAAAGGCTTTACCACCTTCTCCAGTATCAGCTTGATTTCCCGGTTGGACACTTCAGCTTGACCATTCGTCTGTGGATGGTAAGAGTGGCCACTTTGTGGAGGATATTATATTTGAGCAGCAGATTTTTGACGAGGTAATTGACAAAGTGGGAGCCTTCGTCACTTATTATGGACGTGGAGTGCCAAAACGAGTGAAAATATTTTTCTTCAGGAATTTGGAGACTACTGTCGCATCGCTTGCAGCGCATGCTATTGCTTCTACCCACTTGGACACGTAGTCGAAGGCTAATAGAATATACTTGTGACCATTCGAAGGTGGGAATGGTCCCATGAAATCAATGCCCCATACGTCGAACAACTCTAGTTCTAAAATGATGTTCATGGGCATCGCATGTTTCCATGAAATGTTACACGTGTGTTTGCACCGATCACACTTCATCGCGTAGTCTCTTGCATCCTTAAATAGTGTTGGCCAATAGTACCCACTTTGTAATACTTTCACTGTGGTGCGTTGGCCTACAAAGTTCCCGCCATATGGTGAATCATGACATTGCGATAATATGCGTTGTTGAGCAGCATTCGGTACACACAATCGCAGAATCTGGTCTGACCCTCTCTTTATACAGATTTGGCTCATCCCAATAATAATATCTGCATTCATGCCTGAGCCACTTTTTTTGATGGTCGGTGTAATCTTCAGGAAATTGCTCACAAACCAGATAATTTACCACGTCTGCATACCATGGAAATTCTTCAATCTGAAATAGTTGCTCATTTGGGAACACTGTGCTCACCTCTAACTGATTGCGGTCAACCTCAGAATTTTCCAATCTGGATAAATGATCCGCAACTTGGTTCTCCGTCCTCTTGCAATCAATTATTTCCATATCGAATTCCTGGAGGAGGAGAACGCATCTAATCAACCTCGGCTTCGTGTCCTTCTATGTCATTAAATATTTTATCACCGGGTGGTCAGTGTGGATGAGTACTTTTGTTCCCAGCAAATATGCTCTGAATTTCTCCAATGCAAATATTACCGCAAGCAACTCTTTTTCTGTGGTGGTGTAGTTAGTTTAAGCAGGATTTAAAGTCTTAATCGCATATGCGATGGGATGTAGTATTGTTTTTATCTACTATGCCAGCACTGCTCCCATCGCATACCCGTTTGCGTCACACATTAATTCAAAAGGAAGAGTCCAATCTGGTGTAATCAACACGGGTGCGGTCGTTAACGCGTTCTTCAAAATCACGAATGCGTTGAGGCAATTGTCATCAAAGTCATATTTTCTATTTGCCTCCATCAACGCACTCAGTGGTCGTGCTATCTTTGAAAAGTCCTTGACAAAACGTCTGTAAAATCCGGCATGTCCCAAGAAGCTCATAACAGCTTTTACACTCGTTGAAGGTGGGAGCTTTTCAATCGTTTCAATTTTTGCCTTGTCCACCTCCAACCCGTCCCTAGAGACCTTGTGCCCAAGCACAATGCCTTCCTTCACCATAAAATGACATTTCTCTCAATTAAGCACGAGGTTCGTCTCCTACCATCTTTTCAATATCTTCTCCAAGTTGTTAAGACAGACTTCGTACGTGTGCCCATATACAGAGAATTCGTCCATGAATATTTCTACAGAGTCTTCGAGATATTCTAAAAAGATGGCCATCATGCATCTTTGGAAAGTGCTCGGTGCATTGCAGAGGCCGAACGACATATGACAAAAAGAAAATGCTCCATACGGGTAGGTGAATGTGGTCTTTTCTTGATCTTCAGAAGCAATCATTATCTAATTATAATTGGCATACCCATCTAAGAAGCAGTAGAAGTCATTTACAGCTAGACGATCCAACATTTGGTCAATAAAAGGTAGGGAAAATGATCTTCCTTTGTTGCCGCATTTAGTTTGCGGATATGCCATCTGGTGACGGTCTTTTGTGTTATCAACTCATTATTTGCATTAGCGATTACCGTCATCCCTTCTTTCTTATACACGCACTACACGGGGTTATGTTTACTATTGGATAGATGATGCCCGCGTTTAACCACTTGATTATCTCCTTCTTTACGACCTCTTTCATCGCAGGGTTGAGTCTGCACTGATGTTCGATCGATCCTTTGTGGTTCTCTTCGAGACGAATTCTATGCATACAGTATGCGGGGCTAATTCCTCGAATGTCTGTGAGCGTCCAGCCAATTTCTTTCACATATTTTCTCAGAATGCTCAACAGCGCATTCTCTTGGTCTTCATTGAGTGCAGAGGAAATGATTACCTGTAGTTTTTCATTCTGCCCCAGAAAGGCATACTTTAGGTGGTTAGGCAGGGTCTTCAGCTCTATTATTGGTGGTTGTTTTAAGGACGGTTGCGTTGTTTTTCTTTCTTCATTCACTGTCGGCTCATCTTCTTGGGTTGTGATCATCTCATCTTCCTTGTTTGTTTTTTCTATGATCGCATTGCATGAAACAATGGATGCGATCGCATCCTCATCTTCGTTTTTATATTCAGGCTTCTCTTCTTTATTAAAATTCTGTTCATCGTCAGATTCATTAAGGTCTTCTTCGTCAGGATATTTCATGGCTCGGATAATGTCAAACTTGAGCTTCTGTCCATTCACACTCAAGGTGATCTCTCCTTTATGCACATCAATCTGGGCACGACTGGTTGATAAAAATGGTCGCCCCAGGATGATGAGCACATCCTTGTCGGCTTCGTAGTCCAAGATGATGAAGTCAGCTAGTAATATAAATTTTTCAATTGTGACAGCACATCCTTCACATTCCTCTCTGGATACACCGGAGATTTATCGGCTAATTGGAGAGTCACTATCATGGGCGCAAGTTGTCCCACATTCAGCTGCTTGAAAATTGACAGAGGCATCAGGTTAATATTGGCTCCAAGATCGCATAGCGCTTGCCCGATGTACAATCCTCTAATGGAGCAAGGTATAGTAAAACTCCTAGGATCGCGCATCTTCGGTGGGATTATAGATTTTGAGCTATGCATCAAAGCCACTGTGGCGAACTTATCAATGCCTCTCTTCTTTGTCACCATATCCTTTAGAAACTTCGCATATGCGGGCATCTCCTCAATTGCTTTATTGAATGGAATATTAATATGCAATTGTTTTAACATATTCATAAAGCGTTGGTACTAACATATCATTTTTCTTCTTTCTGAGTCTCTGTGGGAAAGGTGGCAACTGTACTCTCACAGTCCCCTGTTCTTTTGGCTCTGAGGTGGACGCAACCTCCGGCTCTATCGCCTCTTTTTCTCCTTCTTCTTCTCGAGTCACTACAATCTCTGGTTCTAGCACAATTGGAGCAGTCCAGCTAGGCTCCTTCTTCTCCCCTACCACAGTCTTTCCACTTCGCAATGTCACCACTTGACACTGCTCTTTACCTGTACCCCTTGGGTTGCGTGGGAGTTCCATTGAATTCAGCAGGCCCCTTGCGGTCTGTTTTTTAGTTCGCCAACAATATGGCCTATCTGTATTTCCAGGTTGTGGATAGACGTCACTTGGTTTTGAAGCACTGTTTCGTTCTTCTCAATATATTGCTTCAAAAAATTCTCCAAAGAGGAAGATTGTGGTGCCTATGAACTACTGGCTTGATTACTCGTCTGATCGTTATTTCACAGGAGAAATCTAGGTGACCCTTCTTTTTGTGCCACTGATTTAAAATTTTGTTATTGATTTTTCCACGCAAAGTTGGGGTGGTTTCTCCACCCAGGGTTGTACATATTAGAAAATGGGTTATTCTTCACAAAGTATATGAACTGTGGGTTTTTCGGGCATTCCTCCATTGCATGTCCTTCACCGTAAGTCACATACCTTGTGGTAGTCTGGTTGATTGCGTTCACTTGCCCACTATGTGTTGTTGGGCTGTTGATTTCGATTTCTTGTATCAAGTTCATCATCGCAGTCATCTGACTTTGAAGTGATGTGATAGCACCATTGTTTGCGTCACTATCCTTTATTCTCAATTTTTTATCACTCTCTCTCCAGTCCTCGTGATTTTTAGAGATGCGATTAAGGATGTTCTTGGCCTCATCATATGTTTTGTCTAGCAGACCTCTAGCGGTTGCCGCATTGGCAACGATCTGTGAAGCAGGGTTTAATCTGTGATAAAAGATCTCCATCTGTAAGTAGTCTGGTAAGCCATTATGCGGACAGTCTCTTACCAGCCTCTTAAACCTCGCCCAAGCATCACTGAGCAATTCGTCCATGTCCTATTCAAAATTGATTATTAACTTCCTTCTTCTGGCATTCTCAGTTGGTGGGAAATATTTCTTCATAAACTTTTCTACTACTTATTCCTAAGAAGTAATCTCCCCCGGATCGAGAGAGTATGCCCATTTTCGTGCCTGGTCACACAATGAAAATGGAAATAAAGTTAGTTGAACATCCTCGGTGGAGATATTCGGGAACACAAAAGTGTTGCAGATTTCTATGCAGCTCGGAGGTGGGTGTGCGTGTCTTCACCATGCCTCCCTCCAAACTGTCCTGCAGTCTAGATCATCTGCAGCATTACCGGTTTCATTTCGAATCGAGATCCATCAAGAGCAGGACTCATAATTCTTGGGAGAAATCGTAGAAGTTCGGCGACGCATAGTCCCGAATGGTCCTACTGCGGTCGTTCGCCAGTAGGATTGGATTCGCCATGACATTTTCATTTGGTGCTCCGTTTCTAGGTTGTTCCACCATGTTATCTTTCTATTGTGGTTCTTGTTGGCAGCTATCTCTCAGTCTTCGTCGGAACGTCCTTTCAATCTCTGGGTCGTAATTCGCCAGAGATTGAAAGCTGCAAAGAAATCAGAAAAATTACCGTTAGCACACTGAATTGTCGAAGTCCCAGGCAACGGCGCCAAAATCTTGATGCGTTATTTTATGAGGTGAATTAATTAAAGGAATTGCAGTGATGGGAAATGCATTGTGCAATAAGTTTTCTCAACAAAATCCAAGTATAAATCCTACTGAGTTTTCTGGTAAGTCCAAGGTCGAACTTAGGGACTAAGGAAAACAATATATGGTAATAATTTTTAAGATCACTTTGCTGTAACAAATAAATTAATGGGTTGGTTGGTTTGTTGGTTGAAGTATAAAAATTATGCGTCAGATTTGAGAAAAGATTGATTATGCGACAAATACACTGAGTATGCGGAGGAACGGGTTGAGAAGGTTTTTAGCTAGCGTTTCTCGAGGATGCGTTCAAATTATACGATCATGCTACACTCATGCGACAGCAAATCATTTTCCAATGCACATGCGATGGCTCCTAATTCTAGGACGCATGCAACGAATGCAATAATGTCTATAGAGCTTATTTCTAAGTCTCTACTTCTTGCCTATGCGATGATGCAAGATGCACACAAGGACAAGGTGATCGCATACAATCATAACCTATCTTCAGGATGCATGTGTTGCGTTAATAGCAAACAACACTTATTCCTAAAGATTATTTTCTAGTTTTGAGAACAAATATCAACATCAATTTTAGAAATAAACACTTTATTTACAATGAAGTTAATACAGTATGAATGTTCAAGCAAACATTTTAAAGAAACAAGATTCCTTTTTAAGTCACAAACTACATATACATTTTCTACAATAAGAAATTTGTTCTATAAAGTCAATCGGAGACCTTCCACTTCCACAGCCGAGACGATGTGCCCAGTTCCAACCTGCATTGTCGTCTCACCAGCATCTAGTTGCCACCAGGAACTAATTCCTTGAAATGAAGAATAAACATGGTTAGTGACCCCAGAGTCTATAATCCAGATAGAATCATCATTCTCCATTAAGCAGATTTCCAATACAAGTAAATCATATTTATCTTGTTTGGAGTTCTTCTTTTCTGCCAAGTATTTGGGGTAGTTCCTCTTACAATGCCCATCTTAGTTGCAATGGAAACAGATTCCCTTTGTAACCTTAATCGATCTTCTGCCCCTTTGAGCAACAACTACAAGATTAGCTTTCCCCTTTCCACCCTTCTTCTTCTTCCACTTTTTGGTGCCAGAGGATGAAGGTACAGACTTAATCCCAGAGGTCGAACCTCTGTGGAACTTCTTAGAAGATGAAGCAACATTTGTTTCACCCTTCTGCTCCTTTCTTTTCATTAAGGATTAGAAGGTCTATAGCTCATTGAGCAAAGTGGTCAGGTTGTAATCAATCCTATTCGAAATAGTATTGCTATGGAAATGAAGGAAACTTTTAGGTAAAGATTCCAAAATGAAGCTAACCTGATTGGATTCATTGATGCTTGACCCATTCATCTCCGTCACGTTGAAGTGGACCATCATGTTGAGAACATGTTCTTGAATAGACACCCCTTCTTACATACGGGCATTGAAGATGTGTTTCAGAGCATCATACCTGAGCTGTGTAAACGGTTGTCCGAAAATTCCCCTCAGGGACTCCATGATCTCACTAGCTTTGAGCATGGGCTCATGCTTCCTGGGCAAGACTTCATTAAGACATGCCAAGATATACGCTCGAGCCTTATCGTTTTTCGTGTGCAACGCTCATAAGCTTCCCGAACATTTCGAGGAGCATTAGGAATTGGAATGGGAGGACAATCCTCCATGAGGAAAAGAACCAAGGTCATCGATGATCAATATTATATTGATTGTGTTTTTTCAACTAGTGTAATTCTCTCCTGTTAATTTATCTGCGATGAGTAACTTTAAAGTAGCAGTAGCCATATTAAAGATTGTAAAAAAAGAAAAAACTATTTACTATTAGTTTACTTTTCATTAAACCACTCATACAACCAAACAGTTTTAGCAAAATTTAATGTACCCTAAGTGACATCTAATTTTCCAATGATGTTTCAGTGAGGCAGGACAAAAGTCACCTTAAGGTGATCAAGTGTCCCTTCACTAAAATGAGACATTTTCAACCATTAGACAAAACACAACACCTTGATACCATGACTAACAATCACCTTTGTTCGGTCCAGAATCTGTTAACTTGCTTAACAATTCTTGTAAGTGTAACCCCTCATTTTAGGTTCTAGAGTTCCGTCTCAATGAGCCAACCTTAGGGAAAAACCGATTAGGACATGAAAATAAAGCAACCCTATCCATTTCTGGAGATTGAATAAAGCATCATGCAATATTGCCATCCTTTAGGGGGACACCCACAATGCCACGAGGCGATGCATGAAATTTTATTTAACCTAATGAGAGAGACCGAGGGATGTGTTGTCACATGTCCCGCTCCCATTTACTATAAACACTTACTCCATTCACCTTATTATTGACCTACCCAAATGCCACCCATAGGGGGACACCCATGATGCCTCGAGGCTGAGTGTAGATCTCACGGTGTGAATTTATAGGGAGAAATTTGCAGAGAATAAAATGAAGTATCATATACCCCATTTTCCTCTCACTAAGTGTTTTACTTAGGGTTAATTAACTTAAGAAAGACTCGACTATTGATTTTAACTAAGTGAAAGTTTAATTTGCTCAAAAAACAACTCTTGTCCTTGATGATTAAACAATTTTGATTGAAGTCTCATCAAACTCTTTAATAGACTTTAACCAAATTTGCATCCATGTAATAAATCTATCTAATTTACCTTTCCAAGTAGGTTTCCAAGAAGGAGTGTGATATTTCTATCAACTTAAGTACCCCAGCCTAGACAAAACTCGCCTTAGACAAAAGGTCCCTTATAAATACATTTGTTATATATTTAATCTTTTATTAAAATCAATTTAATACTATTAAACCGATTAAAAAATTAAACTAAGATTTTTAATTTCATTAGAAATGTGATCAAGTCTATCTTAATCATGTTTTTAAAAAAATTTAAAAATGATTATAACCTAAGGTTTGCATGCAACTCTTAATTATTGATTTTAATTCTAATTTCATTTAGTTATAACGATTAGAAGTAAATGAAACAATTAAAACATTCATTGCATGCTTGACATACTTTAGTTAATCATAACATTTATAAATTAACTTAAGGCAGTGTCATGTTTCAGGCAATCTCAATTCATTACTAACATATATAAAAATTATATAACAAGGTAATGAATCATACTATATCATACTTTCCATACATTCATTCAACCATATATTATAACAATTATAATATAAATGATGCATGGATATGCTATAAATGCATGCATACATACACTATAACATTTATACAATATGATGCATGAGCATGTTATATAGTTTAAATCATGCATATACATATATTATAACACTTATAATATAAAATGATGCATGAATATAAATGCATAACCTATAGTGGGTTTTAAAACTATATAACATACAATATGACATATAAGGAAAAACATACATCATATGTATATTTAAATCTAACAGTTAATGGACCTAGATAGGATACCTAAAAGAAACTTAAAGACTAATTATTACAAGAGTAAGAATCATCCAGTTCGAAACAAGTGAACCAAGCCTTGAATCGTTCGAACTGAACCATCCACCATGGAACTCTCTGTAGTGATCATGTAGAAAACTTGTAAATGCTGTAGAAACTTGTTGCACGATTGTGTATCAAAAGCTACACGATCTTGTAGCAGTAGCTACACGATCGTTTAGCAAATGCTACAGATCGTCTTTCGTCCCCATCGAAGCACGGCTTTGAATTTCTTCTTTCAAGCTCCCTGAAAACAGCACAGGTGACTCAAAATAATGAATACGAACTCTATATGCCAAAACAGGGGCCTTTACAAATCAAATCTGTAAACGAATAAAGCCTTAAAACCAAGTATCCTATCCCAAAAATATCCATCAATAAAACTACATTCATTATTAAACCATTCATCGTATAAATCATACACAAAATGCAAACAAGTAAAACCCACCATAACTGTAAAAATTGGATCAATAAGAAATGGAACTTGGGATTAGTAAACCACTAAACCTGGCTCTGATACAAATTGAAGGATCCCAAATTGAAGGGACCCTTGAGTGGAAGGGGGATCGTCCAAATTTCCAATTTTTAGAGAAAGTAATTCTTACAAAAAAAGAAAGAACAAATTATGCATTTACATAAATTATAGAATGCTATAAAAATAGTGTTAGAAACCTTACCTATAAAGACAGATCTTCAAGAATCCCTAAAACTTGAAGTCGAACACTACGACGATGGCTTCCTTGGTATTCTCAAGTAGAAAACCCAAGAGTGGTGGGCTCTGACTATTTTGGAATATAGGATTTTTTAGTAGAGAGGATAAAGATTTTAGATTGTTCATCAACAATTTAAAAACTCACAAAACACTTTCCTTTTCACACACACCATATCTCAAAGAAGGAGACTCCCTCATCCCTTTCAAAAACGCTAAAAATATCAACCATCCACTTACGTTGGTGGATAGAAGGGGGGGTGGGTGTAATTCCATCTCTCATTTAAAAATAACGTTTAATATATATATATATATATATATATATATGATAAATAACTTATCATATAATATATATTAAATTATATGTTATATCAAATATAACTTATAACATATAGTTTTAATATTGTATCACATACAATATAACCTATAGTTTCTTTTATCTTTCATATGGTATTTAATATAAATCACATTTATATTAAATTTAACAATTATGAATCCAATTCATATAATCAATATTTGAATTATATTCAAATATATATTTTCTCTCACTAAAGCTATAATGTATCAAATACATTATAATAATTATATCACATATAATTAAAATAACTTGATTATATCATATATAATTAAATCCCTCAATTAATTTGAACAATCATAATTAATCCAAAAATTGATTCTCATTTAATTCTATTGGGCTACCAAGGAAACCTCATGGACCTGTAGCTTAAAGCTCCAACGATACATGAATAATTAATTAAATTATTCATCATCTGTTAAATGTCGGCACTCTACTAAAGACCGATAGCTGCACTCTTCGCACTACAGATATATTTCTATATTCATTAGATATAACTAATCAACAGTACAATGACTCTTCACAAATTGCTCGTAAGTACAGCTGGGCCAAAATTACCGTTTTGGCCCTATAGTTACATCTAACTTCTTAAGTATCACTGATCCCTTTAATGAACAATAGATCATAGTCCAATTTTGACTAAACCCCTCTCGGCCAGGAGAGGATGTGGCGCCATATTATTCAAGCCCTAGAATCAGCCCTTAAGAGAGTAATTTATCTACTTACCCCGACCTCAGGAAAGGAGTGAATTCTTTATTGTGTAGTTGTGTTCCCAACTCCCCATCAGACGAATCCCCAAAATGGTAGGCTTGTTGAGTCGGCAGTCTGGCCACTCTCACCCATACAAATCAAAAGACCGCCCTCATAGGCAGGAGTTCACAACTCACTCAGGATTCAGATGATGTTACCTATGGTCATCCTGGTGAAATGTAAGTCTATTATGAACTGCGTTATATAATAATGAGACTAAACATTTCATGGTCCGATCTTATACAAACTCCTTTGTATAGAATATTCCCGCTCATATGTCTATACATGAATAATCAAGATCAGATCATTTGTAGCACTTTACAACAATTGTAACACCTACAATGCGGGCCATACTCGTAATGTCACCAGGATAAGGTACCCAGCCTTATCCATCTACTACAGACAAATGCGGTTATCACTTAAACATGATCCACTCGTGTCTCTACAATGTTTAAGCTACAAGATAACCTTGGATGTTAGTTTATTGGTTTTTGGTTAATGCAACAAAATGTGGAATAAAATATCATGTATTTTATTAAATAAATAATGAGTTTATTTAGATAATTTACAAACTATAGGACTCTACGAGATCTATGGCATCAACCCCAACAATCATTTCATGGTCGTGTCTTATACAAACCCTTTTATATAGAATGCCTCCGCTCACATGTCTCGACATGAATGATCAGGATCAGATCATTTGTCGTACTTTACAACAATTGTAACATCTAGAAAACGGGCTCGTAGATCAGGATAAGGTACCTAACTTTATCTATCTACTACAAACTATTTAAGTTATAACTTAAATATGATCCACATGTATGTCTCTACATACATGTTTAAGCTACAAAAGATAACCTTGGATGTTAGTTTATTGGTTTTCTAGGTTAATGCTACTAAATATTGAATAAAACATCTCATATTTTATTAAATAAATAAAATATTTGTACATAACAATTACAAACTACTGGACACACAAGATTTAGGGCATCAACCCCAACAGTATCATTTTCATCTCATCTTCATTGAGCTCACATAGGTTTACTAAACTTGCTAGGAAATCAACACATACCACTTACACTTAGAACTATTCATCCATAAATCCCCTTCTCCCTCTGAACTTCTATTTCTTATTGCATGCATGCCATTAATTGAGTGTAAATAATCATCCCATCTCAGATAATAAGGAAATCTTTGTATTAGATTCGAAAATAAACCCTACTTTAGTACATTCTAGTATCCCTACGTGCGACCTTCGACTTACCAAGAAACTTAAGTCAGATTGATACTTGGGTCTGACTTGAGAGGACTTGTACGCATTCATAAAGGTGCACACACCCACTACCAACGCATCGCCTGATTTTCTTACCAAGGGAGAGATCACTCCATCATCCATCTCCATTCATCATATTCATCCATCACCAATTTCCTTCTTCTTATATTATACTTTATAGTGTATCAATATGTATCACCATATATTATACTTTATAGTGTATCAATATGTATCATTTAATTGTATCTCGTATAATGAATTTGAAAAATTCAAATTAAACTAAAAACCATTTGATTCTCATTAGTCCTTATTGAGCTAATGAAAGGTTCTTATGGATCTGTAGATTGAAGTTCCAATCATGCATGATTAATTAATTAAACTCTTTAATTAACTTAATCAACCTTTATTAATATCAGTCACTCCACTAAAGAACGACAACTATATTCTTCGTACTGCAGATATATTTATGTGTCCATTGGATATAATCAATCAACAGTGTGTAACCCCTTCACAATTTCCTAGTAAATACAGTTAGGTCATGTTTTACCCCTATAGTTACATCTAACTCTTTTAGTACTACTGATCCTTCTAGTGAACAATCAGTCATAGTTAAACTATGACTGAACCATTGCCAGTGACAATGCACTTGTCTTTTGTGAAATTCACATTTAACCCTTGCTCACAAAGATTAATAGTACTTATAAGATTTTATAAGATTTTCTATGAGACCTTCCACCAGCATCACATCATCAAGGGTAGGGAAGCCCAAATATTTTAGTTTACCTATCCAAAAATTTTGCTTTTGGCACCATCTCCATTTATAACTTAACCTTATCCAACAACCTTGAGAATAAAAAATATAACTATTTTCCCCTATCATGTGCCTCGAACTACCACTTTCAAAAAATCAATCACCTTTAGTCGTGGATCTAATCAATGTGAACACAACATTGTAGAGATTTGAGTTGTTTTTTACTCTCCACACATGCTTGAACTTGGGAGAACTTGGTCTCACGTTACAAATATGAACAAGGAGACTTGAACCAGATTCTCACTTTTGATAGCCATACAACTTGAAGAATGAGGTCTAATGTGGCCTCTTTTTACCACATAAGTGGCAAATACTGCCTCCTGATCTTATAATCATGTCTTTGATAATACCCAAAGTTCGAGTATTCAGACTGATGGTTTTTGCATGATTCTTACTCTCTTACAAGCACAATTGTTTGTTTTCCTTTTTCAGAGCCCTGGCCTCTACTACCAGCTTTGGATCTAAAAAATCCAATACCTCGCACATCTCTGGTTGACTTAGTCTCAGAGAGAATTTGTTCAAGACTATCTATACCAGAATTTAGCATTTTTATTGATTTGCACATGGACTTTTTCTCTGCCTTGGCTCCATTGTTTGCGTCTCAAATCAGATATGACAGACATAAGCCTAGAATTATCTGCAATAAGAGATTCTATCCTTGCCTTTTAAGTATCAAGAACCTTAGCATCCTCACACCATTGTTTATATAGATCACGATAAACTGTTGCAATATACGAGTCAAGGAAATCTTCATCACCACTGATGGTAGGAAACTCGTGTTTAAACAATTTGTCATCTGAATTATCAGAAGGAATGCAACTGACAAGAGCTTTAACATCAACATCAGATTCACTACAGTCAATTGACTCTTCATCAGAGAGAGTCAAAACATAACTTTTATTCTGGCATTTCAGAAAAGTTGGATATTCAAATTGAAAATGATTGAACCCTTCATTCTCTACACCAAAATGATTTATCATTATTCAAGGTACTTCCATCAAATTTTTCAACATTTTTATTTAAACGCTGGGATTTTTTAACACTAGCTCCTGAGTTACCACCTGTCTTAGCATTTCTTAAAGAGAACGAGCCAGGCCTTTTTTCAAACCTCTTCAACACATGAGAGAACTGCTTGGGCAACAAGGAAACTGCATCGACAAAATTTTCCTCAAAATTTTCCACATGTTCAGACAAATGATCTTCAATTGAGGATTGTAGAAATTTCTTTGTTCTTCTTTTCAGACTTGTCATTCAGAGACATTTCAAAAGTAAGTAATGAACCAAAGAGGTCATCTACTTTCATAGACAAGATATCCTTAGCTTCTACAACTGTTGTGACATTCATATCAAACTTCTTGGGAAGGGATCTGAGAACTTTTCTCACCAGTTTTTCTTCAGGGATCTTCTATTCTAGGGCAAAAGATTCATTTTCTATGTCAAATAGTCTCACATTGAACTCAACAATGGTTTCATCATCCTGCATCTTGAGGTTTTTGAATTTCGTGGCTAAGAGTTGAAGTATTGATATCTTTACTTCTAAAGTTCCTTGTGTGCAACAACAAGAATATTCCATGCTTTTTTGGCAAACACACAATTATTGATTAGGCAGAAAATGTTTTTATCAACACCATTAAATATGACATTAAGAGCATAAGGGTTTCCAAGGGAGGCTTCATCCTCAGCTTCAGTCCATTCAACCTCAGGTTTGAGCTTCTTCTCACCCTTTGCATTTGTGACTTGAGGGTGGGTTCAACTAGTAATAACAAATTTCCAGGATTTATTGTCAATGGGCTTCAGAAAAGTTGTCATTATTGCCTTCAATAGGAGTAATTTAGGACATCCAATACAAGTGGATGTATGGTAGATCCTCCTTTTATTGCTTCCATTGAAAATTAGCAAGATCGCAACACTAGATATAGTGGTGACCCGCTCTGATACCAATGGAAAAAAATAAGAATGGCTACCTACTGCATGATAGACGCTTTTACAAACAAAGTCACAACATTCCACAAAACATACAAATATAAATAAACAACAAACGCAAGTAACACCAAAATTTGGTAACCCAATTCGGTGCAAAACCACCTATGTCTGGAGTGCAGTGTGCCCATGAAAGATAACTTCACTAATATATATGATAAACAATTAAAACATAGTACTTAGCTATGACTATAGCTTGATTATCGTGACCTTTGTAGAGCTTAATCACTCAACGCTTTTCATATAGGCTCCCCTAGATGTGAGACTCTCTCTCTCAGTGAATTAGGCTCCCCCTACGTATTGATGTTGACAAAGAACTCTTTAGGCTCCCCGTAAAGTAGAGACTCACTCTCAATAAGACTTTAGCTCTTTTTAAGTCGTGAGACACCATTTCACGTGATTTTTATCTTTCCCTTATAAATGAAGACCGCTCCACTTGAATAACTTAGGCTCTCCCTAAGCTTGAGAATCCCTTCTCACGTAGATAACAAATCAGATAGTACAGTTCAGAGTGAATCTCTAAACTACAACAGCAATACCTTTGCTTCTTCAAAGATCAACATACTTGTGATGACGTTCTCACAAGACAACGACTATCGAATTTATCTTCAAAATAGCCAATCCCAGAACATAGTCTAAAAGACTATAAATATGCACAGTAGGCATACAAAATAGCAACCCTAGATTCCAAAACAGTCGCACACAAAGAAGCAAGAGATCTACAAAAATAATGCAGACAAACTTTTCCACATAAGGACAATATTTTGCAGAATCTACATTTCCAGATAACAACTCTCTATTAGATAAGTCGAAGGCAGAGACAACCTAAGAGACATCTGCCAAACTTAAACAAATATTGCTAACACACAAATTTTAACAATTTTTACAATTAAAAAGTGGGAGAAAGATAAATATTTTTTTAAAAAATATATTTTATAAATTTAGGAAATATAGTTTTTAATTAAAAAAAAAAAAACAATGGACGATAGGACCAAAATGCTACCTAACTTAAGGTGCATAGACCATTTGCAATTTTTCTAAAGTTTTCGCCAAAAAAAGAAAGGAAAGAAAAAAAAAAAGAATTTTGCTCTCTTAAGATATTGTGCTCAAAATTAAAATACATTATCTTTCAAATGTTGTTATCAAATATGTAGAACTTTTATTTTTCAATAGCATAAAACTAAAAACTCGAGTGGATCTAAAATAATATAGGGTCAATTTAAAGTTTAGAGAGTAAATTATTAATTCAATAAAAAATAGTCAAATCAGTCATTATTTTTTATATATCTCTTGTAGACCTGAAATAAATTGTTACCGATTATAAAGCATAAAAACTAAATTAATATATAGAGAATAAATTATTAAAAAAAATAAAAGAAATTTTATAGAATAATTTATTAGTTCAAGTTAGGAGAATAAAAAATAATTTTGATAAACATGTTATGTATCATGTATTCCCTCCCCTCGTTGGAAGAAATATGGAATGTTGGGTTTGACCCATTAAATAATAATAAATATGATTATTTTATTTTTCTTGTGGGCCATATAATATTAAGAAAAAAAGGAAATAAAGAAATAGTTTAGTGGCTGCAATGGCAGGCAACACCACGTTCGAGTAAAACAAGGAGAAATAGACAGATTCGAAGCAGCATTGGATGTCGTCATCTTCCCCAATAATGGGCTTGTCCTTTCTGGTGGAGGCCACTTTCGTAATTACAACACTATTTTATCAAAAATTAAGGGATTGTTCTGATATTTTTTTTTTATTTTTGGCTTTTTTGTTTTTTCGTTTTTTAAAAACAAAACCCATATATATTTGGTAAATGGTAACGATATTTTGTTTTCAACTTTTTCGGGAAAAAAAAAACAAAAAATTGTTTGATAATTGATTTTAGTTTTTAGTTTTCTTAAATATTAGATAATTGCTCTCTTTATTTAAGACATGTTCAATTTGATTCTTATTTTTTTAATTGTAAAATTTATCCTTAATATATTAAAATATTTTCAAGTCTTAAAAAATGACTAAATGAATTACTTGAGATTTTTAATATATAAAAAAAAGACTGCAATTTGCAACTACTCTTGACCATTCATACATGATATTGAACTTTACAACTTGTTTTAAAAAATACCTTTATCCTTCTAGAAGTTGGAATATTACTCTTTAACTATACATAAATTATTATTCAAAAGTATCATCTGAAATTTCGGACGAAAATTTAGACTCCAATGATGTAGGAGTGTCCTAGAATGTGTGACAATACATATTTTTGTCCTTGATCTGTCCCATTTTCATTCAATAATTTTTACTCCAAGTAATCTTGCAATTTATGAAAGAATATAACTTTTTTTTTTTTTTACAATATGTGGGATAGGGGAATCAAATCTCTCATTTTAAGATTAATAATATAAGCACTATACAACTTCTAAAAGAAAGTTTTTTTTTTTTTTTTTTTTTTTTGACAATATGTGGGGTTGGAGAATAAAACCTTTGATTTTGAAATTATAGTATAAGTACTATGTCAGTTGATCAAGACTTAGATGTATTTTTTTATAATTTAACCAAAAATACTAATATGAAAATTTTGCTAAATACTTACCAAATAACATTAGAGGTTACAATATCATCTTTTTTACATTACGGCAGTTTCCAATTTGAATGAGGCATCAGTCGAATAAAAACAACAGTATTGAAATATTTCTTTAAAAAAATGAGTTTAGAAATTTATTGTATTAAAAAAATTCGAGCACATAATTTATTTTCTTAAAATTGATATACTATATTAATCTTTTTAAAACATATATGAGAAGCTTATTTAAAAAGTATACGAAGAAAAGATTAGTACTAAAATTTTAAATTTTGTATTAAACTATCTATATTTAACATATAACCAAAATATTAATTATATGTATTTAAAATTAAAATTAAAATGATATATTATATTTTTAGTCAAAAATGAAAATAAGATGTAATTTTGAACTAACATTATAAATTATCCTTACCAAAAAAAAGGTAAAATAATATATATTAAAATATTAGAAAAATTAAAATAACCTATTAAAGAAAATGTTCTAATGTAAAAAAAAAAAAAAAACAAAAAAAAACCATTCAAATATATAATTAAATATAAATTTATTTATTATTTATAAAAAAAAAAAAAAAAAAAAAAAAACCCACGTGTACTTCAAACTCCCTGATCCCACCCGCACCTCCCAACTCGCAAGCCCCATCTACCAAAACCCATTCGTCCGCAGCCGCTAATGAATTAAAAACAAAATCTGGTTTTTGAAAACCATTTTTTATAGTTTTTGGATTTTCTTCACAAACTTGAAAAACATTTTTAAATTTTAAAAAAACATAAAAATGAATAGGTTACTACACAAACCTGTTTTTAAAAAATAAAAAATAAAAATAGAAAATAATAAACTAAATAGTTACCAAATAGGTCGTAAATTACAAAATCGATTCTTTTTCTCTTTTTCTTTTCCCACAATATATGAGATTGGAAGTAACAAACTACCTCAAACAAATTAATAGTATAAATTTATGTTAATTTAGCTATATCCTTGTCGACACAAATTCGGTCCAATTAATAATTTATTATTTAGGTTTATCTTCAAAATAACCTTTTTTTATGAGTATAAAAGTTTTTCATTTATGGTTGTTTGAAGTGCAGAGTTCATTATAATAGTTTGTAGTATTATTATCATCTATGGATTATAATAGTCTATATAGTTGAATAATCTATGTTTGAGATATAGACTATTTTAGTCTGGATTCAAATAGCCTATATTCAAAGTGTAGAGCTGGTTAAAAAAGATATGTGTCTGGGATGCTAATTATTTTGTTCGAGCTTAATTGGGACTTACGAATTTGGGTTGTTGGTTTGTTTAACATGAAGTTCTTTATGGGTCTAGGGTTTAGCATTATTTTCATTTTTGTTTTGTATTATATAAGAACTAGTACTTTAAATATCATATTACACAAATAAAAACGAAAAAGTTTGTTCTTCCAATTCTATGAAACGTGATAGATTTTAAGTTACGTTATTCTCCTTTCATTTGGGCATCATGGAGATGTACCAATATTGTCGAACCTACACAAGATATGTGAAATTAGACTAAAAGTTCATACTAGCATTGACTAGGTAAGAAAACTCCCTATTTGGAGGTGTACAAAAGCATTCAATTCTCAACTCCATAATATTACACAAAAATGTATATCTAGAAATGATAGCTACCAAGTATAGACTGTTAGTGCATTTGTATTGGCTGTTGTTTTTCTATAGCAAACTATTGTGCATTTTGTTGTTACTCTTGTTAAAGGCATTATGGTCATCTATGTTGTTTCCGTATGGGGAATATTTTTTCCTTTTTTATTACAGATTTCCAGTATTGACTTTTTGTTTTAGTCATCACGAAGATTCTTTGTCTTACAAAACTTATTTTCCTTTCTCTAATGGGACAAAGTACTCTTACTGGAAGGCTCAATTGACTACCTTTCTCAAGTCTATAGATCACAAAACCTGGAAAGAAATTGGGGCTAGATGGACCCCTCTACAAGTTGTTGATCTAAATGATGGGAATGTTTCAAAGCCTCTAAAGGTATGGACTAAAGTTGAGAATGAACCGTCATTGGAAAACTCCCATGCTCTTCATCCTATCTTTAATGATGTTGACAAGAACACCTTCCGACTTATAAATACCTATATCTCTACTAAGGAGGTTTGGAACATTTTGGTTGTTGCTCATGTAGGGACATGTAAGGTAAAGTTGTTGATACTTCAGCTTTTAACTATCAAATTTGAAAATCTGAAGATGTTGGAGGATGTGAATATAGAGAATTTCAATGTACATCTGTTGGACATTGCAAATGAATCTTTTGCTCTTTGTGAGAAATTTTCTAAAGAAAATAGTCCGAAAAGTGTTTCAATCTTTACCTAAAAGATTTGATATGATGGTCATTGCCATAGAGAGGCTCAAGATATTACATCCATATAAGTCGATGAAATTATTAGTTCTCTTCAAACCTCTGAAATGACCCTTGGATGATAAATGTGATAAAAAAAATGAAGTTATTGCACTGTGATAAGCAACTAATAAAGATCAACCTAAAGCAAAAAATAAGGAATATAAGGACATTTTTGGCTGAGTCTATTTCTCTATCAACTCAGTAGTTTAGTCGAGCCATAAAGCACATCAATAGACGCTCATGTAACTATGTCTCATCACATGGTAAAGACGACAACAACGGTATGACCAAACTTTTGAGGTCACAAGGCATAAAGAAAGAAAGTAAGAATAAGCAACTTGCAGAATATCAGGGTAAAAATTTTAAATACAGAGAGTGTAAAATATTTAGACATTTTTAAGTTAAATGTCCAAAATATCTCACCAGGCAAAACAAGGGATGTTCAACCACTTTATATGAAGATAAGTCAGTTGTAAGTAATGACTCTAGTGAAGAAGTTCGAGCTTTTGTTGAGTGTGTTATTCATGATATCACAGAGGATTGTATAGAGTGAAACATCACCAATAAGATGTGGTTTGAGGATGAACGGGGTGGAAGCTGGTGGACATGTAATGCTTTAATATAGGAGGGGTACAGAAATAAACCAATATCACATATGAATGAGAGAGATCTTGAAGATATGATGGCTAAAAAAGGCTTAAAAGAATTGAAAGTTATATAAAAAATATACACCTTCCTTTTCAATGACTCAATCATAGGAACTCAACTCTATGTTGAGTGACCTCTTTAGAAATTTCTTAGGAATCATATCAATGATGAGAACAAATATGCGGAAAATATTCGTGTTGGTTTGTGGGGGTTATCTTTACTCTTATAAACAATTTAATATAAGTAATTTAATATAAGTGAGGATGTTAAGGCTATTATAAGTTCCAAATTCATATTTTAAATTCTAATCTAAATTCTGGGCTTGAGACGTTACACTATCAAACCAACCGCATTTTAAAGATGTGGGTGAAAATGTTGATATATACGAGAAAAATTTAAACCCTAATCGAGCGACGGTTGTTTGGATTTTGGTAGGGAAATGTGTGTATGGAGGGTCATACTATTCCACCATTAAGTACTTTTGAGCTCACTAACTCAACCTGCAAGGAGAAACTGCATTCTGACACATGTATACACCAATAGGATGAACACATTTCACTATTTTTAGGTTAAAAAACACTTCTGTTTTCACGTTTATTAAAAAATAATAATTTAATTCTTAAACTTTATTTGATAACCAGTTTTGTCATCATAATTTTAAATTCCTCTACTTAATACTAACAATTTAATTTGGTCTTTGTACTCGAGACCTTAATAATTTACCACGATTTATTTTCTTTGGTACTAATTATTATTTAGATTTAATGAAATATTTACACACTAATAAACTATAAAAACTAAGTCGTTTCAATAAAGATTAATATTTTATTTTGATGAGATTTTTTTCACAATAGAGATTAAATTATATTTTTATTAAAATTTAGGAACTAAATTATCACAAATTTAAAAGTACATGAACTAAATTGTTATTGACTAAAGTTTAAGGTTTAAATTATTCTTATTTCTCTAAAAGTTTAGGGACTAACCAAAATTATTGCTTGGGAAACACAATTTAATTACTTTAGGGATTAAAATGTGGATATATCAACCAAAATGTAAAAGTATCAAATACTTCAAGGAATATATAATTTACCCAATTATATGCCCCACCCATAGATCACATGTCCAAATCCAATATTAACTCAACTTTGACTATCCATGAGGCACATTCACCCAATCCAATTGATTGAGTGTGGGCAATTTTTTCTTTTTAGTTCTGTTATTATTGGATTTTGATTGATTATGGAATATAATTACCTGAAATTTCAACCTTCCAAATTTTATAACTCAAGTGATTCTGTGTTTATTATTTTTTTAGGAACAACTCAAGTGATAATTCTAGGTACTAAGGAAATTATAGCATGGGGGTTGGGTCGTAATAAAAATATCAAAGTATCTTAACGACATCTAAAAGGGAGAGTAATATAATTTAGATTTTAGAGATTTGAAGTAAATAATGTTTTCCTCCTCTATATTAGGACTAATTGAAAAAAATTAGTCTTAGAACATGAAAAGGGAGTAGAGGTGAGAGAGACAACTAACGAAGAAATCAAAGATAATGGAAACTTTTAATTGAAAAGTCGACAAAGGATTACTTTGAAACAAATCTGAGATTTTTATACAGATGATGAAATCCTATGTACCAGCATTAAGTGACTCAATCTTAAAAGTCAATGAAAACTTACCTTCGGCTTATGTCACAAAGGATTCTACTGCATGCAATTTCTTCTCACGGTTGAGATTGATCACACATCGGGAAATATGTGGATCCCTAATGCAATTAAAATATTCATCGTGATTTTTTTAAAAATTCCTCGTTGGTCATTTGGTATTCTATTATATTTAAACTAGTCATCTAACGAACCGAGTTTAGATGGAGGCATGAATAAACTTAGATCACATCCAAATGAGATAGATCCTGAGGATATGAAAGTATAGTTAAGAAAGATTTAAAAGAATAGAAAGTCACTATATATACCAACATAGTGCACCTTCCTTTTTGATAGCTCAGTCATAAGAAATCCAAAGTTAGATATACTTAGCGTGGAACAATCCTATGTTGGGTGACATCCAGAGAATTTTTTGAGGATGCATGTGAGTGAGAACAAAGCATGCTGAAAGGACTCGTGTTGCTTTGTAGGGACAACTTTCACTCTAAGAAGTATTCAAGACAAGCAAGGATAATGTAGCCTTGTCGTAGGGGAATGCTTAGGCCATTAGGTGTCAAATCCAGATTCTGAATCCTTGTCAGATTCTTGGACCTGGGGCATTAGAGATGAAATCAAGAAAAACATCTCCCAATAAAAAGTGGTTTGGGGACAAATGAAGCAGAAGCTAGCAGGCATGTAAATCCCCAATTTTAGAAGGGGGGACATGAATGAACCGATATCATAACTGAATGAGAGAGATCTTAAGGATATGAAAGTATAGTTAAGAAAGGCTAAAAATAATAGAGTCATTATCTATACTAACAAGGTACACCTTTCTTTTCGGTGGCTCAATCATAAGAACTCCAAAGTTAAGCATGTTTAGCTTGGAGCAATCCTATGTTGGATGACATCTTGAAAATTTTCTTAGGATGCTTGTGAGTGAGGACAAAGCATGTTCAAAGGACATATATTGGTTTGTGGAGACAACTTTCACTCTAAGAAATATTCAAGACAAGCAATGATGACTTAACCAGTGTTCATAAACAACGTGCATGCAAAAATAATTTGGATCTTAAACATTCTAACTTTCATTAATTTTAAAGATAAAACATGCATGCAAATAATATTGAAATTAGGCTTTGAGATAGAACCTTTGAGCTCCAAATTGACCATCGATTCTGCTTCAATCTTCTCACAAATCATATGTGAACCACTATGAGAGTCTTCCTGGCTATTCTTTGGCCTTTGAGTGGGATGGTGGAATCCGGTGAGTGACTAAATTAAGGATAAATTTAGAATAGAAATTTAGAGAGAAATTAGGATTTAAATTCTAAAACTCTTTTGGAATCTCTAAGTTGCCAAGAAGATTTTATTTTTCAACTAACTTAAAACTCACAAAATGGCCAAGAAATTTAATCTTTACCAAACCATCCTATTTATAGAGCAACTACATGCAATTCATGCAAAATTGAGTTAATCAAATTTAAATACTTTAAAATGTACTCAATTTAGTGGGATAAGTGGCATTTTGTGGAATCAACACTTTGCCAAATGAATTACTCACTAATTCACTAAAAATTGGATTTTTCCACTAAAAATCATTCTTGGATCATTCCACTAAGTGAAGTTAACATTTTGACTTTTGACTATTATGAAGTCAACATTTGACTTTGGTCAAATTTTTATTAAATACAATTTTAATTCAAAACTAATTTGGAATTCCCCACTTAGTAAAGTCAACTTTTGACCTTTGACCTTTAAAGCTCAATGAAGTCAATATTTGACTTTAGACAACTTTGATTAATTCCATTTAATTCAAGATTAAGTCAAATATTTAATTTCAAATCAAATTAATATTAAATAATTCATTAAAAAATTTTATTAATTTAATCTAATATTCAATTATTAAATCCAACACAAACCCCGATGAATCCTTATTCATAGTTTTGATATTTAAATCTTATTTAAATATCTCGAACTCTCTCTTTATCATTCTAAATCGTTAAATATATCGCATATATTTAACGTTAATTCATGAACACTCATCACATTGTTCTAAGGCTTAGTTTGATATGAGCTAGCAGGGGGGCCTATTGGACCTAAAGATCATGAGCTTCAATGATCCAAAATTAATTGCCTAAACTATTTTAACTGAATTAACCAACATTCGTTAACTACTGGGATAACCCACTAAAGCCTAGCAGATGTACTCTCTTCACTGTAGATATATTTCCATCCACTTGATTTATCCATGATCAGTAAATCGATCATTCACAGGTTGTTTGTATTTACAGGTGGGTCAAAACTCAGTTTTACCCCTATAATACATTTTGCTCCTTAACTCTCCACTAATCCACTAATGAATAATTGGGTTACGGTCCTACCAATAAACCAAATCCCTTTCAATCATAGAGAGGGTAGGGCTCCTTGTTCAAGAATAAGAGTCAGTACTTAAGGGAATAACCTATCTATTAATCCTGAAATCGAGTAGGAGTCAATTCCATCTTGTAGGATTATGTCCCCAACTATCTACCCGGTCTTACCCCTAAAATGGGAGGCTTATTGAGTGATGATGTTGAATCACTCTCACCCATGTAGATTAAAGGATAATCTCAAATAAACAGGAGTTCATAATTATTTCAGAATTAAGATCAAGTTACCTTAGATCATCGAAATAAAATAGTTAGTTTTAACAGTAAATGACATTATAAAAAAAAGTGACTATTTCATGGCCCAGTCTCATGCAAGCATCTTTTGCATATGATGCCCCCACTCGCATATCTCTACATGAACGATTCAAGATCACGTCATTTGTTTGAAATACAAAGTGGGTCGCATCCATAGCGTTACTAGGATAAGGTACTCAGCCCTATCCCTACACTTATAGACCGTTTTGGCTATATACTCAAACATGTTCTACTTTTATGTCTCCATATAAAGTTCAAGTATTCATGCTATAGCTAGAGGTTCGTTAGTTTATTGGATTTAGGCTTTAACATGTGGAATTTACTATTCAATACTTATTGAATATACCTCAATATTATCTTTATTGCAAAATAAAATATGTTTAATGTCTAAAAACTGCGAGGTTTAGGACATACAACCCAATAATCTCCCACTTTAACTAAAACTCCAATGGGTTTACATATATACAATGTTGAGTATGAGAGAATAAAATATAAATACAATAAACTAGGGCATCAGATACCCATGAATTCTCCCACTTATCTTAGATTCATGAGTCTTATAGTCCTAGTCCGACTAGGTGACCCTCAAATGTAGAAAATTTAAATGATAAACATAATATTATTCACAATAAAGATATTATTGAGATTTTTTTTCAATAAAAGTGTTATTAAATTGCATTTATTCCTAAATCCAATAAACTAACCTGTAGCTATAACATGAATACTTAAACTTTATGTAGAGGCATAAAAGAGGATCAAGTTTTAGTATATAGTCAAAAAGGTCTAGAAGTATATGGATAAGGTTAGGTACCTTATCCTGGGGACAATATGGATGCAGCCCGCTTTGTATATGGATACAAACGATGTGATCCCAAAGTGATTCATGTAAAGACATGTGAGTAAGGGATCCCATGCAAAGGATATTTGCATAAGACCGAACCACAAGATAGTCACTTTTCTTTATAATGGCTATTTACTATTAAAACTAACTATTTCAAATCGTTACCTAAGGTAACTCGATCTTAATCCTAAGCTAACTATGAACTACTGTTTATTCGAGATTATCCTTTAATCTGCATAATTGAGAGTGGTTCAACATCATCACTCAATAAGCCTCCCTTTTTAGGGGTAAAACCAGATAGATAGCTGGAGTCATAGTCCTACAAGACGAAATTCACTCCGACCCGTTTTAGGGTCAGTAGATAGGTTGTTCTCTTAAGTACTGACTCCTGGTCTTAAACAAATGGGACCCACCCTCTCATGGCTAAAAGGGATTTTGTAATGACCCGACCCCCTAGGACTTAAGTTAGGCCGTTACTAAATACATGTATGCATGGAACTCAAAACTACACTCTATTATGGTGAAATAAATGCTAATTAAATAAGGTAAGTTCAAAAGACTTTTATTAAATTCAAATATTAAAACAATAGTAGGGTACCCATAAATCATAAAGGATAATAAATAAGTCTAAAAAACGATTCTTAAAAATAAGTTTTAAACATCAAAACTAAAAGTTGAGAGAAACATGAAAAGAACTCTAAATCTCATGAGCGGAAGCGTAAAAACTAGTCCCAGTGGCTCGATCACGAATTTCTCTTGTCCATCCGCCGGTGCATCTCTACCCTTACCTGAAACAAAAATATGAGAAAGAATGAGTATAAAATACTCAATAAGTAACTCCACTACTGGGGTCAGGCTAGGCATCTATGTCCTCTAGATACTCACCTCTAGTGAAACATATAAACTGCTCTAGTTCTCATGGGACACATATGCACATGAAACAAGAAGGAGACTGAGTCTTATCCTACTGTAGTTAAGTATGCCCACTATCTCTGGTGAATCCCGAAGGAGACATAAACCGGTGAATTCCGAAGGAGACACAAACTGGTGAATCCTGAAGGAAACACAAACTGGTGAATCCCGAAGGAAACACAATCTGGTGAATTCCGAAGGAAACAAAATCTGGTGAATCCCGAAGGAAACACAAACTGGTGAATCCCGAAGGAAACACAAAATCTAATGGGCATCTAACTAATCCGTCAGAACATTTGCACAGTTTCAACATCATAATCATCACTGTACGAATCTATGACATACATATAAACCTCAACATCATGGCTCTACAATATACACATATACTTCGACATCATGGTTCTATAACATACATGTATACCTCAACATCATCAGATCAAATACAACCATGGAAGCACATACCATTTCATACTAGCATTCAAGTGTCTATGTGCGTAAATAAATAATTCGGATCTCGTAACAGAACATACTTTAATCATGTTATACTATCAATATTTCATGTTGTCATTCTGCCATAACCTTCATTTAACATGCTAGCATACATCTAATGTCTGGCCTGTGGGCAATTCTAGTAGTAAGATTACTTACCTTGATATTAGGTTGAACTAAAAAGAAATTGAATCTTTGTGAAATTCTTGAATCCTTAATCAAGCCTAAACATAAACCAATCTTTAAAATTAATAATTAAGGCCAAAATCCAAACACCCAAATATTACAAAATATTTTCAAATAACCTTACCTAAGGTGTGGTCCAATTCGAATTCACCTTCCAAACCTTCAATCTTAAGCCCAAATAATTAGCAAACCAAACTCTTCTTCATCTTGAATGAAATTCTTGAATCAACCTCCTAATCTTAATTTGAAATTAGGCTTACATGATTAAAGCTTGAATCAAATACATACTTCACTATCAATGTCTCAAATAAATTATCCATATGTAGCTTCCTCAAAAAAATCACTTCCAAATGACTTTACCAAAATTTCTCAACAACCAAAATTAATATACAAGAAGGTAATCAAAGTATAAAACTTACCAAAACTCGCTAAAACAAACTCCAACTTCACTGAACAACACCTCAATACCTTCATAAACTTGAATCCAAAGTTGAAACACAATGGATATTAACCACTTGAAGGCAGAAGTAAATGAGTATTCAAGAATCAACCGAAAACAAACCCAAATGGCAGAAATCTTACTTAAATCAATAGATCCAGTGACGGTAAAAGTGAACGGCGCTTGAGCAGTGGTGGACGGAGGTCATGAAGAGAAACTGATGCGACGACTTTGAGCGGCGTCAGACGGACTCACGAACGTGAGGAAGAAAAGGGGGATGGGGTTTGACTTTTTATAAAAAAATAATAATAATAATAATAATAATAAAACAAAAAAGGAAATAAATATAATTACATTTAATTCCTTTCCGTTTTATACTATTGAATTTCTTTCCATTTCAAAAGAAAATTAATTTCTTCCATTAATTTTCAATTTGAATTTCAAATTGAATAATTTCACGCCAACAATTAAATTCCCGCACTTATACTTGAAGTCCAAAATTTCAAAAATGTTCTCCAACTAATAATAATTACTGAAATTCCAAATAATAAAGTTACTTAAATTACATTATTACTAAAAAAATGTGTGGGGTGTTACAGATTCGATCTATTGGTAGGACCATAAACCGATTGTTCATTAGAGGATCAGTAAAGACTGAAGGAGCAAGATGTATTATAGGGGTAAGATGGTAATTTTCACCTAGTTGTAAATACGAATGACCTATGAAAGATCGACTTACTGATTATAGTTAGATCAAGTGGATAGAAACATATCTACAATGAGGAGAATGCAACTACTATGCTATAATGGTATGTTTCGATAGTTAACGAATAGTGATTAATTCAGTTTAAGTGTTTAGCCAATAAATTTCAAATCGTTGGAGCCCATAATCTATAGGTCCATTAGGTCCCTCTACTAACTAGTAAAAGGATTAAACCTTAGAATAGTGTGTTGAGAGAATTTGAAATGTTAAAATTTGGTTTGATGTTTGGATTATTATATTTGATATAATTAATGTTTAGTTATCAAATTAAACAATTTTGGAGATTTCAAAATATTTAAATAAGATTTAAATATTAATTACATGAATTAGGAATCATGTTTGGATTAGATTTTTAATTAATTTAATATTTGATATTAAATTAATTATTAATTAATTATTTCAAATAAAGTATTTTTAAATTGAATTTGATATAACCAAATTCAAGATTAATTCCTATTTAATTTAACTTAGTTTTATCTTAAAATTAAAATTAATTAAATAGGAAATTAATAAATTAATGAGAAATTAGGTTTTTCCCACTTTTCCCATTAATCTTTACACTTAATCAACACTTTAAATGGGAAATTGAGTGTCATTTCCCCATCCAATTTAGTTGCATGATATATTTCCATATATATCTTCTTGATTTGTAGTGAAATGGTTCATGTAAAAACGGATTTTGTAGGCAAAATTTTCTGTCAAGTTGATTATCTCCAAATCTCCAAATATCATCCCTAAACTATCTCAATTTTAGTTCTACCACTCAATCTGTGGCCCGAGGGTAGTAGATAAGACTTATGCGGTTGTCTACTTCAAGGATTGAAGAAGAAATTCGAGAAGATTGAACACAATTTGGAGGAATCTACAAAGGTATGATTTTGAAACCCTAATATGTTGAAAACTAAGAACATGCATGCTAATTGCCTAAAATTGATGTAGTTATAGTGCTTAGATCCTTAATTGCTTCTGCATGTTGAATGTCAACTCTATCATTGATATCAAAGCATGTTTTAAGCACTCAATTTGCGTTAATTTTAGCATAGTCCGTGTTTTTTCATAAGCTGCAAGAAATGGATAAATTATGGCTTTGACATCAAAATATCCCTTTAATTTGCAAGTAATTGTTGTAATTGACTCTTTGTTTATGAGTCTTAATGTGTGACTAAGATTTTTTAAATTCATTTATCAGAATGTTGATGAGCCTTTTGTATAAAGTATTTGTCCAAACAAACACTACGTCCTTAGAGGAAGACCATATAAGAAATCATCAACCTCGCAGTAAACTAGTATTAAATGAGATGTCCAAAGAATCTACAGATGCATCAACAAAAGTTGTTGATCAGGTTGGTCCTTCAACAAAAGTTGTTAATGAAACTGGTCCATCACATCCTTCTCATGAATTGAAAATACTTCGACGTAGTGGGAGGGTTGTTCAATAGCCTAATTGATACATGGGTTTAATAAAAACTTAGGTCGCTATACCTGATAATGGTTTAAAGGATCCATTAACCTTTAAACAGACAGTGGAAGATGTAGATAGGGACTAATGGATAAAAGCCAATGATCTTAAAATGGAGTCTATGTAATTTAATTCAGTATAGGAACTTGTAGATCAACCAGATGGAGTAAAACTTATTGGTTGTAAGTGAATCTACAAGAGAAAACAAGACCAAGCTAATAAAGTACAAACTACGAAACTAGACTAGTGGCAAAAGGTTATACCCAGAGAAGGGGTAGACTATGAAAAAACCTTCTCTCTTGTTGCCATGATCAAGTCTATCAAAATACTTTTATCCATTACCGCCATTTGTGATTATGAAATATGGCAAATGGATGCCAAGACGGCCTTTTTGAATGGTTAACTTAAAGAAAATATTTATATGTCTCAACCAAAAGGGTTCATGGAACAGGGTCAAAAGCAAAAAGTTTGCAAGCTTAAAAGATCCATTTATGGATTAAAACAAGCATCTCATTCTTGGAATATAAGATTAGATACTACGATAAAATCTTATGGCTTTGAACAGAATGTTGACGAACCTTGTGTTTACAAGAAAATAGTCAACCAAACTATAGCTTTTCTGGTACTATATATTGTTGATATCCTACTCATTGGGAACGAAGTAAGATTCCTTGTTGAAGTAAAAAGATGACTAGCATCACAATTTCAAATGAAAGATTTAGGAAATACACAGTATGTTCATGGAATCCAAATAGTTCAGAACCGGAAGAATAAAATGCTAACACTATCTCAAGCATCTTATATTGACAAGATGTTGTCAAGATATAAAATGCAAAATTTCAAAAGAGGTTTATTACATTTCAGACATGGAATTCATTTGTCTAAAGAAAAAATTTCCTAAGACACCTCAAGAAGTTGAGGATATGAAAAGAATTCCTTATGCATCAACAGTCAGGAGCTTGATGTAGGCTATATTATGCACATGCCCAGACATATGTCTTATAGTTGGAATAGTCAGCAGGTTCCAACCCAACCTAAATCTAGTCATTGGACTGGTGTTAAAAACATCCTAGTATCTTCAGAGAACGAGGGACTATATGCTCCTGTATGACTCTAAGAATTGATCCTTACTAAATATACTGATTCTGATTTTCAGACTGATGTAGATTCTAGGAAATCTACTTAGGAACCAATATTCACTCTTAATGGAGCAGCTATAGTATGGAGGACTATTAAACAAAGTTGTATTGCTGACTCTACCATGACATCTGAATACGTAGATGTATGTGAAGCAGCCAAAGAAATAGTATAGCTTAGAAAGTTCTTGACCGATTTGGAAGTGGTTCCACATATGCATATGCCAATCACCCTATATTGTGATAATAGTGGAGCAGTTGCCAACTCAAAAAAACCAAGAAGCCATAAATGAGAAAAGCACGTTGAACGTAAGTACCATCTCATCAGGGAGATAGTACACAGAGAAGACGTGATCGTCACGTAGATAGCCTTAGAAGACAATTTAGCTGATCCATTCACTAAGGCCCTCACGACTAAAGTGTTCGAGGGTCACCTAGTGGGACTAGGACTACGAGGTTCATAAAGCTAGGGCAAGTGGGAGAATTCATGGATATATAGATGCCCTAGTTTATTATATTTATTCTCTCATACTCAACATTGTATAATTATACGTATTTAAAATCACTGAAGTTTTTAGTCCAAGTGAGAGTTTGTTGGGAATGTCCTAAAAATCGCAGTTTGTAAATGATAAATATAATATTATTCACAATAAAGATATTATTCAGATTTCTTTCAATGTTAAGAATGAAAGAATAAATACAATAAACTAGGGAATCTATATACCCATGACTTCTCCCACTTGTCGTAGCTTTATGAAGCTCGTAGTCCTAGTGTAACGACCCGACCCACTAGGACCTAAGTTAGGTCATTACTAAATACATACATGCATGGAACTTAAAACGACACTCGGTTATGGTGAAATAAATGCTAATTAAATAAGGTAAGTTCAAAAGACTTTCATTAATTTCAAATATTAAAACAATAGTAGGGTACCCATAAATCATAAAGGATAATAAATAAGTCTGAAAAACAATTCTTAAAAATAAGTTTTAAACATCAAAACTAAAAGTTAAGAGAAACATGAAAAGAATTCTAAATTTCATGATGCGGAAGCGTAAAAACTAGTCCCAGTGGCTCAATCACGAATTCTGCTTATCCATCGCCAGTGCATCTCTACCTTTACCTGAAACAACAACATGAGAAAGAATGAGTATAAAATACTCAATAAGTAACCCCACTACTAAGGCCAGGCTGGGCATCTATGTCCTCTAGATACCTACCTCTGGTGAAACATATAAACTGCTCTAGTCCTCATGGGATACATATGCACATGAAATAAAAAGAAGACTGAGTCATATCCTACTGTAATTAAGTATGCCCACTACCTCTGGTGAATCCCGAAGGAGACACAAATTGGTGAATCCTGAAGGAAACACAAATTGGTGAAACCCAAAGGAGACACAAACTAGTGAATCCCGAAGGAGACACAAATTAGTGAATCCCAAAGAAAGCATAAACTGGTGAATCCCGAAGGAAGCACAAATTGGTGAATCCCGAAGGAAGCACAAACTAGTGAATCCCGAAAGAAGTACAAACTGGTGAATCCTGAAGGAAACACAAACTGGTGAATTCCGAAGGAAACACAAACTGAAGAATCCTGAAGGAAACATAAAATCTAATTAGCATCTAACTAATCAGTAAGGATATTTGCACAGTCTCAACATCATAATCATCACTGTACGAATTTATGACATACATATAATCCTCAACATCATGGCTCTACAACATACACATATACCTCAACATCATTTTTTTACAACATATATGTATACCTCAACATCATCAGATCAAATACAACCATGGAAGCACATACCATCTCATACTAGCATTCAAGTGTCTATGTGCGTAAATAAATAACTCGGATCTCGTAACAGAACATACTTTAATCATATTATACTATCAATCTTTCATGTTGTCATTCTGCCATAACCTTCCTTTAACATGCTAGCATACATTTAATGTCTGGCCCGTGGATAGTTCCAGTAGTAAGATTACTTACCTTGATATTAGGTCGAACCAAAAAGCAATTGAATCTTTGTGAAATTCTTGAATCCTTAATCAAGCCTAAACATAAACCAAGCTTTAAAATTAATAGTTATGGTCAAATTCCAAACACCCAAATATTACAAAAAATTTCCAGACAACCTTACCTAAGGTGTGGCCCAATTCGAATTCATCTTCCAAACCTCCAATCTTAAGTCCAAATAATTAGCAAACCAAACTCTTCTTCATCTTGAATGAAATTCTTGAATCAACCCCCTAATCATAATTTGAAATTAGGCTTACATGATTAAAGCTTGAATCAAATACATACTTTACTACCAATGTCTCAAATAAATTATCCATATGTAGCTTCGTCAAAAATCACTTCCAAATGACTTTACCAAAATTTCTCAACAACCAAAATTAATCCACAAGAGGGTAATCAAAGCATAAAACTTACCAAAACTCGCTAAAACAAACTCCAACTTCACTGAACAACACCTCAATACCTTCACAAACTTGAATCCAAAGTTGAAACACAATGGGTATTAACCACTTGAAGGCAGAAGTAAATGAGTATTCAAGAATCAACCGAAAACAACCCCAAACGGCAGAAATCTTACTTAAATCAATAGATCCAATGACGGTAAAAGCGAACAGTGCTTGAGCAGTGGTGGACGGAGGTCATGAAGAGAAATTGATGCGACGACTTTGAGCGGCATCGGACGGACTCACGAACGTGAGGAAGAAAATGGGGATGGGGTTTGACTTTTTATAAAAAAAATAATAACAATAATAATAATAATAAAACAAAAAATGAAGTAAATATAATTACATTTAATTTCTTTTCGTTTTATACTATTAAATTCCTTTCCGTTTCAAAAGAAAATTAATTCCTGCTATTAATTTTCCATTTGAATTTCAAATTGAATAATTTCACAGCAACAATTAAATTTCCACACTTATACTTGAAGTCCAAAATTCTAAAAATGTCCTTCAACTAATAACAATTACTGAAATTCCAAATAATAAAGTTACTGAAATTACATTATTACTAAAAAAATGTGCAGGGTGTTACATTCTTCCCTCCTCAAAGAACTTTCGTCCTCGAAAGTTCATTCTTGAAAAAAAAAAAAAAAAACTCCAGGGGTGTTACACCTAGTCTCACTAGGTAACCCTCAAATAATTTAGCCGTGAAGGCCTTAGTAAATAGATTAGCTAAATTGTCTTATGAGGCTACCTGTGTGACGATCATGTCTCCTCTGTGTACTATCCCCATAAAGCTAGGGCAAGTGGGAGAATTTATGGGTATATAGATGCCCTAGTTTATTGTATTTATTCTCTCACAACATTTTAGAACTGTATATATTTAAACCTACAAGAGTTTTAATCAAAGTGAGAGTTTGTTGGGAATGTCCTAAAAATCGCAGTTTGTAAATGATAAACATAATATTATTCACAACAAAGATATTATTGAGACTTTTTTCAATAAAAGTGTTATTGAATTGCATTTATTCCTAAATCTAATAAACTAATTCGTAGCTATTACATGAGTACTTAAACTTTATGTAGAGACATAAAAGAGGATCAAGTTTTAGTATATAGCCAAAAAGGTCTATAAGTATATGGATAAGGTTGGATACCTTATCCTGGGACAACTACGGATATAGTCGGCTTTGTCTATGGATACAAACAATGTGATCCCAAAGTCATTCATGTAAAGACATGTGAGTGGGGCCATCTCATCCAAAAGATGTTTGTATAAGACCAGACCACGAGATAGTCACTTTTCTTTATAATAGTCGTTTACTATTAAAATTGACTATTTCAAATCGATTACCCAAGGTAACTTGATCTTAATCCTAAGTTAACTATGAATTTCTGTTTATTTGGGATTATCCCTTAATCTGCATAAGTGAGAGTGTTTAACATCGCCGCTCAATAAGCATCCCATTTTAGGGATAAGACCGGATAGATAGCTAGAGACATAGTCCTGCAAGACGGAATTCACTCCTACCCATTTTAGGGTCAACAGATAGGTTGTTCTCTTAAGTGTTGACTCTTGGTCTTGAACAAATGGGCCATTCCCTCTCGTGGCTGAGAGGGATTCAGTTTATTGGTAGGACCATAAACTGATTGTTCATTACAGGATCAATAGAGCCTTAAAGAGCAATATGTATTACAAGGGTAAAACGGTAGTTTTGACCTAGCTGTAAATATGAACGATCTGTCAAGGATCGACTTACTGATTATAGTTAAATTAAGTGGACAGAAACATATCTACAGTGAGGAGAGTGCAACTACTGAGCTATAATGGTATGTGTCGGTAGTTAACGAATAGTGATTAATTCGGTTTAAAGAGTTTAGCCAATTAATCTCAAATCGTTGGAACTCATGATCGGTAGGTCTATTAGGTCCCTTTACTAGCTTGTAAAAGGATTAAACCTTAGAATAGTATGTTGAGAGAATTTGAAATGTTCAAATTCGATTTAGGGTTTGGAATTATATTTGATTTAATTAACGTTTAATTATCAAGTTAAATGATTTTGGAAATTTGAAAATATTTGATTAAGATTTAAATATTAATTACATGAATTAGGATTCATGTTTGGATTTGTTTTTTAATTAATTTAATATTTGTATTAAATTAGTTATTAAATTATTTAATTAATTAAACTTATTTAAAAAAAGTATTTTAAAATTGAATTTGATATAACCAAATTCAAGATTAATTCCTATTTAATTTAACATGGTTTTATCTGAAAATTAAAATTGAATTAAATAGGAAATTGATAAATTAATGAGAAAGTGGGGTTTTCTCACCTTTTCCATAATCTTTAAACCTAATCAATACTTTAAGTGGGAAATTGAGTGTCATTTTCCCATCCAATTTAGTTGCATAATATATTTCCAAATATATCATCTTGATATGCAGTGAAATGTTCATGCAAAAAGGATTTTGTAGGCAAAATTTTCTATCAAATTGATTATCTCCGAATCTCCAAATATCATCCCAAAACTCTCTGAATTTGAGTTCCACCACTCAATCTAAGGTCTGAGGATAGTAGAGAAGACTTTTGTGGTTGTCTACTTCAAGGATTGAAGAAGAAATTCGAGGAGATTGAACACAATTTGTAGGAATCTACAAAGGTATGATTCTGAAACCCTAATATGTTGAAAACTAAGAACATGCATGCTAATAGCCTAAAATTGATGTAGCTAGAGTATTTAGATCCTTAATTGCTTCCGCATGTTGAATGTCAACTTAATCATTGAACACTTTTGTCGTGATGGCCTTCATAAAAAGATCAACTAGATTGGCTTTTGAGGCGATCTGCGTGATTATCACGTCTCTTCGGTATACGATCTCCCTGGTGAGATGGTACTTTCGCTCAATGTTCTTTCCACACTTATGGTTTCTCAGTTCTTACGAATTTGTAGCTGCTCCACTGTTATCACAATAGAGTGTGATAGGAAGTTTGAGCTACTTCCAAATCATTTAAGAATTTCCTATGTCATACCGCTTTTTTCGTTGCTTCACATATAGCTACATACTCTGCTTCCATGGTGGAGTCAAAAATACAAATTTTCTTTATACTCCTCCATATTATAGCTCCTCCATTTAGAGTAAACATTGATCCCGAAGTTGATTTCCTCAAATCAATATTGGTATGAAAATCAAAGAATATGTATCTTTTAAGGATCAGATTCTTAACACCATACACAAGTATATAATCCCTCGTTCTCCGAAGATACTTGAGGATGTTCTTAACGGCAGTTCATTGATCATATCCAGGATTGGACTGAAACCTACAAACTATTCCAACTACATAGTATATGTCTGGGTGTGTACACAACATGGCATACATCAAACTCTCAACAACTGATGCATAAGGAATTCATTTCATAACCTTAACTTCTTGAGGTGTCTTAGGACACTGTTATTTAGACAGATAAATTCTGTGTCTGAAAGGTAACAGACTTCTCTTTGAATTTTGTATCTTATATATAGACAACATCTTGTCTATATAAGATATCTGAGATAGAGCTAACGTTCTGTTTTTGCAATTCCGAACTATTTGGATTCTGAGAACATATTGAACATCTCCAAATCTTTCATTTGAAACTGTGATGCTAACCATCTTTTAATGTCAACAAAGAATTCTACCTCATTCCTAATGAGTAGGATATCATTAACATATAATACCAAAAAGGCTATAGTTTTGTTGACAATTTTCTAAAAGATTTGATCGCGTGTCAAATATATATTCTAGGATCGAGATGCTTGTTTCAATTGATAAATGGATTGATTGAGCTTGCAAACCTTTTGCTCTTGGCCCTATTTAATGAATCCCTTTGGGAAAGACATATAGATACTCTCTCCAAAATAGTCATTCAGAAAGGTTGCCTTGACATCCATTTGTCATACTTCATAATCATAAAAGGCAGCAATTGACAATAGTATTCTAATTGACTTAATCATGGCAATCAGAGAGAAAGTTTCTTCATAGTCCACTCCTCTCTTTGGATAAACCCTTTTGCCACAAGTCATGCTTTGTAAGTATATATCTTACCAGCTTGGTTTCGTTTCCTCTTATAGATCTATTCGCAACTAATAGGTTTTACCCCATCTGGTTGATCTATAAGTTCCTAGACGGAATTGAAGTACATAGACTCCATTTCAAGGTCCATGGATTTTATTCACTAGTTTCGATTTACATCTTCCATTGCTTGTTTAAAGGTCAATAGATCCTCTAAGCCATCATCAGGTATGACGACTTGAGTTTCTGTCAAACTCATATAACGGTCAAGCTGTTGAACAACCCTCCCACTATGTCGAGGCACTCTCAACTCTTGAGAAGGATGTGACTGACTAGACGTACCAATTTCATCAATAACTCTTGTTGAAAAGGACCAGTCTGATAAACAACCCCTATTGATCTATTTGTAGCCTCCATAGAAATTTATTTCAATACTAGATTACTGCAAGATTGATGATTTCTTACGTGGTCCTCCTTTAAAAATGTAGCATTTGTCAATACAAATAATTTTTCATTTTAAGGATCATAAAATAAACGAAAATTTGTTTCTTTGGGGTATCCTACAAATGAGCATACTGTTGAACGGCATTCCAACTTCTTTGGGTTCTGTGCCAACACATATGTCGAGCATCCCTAAATCTTGAAGTGATGTAAATTACCTTTACGTCCTCTTCATAACTCATAAGGTATTTTAGAAACATTTTTTGAGGGAACCATGTTCAAAATATAAACAGTAGTCTCTACTGCATGTCCCAAGAATGAATTAGGTAATTGAGTATAACTCATCATCGAACAAACCATGTTCAATAGGGTTCTATTTCTCCTTTCCACTACACCATTATATTAGGGTGTTCTTAGTGTTGTGATTTAGGACTGAATTTTATATTCTATCAACTAGTCCTGGAATCTCAAGTCTATATACTCTCCACCTTGATCTGATCGAAGTTTTTTAATCTTTTTACTTAATTGGTTCTCAACCTCTGCCTTATACTCCTGAACTTTTCAATGGTTTCGGACTTATGATACATTAGGTAAATATAATCGTATGTAGAAGAATCATCAATAAAGCTGATATAATATTCATAGCCTTCTCATGCCTTGACATTCATCGGACCACAGAGGTCTGAATGCACGAGCCCTAAGGGTTCTTTGGCTCTAAGACCTTTTCACGTAAAAGATCTTTTTGTCATCTTACCCTCAAGACACGACTCATATGGAGGTAAAGAGTTGTCTAACTGATTTAGAAGTCCACTCTTAACCAATCTCTCAAGTCTCAATCCTATTGAGATTTATGTGGCAAAGTCTTAAGTACCAAAGATAGGCATTAGAAGAAATTTTTCGCCTCTTATTTTGAGTTTCAACTATTTTAAACATATCTATGTTCTAAACAAATTTTGCCTCAGTTGACTTTAACACATATACGTTTTCTAGTTTTGCAGAACATATTTTAATACCTTTCGAAATAATGAACACTTAATTAACTTCAAAAGAAACTTTATACTTTTGTTCTAGCAAACATGAGATAGATATTAAATTTCACCTCATAGTAGGAACATAAAATACATTTTTAAGGAAAATGAATCTATCTTCAACAAACAACTTCATATCTTCTACTGCTTTAGTTGAGACAACCTCTCAAGTCCCAACCTTAAAGGTTGTCTCATCTTCTATTAGCTGTCTCTAGGAACTAGTTTCCTGAGCGAAAACACAAATATGATTAGCGACCCATGAATCTAATATCTAGGTTAATTTATCATTTTTCACTAAACATGTTTCAACAACAAGTAAATCATATTTACTTTATTGTACTTTCTCAGCTTTTTCATCTATGACAGTATTGTTTACTTTCAACATATCTAGAACATGTTTTCGAACAGATGTTCTATCCTTTATGCTATAGTCATAAACATTATCGAGAATATCATTCCTGACAAATTGACCAAACAACGTCTGTAACAAATCCATGATCTCTTTAGCAGAAACCATGTTCTCGAATTTCTTAGCTAATATATCAGATATGCTTGCTAAGATATGAATTTGACCCTGATCATTTGCCTTAATCTATATGCCTTAAGCATTCCAAACATTTTGGTTTTCATATCAGTTGGGAATTAGAGGAAATTCCTCTGTTAAAATAAACTTTAAACCATTATTTGCTAGTATGGCATTTATATTTGATTTCCATATTGAATAATTATAATCATTAAACTTATCAAAAGTGAGTATTTGTATAGAAGAGTTCGACATGTTGAAAATATAAACAATTTCTATTAGTAAATTTCCTTTAAACCCAATCAAAATTTTAGCAGAAGTAAGAATGTACCCAAATTTATTTATTTATTTGTAATAATACTTTAGTGAGTCAGGGTAGATGCTACTGAGAGGTAGTCAAATACTTCTTCATTGAAGCAAGACAATCTTGACTAAATACTGGTACCAGAATAACTCTTTATTACTATAGTCATTTAGTTACCGTTTTCGGTCAAGAACTTACTAACACTTAGTAACTCTTATAAGTGTAACCCTCCATTTTCAAATCCTAGAGATCAATATCAACAAGCTCCCGAATTGGAAGATAATTGTTGATAACAGATCTAAGAGACCCTATTTATTTATGAAGTTTACGGAGTTTCGATCCCCATGAAACAGCCCTCTGAATAGGTGGTCGCTCCTAAGACAACTTGTAGGTAGAACATGAAAATCTCACGGTGTAACTTAATGGAAGAGACCGTAGGATACATTGACACACATCCTTTACCCACTTACAATGAACTACTTTCCCTATTAACCTTGCTATTGACTATGCAAACACTTTTCAAATAGAGGTCACTTCCAGGGTGACTCAAAGCTGAGCATGAATCTCACGGTGTGAACCCTTAGAGATGTAAGAGCTAAAAATAATATATCGTATATATTACTAATTTCACACTAAAGTGTTCTATTTGTTTTGGGTAAATATTTACGTAGGTATATTCCGCTTATAAATACAACCTAAATCTAGGTGTTTATCCAAGTATAATGTTTATATTTGGATTTAACCTACGATGTCTAAGTGATAAACCAATTTATTACCTCATATCGCTCACGCATGCTCATAAAACTAGGTTAACAATACTCAATAATCGGCTAAAGTCCTAGGTAGCAGGTGTCCCGTAAACCGTCAACTTAAATACCTCCAGTCTTAGACAGGATTTAGCCTGGGTGAGTTTGTAACTAAAGTTTTACAAGATAACAACCTATTTTAACTATTTAAAACAAGTTGTCATTTGTTAACCTTAGGTGAGCATGCATGTTATCTTTCTTATAGCTTTTTAAAAGTCTTGTTGATTTTATAACTTTTATAACTTAGACATTCATCCATAACATACATCATGCATTTCATATTTTAATATAACAACTTATGTTAAAACTCCTGAAATTCTAAGCAAGCAAATTGTATTATAAAAATTATAACATACAATATACATTTCATATATTAATACTCATGAAATTCTAAGCATGCAAATTATATTATAACACTTATAACATACATTTTAATGCATGTAACATGTTATCCTATGGTGGGGTTTTAAATCTATATGGCATAATTTATGCACAATTAAGATTAATATAACTAATACATACATTCATAATACATAATTAATAAAACACACTAAAGTGGACCGATTTTGACATCTTTGGAAAACAAAAAACTAAATTATTACAATAATAATTTAGAAACAGCTCCAAACAACTCTAGAACACTTCGAACCGGCCCGAACCAGCTTAAAAAATCTTGAATTAGGCCTCCAAAGCTTGAAAATTGAGCTGAACCGGCTGAAAAAACAAAACCGATCTGTACAATCCAAAAAAATAGCTTAAAAAACAGCTTACGTCTTGCTCCGATTTCTTCATATTACGACCTAATATCAACTTTAATAACTCTGAAAAAATTACAGACTCTTCTTCACAAAAGCTCATAAAAAACTGGATAGTTATAATAATTACAACCAAATCGAAGCTTAAAAAAATGCTAAAATTGTGATATATCAACTTTATCCACCACACTTTCATATAATGAAATAACACCCACCAAGCTAAAATTGATGCAAATTGAGTGCTTAAAACATGCTCTGGCACCTATTGTAAGAATAAACAACATGCATGGGAAAACAATTTGGATCTTAAGCACTCTAAATTTCATTAATTTTAAAGATAAAACATGCATGCAAATAACATTGAAATTAGGGTTTGAGTTATAACCTTTATAGCTCCAAATTGACCACCAATTCCGCTCCAATCTTCTTACGAATCGGTTGTGAACCACCCCGAGGGTCTTCCCGACTATTCTCCGGCCTTAGAACATGATGGTGGGATCCGATGAGTGACTAAATTAGAGAAGAATTTATTATAGAAATTGAGAGAGAATTAGGGACCTAAGTTCTAAAACTCTTTAGAATCTCTAAGTTGTCAAGAAGAATTTGTGTTTCAACTAACTTGAAAATTACCAAAATGTGTTTAATCTATATCAAAACATCCTATTTATAGAGCAATTACATGCAATTCATGCAAAATTGAGTTATCCAAATTTTGACACTTCAAAATGCACTCAATTTAGTAGGATAAGTGGCATTTTATGGAATCAACACTTTGCCAAATGAATTATTCACTAAAAGTTTGATTTTTCCACTAAAAATCATTCTTGGATCATTACACTAAGTGAAATTAACATTTTGACTTTTGACTATTTTGAAGTCAACATTTGACTTTAGTCAAATTTTAATTAAATACAATTTTGATTCAATTACTAATTGAATGATACGTCGTTAAATATATGACACATATTTAACGCTTATTCCCTAATTGGAATATGAACACTTCAAACTCATTCGTCACACTATTCTAAGGTTTAGTCCCATATGAGCTAGCAGGTGATGGAACAGAAGACATACGCACCGGAAAAATGACCTAATTACACTCTAATTGCTTTTAATTTAAAGGAAAAAATGCATGCAATTGAAGGAAAAATCAGTAATTAACTTACCTTTAAAGCTCCCGAAAATCTCTTTTTCTCGCTGAATCTCGACTTGAATTCTTAGAATTGACCTACCATCCTCTGGACTCAGAACCGGGTTCTGGGACACGATGGATGAAGAAACCGAGAAAGAGAAAGAGATGGAAAAAGAAAATGGAATTTGGGTAGGGTTTGAGTTTTCTTTCTAGTCCAATTTTGAAAACAAAATTGGCAAATTGTCAAAAAAATTTCATCCAAATTCAAAAGCTCATATTTATAGAAAAGGGTCATGCAACAATTGTATGAAATCAATTCATAAAAACTCAACACCTAGAATCCACTATCTAAGTGGACTTAATGTCTCCACTATAAGCCAACATCTAGCCCACTATTTTGTTAGTGAAATTATCCAACAAAAGTTTGGATTTTCCCACTAACTTTAGTCAAAGGGCAAAATAGTCATTTGGTCAAAGTCAAACTTTGACCAAAAAGTCAACATTTTGACTTTTTATGATTTTTTCCGTGTTGACTAATTTTGACCTCCCGAGCATGAATCCGCATTCATTTTCTCAAAATTCAAATCACATTTGAATATAAGGTCGGTCAAAGTTTGACTTTTCAAAGTCAAAAGTCAACTCTTTGACTTTTTTCATCTTTGACCATTTCCATTAGTTCCGAGCTTCCGAACATGAACGTATTCATATTCTTGATATTTATATCATATTTAAATATTAAAGCTATATCTCTAAACTGAAAACTCGACAACTATATCACATATACTTGTCGGTTTCTCTCTCTTCACCTAATTCGAACAATTCAAATTATTCTATCATACTGTTCTAAGTTTATTCCATATGAGCTAGTAGGGGGACCTAATAGACCTACAGATCATGGGCTCCAACAATTCGAGATTAACCGGTAAAACTCTTTAACCTAATTAATCAACATTTGTTAACTTACAGGTCATTCCACTAAAGTCCCATAGTTACACTCCCCTCACTGTAGATATATTTATGTCCATTTGATATAACCATGATTAGTAAGCTAATCTTTCATAGGTTGTTTGTAATCTCGGCTGGGTTATAAAAACTGTTTTACCCCCAAGACTACATCTTGTTCCTTAAGTTGCACTGGTCCTCTAATGAACAATTGGTTTAAGGTCCAATCTATAAACCGAATCCCTCTCGAGCCAAGGAGAGGGTAGGGCCCCTTGTTCAAGACCTGGATTCAGTACTAAAGGGAACAACCTATCTACTATCCCTATGACGGGTAGGAGTGAATTCAATCTTGCACCCTATATTCTCAGCTATTTACTTGATCTTACCCATGAAATGGGAGGCTTATTAGGCCAGCAATGATGAGCTGCCCTTACCTATGAATATCTAAGGATAATTTCGAGTGAACAGGAGTTCATAGTTAGCTCAGGATTAAGATTAAGTTACATAGGTCATCAATCAATGAAATAGTCAGTTTTATACATAAAACGGCATTTAGAACGTAAAAAGTGACTATTTCATGGTTCAGTCTTATGCAAAATCATTACATAAGATGCCCCCACTCACATATCTCTATATGAACGATTCAGGATCACATCGTTTGTACTAACTACAAAGTGGGCCGCATCCATAGTGTCCCCAGAATAAGGCGCCCAATCTCATTCATATGCTATAGACCATTTTGGCTATATATTTGAACTTGATCCACATTTGTGTCACTACATAAAGTTCAAACTACATTAAACTGTCCATAGGCTAATGCATTGCTTGACTATGAGTGAAGTCAGCAACAATCAACTGCCCAGGAAGGTAAGTGGTTGGACACATTAAGCAAGGTATGCGTTGTTCACTAGGGATAGTAACAATCTTGCATCAACCAAGTTTATGCATTTGTCTTATCTTATGTTGTGCCCAACACCCCTTTAGAGCTACTCGAAAGAACCTAATGACTCGAGAGAGCTAGGTTAGAATCTAAACTCGAGAGAGCGAGATTAGATTGACATAAGCAAGAGATAGGGACTTAGAGATAAGCTCTGTTTGTCAACACTACATAGCATATACCCTAGGAATAGGAATGATGATATGTGTTCGCCTTGTTTGTGTAGCATCACATAGACAAGAATTAAAGGCTTATGTGTAGGCCTTATAGACACCTCTGCACATACATCGCATGCGTTCTAACATTAGAAGCCGTAGCATTCGCAGCGAGAGGTGGTTTACTATTGTGTGAGTGTTGCATGATCGCATTAGTTTGCATTGACTAGGGTTTCCTTTGCGGTCACTCTTAAGTTTTGCAGTGAAAACATCTCCGCATTTTATCCATTTTCCCATTCATTTATTTCATGTCAAGGTTTGTCGTATCTCTACCTTTCATGCATATTCTCATTGCGTTGTCTGATAGATAGGAGTAGGAGTAGGATTAACATAACAACATCCCCTCCATTCTTTTATTCAAACCACCGCATGCACATCACCACAAACATATAGCTACAAGTTCCAGTGTTCGACCTTGGATTACCTGAGAAACTTGCGTCCATGTTATACTTGGCGTGAGCGCAAGAAAACCTGTGGCAGGACGCATGGTCATCGCATACATTTATTAATGCATATTCATTCCAATGCATGATCATCGACGCATGACTATCAACGCATATCTTAGGAACATGCTTCGCACACCACGTCCAAGGGAAGTTGGTTGTCGAGTAAAATTGACTTCCAATTTTCTGTCATAAGTAAGTGAGTTCTATCGTATAGAAAACTCGATAAAGTTCTATCGTATAAAAAAACTCGATAACTATCATTTAATCTCTCGACAAGCTATCATATAACTTGATCCTTTTGCGTGAAATGAATAAAATGAAAACTATTTTCATCTTTATCCATCAATAGCCATAAACAGTCCAAAACCACCCATAAGGTGGTTATTTGGAGAAAACAAAAATCAATTATCTCATAATTAATTATTATAAATAAATATAATAAATAATTTATCATATTATATTTATATCCTATAGTTTTATTATTACTTCATATGCAACATATAAACCATAGTTCTTTTTTTTTTTCTTTATGGCATTTAATATAAATCATATTTATGTTAATTCCTCCAATCAAATAATGTATCAATACATCAAATCAATTATATCATATACAATTGAACTAATTTAATTATATCATATATAATCAAATTCCCTCTTGTTAATTTGAACATTTCAAATTAACCAAGAAACTGATTCTCAACTTGAATCCATTGAGCTACCAAGGAAACCTTATGGACTTGTAGCTTAAAGCTCTAATGGTACGTGAATAATTCTAAACTCTTTAATCACGATATCCACCATCCGCTAACTGTTGGGCACTCCACTAAAGACCGACAGTTGCACTCTTCGCACTACAGATATATTTATGTGTCCATTGGATATAACCAATCAACAGACGACAACCCTTCACAAATAGCTCGTAAGTACAATTGGGCCAATTTTTCGTTTTGCCCCTATAATTACATCTAACACCTTAAGTACCATTGATTCCTCTAATGACCAATATATCATAGTCACACTATGACTAAACCCTTCTTGGACCAAGAGAAGGTGTGGTGCTACATTGTTCAAGCCTCAGAATCAGTTCTTAAAGGAGCAATTTATCTACTTACCTCTACTTTGGGGAAGGAGTGAATTCTGTCTTGTGTAGCTAAGTTCACAGCTCTCCAACCAGACGAATCCCTAAAGTGGTAGGTTGAGTCGGCGATCTGGCCACTCACACCCATGCAAATCAAAGGACCGCCTTCATAGGCAAGAGTTCACAACTCATTCAGGATTAAGGTCATGTTATCTATGGTCATCCTAGTGAAATGAAAGTCTCTATCATGAACGACGTTATATAACGAGACTAAGCATTTCATGGTTCAGTCTTATACAAACTCTTTTGTATAGAGCATCCTCGCTCGCATGTCTAATACACGAATGATCAGAATCAGACCATTTGTAGCACTTTACAACATTTGTAACACCTACAAAACGGGCCACACTCGTAGTGTCACCAGGATAAGGATTCCCTCCTATATCCATATACTATAAACCATTTAGGTTATCACTTAAAGTACGATCCACTTGTATGTCTCCACATACATGCTTAAGTTACAACAATAAACAGGGATCTTAGTTTATTGGTTTGTGGTTAATGCAACTAAAATATCTCATATTTCATAAACTGGAGTGAATAAAATATCTCATATTATAAATCACAAAATTGTTTGTTATACAAGTATTTACAAACTTCAGGACTCTACGAGATTTAGGGCATCAACCCCCAACAAAATAAAATATATTTAATATTTACAAACTACGAGTTTTAGGACATACAACCCAAAAGTCATGTCACAGAAGATGTAAGAGAATGTCGAGGTCATCAGGTGCCGAATCCAAATTTCGAATCCTGGTCTGAATCTTGGACCTAGAACATTACAGGTGGCAATGACAATTTAAACCATCAGTCATGAGTTGTCCCCCATTGCCAATCATATTAGAGACCTTTGTGTAGAACATTAATATTTTATAAATTGCAAAGGGCTTTAAAATTACAACTGGAATCCACTATAATATGCTGGTAGGTGGGCATTTGCAACTCCCATTGGAAAATGGGGTTATTAAAAAAATTGTGATGCAAATAAACATACATCAAGAGTTCTCACTATTTTTCAACGAGTGAGACGTCCTTAACATCAAAGTGCTGTGTTACATAAGTAGAATATTGAATTTCATTGGATTTTAGAATTGATTCATTCCCATTAGTAACTCTAGTATTGAGTCACTCGTACAACAATCTCAAACATAAGAATAAAAATTAAAGTTTTAAAAGTTGAAGGGTGATATTGATGCATACCTAAAGTTTAAGAGTATTTTAGATAATAAAATAATTTAAATTATAATTTTTTAAAAAAAATTGACTTATTTGTTTATTATTATAATATATATTTTAAACTAAAAGATGAGAAAAATAGTGTTATTACTTTGTTGACAAGAAGAGTATGCCAACAGACAAGTTGACGCAGACATGTCACGATTTACTTTACTACTAAACTTTATTAAATTCAAAGATAGAAGGGACTTCCATTCAACTTTTCTATAGGTACGTACTCTATGATGTTACCATGCAATAATAATATGTGACATTTTGGCTCTTTTTTTTCTCTTTGTTTTTTTTCTTTTGGGCTCTTATGTTCCCCTATTTTTCTTCTAAACGACTCTTATTTTCTTTCAATTTTGTCGGTCATGACATTAGAGAATAAAAATAAAAAATAAAAATTATTCAATAAAATTGATTTAAATGGTGAAAAGCCTACTTTAAACAAGTATGTGAATATACTGTAAAACTCTAATATTGTATAAAATAAACAATGTCAAGATCTTTAAACTAGATGATTTTTACACTAGCATTAATTAGAATAACATACCTTGATCCATGATAATAGTCTTCTTAGGGATTATGTTTCTCTCTCTTGATCTTCCTTTAGAACTTAATTAGATTTTTGATGAGGTGAAAGAACTAGTTAATGAGGTAAAAAGAAGACTAATCTCTAGGGTTTGATCCATCATGGTGTTTAATTAAGGAATTATCTTTTATAAATTTGGGAATTATCTTTTACTTAATTAGTCTAAAGATAAAATAACAGATAATGCACATGTGTTACATTTATAATATTAAATTTAAAATAAATCTAATAGTTGACTATCTTATATAAGAGAGGAAATGGATTGTGGAGAGTTTAACTTCACAATAGTTATGTGGCATAGAGGTGTTCATGGATTGGGTTGGATTGGGTTGAAAGACTTTAGACCCAACCCAATTGTTCGGATTATAAATTTCTTCAACTCAAATAACCTTTATTAAAAAAATGAACCCAACCCAACCCAACTCAACAATGAAATATTTGGGTTGGATGGTTCGAGTTAATCAGATCATTTGTTTAAAATTTTGTTCTAAAAAGAAGCACAACGTAAATATGTAAAAAACTTATTTAATTATTTTTATATATCGAATTAAGATTAACAACTCAATTTCAATTTAAATAGTGAAAAATTTCTTTCTAAAGTGCAAAGAAACTACTTTTAAGAGTTGTTGAAGAATAAATTATTAAAAAAATATTGAAATTAAATAAAATTAAAATCAATATATGTATAAATAATTGTGTTATAAGTAATAAAATACATATTTTAAAGGTAATAATAAATTGGGGTTGGTTTGGGTTATATTAGATGAACCCTTGAACCAACCCAACCCATAAAATTTTCATTTATTTGAACCCAATCCAACCCAAATCGCATGGATTGGATTGGGTTCATCGATTTTTTCGGGTCATCGGGTTTTTTGAACACCCCTAATGTGGCATTTGGTCTAGACTATAGTTTAAAAGAATTGTACATAAGCCTCAAAATTTTGTATGACTATAGAATTTCAAAATTATTTATGGTATTAAAGCTTGATAAACAAATGTGCCCCATGATATTTATCACAAAGTATTAATATCCCTTCATTCTCTAAGGAACTTATAACCATGTGATCGACATGACTATTCGACGTCCCAACCCACTTTTTGTAAATAAGATTCTAGTAGTCATTGTATGGTAATCCAAGTATTTGGCCTTTTCAAACAACATGACATTAAAGAAATTAACATATTTGTATGGCCAAATTTACCAAACACATCAATACATTTCTCATAACCTAACGAACCTATTCTCATGTGTGATCCCAATTTTCAAACTATTTGTTGGGAATGCAAGATGAGTTATATTTTCATCCCAAATCATGAATCAAATAATATATTTAAATTGAGAGCTATATTATTTTCAATGTTTAACTTGATTATTATTAAATTTAAATTATAATTCCTAAATTTTCATGATTTTTCATTTAATTTTTAACTTAATTGTTTTTTTCTTTTGTTTATTATTGTATTAAGTACTTGTCATTAATTGTTAGATCCTCATATTTACTCTCTATATTTTCACGATTATTTATGAATATTGTCTAGTTCGACAATTAATCTCATATTGTTATAGAAATATAGAGAGATTCATTGCATTCTAACAAGTGGTATGAAAAGAAAACTTCCTGAAATTAGGAGCAAGCATATGGATAAGTTTTGAGAAGTATCCCACATTAAGTCTAGGTTTACCAAATTATAATGAAAAAAAAGTGGTGCAATAATAATGAAAGTCCATTGATGGATTAATTGAAATGAGTCTAAATTGCAAACATAATTGGATTGTTTTTTTATCATATTTACTTAAAATTACAAATCTGTCACATATTTACTGTTATCGTTACTATTATCATTACCGTTATATTATCGCTAGGTCTAGCAGTAATGATAACAATAACAGTAATAGTAAATATGAAAAATTTATAAATTTGATACTGTAATGGTAACAATATCTATAATGGTAATGACCCACATAAATTTCAAACGCAATTAGATTGAACACCTTCAATTCTTCAATCAAATTAAGTGTTGATTACATAATTTGAAGTGAACCCTACATTTCATTATGATTACGAAATACAGGTAAACAACAATTATAATAAAATGGGATTCACTTTTCAGATTATCATTGATTTATTACGTTTATGGATGGGTAAATGTGGCCAAAATAGTATATTTAATTATTTAAGTGTGAGGTTATTGGGGATGTACAAGTAACCCGCATCAAATAATGTATAAAGAAAGATGTTGCTAGGGAAGGGACAATGCAATGCAATCTTCCTTTTGTCCAACAAACTAATTACTAACGTCATACATGATCATAATCATTTGATTATGTTTTTAGTTTTTAGTTTTTTGTTTTTTAAAAAATTTAGACTCGTTTTCTCCTAATTTCTTAATTATAGTTGACATCTTTTATAAGAAAACATTGAATTTTTATTCAAATTCTAAAGATAATAAGATTTAAAAACTACTTTTTTTTTTTTTAATTCTCAAAACCTAACTTTAAAAATGTATACTGCAAAAATAAAGAAATAAATAGGTACAACTAATATTAATTTTCAAAAATAAAAATCTAAAAATCAGATGGAACCTAAAATGTTGATGGAATTAATTAGCGATGATTTGAGAAGAGAAGAGAATAGCGAATTAATTCGATAAAGTAAAGAAATACATGTCAAGAAAATTATATTTGAGGAAAGGGTCGCTTCTCTGTCGCATGAATTGCAAGAAAAGCTTAACTAAAGACTAAACATCAGCATCATTTCTCTATTTTATTTGGTTTCAATTTTTGTTTATAGCCATCCTAAATGAATTCAAAAACAATAAATAAATAAACAAAAACTATATATAGAAAAAAGTAATCTTATTTAAAATGAGTTCAAACTTATTAGATAATATGGAGTTTTATATCTTAAAATCAATTAGTAAGAAGACGAGTAATTTATATATTTGATAAAGATTGTTTTTAGTGTGGGATTCTCAACATGCCCTCTCGAAATAGTACTTCTTTGAGTTCATTTTTCTTGGATCAGATTTTTTTTTTCAAATATCCATTTAGGTTTCATAGGCTCAAATACTATATTAAATAAATACAAGGTTTCATCTCAAAATTAATTGACAATAGGAGTAACCCATATTTCTACTGTGAAGTCCTCAGCATGTCCCTCAAGATGATGTCTTTTTTAGTTTATTATTTCTGGATCAAGTTCTATAATATCAAATCATCACCAATTAATATGCATTGTTTTAAGATAATCTCCATATTTAACTAGTACAAACTTTATGATGGGATCATCGGTCTAATGCATAGTTTCTTGACAATTAAATATTATAAGATCTTGCAAAGATTTTTTTGTACTTATTTAAAGTGTGTGTCCAAATTATGTAGACCCTTAACTTATATGCAAAATATATAAAAATAATTTTTGGGAGGAATAAACAAAAGTACATATAATAAATAAATAAGTGAAAATATTTAGGAGAAAGGTAGATTGAGGACCATATGGGGGTGGAGTTATTTGAGAAAAAGTCAAACAGTTCCATCCCCAATTTTATATTTTATATATTCAGATGACAACTTGGAATAGAATTCTTCTACTATTGCACTTCAAATTCATGTAACCTCTGCATGGCCAATCATCTCAATAAAGTTTTGATAAGTAGTTTATTTTTTATTTTTTATTTTTTTATTTTAACAAATTAAACTTAGTTATAAACTATGATTGATTTCTTAGTTACTTTCTACTTATATTTTAAGAAAAAAAAATGAAATTTTAGCTAGAAATATTAATATGTTTCTTTAACAAAGTGAAAGATCGAGTGGAACAAAATTTCAAAACTATTAAAAAACATTGATGTTTTTTATAAAACTAAGTATAAGTTATTTTGTTAATCATAATTCTTGATCTTATATTCCTTGTCTTGTCTTTTTGTTTCTATCTATCTTCAGATCAGATTCCATCATTCAAGCCATGTGACCATGTTTTGGTCATAGAGAGAATATTTTTAACTAATTAATTTTTTTAAACGTTCTAATGTTGTTATTATTATTTACTCTGTAAGTTGATTTAGCATTTTTTTTTTATTTGGTTGATAATGGTTCTACTAGTAAATTTATTTTTTGAGAGGGAATGGCATAACTTCCCTACGAAATGAAGGAAAATGAACACCAGTGTAACTTTTAGACACTACAACCCTAGCGCTCAAGTCAGCAAGGGGTCGAAACGAATAAAAGTAATAAAAGTTGTCGGAGAGTATTTCTCAACATACCTCTCACAGGTTATCCCCTTAAATATATATAATACTTATTTCATAATGGTGAGATAATTCATTATTTATAGGAATCTCTCAAGTACCTTGAATCATTGCAAAATGGTACCATTGTTAGGTTAGCCATTAGTAATGGTTATTATAAACGACTCCTCAAATTCGTACTCATTTCCTCTGAATTCACTTACATTTAACTATTATATGGGTATTTAGTGAATCATTAAATATCACTCTCTATTAAAATATAGATAAGACCAAATCAATGAAAAGTAGATTACACCACACCATCTCATTTAGATACAAATCTAAAATAAGCCTAAAGCCAATTGGATACGGACAAACATAGTCATACATTTGACTTGCCCGTGACCACATTTGGCCTTGACAAAGCATAGCAATGGCTATGCCACCTTTATTTCTTGCATGCCCAAGGGATAGTCCAAATTGGTCATACAGCCACATTTCTAGTTTATCCACACTCAAGGTCCAAAATAGCAATTGACCATAAGACTTATGACCAGTCCTTTAGTGAATCAATCCTTAGGCTTTTGGCCATAAGACTTATGATTAATCATTTAATGGGTCACTTTTAAGGCTTCTGACTTTTGGTCCAGAAGTTTACAAGTCCCACTTTTAAAAACATCAATTTTATACTTTATTAACTCCTTACGTTGTATGCGGTAGGAGTCCATAATTCCCCAAACTTCATAACTTCAAGGAATTCACAACTCCACAACTTGCTTCAAACACTCTCTTAGTAGGTCATTCCTTAGGCCTTTGGCTTTTGGCGGTAGGACTTATGACTGACCCTATGTGGGTCATTTCTTAGGTTTTTAGCCTTTGATCATAAGACTTATGACTAATCCCTCAGTCGGCCATTCATTATGCTTTTGGCTTTTGGCTATAAGATTTATGATCGATTTCTTAGTGGGTCCTTCCTTGGGTCTTTGTCTATAAAACTTACGAGTGATCCCTTAGTGTGGGTCATTAAGCCTTTATCTATAGGACTTACGGTCTCATTCTATATTTGGGACCAATATTTTAATAAGGCTTTAGTGGTCATTCTCGACCTCCTAAAGGATTGAACTCAACCTATTGGGCCTCTCATCGTTGAAATACTTTTCCTTGAGTCAATCAATTTTCTACCCCCTAACATATACATTTTATTTTGTCTCTATTTTTGTGATTCATCTTAGCCATGAGATTGTGCTTCAGAAAAGCTTCTTATATTCGATGTGTGGTGTTATTAGTCGGTTTGGTTGTAGATCTAAGGGTATTTTAGGTTTAGCCAAAAAATAAATAAAGGTAACAATGATTAAAATTATAGCTAATATCAAAACATGTAAACCAATGATTATAATTACTCGATACATGGGTTAATCACTGACCATGTAGTTGCCCATGAATTGTATTTTATTTGATGATTTTGATGTTTTTCTATTAATTATCCAATGATTTACAATTAAGAAAAATACTTGCAAGATTAACAAAAATATATATATGTATTTAGAGAAATTGCAAATGGAACATGTAAAGATCAAACTTTTCTAAATACTAATTATGGGTTAGTCATGCATGCTAAAGTCAAAAGCTTTTAAATCAGTAAAACACGAGATTTAGGATAGAAAAACTAAGAAACTTCTTTAAAATAGGAATAAGAATTTTCTTTTCGAAATTCCATAAAAGGAAAATGAAAATAAACTAATTATGAAGATACTTAGAAAAATTAAACAGTTTAAGTAAAACAACTCAAAGGGAAAGTCAAATTAACCCTCACTTCAAATTGTGAAATACATCAGATACGAAAGAAAAATAACAAAAATAAATGAAGAAGTTCATGCTAACACGACCTCCCCGGCATGAGCAGCATAATGTTTTATCACTCGTCTTATACAAACTTACCTTTTCCTTAAATTGAAAACGGGTAAGTATCATGAATATACAGTAACTCCTCTAGGGCCAGAGATGTATATTCACACAAACGTGCTACATGTGTATTGTGAGAACTTTATCATTTTATATATATATATATATATATATATATATATATATTCTTTTTGTGGCAATCGGTGGAGTTACGGCCTTCCCCCTCACAACACTTTTCATGACAGACTTTCTGTGACACATATTACATTCTCAACCATGCATGGATATCAATCATCCAATGCACGCATATCTCAACCATTATCACATGCATCTTACTGATTATTCATTATCAGCGGAATGACCATCGTAATCACATTGAGCACACATTTCATATTGCACAAATGAGTCATTCATCATAGAACAACAAAAATCTTGCATGACAAACAATTCTTGAGATCTTCATCAAAAGAGCCACTTACCCTCACTACTACAAAATTGGACTTTATTGTTGATTTAAAACTAACATTATAGAGGTACAATATCCATTGAAAACTGATATTGAAAATCGTGTTATAAAAAGTCTTTAATGTCGATTTTAAACCGACATTATAGATGACCAAGATTTTGATGTCAATTATCTTCAATGTTAGTTTTCAACCGATATTGAATACTATCCTCAATGTCGATTTTCAACCGACATTGAACATCATCTTTAATGTCGGTTTTTCACCTACTTTTTTATTGATAACTGTCTATTATTAAATGTCTATCATGGTTTTGTTTTTGAAAAAATGAAAATACATGTACACTTTTTTTTGCTTACGCACATGCAAATCAATAATATTTTTTATTTTATCGGTACATGCACAAAATAAAATCTTAATTGGTATTATATATACAACTCAACTTTAAGCAAACACAAAAATTAACTAATTCACAACAAAAAAAGTGACAAATTCTTTATCTAACCTATCAACAAGTTATATATATTTACCAATATATATATATATATATAAAGCTCTAAAGATTAAAGATTTAGAGAGTTTGTTGTCTATTTTGGAGGGTCATATAGATACATCCAACAAAAAAAAAAAAAAGAACAGAACTAAAATAATCGCACAACTAAGCTAAAATAATCGTGCAATTGAATCTCGTCATACCAACAAAATCCTGCCAATCTAGAGATTTTTCCTGAAAAAAAAACATACTTTTTTTAGCATATCGAAAACTACGATTAAAAGAGTAAACATCACTGCAAAAAGCAGGTTAGTTGAAGTAGGAGAGAATGGATGCAAGAAGAAAGCAAGTTAGTTGAAGTAGGGATAATGCTAAAGGGCTAAGGCAACACACACAGAAACAAAGAGTACAGTGAATATGTAAAAATGAATGGGTAATTAAACAGGAAGGCATCGACTATCTTAGAAGGGCTTCCCTCACATCATCTCCATAAATATTATTCCCTGAAGGAGATTAATGAACTCTTTGTGAACGGCTTTATTGCAAAGAAAGAAAAAAGTTAGGCAAACCGCATCGAGATGAAACGGATCTCTGCCTTCTTTTTGCGGATTCATAACGAATAGGTCTGGTGTTGCAATGGCTTTTTTAACTGTCTTTGTCATCTAAACTCCACAACCCTGCAAAACACTTCCTTATTATCTTGGCAGTATCCTCTTCACTGTCAAGGAACCTGAAGTAGAGCCTCAAAATTAATTATCAAATCCCAACAGATGATGTGGGCTTACATGAGTTTGTTCAACTACACGAATTTGTACATTGTCTGAAAATTTTGTACATATTTATTACACAAAATGCTATTGCTATTGATAAATATTTGTGTCAACTTGATATTGAGACATGTATTTACACTACAATAAGTTGGCTTATTTCAACCATCTTTGAAAATTGTTATATTAATCTGAAAGATTTAAAAGCCTTCGAAAAATATTTACTATTTATCAAAGGTTATTGAAAACCTTTGAGAAAGATATTGTATGTATCAAAGGACATTAAAAAACCTTTTGAAAATTATCTATTCTTTATCGAAGGTTATTGAAAACCTTTGAAAAAGATATTGTGTTTATCAAAAAACATAAAAAATAATAAAATAATAAAAAGCTTTTGAAAATTACCTACTCTTTATCGAAGGTTATTGAAAACTTTTGAAAAAACATCATATTTATCGAAGGACATTAAAATTCTTTCAAAAATATATTATTTTTCATCGAAAGTTTTTAAAAAATCTTTGAAAAATATCTATTTTTTATCGAAAGTTATTGAAAACTTTTGAAATAATATTATGTTTATCAAAAGGACAGTAAAAACCTTTAAAAAATATTGAAAATCTTTGAAAAAGATATTATATTTATCAAAAGACATTACAAATTTTTTAAAAATATATTATCATTTATCGAATGAGTTTAAAAAATCTTTGAAAATATCTACTTTTATGAAACTTATTGAAAACCATCAGAAAAGATATTATTTATTAAAGGACTTAAAAATCTTTGAAATGTATGTTATTATCATTTATCAAATGTAATTACTTAACATTTGAAACATATCTATTTTATTAAAGGTTATGGATTTTTTTGAAAAATATAATACATTTATTAAAACGTTAAAAACCTTTCAAAAAATATATTATCGTTTATTAAAGATATTTAAAAAATCTTTGAAAAATATATATATTTATTGAAATCGTTAAATATATATTTTATCAATGGAAACTAAAATCTTTTAAAAAATATATTATCTTCCATATTTTTTAATCAAAACTATTATCATTGTATTAAAAAAAAAAAACTATTGAAAAATAATATATATTTTATTGAAGGTTATTTAAAAACCATCGAAAAAGCCTATACTTGAAAAAATAAAAGTTTCTCTCTCTTCAGTTGCACGCAGAAACCCTCACCCCACCCGAATTCCCTCTTTCACGCAAGACCTTGCCGCCGCTGCCCCTCTTCTCCAGTCGCTGTCGGATCGGGCACTGCACCACTAGCCTCTCACCTAGCCGCAACGTTGTTCGTCTCCGGTCTGGTCGTCGTCCGAATTGTGCCGCGGGTAAACCACTCGTATTCTCTCTCCTCTAATCTCACAGCTCTCTCTCTAGATGTTTCTAGTCACCTCCAGCCATTAATCCTTGCGCCGTTGCCGCTTCTAGTTGCCGATCTCCATGTCGTCGTCGCCTTCGGAGATGATTGGACTCGTACAACCATCTGTACATTTTCGGCTAACTTTCATGCCTTCTTGAAATAATGACGCATCTTCTGGTTTAATTTTCATTTCAATCTGTGATTTTCAAGAAACATAGGTATTCATTAGAGTTTTATGATTAGGAAATTGAAATCGACAGAGGACTTAGGTAGGGCTGTTTTTCTTTTATTAGGGAATTGAATCCGTATAACTTATGTTCTCTATTCTTCATGGGTGAAGATTTATCGTAGTAAATCTTTCAGATATTCGCAAAGAAGTTCAATGTCCAATCTGCTTGGATATGTTTGTAGTGACCCTCTGCTCCTTGTACATACACAACGTGGGGTCTAAATGGTACCCCCTTGGATATATTCTGTACTTGGGAAGTCTAGGCTTTGTCATTGCTTTCTGCCAGTCTTAGTTTGGGCACAAGAATTCTTTGTGGTTCTCTGTAACATAACATGGAGCTGACAGTTGCTGCTTCACAGCTTTATTATTCAATGGGAATTTGTTTGCTTTTGAACTATTGCAGCAAAAACTTATTCCTCTTATTGGGAAAAAAAGAAGTTGATTGAATACTATCACTACTATTTAAAATAGTGTTTCTTGACGTGTTTTAAATGTCAAGAATCATTTTCCTTGACGTTTTAAAAAACATCAAGGAAGTCAGATTTTCTTGACGTTTTAAAAATGTCAAAAAGGTGACACTTGACATTTAAAAAAGGTCAAAAAATATTGACACTTGTTTGAAATGGCAAGAATATGAACGTTCTTGACAAGAAAAAAATGTCAAGAAATTTTTTAACTTGACAATGAAAAACGTCAAGATATATCTTGCTTGTTCATGTATTTTGATCCAAGAACTCATTTGGTATATAAATGACATACATTTATCAATCAAATAAACAATACCATTTTTAATCTTATATATCAACCAAATTTCCACCAATATCTTTAAGATTTTTCTTGAATTATATTTCTGTTTGTCCTGCATTCAATCATAAGTCAAAAAGGAATGAAAAAGATGAATCCACTCCAATTATCATTCCTTTCTACAGTCCTCAACCGACCCCGTTGAATAATCATTAAACTTATTAAACCTTTGCTTCATCATTCCATCAACAACCGTACAAGCAAAGCATTTACCAGAGACAAAAACTCTAAATCATGAAAGAAATAGGTGCTTAGATTATATCATGCCTTTAGGTCTCAAAGAAGAAAGATCTTGGGAAGATCGACACATTGTCATTGCAAGATTGCATAATGTTATAACATACCAGAAATATGAAAACTGGTTCCATTGTAGAAATTCAAACTTGACTACAGTATGACCTAGAACCTACATATTCATGTTATTCATGACAGACCTGTTCTCGTTCCCCTTGAATCTCTGCTCTTTGGACATCTACTCAGTTTTTCTGAAGTGAACATCACAAACAACATGATCAGACAACAAAATGCTCGTTTCTAACATGACAATGTGATTATTACAAATCAAGGAAATGCATTCCAAAATAAAGAATATATTTTGTTGATATTACTTTTTGGATTAAGTAATGTGGAAAGTAAAGTCATACTCTTGCGCAATTCAAATAGTAGAGGCAAGCATTCAACATAAGAAAATTCACTTCCCCTTCCAACGGTTGATTTAAAAGGGGAAGTGGATTTTCTTGTTTAATGAAACTTAATCCATTTGATACAGTATGATAATCAGTAGTCCATAAACTCATTCCACCGTCATCACATTAGTTAATTGAACAAACGACAATTAAACAATTAATCAATCATGTAATTAAATTATTCAAGCAAATTGATTGTTTAAAGTATTTCATTATTGATCTTTGGGGTTGGTTGAAAGATAAGAAATTAAGGGAAAAGATAAAACCTAGAGGACAGAAAATTCTTTGAATAATTTGAAAAACTTTCTTTGTAAAAGCAAAAACTTTGTAAGCTATTGAAAATTACTTAATCAAGTGTGTCAGATCATGAATCATCAACATCAAAGTATCAAATAGGAATAACTGATAATGTTCTCATCATCCACATTGTTTGAACGAGAATCATAAACAAAAACTTCGTTGAAAAACTTGCACTATCCCTTCAAATCATCCATTCATTTCCATACAAATGAAAAATACAAAAATTCCAAGAAAACATATAAGATGAGTTTTTATGTATATTAATACAAGGAAAAGCAAAAGAGATATTCTGGAAGTTGAATATCAAAAACTAATTCACAAATAATTAAAAGATAAAATATTCTAGAACTATCCAGGCTAAAATAAATATTAGTCACTGAGACTAAAATCTCAAGGTTGCTGCAATTGCAAAATGCACAAACAATTCAAAGACAAACTAAACATATTTCACAGAAAAAGAAAAAACATATAGAAAACATAGCTCCAAAACCATCTCAAACAAGAAAAATAAAATCAAAATTAAGGTTTCAGAGGCATAATAGCATACCCCAGGTGACAGTACATTCCTCACTAGTAGCACTTGCTTGATTCGCCTAACATTCAATACCTAAACACAAAAAAAAAAAAAAAAAATACCAATCATAGTTAAGATACATCAAATTATCATTCAAAACAACATCTAGAATTAAAGAAAAATTCAAAACTCCTTCAACTTACAAAAATCCATTATGCGATATCTACAAATTGCATAGTTATCGACAACAATATCTACTCAAGTAAATTTCTCAATAGTGTTGTAGCATTGCAATGCTATTGAGAGCGTTGCAATGCTGTTTGCGTGAGGCGCGCACATTTTTCATTTTTTTGTCAAAATTCGTAGCGTTGCAATGTTGTCCTGTATATTTTAGTATTTTTTATGTTTTTAAAACATCAAGAACACATTAATTGAACTTGACATTTTTAAAACATCAAGTACTATATTTTTCGAAAAATGCACAACCTTCCGCTTTTTTAAAACAATTCTTAACGTTTTTACTTTAAAATCATCTATTTCTTGATATTTTTTCATAAAAACGTCAAGTATTTAAAATTGCAAACGTCAATAAATGTGGTTTTTCTTGTAGTGTATTATTGCAATATACCTTTGAACGATCTCTATTCAGGTTACTAACGTCTATTTCGCTATATTGCAAACTAAATCTGAAATTCAAATTTACCTTTGAAGTTTTAAAAAGTTTTAGTTACTTATAACTGCTTTTGTGTTATGTTAATTATAACGATTACTCTTGTGTCTTTGTCAATTATTTGGATTTCTTTTATGTATGCTTTTGCAATCGTTATGCACCATTCTCTAGGATTTAAAAACACACCATTACAAAATTTTCATTTATACTATTACAAAACAATGTCATTGAGGCTTCAAAGGAAGCATGTCTATGAAATTTGAATGATAGTTCTCAATGGTTCTTTGACTACTTTGATCATTAGTTGACATATTATGATAAATCTTAGATGGTACTTGGACAATGTTGGATAGAAGAACTCAAACCTCTACATCATTAATGGAAGTGAATTGTTTCTTGGGTGATTGGTTGTTAGGACTCTCTTATTTATATACTTTTTCAGTCACATATTTAAACATTTTGATCAGGTGAAGACTGTATATCCTTTGGGCTTCTATAGCTTTTGTGTTTTTAACAAATGATTTGATGTGTTCTGTTTTATATTGTATTTGGAAGGTTTGCTAACTGAAGCACTGAGCGCTATCCATTGATTTAATCCCATAAGTCATTACATATTTTCTGTTATAAGCATTGTCGCACCTCTATAGCCTATATGATAGGAAACCCTTAAAACTTTCCTTGTTGCTATGCTTTGCTTGTTTCAGGTTGAAGCTGCATATGACATATTGCTTATGCAGAGCTTAACTCGGGGTCGAGCCGGGAAAGTTGAGAACAGTCGGATCTGGTGTATGCTGATGTTAAGCCGATATAAAGTTAAGAACATTAGCAGTCTTGACTTACGTAAATAACTGATTGATTAGTACATAAAATAGGAATATAGACAAGTACACATACACATTCATATCCGGTATGTTGGTTTTTTAGTAGACGGGCTAGGTTAAAGGCTCAAGAAATTAAACTATCTACTACTGCAAAAAAAGGTTGCACCGACCGAATTCAATGTACGACAGAATACACACCATAAAACAACATCAATGTGTTATCATCTTTACACAAAGGGAGAGAGAGAGAGAGAAAGAGAAAGAGATTGGTGTTTCAGGGGAGAGGGATGAGAGAGAGTGGTATGTGTTGACAATCCCACATCCCAACAATAAAGACACTCCACCCATATGCTATTTTTCTTTACTTTCTATTGTGGATTTTAATATGTATAATAGCTCAGATTATGCGAATTGAAACAAATGATTATGCTATTACAACCAACCGGACAAATTAGTTGGAACAAATTGACAACGAACAGATATTAACAAAGTGGAAACAAGCTTATCTTTATATTTTAAAGAATTGTGATGATGTCTACCCATATATTAGGTATGTAAAAGTTTTCTTATTAATAATTTTTTTTCAATATTTTTAAATAGAATTTAAATTAAATTTTTAATTTTTTTTAGTGAGCACATAAAGGATTACAATATCTTGACCCTAGAAACGCACAAAGAAAGCATGATAAAGAGTTTGTAGAATGGTTTGAAGTTCATCTAAGTGAGAAAAGACAATAGTTATGATATTTTCATCTATACAATTTCTATTCATTTTAAAATATGATAGTATTTTCTATGTAGGTTCTAAATTATATATCGATGGAAGCAACAAAGTTGATAAATAGTTATTAGATTTATCTCGAGGTCTATCACAAGAAGTAACATGCTACAAAGGGTACAATGTTATTGGATTTAGATTTCGTATCAAGGATGGTGATGATTTAAGAAAAACACAAAATAATGGGATGGTAGTGAAAGGAACTGATGATCAAGAGTACTTCGGTGTATTACATGATTATATTGAATTGCAATATATGGGTGGAAACAAAGTCGTTTTGTTTAAATGCAAATGGTGGAATATCAACAATCTCAGTAAAGGAATTAGAATCGATGATCATAGACTAACTAGTGCAAATATAATGTACATATTGGCTACAAATGAGTCATTTGTATTAGCATGTCAATCTGAATAAGTTTTTTACCTTGAAGATAGAAGAAACCCGATTTCGTATTTTGTGTTGAAAGTTGATCCAAGAGATTATTACAATATCTCTTTGATCATAGATGAAGATTGTCAAGAAGAAGATAACGAAGAAGACGAAAATAGAGGAATTTAATTCTTAATTTTTTTTGTCTGTCGTTTAGGTTAGGTAATCTCTTTTCTTTATAATATATGATATCTCTTATTTCTTAAACTAATACTCAATTTTTATTATGTTATTTATCTAGATTGTTTTTTCCAGCAAGTTTTTTATTTGTGTAAAGAATGAAAAAAGTAAGAAGTAGATTCAACAACAATAATAGTATAGATAGTCGCGAGAATACTACAATTGCATCTATATCTAACAGTTGATGATCAACAATCTTCTATAAAATTTAAAGCAAAAGTTGGTTAGAAGTTTCATCATCATTTAGGGGAGAAATTGGATCAACTACTAGTCATGAAAAAATTCTTATTAAAGGTAACATGTTTTTTTATAATATATATTAGTTATGTTTGATTTGTTAGTAACTTACTTTCTTTTCTTCCTTTTTACTTGAGAATCTTTTTTTAGAGTAAGAAAAGTATGTGTCCCACATGTAATCTCAAACTAGTTGAACTACCTCATGGGATTAGATTTGAAGTATCATGGAGGAAGAAACTGCCCGTTGGAGATAATGTTGATACCTTTAAAAGCCAATGCACTATCTTAGCTAGACAAGTCAACTTTACTCCTTTACAAGTAAAAAGTTGGAGAGATATTGATACAACAAAAAGGAAACTATTTAAGCTTACATTGGTATGTGAAAAAATAATAGTTTTTTTCCCTTTAGTTTACTTCCTACATAATTAGATTACAACCACCATTTTCTTTATAGAAACGATTTAAAGTTGAAGTTTTCGAGGCTTCAGTATTGCTTCAAATTCACCGATCTTATAATTATTGGAGAGAAAGTTTAAAGAAAAAATGGTTATACAAGTATGATATAGTTGCAGAAACTTTAACAAATATTCCACCAGAAATTATAAGAGAAGATATAGAATATCTTTCAAAGTTGTGGAAGTCAACTGAATACCCGGTTGTATTCTAATATCTTTTTCTTGTACATAAAAAAAAAAAAAAAAAAAAAAAAAAAAAAAAAAATTGTGCTTATTGATTTACTTTTTATTGATGCTCATACTCTACTTTTGAAATATAGGAGATGTGTGAAAGAAACTAAAAGAACCGTTCTAAATTGAATGTATATCACACATGTGGTTCACAAAGTATACAACAAAGAGTTGAAAAAGTGGTAACTAAATGAAAAATTACATAAACTTCTTTTAATTTAGTCAAATTATCTAATATATAATATTTTTCACTTAAATAGGTTCGAGACACTAATGAAGAACCGAGTCGAATTAGAATTTGGGAACTAGCTCACTGAGCAATAATAGATTGGTTGTGAATGAAATTACACAGGAAAAAAATAGTAAGTACAAAATAATAAATAGATATGATGTTATTGGTTAGAGTGAGTAAAGGTCATTAGTTTATCATCTTTGTTGTTCTGTTCTAGAAATGATTGATTTAAAGAAGTCTCCTTAATGTGTGTTTGGATTTGAACTTGGATAGAATTTATGTAGTGTATAAATGTTGGGTTTGCTTTAGAATCTTCCAATTTGGAAATATCTAATCATACTTAGTTTCTATTGTAATAGGATAAAGAGAAGCATAGAACACATTAGCTTTTAGTACTTTTTCTTAGTTTTTATAAGTAAATTCTTTGTTGACATCTTAAATGACTCCTGCATGATATGAACATTCAATCTATCAGTTAATAGGTTCTTAAAAAAAAATTAGTTACTATACCTACTCTTAAAGTCTCGCTATAATTGCTCTTGCTTGTCTCGCTCTAGCTTGTCTTGCTCTAGCCTATTATTCTCTCACCGATCTCACTCTAACTTGTCTCGCTCTCCCCAGTGTCCATCTCGTTGATCTCACTCTCACAAAACTCATTCTCACCTTATCTGATTCTCACTATATCTTATTCGTCTTCAACTCACATAAGACACATCGAAACCCAAAATAAAAACAAATGTGACTGATTACTAAACCCTGAAACCCATAGAACATGTTAGTCAATTCCAACCCAACGAAGCCTAAACAGACACAACACAACATGCACGACAAAGCAAGATTAAGTGACGCTTCCACACAATAATTTCGAGTGACAGCTTCTAGGTCGACCGTTATGTTTAAAGAGAGGGAGGGATATCAAATTAGAGACAAAAGGAGGGGCAATTTTGTAATCTCATATCGTGATGACGTCAACAGAGGGTCAGTTGACATCTTTTTTTTTAAAAAAAAAAAGGTTCATTTGACATTTTGGGTCCAGATTTTAGGTCATTGGCCCAAATTTCCCATCTCTATAAGGCTAATGACCCCACAAAATTACCTCTCCCCATCCTTAATTGGCATATAATGGCATTATAGGTCAGTTGTCATTTGGCATTATGGGCCCCAATTGACCTCTCCTCTTACCAAGTCACTAGTATTCTCCTGAAAACAATTATCCCCTATATATATCCCTACTTCCTATAGAGTGATGACAACGGAACAGTGATGAGCTGAATAAGCTGAACGGTGGTGACGACAGGGATGAACGGTCGCAGTGACGAGTTTAACAAGCTAAACGAAGTCCACAACACAGATCTGCACCTCCACGAATGGATCTTTGCCTCCACAACACCTCCATGAATGGACCTACACCTCCACGAACAGGGATCTCCACCTTTAAGAGTGGGGTTCACGATGTCAACAGACTTGACTCAGAACTGATGAACGAAGCAAACGATGGTGAGATCTACACTCCACGGAGATTTAGTCAAGAATGGAAGAGGGTTTTGAGGAGAGGAAGTGAGAAAGGAGAGAGAAGGATAGAAAAATGAAAGAGAAGAAATTTTTTACTAAAAAGAAAAATAATAAATAGGTATCTACAATACCGATTTTGAACAAATATTATAACCTAATTAAAATATATCTTTATTGTTAGTTTAAAACCGATATTAAAGATCTGCTTTTTTTAACCGATATTATACATCAATTTTTAGTTTTTCCAACTGACATTAAAACTCAAATTTCTCGTAGTGCTTGAAATAAAACTTTAGTGATTAACACAAAAAATTACTCACATCAAACCATGCTTGGCCTAAGTGCTAAGTGCCCAACCTAAACGATCCCAGCTTTCAATCTCGAAGCCAAAAGAAACCATCCGGACCCAAACTACAACTAAATGGAAGGAAATAAAATTTAGAGAGAAACTGTCTTTTTAATTGGGAATAGAATGGTTTTGGTCTAACCCAAAGGTTTTATTTTTCTTGCTTCTCTTTCTTTTCTAAACTCTAATTTTCACAACTTATTTTCTTTAGTATATGGATAAGTTAACACTATTGATGAGACCCACTTTATAATTATTACAACTAATTTGATTCAAGTCGTTCATGTGGAGATACGTGAGTGAGTGTATCCTATACAATGAGTTTATATAAAAGACAGAACTGTGAAATATTGTCTTTGATCTTTATAAATATGTTAATTAAGGAGATTGATATTTCACAGTACGATCATAATGCGATCCTTGAGTGAATTATGAACTTCAACCTGTAAGGATTTGTCCTTTGATTTGCATGAGCGAGAGTAATCATTATACCCGATTAAATAAGGTTACCATTTTGAGGACTTAAAAAAATAGAGAACTAGTAACACGATCTCACAAGATAGAATTTATTTCTTTTTATATAGGATAAGTAGATGAGTAGTTCCATTAAATATGAATAGGATGATTATGAATAATATATGACACTTTTACAAGTTTATCATAATGATAATAAACTCTAAAAATAGAAAAACCATTCAATCAAATTTGGCCAATTTAATTCTGCATTCGATTCATCTTTGTGCTTAATGTGACTAATTGATTAGGAAGTCAATTTTTTTGTAATAAGTCATTGAACATCTTCGTACCCTCTGAACTTTATCTCCCAATTCCTTCACCACTATCCTTTATTTTCATTTTTTTCTAAAGAATTTAAATATATGTTTATTGTTGTTGGACTCAATCTTCTACTAATTACTACAAATCTTTAATAATTTGAATCAGTATTCTATAAATTTTAGGGATAGTTGCAAATATAACAACCAAACTCAAATTATTAGTAAATATAGCACAATGCAAGAAAAATTACAGAAATAGCAAAATTTAGATCCAACTCTCGGAATCTATCTGTGATAGACTATATCGCTAATTATTAGCTCTAAAAGTGTCACCCACTACAGATACTTTAAATTTCACAAATAGGTCAATTGGGGCCTAAGGACAAGATCTAGCCGTGTTTTGATGTCTCTTCTTTCAATTTTGTTGGATATCAAATAGGCTCAACGGGGCCAAGTTTTGTTTTGTTTTGAGGGATTTAACAAGGGCTAGTTGCATAAATGATATTCATATTGGGGTTGATGCCCTAATTCTCGTAGGGTTCTATAGTTTGTAAACCTTGTATGAACAAATTTTTATGTGATTAATAATATATGATATTTTATTCACTTTGTCTATAAAATATGTGATATTTTAGTTGCGTTAACCATAAACCAATAAACTAACATCCACGGTTATTGTTGTAACTTAAACATGTATGTGGAGATATATAGGTGGATTATGTTTAAGTGATAACCTAAATGGTCTGTAGTATATCGATAAGGTTGGGTACCTTGTCCTGGTGACACTGCGAGTATGGCCCGCTTTGTAGGTATTACAAATGTTGTAAAGTGCTATAAATGATTTGGTCCTGATCATTCATGTATTAGACATGCAAGCGGCGATATTCTATACAAATGAGTTTATATAAGACCGGACCACAAAATGTTTAGTCTCATTATATAACATCGTTCATAATAAAGATTTTCATTTCACCAAGATGACCATAGGTAACATGACCTTAATCCTAAGTGAGTTATGAACTCTTGTCTGCCCTTTGATTTATATGGGTGAGAGTGCCAGATCGTCAACTCAACAAGTCTACCATCTTGGGAATTCGTCTTATTAGGGAGCTGGGAACACAGCTACACAAGATGGAATTCACTCCTTTCCCGAAACAAGGATAAGTAGATAAATTACTCCCTTTCCAGGTCTTGAACAATGTGGTGCCACACTCTCTCCTGGCCCGAAAGGGGTTTAGTCATAGTAGGACTACGATCTATTGTTCATTAGAGGGATCAGTGGTACTTAAGGAGTTAGAGGTAACTATAAGGACAAAATGGTAATTTGGTCCAGCTGTACTTACGAGCAATTTGTGAAGGGTCATCATATTGTTGATTGGTTATATCCAATGAACATAGAAATATATCTGTAGTGCGAAAAGTGTAGTTGTCGGTCTTTAGTGTAGTGCCCGACAGTTAACGAAAGGTAGATAATGTAATTAAAGAGTTTAATTTATTATTCACGTACTGTTAGAGCTTCAAGTTACAGGTCTATAAGGTCCCCTTGGTAGCTCAAAAGAATTTATTTGAGAATCAGTTTTTGGGTTAATTTGAATTGTTCAAATTAATAAGAGAGAATTTAATTATATATGATATAATTGTTATAGTGTATATGATACATTATAGTTTAATTGGAGGAAATAAATATTTGAATGAGATTCAAATAGTTGTTAATTTTAATATAAACATGATTTATATTAAATGTCATAAAATAGAGAAAAAAAAAACCTTAGTTTATATTGTATATGATACAATATTAAAACTATAGGTTTTAAATATAATATGATGAGTTGGTTATGATATTTATTTATATTATTTTATTATTTTGAATAATAAATCCTATTTTCTCTCCAACCACCTTAGTGGGTAGTTAATTGATTTTCTATGGCAAATGGAATAAAAAGAAATTAGTTTCTTTTCTTCCTGACAGAATCTACACGACAAGTAAGAACCTATACGATAGAGATTATTCACTATACGATTGAGGCATTTGCTATACGATGGAACTGTTCTATCTTCCTCAATCTTCTTTCTCTTCAAAACTTAACACCCTCCTTACTAAAATAGTCAGAGCCCACCACTCATGGGTTCTCACCCTGAGAATATCAAGGACTCCCTGTGGTTGTGTCTTCATACATTTGGTTCGAGATTTCTTGAAGAGGGTCTTCAAGTTTGTTGTTGTTTATTGAGTTCGTGACAGTTCGAGGGTTTTACAAGAATAAGTGTTCTTCAAAGGTATAATCTCTTGGACCTTTTTCTTTCTTAAAGAGCATGCTGTAATTTTTCCTTAGAATGCATAATTTGTATGTTTGCTATAAATTAGTTTTCCAATCAAAATGGAATATGGACGATCCATTTCCGCTCAAGGATCTCTTTCAAATCGAGTTCCTTCAATTCAAAGCCAAAATAATAGAAGATGTAGTAAAAAGATTAAATAATTGCATATATAGAAAAAAAATGGTAAAAGACTAAAAAGCCCACGTCCAGCCACCATTTTGTGTGCTTCTTCTCGATTTTCTCAAATTGAAAACTATCACTGATAGCAACTATCAATGATAGCCACCGATAGTTGCTATTACTGATAGCTGCTATCATTGATAGATTTCAATTTGAAAAATATTGAGACAAAATATTAACTTTCAATTTGCTATCAATTATCAATGGTTATCATTGATACATTATAAATAATCAGGGTCTTTTAATTAAACTATTGATACATGTAGTGTGTTCGTATGTTATTGATGTATATAGGTATAGAATGATATCCTTCTACATTAATAGTCATAAAGGATACCATTGATAGCTACCGTCAGTGATATCTTTCTATTGCCATCAACTTTCAAAAATTAACACTTAATGCTATATGCGATAGAAGTCTATCAATGAGAAGTCTACAAGTAATTATTACTGACATCTACTTAAGTCATATCACTGATGTTGGTGATAACTACCTAAGTTATATTGTTGATATTATTGGTACATGGATATCACCTAAGTATATCGCTAATATCACTCATATCGTGGCTATGAATGATATCCTTTTATCATTATGGTAGAAATAGTTAAAGATTGTCAATCTATTATTGTTCATGGTGATAGAAGTATTGTGTCTAATTTAATCTCTCTTTCCGAAAGATATCACTGATTTTAGATAGAAGGATATCACTGATTTTAGCAATTTATTTGTTGATTTATTGCTCATCTTCTTTAGAGCTAGTAACATGATAGTTACTATTAGTGATATCCTTCTGATATCATTGGTAGCTACTATTAGTGATATCAATATTGTCTATTCTACATACCTATCTTTCTATCTGGAGGATACATATTTCTAAAGTTATAGGTGTAGACGATATCCATAAATGCTAGTGCCAGTGATTGACATCTACATTTATAGTGATAGCTATTATAAGTGATATCCGTCTATTGCTATCAATGTAGAATGATATCATTGGTACATACTATTAGTGATATCCACCTTTTCTATTCCACATACATATTTGAACTACTGATAGCTACTAGTTGAGGTTTATTTATGTGATTGAAATTAGCATGTTATTATAAGTGATAGCTTCTGCCACTGATGTATTTCTATTAGTGATAGCTTCTATCACTGATAGCAACAATGATAGCAAGCTATATTAAGTCATGTTTAGTTTATATTACCAATAATGTATTGATATTGTATTGATGGTCTAGACTAATGTCATGTTATATCTTGATTTTAAGTTGTTGAAAAGACTGTTAAAAAAAAGCCCTAAAAAAATATAAACCAAATGTTGCAATTGAAAGTATAGAAGAGCTTGAGTAGAGGCCGAAGAGACAAACACAAGGAATATCGATCTCACTATCATTGACACCAGTCATTAACTAGGATTTGGTATCAATAAGAAACAATAACCTCATAAAAAAAATAAACACATTCAGCAAAATACATAGATATCAGTGGCTTTTGTTCTTATGTTTCTATTAGTGATAGTCACTATCACTGATATCCAATCTCAGTGGTTATCGTTGATATGTTCTGTAATGATAGTAGCTAAATCCTTTACTCTGAAAATTCCCAAAAATCTCAACGATTACAATACATAGTTACCAAAACTTGAAGAAAAGCTTGAAGAAAGAACTCCCATCGATCAAACCTTGAAGAAAACATTATTGAGCTTTAAAATCAAAATCTCCAATCGATCAAACATAGAAGAAAACGTTATCAAACCCTAATAATCACGAAGATCATTAATGTAGCTTCTCAAACCAACTTGTGTAGCAATGGTGAATGTAGTATCTCAAACCCAAAGATTTATAGCGACGAAGAATGGAAGAATGAAGAAATCGAAAAAGGAGAAGAAGGGGAAGAAATTAACCTACAAAAATCAGAAAAGAAAGAAAAAAGGGAGAGAAAACGAGGTAGAAGACGCGCGCACGCCCAGGACAAACTTGGAAATTTTAAAAAATTTAAAAGTTTCATATCCGCAATTACTTTTAAATGGTAACATATTGATAAATATTTTTACTGATTGTGCTTTCTATTATAATGCACTACATATATCAATTTTTGCCAATCACTATCCCACCCAAGTTTCGTAACCTGCCTCCACAAAAAGAGAAAAAATATGTATCTCACGAATTTACCCATGTAGTCCTTAATCTTTTAGATAATTCTTAAATTTACCCTTAGTGTTAAAAAAACAAATCAATCAAATACTTCCAATCTCTAGAAAATAATAGAAAGTATGTCACTCAATTTGGCATGCTAACTTGGAGAAATAAATTTTGTCCACCAGTGTTAATGAGTAGATTAGGTGTTTCATGAATCAAATCACATCTCATTATAACTTGCATGTCCAAACTCATGTCTGAATTTATTAATAAAACCATAATTCAATGATATATCAACTTCTTTGAGAATTTTATGAGATTAAAGACGAGTTGAACCACCTATTGGAATGCCTAAACAATGGCATGAGATTCATATTGATATTGAATTCCCGGGCATGAATGCTAACTCTATGATCTTTTTGGCTTTATGATGAGTCGCCTGCAAGTGCTTTTTGCTTGATTCTTGTTTCTGCTTTTGAGATGCATAAGTTTGATGTTCATTGGATTATTGTTTTATTTAGTTTTCTCATTATTCGTGGATTTCTTGTATCATAGATCCATTTTATATTTGTCTTTCTATCCTTTCTTTTCAAGATTTTCAAAAATGAAAAAATATTTACACAAAATAGCAAAATTTAATTTCTTTGATAGAGGTGGATAGAAATCTATTAATGTCTATCAATAATAGAAAACTTCTATATAATAGATGCTGATAGAAGTCTATCAATATTTTTTTTTCTATTTCAATAAATAGTTTTGATATTTTTTTCTATCCGTGAAAATTTCCTTTTTTTGTCCTCCCCTACAGTCTTATTTATATTTTTATTTCCAACTAATTGAGTTGACCATTGGCTCATCTTGTATTCCTTTATAATGAACAAATTTGCTATACTCTTTAGATATCAATGAAAAAAATCTCCAGGGAAGAATTTAGGCAACATAAACAGCAAGGACATCGAAGACAACGTAGAAATGCTGAAATTAATTAAACACTGAAGACCAAGAGAAATTCGTCAGCTTGTGCGGAAAAATATTGCATATGGTAAGTCAATCTCAAAACAAAATGTACTTTCCACATGTGACTGATTTAGAACAGAAACATTTCACAATGGTCAAAATTTCAGGCTCTTGTCTAAATTGAGGCCAAACATTTTGAACTGACCTTTTAATGTAAAGCTGGTGGAGGTGTTGATCGCAGAGAGTTGGAATTTTGCCACTAGTCAGTCTATTGGTATCTACTTCGAGAAAGCTGAAAGAAAATTTCTTTAATTGATCTATGAAAGAAATAAAAAATGCAGGTGTCCTGTATAATTAAGGCGTTAAGAAGGAACGAAACACTCACTAGTTTCATCCAAACTACAATACTTTGTTTCATGAATCAACTTTTGTATAATAAATTTAATAAATATATTTAAACTCATTGGATTATCACTTAAGAAATGAGAAGCCCTGCCAAATGGTTGAGTGATATACTTAGCATGCATTCTCCAAACCAGACTGAAAATAAGTCTAAAATTCATAATCAGTCAATTCAGAATCAAGACCCAAATGTTCAAAACCATCATGGCTGAGCATACATTAAATGAGAGCATCCAAATATAAGATGTCAGGAGTACAGGTCAGTATTCCCCAGGATCAGATATGTGATACTAATTTTCTTTTTTTTTTCTGTTTCTTTTTTGTTTTTCAATTTATTTTTTTCTTCCTTGGTAGCCCTTTACCTCTGGGCTAAATACTACAAACAGAAGTCAAGAAGATGAATTTGCTTCTCTGGTAGGAGTTGTTTGTTCCATTTACCACAGGAAATGGTCCCACTGGACAAGTTGCAAGCAATAAGGCTGTGCAATTATCATCGAATCCTTCACCTGATAATATGAAAGTCAATCAGTAAAACTAGAATAATTGAGAACAAGTTCTTGAACGATTGGCAACATAAAACTAGTCCAATAGAATTTGAATCTGGTTGCAGCAGGATGCATATAATGCAACAGTAGTCAAGGTTATGCAAATTTATAAATTCAAAAACAATAAGTACATCAACAAACCAAAGTCCGTTTCCTTCTTGTCCCAATGGATGTCTCCGCCTTTTTGATCCCATAGTTCTCCTAGTACAAGTAGGAAGACCCATGCATAATATCGTGGAAAAACTATATTATGAAAAAATCCATGCCCCGGTCAATCTCTAATAGGAGTGATTTTCCACCAGTATTCCACGAGAGGGAAAAATGAATTGTGCTGCAACCACATAATTTCAAAACAAAAGGGAGTGGGGCCCCGTGATGAACTGCCAAGGGTTAGAAGAATCGAAAAGTGATTTGATGTAGGAAGATCGAATACTTTAGGAGACCTTTCAATCACCTTTTCCATTATGAAGGACGGATCAATTTGAGAGAGGATTGGAGAGTCTCGAAAATATGACCAAGTGAACATTCCAGTTTGGAAAGGAGTGTCAAAGGGAGGATGCTTCAATGAAGGTATTAAAGAGCTTCATATTTCTTAACACACTGCCCGAAAGACCATGGGTGACATTGAAATCACCCCAAAAACCAAGAATCAGAACAACTGCATGATAAGTCACTTAGTTCTTACCAAAAAAGGAATTCTGTAAGAATTAGAGGGACTATACATGATTGACAGCCAAAAAGAGAGACCATCAGCAAGGGAAATATGAATAGAAAGGGAATATTCACCTCCAGAAACATCCAGCACTACCAAAGATGGGTCATTCCACATAATAATGACACCAATGCATCTAAAGCTGACCAACCAATATGGCGAGAACTACAAAGGGATTTGATAGTAAGGCGATCAACAGAGGGCAGCTTTGATTCTTGAAGCAAGACTAGTGGGGTTATGCTCGAGGATGAGAGATTTAACCACAGCCCATTTCTCCATGGATCCCAAACCATGAACATTCTAGCATATGGTAACCATAGAGATGAAGAGCTTCCACCCAATGACTGCTTGGAGGCAGTTTTGTCATAATCCAAAAAGAGAAAAGTCTATTAAGCTCATTAACGAATTTATTCTTTTTTTTTTTTTTTGGTCATCTTAGACCTCTTTGTCGCCAATGGAATACACATGATGCATGAGCGTCTCCAAAAAACTCTGTTTTGGGACAAAATCCTCTATCATTAAAGGATGAGCATTGGGATCGGCTTGAAACAAAGACATGACTGCCAAAGAGCAGGGTTGAGGGCAGTAGAGGGCCAGAGGGTGAGGGAGGGGAGGAAGAGGGCTAAGGGCTAGAGGTTGGATCATCTTGATCAGTTTCCACAAAAAGAAAACCAATACTGAGGAAGGATGAGCAGGTGATCATGTTAACGACTCTTTTGTTAGGTGCGTTTATGAGGACTAGGTCTGGCGACGTGAGGGTGGTAGAAGGAGACGGGTTTTAAGATGGACCCAATAAAGTCGAGTAGATCAGCTATAGCAGGAGAATGAGGGTCGAAGGCGGGTTGGGAGGGCCGAAAAGAGACAGGTTCAAGCCAGAGAGCGTAAAAGGGTAAAAGTCAGGGTTAAAGGAAACTATGTGAAGGAAGAAACAGATGGGAGGTCTTTCATCGAGGAAGGGATGGAAAAGGCTTGAGCTTTGTTTGTATGAACATGGTTGAAGCTAAACCAGAAGAAGATGGCGAGGGGGAAAGGTCATAGGAGTACTGATGTGAATAAAAAAAGAAAGGGGACCTCCACGGCAGAGCAGCTCGAGGGTATGGTCCCAAAATGCCTTCTAAAATGTCAACATTGTGTATTGGTCTTTGTGCCATTTGATTAGAGCTTTTTTTTTCGCTAGTAAGAAACCATGAAGAAAGGGTTGATCATTATGAAGACGAGAGACAGATTAGATGATGAAGGCAAACTAAGTTTTGCAGTAATGAAAATCGATTCATTTTCTTTTAAGTGATGGTTCAATTTTGTAAATTTCAACTGGAATGATCCCACTTGTTACCAGGACTTCGGCATGGTCGCTTCCATCATATCGAACAGCTCTATGGGCTTCAAACGAATTAACAGAGCAATAGTGGTTGATATTTTGCTAAAGAGCGCACATGATGTTGCACCAATTATCATCAAAGTGCTTTTGGAAGAAAAAAATGGAGTTATGTATGGGGCTACAAAGGAGAAATCCTTTTGCTTAAAAGCAATTGATTTTTATGATTACTTGATTAAGGCTTCTTTAAAGGAGACAACCCTAGGGGTGGGTATAAAGGTAGCGGGTGATGAATCACATATGATAATGGGTGGGTTAGGTGGCTTAGTAGAATGGAGCAAATTATAAAAATCTTTCCAACCTCTTCTTTCTTCTCCAATAGGGACAAAAATTTTGTTGTCCCTCCATTTTCTTCAACTTTTGCAATATTTGCTATTCAGCTCTTCTAGTTTGTGGTCTTCTTGAATCTCGACCCAAATAGTTTGGTCACCTACTCAAAATTCTTTAAGAATTTTTGGTTGAGATGTGAGAGAGAACATATGGACACATGGAAACTCGAATGATGCCATTGAAAGGAAGACCGGTGGATAGGAAACAAAAAAACTCAATCCCAAGTTGCTTTTGTGATTCTGATCTGGGAGCCTCTATATTCGCTCTCTGTTTCAATGGAAAAAAAATAAAATAAATAAAATAAAATTCACTTTATGGATGCTAACATACGGGGTTATGGGTAACATTTGGTGGGGGAGACTGGAGGGGGAGCCACGGGTGAAGGTGAGCAACGGAGAGGTTAGGGGAAGCTTGCATGATGGATTCCAGTGAGGGAGGGGAAGGGCAAGTGATGTAGCCTAAAAGATAAAATGAAAGAAATCTCCAAGATTAAAATCAAAGTCTTCAATATCGATTAGAAGTTATCAATACAATAAGAAATTTCCTCTATTTATAGAGAATTGAACAACAGACTAATCCTAATCCTAATTAATCAAAGTAACTATTCCTATTCTTAATCAATCAAGGAAACAAGTTTTTATATCTTATCAACTCCTTATGTTGTAGGTCCCAAGAGTTCACAACTCCCTAGGCTTCGTAACTCTTCACTCCTCACTATTCCACTTCTTACCCTAAACACCCCCTAAGGATTTGACCAAGATACCCTAATTTATCCTAATCCTACTACATCATTCTATCCCTAAAAAGAAAATTATAAAAAAAAAAAAAAAAAAAAAAAAAAAAAAAACTCATCCTTGAGTTTCAACAAGAAAATCAAGAATATAAAGTTTTTTACTCAATGATTTATAAAAATCCCAAATAAAATCGTTGGACCATGGAGATCTTAAGATTGAAGGAGCCCATAGAAAAGCTGAGAATTGTAGAGCATGACCCTCATCAAAACATTTCTTTGGTTGCTTAGAATTGTATACTCGCCTGCCACCAAAAGTTTGCTCAATCATTTTAGCCTAAGCTGGAGTATCAAAGCAACCCATAAACCTACTTGAAAAGTTGTTGCTTAACCAAAATTTGTAAAGGAATGGGTTGAAAATAAACCAGCCCAAACGTGGAGAATAGGAAGAGACAATCACGTTTTTCTATATTGATTTTTGCTTTTTCATGTATAGCAGGCTATGTAATTTAATATTAGGTTGCATGGATTTGGTGGGCCTCTTTTTACGTGGGCTTACATTTATAATTAAAAAAAAAAAGGACGAATTTCACCCAGGCGTAAGGCGCGGCCAGGCGCTGCAAGGCGAGCGCCTGCTTCAACCTGCACGCCTCAGTGACAGATGAGGCGCAGAGGGCTCCGGTCACCTCACCTCTCGCCTCTCGCCTCAGGCGCACGCCCAGAGTCGCCTCAATAACACTGGTTGAAATAAACCTATCAAAAGGGAGACAGAATCAAAATTGGTGAGGACTGAACCCGCTGCATCACACAAATTTGAAGGGGTTAGATCGTGTGAAACATGTGTCAAGAATTGAGCATACATGTTGGGTCGGATTGTGTGGGTCAGGTCAAATGGATCCTATGTTCCCACATATTCTTCCTAGTTGTCTTCCAAGCAATCAGCTGCAACTAGAGATTCGAACTGCTTCAAATCGGGTTGCCCATGGTTGCTGTCTTCTTTGTTGGGATTGCTGCCATCTATTGACATCTTTTTCTTTCTTGAACTCAACTTCCTAAACTTTTGCCCTAGATTTTTCTTCGCTCATTTTTTCTTTGCTTAGTTGGTCCACGCGTGGATTCCATTCTTTTGGGATTTCTGTCTTACGTATTTCTTGCAAGATTACACAACCTTGGTTGAATTCTTGATCTTTTGTTAATCCAGCAAGCTCTTGTTTTTTATTTTCTTGAATTATTTATTTTTTGAATTCAAGGCATTGTTCTGAAAGCTGATCCATGTTTTGAGTCACCTTTCCTAACATTGGATTCCTTCCTTTTACTCTCTTTTTCATTTCCTCCAATACTTTAGGATTGATGCACGCTTGAATAAGTTTCAGCCTCATAATTGTTGTAGGACTGATTGTTGGTTTCCTTGAATATGTTTCAACCTTTTTTGGTTGCTCTCCATGACCAATAAAATGATTTCTACCCCTAAATGTATTGGTTCTAATATAAAATTCCATTCTTAGATGATTCTTTAAAAGTTTCAACCTGAAAAGATTCCTCCTTGTAATTAGATGTGTTGTTTAGAACGAGCATGGCTCATGAAGCTCCCTCTTGTGATCAACATCGCCAAAAATTCCCAGTCTTCCACTTGTGGCAGTCAACGTTGGTCCAAGCAGTTGCTCTAATACCAAATTCATGCAGCCCAAAGGAATAAATAAGAGAAATCTCCAAAAATAAAATCAGTTTATTATTTATTAAAATTTATCAATACAATAAGACAATTCTTCTATTTATATACATATATTCTTTATCTGTTCAAAAAGATATCCTCTATTTATAGATAATTGGACAGCAAACTAATCCTAATCCTAATTAATCAAAGAAACTAGTGATAATCCTAATAAACCAAGGAAACTAATCTTCATCCTAATCGATTAAGGATTTGACCAAGATACCCTAATTTACCACAGTTCTATTGCATTAGGGGGCAGGGCGGGGGTTCGAAAGGACAAGTACATCCAATCATGGTAATCATCCATACTTCTAACCGACAAGTTTTCAAACACCAAATATTGTGAGGTCATGTGATGGTTTGATGAGATGGGCTAACGTACATGCAAATTGACCTATATACATTGGATACAAGAGAAAAGGAAAATAAAGAATTGAATTTTAGGTAACAGAAAAAGATGAGATAACACCTTCCTCTCGTGTTCTCTTCCACTTCTCGGATCTTCTCATGTTCTCTTTCGTTTTAGTGACTTGATGCTCTTAACAATATAGTTGATGACCTCCTTCAAAGTAGCTTTCCTTCCCTCCTTAAAGTTCCATAGCTCAGGTACAGAATAACGACCACTTGGATTATATTCATTTATTTCTTTAAGGGCAGTTACGACAGCATTGTATATCTCATCACCCCATTCCTGCTTGAGACCTTTCAGTTTCTCATCGTCCTCATCAATATTTTCCTGTCATGTATCAAATGTTTCATAATACAATTTTCAATTAGTCAATCCAGAATATGGAATGAAAATACTACTTTAACCAAACAACTATATGAAAAACATCATTAAAACATTTTTACCAGCTATACTGTCTATCAAGACTAATCAAATAATCAGAAGAGAATTCATACGATGAAGCATAGAAAAAGACACGGATGCCTGTTATCAACAGAAGGGATTCTAGGGGAAAGGAAGTTAGGTGGAAGAAGATGTCTTATTTGGGTGAATATAATGAAATGAAAGGTATTCCAAAATTTTCTCGAGTGAAGGTTGGATATATTTTGAAACCCAGGTTTTGGGGTCAAATAGTTGCTTTTCAAGCAAATCCTTCTCTCATAATTTGTTTAAGGGTGAAACAACTTTGGATGGTCAATTGTGCACTAAAATTTGAAAGAAACGTGTCCTGAAAAGGTAAAAGTGTTTGATTGGACAGGTTCTCTCCAGAGTCCTTTCTGGGATTCAAGTCATCAATGTAATTTATTTATGGGATGCAAAAAAAAAAAAAAAAAAACCCCGCATTTGTTTTATCTTATTGGTTCAACAGAAACATGTGGCATTTTTTTCTACAAGTGGCAAGTTTGTGGAAAGCTTGGATCCAGCATCCATCTGCTAAATCGAATACTAACCTCAATCTGAAAGGACTAAACACAAGGGTAATATGGTCATTAGAAAGGAAGTTTTTTTTAAAAGCATGTTAAGAGACTATTTGTTATAACTAGTGTGATCATGCATTAGGGGAAGTAGCCAAAGTGTGGTGATTTAATCTTGAATACGCTTGAGAAGGAAGGTGGCCCTAACAACCTCAAGTTACTTGGGAGATGGAGTTTCTTTTTTTTCTTTTTTAGTTCAGCATGCTGTGGAGGGATTCGAAACTCATACCATTTTATGATTGAGAGTACATTTTTTATGTCAATTGAGCTATGCTCACTTCGGCCAGGTTAGTTAGAAGTATGTTACTGTCCTTTCCTCTTGTTCTTTCAGGACATTTTCCCAAGCCTATACAAGATCTCTAACCAGTTTTCAGCCACTACCAAGGGATATATATAGATCACTTATTCAAACATTTGGAATGTCAGTTTCCACAGCGACCAAAAGGATGGTGAGAAAGACATATTCAGGTACCTGGGAATCCCCATCGATGGTAACAACTTTAAATGGATGCCAATTTGGATCCGTCAAATTATCCTGCCACAAGGAGCATAAAGTGGAGGCTTGCACCATTGCCTCGTCAGGAGAAAATCTCTGTTTGCAAGTGTTCTGGAACGGTTTAATATCAATATCCCCCATTCTCTTTATTCCAATATTAACACGGGCATTTGATGATTGGTCTTGCAATCCCTGCACAAAGAAATCATTGGTTGGTGAGAAAAGAGTATATGACAACATAGTTGTATGTCTTATCTTCTCTTCGTATTGGGAATAAGTTGGCAAACCAAGAGAGAATCATAAGTAATTAGAAGGGTACTTCTTCCTTTCAAAAATAATAATAATAATAATAATAAATAAATAGAAGGGTCTTTCTTCCTAGTGTTTGTCCATGGCAACGTAATAAAGTTTAGGATGCACAAATTAGAGAATAGGAAAGAACATTACAGCTATTAATTCTTTACGGGCCTCTTGTAACTCATCATTGCTTTCACGCTCCTTGGCAACAAGAGTTCGATACAGTTCGTGCAAATCATTCAAATCCTCAACCTTTTGATTTAAATCATCATCCATTTCTTTCATCTTCTGTTTCACTCCTTCATCATCTTGATCCTCAAGATGCTTCATAACCTGTAGTTTCCCTTTTAATTCTTGAATTTCCATTTCCAGCTTCTGCTTGGCATCCAGCTGCTTTTCCAGCTGAAGAATCTTGCTTAAAGCCTCTTCTTTCTCTCTCTGGATAAATAAAAGTTATCAAATCATTGCTTCTTAACGGAAGATTAATAATAATAATAATAATAATCTAATGCATACAGTTGGTATACACCAAATGTACTAAAATCACTAACAATAAACAAACCTTCTGTTCTTCAACAAGACGTAAAACATTTTCATCAGCCCTCCTCTGTTCCAAGGAAGCCAATTGGAGCGAATTGTTCCTCATATCATTCTAGGACAAGGAAAAAATGAAAATGATTATAAACCATGACAACTTTAATCATAAAACAGACATAAGTTTAAGCTTTTCATGATTACTAGGGCCCACATCTTAAATGCAAGAGAACGTCGTACGAAATACAAAGTAAAAAATAATAGGGTAAAGACATCAAGTTCACAAACCGGATGATAAGAGAACATAGATACTACAGGAAAAGCAAGTAATTTCTTAATTGTCTTGAAGTTATGAACACAGGATGCATCATATCACCTTTTTCTTCTCTTCATCAAGTTTTTGTCTCTCGAGTTCAGTCAATGCTTCGCGTTTGTTCAATTGCTTACTCCAGGAATCAAGTTTCTTTTTCTTAATCTCCAATTCTTGGTGCAATTTTTCTTGTTCTTCTAATATTCTTCGAACATTATCTCGTGCAAGTCTTTGTGTCTTTCTGGTTTCTGAGCAGAATAAGACAAATCATAAATATTTGGTTATGTAACATAAATACACACTTGGTGACCACTTTAAAATCTCTTTTCCCTGGGGAGATCATAAATGTTGAGCAAATATGGTCATCATCTTTATGAGGATGGTTTAGAGCAAAATTGAACTTTAATTATGGAAATTGAATATGTGTTCATGTTATCATTTTCATATTAGTGTTATGAATATAAACAGTACATTTAAGCAATATATACGAGAAAATGAGCTCAACATTCATGCATATATACTCCCGCACACAAACAAAAAAGAACAACCTTCAACAAAAGCATGGTGAAGCTGATCTTTCTCTTCAAGCATCCTACTTAAAGACATAGTCTTCTCATTGTACTTGTATTGTAGTTCATCCAGATTTTCATTCGTCAAATCAATTTCATGCGTCAGATTCTCCACAACAGTATTTCTACTTTGAGTTGCTTCATTCACAATGTCTGAGACAGTCCTCAATTTCCCTCTTTGTCGAAGAAACTCTCCTATAGGCTCATTTGAATTATAATCATCAGCCCGTGCACACCAACCATAAATATCCAAGCTGGTATTTGTCTTGGTTTTCCAATTCTTTTTGCAATGATTGTTGGTCTCAAACAATTTTTCGAAGTCCGTTGCATTCACAAAACCATTCCAATCATTATTGAATTCAACTATTGCCTGAGCTTTCGGTTCATTATCATTCCAAAAAATATAAACATCTAATGGTCTATATTTAGCAAACTTTTTTATCCAATATGCTGAATCACAGACTGTCTTTCTATCCTCCCCTACCTCTATATTGACTATGACACCCATCCACGGCCATACATAAAGCTCTTTTTCAGAATCCTGACTGATAGGAGTTGGTGGAGCTGGACGCTGTGTTTGGTCTGCTTCAGAAGCTAGCTCATTCTCCAGATATTTTGCTAAAGCAAGATGGTTCGCCTTCTGTTTAGCATTCCTGTTCTTAGAGCCTTTACTCACTCCAGAAGCATGCTGAAGTAAATCCTTATATTTGTAGTCCTGTTTCTTCTTGCCCATACAGAACGGGCATCTAAGAATTCCATTTGCTGTTTTTACAACAAGCTTTCCAGTCCTCAGCTGTTCATATGGTTTCTCAGCGTAGTCATTGATCTCTGAGTCACTAAAATCTGACTCTTCTTCACTGCTGTAGTCCATCTAAACAAGCAAATCATTTTGAGAATAAGTCAAACAAAAATGGCAGAATTATACATCATTAAATATTGATCATTCAAGGAAACAAAGCCACACATCATGAAATGTCCATCTAAATATCACATCTCCAACAAAAATTGATGATAGAACCAAAAAAAAAAAGAAGGAAAACCCTAGCCGTCGTCGTGCACAATACCTCCGGCGAATCTCTAAGTTAGTAGGTTCTTGTTGGCGACGGCTGGAGAAGAACGCTCGAGATCTCCCCGAAAACACCCGATTTTGCCTCCAGTTTGCTCGTGGTACCGTCGCAGGTTGGTTTTCGTTGTCGAAGCCTTTTAGTTCAGTTCACTCCAATCGTCTGTCAACAAGGACTTGATTTTCACAATAACTTGATATTCGGTCTGGTCTGGTTTACTCTCACAGGTTGGGTTCGGTCCACAAAACTTGGTTTGGTTCAGTCGGTAATAGAGATGTTTCAAGGGTTGTTTTGGATGCAGAGTTGAGATAGAATATCTGAAGTTCATATATATGTGGAGTTCATATGTCTGTGTTTGAGATGCAAAGTTATTTGGTCTGAGTTCATATGTTTATGTTTGAGGTACAGAGTTGTTTGGTATGAGTTCATATATCTGTGTTTAGGGTACAGAGTTCATATATCTAGGTATCTTATGCAGTTTTTTGAAATTTTTTTATTCAATAATACGCTTTTATGATTATTATTTTTGTTTTGAAACTTTTTTATTCAATAATTCTACCCATCTTTATTTGAATAAAATATGGATTGTAATTTTTTTCTTTTAATTTTTAAAATTTTTCTTTTCTTCGGCCATAAACAACAATTAACTCATTACATTTCTTCTAGAAGTATATTTAAATAAAATGAGAAATCAAAGTGAAATCAAAACTATTAATTCTATCTAATTTTTCTCCATGAATTTCATTATCATCATCTTCTTCTTCTTTGTTGCTCTATATTTTTACTATATCATGAATTTTTTTAATTAAATCTCTCCCATCATTGTAACTGTCAATGAAATGTCACCATATTTCCTCAATAATTTCACTTTCATTTCCTCTAAATTTGGAAAATCATCAGATAACAAATATCTATTTTTCACTAATTTTTGCTAGAAAATGTTCTAGGAAAAAATTTTCATTTTATGGTTTTTTTTTATATGTTACGTACTTCTCAATTATATATATACTTTTCATCTAAGTATTCTTAACACTCATTTGATATGTGAATTTAAATAAATAAAAATATTTTTTTACAAATTTTTACGTATAAATATTGCACTTAATGTAGACAAAATAATATTTTTATATAATTAACAACCATATAACATACTTTAACAGTCATCCATCTTATAGTAGTCGAAAGTAGTTGTCAAAGTTGATTATCGAAGATGATTTTTACTGGAGTTTATAGTCAGAGGTGGTGGTTGAGCCTGAAGTTAGTTGCATGAAGGTGTATTGGAGTTGGTTGTTGAAATTTGTCATCGAATGTGGTTTTCGAATCCCAGAGTTGGTCGAGCGAAAGTGGTCGTCGAAGTTGATAATCGAAGATGATTTTCGCTAGAGATTGTAGTTGGAGGTGACTGTTAGAGTCCGAAGTTAGTCGCATGAAGGTGGTATTAGAGTTGGTTGTCGGAGTTTGTCGTCGAAGATGGTTGTCAAAGCCCCGAGATTGTTGTCGGAGTTGCTCGCTCAAAGGTGATTTTCATTGGAGTTTGTAGTCGGAGTTTGTTGTCGGAGCCAATGGGTTATCTAAGTTGGTAACGCGAAGGTGATCGTCGGAGTTGGGTCACCAGAAGTAGTTGTTGGAGGCCAGAATTGGTTGTCAAAATTGGTCGCGCGAAGGTTGTCAGAGCTCGGAGTTGGTCGCCGGAGCTATTATCAGAGGTGGATGTTGGAATTTGGATTTCGTCACCAGAATTATCATCGTAGGTGGTTGTCGGAGCCCAGAGTTGGTCGCCGAAGTTGTCATTGGAGGTGGTTGTTAGAGCCCGGAGTTAGTTCTCGGAGTGTCACAGTAGTTGATGGGTAGAACCATTGAAAACATGGAAAGAAGAGAGAGTTGAGGTGAATTGGTAAAATATACCAACTCAACTCCACCAACATTTAAAGTTGGTGGGCCAAACAATGAGTTGATATATTAAACCAACTCAACTCAACTCATGTTAGTGAGCCAAACACCCCTTTATTGTTTTTAGGATGGGCCGGGGATGGGGACTGGAAACCCATTTCCACCACCTATTTTAATCTTCATCTCTATAAAATTCATCGTCCCCAACTCTTATTTCAATCCTACTTCAAATCTTGACTTAATTTTATAGGGATCGTGGTGGAAATTCTTCACAAGAAATTTATGGGAAAATGGCATAGACAGCCTAAAATAGAAGACTCAAATGGAAAATGGGTATTTTTTTTAAAACCATTGAAAAAGTGGTCTTATGCTTATGTCATCATTTATGAAATTATCACTTTAACCTCAAAGGCATTCTTCTTCTCTTTTCTTTATTTTACAACGTTTTTTTTTTCTGAGTTTCTTCTTACTTTTTTTAATCTTTTTTTTACAATTCTTTTTTTTACAATTCTTTTTCTTTTTTTTTTTTTTTGCATGTTTTCTCTGCCTTTTTTCTACGTTTCTTCTTTTGTTTCTTCTTTCTTTTTTTTCTGCATTTCTACTTCTTCCTATTTTTCTGAGCATCATATATCGTGCATCAAGCATTGTGTATTGTGCATCGATACACAATGCTCGAGCATGAAGCATCGTGTATCATGCATCGAGCATTAAGCATTGTGTATCGAGCATAGAGCGTACTACATAGAGTGTAGAGCATAGAGCATGGAGTGTCGTGTATCGTGCATCGAGCATTGAGTGTCGTTCTTAGTTGCAAGTGCGCGGATGATTTTCAAGGTCGAATTGGTAAATTCACAGAGTGCTGACGCAAACAAAAGACCACTTTTCATTCATTTTTAAAAAGGGACCAATTTTTCATTAAAACCCTTAAAAAAGGACCAAAATTTGTGGGATCAAATTTCCTGGGGGGAATTCTTTGTTTTTTTTAAAAAAAAATTATTCATTTTTAACAATTTTTTAAATTTATTTTCAACCAAATACAAATTTTTAAAATTTCTATATTAAAAGGCCATTTTCAATCAAGTTTCGAAATATCAATGTCGATGGAAATAACAAGGTTCTAATTGTATGGAAATATCAATGTCGATGAAAATTATAAATGTCTCTCTAGAGTATAAATTTAAAAATAAATGAAAAAATAATTATGAAATAATATAAAATTTAAAAATATTTTGAGGTGAAGTGATATGAGAGTGAAAGTTTTTAATGGTAAAAGAAACAAAACTCATATCAACTCATTTTTTAGGTGAAATGATGTGAAAAAATTAATGGGAAAGTCTAAATGATTAAAAATAATTATAGATTTTTTTTTTGTGGTGTTTCAGATTCAATTTATTTAGAAATGAATGTTTTGGATTGAAAATAAAGTTCAAATTGAGAAAAGTTGAAAACTAGAAGAAAAAATAGCACATTGACAAAGGTTCATACTTCAGAAATGATGTTGGCGTGTAAAACTATACAATTATGTGTAATCGCGACCATAAACTAAAAAAACTTAAACTGAGCTAACGTAGCTAATCATAATTTAAAAAAAAAAAAAACTCGAAATATTCTCATAATTTCCAAATTTCGTCCAAATATGAAAAAAAAACGAAATTTTCATCTACTAAAATTTTGAGGCCATCGAAATCTTGAGACAATGGAAATTTCTCACCATGTTTCCAATACAAATTTTTATTTGAATAACGCATTATGGAATTTCTTACTAAAAACAATTATATTCCATGTGTGAAGATATAATTGATATCTTTAGTTCCCATAATTTCTATATATTAAAATTTAGATATCACAACATTATAAAATTAATATAATATATGTTTAATCAATAATTCTCGCCTCCTTCGGGGCAAGCTCCATGGGTTAAATGGGCATCTTTAGTCAATATACCCAAATTTAGTCCAGCCCACAAATGCGATCAATTTAGAGAAATTAAGTTATGGTTTTTTTTTTTTTTTTCTTTTAAACCTCACAACATTTTATTTCATATTATTTATTACCTATTGCCTAATACATGTCAAATGAGCAAATTCATCAAATCATAGGTAGCTACAACCAATTTATCATAAGTCTTAGTTTTTCCCAACTAAATAACCATCCTTAAGCTTTTTCTTATCGTAAATCTTCTTCATAAATTATTGATTTCGAAGGTTTTTTTTATCATGACTTAGTTCGTCTTCTTTTTTGATACTCTCATTACATTACAATGAAAAAGTTAGAATTGTACAAGGCAAATTTTCAGTAATTGCAAGAAAATGAACCATTAAACTGGCTAAAGATATTACTAGAGACGTCCAATTCCCACGAGAACGTGGATTCCCTATTTAGGCGAGGAATGGGGGAGGAAGTGGGGGAAAAAAATCCTCGTGAGCTAAACGGGGATGGATTCCCTGTTCCCGCCCCTGACCTCGGTCTCGCCCTGATTAGCTTTTACATATTTATTTAGTATAGTTATCTAATGTTATGTTATTATTATTATTATATCAATATTACATTTAAATTTTAAATTTAATTATTTATTAGAAAAGATAATGAATATGTTTAAATTGAATGTTTATATTTAGATTATATATGTGAATAATTTGATTTATATTTATCATATAAAACAAACCATAACAAACAATTTAGTGATAAAGTTAATTATTTAATTAAAATTTGCTTACATTAGTGATTTAAATTAATTTCCATTTTACAAAAAAAAAAGTAATGGAGAAAAATTCCCGGGGAACCTGATCCCCGCGGAGAATTCCCGCCCCGATCCCCATGGAAAATTTCACGGGGATGGAGAATGAAATTGGGAGCGGGGACAAGGATGGGGAATGGCATCTCCGACCCCACCCCGCCCCATGGACATCTCTAGATATTAGAGTAAAGTTTGTTCTCCATGTCCCTAAATTAGCTTGTAATCTCTTGTATGTTAGTAAGCTTTCGAAAGATTCTAAATATCGTATTGTTTTCTTTGAACTCATTGTATTTTTAGAACAAACCTCTACGAGGATGTTTGTGTTGGGGTTGATGCCTTGAATCTCGCGGTCTTGTACTTTGTAAACTTTATTTGTACAAATTGATTATTTATTTAATAAAATAAGTGTTATTTTATTGACATTTAGTTGTAATAACCCAAAACCAATAAACTAAGATCTAAGGTTATTCAATGTAGCTTAAACATGTATGTGGTGACATAAAGGTGGATCATGTTTAAGTAATAATCTAAACGGTCTGTAGTAGATGGATAAGGCTGGGTACCTTATCCTGGTGACACTACGGATACGACCCGCTTTGTAATTGTTACAACTATTGCCTGAGCTTTCGGTTCATTATCATTCATGTGGAAACATCTGAGGGGGGATATCCTATACAAAGAGTGCGTATAAGACTGACCACGAAATGATTAGTCTCTCTTTATAATATCGTTACTAAAAGAGACTTACATTTCACCAATATGACTAAATGTGACTTGACCTTAATCTTAAGTGAGTTGTGAACTCTTGCCTATGAGGGCGGTTCTTTAATCTGCGTGCGCGAGAGTGGCCAGATTCGTCGACTCAATATGCATACTATTTTGGAGATTAGTTTGATTGGGGAGTTGGGAACACAACTATATAAGAAGGAATTCACTCCTTCCCATTGTTAGGGTAAGTAGATAAATTGCTCTCCTAAGGGCTGATTCCGGGTCTTGAACAATGAGGCGTCTCACCCTCTCTTGGCCCGAGAGGGGTTCAGTTATAGTTAGACTATGACTAATTGTTCATTAGAGGGATCAATGGTACTTAAGGAGTTAGATGTAATTATAGGGGTAAAACAGTAAATTTGACCCATCTGTACTTACAAACAATTTGTGAAGAGTCAACGCACTGTTGATTGGTTATATCTAATGAACACAGAAATATATTTAGAGTGTGAAGAGTGCAACTATCAATCTTTAATGGAGTGAGCGACAGTTAATGAATGAGGATTAATTTAATCAAAGAGTTTAATTAATTAATCTCGTATCGTTTGAGCTTCAATTTGTAAGTCCATAAGGTTTCCTTGTTAGCTCAATAAGGATTAATGAGAATCAAATTAAATTTAGATTGATTTGAATTGTTCAAATTAATTAAGGAAATTAATTGTATGAGATACAATTAATAAAGTTTAATGAGAGAAATAAATATTTGAATATGATTCAAATATTATTTATATGAATATAATTCATATAAAAGCTATAGGCTAAAATTAATGTGAATATGATTCATATTAATACTATAGGTTATATGAGAGAATATAGACTATAGGTTGTATTATATGTGATATAATTTAAACTAGGTTATATGTTATATGTGATGTAAAATATAGTTTAATTTTAATATATATTAAAAATTTTGAATTCGGAAATTAACTCCCAAGTTATGGAAGGAGTTATTTTGATAATCCCTCACATTATTATGTTAAAAAATGAAATAGTGCAGAGGAGTGATTTGGGGATTTACTTCAACGTGAAATCATTTTTTTTTTTTAAATCTTTTCTCACTACATCTTTTCCTCTAGCAATTTCTCTATAAAAAAATCACTCTCCTTCCCTTTCACAAAAGGTAAGAATAGAAGCCCACAACTCTCTGTGATTCTCATCTTGAGAATAACAAGGTTTCTATTGTGGTGGTGTCCAAAGGAGGTTGTTGCTGATCGTTTTGGTTGTTGTGTTTGTGACCTTGCTGTTGGAGAGGAATACGTGAAGAATCGATTCGTCAAGGATATGTATTCCATTTCTCTTTCCTCTCTGTAAAGTTTAATAGAAAGCATGCTTAGATTTGTAGATGTTTATCTCGTTTCCGTCGTCCATTGTTTTATAATTTTTGTAAAACGAAAAACTAAGACACAGATGCGTTTATACGCTTCCGCTATGGGAACTTCAATCCCTTCAATTGGTATCAGAGCATAATTGTGTCTCTGATTTTTTGTAACTTGAAATCATAGTTTTTGTGGGTTTTAATTCTACATTTTGAATACATGGTTTGCACTTTGATATTTAAAAAAAAAAAAATTGGCATTAGATTTACTACTTTAAAGAGTTTAAGAGTTTAAAGTTGTAAGGGCTCGGTGTTTTGGGTATTTAATTTTTGCAATCGAGTCTATAAGTCCATATCACTCTATTTACAAGTGTTTATGATCAATTTGGTGTCATTTGGAGAAGGAACAGAGCAAGATAAACAAATGAATTGCAGCAGAGGTTGCATCCATCCTTGGAATGTAAGGCGCAATGTAATTATGTTGCACGTTACGCTGCACGAACACCCCAACAGCACGAACGACCTCTACAGAACCTTGACGGCGTCAAGTTGAGTATGACACCATCAAGAAGGGTACCTTGGTATTCTCGATGTGAGAATCCAGAGGTGGGCTCAGTGTAGACTTGGATTGGGGCAGAAGAAGAAGGATTCAATGATCGTGTAAACGATCGAGCAAGTGGGAGAAGGATGAACCTATCGTATAGGTCGATGCCCAATCGTCTAGCAAAAGCAAAGTGATCGTTTAGCTCATCGATTAGTAGCGTGTCTGTCGCCTACAAACACTACACGATCGTTTACCTTTTTCAAGCTGTCGCTTAGTAAATCCGTATTTACTTGACAACTTCTTTTCCGAGAGAAAATTCACAAATTCAACATTCGCAAAACTTACTAAAATTAGGAAAGCAATTTTCCTTTTATCTCACGGTTACCATGAATCACCAATAACCACCCACTCAATTGGTTATTAGAGAAAAAGATTTAATTATCCAATAATTAATATTATTATAAATATAAATGATAACCAACTTATCATACTATATTTATAACCTATAGTTTTAATATTTCATCTCATGAAACATATAAACCATAGTTCTTTTTCTATTCCATGGTACATAACGTAAATCTCATTTACATTAATCCTCCATTAGATGTATCTCATACACCATAATGATCATATTATATATAATCAAAATACCTCTTGTCAATTTGAACATTTCAAATCAACACCAAGAACTGATCCTCAACTGAATCCATTGAGCTACCAAGGGGACCTTATGGACTTATAGCTCGAAGCTCCAATGGTACGTGAATAACTGACTAAACTCTTTAGTCATGGGATCCGCCATCCGTTAACTGCCAGACACTCCACTAAAGATCGATAGTTGAACTCTTCTTACCACAGGTATATTATGTGTCCATCTTAACCAATCAACAGTGCGACAACCTTTCACAGATCGCTCATAAGTACAGCTGGGCCAATAACCGTTATGCCCCTGTAGTTACATCTAACTCCTTAAGTACCACTGATCCCTCTAATAAACATAAGTCATAGTCCTACTATGACTAAGTCCTCTCTTCCAAAGAGAAGCTGTGGCCACTATGTTCAAGCCCCAAAATCAGCCCTTAAAGGAGCAATCTCTCTACTTATCCCTGCTTTGGGAAAGGAGTGAATTTTATCTTGTGGATTGAGTTCCGAGCTCCTAGATTAGACAAGTCCCCAAAAAGGTAGACATGTTGAATTGGCAGTCTGCCCACTCTCACCCATACTAATCAAAGGACCGCCCTCAAAGGTAGGAGTTTCCAAAACACTTAGGATTGAGGTCGTGTCACCTATGGTCGTTTAGGTGAGATGTAAGTCTCTAGTATCAACGATGTTATATACAAAGTCTACTCATCTTGTGGTCCAGGTCTTATACAAACTCTTTGTATAGGACACCCCTGCTCGCACGTCTCCACATGAATGGTCAGGATCTACCATCTGTAGTAGTTTACAACGCTTGCAAACCTCTACAAAGCGGGCCGTATCCATAGTGTCACCAGGATCAGGTATCCCACCTTAATCCTTATATTACAGATCTATTTAGATTATCACTTAAGACATGATCCACTTGTATATCACATATACATGCTTAAGTTCACATAAGATAACCATGAAGCTTTGTTTATTGGATATGAGTAAATGCCAGAATTAAATAACATTTATTTTATTCATCAAACAATGTGTATCTTTACAAAACAACGAGACTCCGGAAGAATTAGGACACCAATCCCAATACTACTGACCACTCCTTCTGCATGGCAGATATCAGGCCTAGTGTTGGGATTGGTGTCCTAATTCTCCCAGAGTCTCGTTGTTTGTAATTACACATTGTTTATGAATAAAATAAGTGTTATTTCATTCTGGCATTTACTCATATCCAATAAACAAAGCTACATGTTTATTGTATGTAAATTTAAGCATGTATATGAGATATACAAGTGGATCATGCCTTAAATGATAACCTAAATAGGTCTGTAGTATAAGGATTAAGGAGGGATTCCTGATCTTGGTGACACTACAAATATGACCCGCTTTGTAGGGGTTTGCAAGTGTTGTAAACTACTACAGATGGTAGATCCTAACCATTCATATAGAGATATGCGAGCGGGGGTGTCCTATACAAGGAGTTTATATAAAATCGGACAATGAGATGATTTGTCTCTGTATATAACGCCGTTGATACTGAAGACTTACATCTCACCTAAACGACCATAGGTGACATGACCTCAATCCTAAGCGTTTTGGGAACTCTTGCCTTTGAGGGCGGTCCTTTAATTAGTATGGGTGAGAGTGGCCAGATTGCCAACTCAACATGCCTACCTTTTTGGGAACTTGTTTGATTTGGGAGCTGAGAACTCAGTTACATAAGATAGAATTCACTCATTCCCCGAAGTAGGGGTAAGTAGATAGATTGCTCCCTTAAGGGCTGATTCCGGGGCTTGAACATAGTGGCCACAACTTCTCTTTGGAAGAGAGGACTCAGTCATAGTAGAACTATGACTTATGTTCATTAGAGGGATCAATGGTACTTAAGGAGTTAGATGTAACTACAGAGGCATAACGGTTATTGGCTAAGCTATACTTACGAGCATTCTGTGAAGGGTTATCGCGCTGTTGATTGGTTAAGATGGACACATAATATACCTGTAGTAAGGAGAGTTCAGCTGTTGGTATTTAGTGGAGTGCCTCGCAGTTAATGGATGGTGGATCCCGTGACTAAAGAGTTTAGTCAATTATTCATGTACCGTTGGAGCTTCGAGCTACAGGTCCATAAGGTCCCTTTGGTAGCTCTATGAATTCAAGTTGAGAATCAATTCTTGGTGTTGAATCAAAATGTTCAAATTAACAAGAGGTAATTCGGTTATATATGATATGATTGGTGTGGTGTATAGATGCATCTAGTGGGGGATTAATATAAATGAGATTTACATTAAGTACCATGAAATAGAAAAAGAGTTATGGTTTATATGTTTCATGAGATGAAATATTAAAACTATAGGTTATAAATATACTATGGTAAGTTGGTTATCATATATATTTATAATAATATTAATTATTGGATAATTATCTCTTTTTCTCTAGTAACCAATTGAGTGGGAGGTTGTTGGTAGTTTCATGGTAACCGTGAGATAACAGGAAAAATGTTTTCCTAAATTTTAATGTTTATTGAATTGAGAATTCCATTCTCGGAAAGGTTGTCAAGTAAATTAGATTTACTAAATGACAGTTTGGAGAAACGATACGATCGTGGAGTGTTTCTATACGATAGACACTCAGGTGGCCGATTAGCTAAACAATCACATAGCTTTAGCTAGACGATCACATAGCTTTTGTTAAACGATTGGGCATCGTCCTATACAATAGGCTTTGACATCTCCCACTTACTCAATCATTTACAGGATTGTTCCTCTGGTCTCTGCCTCTAACCAAGTCTACACAGAGCCCACACTTCTGGATTCTCACACCGAGAATACCAAGGTAATCTTTGTGGTAGTGTCATACTTAACTCGACACTGTCGAGGTTTTGTGGTGGTTGTTCGTTGCGTTTGTTGTGTTTGTGATCCGGGTGATCGTTGTGTTCGAGATTGCTGTGGATCGTGCAGTATAGCGATCGAAGTGTTTAGGCATTCGTGGTTGTTGTCTTGCTGTGAACGAGCGTTCATGATCAAAGGAGTTGAAGATGAGTCTTCAAAGGTGTATTAATCCCTTCCCTTGATCTTTAGAAAAACATGCTGTAATTTCTGTTTTGCGCATAGTCTGTTGTTTCTGTTTGTGACTGTAATTGTATATATTCATATACGATTGAAATTTGGAACGATCCTTCCGCTGCTCATGGAAATCCCCATGTCCGATTTCCTTCACCTAGTACACAGCATGACATACATAAGGCTACCTACCGCAGATGCATAAGGAATCCATCTCTCTCCTCAATCTTTTGAGGTGTTTTAGGGCACTGTTCCTTAGAAAGAACAATCCCATGCCTAAAAGGTAGTAAACTTTTCTTAGAATTCTACATCGAATACTTGACAATAATTTTGTTAATATACCATGCCTGAAACAACGCTAGCTTTTTTTTTTCTTACGATCTCTTATAATTTGGATCCCTATAACATACTGAGCTTCAACATCCCTTAACTATCAAACACTCTACCAAGACCGATAATTGCACTCTTCGCACTATAAATATATTTCTATGTCCATTAGATATAACCAGTCAACACTGCGATGAACCTTCACAAATTGCTCGTAAGTACAGTTGGGCCAAAATTACCGTTTTGTCCTTATAGTTACATCTAACTCCATAAGTACCACTGATCCCTCTAATGAACAATAAGTCATAGTCCAACAATGACCAAACCCCTCTCGAGCCAAGAGAGGGTGTGGTGCTACATTGTTCAAGCTCTGAAATTAGCTCTTAAGGGGGTAATTTATCTACTTACCCCGAAATTAGGAATGAGTGAATTTTATCTTGTGTAGTTGTGTTCCCAGCTCCCTAATGAAATGAATCCCCAAAATATTAGGCATATTGAGTCAGAAAACTGGCCACTCTCACTCATGCAAATCACAAGACCGCCTTCATAGACAGGAGTTCACAACTCATTCAGAATTTAGATCGTGTCATCTATGGTCATCCTGGTGAAATGTAAGTCTCTACTACTAACGATGTTATGTAATAAGACTATTCATTTCATAGTTTACCGTTTGTATAGAACACCCCCGCTCACATATCTCTACATGAATGATTATGATCAGATCATTTGTAGAACTTTACAACAATTGTAACATCTACAAAACGGGTAGTATTTATAGTGTCACCAGGATAAGATACCCAACCTTATCCATCTACTACAAACCATTTAGGTTATCACTTAAAACACGATCCACATGTATGTATTCACATATATGTTTAAGGTATAGAAGATAACCTTGGATGTTTTTTTATTGGTTTTGTGGGTTCATGCTATTAGATGTCAAATAAAATACATCAGATTTTATTAAATAAATAAACTGTTTGTACAATACAATTAGAAACTACAGGACCCATGAGATTTAGGGCATCAACCCCAACAATTAGAAGCTACAATGATATAAGATTAATTTATTAAACTCTTTAATTGGTTTAACCAGCATTCTTTAATTGTTGGACACTCCACTAAAGATCGACAACTACACTCTTCGGACTATAGATATATTCTGTATCTATGGATATAACCAATCAACAGTACGTTGACCTTTTACGAATCACTCTAGCTACAGTTAGGTCAAATTATTGTTTTACTCCCTGTAGTTACATCTAACCCTTTAAATACCACTGATCCCTCTAATGAACAAATAATATATAGTCAACTATAAACTAATCCTCCTCACGCCAGTGAAAGGGTGAGGTCTCATTGCTCAAGACCCGAAATTAGCTATTAAGGGAGAAATTCATCTACTTACCTTAAAGACAAGAAGGAGTGAATTCCATCTAGTGTAGTTGTGCTCTTAACTCCTTACTCGGACAAATTCTCAAAACGGTAGGCTAATTGAGTCAGAGAATCTAGCTACTCTCACCCATACAGATCAAAGGATTTCCCTAATAAACAGGAGTTCACAACTCACTCAGGATTAAGGTCGAGTTACCTATGGTCATCCTAATGAAATGTTAATCTCTTTAAGTAACAATATTATAAAGGGAGGCTAATCATTTCTCGATCCGGTCTTATACAAACTCTTTCTATAGGATACACCCACTCCCATATCTCCACATGAACGATTAGAATCACATCATTTGTAATATTTTACAACTATCGTAACAATTACAAAGTGGGTTGTATCCGTAGTGTTAACAGGATAAGGTACCCAACCTTATCCATATACTACAAACCATTTAAGTTACTACTTAAATACAATCCACTTGTATGTCAACTACATACATGTTTAAGTTATATAAAATAACCTTGGATATTTGTTTATTAGATTGAGTTAATGCAAATGTGAAATGAAATAACTTCTTATTTTAAAAAATAGATACTTAGTGTACAAAGAATGAATTTATAAACTACGAAACCCACGGGATTTATGGAACCAACCAAAACAAAAGAGACCAGAAAAATATAAGAATTTTTACATACCTTGTTAGGGAAACAACATCGAGCAACCTACATTAAAAATATTAGCTTCCTGGAGGCAGCTAGGTGTCCAATTTTTATTTCTTTCGTAGCTTAGCTTATTGTTATTTTTTCTTTTGTAGGTTCCTCTCCTTGATCCTAGAAGAGAAAGAAGATCAAATGAAGCTGTAAGTCCCTTTACCACCATTCTGTGCATGAAAACGCTATCAGAGGAGGTTTTTTGTGTAACGACCCGAGTTTAGGAGGGGTACATGAATGAACCGGTATCACATCCGAATGAGAGAAATCCTGAGGACATGAAAGTATGGTTAAGAAAGACTTAAAAGAATTGAAAGTTACTATTTATACTAACAAGGTGCACCTTCCTTTTCGGTGGTTCAATCATAAGAACTCCAAAGTTAAGCGTGCTCTTTTATTTGGTGGCTCAATCATAAGAACTCCAAAGCAAGTGAGGATGATGTAGCCAGGTCGCAGGGGACGCAGGGGAATACTGGGGCCATCAGGTGCCGAATCCGAATTTCGAATCCTGGTTCGAATCCTGGGCCTAGGGTGTTACATTTTGTTTCCTTGACTTTTTTTTTTTTTTGGGCTTAGATTAGAGATACATTGGGGATAATGTATCATTTTAAGATGGAGGTGAGGTATGTTGTGATAGCTTAGGGTCTTTGAGCGTTGTACTCGGACAATGTTTATGTGCTTGAATTACTTGCTTGCTCTTTTATTTGGTTTGTTATGATGACGAGTTGATGGCACACCCTCATTGTAATTAGCTTTGCATGAGATATTGTTTGAAGATCATAATCATGATTTTTAGCATGTTTTAAATTTTTTTCTTATCTCTCATGTATCTTAGTCCTTTGTCTAACAAAATTAAGTCTTACATGCTTAGAGTCGTATTATTTGTCTTAATTTTTGTTGTCACCTCGAAAGGCCTAGGTGATAGGTGTTAAGTAATTTAAAACTCAACTCAGTAATGCATGCTTAAGTTTTTTGTCAAACTTTTGTCTTGTATTGTAAAATCCAAATGTAGAGTAAATAAAAGAAAGTTTGTAAAAGGCAAAGTATGTTGTAGAGTAAAACAAGTTTATATGTTATTTTTGAAGGGGATTACTCATCTTTCTTGGATTTATGATTAACTTGGGGTAGCTATGATACCCGTAGTTTCTCTTTGTGCTAAAGCGCCCTTGAGAAATGAGTAAGCTTCGGAACCTTTAAAGGATACGTTACTTGTAGTTGGATGTCTTTCACGTAACCCGTGTGGGCAAGCCAAAACAAAGATAGCGTGGTCTAGATAAGGTTTTCTCTTTTATGTAAAGAAAAAAATGAAAAGAAAAAAAAAGTTAGGTTCTCTTGAGTGTGTCATTGCAATTTTGAGAATAAGAAACTTCACTCTTGAGCCTTCGAGCTAGAGTAGGGGAAGATGAATTGAGAACGTTATAAAACCATTTCGGGTTATGCAGGATTAATTAGTAAGGCCTGGACTCATTCATGCACGAATAGGTTTGGAATCATTCTTAAAATGTGCTTCGTTGATTGATTATGATCAAATTTAATTTTATTGCAAATCTTATCCTAGGAGATTGTTAAGACTAGAGTAATGACTCTTGTGATTGAGCAAGCATATTTTTGTGTGTATATGTGATTCTACCTTGCTTGAAAAAGATTAAGAATTAAGTTGGTGGTGTTTTTGTGCTATCTCGCTCTGTTGAATTCAAGGTTGTTATTGTGTTTAATATGTTTATTTAGTGTTTTTACAGGTTTCGAGCACCTAAGAGGTAGGATCGACCTTTATGAGCCATTTTGGGTTAATTTGGAGCAAGTAGAAGCTAAAATGAACAATTAGGCTTCAAAGAAATCGAAATTATAAAATTGCCCTTGGGGCGAGCATCGTAGCCCTTTGCGCTGCGCTCAAAGGTAGAAATTTCAATTTTTGGAACAATAGGAGAGCGTCATGGCACTGTTGTAGAGTGCTGTGGCGCTCCAAACTTCGATAGACTCGTTGCGCACACGTTGAAGCACTGCTGCGCTTTGAGAAGGGGGCCTCCCAGCCCCCTAGCGTCACGACGCTGCCTTGGAGCATTGCGGTGTTGCGTACCTGTTATAAATATGATTTTCATCTTTAGGTTGAGAGAGGAGATTTAGGCTGATTTTGTGAGCATTAGCTCGGTTTTAGCCATTCTTGGCCAAAACCCATGAGATTATTTTGTATTTTGAGAGTTATTTATATATTTTGGCATCAAAATTTGGATTCGATGAACGGTTGAAGGTCCAAACGTTGATTTTGAGGTTTGTTGGGAATTTTCTATGGATTTTATGAGATTTAGATGAATGTTCTTTGGATTTTCTGCTTCTTATTGTTTTCCTTTTCTTGTTTGAATATCTATGATGGATATTTTAGTAGATTAAATTGATAATTAAGGAATGAAAATACGTTAGGTTAGATTTGACCAATTTAACTTAATGTCCTAATCAATCTAAGTGCTTATTGCAGTTAGCTAAGTAAATAGGCTTGCGTGACATTGCTTAGTTAATTTAGAAATCGACGTCGCTTTACTTTACTCTAGGGAGTTTGTCCAGATTTTCGTGCATTCGATTAGGCTTGAGAAGTAGATAACCCATAAAAAATTGTATGGTTAAATCGATGAATTAGTCCATAGATAGCCCAACAATTTCTTAATTGGCGAAGGTAATCTCGTGTATCGATCTCTCTCTTTCTTAATCTATTTTATTTTTCACATTTTAAATTCCCGCATTTAGTTTTTCTGTCAAACCAAACAATCAAAACCCCCATTTTTGCTGCTTTCTAAAGACTTGTTTAGCTTAGAAAATTTCTATCTTAGGCAATCTATGGTTCGACCACGGACTTGCCGCTTGTGCTTCCAAGTAGTATAAGTAGTTTGTCCAGTGAATTATAAATATTATTTTATTGATGGAGAGAGGTTTATGATGCACATTCTTTTGGTCTTTCAGTAATTTTACGTATTATACAATTTTAGGGAGATATTAACCGTTAAACACTGAAAAATTATTATTTTTTCCTTAAAGTGTCTCTCTCAAACCAACTTATTTTATAAACTCATTTTTTCAAAGGCTATTTTAAGTGGTTGCCAAACACTTCAACATTTTCCAAAATAATTTTTATTTTTCAAAATTAAACACATGAAAAGTTAAATCAAATATACCTTTAGTATATGTTGCTATCTATCTTATATATCATAGACTCGTGTAGTTAATATGTAACACATCACTTGCAACATTGAATTATAATGATTATATCAAATATATAGACATATGTATGGAATTGTGAATGTGTTTGACTAAACTTGGGAGTTCTATGCCTAGGTTTTAAATTTCAAATGTGACAACAACATTAAAACACACACACTCACAATCAAGTGCTAAAGCATTTCATCACTCCATATGAAATATACAAATAAGTGGTAGAGAATTCTTATATATATATAGACAGAGAGACATTCCCTTTTTTCTTCTAGCCTATTCTCTCATTGCTTATTCTTGAACTTCAGATTTCAAACAGCAGAGAAAGAAGATCTCACAGTGGTTCCACTTTAATTGGATACTTGTTCTTAGGCATCCTCACTAGAGTTGGCTGCACTGAATCATTCCCCTCCTCCAAAGATATCCATCTGTTCATTATTAGTCAAAATCATACATAAAATTACAAAAAATTTTGGTAATCCTGTCTCTATTTACTCCCTAAACTTTAAGACGAGAAGATGAAAAATTACTCGTATTAATAAGGGCACACCCTATCTATTTGATTCAATATTTATGTTAATCTCTGCATTTTAAAAAACCAAATCCATTTTTATGCATGAATTATGAAATTCAAAGATGGTAGAAAGTTGACCTGTACTTGCAGACAAGGTGATGGATGAACACTGAAATTTCCAGCTTTGCCAAGTTGATTCCAGGACACATTCTTGGTCCACTCCCAAATCCAAGAAAGCTGAAAGGCTTCAATGGTGCCTGCAGATCAGTTCAGTTCAGTTCAATTCAATTCAAAGTTATATATTCACTCATCAACTCAGCTGATGTCATTAAGAACTCAAACACACACGCACAGTTCCTTCCCATTCTGTTTTCGGATCAATTTACACGCAACTCGACTAATATCACGAGACCATCTACCTGACTCTATAACATATTTGATGTCAAAAAAACTAGTAGAATATTATATCTTAGGTAGGTGGTCTAACCACCATGGATTGAATCTTTTCCCTTTTAGCCCCTTCATCAAATTCATACCCTTTATTTATGAATAGGCCAATCAATAATGGTTAAGTTCCTTCTGATTAATAAATACCTCAAATCTTGATGGATCAAACTTTTGGGGTTCAGGAAAAACTCTAGCATCATGGTGAATTGAAACAACATCCAAGTTTACTGACCACCCTTTCTTGATCTTGTATCCTGCAATGCATAGATCCCAATAATTAGAATGCACAGGTCGTATTTCGTAATCATTTCTATTTTTTTTAGGTCTTTGAAAATTATACTTATTTCCTCTTAAGTTCTTATGATATTTTGCATCTTTCTTAAGTTCAAGAGTTGAATGAATTCTTATTCAAAGTCAAACTACTTTCCTTTTTAAGTTTTCAAATTAGAGGCAAAATGAATATTATTAGGCTTAATTTGAAAAACTAAAAACTAAATAAGACTTTAGTTATTCACTTCTTTTCACTTTCAAACTCAGTTACTGATCTTATTAGCATGTCTTCGTGCGGTGAATAATAGAGGACAGAGGATTTTTTAAATATTTTATGCGTATTTATAAAAGATATCAAAAATATCGATTAATCTTTAATATCGATGTCAAACCTTTGGATTTACGGTTTTATAATTTAATCTGAAAAGAAAAATCTTGGTGACTTTTCAATAGAGACATACCACCAATTTCAAAGTCCAAAGCAGCTTTTCTTGAATACCATGGTAGAATTGTTGCTATCCTCAGAGTTTCACTGAGTACCTGAACTTCATTTACAACCCCCAAAGGAGTTCGTTTCTCTTTTATCAGTAATTTTTGGTATTGAAGTTCATATTTACCATTCAATTAATTTTAAACATACTTTGGCAGTGTAAGGCAAGTTGTTAACATCAGCCCATGTGAGATTTTCTCCCTTTCTCTTTTCTTGAATTTGTTGGTGTTCAATCTGCAAATTGAAAATTAGTTCATTTCCCCTTAAGATTAGAAAATACAAACAAATAAAAGCAAGTAGATACTCTTTGTAAGATTAATTTTTTAAAAATAGAAAACTAAAAACAAAATCTGTTGTGAATAAGGAAGATGTTTTTACTCTCAGTTTTTCCAACACATTAGGATTTTCTCCGAGAAATTTGATCAGCCATGTGAGAGCTGCAGTTGTTGTATCATGGCCAGCAATCAGCAGAGTTAGTATATTGTCCTTCAATTGTGCATCAGTGAGTTTCTCTTCATCACTGTCTCCTCCTGCTTTGTTGTGTTTGATTATCAGTGAATCCAAGAAATCCTGTCGGCAAATTTCTCCGCTCCGTCGCTTTGCAATGATCAAATCTAACATCTCGAACATTCGTTTCCGTGCCTGAACACAGCTCGAAAATATACTCAAAAGATTCAAATTCTATAACCAACTTTCACATCTTTTGCATATGAATAATGAAATTGTCATTATGAATATGTATATTATAATCTATCAACTTCAGCTTTTAAGTTCTGGATTTTGTGATGATTTAACATGATACGAGGGCATCTGATTTTATGGTAGAATTTTCTCTAATTACTATTGATAGTCCCTTGTAGGATAGTACTAGTTTTCTAGTCTATAAAGTGTAAAGGAAGATGCTAAGATTATACATATATAATCTTTTAGCTTCAAACTATTGAGTTTCTTATTCACTCTACAACGATGTAATGAAAATTCAAGGGATGTTTGGGTCCCTGATTTCTTTTGGATGGAGCGAGGTAATATAGCTCACTCAATATTTGAGTCTCCCATTATAATAGTTGAAGTTTTCAATTATTATAAACACACTTAGTTATGGTAAAACTATTTGAAAATCTTCATTATCTACGGTGTTTAATATTTTGTACCATATTCTCTCCTCGTTTGTAACCCATATTAAAATAGTCTATTCTCCAAACACAAATTATTCTAACCAAAACTAAAATAGTTTTCACCCAAACACAAACTATATAACTCACAAGGCACAAACTATAATAACCACTTACTAGAATAACCAACTCAACATCCCAAACAACCGCTCAATGTTATTACCTTCATACCACGATAGAAAGCAGTTCCTGGGATGTTAAGAGGCAAAGACGAAAAACAAGAAGAGATTATCTTGAAATTGTCTCTAAACTTCTCTTGCTCCTCTCCTTCAGGCTCCAAGCTCATGATCATGTTGCCAATAACTTTAAGAGTGAACTACAAAAACAAAAAACTTATTATGTGATGTCATGTCATATCATCACCCAAACCTTCTAATGTGATCATTTTGAAGTGAGGAACTAAACTGTGGAAGCTTCATCAAGAACAAAAATCTTTCTTCCAGACCATTCATCTAGAGTTTCAATGGCCAAATTGTTTATGAACTGAAAGTATTTCCTTAAGCCATCAACTGAGAGCGGTTCTCCAATCAGCCGCCGCAGCCTCTTGTGGGCTTCACCATTGGTCTGAAGCAAGCTGCCTTGGCCTAGGACTTGCTTGCCGGTGTAGAACAGGTTTAAGCTCACCATACCATCCTTCCCTGTCAGTAAAATCTTGGCGGCATCGCTTCCCGTCATGAACACCATCAGTCTCCCTAGCACACTGGTCTTGAAAACCTTTCCAAACCTATGGACATGTTTGAGTATGATTTTAGAATAAGTGCAAAAGAGTACTTTGATCATAAACATTAAGGCCATGTTTAAGAGTCCTCATTTGGAAATGATATGAGAAAAAAAGTACTTCTAAGAATATAGAACCAAACATCAAAATAACTTTCTAGTATTTTTACTTGGTGTTCAATGTTAAAATTCCTATAGCAAAGTACTTATTATAAAAGCACTCTCGATCCGTAACAAATTCTTTTGATGCTTAGTTCTATACTACTAAAATTTCTTCTGATTGTTTTATATGGTCAATTTCTCGAGTAAAAAATAGTACTCTACAACTACACTTCATATTGCCCTTTAAACTACCATCTAACATTTTTTTTTTCCTAAGCACTTCATACTACCTTCAAACATAACTTTAACTGAGTAGCCAAAAGCACTCCCAAGCAGAACTTCTTCACCCCCCTGTTGGTTGATATTCGAACGTATCTGGACCAATTATGCACACCTCGATGAATTTTACGAGACAACTTGTCTGATCTTACAACATTTGGATGCTAAGAAAACTTGTAGAAGTTCATGCCAACTCTTTTCGGGAGAATATCACTCAAATTTTGGTTGGTCCTCTTTTGGCCAATAGTTCTCATATTTTATGGTCCAATGCAAATAGTGCTCTCTTGTCTGAGATTCGGTTTGAACATAATCAGAGAGTTTTTCATGATAGGTCTCTTCCTTGGTTTACTCATCTGGATTCAGCTCTTCTTCTTGCCTATTCTTGGTGTTCTCTCTCTAAGGCCTCTCCCGTTGTTCAATTCAAAATATTAGTTTGAATTGGGAGTGCTTTTATTGTTTTCTCTGTTTAATCATGTTTTATCTCTTGATGTATTTTCTTATAAATCATGATTCCTGTATTTTGGACATTAGACTCTTTTCATTTTATCGATGAGAGGTCATGCTTCCTTTAAAAAAAATATTGTAGGATATTAAATTCTAGATAGGTGGCCAAATAGAGCTTAAGAATCAAAATCCAAACCAGTCTAAGAGTGTGTTTGGAATGCATTTGGTAAAACGGATTTAAATTAAATCTGTTAGAATCACTTTTAAAAGCACATTCATTTTACGTTGACTTTAAAAGTAGTATCCTTCTAGCTTTTAGATTCTCCTATAATTGGTAGAAAATTTTAATTAATATTTAGTTTTCAATTTTATACTTTAGAAAAAAGATTTATTTTATATATTATCTATTTCTCATCTAATTAATCAAATCTATTTTCTATTTTTTTAAAAACAAGTATATCATATTCATTTTTTAAATAAAGTTATTTTCCTTAATATTTAAAAATTAATTTATAACAAACAAATTTATCATACTAAACAATTATTTAAAATTTCAAATTACAAAACAAATAAAAAAAAAGTTGATTATAAGTCTATTTTAGTTACTATATCTAAAATAAGACGTTTTTGTATTTATTTATCAAACACTCTAACTTAATTTAAAATTTATTGAACATTATTTTACTTTTTTTCAGAGTATTTTTTTCTAAAAGCATAGTTATTAGTAATTATTTTGAAAATGACAGCAATCTCAAAAGGAGTCTAAGAAACTCGAGCTTTCCGTAGACAAATAATTGAAGAAGAATAAGAAGATGAGAAGTTTGGTACCTCTTCTGCCTCTTGATCATGAAACTGCAAATACCAGCAGGGCTACCAAACTCTGATATAAAAGAAAAGCTTTCACCAACAATAGGCCAACCCAAATTCCCAGGAATCTCCTCCATTGCCTTTGGCCAACCCCATGAACGAACAACCAAAAAAGCTGATAACACAAACAAGAACACAGGAACCACCAGCAGAAGAAAATTAAGAGCCATATTGTAATTTTACACTAAGAATCTCTCTCTATCTACATTCAGTTTGGCTCATAATATAATCTCCTGTTACCATTTAAAACAGCATAGAATGACTTTGTAAATGACGTTAAAGCTTTAGCTTTTGATGTGACGTGAATAAAACTTTGCTACCGATGAAAACTTGTACTCATTCATATAACACAACAAAAACTTGTTTCAGCTTTGGATTATAATTAATGGTTATTGTTATTATATATTATGATTTGGAGGAAGGTTGTATCCAATGATGTTTTGATTTACTTGGTGGCTGCCGATTTAAGAATCTTGTCCTCACAATGAGGGGCCAAAACAGAACTAGATGCCAAATTTGTAGGGTGGATTCAGCCGACTTTGGTTTTCGTGGCTTCATTAGGAGATATATAGCACAAAACTACAAGCATTTCTTGGTGATATGGAAGATGCAATATTGGTTTGACATTGGAAAGACATGATTTTTGGGTGCGGAAGTTCTTGATGATGTTGGCTTTTTGGTTCTTGATTTCAAATTAATTAATTTTAATCAATTAACTAATGTTTTGATGGTAACAAACCTAATTTTGTTTACTAATAATTTTATTATTTTGAATAGCTCATAAGATAGAATTCGGAACAACAATTCCGACACCTTTTGAATCACCTAAATCGGAGTTCAATTGAAGAAGAAACAACAAAAAGAAACTTAACCGAAAAATACCAAAGTGGTGATGTGGTAGCCAAATCATCAAACCGAGCCAATTGAAGAGTACCACTTGAAGTTATGGGTGAGTGACACACTAGACCTTAAATTTTTAATCACTGGATTTTGGTTTTTCATTGAAGGTATTAATGGAAAAATCCATATTTCCGTTTTGTGTTTTTCCAAACTTTTATGTCTCGAATCTGATCCACTTTTATGCCTCCACATAAAGTTCAAGTACTCATGTAATAGTCAAGGGTATTTTAGGTTTATTGGATTTCTAATAAGCAATATATATATTCAATAATAACTTATTGAATTTTTAGAATAAGTTTTATTGTTTACAAACCACGAGTTTTAGGACATAAAACCCAACACTTAGGAGAAGGACGATTGTCTAAACATCTTTCATAGAGATTCCATAATCTCTTTGGCAGTAGTTATATCCTCATGTTTCTTCGCCAAAACATCAGATATGTTGGCGAGGATATAGGCACGGGTTTTGTCATTTGCCCTGATCCATCTATCGTACGCATCCCGAACAGTTCGGTTTGTGTTAGAGCTTGGAATGGGAGGACAATCCTCTATTAAGACGAACCCTAAATCATCTATCAGTATTTAAGTTTGATTTCCAAGTTGCATAATTATCCCCAATCAGTTTTTCAGATGCCAACAATTGTACTAGTGAACTTGTCATTCTGGAAAAATATAAATAAATTTTATAAGTGAATTTCTTTTAAACCCAATCAAGTTTTAACAAAGTAATAATATACCCAAGATTATTTTTGCAACGATACTACAGCAAAACATTCTTGACTAAATACTCTCTCCAGAATAACTCATATTTCGATAATCACTTAGCTACCGTTTTTTTTTCTAGAAATTACTAACTGATCTTTAGTAAGTCTGTTAGTGTAACTTTATGTTTTTAGACCTCAGAAGTTCGATCCTAATGATGCTCCCGAAGTTGGAAAGTCAAAGTTGAAACTGACTTTAGAAATCCTATCAATTTATGGAGTTTGAGTTGTTCTGAATCTTATGTTAAAACCCACTGAGGGGATAATCGTCGTTAAACGACTAGTGAGGTCGACTTAAAGACGACAAGTAGACGCAACATAGGAATCTCACAGTTCAAACCAACAGAAGAAACCGTACGATATGTTGACACATATCCTTCACCTACTTACTATGAACTACTTCCCCTATTCACTTTGGTCTTGATCTATGATGAACACTTTCTGAATGGAGGTCACTCCCAGGGTGACACAAAGTGCCACATGAATTTCGATTGTGAACTCTTAGGGACATGAGAGCTATAAATAATCATATCATATATGTTTATTAATCTCCCACCGAAGTGTTCTAACATTTCATATACATTACTTGATTTTTACTGAAGTGTTCTAATACCATATCATATATGTTATTAAACTTCGGGGTATACATTTCTTAGGTTTGTTTTGGCTAATTAAACAACCTAATTCTAGGTGTTTATCCAAGTATAACGTTTATAATTGAATTTAACTTACGATGTCTAGGTGATAAACTAGTTTTAAAACCTCACATTGTTCACGGTTACTTATAAAACCGATTAACAACCCTCAATAATTCATCCATAATCCCCAGGTAGGAGGTGTTCCATAGACCGTCAATTTAAATACCTTCAGCCTTCGATAGAATTATATACCGGTTGAGTTTGTAACCTAAGTTTTACAAATTTAACGACCTATTTTAACTATTAAAATGAGTGGTTAACTTACGTGAGCGTGCAGCTGTTATTTGTTATGAATTTTAAATGTCTAACCCAATTTTATAACATCTTACAAAATTTTAGACATGCTAAACATCCACAACATACATAAAAAACATTCAATATTTAATACAACATTTATATTAAAGAAAAGAAACCCTAAACATGCTTACTATATATTATAACACTTTATAACATACTTTCAATGCATGTCACATGCTTCCTATGGTGGGATTTTAAATCTACATGACATATTGTATGCACATAAAAGATTTATTTAATTATAACATACATCACATGCATAAATAATTAAACACATACTGATATGGTTTTAGTTTTAGCATAAACAAGCAAACAAAGACCTAATTATTACAAAAACAGCATGAAACAACTCCAAACCGCTTCCGGACCATTTGAACCTCGCCAAACCAAACCCAAAGAGCTTAAACTAGACTTGGACTATCTAAACCAGACTAGCCAAAACACTTTTGAAGCGGAACCAGATCAAGATTGAAGAAAACCGGTCAATCCTCGATCTTCTCGCTCAGTCAACGGGTCAAACTCGTCAAACCAGTTCAAAATCTCGCTGCTCGTTGAAATCTCGCTCCAACTCGATCTCTCGCTAAAAATCGGTTCAAGAATCTTGCTCAAACTTGATCTCTCGCTCGAAATTTCATTAGAATCTCGCTTGAACTAGAAATCTCGCTCAAACTCAATTCAAAATCTTGCTTGAACTTGAAATCTCGCACAAAAATTCCATCAGAATCTCGCTTAAAACGAAATCTTGCTCGAAACTTGATCAAATTTCGCTGCTTGATCACCAAATCTCATTGGAATTATGAGCAGCATTGCAAAGCTCAAGGGCAGCGTCACAATGCTACCTGGGCAGAAGCTCACGATTTGAAATCTACAGCTTGGCCTTTTTCACTTTTATCTTCAATTACATCTTAATTTCAACTCTAATGACTCCAAATAAATTACAGACTCTTGAGTATACATATAAGCTCATTAAACAAGAGCCAATTAAAAATTTAATCAAGGAATCAAAGAGAATGTAAATGCCAAAACTCATAAACAAATTTAATCAAGGAATCAAAGAGAATTTAAATGCCAAAACTCAAAAAACCATATCAGTGCACCATTTTCATATATCTCATGAAAAAACATCCACCAACCTAAAATTAAACCAAATTGAATGCTTAAATGATGCTCTGATACAAATTATAGGAGTATATCAACATGTAATGGAAGAAATAAGAATCAATAAGCATTCTAATTCATCAATTTTGGCTGTGAATAAAGCATGCTCACACAATAATAAGAGGGTTTCAAGTAATACCTTTTGTAGAACCCCTTTAATCTCGAATTCAGCTGCAAATCTTCTCCAAATCTCGTTATAAACCACCTCAAGATCTTTTTTACTATTCTTTTGGAGCTTTAGATTGAGTTGTGGGACTCAAAATAAGCTTGAATGAAGGGAATTTGGAGAAAAACACATTGTTGCACCCACTTGAAGAACACCTTCTTCAACTCGAATTTTTCAACAAAAACTCAACTGATGCATGCTTCATTTCCACTTCAATCTTCTCTATTTATTGCAGGATTATCATACAATGGAGAAGGCTACATGAGGTGCAGCTCATGCTTGGAGAATTGAAGCAAAATTTAAGTGGGTTTAGTGTGAGCTACTTGAAGGTATTAATGGAAAAATCCATATTTCCATTTTGTGTTTTTCCAAACTTTTCCAATTTTACAAAATGATTTCAAAAATCAATTTGATTTTAAAATTGAAAACATTATTAATGTTACAAAATTAATTTCATAAATTAATTTTCTAATAAAATTAATAATAAATAAATAATTAAACAATTTAATTAATTCTAATTAATTTAATATCAAATATTAAATTTAATATTACACAAATTCCACCTTCATGAATTTAATATTTAAATCATTTTAAATATTAATTAAATTCTCCAATTTTCGTTTAATTCCAAAATTAAACACATAATTATATCTCATATAATATACTAATTCGCTTGATTCTAATTTGAACGTTTCAAACTAACTTCTCACGCTACTCTAAAGCTAATCCATTTACGGGCTAGTAGGGGACCTTGTGGACCTATGGGCTCCAACGATTCGAGATTAATTGGCTAAACTCTTTACACCGAATTAATCCCCATTCGTTAACTAATGGGTCACTCCACTAAAGTCCATAGTTGCACTCCCGTCACTGTAGATATATTATGCCCACTCGATATAATCATGATTAGTAAGTTAACCCTTCACAGGTTGTTCATAATAACGGCTGGGTCAAATGTCTGTTTTACCCCCGAGATTACCTCTTGTTCCGTAAGTCCCACTGATCCTCTAATGAATAATTGGTTTGTGATCCGATCAACAAACCGAGTCCCTCTCGGGGCAATGAGAGGGTGGGGCCCTTTGTTCAAGACCCGGAGTCAGCACTTAAGTGAACAACTTCTCTACTATTCCTATAAGCGGGTATGAGCGAATTTCATCTTGCACCCTATGTTCTTCTGGGTATCTTACCCCTGAAATGGAGGTTTATTGAGTTGGCATTGTTAAGCCAACCCCCACCTATGAAAATCTAAGGATAATCCTAAACAAACAGAAGTTCATAGTTAGCTCAGGATTAAGGTCAAGTTACCTAGGTCATCGCTTTGAAATAGTCAGTCTTAAACAATAAATAGCGTTATAAAATAAGAATGACTTATTTCGTGGTCCAATCTTGTACAAACCAATTGTATAGGATGCCCCCATTCCTCATGTCATAATATGTACGAATTAGGATCAGATCGTCTGTAGCACTTTACAACTTTTTGTAACAACTACAGAGTGGGCTGCATCCAATAGTGTTACAAGAATAAAGCACCCAACCTCATTCATATACTATAGATCATTTTGACTATTTACTCGAACCTGATCCACTTTTATGTCTCCACATAAAGTTCAAGTACTCATGTAATAGTCATGGGTCTTTTAGTTTATTGGACTTCTAAAATGAAATAAGAAATTCATATATTCAATAACAATTCATTGAATTTTCAGAATAAGTTTAATTATTTACAAACCACGAGTTTTAGGACATAAAACCCAACATATTTATTTATTTATTTATTTCAAATTGAAATCCACTTTTCATCCACTCTTATAATTCATCTTCTCCAAAATCTCTCCAATTTTTTACAACTATATAATCTTAAAAAATTACAAAAGGCCATTGTTGTTACTCTTTCTTTAAGCTCTCAATTTTTTTTTCTTTTCATATTGTTGTCACTCTTTCTTTAAGCTCTCAATTTTCTTTCTTTTCATCTTCTTCTTTTATTGTATTGTGAGTGTTAAATACTGTGAGCTCAATTCATATACCCACTCTGTTTAGATAGTTTTATTGTGTGATTTAAAGCTTCAAAACATTGTAACGGTTGATCCTATCCCATGAAAAGGATCGGGTTTGCTCTTAAACCTGATAAAGAAGCAAAGTAGCGATTCGACTCTTATCTGTGGAAAGAGTCAAAGGAGATTTTTAATTGAAATCCCAATAGGCACTTGAGAAAGTGAATGTAGATCGAGTTTGGCCGAACCATTACAAAAATCATGGTGTATTCTTCTCTAACTTTTTTTCTAATTATTTTTTCGTTTAATTTTAATTGCATGTTTTTGTTGGTTGAGATTGATTGAGTATATTTTTTTACATAATTCTTATCAACCTTGCTATTTAACATACTAGAGTTTTTATTAATTTAATTTAAAAATTATCTAATTAGTTTAACTTATTGAGCTCTTTTAGGAAAAAAAATTAATTAAACCCTATTCACCCCTCTAAGGTTGTCATACCGGTCTAACAGAGTGAGGTTGCTCTCTTGAAATTTATGGTTTCATTTGGTTTGTAATTCGAAAAATTTGTTTTTGAAAACAAAGAATTAGTAGAAAACAAAAACAAATTCTTCTTTTTTACAATATTTCGAAACAAATTTGGTTCCAAATTAAAAATTTGAAATTTGAACTCAAAGTTCAATATTTTTGTTTGGTTGTGAATTTGAAAATACGAGAGAAGATTAATTTGTGTTTGGTAAAATTAATTATTCTAGATAATTAAAAATGATAATTTAATTATTTTGTTCTTATAATTAATTTTTATTGTTAACAAGGGAAAGAAAAATAGTGGACAGAGATTACATGATGGAGAAAAGTTTATTGTTTTGTTGAAATACAAGTGATAAAATGTGTAAGAGAATAAAAAATTATTTATGAGAAAATAATATAAATAATTTCCATCAAGATAAAGTAAAAAAAAAACAATCTTTTATCGAAAAGGAAGATCTTACAAATTTGTTTAAATAATGTTCATAAGATATTGCACCATTTAAATTAGTGGTATATTCATATTCCTTCATATATTCAAGGATAAAATTTTTTCACTAAAAATTGATTAGAGATATAATTGGTAGATAGAATCAGGCTTCTCGACTCTGAAGAATAAATTTATAATTTGTGTAGTCTAACATAAATATGTTTAGTATATTTTATATCCATAATTTTGAAAACAAAGAAAACAACAATTTATTGTTTTTGAAAAGGAAAATTATTTTAAATGACAAAATTGCTAAAAATATTTATACATAATAGCAAAATATCACAGTTTGTCAGTGATAGACCACGATAGACAGCGGTAGACTACTATTTGTAACTATCACGCTGTTTATCGCAGTCTATCACAGATAGAATGTGATATTTTACTATCATTTGTAAATATTTTGGTTCATTTTTCAATATTTGAAAACAGCCTATTTTGAAAATGTGCTATTTTAAGCGTTGTTTTTTAAAATCGTTTTTGAAAATAAATATATCAAACATGTTTTAATTGTTTTCCTTGTATTGTTTTTTTTAAAACATAAAAATAAAAATGAACCACGAACCAAACGAGGCCTAATTTTCTTGATAAACTTTATTGTTAGAGCATTATGGTAAACCTAATAACAAATAAAATTGTTGAAGGTCAATTTACTTCCAAACCTCTTTATTTTGATGGCTCAGATTATGCATATTGGAAAACTAGAATGAAAATTCACTACAAGAAAAAGACAATCTCTCGAAGCTGAAAACCACTATCGGGAGTTCAATCGTCGGAAGATATTCTATCTCCCGATGCTGTACAATAGCCGTCGAGAGATATAAGTAACTCCCGACGATGTTAACACATTGTCGGGTGTTCTAGTTAAATATGATTGAACTCTGATGGATGAATTAAACCGTCGGGAGTTGTGCATAACTCCGAACGATCATTGTAAGGCACCAGGAAATACACGTGGGCATTGAGTTTAATATGGCCTATCTCCTGATGCAGATTGTTCGTAATCGAGAGATACATTTCACATCACATTAAACTTGAATTTAAATATCTCCCGATACGGACGATTAAATCCTGGCGTCGAGAGATATGCCTAACTCCCGTCGGGTACATTAACTCGTCGAGAGTTAGGTACTAACTCCCAACAGTTACTTTATGTCTATGGGAGTTAGGTACTAACTTTCGAAGGTTACTTTATGCGTCAGGAGTAATAGCCCTAATATATCAGATCTGAAATCGGTCAGATCTGAAATGTCGTTTCTAACTTTCATCTCTTCTGCCTTTCCCCTCGATTTGCTCCGTCAACCTGAAATCTTCTGTCGTCAAACGCCCCTGCTCCGTCGAACACCTCCCCTTTGCTTCGTCGAATGCCTTCTTCAGGTAATCTCTCTCTTTCTCTTAAATTTGTTAAATCTCTCTGTTTTTCATAGATGAGATGTAGATTTTTTTTAATTTTTATGAATTGTGACTTTTGTATTTTTATGAATTATTAATTTTGTTTTGATTTTTATGAATTCACAATGGAGAGAATTGTGAATTATGATTTATATTTTTTAATTTTTAATTTTTTGAGAAAAAGATGTTGCATGTCTTGAAAGTGTTTGATGATTTAGGAATTCTATCTATGGCTTGGGAAAACTTTACTATCTAAGAGTTTGGGTCTGATTTCTAATTTCTAATTTCTTAATAGATTAATTTGCCTTATTTTTTTTCCTTATTTCTCTAAAATTTAAGTTTCTTTTTCAATTTAGTTATTATTTTCTATAAGAAATTTTGTAAGAAACAGTTCATAAAATTTTGTCCAATCATTGTATGAACTGTTTTTTTTTTTAAAAAATAAAGTTTCAACATATGTCGGATGAGGATTCCAACCTCTAAAATTTTGGTCGATAATATATGATATAATTAGTTGAGCTATGATATTGATATATAAAATTTTGATCGATAACTTATGATTTAATTAGTTGAGCTATGATACTGATTGTTTATTTGTTCCCTTGCTATTATGTTTTTCAATTGATGTTGATATACTATGTCAATAGAATATATAAAATGATATAGTGCTTGATTGTTATTAGGTCTATCTCTAATAAGAGTTTCATAATTATTGTGATAATTGTCTAAACATTAAACTTTTGTGAATCATATCCATCTCTTGAGTTTGTTTTCTATAATTTATAGTTGAGAAATACATTCATAAGTCTCTTATAATCCTATTCTTATTTCTATGAGCATATATAAGCCTCTAAAAGTTAAACACCATTCATTATCTATACAACACAGGTTCGAATTTGTTTTGTATTGCAAGTTGGGTCAGAAAAGGTTTATTTTTAAGGATGAATAAAAAATGGATAAAACTTAGAAATAAGTTGCCGGTTGAGTATAGAGAAAGAGTATCCCAAGTTTTAGAAGTGGCGAAGTTTCATGTTAATGATTCTAGACGAATAAGATGCCCATGCAAGAATTGTATGAATTCAATGTGGGAGTCATTAGAGGGTGTGGAGCGACATCTATTAACACGTGGAATATCCCCCTCATACTTTGAATAGGTATATCATGAGAGTCAGTCAACTTATCTAGAGGTTTTGAATGTCATACAACTTATTCATTATATAATGATGAAAAAACTAACATAGAGTGTAATATTGTTGAAGAAAAGGAAATGTTGAATTTTGTAAACGATCTACAAGTTTTAATTGAAAATGAAGACGCGAATGAAAAAGGGATCAGGAATGAAATGTCCTCTAATGGTCAAGAAAGAGATACCACAAACTTATTTGAGGATTTTATGGCTGAAACAGGTAATCAACTATACCCTGGTTGTTCGCAATTTTTGTCCTTTAACTTTTTAGTGAAATTGATATATATCAAAGTTATAAGTAGGTGGAGTAACAAATCATTTGACATGTTGTTAGAATTGTTAAAAGCAACGTTTCCAGCCGACACCATTATACCTGCTTCCTTTTATGAAGCTAAGTGAAAATTGTATGACTTTTTACGATTGTGTATTGTATTGGAAAGAATTTTGAAAATTTATAGCAATACCCAATTTGTGTGGTAAGTCTTGGTACAAAGTTAATGATGGCAAGGGTAAAAAAGTCTCACATAAGGTATTACATCATTTTCCATTGATACAAAGATTAAAGCGATTGTTTGCATCGAAAGAAGGTGCTTCTGACATGAGAAGGCATAAAGATAAGTGAGTTAAAACGGAGGATTTGTTATGACATCCAACTAATGCAGAGGGGTGAAAACATTTTGATTGTGAATTTCCTCATTTTTTTAGACCCCTGAAATGTTCGTTTGGAATTAGCTTCAAATGAGTTTAATCGTTTTGGAAATATGAGTACTTCGTATAGTATGTGGCCTGTGATGACAATCCCTTATAATTTGCCACATTGAAAATGCATGAAGGAGACAGACGAATTTGTTAAATTGGCTAAGAGTCAATTGTTGGTAAGTTTATAAGTTTGTTCTTTTAGATTTTCATAAACATTATATATGCTAATTATTCCTTATTTCATTTGTAACCTTATTTCGTGCTCGATTTATCCAACCAAACACTTAATAATTTTATTGAACATCAAATGCAAAACTCGTTCAAAGAATTCAACGTAAATTTACACAGACATTACAGGAAATGTAGCAACCTTCAGCAAGCATGTGCCAACCCGCCAAGCTGGCTTAAGAATAGATCAGAAGATTGACATTTTCTGTGTGACTGTTTTCAGAGTGAAGAATTTCAGGTTATAATAATTGAGGATGTCTATCATTTACTTCATTTACTATTATGAAATATCTTTTTATTTTTTTTGTTCGAATGTAGGAAATTTTGGAGATGAATAGGAAGAATAGAGAGAAATTACCGTTCGACCATATAGATAGATCGAAGTCGTTCCTACAAATTCAATCTGAGTTGTGGAAAAAACAAGGTCCAGAAGTAGGATGTGTTGACATGTTTAAAGAAACACACTTTAAATGTGACAAGTTTGTGAATCAGGTAGCTGAGGATGTACATGTAATCAATTTTGTTTTTCATTTGTAAGTTTAGTCACTCATACTTACATATTAATTAATATTTGTAGAAAAAAATGTTAGAATTATAATCTAACCACAGTCTAGAAGGTTTCCAACCATTAATAGGGGATGAAATTTGTAAGATGGTTTTGGGTAGACGACCCGGTCATGTAAAAGGTCTAGGTTGAGGCCCTAAACCTAAGTCAAGAAGGGGTAGCAGCTTATCAAGTTTGTCATTTACTCAAGGAATGGAAAGTAGGGAGGTGAAGGAATTGAAAGTCAATGTCGAACAGTCTCAATCGAAGATTAAGGTATGAAGATGTTTAAAAAATAAGAGAGGATCACACAAGACAAATGGAAGAAATGAAAAAAAAATGATTGAAGATATGATACAATCACAAAGAGAAGGGTCATCGAATTAGGTATGATTACTTCATTATCTTGTTGGCTAACATGTTGTTATCCTACAGTTATGGTAGCAAAGTAGTTATGTCTTACTAGTAGCTTTATGATAGTTAATTGTTGGCTACCCTATAGTTATGGTAGCCAAATAACTGGATTTTGATATGTTTTTTTTTGGAGTTTTTGTGTGTTTGTGGATGTTTATGAAATTTGAATTTTGTGTGGGGTGGGTTGAGATTAATTATACTTATTTTGGAATTCAACTTGGAATTTTTTGTTTGTTTGTGAAAGTTTATGAATTTTGAATGTTGTGTAGGATAGATTGAGATTAGTTATCTTTCTTTTAGAGTTCAACTTGTGGGTTTTTTGTGTTTGTGGAGGTTTAAGGTTGAGAATATGTAGTTTTGAAAGTGTGTTGATTTTCTTTATTTTGTAGGATTGTAAGATTCATCTTATGACTTTTGTTTGTTTGTGAAAGTTTATGAATTTTGAATGTTGTTTAGGATGGGTTGAGATTAGTTTTTTTGTGGAGTTTAACTTGTGGTTTTTGTGTGTTTGTGGAGGTTTAAGATTAAGAACATGTAGTATTGGAAGTTTGTTAATTTTCTTTGTTTTGTAGGATTGTAGGGTTCATCTTATGGCTTTTGTTGGTGGAAGTTAATGAATTTTGAATATTGTGTGGGATGGGTTGAGATTAGTTATCTTTCTTTTGGATTTCAACTTGTGGTTGTGTGTTTGTGGAGGTTTAAGCTTGAGAACATGTAGTCTTGTAAATGTGATGATTTTCTTTGTTTTGTAGGATTGTAGGATTCATCTTATGACTTTTGTTTATTTGTGGAAGTTTATGAATTTTGAATGTTGTGTGAGGTGGGTTGAAATTAGTTTTAAAATGAGGGGTTGAGATTTCTTCTTACATTTAATCTTCATATTATAATAATTTCTCTAATTAATGTAATTGTAGGTAAATTACTATTTTGGAGATGTTGTTTGGAGATGTCGTTTGGAGATGTCATCGTCAAAACATATTTGTTTTGTGAACCATCTTTGCCAACTTTTCTCTCTTTTGTGTAATAAAGAATACTATTGACTTTGTTTTTGTTTTTGTTTATTTGTACATGAATACGTTTTGTTCTTTATGTGTTTGATTTTCTTAATAATGTTCTAAATTTTAGGTTATTCAGATAAAAATAAAAAACATAAAAAAGGCTTGCATTACTTCCCGACGAGGGTATCGAGAGTTTTATTATCTCCCAATGGTTAGTCGATCATCAAGAGTTTGGTTTCAGAAACTGTGAATCAAGCTCTTAAACTCTCGATGCAAGTAACATCGTCTGGAGATCAGGAACTCCCGATGGATAAATACATCCGTCGGGAGGAAATAAACTCCCAACGTTGTACATGAGGCGTTGAGAGTTGTCCTCACTCCCGACAATGTGTATATGTGTTTCATTTTAGGCGGTTAACCTAAACTATGCTAGACAACTTATGTGTTGAACTAATTATACGCCAGTTGTAGTTCATCATGCACTGATCGCAATACTTTTTACAGATTGCCAAACATAAACAACCTACAAGTTTCTTAGTGTGAATCGAGGTCGAGCTCAGGGATTTGTACTGTGAATGTTTGGAAAGTACAAGCATGCAGCAAGAACTAAAATAATTCTAAGAATCAAAGATCAAGCGATTAAAGAAACTATGCGATTAAATTATCTAAACAGACAAAGAAATCTATGAGTTTAATTCTTAGAAACTTATGTAGACAACAACTTTAACGTGTGTAAGGAATGTATGGAGAAGTAGGGATTGGGGGAAAGTAAATACCATATCCATAAGTTTAGTTCCAAGGTTAATCCCAGCTCTCATCATCCGTTCATCGCACACCTCTCGATGGCCAGCCACATTTTCCATATTTCTATGACGTATGAATGATGTTGCATTGAGCATAATGTTATTTTTTATCTGTAGATACACTTCTTATTTTGCTTAGTGAGATCCACAACTACTTACCCTCTTGGGAAGTTGGTTATAGCTACTTGACTTAATGAGTGATCATGGGTAAGTATTTAAATATACACACACTGAGCAAACAGGATTAACCCTTAAAGGTTGAACTTAGCTCATAGCATTAAGCTCCCTCTTTACCCCGTTGAGATTAGTTACTCATGACGAATGAAAGAAAAGTGGAAGTAAAGAGAGAGGAGATCATGAAAGTAGACATGATGATATAAAAAACAAGAATAGATTTGTTATTTACAAAAGTGAGTTATCTCTTAGTCTCAAATGCAATACAACTATAAAAGATTAGAAGGGAGTAAGGGAAAAGGCACTTGTTAGCATTTTCTTGCTTCCAATAGGTGTAATGTCGAGACTGCTGGTGACAAAATGATGGTGTGGAGTAGAGAATACCCTCTCAAGCTCTTGCTTCTGTAAAGCTCCAATGATAAGTCAGGGTGGAGTTGGAAGTGGAAGCTCTCAGAAGTACTATCTGGTTTAATCTTTGCTTGTGGTAGAAGTCACGTGCCTAAGGATGTTCTCAGGTAAAATCTCGACTCGTCGAACCTTTTCTTTATAGTCGTCAAGGCTCTATTTATGGAGCCATGAACTGAAAACTGTTGGTATTCCCGCTTTGATTAATTATCCTCTCTAATGTGGTAGGTGAACATGTCAGCACTACAATCATAATCAACATTCTGAAGCTTTCGGCAGAAGATTCGCTGGCATGATATACCTCTTGTAGAACTTCTTCAAAGCTCGTTCTCTAGTTGCAATCTTCTCCAAATCTTGTTGCAAACCACCTCAAGATCTTCTCCTCTATTCTCTTGGTGCTCTAGATTGAGTTGTGGGACTCAAAACAAATGGGACTTCAAAGCTCCTTTATTCTCAAGGGATAAAGAAGAATTGCTCACAACAACAATCTAGTTGAAGAACCCTCTCTTTAGCACGATTTTTCTCTAAAATTCTCTCTTGATTGCATGCCTGAAATTTACTCCAAACTCTTCAATATATTGCAGATCAACATGCAAGGGAAAGAGTTGCATGAATTGCAGTTCATGCTTGGGGTAACACAAGGCAATGGTGATGGCTTTTGTGTGAGCAAGTAGAAGATGGATAATGGAAAACCAAGTTTTTCCATTTTGTGTTTTGTTTTTCTAATTTTCCAATTTTTCTCAAAATCAAAACTTTGATATTTCCAAAATCCATTTTGATTTTAAAAACTGAAAAAATAAAATTAATTTCATAAATTAATTTTTAAATAAAACTTAATGAATTTAATATCAAATATTAAATTAATTTTTAAACACATCCATCTTTATATATTTAAATATAAATTCTCCTATTCCATTTAATTCTCAAATTAAACACGTAATTATATCTCATATAATTACACATTCCCTTAATTCTAATTTGAACGTTTCAAATTAACTTATCACGCTACTCTAGAGCTAGTCCGTTACGAGCTGGTAGGGGGACCTCGCGGACCTACAGATCATAATATATATGATAGAACATATAGTTTGTAATATATTAAGTGATTAATATATATATATATGTATATATATTAAATTCAATTTTTTTAATTTGAATTTAATTTAATTAAAATTAAAGGGGAGGGAGTTATAAATCCCTCACCCATTATTTTCTCAAACTCTCTCACATAACAAACTGAAGAAAAAAAATGGAGACGAGTTCTCTCTCGTTCTTCTCTTGCTCTCTGTGTTATGCAAATGAGTGTATAGAGAAGAAAATCTCTCTCAATACTCTTCTTCCCTTCCCTTTTACCGAAATAAGTATAAGCCCACACCTTTGCACGATTCTTGTCCCTGAGAATAACAGGGAAGACCTCGTTGTGGTGTCCGATTATAATGTTCGAGAGATCGGGAGAAGACGATGCGAATTGGAGGAATGTGAAGAATTGGTTTTCAACGGGTATGTGATATCTTATCTCTTTTCTTCATTTTCACAATAATAGCATGTTTGATTTAATACTGTTTATCAATTGTTTTTGTCACTCTGAATTTTGTATGTCATATAAAACGAAATCTAGAGACCGATGCATCCAATTAGTGGGGAATTCCAATCCCTTCAAATGGGTTTTTAGAAATAAGATGGATGAAAATGGAATATTATTAGAAATAAAGCTAGACTTGTAGCTCAAAGTTATTATCAAGAAGAACGTATAGATTACGAAGTAACTTTTGCACCGGTTGCTAGATTAGAAGCTATTAGAATGTTGCTTGCTTTTACTTAAGAATTTCATTTTGTATCAAATGGATGTGAAAAGTTCCTTTTTAAATGGTTATATTGTGGTGGAATTTTGTGTAGAAGTTTTGATTTGCTTAATCTTGTTTATGAGTTGAAAAAGGCTTTTTATAGCTTAAAACAAGCCCCAAGAGCTTGGTATGATAGACTTAGTAATTTTTTATTTGACAATAATATGCTTATAGTACAAATATATGTCAATGATATTATATTTGGTTCTACTAATACATCTTTGTGTGAAGAATTTTCTAAAGTGTATGCATGGTAAGTTTGAGATGAGTATGATAGGAGAACTTAGTTTCTTCCTTAGGCTCCAAATCAAGCAACTCAAGGATGACATCTTAATAAGTCAAGAAAAAATATACAAGGGATTTGCTCAAGAGATTCAAATTCAATGAAGGTAAAATTGTAAAAACTTCTATGATATGAGCATCACCACCAAGCTTGACAAAGATGAAAAAGATAAATGTGTGGACATAAAGTCTTATCGAGGTATGATTTGATCTTTACTTTATTTTGCCATTAATAAATCTGATATCATGTTTATAGTATGTCTTTGTGTTAGATTTCAATTTTGTCCTAAGGAATCACATTTGCATGCTGTTAAAAGAATATTTAAATATTTGCTTGGAACTATTGATGTAGGCTTGTGGTATCCTAAAAATGTTAAATTTAATTTGGTTGGATATTCCGATGTAGATTTTGCCGGTAGTTTACTTGACCATAAGAGTACTAGTGAGACTTTCCAATTTCATGGTAGTTCCTTAGTATCTTGGTTTAGTAAAAAGCAAAATTTGATTGCTTTATCCACTACCGGAATGAAATATATCACGGTTGCTAGTTGTTGTGACAAATTTTTTGGATAAAGAAAATTCTTTGTGGTTTTGGATTAAAATTTGATAATATGCCCATATATTGTGATAATACTAGTGCTATTAATTTGACTAAAAATCCTATACATCATTCTAGACCTAAGCATATTGATATTAGACATCACTTTATTAGAGAGCATGTGCAAAATGGTCACATTAGTTTTGAATTTGTGAGCTCTAATAATCAATTAGCGGATACTTTTACCAAGTTCAAGAATTCTGCCTATTTGTTGTATCGGGTGTTGGCCGAAAAGTACTTCTCATAAAAGCGCTCCTTGAACTGCTCCTAGGTTGCAAGTTCACCACAGTATCAATCATCTTTTCTGCTGAACGCCTCTAGATTTTCGCGTTACCAGTCAACATGAAGACTGCACATTGAAGCTTGTGCTCTTCCGGGCACCTCATAAAACGGAATATTGTTTCAATAGATGACAACCACATCTTGGCTTTGGTGGGGTCCCCCAACGATCTATCAAAGTGGCGAGGATTATACTTCCGAAAATCCTTCAGATGTTTAGCCTCAAGAGACAGACCCTACATGTCTCTATCCTGCGGTCGGGTTTGTTGTAACGGCTCGGGTGGCACCGGTTCCTCCTGAGCCTGGGTCTGGGCAGTCTGTCCTGCCATCGTGCTAAAAATCAGCTCATGCAGCTTTCCCATTAGAGAGAATGCAACAACTTCACTAATTCTAGCTTCCATCGTCTTTTCATCAATTTGGGTCATAGGCGGATTTGGAGCCGTCGGAACAGTCTGACTACTCTCACCTTTCTCTGCTTGCATTTCCTCTCTAACTATCTTTCTTGTTCTAGGTTTAGGTGTCATGTCCTGTCATAAATTCATACGTTAGCTAGCTATTTCTGGGTCTTTCTCAGAAATCATGTATTTAAAACGCTACATCACTGTTCTCATATATGCATTAAAACTTTCATTAGTAGGACGTACCTGGCGATGATGAGGGATCCGTTACTGGGCCACAGGGACTATCTAGACTTACGTAGTAAGTCAGTCTGCAGAACCCAAAACATGGACTCTGATACCAACTGTAACGACCCGACCCCCTAGGACTTAAGTTAGGCCGTTACTAAATACATGCATGCATGGAACTCAAAACGACACTTGGTTATGGCGAAATAAATGCTAATTAAATAAGGTAAGTTCAAAAGACTTTCATTAAATTTAAATACTAAAACAATAGTAGGGTACCCATAAATCATAAAGGATAATAAATAAGTCTGAAAAGCGATTCTTAAAAGTAAGTTTTAAACATCAAAACTAAAAGTTAAGAGAAACATGAAAAGAATTCTAAATCTCATGATGCGGAAGCGTAAAAACTAGTCCCAGTAACTCGATCACGAATTCCGCTTGTCCATCGCTAGTGCATCTCTAACCTTACCCGAAACAACAACATGAGAAAGAATGAGTATAAAATACTCAGTAAGTAACCCCACTACTAGGGTCAGGCTAGACATCTATGTCCTCTAGATACTCACCTTTGGTGAAACATATACACTGCTCTAGTCTCATGGGACGTATATACACATGAAACAAGAAGGAGACTGAGTCTTATCCTACTATAATTAAGTATGCCCACTACCTTTGGTGAATTCCGAAGGAGACATAAACTGGTGAATCCCGAAGGAAACACAAACTGGTGAATCCCGAAGGAAACATAAAATCTAATCGACATCTAACTAATCAGTAAGGACATTTGCACAGTCTCAACATCATAATCATCACTGTACGAATCTATGACATACATATAAACCTCAACATCGTGGCTCTACAACATACATATATACCTCAATATCATGGTTCTACAACATACATGTATATCTCAACATCATCAGATCAAATACAACCATGGAAGCATATACCATCTCATACTAGCATTCAAGTGTCTATGTGCATAAATAAATAATTCGGATCTCGTAACAGAACATACTTTGATCATGTTATACTATCAATCTATCATGTTATCATTAGGCCATAACATTCATTTATCAAGCTAACATATATCTAATGCCTGGCCTGTGGGCAGTTCTAATAATAAGATTACTTACCTCAAAGTTAAGTCCAAAATTAACCCAAGCAATTAATCTCCAACAAGGTAACTCTCGAATTAATTCCCCTAGCACAAAACACAAACACTAGAATTCAATCTTTGGAGCCAAAACCAAAACATACCACATTTAATCCAACGAACCCCAATTTAACTTACCAAAGTTATGGCTTGGTCCATAATCAAATCCACAATCAAAAGTTTGATTAACCAACCCGAAACAACTTTTGCAATGCCGCACGATCCGCTTTCGATCTTAAAACTCTTCCAACACTCAAATCTATGGCCCAAACATGATGGTCGTTCATAATTTTAGCCAAAATCAACCGAGTATTCTAAAATCCCCAAAGGAAATTCTAAAAACTTTTATCTTACCTAAGGACTCCGAGAATTTGGCACAAGCAACAGTGGCGGCGACAGAAGAAATCCGACGGTTAGGCAGCGGATCCGGCGTGACGACGCAGATCTGACGGTGAGGTGAAGTGAACCTAGGCTGGATAGATCGGGCTGGATGACGGGACGGGCGGCTCAGCGGTCAGCGATGAACGGCGAGCGACAGAAAACCTTTCGATTTGGCACGACGTGGCTACCGACATCGAGACATTCGATGGCGTGGAAGAATGGCTTCGCGGCTGACGGCGGCAGAATGACGCGGCTGGAAGTAGGGCTCTGTGAAGGAAGAAGAAATTGAGGGGCGGGGAGTACCGGTGGATGCGTGAGGAAGAAAGGGAATGAGGGTTTTAAAATAATAATAATAATAATGAAAAAACTAAAAAGGAAATAAATATAATTATATTTAATTCCTTTCCTTATTCCATTTTATACTATTAAATTTCTTTCCTTTTCAAAAGAAAATTAATTCATACCATTAATTTCCAATTTAAATAATTTCTTGCCAACAATTAAATTCCCGCACTTACACTTGAAGTCCAAAATTCCAAAAATGCCCTCCAACTAATAACAATTACTGAAATTCTAAATAATAAAGTTACTGAAATTACAATATTACTAAAAAAATGTGCGGGGTGTTACATTTACTATTCTTTTCGATGATTCTAAAAGGGGAGAAGTATAAGAAAAATGTCTTATGAATGTGTTGCATGATTGTGTCTTTTCAATGTATTATTAAGGGGCAACATTAATTAAGAGGGAGAAGTTTATTCCTTTAAATGAATTTCAAGCATGATCTTTGTAGTGATATGTATACTTAATAATGAAATTACTTATTGATCACATGTGTTGCTATGATTATGTACATTTGAAGTTATTTTTCTTCTATGGTTTGTCATATAAAAAAGGGAAAGATCATCAACTTTTTGGCCATTAATATAAAATTAATTAATAAAAAATCTAATTTTGTATACTAACAATTTTATTATTTTGAATAGTCCATATGTAGAGCTTGGAACAACGATTGCGAAGCCTTTTGAATTACCCAAATCAGAGTTCAAACGAAGAAATACAACAAAAAGAAACTTAATGGAAAAATACTCGAGGTGGTGACATGGCAGCCCGATCATCAAATTTGGCTTATTGAAGAGTGGCACTTGAAGCTATGAGTAAGTGACACATGGGGCCAATTTGCAATTGGTGGATTTTGGTTTGAGCTGGTTGAACAAATAACAATCAAACCCAAAATAATAATAGGTGTAGAACAAGGATAAACATATTAAGGATATAATACAAAACTAGCGCTAGATATCACTGATAGCTATATAAGTAAATGACCAAAAAGCCTACATGCAACCCACCTTTTCACGCTTCTTCTTTTGGTTTTCTCAAATTGAAAACTTTCACTGATAGCAACTACCAATGATAGCAACTAATAGCTACTATCAGTTGCTATCATTGATAGATGCTATCAGTTGCTATCCTTGATAGCTGCTATCAGTGATAGTTTTCAATTTGAGAAATATTAATACAACCTTAAAATAATAACACTTGAAATATCACCTTTTAATTTGCTATTAGTTTGCAATGACTATCATTGATACACTTGATCAATTGGAATGAAATTTGAAATATTAACATCTAAGGCTATCAGTGGATATCAATGATAGACTTTTGTAAGTAGTTATCAACTTTTGAAAAGAAACTATCATCTTTCAAAGATTAACATTTAAAATCATAAGTGATAGAAGTCTATCAATAAGAGGTCTATAAGTGACTATCTCTAATATTTACTTAAGTCATATCACTAATGTCATTAATATAATTTATTTTAAAGATATATACATGAGTCATATCAGTGATATACAGATATCACTGGTAGCTGATAACTTCAATCCGTGACTATCATCAATAGCTTTTAGCAATGACTATCAATGATAGACTTTCATCAAATGGAATTGACTTTTATATGATTAATATTATCGATATATGGATATCACCTCAATTCTATCACCAATATCACTTATATCACTTATATCGTAATTATCAGTGATAGTTTCTATCATTGATAACATGCTATTAGAGATAACTTCTGTAATTCTTTTTTACCATCAAATAACATGTCATCATTAATTGCTTCTATTACTAAAAAATATTAGTGGCTATGACTAATAGACTTTCATATGCTATTTATATTTAATATTTTGTTATAATAATCAAAATTGATAATTGGTATGTTGATGTTAAGCCACTTATGAATGAGTACTTTTAAATATCGAGTACGAAAATCAACCTCGTAATTCTTATAAAAAAAGGGAGAAGCAAAAATCGGATAAAGGAAAGAATTTTAAAAAAAATTAGAGAAGAAGCAAAAACTGAAAAATGGGAAGATTTTGTTTTTAAAGCAAAAACTGGAGAAATGAGAGAAAAAAAAGGAAGAACGCAAAAATTAGAGAAATGAAAGAAAATTAAAAAAATTAAGAGAAAAGAAAAAAAGAAAGGGAAGAAAAAAGAAAGGAAATATATATAAAAAAAAAAAGAAAAAAAGAAAGAAAAGGAAGAAGAAAAACTAGATAAAGAAAAGAAAAAAATAAAAAGAAAGGGAGGAAGCAAAATATAGAGAAAGAAAAGAAAAAAAAAAAAGAAGAAGAAGAAGCAAAAATCGAAAGCAAAAGGTGGAGAAGGAAAAGAAAATTAGAAAAAAGGGGGAGAATCAAAACTCAGAAAATAAATTAAAATAAAAAGAAAGAAGCAAAAATCGAAGAAAAAAAAGAAAAGAAAATAATTAAAAAAAAAAATGAAGAAGCATGGGTGCAAGAAGACAAGACAGAAGAGAACGAAATTGAAAATTAAAAAAAATTCAAAAATTAACTAATCAACCCTTTCATATTTATAAATATTTTAAATAGATGATATATTTTTAGATTTTTTCCCCTTATTTTACTATCTATTACAAATGTTTTTTGGTTTTCCTTTAAAAAATAATAAATAAAGGAAAAGAAAAGAAATGAAAATCGGTTTTGTTAAAAAAAAAAATTGACCCGACGGTCAAATTAAACAAAAAAATAAAATAAAATAAAATAATTAAAAGTTGCCGTTAGTCTCTTATATATATATATATATATATATATATATATATACTATCCTTCTTTTTTCTTTTTTTCTTTTTTTTTTTTTTTTTTACTTTTAATTACTTTTAATCTGTACCTTTTATTTTACCTTTTACTTTACTTTTAATGTAATCTAATAGTCGAAATTGAAATCACTTTTACTCCATTTTCCTTTCTTTTTATTCATATTAAAAAAAAAAAAAATCTATTTTTTAACTTTACAATCCTCAAAAATTACAAAAGACCAGTTGTTATTCTCTCTCTAAACTCTCAAATTTCTTTCTTTTCATCTTATTCTAGAGATATTTTTATTATATTATGAACGATAAATATTGTGAGTTCAATTTGTACACCCACTTTTTTGAGTGGGTTTTATTGTGTGAGTAAAGTTTTAAAAATATTGTAAAGGTTGGATCCTAACCCGTGGAAAGGATCTGGTTTACTCTTGAATCCGAAAAATGAGTAAGATACCGGTTCGACTCTCATCTGTATAAAGAGTCAAAAGAGATTTTCAATAGAAATCTCAAGAGACACTTGGAAAAGTGGATGTAGATCGAGTTTGACCCTATAAAAATCATGACGCCTTCTTCTCTAATTTTTTCTTAATTATTTTTACATTTAATTTTAATTACATGTTTTGGTTGATTGAGATTGTTTGAGTATATTGTTACATAATTCTTATCTTATTTAACTTAAATTAGAGTTTTTATAATTTAATTTAAAAATTATCTAATTAGTTTAAATTTGTTTATATTAAGAAAAAAGTTTAATTAAATCCTATTCACCCCTCTAGAATTGTCATACCGATCCAACAGATGAGTATAAATATATAAAGATGATACACTGGTTAAACTATAAGTTTAGTCCCTAAACTTTCAGATTTGTGTTTATCTCTTCATTTTCAAATTTGTATCTAATAGGTCAATGACCTATTTTTAAAAATTCACAAACCTACTAAACACAAAAATGAAAGTTTGGAATTTCAAAATTTTCGTTAGACATAAAACTCAAATTTATATCTAATAAATCAACTAGGGATATTTGGGACACTGAGTTGAATTATGAAATTTGAAGTCGATATGTTGAAATTAGAAAATTTGTGTTTGGGATGCAAAATTGTAAGATGGAATTTCTCGACAAATGTGCAAACTTCAATATTGTTTACCATCGAAGTTAAGTTGTTTAACATTAACTTATGAAATTGGTGGATCAAACACCCCCTAGTCTTTAAAAACTTCAAATATATCCGGAGTCTCCAACATATCCAAAGCTCAATGCATTATTGAATATAAAATTTAAAAGTTCAAGAACCAACTAGATAAAAACCTCAAAGTTTAAAGACCAAACTTATAATTTAAACCGTCAATGGGATCTTTTAGGTACATAGCTCACATTTACCTTCCAAGTCATTCATACAAAAAAATGATAATGACAAGAAAATATATCCAAACATGAGTCATTCAATCTTCTATCTCAAAGCAAGACATTATTCTGCTTAATGATTATACTGTCAATAAGATCTTTCTTACATCTTGTTATCAACCTTTCTTTGGGACACAAATCCAATTCTATCATTCTTTTTTCATATGGAAATCACTAACCCATAATCACATAAACAACCAACAAATTTACTCTTCAAACAAAAACCAAGCAACAGAAACATCAACATTACACTCGAGTACAATGCCAAGAGAAAGGGGCAAAGTTAGAACTAGCTGCGTACAATCATATAAAGATTCAACCTTTGTGTATTCGAAGACAATTACAGTGATCACCAATTATACCTCGAAGTGATTTTATTAATACAACATCCGTAACAGCTGACAGATGACAAACTTCTCATGCATATAAGATATATATATAAGAATAATGTACAAGAAAATGATTGTGAAAACCATTACCCTCCTTTGCTAGATAATATTATATGTACAGACATCTTCTAAGGCTTTGCTTGGCCATCCGGACTACGACTGAGAAGCTGAGACGAGTTTGTCCATTTGGGATCTGATTGCTGCTGGTTGGTAGCCAAGATGGGTGGTGGCTGCTGTTGACCCTGCTGGGCATGGGAGCTACTAAAATGGTGTACAGGTGGCCGGGATGATGGATATTGTGGAGGTCGGTTGAAAGGATTTCCATTGATCGATGCAACCTGGCCTGCAGCTATTCTAAGCCGTTGAACTTCTTCCTTCAAAGCTTCACTCAGAGCTGTGGAGCATGAAAAAAAATCATGTGAATCCTTGTGCAGTGTATCCTTGTGTATGTGAAATGAACCTGCCTCTAAACGAGAAGAGAGAATAAAGAAAAATACAAGAAATGAAGAGGAGGAAGCCCGAAGGGTAAACTCCAAAAACATAAATATTTTCCTTCATTATTTTGCTGCTTTGTACTCTTTTTTTTGTTACAAAGCGCTTTTATTGAAGTGAAACGTCAGATAGATAGGCAGTTGCAGCATGCATACCATCTCGAAGCTGTGCTTGTTGCTCCATAGCCTGTAACCGAAGTTTGAGTTCCTTATTTTCCACAGTTAATCCACTAGTATCTCTCTGCATAACATGAAATTTATCACATGGGAGCTTTTTTTAGAACTTAGAAGAAGCAAGAATTTTGTTGATAGATGAAATTTACCAAAGGAAAGAAAGTACTTCCAAAAATCCAAAGTGGATTACAAAAAAAAATTCTTCTACATAGCTATAAGTTTATCACATAAGAATTGAAAACAAAGATTTCAACATTAAACCTCTTATGTAATTGAGAATCTAAAAGATCAAGTGTCAAATGGTTAGTACATCACAGTTGGGAGGAAAAAATAGAGTCGAATCATATACGAGTGGAGAGGGTGTGAGAGAAATTGAACAGCAAAGCGAACAATACAGGTAATAATATACCATCTCAAGGTTTCTTTTTGGATAACAATATAGCATATAAGGTAAACCCAAGTCACCAAAAGCATATTAGGCCAACGTAGATACTAAGAAAAGAGGAAAGCATGGTTTGATATTTTAAAAATGTAGCACAAAGCCGTGGACGTCCACGTGATTGATGCCATTGATCCAACACTCGTATCGGGATTGAATAATTAATTAAAGAAACCAGAATTTCTTTTTCTATTTCTCTGAGCTTCATGTGGATTTTTATCATATGAGAGCAAGTCTTGTGTTCTTATCCTATCAATATCGTTTTCTCCTCGATTGATATTAATAGTATTAGGGCTCTGTGAATCAAATTATCGTCTATGAGGGGAAAGTGTTAAGGAAATGTATAAAGGATTCAATATACAAATCCTATGTACTTTACTTTAAATTTCTTATTGGAAATTAATTCAACATTCAAGTATCTCCTTTCTTTTTTAAAAAAAAATATATATCAACATTCAAAGTGTGGAGTCCCGAGTTCAAATCCTTGCAGGTCAAGCATTCAAGTACAAGAAGCTTCCTTCATAAGTTGAAGGTTTAAATCTACTTCTCCTTCTAGCATAACATAAAATCCTAAGAAACCTTTATAATTTTCCAAACCTACGAGTAAGCTGAGTGGTAGGAATAAATATGAAAGACTACAATATGTCACTATTATGTATTACCAACATAAGCTCTAGGTCAGTGATGGTTTAACATGATCCAACTTGAATTCACCGAGGAATTCAAGAAGATATCTCAACTTTATTGCATTTTATCAGTCCCTTTCTTCAACTTTCAAACAGACATAGCATGCTTTAGAGGGAAATACAGCCTCACCTCAAACTCACTTCTAGCCTGAATTTTTTTCTCCAAGAAATCTAGTCAATTTGAGGAGCCATATTGATCTATTTTCTTAACATTTCATAGCCAAGCCAAATGGATTTAAGAAGAATACAAGCAGCTTAAGGTTTCTGTCCAACAAAACTTCCAATTCGCTATGCATGCAACTGGATTCATACCTGTAGAATCGTCACCTGCGCAGACAGAGTGGTAGCTTCGGACTGCAGAGTCTGAACCTTTCTCTCCAGCTCATTCGTGTACCGTATCTTTCTCTCTTTCGAACGAGCCGCAGATTGTCTGTTCGCAAGAATCCTAGATTCCAAAATTCATTCCCACCCATGATTAGTAAGTTCATCAATTTCAAATTCAGTTAAAATTACACTTCAACTCAAAAGTTTCTAGTTCCAATTCAATCAAAGACAGAAAAGAGTGGATGTTGACCTTTTAGCTCTTTTCGGGTCAATTAGGGCAAGCTCCGCAAGTCTCTCCGGGTCCATTGCCTTCTTCACTCCATCGACTAGGGTTGAATCGGCCTCAAACGATGACGAAGAACCATCCATGGACAAGCTATGTCGATGACGAACTGGCCGCTGTTCACTCACCGGAGTCTTCTTCCCCAAAGAATCGATCTCCCCACTATCACCACCAAGGTCCAGATTCTGGAAGAAATCAGAGTCCATGGACAAGCTCCGCAAGTGACCACCGAACGGTCCAGAAGCAATCGGCTCCGGCTTAGGGCGAACGGCGTCATCAGAAAACTTGGCATTAGACGAATCAACGGCCATGGCACTGCCGGCAGGAGAGGGAGAAGAAGGGGAAGAGAGCATCGAGAGGTCGAGCTCTGAAGGGTCAAAGAAGAGAAGTTCGTCGAGGTTTGGGAAGCGGAAGGAAGTGTCGGAGTGGGAACGGCGGTGGTGAGAACCACGGTGAGGATTCTCCGGCATCTGCTCGATATCCATCGCCGCCGGCTGCGGTGGCTTCGCCGACGAGAAATTAGGGTCCATCAGCATAATCTTTGCTGTGGATTTGTGATCGCCGAAGTTGCAACGATCAAGAGATTTATCAACAGCGTAATCTAATGGACACTAATTTATATAATTGAGATTATAAGAGAAATTAAGAATTGAATTAATTATGTTCCTGTTTTTGGTTTGGTTGTGTAATGTGTTCTTGAAGAGAAAAAATTGAACTGAGAATGTATGGAACTTGTGAAGATCGATAATGCAAAAAAATCAACAAACAAAAAAAAAAAAAAAAAAAGGGAACAAAGTATGGGAAATTGAAATCAATTGATGAGTGGAAAATATTTCTTTTGGTTGAGAAAATTGATTATTGTGCATTAAGTGTACCTAGCCATTTTCTTCAAATATAAATAAATGTACCTAGCCTAAGTCATTACTTGCATTTCAATCTTTTCATAATAATTATAGAAAAAATCCCTAAATTTTGTACATATTTAAAAATTACTCGTGAACTTTCAAAACAATCTCAAAGGAAAAAAAAAAACTTACTACTAACATATCTGTTGATATCAAAAATTGAGTAAAGCTAACACCGGTGTGGTGTTGAGCCAAATCCACCCCGAAGCTAAAGTTAGAATCGGATTTGAATTTGAGTCAACTGGTAACAATTAGCATAGATTGAAAAGCATACCTCTCTTTGACGGTACCCCTTGAATTATATAGGTCGTTCACGTAATAACCGAACATAGCTTGTCTCTTCAGCTTCCAAGCCATCATTAATCATTACTTTATCCGTTTTTCACATGAACCATCATTATCATCATTATTCGGGTGGTTACGAACTTCAATCCTTAATGTGCTCGACTTTTGGGTTAAAGTATGACTTTTGATTTACCAATAATTATCCTTGATGCTGTATGCTTCTCTAATAATGTAATAATTGAACTGCACAAACGAAATTAGGTAAATAAATAGTATTTAAATTAACCATCTAGGTTGGCTTCTTGTAGGCAGTCCGACTGCCACTCCTCTTTACTCCTTTTTTTTTACATATATTTATATTTACTTAAATATATATATACATATATATTTCTTTATTTAAATATACATATACATATATATTTCTTTACTTATATATATATATATATATATATATATATATAATATTTGTTTATTTAAATATATATTACTTATTATGCATATATCATTGCATATGCACAAGATACAATATTGTTTTAGCCAAAAGCTATTTGAAAGTCTATTAGGTTGGCTTCTACCTTTAGGTTGCCTGTCGAGCTTGGCTGGCTTTTCTTAGCCCACCTCCTTAGCTCAACTACCTTTACCCAAAACTTTGGATTTAATTATACTATTTGAGTTCAATTTCACCCTCCACAATACCAACAAAAATAACTAGAATCTTATTTTTTAAAAAAATGAAAATAATGACTTTAAAATAGTGACTTTTGGAGCAAGAGGGGAGTTATGAAGTATGAGAATTGTTTAGACATGGGATCCACAAACACCTTGGGTCAAATACCCTCTTAAACTTTTACAGTTGCATTAACATCTTTTAACTTTTCAAAATAAAGTTAAAAAACTCTTAAATAAAAAATAAAAAACTCTAAGCAAGACTAACAATCAATAATGGAGATCTTGAGGGATTACGAGCATGCATTTGGTTATACCACTTGATAAGCGCCCATAGCTCGATTAGTGCAAAACTAGAGTCCTTTTAATATACTTGTAAACACTCATAAATAAGACTAACTTAACGAATGATTTCAAACAAGAGCTTAGTTAGAAGGATGAATAACTCTTAGATCATACTTAGAATCTATTATGGTCACTCTTACATCTTAAGACAACTCACTCTAGAATTAGCTTGATTAAAATTAATCCAACAAATTAATTTAACATCAAATCTAAAGTAAAATTTGAAAAAAAAGACAACACCAAAGGGGTTGAATAAATACAAGGTTTTTAATATCATTAGTTTGAGTTTTGAATAGCATCACAATCCATTTTAAAGGTCAAAAGGTCGTGCAAAGGTCCTAGAACTCCAAAGTCATTCAAACACAAGTAAATACAAATTATAGAAAATAACACCTAGGAACTTAAAACATAATTGCATACTAATTAATAAGTCAATTAATTAGTATGCAATTATAACCGAACTCTACCCATCCCCATAACATATTCAAACTTCATAAACAAGAACGAACACACATAAAACTTAAAATTTCTCCCCAAAACAATCTAAACCAAACTCGACCCACTCCTACAACACATTGCTTTGCTGATTGTAATTTCTCATTCAGGTACATGCGATAGATCAAAGGTTGAATTCACAATAACTAATAGTAATAAGTTGATGTTTATTTTTAGCAAGAATGTTTCTCTGGGCAAGCAGAAGGTGGTGGAGCAGTAGCTGGGTATGCATGTTGTGGGTTCTTTTGGCCTTTATTTGGAGCTTCTAGCCAATAACTATCGTGATAAGAGCCTTTTGTTTAGGAAAGTGAATGAACACATTTGGAAAATTGTTCATAGTTAGAAATCGTTTAAGTTATCCCGTGCTACAGTATGAGCTCTTTTAAGATCCCGGAGGGCCTTTGCAAAGATATTGAGCGGATGTGTGCACATTTTTTGTAGGGTTCTTTTGAGGATAAGAGGAAAATACATTGGAGAAGTTGGGCAAAATTGTGTTAGTAAGAAAGAGGGCATGTGGACTTACCTGATTTTTGTATCTTTAACCAAACAATGTTGGCTAAACATACCTGGAGAATCATTCAAAATCTTGATTGCCTTCTAGCGAGAGTTTTAAAGGGAAGATATTTTTGCAACGATGATTTCTGAAGGCAAAATTGGGCCACGATCCTTCCTATATGTGGGAAAGCATCTTGTGGGGGAGAGACCTTTTTGTGAAAGGGATAAGGTGGCATGTGGGTAATGGTGCTAATATTTTGATTGTGAATGATACTTGGATCCCAAACAGTGGAAATTTTAAGTTGAGTTGGGTTCATGACAAGGCCAAAAATAAAAGAATAAGAAAAGTTTCTTTCTTTCTCCAATGGGGTTTTAGGATGAAAATCTTACTAGAGAGTTATTTCTTCCACAAAATACGACTGACATCCTCTTTATCCCCATTGTGGTAGAAAGATTAAAGATGGAGTATTTTGATGCTTCATAAAAGAATAGCTTTTCTCTTTAAAGAGTGCTTACCATTTCAAAATCAAGCACAAGATTGACTTTCTCCCCTCTTCTTCTTATGTGTTGATGGTCTCTATAACATCTCGAGTTTCAGGTAAATTTAAATTAATTATCTAAAATTGTTGGTCTTTATTTCCCTTTAATATAGGATTTTGGATTTAAACCAAGAAACTGCATGAATGTTGAGCATTAAACTCAATTTGTCAGGTTTTTGGGCGGTTTTTAATAGACATTTGGAAGGTCAAATGATGTCCAAATTAAATGTGTGACCTATGAATTTTGATGCCCCGGATGTGTACTTTCTGATGGTTGAAGTCTCAAGTATTTTGGTATTTTCTATGGAATGTTTTGGCAGTTTGAGTAACAAGGACAAGAATTACTGCAACTTTTGAAATTCTATCTTAATTATTGTAATCTTGTGAGACTATATATAGTGATATTGTAATCTTTGCCAAGACAAGGCTGAGAAAGAAATCAATAGAAGATTGAGTATTAGTGTCCATACTTTATTCTTTCTCTCTTCAATAAAAAGCTCCACCACTCAAATAATTTTGTTTTATTTCAATTTAGTATCGGAGCAATGTCGAACCATGGGAGCACAGTGTTAGGACAAATGCAGTTACCACGACTCATCAAGATAAACTATGACCACTGAAATATTCAAATGTGTGTCTTTCTCGGTGCTTAAGACACATGGGAAGTAGTTCAAGAAGGTCTTGAAGAGAAGGCTCCAATTGCAAATCCGACAGCAAACCAATTGAGCGCGATAAAAGAGATGCGCATGAAAGACAAAACCGCTCTCTATCTCATGTTCCAAGTTGTTGATGACTTAGGTTTCAAGAAAATTGCAGGTGCAAAGACATCGAAGGAAGCGTGAGATACACTGGAGAAGGCTTTCAAGGGTGCTGATCGAGTCGAACAAGTGCGGCTCTAAACTCTTCGAGGTGAATTGGAAACCATGAAAATGAAGGAGTCAGAAGGAGTATCTGACTACATCATCCGGGTTTAAACGGTGGTGAACCAACTTAAAAGCAATGGAGAAACTCTTAAAGATGTTAGGGTTGTGGAGAAAATCCTTTGATCATTGACAAATGATTATGAGAATGTGGTATGTGCTATCGAGGAGTCAAAGAATTTGGAAGTGACTATTGATGATCTTGCAGGTTCCCTTGAAGCAAATGAACAAAGAAAGAAAAAAAAAAGAAACAAGAGGTCTTGGAGGAGGCCTTACAAACAAAGAAGACCATCAAAGAAGAAGAGGTAATGTATATGCAATACAACCGAGGAAGAGGACGGTTGTGGTGGTTGCAGTTTCGATCGCGGTAGAGGTTGTGGTTGCGGAAACAAGAATGAAAAGAAAGAATAAATGAGCCAACTAAATTGGGGTGGACGAGGCCGAGGTTGTGGAAGAGGCAGTCGCTCAAATCGTCCAAATGTTAAGTGTTACAATTGTAGAAAATATGGTCACTACGCAAAAATTGTTATGCCAAGAAGAAGGTGGAAGAAAACGCGAACTTAGTTGCAAAAGATGAGACCAAAGATGACGATGTTCTCATGATGACCCATGAAGGCATCATTCCGGACAGCGACATGGTGTGGTATCTTGACACTGGTGCAAGTAACCATATGTGTGGGCACAAACATCTTTTTGTTGATATGCAAGAGATAGAAGATGGACATGAGTCTTTTGGAGATGCATCAAAGGTTCAAGTCAAAGGTCGAGGAAAAATACGTTTTTCCCAAGGAATGGAAAAGAAGTTGCTATGGAGGATGTCTACTATATATCTGACTTGAAGAGTAATATTCTAAGTATGGGACAATTATTGGAGAAAGGATGTTCGGTCATCATGAAAGATCGAACATTGCACTTAAAAGACAGAAATGATCGGGTGCTCGCACACGTTAAGATGGGGAAGAATCGGGTGTTCGAACTCAACCTGAAGAATGTACAATAGAGGTGTTTACAAGTCAACATGGAGGACAAAGCATTCTTATGGCACTTATGGGTTGGACACTTACACTACGACGGACTAAAAGAGTTAGCAAAGAAGGACATGATCCATGAGCTACTAAAAATGGACTACACCAAGAAGTTTTGTGAAGGTTGTGTACTTGGAAAACTAGCAAGGACAACTTTCCAAATGAAAGCAGAATATTATTCAAAGAGACCTCTTGAGTTGATACACACACACATATGTGGCCCAATTACTCTAAAATCTTTCAGCGAGAAAAGGTATTTTATTACCTTTATTGATGACTATACAAGAAAGACTTGGGTTTATATTTTGAAGGAAAAGTCAGAAGCATTTAAAGAATTCAAAAAGTTCAAGGTGATGGTAAAAAAGACAACCAATCTTTACATCAAGGATTTACGGTTAGATAGAGGTGGAGAATATATATCAACCGCTTTCACAAATTATTGTGAGCAACAAGGTATCAAAAGATTTTTTTTGTTGTACCATATTCACCTCAACAAAATGGCATTGCAAAAAGGAAAAATCAAACGATCCTTGATATGGTTTGATCAATGTTGAAGAGTAAAGACGTGCCAAAGGAATTCTACGCGGAATCAGTACAATGCGCTGTGTATGTGCAAAACCGATGTCCACATATAAAATTGGCGAATCAAACACCAAGAGGCTTGGAGTGGTCATAAACCAACCGTCTCACACATTAAAGTGTTTGGTAGTGTGGCCTATGCACAAGTACCAGACCAAATAAGAACCAAACTCGATGATAAGAGTATTGGGTATGACAAGAAGATGAAGGCTTATAAATTATTCGACCTAATTAAAAAGAGGGTGAGTGTAAGTCACAACGTTCAAGTGAATGAAGAAAGCGCGTGGGACTGGAAGAATAAAAGGAGGCCTTACAAGGAGAGTCATTGAGAATTGCACCAATAAACACTCCAATGACTTCTCAAATATCTGACGAAGTGGAAGAGCCGAGTCAACCTAGGATGCGGAGTCTACAAGATCTATACGACTCAATCGATGAAGTACACCTAGTTTGCTTATTAGCAGATTCAGAGAACATTTCTTTTGAAGAAGCCATAAGAGACAAGAAAGTGGAAAGCCGCAATGGATGAAGAGATAGAAGCAATCAAAGAAACAAAACTTGGGATTTGGTGGAATTGCCTGATGGATATAGACCCATCATGTAAAATGGGTATACAAGAAGAAGATGAATAACCAGGGTGAGATTGAAAGGTACAAAACGCGTCTAATTGCAAAAGATTACAGACAAAAAGTAGGAATCGATTATGACGAAGTTTTGCCCCAGTTGCAAGAATGGAGACAATTCGACTTCTTTTATCTCTAGTTGCATAATTCAAGTGAGCTATCTATCAAATGGATGTGAAATCAATATTTTTAAATGGAGTTCTTGAAGAAGAAGTCTATGTGGAGCAACCCCCTGGATACATGAAATCTGGAAAGGAAAATAAAGTATTGAAACTAAAGAAGGCGCTCTATAGGTTAAAGCAAGCACCTCGAGCATGGAACACTCGAATTGATATTTACTTAAAGAAGAACAAGTTCCACAATGCCATATGAGTATGCATTATATGTAAAGAAAAAAGAAGGTAATCTGTTTATCGTTGCCCTTTATGTTGATGATCTCATTTTCATGGGGAGCAATGAGAACTTGGTTGTGGACTTTAAAGATGCTATGACGTGGGAGTTTTAAATGATGGACTTAGGATTGATGAAATACTTTATTGGTCTTGAAATTAGACAAGAAAATTTTGGATTTTTTGTTTCATAAGAAGCATATACGAAGGTCGTGTTAAAGAGAAATAAGATGGAAGAATGCAAGCCTGTAGCAACACCAATAGAGCTTGGCACAAAACTCTCTAGATTTGAGGGAAAAGATCAAGTAAATGCACGTGAATACCTAGTTTGATAGGGAGTCTATGATATCTCACATGCACAAGACTGGATATTGCATATAGTGTTTGTATAGTGAGTTGATACATGGAGGATCCAAGGCTCTTGCACCTCAAGGCCATTAAACGAATTCTTCGATACATTCAAGGGATGAAATCACTCGGGCTTCTCTACACAAAGACAAGTGAATACAAGTTGATAGGATACTCTGACAGTGATTGGTATGGAGATATAGATGATCAGAATGAAGGACTTGAAAGATTTGAGTTTAAGGGAGGAATTTGTTGAGCATTAAACTCAAATTGTCAGGTTTTTATGCAGCTTTTAGTAGATATTTGGAAGGTTAAACGATATTCAAATTAAAGTGACCTATGGATTTTGATGCTCCGGATGTATACTTTCTGATGGTTCAAGTCTTAAATCGTTTTATGTTTTATATGGAAAGTTATGATAGTTTGAGTAACGAAGGGTCAAGAATTACTGCAACTTTTGAAATTCTGTCTTAATTATTGTAATCTCTTTCATTTTCTTTTATTAGTGATTTATTGAAGGAATTTAGGGAGATACTTTGTGAGACTATGTATAGTGGTATTGTAATCTTTGTCAAGACAAGGTTGAGAAAGAAATCAATAGAAGATTGAGTACTAGTGTCCACAATTTATTCTTTCTCTCTTCAATTCAATAAAAACCTCCATCGCTCAAATAATTTTGTTTTTTTTTTTCAATGAACCCCTCTAACCGAATTCTTTAATGTCTCTCAATCTCCCTAACTTCAAGTGTACTCTAAGTCTCGCCGTAGCCATCTCCAATTATCATTTCTGCCCCAGTTGCATCATCATTCGAGCACCAACTATTCATGAGCAGTCGAAGGTGAGTTCCATCTCTCCCTCCCATCTCATTCTCCTTATCACCTACAGTCATTAGTCCACTAGAGGCATCGTCGATTTCAACACCACCATCGTCGTCACATCGTGCTACTATACTCTACTGCTACCACCAAAATCATAGGGTTTGGTGGGTAAATTTATTTTGTAAGGGTCTATGTGAAGTTTTTGTGAGTTTTTCATAAAGGTTCTTGATTACCCACTTTGTATTGACTTGGATTTTAATTTACCCACGATATTTAGATGTTAATTTCATAATTCAGAGATTTTCAACACACTGTCCATTAAGGGAAAGGATTGTTTTGGGTTTGATTCAAGATTTGCTCTAGCATGGAAAGAAGATTAATTTCTTGTTGTTTCGGGTTGCTTTCATGATAAGTAACGTTACTATTATAACACCTTTGTGCCGAGCAAAAACAGAAAAAAAAAAATTGGTCTTGCCAAATAGTTTTAGAAAAAATTGCATATCATGTTTTACAGGATTGGAAAGATATTATGAATATGCTATAAACTTCATTTGTTATTATGATATGATTTTATGATGTGGGACCATTTATTGTATGTTGCATGCTAGACCAGATTAGTGATAATTTACCCTCCTACCCACAACTATGTACACACCAAATTATGTGTGCCTTCGAGTCCACTAGATAGCAGGAATACATCTCACATACTATAGGACGGGCTAAATTATTCACCCAGATGACTATCCATGTTCAACTTTAGTGCACCAGTTTAGATCCTACTAATTATAGACATTTAAATCATGTTGCATGTGATTGCTTAGCTTGATCTCGATGGTGGGTTACTTACTGAGTATTTTTATATATCCATCCTTTCATTAAATATTTTTAAGATAAATGCAAAAGTGCACTAGGCGTTTAACGGGAAGATCTGTTAAAGATTCCATATGAGACTAGTATTATTCTTTTTGCTTAGTGCCATGTTTTCAAGATGTGTTTTGAATGTTTAAAATAGAACTATTGAGTTTAGTAGTTCTATATGTAAATATTTTATTTTCTTTAACACTTCTTTGGAGATCCCGCACTAAACTTTGTTTTATAAATCTTTAGATGATTTGAATGAATTTTTATTTATTCAGAAAATCTTTATTTTGGTATTAAATAGTTAACTAGTGTTGGTTTTAAAATTGCATGCATGGTAGTAATGATCCTAGCTAGAGATCTAGAAAAATTAGATAGTTATAGTTGGTATTAGAGACCAACATTATAGATTCTGTACATTGACTTACATTGTAAGTCCACACTATCCCTATGGCCCATCAATGGACTTCTTGTCATCGCAAGATATATCTTAGCAGTTAAAAGTTTTATAAAAAGCATAAAAGTATTTGTTTAGTTTAATGCACCGACTATTTTCTCCTACTTGTTTAACATTTTGATAGAAGTTAGTATGAGATAATTGACACGTGCAAGTACACATGTCGAGTTTAGTAAAGTTAAAAATGGTCAAGATACTGAGTATCGTCCTTTAGGGATGAGATACTTGATGCTACTAGTGTTGGGGTTGATGCCCTAAATCTCGTGGGTCCTGTAGTTTGTAATTATAATGTACAAATAATTTTGTTTATTTAATGAATTATGAGATATTTTATTCGATATTTAGTAGCATTAACTCATAAACCAATAAACTAACATCCAAGGTTTTCCCAGCTACACAAGACGAAATTCACTCATTCTTTAATGTTGGGGTAAGTAGATAAATTGCTCCCTTAAGAAATGATTCCGGGGCTTCAACAATGTGGTGCCACACCCTTGAAGGAATCTCGACATGAAGAGATTCTTGAGTGGAAGTAGATCGTCCAAATTTCATTAATTAATGAATAAAAAATTTACAGTAAATATACAAATAGATATGCATTCAAGGTTAAATTATAACATATTTTTAGATGAAAAATAGGTTTTAAGAAACCTCACCTTTGAAGAATCTTTTTTCAAGTAATCACGCACTGACACTATCAATCGAGAACCCTCTGTATTCTCTTTTGGGATTAAAGGATTCAAGCAGGAGTTGTGGGCTTTTCTTGAATCCTTGGAAGAGGGAAGGAGAAGGAGACGATGAGAGGGAAGTTTTTCCAGAGAACTTTTCTCTTAGATTGTGAATTCCAGAAGAAGATTATTCTCTCGGCTTCTTCTATTACACATTAATTATTGAGAGAATAAGGGGAGGGAATTATAACTCCTTCCCTTTTATTAATTTGAAATAAATTAATAAAATATATAATAACTACTATATTATATATACACACTATACGTTATATCAAATATAACATATAGCCTATAGTTTTTATTCTCTCTCAACTATACATGACATTTAATATAAATCACATTTATATTAAATCCATTTATATGAATCTCATTCATATAAATGATATTTGGATCATATCCAAATACTTTATTCCTCTCAATATAAATCATATTTATATTTAATTTATGAATCTCATTCATATAATTGGTATTTGAATCATATTCAAATTCCTCTCATAATGTATCAAACACATTATAATTAATTATATCATATATAATTAATTATCTCAATTAATTTGAAATATTCAAATTAATACAAAGATTAAATCCCTGTTGAGCTACAAAGGGGACCTTATGGATCTGTAGATTGAAGCTCCAATGGTACTCGGATAATTAATTAAACTCTTTAATTAAATTACCAACATCCGTTAACTGCCAGTCACTCCACTAAATACCAACAACTGCATTCTTCGCACTACAAATATATTTCTATGCCCATTGGATATAACCAATCAACAGTACCATGACCCTTCACAAATTGCTCGTAAGTACAACTGGGCCAAAATACCGTTTTGCCCTTGTAGTTACATCTAACTCCTTAAGTGCCATTGATTCCTCTAATGAATAATAAGTCATAGTCCCACTATGACCAAGTCCTCTGGGGCTAGGAGAGGATGTGGCCATTATGTTCAAGACTCAGAATCAACCCTTAAGGGAGCAATTTATCTACTTGTCCCTGCATCGGGGAATGTGTGAATTCCGCCTTGTGTAGCTGAGTTCACAACTCCCCAGTCAAACGAATCCTCAAACTGGTAGGCTTGTTGAGTTGGTAATCTGGTCACTCTCACAACTCACTTAGGATTCAGGTCATATCACCTATGGTCATCCTAGTAAAATGTAAGTCTCTATTATTAATGGTATTATATAAAGAGACTAATCATTTCGTGGTCCATCTTATACAAACTCTTTATATAGGATACCCCGCTCGCATGTCTCTACATGAATGATCAGGATTAAATCATTTGTAACACTTTACAACACTTGTAACACTTACAAAGCGGGCCGTATCTGTAGTGTCACCAGGATAAGGGTACCCAACCTTATCCATCTATTACAGAGCATTTAGGTTATTATTTAAACAAGATTCACTTGTATGTCTCTACATACTTGTTTAAATTATATGAAATAACTTCGGATCTTAGTTTATTGAATTGAGTATATGCTTATAAAATAACATTTATTGTCTTAACAACAATATGTTTATACGGAGTTTACAAACTACAAGATTATAAGGAGATTTAGGATACCATTCCCAACAATCTCCCACTTATTCTAAAGCTTAGGGAGAATAATGTACAATACAAACAAAGTACAAAAATATAATAAACTAGGGCATACGCTGTACCTCAGTAACATCTCCTACTTGTCCTACACAATGTGCCGCATATCCCATAGAGCTAGACTTTCTAGATGACCCTCAAATACTTTAGCTGTGAGAGCCTTTATAAACAGGTCAGCAATGTTATGCTCTGATGCGATCTTCGTGACAATCACATCACCTTGATGCACAATCTCCCGAATCAAATGATATTTTTGTTCTATGTGCTTGCCTCTTCGGTGACTCTTAGGTTCCTTAGAACTTTTCATAACACCATTATTATCACAATAAAGTGTGATGGGCAAAGACATATTTGGAATAACTTCCAAATCAGTAAAGAACTTCTTAAGCCAAACAACCTTTTTAGCAGCTTCACAAGCAACTATGTATTCGACTTCCATAGTGGAGTCTGTGATGCATCCTTGCTTGATGCTTCACCATACTATAGCTCCTCCATTCAGAGTGAACACTGACCCTGATGTGGAATTCCAAGAATCTCGATCAGTCTGAAAGTCAGAGTCTGTGTATCCTGCAAAGATCAAATCCTTATCTCTATACATGAGCATATAGTCCCTTGTTCTCCAAAGATACTTGAGGATCCTTTTGACCGTTGTCCAGTGATCTACTCCTGAATTGGACTGATATTGATTGACAATCCTTATTGCATAGCAAATGTCAGGTCTAGTACATAACATTGCATACATAAGGCTACCAATAGCCGATGCATAGGGAATTTGTTTCATTTCCTCAACCTCTTGAGGAGTCTTAGGACACTGTTCCTTAGACAAAACAGTTCCATGCCTGAAAGGTAATAAACCCTTCTTCGAATTGTGCATTGAATATCTGACAAGCATCTTGTCAATATATGATACTTGAGACAAGGCCAACCTTTTGTTCTTATGATCCCTTATAATCTGGATCCCTAGAACAAACTTCGCCTCTCCCAAATCTGTCATTTGAAATTGGGCGGCTAGCCATTTCTTAACATCAGTCAGAAAACCTACATCATTCGCAATGAGTAGGATATCATCCATATACAACACGAGGAAAACTACTGAGCTGTCGATGATTTTCTTGTAAACACAAGGCTCATTAACATTCTGATCAAAGCCGTAAGATTTGATTGCAGTATCAAATCTTATATTCCAAGATCGAGATGCTTGTTTCAGTCCATAAATGGACCAATTAAGCCTGCAAATCTCTTGCTCTTGATCTTGTTCAATGAATCCTTCTGGTTGAATCATGTAGATGGCCTCTTCAAGATTACCATTCAAAAGGGTTGTCTTGACGTCCATTTGCCATATCTCATAGTCATAATATGTGACTATGGACAAGAGAACCCTGATAGACTTTAACATGATAATAGTTGAGAAAATTTCTTCATAGTCCACTCCCTCAACCTGGGTATAATTATGTTTAGTATAAATGTGATTTATATTAAATACCATGCATTAGTGAGAGAATTAAAATAGATTATATTGTATTTGAACACTATAAAAACTATAGGTTATATGTTATATATGATATATATATAGTTATGTATACATATAATAAGTTAATTATATATATATATATATATATATATATATGTGTGTGTGTGTGTGTGTGTGTGTGTGTGTGTGTGTGTGTGTGTGTGTGTGTGTGTATGTATGTATGTATGAAATTATTATTTAAATTCAATTATTTAAATTCAATTTATTTTTAAGTTTTAAATTAAAGGGAGGGAAATAACTTCCCTCCCCTTAATTCTCTTAAAACGTGTGGAGAAGGGAGTAGTTTTTTGGCGAATCATTTCGTCGTCTTCTTCTTACCAAGTGAGAAAAATAGTTTTGTATGTTTTACAGAAATTCATCCAAGAGATTTTTCCTCTCTCAGTTTTCACTCTCTCTCTCCCAAAACTTAGAACCCACACCTCCTGAGAATTCTCTACACAAAAGAGAATACAGAAGGCTCAAATTGGTAGTGTCCTCATTGTTGGTTCTTGGTTCATGTTCGATTGTGATCGATTCAAAAAGAAGATTTTTCGTGAAGACTTCGATTCTTCAAGGGAATGTGCTTTCTTACCCTAATCTTGTCTATGATAAATTTATAAAGCATGTTGTAATTTTTTATTGAATTGCACAATTGTTCTCTATAATTTTATCTTTCTGTGAAAATTTGGAATTGGAAATGATCCCCGCTTCCATTGTGGACTTGGGGTTCTTTGAACTATTTATTAAGAAATTTTCTGAACTATATTTAGGGATTCTTCACTTGATTATGGTCTTGCAAACATAAAATTAAAGAGAGAAAATAACAATCAATTAAAGAGTTCACTAGGTAAAAACGTTCAAAGTATTGATTCATTCAACTAAATTTTGGATTTAAAATACTTCCATTCAATCAATTTAATTATTCACTTACGCCAACAAGTCTGTTATCCAGATTTCCTCTTGCGAGCTCAACCCTTTCCAATGTCTAAAAGTCAACCATATTTTCATGCAATTGAACTATTAGACACAACATTAAGATTCTTCATTATTAGCCTTTAACGTTTTTTGCATCACTCCCATGCATAATTTAACGTCAGTTTATCATGCTAGATTCAATTTAGAATTTCTTTCTCAAGCAGAATTAAAAATCTTGAGTCAACTAAATGGTGATCAAACACTTAATTGAGAAAGCACGAACATGATAAAAAGTAAGAGATATTCAATCGATTAAACTAATTAAGCATAATCCACAAACAATGTTGGAATCAATCAACCCCTAGAACTCCTAAAAATTTAGCCACTCATGTTTAGAACATCAAACAAATACATGCTATAAAGAAATCTAAAAAGGTAGAAACAAAAAAGATAGAGAATTATCCATCGATCTCGATCCGTTGCGGGCATTGGATCAATGTTCTCTTCACGGTCCTACTTCGATCCACTACTACAAAACTGAGCTTTAATGTCGGTTTAAAAGGCTTTCATGTCAGTTTAAAACTGACATTATAGGGGTACAATGTCGCTTGAAAATCGACATTGAAGATTGTGTATAAAAAGTCTTCAATGTCGTTGGCTTTAATGTCAGTTTTAAACTGACATTATAGATGACCAAATTTAGATGTCAGTTATCTTCAATTTCAGTTTTTAACTGAATTGAATACTCTCTTCAATGTCGGTTTTCAATCGACATTGAATATTCTCTTTAATGTCGGTTTTTCACCTACTTTTTGTCAGTTATTGTCAGATATTAAATGCCCGTTATCGCTTTTTCATTGAAATCTTAATTGTTTGTATATATTAAGATCTCAACAAACACAAAAAATTAAATCTCAATATTGGTCACAAGGTACGAATAGAAACTTGAGTTTATAATATTCTCATAAGCTAAAAGAAAGGAAAAAAGACAAACAATCTCTTGAATCAAGCTGCTAACTCATACCACTAAAAATAAATTGAATTGCTTGTAAGATGATATTTTCCAAGTAAGGTTTTAGCTGGTAGCTATGGCAGAGGAGCAACAACTCAAACCTTATAAATCCTCCGTCATAGCTACTAGCTCCACTACCAAACAAGCCTCACATGATTCAACATGGTACAATTCCAAACTAAGATTTAGACCAGAATCATTATAAATCAAGCCTTCTCAAAGAGAGATATTTGTGAACCTTCCATTCAAAGTCCTAATAAATCAATAAATGATCCTATTTAATTTTTTTTAATAACTCATCCTAGGCATCAAACCAAAACAAAAAACGTTTGGTGCAATTGACATAAAGACAATTACTTGGTTAAACATACACTCATGCATAAAAATCAATGTTGTTATATGGTGTGAACAAACCTATTGCACACTTATGGAATTGCAGCATGTCCATTACACTAACATGAGCCAATGCACAACCAAAAAGATCGGGTCTCTGCCAAAGAAAGACATTCAGTACCTCATTGATATTAGATATGTGTTTGTGAAATAAAACTTAGAGAAGCGCTCCATTGCTTCCACATTCAATACACAATTATAGAAGGGAAATTTTCAAGAATAGAAAAATAAGTAAAATTATTTACAGAAAACAACAAAATTCAATCTTCTTTGATAGAGACTGATAGAGGTTGATAAAAGTCTATCATTGATACTATGTGATAGATGTTGATAGAAGTCTATAAGTGTTTTTTTTTTCTATTTTCGTAAATAGTTTGACATTTTTTCTATAGGTAAAAATTTTACATTATAGAAAAGTTAGAAAGTTAGTAAAGACAAGGGCCTTGAATATTGGAAGAACAATTATAGAAAGACAACATAAACACACACAAAACTAAGACCAATAACCAACTAGTAATCACTACCAAGTAGAACCAAAATGGAAAAGGCATTCATTATACATACCATATAAATAAGGATTCTTAGCAGCCCCAATGCACCAACAGGTAACAATTAGTCAATTGAACAAGAAAAAGGAAAAAGGGAATAGTAGGGCTATATGATAATCTCATTTGAACACAAGCTCCATCATTTTCTTTTGGACAGTCTAAAGCCCAGATTAAATTTCCTTACTATTCCTGATAAAAAAAAAAGAATTAATTAAAACATGCACACACAATTGTGAAACTAAACAACTATACAACAATCAAAATCATTCCTAACTTGATTCAACAATTCATTGAAGGATATTTATTGCTAATCCAACATTCAACAATGTAGATAGTTTCAAGAAGTAAATAGTCCATTGTACTATAGACAGTAGAACATGTATCTTCTATTAAAAACCAAAGCAGCCAAACAAAGAAAAGAGGAAGAGAATTAGACAAACAAAGCTAAGGAACTTCCAACTTTTAAGAACTTCTGATTCTTAAGAAGTAAATAGTCCAAACTGTTGCAGAAACAAAATTTTTAAGAACTTCTGATTCACAAAAAAAAAAAAAAAAAAGAGGAAGAGAGTTACAGAGAATTGGACAAACAAAGCTAAAGCTTCACTCTATATAAAGAGATTATAGATTCATCTTAAGAATTTAATTACAATGTGTCCAATTCAAAGCCCTAGCTTCTGAAGATGAACAAGTGTAATCCAAATCATCAACATCCTATTATGATGAGAAAGGTAAGGATGAGAAAGATCATCTTAAAGAAACCTTAAAACTCCAATTCGAGCACCTTGTATCAGTCTGAAACCACTACAAAAATATTCCAAAGTTTAGAAATCAAAGGCCATAACAACAAGCACCATGGACAAGGAATGGAAATGCATAACAACAATTTACACCCATTATGAGCTAGAAGAAAGACTAGATAGGAACAACACCTAATAATAAGCATAAGTGTAAATCCAAGATTAAAGTATAAACATTACCTCATCTGCTTTCGGAACAGTAGGGTGGTTAGCTGCCTCTACTATAAACCTTGCTCTTACACTTGCAACATTTTCCCTTCAGTTAGAGAAACAATAAAATTAGCTAGGCATAATGAATTGCATAAATTATCTCAGAAACTGACCACTTCCTTGTGGTTATTTGAAACTTTACCAAAACTCATTAGGGTTACATAGCAAAATTAAAAATTTGTTAGATACATAAAACTTTTACTGGTGTATAAAAAAAGAGTAATAACATACTTTTAATAAACTTTTTTGTGATAGAGAGTATTTTTAATGCTCTTTGTACAAGTTATCACAAGTTATTACACTAAAAAATTATAATCATTGACAAGTTATCACAAGTTATTCCACTAATGCTTGTCCTATCACAATAAGAATAGATCCCACAACCCAAAAATCACTCCCACTGATAGAAACAATACTTCTTTCCTTCCCAGATTCATTTTCTACATCTAAATTGCTAAATTAATTTACATGCAGCAGAAGAAGTCATAATCAATAATCACTCTAATTACATTTAATTTGAGTTTAAAAACATGCATTGAAACAAAATTTCAGAGAAAGGGTTTCAAGAACTACAACCTTTGATGAATCTCTTCAAACATAACTTCACTCCACGAATTGAGACTTCAAATTTGCAATGGACTACTATAGATACCTTCTCTACTATTCTCAAGTTTGGAATGTGTGGTGGAAATGCTGAATTGAGGTCAATAGACTTGAGATGGATGAGGGTTTGGAGAGGAAAAATTTCTGCAGAATTTCAGCAACCAATTCATTTATATGGATCTCAAATTGAATTCCAATACTTCAATTTATAGATGTAGACTATGCAACTTAGTTTGCAAGGCTGATGGCACTTCAATTTCCATTGAAATTGAAGTGGCATGAGGTGGAATTTGAGATTTTCTCACTTTCTCTTCTCTTTTCATTATATATATATATATATTAATCCAATTTAATTTTATAAAATCTTATTAATTCTAAAACTTAATTTTTATTTTTTAAAAATCATATTCTAAATTAAGTTTTATGATATTGAATTTTCAAAAAATTATAATTAATCAAATTGCCAATTTTGGATACCAATTACAAAATTGACTTAAATTGGATAATTAATTAAGGAAAATTATTTCAAATGGTAAAACTGTTGAAAATATTTATAAAATATAGCAAAATTTTAGAACTATCAATGATAGACGCTGATAGACACTGATAGACTTTTATCAGTGATATTGATAGACACTGATAGAAGTCTATCCGTGTCTATCAGCGTTTATCATTGATAGTTCTAAAATTTTGCAATATCTTATAAATATTTTGATTTATTTTTCTATATTTAAAAACAGGCTAATTAATTAAACTAATTTAATTATCTAAATTTAATATCAAATATCAAATACTATATTTCACCTCATAAAATATTTAAATCATCATTTAAATATTTTTCAAACTCTCTAATTTCGTTAATTATATCTAATATAATTAACGAAACCCTAAATTGAATTCAAATTCAACACCCTAATTTCGGTTTGAACATTTCAAATCTGCTTAATTCATTAATCCAAGATCATTTTACGAGCTAGTAGAAGGACCTTATGGACCTATAGATCATGAGCTCCAATTATTTGAGATTAATTGGCTAAAATCTTTAGACCGAATTTAATCAATGTTCGTTAACTATCGAGACACACCACTATAGCTCAATTGTTGTACTCTCCTCACTATAGATATATTTTTATCCATTTTAACCATAATTAGTAAGTCGATCCTTTACAGGTCATTCGTATTTACAGCTATGTCAAAATTACCGGTTTACCACTGTAAATACATCTTACTCCTTAAACTTCCATTGATCCTCTATTGAACAATTTAGTTTATAGTCCAAATTATAAACCACGTCCCTCTCGATCATGAGAGGGCGGGACCCCATTGTTCAAGACCAGGAATCAGTATTTAAGAGAACAACCTATCTGCTAACCTTAAGTCGGGTAGGAGTGAATTTCATTTTGCAGAACTATGTCCCTAGCTATCTATCCGGTCTTATCCCCAAAATGGGATGCTTATTGAGCAGTGTTGTTGGACTACTCTCACCAATGCAGATCAGAGGATAATTTTGAATAAACAGGAGTTCATAGTTAGCTCAGGATTAAGATCAAGTTACCCTAGGTCATTGAGTTTGAAATAGTCAGTTTTAACACTAAATAGTGGTTATAAAGAAAAGTGATTATTTCGAGGTCCGGTCTTATGCAAACTCATTGCATAGGATGCCTCCACTTACATGTCTCCACATGAATGATTTTGGGATTACATCATTTATATCAATATACAAAATGGGTCACATCCAATAGTGTCACCATAATGAGGTACCTAATCTCATCTATATACTTATAAACCATTTTGGCTATATACAAAAACTTGATCCTCTTTTATTCGCCACATAAAGTTAAAATATTCATATTATAGCCATGGATTCATTTATCAGATTTTTATAACATAATGCAATATAAACAACAATTTATTGAATAAAATACTCAATAATACTTTTATTGATAAATAGAATATGTTAACAATATTTACAAACGGTAAGTTTTATGACATTCCCAACATAAATCTGCTAGTACATGTCATATGTCCATACTCTGTTGCTTTCCTACTTTTATATAAGCTTTCACTACAAAGTAAAACAAGGTGAATGCTACATCTTTTATACATAAATTCAACTCTACCCACAAAGCCAACCTTTCTTCTAACTTAAGATCAAATTTGTAGAAGTATGAGGCTATTGTAATGGGAAATTGAGAAATCAATACCTTGAGTAATCAAAGTCCATCTTTTCAAACGAGGAATATGACTTCCATCCAATGAAGTGTTGTTTTCACATAATAGAGAGGACACCACAACGTAGATTGAGATACAATGCTTAGGTAGTTTTTGTGCACTTTTTTGTGCACCTTCAATTTCTATAATGCCAAATAATGAAATTAGAAACACCATAAAGTAAATTGAGTGAATTGATTAGGCAATTTTTATGCACTTTTTTATTACACCCAATTCAAAACGATTTGCCTAATTATATTAATAAAGTAAATAGATGCATAAGCAAATCAAAATCTCCCCATCATTGACCTGTGCAAAGTGAAAAATATATCTTCGAATTGCACCTCCTTATTAAAAAATTAGTTCCATTGGTGGCCTTGTATTGATTACTAAACTTCTTATTCACATATCTATTTTTCAAAGTTAAAATAAACCACACAAAGAATTAAGAAACTGGTACTCTATAAAATAGAAGAATTGTACAAAAAGAGAAACTCCCGAATCAGTATCCCCTTTAAATCAAAGGCTAGCAAATTTGAGAACTCACCAAAGAAAATTCCCTAAGTTCAAGAAGTAATAATCTGGCTCGATTCCTTGAGTATTAAAGAAAAAATCCAATCCCACATTAGATTAGCATTATAGAAATTGAAGGTACAGAAAGGTAGGGTATATAGAATAAACTTCAAAACACACTTGAAAACCCATAAACTAAAATTGAGGCAAAGTTTGGAGACACAAGATTCCGGTCAGCAAGGAAAATCAAAAAGCTGCTGGAACAAAACATGTCATTTATCAAAGTCATTTACGTTGAAACAAAATTAATTTGTGATGAAAGATTTACAAATACAAGAGATGTTTGAGCCTTTAAATCATCAAGATTCAAGAATAATAAGAAGAACATGATTGTTTTACACAACCTCTGAATTGATTTAAGAACTACTATCCTCACTTGAATATACAATACAAAATATTCGATTAAGAATGATATAAAAATACAAGATATTTGAAACATATTCGAAACACAAATTGAGGTCAATAGAATCCATAAATAAGGGATATTCCATTATTACATTTCCATTGAAACACATAAAAATGCATTAGAATTAATATAGGAAAGGTACCTTCAGGGAAGAACTTACCGGAAAGAATCATAAAAATAACAACATTGGTCTCACTTTGTAGACAACTCCCTAGCCTTCAACACCTATTTTGCTTGATGGATGAACTCCTAATTGTTGACCTCAAGAATTATAAGAAAAGATGTGTACATTTTTTGTAACAACAATCTCTAACCAAATACAAAGTAGCAAATCATTTCAAATTATTAGAAATTATTGAAACCCCCTTGAAAAAAAGATACTTTAAGAAAATATAAAATTAACCTAGAACCTACAAAAGAAAAACAAAGTTACTTGATTCTCATCTTCTGTCAATTTCTCGGAGTTGTTATTCCCTTTACAACAATCCAGGATTGCAAAGCAACAAGAAGTCATTGCAATGTATAGTATCACCATAAGTGGCATTGCGATGCTACCCTATGGATCATGGTGCTGCACGCGTCGTGCATGACATTTTATGCACTTTTTGACCCCTTTTTAACTTCTTCTTTGCCCTAGGTTAAAGTTAGATTTTTCTTAAGGTATTTTCATCTTTTTACATCCTATTTAGCTCAATCCGGTTCAAACGCTAAGTTTCTACAAAATAAACAAATAAAGCATCAACGAACTCAGTTTTGAAATAAAACTCACTAAAATCTAAGCCTAAGAAAGTACTTTTCAAATGCTTATGAATAATTAGTTATGACTCCATGAAAAAAAATGTTTGAAATCCACTTGTCGTTAATTTAACTCTTGGAAGGACTTTGTTAAAGGAAATTAAACATCATAATTTAAATGTAGTAAGACCACATGTTATGCTAGCAAAAGAGGAAAGAAAAGGTCACATTTAAGCTAGTAACAAAGGTTGCCCAATATAAATGTACTAGGAGTTTATGGAAGCATTAGTGAATAAGGAAAGTCGCAACCTAAGATTTTGCTAATGAGAGATGTGACGACCAAGCTTTCTTCACGACGATGGCTGGCAAACTACGATTGAGGTTTGACGACAACAGCTGACAACCTATTCTTACTTCCTTCTTCTATTCGATTGAGGAGTTATTTCAAAATCTATGGTCCCGACACAATCTACAAACTTTATATAAATAATCTGCCTCACAATGGACACAAACGATTCTAACCTATTAAGATCCCACGTTGAAATTTTGTCGGTTCTTTGACGTATTTCCAAAGTTCTCTTTATCCCTTTCTTTGTTTATTCATTTTTACATTGAATTCTTACTCATTCTTTAATAGTTGTGAATAGATAAGAGAATCAAATGAGCTAGTGCTACGTGTTTGCACCGTTCAATTATGAATTGGTTTCTTTCATTGTTACTTTCTGTCTCTCTCATACTCATAAAATAAAATAGTTGAGTTCAAGCTAATTCTAAAAACAAAAATAAGGATTTAAAAACTATTTTTTTAGTTTTCAAAATATGGTTTGGTTTTTTGAAAATAATGTTGGTAAAAAATAGATAATTAAGCAAGAAATTTAGGAATAGAAGATGTGATTGTAGGCTTTATTTATAAAAACTAAAAATAAAAAACCAAATGATTACTAAATGGATATTCTTATGTTTTCAAGTTTTTTTTTCTAAAGTAATTATAAAAATTAAATAATGTAAATCAAAGAAATCAATAAATGAAAGTAGCGTTGATAAGCTTAATTTTCAGAAAACAAAAACTAAAATCCAAATGGTTATCCAAGGGGGCTTTAGCTCTTAACAACTTATTTTTGTTTTTTTAATTTAATTAGTATTTCAAATATTTTTCTGGATAAAATTCACTTTTGATCTTTGAACTTTCATAAAAACACCGATTTAGTCTTTAAACTTTGATTCATAATAATTTAATCACTGTGTTTTCAAATTTATTATAATATAGTCATTGAACAAAACATGCAATATAATCTCTAAACTTTCAAATTTGTAACAACGTGAAAAACTCATCAAATTTAATTGTCAAATTTGATTATGTAATGACTTAATTATTTACAAACAGTTTTTTAATCAATTTACAAATTAAGTTTATTAAAAACTGCTTTTTTATTTCAAAACTTAACTTAGTTTTTGAAAACATTGATAAAAAAATTAAGACCTTACTTGGTAACCATTAAGTTTTTTGTTTTTGTTCTTAAAAGTTAAGCCTATATCACCCATATTTTTTACCATGATTTGCATATTTCTTAAGTACAATGGTCGAATTGTTAGCCAAATTTTAAAAATAAAAAAAAAAAAATTGAAAGCTACTTTGTTTTAGTTCTCAAAATTTGGCTTGGTTTTTTTAAACCAATAAATAGAAAAAAAAAAGAATTTGAAGGGAAAATACTATCCGCAGGCTTAATTTTAAAAAACAAAGACAAAAAATAAGATAGGTTACCAAACGAGACCTTCATTTTTTGTTTTTAGTTTTTGAAAGTTAAGTTTATTTTCTCCTCGTTTCTTACAAAGATTTGCATCTTTCTTAAGTACAATGGTTGAATTCTTAGCCAAATTCTAAAAAAAAAAAAAATTTTTTTTTTAAAAGTTACTTTTTTTAGTTTTCAAAATTTGGCTTGGTTTTTAATCTATTGGTAAAAAGTAGATCACAAAATAAGAAATTTGGAGGTGGAAGTAATGTCTATAAGCTTAATTTTCAAAAACAAAAATTTTAAAAAAATCAAATAATTACCAAATAGGGCCTAAATAACAAACGATGAAATTTAGATGTAGGACGTGTGTTTGTAACCTTAATTTTCAAGAACTAAAAATCCAATGATTATTAAAGGATGCCTTCATTTTTAAATATCTACTTTTTGTTTTTAGAATTTAACTAAGAATTGAACTCTTCGTTAAGAACTTGCAAGAAAACAAGCATATTTTTTTTGAAAAATGAAATGGTTATTATAGAAAAGTTTAACCATAAATGTATCTACTCTTAGGTTAAGACTACTCTCTCTACCCTACATTTGTTTGCTCCCTCTTATCAATTCACTTAATTCTCCCTTTTTCCTTTCAAGAGTTTTTTTGAAAAGTGATTTTACCCTTACAACCCCCTCCAAAATATATGCATAGAAAAATCAGAAGTGATTCTTGATTTTGTAAGCAAGAAGATTTGGTTTGTCATTACTTTGAATTGTATTCCAACTTATCAAAACAATGTTTTCTAGAAGGGACATGTGTAAGTATCCTAGCTAGGGAGTGACCACAAAGTTGCTATGAGGTATTTTTTTTCTTTTTTTTTCTTTTTTTTTCTTTTTTTTTTTTTTTTTTTTTTTTTTTTGGTAAGAGTTAGTTTTGTCTTAATTGTTTCATTGATTTGTAAAGCCTATTTGGATGATAAGTTATCTTCTTATTGAAATAGAAGATAATTTTGTAAGCGTTTGGTTTAAGATTTTAAAAATGTCAAGAATTAAGTATGTTTAGGAATAAAATATCTGAAAATAAAGTTGCTGAGAATCAAGGATGACTTTGTTTGTTTGTACATGAAAATATTATCAAAATTTTATGGTAACAAATTAGCTTTGTATTTTATTTATAAAATTTTGATACATTAATTGATAAACAATAAATTTAATTAAGATGTTTGAGCAAAATTAATTATTTAACTATCAAATAATCATATCAATTAAATTATTAATTACAAATATTTATAAAATGGGTAATTTATAATTAAAGTCATTTGATTACATGATTTGACGACTCAATTTGATGAATTTATGTAAATATGATGTATTAACTAATAAAACAATCAAAATCTATTTAAAAAAATATAACATTTTGTGATTAAAAAAATAATGAATTATAATTAATCAATGACAAACTAATTATAATTATTACAAAATAATCTCATAAAATATTAATCATAATGATAATTAATTAACTACATATATAATTTATTAATGAATTAATAGTATCAACGCATCGGTTATTTATGGTTTATTATATAATTAATTAATTAATTAATTAATGAATCTGGAGTACTTAAATTAAAAAATTTAATACAATTTTCTAAATTATAAATCTAATATTCATATATTAATTAATTTTAATAGTATAAAATAAAAAAATAAATTCATGTATTAAAAAAAGAGAGAGTGTAGGTATCAAGAAAACCCACGCTTTTGGATGGGTATCATCCATGGGCATAAGAAATGAATGGGAATAGCTTATTCTTATGCCTAAAGCTTCAAAACTTGTATCAAACAAGGGGATATGTATCCCTTACCCATTCCCACCCTTATTCGTATCCTAATTCCCTTCATCCAAATGCCCCCTAACGGTAATTGTTTTAAATAACAAAACTACTGAAAATATTTTTAAAAATAACAAACTATCATTATTTATGCTTGATAGACAAGGACATTTTGCTATACTTGTGAATAAGTTGACTTATTTTTCTGTATTTGCAAACAATCCAATTTTTAATGTTTTTTTTTAAATAAGAAGAAATAACCTTTAAAGGTTGTTAATTAGTTTTTGGGCAAAATGCACTTTTGGTCCTTGAGGTTTGAGGTTGATGTTTGGTTCTTAAAGTTTCAAAACAAATAATTTAGTCCCTGACTTTTGGAAAATGATTCTAAATGGTCCCTTATTTAACTTTAACCTAATGGAAAGATGATTAGACTGTTATATCATGACGCAGATGGGATGACATCTCGATTAAACTTGATTACTTATTAGACAAAGTAAATAAGTGTTAAAATGTTAACAATCTAATCATCTTGCTATTAGGTTAAACTTAGGTAAGGGACTATTTAGAATTATTTTCCAAATATCAGGGACTAAAATGTTTGTTTTGAAACTTCAACGACCAAATAGACATCAATCTTGAACCTTAGGGACCAAAAGCGCATTTTGCCATTAATTTTTTTAGAGATATTTTTTCAAGCCCTAATCAAAAGTTCTGAGACCGTTTTGACCTTCCTTTTAAAAGGAAAAAAAATTAATACAAGTCTGTTTGGTAGAGAATTTGAAAACAAGTAATTATAAATGAAAACAGAGTTGTATTTTATGTTTGCAAATATGTATTAGTAATAAAATTTAGAAATTGGATTATAATTTTAACAATTGTAAACTAGTTGTAGTTACCTACTAAATATTAATTGACAATAAATTATTTTAATTTATTATGAGCAAATTTTTTGTTAAAAAATTGTATAATTATTGTTTTGTAATATTATATAATTTATAGGAAAAATTGAAATTGGTTTGGAGTAAGTTAAAATTTAGATCTTAGGTTTATCATTAGAATTTATCTCATATTGTTTGATAAAAACTTCATATAAATAGTCCCAATGTTAGGGACTAGTTAGGAGGATTGAACAAGCAGTTAGGTACTATTTAGGAGGATTTAACAAACTATAAGGACTATATATGAAGTTATATCAAACCATAAGAACTAAATTTTAAATTTTAAAAGTATATGAACTAACTTTTAACTTTATCCAAATCATAGGGACTAAACTTGGAATTTAATCTAATTCAATTTAAAATACATTACATAATACATATTTTAATTTTTTAAAAAATGAATTGTATTTATAACATAACATAATATGTTTCTAAATGTTTTTATCTTTATTTGATATAATTTTACGTTTTAGATTTTAGAATTCAAATTTTGGATAGAAAACATAAAATGGTTGTTTTCAGAATTTACACTTTTGATCACAGACTAAACGACCCTAACTAACTCCTTTTTCTTAGAATTATCCTGAAAAACTCCACTTTACTCCAATTGATTGATAACTACAAAATAGCCAAATATACATGTAAAAACCTTAAATAATCATCTATAACTAACCATAACTAACGCTTAAGGATATATGAACATGAACGTTGAATAGGATCCCATCAAATATAAGGGAGAGGAGAGAGAAGAGCCAATGGGAGGGTTGGAAGTGGAGTCTTTTTTTTTTAATCATTTTATTATTCTGGCATTGTTTTTTAATATGCAAAATCTAAGTGTGTTGTGTCAAATTTTAAGTATAGTTAATAGAGTGAATGAGTGTTGTTTCACAAGATTAGATCTTAGTTTAAATGAGTAGTACATAGGTTAGCACCAAATTTTATTGATAGAAAAATATCGCTGGATGATAAAAATAAAAACAAGGTAATATAATCAGAAAATTCATGAGGATAAATAATCGTATGGAATTGATTTGATCTATTAGACTTATAAATCAATTAATTAGATTACCAAGATTGTTCGTGCAAACTACTCTCCATAAGTTAAAAAGAACAAAGATAATAACTAACTCGCTAAAGACCAACTAACTCCGTTGGAGCCAAAATTTGGATAATAAAAAACATACCTGACCTTATTGTGACAAACAATGGTAAATTTGTAATTTGGAAAAGAATATGACCTCTAAGATGGAAAGATCTACAAATCGGTGTGCTACTTGCCACATAGCTCTAATGCTTAAGTCAGAAGATGTAACCGTGTAGCAAGTAGAAAGTTTGAGTATTAGAATTGACTTACTTCCATTGGAGTTATCTTGATGTATTTACAAGTGTAATTATCCTAGAAACCCTCCCCTTAGGGTTTTTGAGTTGTTTTCAGTTTTCCATTTGGCTTCTTAGCCTTGGGCCTGCGAGGGAAGTGTCCTATTTGGTAATTTGTTAGGGCCAGCCTCGACTAAGGCCGAGGCCGAGAACCTCATTTTAGTTATATTTTGCACCTACAATGATCACTTGGGTTGGGGCATGCAGTAGGCATTTGGTGAGACTCGGCCTTGGGTCAAGGCCCAAGTCAACCTCTTCTCCTAGGTTCATTTTGGTCCTAAGTTGTCATCTTTAACCTAAATCATGCTATCTTCTCGACTTTACTACTCATGTTCTCGCTAAATGTCATTTGTGCCCTTTGGACCAAAATCACCCATAACAAACTCGATTGTAATATTCTAAAACTACATTCTTCTCTAGCCTTTAATAATGTGAAAGACAATGAGATTTCTTCTTTTAAAGACCTCTTAAGGGACCCATAGAGCCTAATCATTCTCATATTACATAACATCCTTTAGTTCTGCAATGTATGATCTAATCTAAATCAATTACGATAAAATTAAGTTTTCATGACAAAAGAGCATAGTCAAATGGTGTGGAGAGAGAGGAATTGTTATAAAAGCTAAAATATGCATTCGTGGTAGAAAAAAGCAAATATGTTCAAATTTTTGTACACTATGACACTTTTTGAATGTCACAAATCTATGAACAAATAATTCATGGCCAAGATTATTATTATCAACAATAAACAATTAAACGCACGAATAAGGTAATGCATGTTACATCAATCCCTAAGGTAATGAGTTTAGCCGCCCATACTTTATTATTATAAAATCTAAACTCATAAAAAAAAAAAAACTATAATAATACTACAAAACAAGAGAGAGAAAAAATAATTGTTCGTCTGATTGGATTTAGTATCCTTAATCTCATAGATCTTGTAGTTAGTAATTTGTAAATACAATTTATTTATTTAATAAAATAATAAGTATTTTATTTGACATTTAGATTTCTTTAACTCAATCTAATAAACTAAGATCCAAGACTGTCTAATATAGCTTGAACAGTATGTGGTAGATATATAAGTAGATCATGTTTAAGCAATAACCTAAAAGGTTTGCAGTGCATGGATAAGGTTGGTTGTCTTATCTTCGTGACACCGTGGATACGACCCATTTGTTAACTATTATATGAGTTGTAAATGTTACAGACGATATGATCCATATTGTTCATTTGGAGATATGTGAGTGGGGGTATCCTGTATAAAGAGTTTATATAAGACCAGACCGCGAAATGATTGAAGAGAATAACATTTCACAAGGATGACCATAGATGACTTGACCTTAATCCTGAGTAAATTGTGAACTCCTATTTATGAGAGGAATCCTTTGATCTATATGGGTGAGAATGACCAGTTCTACCAACTCAATATGCCTACCATTTTGGAGATTTGTCCGAGTGGGGAGCTAGGAATACAATTATACAAGATGAAATTCACTCATTCCCATAGTTAGGGAAAGTAGATAAATTGCCCCCTTAATAACTAATTCTGGGTCTTGAACAATGAGGCCTCACCCTCTCATTGGTCCGAGAGAGGTTAGTTTATAGTTGAACTATAGACTGTTTACATATTAGAAGGATCAGTGGTACTGAAAGAGTTAGATGTAATTATAGGAGCAAAACGATAATTTAACCCAACTTAGATATAAGCAATTCATGAATGGTCAATTTACTATTGATTGGTTATATCCATGGACACAGAAATATATGTATAGTGCGAAGAGTGCATCTATCGATCTTTAGTGGAGTGACCGATAGTTAATGAATGTCGATTAATCCAATTAAAGAGTTTAATTGATTAACTCGTATCATTGAAGGTTCTAATTTGTAGGCCCACAAGGTCCCCTTGTTAGCTCACTAAAGATAAAAACAAGAATATTTGTTTTTGAAATAATTTCAATTGTTCAAATTATTTAAGCTTTAATTGATTAATCTCGTATCATTGAAGGTTCTAATTTGTAGGTCCACAAGGTCCCCTTGTTAGCTCACTAAAGATAAAAACAAGAATATTTGTTTTTGAAATAATTTCAATTGTTCAAATTATTTAAGGAAATTTAAGCTATTAATTATATTATATGATTAATATAAAGTATAATGTATATTGATACATTATAATATATAGTTCATTATAAATATGATTTATAATTAAACTATATAAATATTTGAAGAGATTCAAATATTATTTATATAAATACTATAGGTTAAAATTTAATGTGAATATGATTCATATTAAAATTATAGGTTATAAGAAAGAGTTGCATGTTAACATGATTATAATACATAATATAATATGATTTATTAAATATTTAGTTAACCATAAATATTATATTATTATAGTATAATATTCAATAAATCCCTATGAAAGGGGACTTATTTTTGCATAACATAATTAACTCCCTCTTCATCACTCTTCTTCTTTAATTTGTGTTTTGGGAAAACCAGAATATAGAAGAATACAGAAAAACAAACTCTCTAAAATTTTCCAAGAGAATTCTCTCTCCGTTTCACACATTCCATGCTCTTCCAAAACCGTTGTTGAAGTCCACACATCTATTCCTTATATCTTGAGAATAATGAGGAAGATCATTTGGTGGTGTCCCTACTTATTGAAGTTCTCTACTATTCATGAAGGGGAAGAAGAGTCCTTGTGTTCATGATTCGTAGAGGGGAATTTTGTGAAGAGTGTTTTCGTCAAGGGTAAGTTTTCTCCGATAGAGTAAAGATGCAAAATGCGGAAGCTAACAAAACTATTAAGCACTCTAATTACATTTAATTTGAGTTTAAAGCATGCTAAAAAACAGTTTTTCTGAAACAAAGGTTTCTAGAATATATACCTTTGTAGATTCCCTCTTTGATTCTTGTTCTCTACATGAAATTGGATTTTCAAATCACTAGTAGACCACCAAAGGGATCTTCTCTACTATTTTCAGTCTTGGATTGAGTGGTGGAAACTCAAAATTAGGAGAATTGGATAAGGGATTGGAAGGTTTGAGAGAATTTCAAAAATCTCAAAGTTTTCAATAAATCAACATGCATCTCCGCTCCAACTTCTGAAATTGAAGTATTTAACAAGTTTAAGCATGCAAGCACTTAGTCTTTCAGCTAATTGACACTTCAATTAGCACCGAATGAGTGGGCAAGATGTTGATTTGTAGAAAAATCCACTAAAGACCCCAAATTTAAAATAAATTCAATCACAAATTCATTTTTCAATTTACATTAATTCAATTTAAGAATAATTTAAATCTTAATTCCATTTCTATAAATTGAATTTAAAAATGAAAAATTGATTTAATTTTAATTAATTAATTAATTAATAGTTTAATATCAAATATTAAATTAATAGAACATCTAATTTAAACATGAATCCCTATTCATGTTATCAATATTTGAATATTTTATATTCTCCAATTTCGTTTAATTTGAACAAAATTAAATGTTTAATGATAATATAATTATCCAAACCCTTAATTGAATTTCAACATTTCAAATTCAAACCCTAATTTCGAATTTGAATACTTCAAAGTCGTTCAATATTCTAATCCAAGGTGTAATGTTTTATGAGCTAATAGAGAGGCCTACAGATCATGAGCTCCAACAATTTGAGATTAATTGGCTAAACACTTTAAACCGAATTAATCAATATTTGTTAACCATCGAGACATACCACTATAGCTTGATGGTTGCACTCTTCTCACTATAGATATATTTCTGTCCACATGATTTAATTATGATCAGTAAGTCGGTCCTTCACAGGTCGTTCATATTTATAACCAGGTCAAAATTGTCGTTTTATCCCTATAAATACATCTTACTCCTTAAGCTCCCACTGATCATTTGTTGAATAATTGGTTTACAGTCCAACTAATAAACCATGTCCCTCTTGGCCATGAGAGGGTAGGGCCCCTTTGTTCAAGACCAGGAATCAGTATTTAAGGGAACAATCTATCTACTAATCCTAATTTGACTAGGAGTGAATTCCATCTTGTGGGACTATGTCCCCAGCTATCTATCTAGTCTTATCCCCAAAATGGGAGACTTGTTGAGTAGTGTTGTTGAACTTACTCTCACCTATGCAGATCAAAGGATAATCCCAAATAAACAGGAGTTCATAGTTAGCTCAGGACTAAGATCGAGTTACCCTAGGTCATTGAATTGAAACAGTTAGTTTTAACAGTAAACAGTCGTTATAAAGAAAAGTGACTATTTCATGGCCCAGTCTTATGCAAAATTCTTTTTCATAGGATTCCCCACTCGCATGTCTCCACATGAATGATTCCGGGATCACATCATTTATAACAGTATACAAAGTAGGTCGCATCCATATTGTCCCCAGAACGAGGTACCCAATATCATCCATATACTTATAGACTTTTTTGGTTATATACTATAACTTGATCCTCTTTTATGTCTCTACATAAAGTTATAGTATTCATACTATAGTCATGGATTCGTTTATTAGATTTTATAACATAATGCAATTTCAATTTGAATAACACTTTTATTGAATAAATCCTTCAATAATACTTTTATTGATAAATAGAATATATTTTCATGATTACAAACTACGAGTTTTAGGACATTCCTGACAATCTTCCACTTAGACTAAAACTCCAGTGGGTTACAGATATATACAAATATATAATATTGAGAAAAGAGAAAATACAATAAACTAGGGCATTTATATACACTTGACATTCTTCCACTTGCCCTAGATTTATGAAACTCGTAGTCCCAGTTCGACTGGGTGACCCTCGAACACTTTAGTCATGAGAGCATTTGTAAATAGATTAGCAAGATTATCTTTAGAGGTTATTTTTGTGACTATCATGTCTCCTTGGTGTACTATCTCCCTGATGTGATGGTACTTTCGCTTGATGTGTTTTCCTCATTTGTAGCTCCTAGGTTCCTTTGAGTTAGCAACTGCTCCACTGTTATCACAATATAGGGTGATCGACAGATGCATATTTGGAACCACTTCCTAATCCACTAGGAACTTTCTAAGTCATACTTTCTTTAACTGCTTCACATGCAGCTATATGTTCAGCCTCCATCATGGAATAAAAAATACAATTCTATTTGATGTTTCTCCACACTATTGCTCCTCTGTTGACAATGAATACTGATCCTGAAGTATATTTCTTAGAATCTACATCAGTCTGAAAATCAGAATCGGTGTATCTCGTAAGGATCAAATCTATAGGACCATACAAGAGCATATAGTCCCTCGTTCTCCAAAGATACTTGAGGATGTTCTTAACAACAGTCCAATGGCTATGTCCAGGGTTGGATTGAAACTTGCTGACGATTCCAACTGCAAAGCATATGTCGGGACGTATACATAACATAGCGTACATCAAGCTCCCAACTGCTGATGCATAAGAAATTCTTTTCATTTCCTCAACTTCTTGAGATGTCTTAGGACATTGTTCCTTAGACAAATGAATTTCGTGTCTAAAATGTAGCATACCCTTTTAGGAAATTTGCATGTCAATATAAGATGCTTGAGATAGCGCTAGTGTTCTTTCTTGAGATTCCGAACAATTTGGATTCACCAAGAACATGTTGGGCATCTCCCAAATCTTTCACTTGAAATTGCGATGCTAGCCATCTTTTTAAATCAGCAAGGAATCCCGTCTCATTCCTAATAAGCAGGAAATCATCAACATAAAGAACAAGAAAGCTACAATCTTGTTGATATCTTCTTATAAACACAAGGTTCATCAACATTCTGTTCAAAGCCATAAGATTTAATCGTAGTGTCAAACCTTATATTCTAAGACCGAGATGTCTGTTTTAATCCATAAATGGATCTATTAAGCTTGCAAACTTTTTGCTTTTGACACTGTTCAATAAATCATTCTGGTTGAGACATGTAAATTCTTTCATCAAGATGACCATTCAAAAAGACTATCTTAACATCCATTTACCAGATTACATAATCAAGAAAGCAACAATGGATAAAAGTATTCTAATAGATTTAATCATGGCAACAGGAGAGAAGGTTTCTTCATAGTCTACTCCCTCTCTTTTTGTAAAACCTTTTGGTCTCTTTTTCTCTTGTACATCCATTTGCAACCAATATGTTTTACCTATATATGGTTGATTTACAAGTTCCTTGATAGAATTGAAGTACATCTACTCCATTTCTAGGTCTATGGCTTCTATCCATCGATCTCTATCTACATCTTTCATTGCCTGTCTAAAGGTTAATAGATCCTTTAAGCCATCACCAGGTATGACAACATGAGTTTCTGTTAAACCCATATAACGGTCGGGTTGTTGAACAACCCTCCCACTACGTCAAGCTATTCTCATCTCATGAAAAGGATGTGATGGAGCAACAACTCTTATTGAAGGACCAGCTTGATCAATAGCTTTTGTTGATATATTTGTAGATTCTTTGGACATTTCATCTAATACTAGTTTACTGCGAGTTTATGATTCTTATGTGATACTCTTCTAAGAATGTAACATTTATCAATACAAATACCTTATCTTCTTGAGGATCATAAAATAGACCACCTTTTGTTTCTTTAGGGTATCCTACAAATAAGCATATTTTTTAACGCCATTCCAACTTCTTAGGGTTTTGCATCAACACGTGTGTTGGGCATCCCCAAATCCTGAAGTGACGTAAACCACCTTTATATCCTCTCCATAACGCATACTGTGATTCTGAAACATTTTTTGAGGGAACAATGTTCAGTATATGTGTAGTAGCTTGTAGTGCATATCCCCAAAAAGACTGAGGTAACTGGGTGTAACTCATCATTGCGAACCATGTCTAACAAGGTTCGATTTCTCCTTTCTGCTACACCAATTCTGTTGTGGTGTACCAGGTGCTGTGAGTTGGGATTGAATTCCATGTTCTACTAAATAGTTCTGGAATTGTAAATCCTTATATTCACCATCCCGATCTGATCGAAATATTTTTATTCTTTTACCTAATAGGTTCTCAACCTCATTTTTATATTCTTTGAACTTTTCAAGAGTTTTAGACTTTCAATTGTACGACATTCACGCATTTTCGAGAGGAATTCGATTTCTTCAATTTGTATCAGAGCCAAATAGTACAATTTTTTTTCCCAATATTAAGTGAAATTCAGAGAATAGGTGGGTAATTCCTGCATTTTGAATGTTGGGAGTTGCTGAATAGATGTTTCAAATTTTGGTACTAGATTTACTTCTCTAATCTGATTACAGTTGTAAGAGGCCATTATTTTTGGCATTCAATTACGCTATCGAGTCTATAAGTCTGTGTCTTGGAGCTTTCCTAAGTGTTGTTGGAGAAGGCAAGCAACAATGGAGCAAGATGGACAAAGTTCGAAGTAAAGAAATGCATTATGTGTTAGAGTATAAAGGGACAGCGTTGCAACATTGTCCTTTACGTTATAACATAGAAAGCCCATCATTGTGACACTGAGACCGAGTGTTGCAACGCTATGAGGAGCGTAGCATTACACTACCGCAAGTTCCAAACCCGTATTGCGATGCTTGGTTGGAGCATTGCAACGCTCCGAGCGTCAGACATGCGTGTGCTAGTGGTTTCCATGTCGTGGGTTCGATCCTTAAGGGCAGTTTTGGAGCATTTTTTTGTATTAATTCCAAATTATGTAATTTTATTTTATTTTTAATTAATTAAGCTAATATAATAGTTATATTGATTTAATTAATAATATTTTAGGATGTCAAAATTTGATCTATTTTAGCTCTTTATTGAATTTTACATGTCATGATTAAATTTATATGTTGCATAATGTATGCCATATAGTTTTAAAATCTCATCATAGGATAAACATTTTTATTATGCATCATATTTAATATAAATGTTATATTATATGATTACATGCATTGTTATGCATTTCCATGCATCATACTTTTAACGTAATTGTTATATATGTATGATGAATATGCTTTTAAATTTCACTAATGATTAATATAAGTATTATATTATATGATGAAAATGAAATTGCATTGATCATGAAATAATAAATATAATTGTTATATTTGATTTATATAATTAGATGCATGTTATAAGTTTTAATAATTTCATCAATTTATAAAAATTATAAGTTTAATGAATAAGATTAAAATCTATAATCAAGAGTTGCATGCAAATATATGTCTTAATTAATTTTAAATGGTTTTAAATTAATTCACCTAGACTTATGTTAAATATTTCTAGTATGATTAGAAATATGAAAAAAAATTTAGGATTAATTTAAAATAATAAAATATTAAATTTATAAAATAATTGTCTATAAAGGTCTTTTGTCTAAGGAAGGTTCTGTCTAAAACTGGGGTATGTAAGCTGACGGAAACAGAATACCCCTACCTGAGAACCGACCTGGAAGGTGAATTAGACAAATATTTTATAAGCATATAATACATTATTGGATTTATTAAAGTTTTTAATAAATAAAATCATATATTGTTAAGATATTCAATATAAACGTTATATTGAGAGAATTAACAACGACTTAGTTAAATTAGTTAGCCAGATTTATTTGAGTTAATAAACCCTAGGTTTTAAGACACCTAGGGGGAGGGGGGACGAGAGGGAATGTATATAATATATCATTTTTCCACTCACATTCTCCCTAAAAGTTCACACTGTGAGATCCATGCTTGACCTCGTGGTTTCTTACGCACACCCTACCTTAGAAAATTATTTACACGTATCAATATCAAGGTGAATGGAGATAGTGTTTAAGTAAGTTGGAGAAGGACATGTGTCAACACATCCTATGGTCTCCTTCATTAGTTTCTAAGGTTTTTCCATACCTAGCCTCGTGGTGCCTTAGGAGCGTCCCCCTTAGAAAAGTGTTTGCATGGAAGGGGATTGAACAAACTCCAGAAATAGAAAAGATCACTATAGTCAATTGCACCAATTATGTTCTTCCCTGAGGACGACTAGTTGCGGCGGGGCTATAGGGTTAAAAATGAAGGGTTACACTTACAAGAAAATATTAAAGATGTTAAGGATTTTTTGATCAAATCAATGGTAATTAAATATTATAGGAGTAAGAGCTACTTTGGTGTAATATCTAATTGAGAATGTCTCAATTCAATGAAGGAATAATTGTAGACCCCGAGGTGGCATTTATTTTAAATCACTAAAGTATCATTGCAAAAATTAAATGTTGTTAGGGTTCATTAAAATTTGTTAAACTGATTGGATTAAATGAGTTTTAGCAAAGATATCTAATTTAAATAATTGTTTTGTATCAACTACTTATAATCATGACTAACGTTATAATCTCCTTACTGAGTGCTGATAAATTAACCAGTGAGAATTACGCCACATGGAAAATACATTTAACACCGTCTTGGTCATCGACGACCTTAAATTTGTTTTAATGAAGGAATGTCCTCCAGCCTTTACACTCAGTGCATCACGAAATGTTTGTGATGCCCATGACAGGTGGACAAAGGCCAATAATAAGGCTTGAGTCTACATTTTGGCAAGTTTAATTAAATTCTTGACCAAAAGAGATGAGACCATGGTCACTACACGTGAGATCATGGAGTCATTGCTTTAGATGTTCGGGCAACCATTCACATATCTCAAGCATGATGCTCAGGATGAACGAGGGATCATCTATTAGGGAACATGTCTTTAACATGATGTTCCACTTCAAATTGGCAGAAATAAACGGGGTTGTCATAGACATGTGCAACAAGGTAAACTTTATTTTGGAGACTCTTCCGAAGAGTTTCTTGCAGTTCCGCAGCAATGTTGTAATGAACAAAATAGAATATAACCTTACCACCCTTCTCAATGAGTTGCAGAATTACGAGTCCTTGATGAAAGTCAAAGGACAACACGGGAAGGCAAATGTTGCCAATTCCTTAAAAAATTTCCATAAGGGTTCTACCTCTGGGACTAAGTCTACGCCTTCTTCCTCAGGCTCAAAGAAATGGAAGAGAAGAAAGATGGTAAGGAGAATAAAGCTAGCCCTGCTGCTGCTACCCAGAAGGGCAAAAAAGTCAAGATTGCAAAGAGAACCTATTTTCATTGCAGCCAGGATGAGCATTGGAAGAGAAACTGTCCAAAATACTTAGTCGAGAAGAAGAAAGCAAAAGAAGGTAGATATGATTTATTGAGTTTAGAAATTTTTTTAGTGGAAAATGACAATTCTGCCTAGATACTTAATTCAGGGGCCACTAACCACATTTCTTCTTCATTACAGGAAATTATTTCCTAGCAGTAGCAAGAGGCTAGAGATACTACTCTACGGATTGGGACAGGGCAGGTCGTCTCGGCGGTTGCAGTAGAAAGTTTGAAGTTGTTTTTTTGTCAAAATTTATATTGCTAGATAATGTATATTTTGTTCCTCATTTTAAGAGAAAATAATTTCTTTATCTTATTAATTGGAACATTCATATAGTATATCTTTTGTTCATAAAAAAAGTGTTTATCTCGAAAAATGGTATTGGTATTTGTTCAGAAATATATGAAAATAACTTATATGTATTGAAGCCGTTAGCATAAAAAATGCTCCATAGTGTAGAAATGTCCAACACTGCAACTACACAAAATAAAAGACTAAAAGTTTCTCCAAAACAAAATGCCCATCTTTGACATGTAAGACTCGGTCACATAAATCTCAATAGGATTGAGAGGTTGGTCAAGAATGGACTTCTAAAGGAGTTAGAAGAAGATTCTTTACCTGTATGTGAATCTTGTCTAGAAGGAAAAATGACAAAATGGCCTTTTACTGGAAAAGGTCATAGAGTCAAAGAGCCCTTGGAACTTGCATTCATACCTTTTTGGTCCGACGAATTTAAGGCAAAAAGAGAGTATGAGTAGTTCATCACTTTTATAGATGATTATTTTTTATATGAGTATGTATACTTAGTGAAACATAAGTCTAATACACTTGAAAAGTTCAAGGAGTACAAGACCGAAGTTGAGAATTTATTGGGTAAAAAAACACTTCGATCAGGTTGAGATGGAGAGTATATGGATATGAGATTCTAGAACTATTTAATAGAACATGGAATCACATCTTAACTCCTAACACCTGGTACACCTCAACAAAATGGTGTATCAGAAAGGAGAAACAAAACCCTATTTGACATGGTTCAATATGATGAGTTATGCTTTTCTACCTAACTCGTTCTAGGGTTATGCAGTGGAGACTGCAACATATCTATTGAACCAAGTTCAATCAAAAAGTGTTTGTGAAATACCTTTTGAATTGTGGAGAGGTCGTAAAAGTAGTTTACAACATATCGGGATTTAGAGGTGTCTGGCAAACGTGCTAGTAGCCAACCTAAAAAAATTGGAATCCCATTCAAAATTATGCTTCTTTGTAGGCTATTTCCAAAGAAACGAGAGATGCTCTCTTTTATGATCTAAAAGAGAATAAAGTATTTGTATCGACAAATGCAACTTTCTTGAAGGAAGACTACATTAGAGAGCATAAACCAAGAAGTAAAATCGTATTAAATGAACTTTCCAAAAAATCTACTGAAACTTCAACAAGAGTTGTTGAATATGTTGGGTTTTATATCCTAAAACTGGGGTTTGTAAATAATAAACTTATTCTATTATCAATGAAGATGTTATTGAGGTTTATTCAATAAAGTTGTTATTGAATGTATGAATTGCTCATTTCATTTTAGAAAATCCAAAATCCAATAAATTAAGATCCATGGTTGTAACATGAATACTTGGACTTTATATAGAGACATAAAAGTAGATCAAGTTCGAGTACATAGCCTAAACGATCTATAGTATACGAGTAAGACTGGGTACCTTATTCTGAAGACACTATTGGATGTGGCTCACTTTGTATTTAGTACAAACGATGTGATCCTAAATCGTTCATGTGGAGACATGTGAGTAGGGGCGTCCTATGCAAAAAAATTGTATAAGATCGGGCCAAGAAATAAGTCAATTTTACTTTATAATGTTGTTTACTGTTTAAGATTGACAATTTCAAAGCGATAACCTAGGTAACTTAACCTTATACCTGAACTAACTATGAACTACTATTTATTCGGGATTATCCTTAAATTTTCATGGGTGAGGGTTGACTTAACAGCGTCGGCTCAATAAGCCCCTCATTTCAGGGGTAAGACTAGGAAGATAGCTAGAGGTATAGGGTACAAGACAAAATTCACTCCTACCCACTTTTAGGGATAGTAGAGAGATTGTTCCCTTAAGTGCTGACTTCGAGTCTTGAACAAAGGGCCCCACCCTTTCATTTGTTGGGTTTTATGTCCTAAAACTCGTGGTTTGTAAATAATCAAACTTGTTCTGAAAATTCAATAAAGTTGTTATTGAATATATGAATTACTTATTTCGTTTTTAGAAATAAATCCAATAAATTAAAGAATCCATGACTATTACATGAGTACTTGAACATTATGTGAAGACATAAAAGTGGATCAGGTTAGCGTAAATAGTCAAAATGGTCTATAATATATGAATAACATTGGGTGCTTTATTTTGGTAACACTATTGGATACGTCCCACTCTATAGGTGTTACAAGGAGTTGTAAAGTGCTACAAACGAAGTGATCCTGATTCGTACATGTCATGACATGAGAAGTGGGGGCGTCATGTGCAATGAGTTTGTACAAGATCGGACCACAAATAAGTCACTCTTACTTTATAATGTCGTTTACTGTTTAAGACGGACTATTTCAATGTGATGACCTAGGTAACTTGACTTAATCCTGAGCTAACTATGAACTCATGTTTATTTGGGATTATCCTTAGATTTGCATAGGTGAGGGTTGATTGAACAGCACCGACTCAATAAACCTCCATTTCAGGGGTAATTTTTTAATTAATTTTTGTAGCCCAAAATTAATTGTTGAATTAAAAGGTCAAATTCAGATTAAAAGTCAAAATTGTTGACTAGATCAAAATTAGATTATAAGTCAAAATTGTTGATTATGTCAAAATTGGATAAAAGTCAAATTGTTGCCTCGGTTAAAATTGAGATAAGGTCAAAATATTGACTATAGACTTTGAGAGTCAAAAAGTCAAAATGTTGACTATAGACTTTGAGAGTCAAAGTTTGACCATTTGACTAAGTTAGTTGAAAAATCCAAGATTGATTTAGTGGGAAAAATCCAATTTTTGTAAATTTGATTAAACTATTGTTGCTAGGTGTTCATCCCTCTTTAAGATACTAATCCCACTTAGAGTAGATGGAATTTTGAATATCAAATTTTCATTAACCCAAATTTGCATGTTTTGCATGATCTTTCCTATAAATAGAATGGTTCTCTATGAAATTACCGCTTAGAAAAAATAGAAATTCTTGAGATTTTGAAGAACCCTAACCCTAATTCTCTCTCAAACCCTTGTTAAATTTATCTCCAAAATTTATCATTCACTAGATCCCACTATCCTGTTCTAAAGGCAGAGAATAGTCAGGAAGACTTTTGTGGTGGTCTACGAACTGATCATGAGAAGAAGAGATCATAATCAAGGAGGAATTTGGGCTACAAATGCTATATTTTTTTACCCTAATTTGGTTCTATAAACATGCATGCTTATTTCCTTTTAATTAACGAAATTAGAGTACTTGATATCTAAATTTCTTTCACTCGTTAATAGTTAACTCCTTCAATTGGTATCAGAGAATGATTAAAGTACTCAATTTTGGTTAATTATGAATTGGTGGGTATTTATTCATGTGATGGGTGCATGTGTGCTAAAATGGTTTTTTGGTCTTTGGCATATTTTATTTCCTTAAAATCTGTAATAACTACTGTAATTGCTCGGTGTTAAACGGGCTTTATTATCTCATGAAAGGTCCATAAATTTGCTAGAGCCATTAGAATTGTTTTTAGCTTGAAATTGATCGGAATTAGTAAAGAGGACAACTTCAATTTCAAAAAGAAAAGGCTTCCAGACCTAGATTGGCCTCCCAGACCCGAGACCCGCTCCACAACCCGACGTGAGGTGACGCCTGACCCACGAGATGACGCCTGACGTAATACTGCAGCTCCAGACCCGACCCACGACTCGCGTCTGACCCGATTCGTGAAGACGTTCACCCACATGCGTCCGAGACCCGAGCTCCAACCCCTTCCTGACAGGTTCGTGGAGTTGGCTTAGCCGGTCTATATGGTTTGGATCAGTCTGGTTCAACCGTTTTGACCGGATTTTGGGCGATTTTTGGTGTTTTGCAACCGATTCTTTCAATTTGGATTTAGTGTCCTAAATCACATATATCTTGTAGTTTGTAATTGTAAATATAATTTATTTATTTAATAAAATTAGAAGTATTTTATTTGACATTTAGATTTCTTTAACTCAATCTAATAAAATAAGATCCACATTTGTTCAATGAAACTTGAATAGTATGTACTGGACATACAAGTAGATCATGTTCAAGTAATAACCTAAAAGGTCTGCAGTACATGGATAAAGTTGGATGTCTTATCCTGGTAACACTGTAGATACGACCCACTTTGTAACTATTACATGAGTTGTAAGTATTACAAACGATATGATCCATATTGTTTATGTGGAAACATGTGAGTAGAGGTATCTTATATAAAAGGTTTATATAAGATCGGACCGCAAAATGATTGGTTTCTCTTTATAACACCGTTACTTGAAGAGATTAACATTTTACTAGAATGACCATGGTGACTTGACCTTAATCTTGAGTGAATTGTGAACTTCTGTCTATGAGGAAAATTCTTTGATTTGTATGGGTGAGAGTGGCTAGTTTTACCGACTCAATATGCCTACCATTTTGGAGATTTGTCCAAGTAGGGAGCTGGGAACACAGCTACACAAGATGGAATTTACTCATTCCTGTAGTTAGGGAAAATAAATAAATTATTCCCTTAATAGCCAATTTTAAGTCTTGAACAATGAGGTCTCAGCCTCTCATTGGCAGAGAAGTTTGTTTATAATTAGACTATAGACTATTTATTCATTATAGAGATCAATGATACCTAAGGAGTTAGATGTAACTATAAAGTTAAAATGGTAAATTGACCCAACTGTAGATATGAGCAATTCGTGAAGGGTCAACTTACTGTTGATTGGTTATATCCATGGTCATAGAAATATGTTTATAGTGCAAAGAGTGTAGCTGTCGGTCTTTAGTGGAGTGACCAACAGTTAATGAATGTTGATTAATCCAATTAAAGAGTTTAATTGATTAATCTCATATTGATATGTTAGAAAGGGAGAGAAAAATATGTGTCTTATGTTATGCGTTAATCTCCATGCGTCGAAGGTCATGCGTTGAACTAGAAAATATACAATATGCGTTTAAGCATGTATGCGATGACCATGCGCTCCTATCACAAGTTTTCTCGCTTTCTTGCAAAGTATAACGAGAATGCAAGTTTCTCGGGGTGATCTGGGGTCGAACACAGGGACTTGTAACTCAATAAAGTTTGTGAAGTAATGCATTTGAGGCGATGAATAAAAGTAAAAAGACAGAATTTAAAGGGTTATGCGCTACTCCTACTCCTAACTAAACAGATTGAGCGATGGAAGTTTAACTATGAGAATTGGTAGAGATGCGACAACTGTTAAGGCGTAATAAGATGCTTGAAGAAATAGAATTGTGGAGGGGACAAATTCACCGCGGTATTAAGCTTGGTCGTAAGGGTAATCCCAGCTTGCCACACTAACGCATCGCATACCTTTCAGTGGTCAACATGCTTATATCTCTATAATGCATGGTTGCGTTGAGCATAAGATTATTCCTATCTCTAGGAACACTGCTTACTTTGCTTAGTGAGTTCCACTACTTACCCTCTCGGGCAGTGGTTATAGCTGCTCAACTCATGGACAAGCATTGCAATAGTCTCGTACTAAGAAAAGAGGATTGACTCGTTATACTCGTACAACGTACATCTCTCGGTGGGTTACTACATGCGCCATATCTCTATGCTGCATGATTGAGTATGCGATAGCTCTTGCAATCTACACTTAATTCACTGCAATGAAAGTAAAAGATGATAATGAAGAAGAAAATGATGAAAATGGTGTTGAAGGAACTTAAAGAAATGCATTGATTACAAAATGTATTAATGTCTTAAGCCAAAATGTAATACAATATAGAAATAAGAACAAAGATGGAGGGCTAGATGTAGGCAATCTGATGCTTCCATCAAATGTATGTCAAGGTTGTCAGTGGTGCCATAAATGGGTAGTGGAGTAGTCTCTCTCGAGATCTATCTCCGGCGAAACTCCGGTCGTCACTCGGAAGGGGCTGTGGAGGTGAAGAATCCTCAAAGAGTGTCTGCTCATGCTCTCATCTGTGATCACAAAGATCTTCCTTAAGGCATAAACTCGGATGCTTTGAAGTTGGGCTCTTAGGCTTTATTTATAGAGCTCAAACGCCGACAGCATTGGTGGTCCCACTCTAAATCACTGTCACTTCTGACGCGATAGGTGAAATTTCAACATCACCTTATCTTGTTGATACTCCCAAGGTGTGCCTTCATGCTTGTTTCTCCTGAAGTATCAACGCATTCCACTCACTTTGCGATCGGTCTTCTATCACGGTTATCACTCTGTAGCTGCGGCATTCCGTGCGATGAACTTGTCTTCTTGAAGATTAACGCATGCGATCAACTTTGCGATGGTCTAGGATCAACGCATGTGATCGATTCCTACGATAGCTATAAAAATAGACATTTTGACGCAAAATGATGCATAATATATGGTTAGCAGAGATTTTCAATGCTGATCGAGCAAGCTCACTTTTCACATGAATTCTTAGTATTATCAACGCATATTCTGCTTATTAGCCTTCATAATTCTATGTAAAAACTAAAATAGCTTGTATTTCTACAAGCTATCACATATCATTGGAGCTTCTAATCTATAGGTCCATAAGGTTCCTTGTTAGTTCACTAAGGATAAAAACAAGGAAAATTTATTTTTTGAATAATTTGAACTGTTTAAATTACTTAAGGAAATTAAGCTATTAATTATATTAATATGATTAATATAAAGTGTAATATATATTAATACATTATAATATATAGTTCATTATAAATGTGATTTATAACTAAAACTATATAATATGTGAGAGATAAATAGTTGAAGAGATTCAAATATTATTTATATAAATACTATAGGTTAAAATTTAACATCAATATGGTTCATATTAAAACTATAGGTTAAGAGAGAGTTGCATTTTAATATGATTTTAATGAATATAATATGGTTTGTTAAATATTTAGTTAACCATAAACATTATATTATTATAATCTAATATACAATAACTCCCATGAAAAGGGAGTTATTTCTGTAGAACATGACAGGGAGTCATTGTAACTCCCTTTCCCTCTCTTTTCTTTTTTAATCTGTGTTTTGGGAAAACGTAGAATATAGAAGAATACAGAAAAATAAACTCTCTCTAAAATTTTCCAAGAGAATTCTCTCTGCATTTTACACATTTTGTTGTCTACCAAAAACGTTGTTGGAGCTCACACATCCATTCCTTGTATCTTGAGAATAATGAGGAAGATCATTTTGGTGGTGTTCTTACTTGTTTAAGTTCTCTACTATTCATGAAGAAGAAGGAGAGTGCCTGTGTTCATGATCCATAGAGGGAATTTCATGAAAAGTATTTCCGTCAAGGATAAGTTTTCTCTTCTTCAAATTCTCAGTAAAAAGCATGTTTAGAACTTCAATGTTTATCCTATAATTTTTCGCATATTTCCTTTCCTTGTATTTCATAGTTCTTCAAATTGAATTTTAATTGTACTACGTTCATGTGCTTCGCGAGGAATTCAATACCTTCACATCTCGTGTTCACCCTAATTTTCGTTCCAATATCAACGTTATTGAGTCTTGAAATCTCTTAACACTCAAAGTTCCTTCTTTTAACTCTCGAATTGGCTCAAAATCAATATTAGATTTGCTTTCTCACAAAAACTTATCCCTTAATTAAGCTAGAAAGTGATGTATTTGTACATAAATTTATCATAGCACAATGCTAGGGGCAACTCTCAACACATTGTCATAAGGCTACGTGAGAAATAAGAAAATCCATAGCATTAATGTAAATATAGAGTGTCGAAAAAATCGATTATCATGTCATGGAATGACCAGGGCCTTGAAACCACTTGCAACATGACTTCGATGGTAAACGTTTCACGCCAATTGCTCCCCAAGATACAACACTCTTTATAGACGAGCACTCATTAGAAAAAAGTTGAATCAATCAAAATTTTGCTTAGAGAGAAGCTATAGATGAAAAATAGAGAAGAAGAAATCTATGTTTAACCGAACCACATACTGATATATATATATATATATATAACATTAGATCTGTAATAGTCAAATGGTTTTAAGACATTACATTTGTAATCGTCAAAACATTTTCTAGTTTGCATCACATATTCTTAATTCAAATACGATAGGAAAATATTAAAATGCAAACAATAACTCATAGTACTCTTAAGATACCTAAGTAGTCGGTTATTAAGTTGGAATACGACATGACCTTGGTACTAATCGTCTCATGTTGGTTGCTCCTAAGGTTAATTCAACACTCTAGACATACAAGCACTCACGGTAAAATGTTAGAATCAATCAAAACTTTGCTTAGAGAGATTCATAGAGATGGAAAATAGAGAGAAAAAGAAATCTATGTTTTATCGAATCGAATATTGATCTATATATAGGACATTAGATCTATAATAGTCAAACGATTTTAAAGTATTAGATCTGTGACAATCAAATGATTTTATTACATAAGATTTTCCATGGCCAAATGGTTTTAAAGCATTAGATCTGTCGAAACGTTCTTCAGATTTATGATGTTAAAAAATTAATGTCACAAAATTAAAAAACTTCCCATGTGGAACAAAATCAAAAGATATTTTTGACAAGTCATTCCTTACAATGACAACTCATTCTCAACAGTTAAGTGATAGAAACCAAATATTCGTAGTGTCGAGATGCTCTTTACAACGTCACAATGCTTTGTTTACAAAAAATTGAGTGCCAAGACACTATTGACCGTGTTGACACGTAGTTTTTGGAATTTTTGGTTGCATTGTTTTTTCTCAACAAATTATCTATTTTTTCTCTCCAAACATTCCAATATGCTCCATTTGCTCAAAATCTGCAAATCATGCAAAATCTCGTAAAATTCACTCTTTAGGGGTCATTTGTTTCACAGGCATCCTAGATTTGTATGAAGTGGGCATTTGGATTACCATGTTTGTTTTGCCATATTGTGAGATGCCCCGATATCTGAAGATTCCATCTTCAAACATGAGTTTTCTAGATTCTTGAGTTGAGGGCATCCTCGTTTCACTTTTTTATCTTTCTTTTTTATTTTATTTTACATATATATTAATCTTCATTTGCATTATATAATTAAAGTAAATATTGTCAATCATGTATATCATATAATTTTAGTTAAATCATAATTCATATTATTTTTTAGTAATTTGACTTTAAATTAATATTAATTTTATGAAAAATCTTAAATTATGATATATTATATTATTGAGAAAAATAACATATAAAAGTAATATAAATTGTATTAATTTTAAAAGATTCAAATTGATAAAAACAAATATGTTATATAAGTTCAAATTATATCAAATTAATTATAAAGTAATAAATAATCATAAGTGCATTCTTTAAACTTTATATAAATTCAAGACATTTCCGAGTAGAAATCTTACGAAACAAACACAGTTATCAAAATATTCCCAGATATCAGTCGAGCAGCTGTATGAGCTAAACTTGAAGAAGAAAAGAGTTGCAGCAAAAGATGAAGATCTGGGAGAACAATTTCTCTTCCCTTTTCTGTATATTTGATTTCGTATATTAAATCTTTTTCCCACACATAGTACAGGGTAGTGATGTATAGATATATACACTTAGGTTTTAGAATAAGGACAAACAATAACTAACGAATCTTTTGTACAGCTGGTAGAGAATAATTATATGGCAGAGGTTGTTAGGAGAGCATACACATCAGCATCAACTAGAGTATACACATCAGCGACACCAGCGAGAGCATACACACCAGCGATACCAACGAGAACATACACACCAGCGAGAGCATATATATCAGCTTCTACATGGCTCCTTGTCATCTGCTGACGAGGCAATTTGTTCTTCCTTGACATCTCCCCTCAAGCGAGAGGATAAGTCCTTTAGTCCGAGCTTGCTTCGAAGGTAGACAAATGTATCAAGGGGTAAAGGCTTAGTTAGGCAATCCACAAATTGTTCTGCAGAGGGTACATATCTAACATGAAGTTGATCTTGAAGGACAAGGCCACGGATGAAGTGCACATCTATTTCGATATGCTTAGTTTGTGCGTGAAAGACAGGGTTGGCAGCTAAGGCACCTGCACCCATGTTATCACACCAGAGAACAGGTATACCCTTTGAAGAGAAACCAATCTCGGTTAACAAATTTTTTACCCAAATGATCTCGGTTGCAGCATGAGCAATAGCTCAATACTCGGACTCAGTACTGGAACGAGCTACTGTCATTTGTTTCTTAGATGACCAAGAAATGAGAGTAGATCCAAGATAGAGATAATAAGCAGCTGTAGATTTTCAATCATCAATACTTGAGGCCCAATCTGCATCAGAATAGACTGTTAAATTGAGGTAAGTATCAAGTTGATGGTTAGGCCAAAGTGGAGAGTCCCTGCAAGATATCTAAGCACACGTTTGACAGCTGACCAGTGAATATCAGTAGGAGCTTTGAGGAATTGGCTAAGTTTATTAACAATGAGGCAATATCCGGTCGTGTATTAGTGAGGTATTGGAAAGCACCAACCGTACTGCGATATAGAAATGGGTCATGGAGGGGTGTTCCAATGCTCAAGGATAGAGAGGTGCTAGGTACTGCAAGGGTTGGACAAGGTTTCATATGGTTGAGGTTTAGTTTAGAGAGAATCTCAATTATGTACTGAGCTTGATGCAGATGTACGCCAGAAGGTGTATAAGAGATCTGGACACCAAGGAATTTGCTGAGCTGTCCTAGATCTTTGAGAGAGAACTGTGTTGTAGTCAGGCAACAAGATGATCAATGTGAGTTGGATCACTGCTGATGAGTATCAAATCATCTATATAGACTAGCAGTAGAGTGATGGAGGATGAGGTACGCATATAGTATAGAGAAGTGTCTAAGGAGCTTACTTTGAAGCCAAGTTGACAAAGAGATGCTTTAAGCTCATCATTCCACGCACGAGGAGCCTACTTGAGACCATAGAGAGCTCTATTGAGCTTGCAAATGTAATGTGGGTGAGTTTTTCTTTCAAAGCCCAGGGGTTGAGACATGTAGACAGTCTCTTTCAGCTTGCCATTGAGAAAGGCATTATTGAAGTCAATTTGGCGAAGTGGCCAGTGATGAGATACTGCCAAAGTAAGTACAATTCTAATAGTAGACATCTTAACAACGGGACTGAATGTATCAAAATAAGTCAAAGCCAGGGTGTTGATGAAACCCTTTGACAACAAGACGTGCCTTATACCGTTGAACAAGGCCTTGAGCATCACGTTTGATACGATAGACCCATTTGCAACCAACAACAGTTTGATCAGATGAAGGAGGTACCAGTGACCAGGTATTTGTACGTTGCAGTGCAGCAAGTTCTTCATTCATAGCTTCTTGCCACTGTGGAGCTGTAAGAGCCTGAGAGACTGAAGTTGACTCACTCTGAGTAAGGTCTTCAATACGTTCAACAACCCAAGCCTTGGGTTTGAAAATACCAGCCTTCCCTTTAGTGATCATTGGATGAGTGCCAATGAGGGGTTGAGTGGTAGGTTGTAGGGATTGCTGTAGAGGGGAGGGTAGAGGTGTTGTTAAGGGTGACACTGTAGGGGATTGAGAAGTAGTTGAGGGAGACAATAATGGGCTAGGATGTAGGGAAGGTGAACTTGTGGCTGGTGTAGGAAAAGTGTGAGGAGATTGAGGTTGGATAAAGGGATTTGTTTCAGGTGAGGGTTGTGAAGAGGATGGATGGACAGAAGGTGAAGAAAACCATGTGGAGATTGATGGAGCTATATTTGTGGGAGTAGAGATTTGAAGGTTAACAAAACCTGTTTGGAATGGAAATTCGTCTTCATTAAATATGACATGGCGAGAGATGATGACCTTCCCATCCTCAGTAAGACATCTGTGACCTTTGTGTATTGGGGAAGGGCCAAGATAGACACATTTGCTGTTGTGAAAGGCAAACTTATGGTGTTGGTATGGACGAAGGTGTGGATAGCACGCACACCCAAAAACTCTTAGAGATAGCAAGTCCAATTTGCTTCCAAGTAACACTTCCATGGGACTGTGACCCTGAAGGATAGGAGAGGGAAGAGAATTAATAAGATAAACAGCAGTTTGAAAGGCATACCACCACAGGTGCAGTGGCATCTTAGCCAGTGCTAAGAGAGTAAGACTGGTTTCAACAACGTGGCGATGTTTATGTTCAGCTCGACCATTTTGTGCTGAAGTGTAGGGGCAGGAGACCCTTATTTGAATTCCAAGCTGATCACATAAATGTGCCACTGTTTTGTACTCACCTCCACCCTCCATTTGCAACATGTGAATGGATTTGTTAAATTGATTAAGAACAAGGGCTTGAAAGTGTTTAAAGGCAATTGCAGTGTCACTTTTCTATTTTAACGAGTATAGCCAAGTAAAGTGACTACAGTCATCAACAAACAACACATAGTATCTATATCCATCCGCAGAAAGCATTGGGGCTGGCCCCCATAGATCAGTATGCACTAGTTCAAAAGGTGTGCTTGCATGGGAAAAAGAGTCAGAAAAGGGTAAGGCATGAGATTTTCTAAACTGACAAGCTTCACAAAATGACTTCTCATTATCAGTAATTTGTAAGTTACATCCACTAATTAATTTTGACAAAACTTTAGGGGATGGATGGCCAAGTCGCCTGTGGAGAAGCATTATGGTTACTGTCTTGTTAGTTTGAAAAGTAGACTGACGTGGGAACTCTTTGGATGGAGCAGTCAAACGAGCATCTGAAAATCTTGAAGTAAGTGGTGCATTATTTATAGACTGGTTGACATCCTCCAACTGGTATAACCCATCTTTAAGCCGGCCTTTTAGGATTGGTACTCCCGACTCCTTGTACTTGACCACACAAAAGTCAGCATGAAATTCAACCATTATATTGTTGTCTTTGGCAAGTTTGGATACATTTACCAGGTTCTTAGCTATGGCAGGCACATAAAGAATATTTAATAATGATAGAACACCAGAACTAGTAGTATATTTGTATGTCCATAGCGAGATATAGGAAGGGATTTACCATTTCCAACCACTACGTTGTCATTACCTGTGTAGGTAGATGAGGATTGGAAAAAGCTTGGATTGCTGGTGATGTGTGAGGATGCCCCACTATCTACATACCAGTTGGGGTCAGCAACTGACTCAGCTAAAGCTACAGCAGAATGAGTAAGAAGAACAAAGGTGTTCTGTTCTTGACTTCGATTTGGTGGGAGTTGAGTAGATTCAATATGGTTGTGAGTTTGTCTGGGGTTGTTGAACTCCTTGTTGTATCTGAAGTAGCAAACATCAGCTGTATGCCCAAGTTTTCCACATGTTTGGCAGGTTGGTCTAGTTGTGGATGCATTATTCCAACGACCATGACCCCTATTGCGACCTCCTCCACCCTTAAAATTTGATGGTTATGTATATCCATAAGGGTTTTGAGGGGTGTGTGCTGAAGGATTGGACTGATTATGCATAATGTTGGCTGAGGGTGGCCTGGGTGAGAGTGAGACATTAGCTATTCCGGTAATTCCTGTATTGACAGTAAGTTGATACTCAAGCCTTTTCTCATATGACAGCAGGTCAGATTGCAGATCAAACCAACGTGTTGTTCCTTTGCTTTGGATTGCTACTACAACTGGGTTATACTCTTCATCAAGACCAGCTAGCACTTGTGAAGTCAGATCAGAGGAGGAGACGGGGGAATCTGCAAGGCCAAGACCATCAGCAAAACGTTTCATCATAGCAAGGTACTCACTCATTTTCAATGCGCCTTTGCGAGTTTGCTGAAACATTCTTTTGAGGCAATCTGTTTCAGCTCTGGATTGGACTCCAACCAACTCTTGGATTGCTTCCCAGAGTTCTTTGAAGGTTTGAAAACCTATCACTTGTGTTGCTATCTCCCGGTTCATTGAGTTATAAAGCCAGCCCAACAGGAGCTGATCCACTGCTATCCAGGCATTATAAGCTGGATTTGATTGCATTTCGACATGAGGGACTGAAACAGTGGTTGGATCTGCACTAGAGCTTTCATCGGATCGACCACTGGTTGGAACTTAAATAAAACGATTTGGGCAAGGAATTTCCCCAGTTAGATAACCTTCCAATCTATAGCTTCTTAGAATTGACCACGCAAGATTCTGCCAAAGCAAGAAGTTCGACCTATCTATTTTGATGGATGTCACTTGGTTGAGAAGTTGATTTAGAGGAGGACCTATGATGATTCCACTACTGGCAGCTCCAGAAAAAATATGTGAGAAAAAGTTTGTAGATGGTTGATTTGCCATCGCTTACCTGGTGCTCTGATACCAGTCTATAAATTGAAAAAATATGTGAGAAAAAGTTAGTCGAGCAGCTGTATGAGCTAAGCAGAAGAAAAGAGTTGCAGTAGAAGATGAAGATCTGGGCGAGCAATTTCTCTTCCCTTTTCTGTATATTTGATTTCGCATATTAAATCTTTTTCCCACACATAGTACAAGGTAGTGAAGTATAGATATATACACTTAGGTTTTAGAATAAGGACAAAAAATAACTAACGAATCTTCTGTACAGCTGGTAGAGAATAATTATATGACAGAGGTTGTTAGGAGAGCATACACATCAGCATCAGCGAGAGTATACACACCAGCGACACCAGCGAGAGCAACACACCAGCGAGAGCATATGTATCAGCTTCTACATGACTCCTTGTCATCTGCTGACGAGGTAATTTGTTCTTCCTTGACAATATCTGCAAAAATATTCCTACAAAACTAACATGGTAATCTAAAAATTTCGGATATCTACAATTCCTAATATATATAATTTTTGACATCAGATTCTAGTTATCTACCTTCCAAAAAAACAAATGGCCCTTAAACTTCAAAAATAGCATAAAACAAGTCTTAAGAATATTACATTATGTGAGCTATCAATTATCTCCCCCTTCCTCCTCCATATTAATTATTATTATAATTTTAAACATTGTCGTGTTATCGAGTGAATGTAAGTTAATGGAAAGACAAATCAAGTATTTTCTAAATCTAAGGGAGCTTGATTGTTCGATTTTGAAACTTCTGAACTAATTGGAGACAAATCTCAAACCTTAAATATCACAAATATAATTTTATCTTTATTTTTTTTATTATTATTATTTTTTCTCTTTTCTTTTTTTGAGTTCAAAGAGGTGAAAGTGGGATATTTAAATCTCTATCATTTAGATTAAAGATATAATGACTTAACTATTTGAGTTAAGCTTAGATTGTCAGTCCATGGAATAGTCAAACATTAAATAGACATTTTTTTTTCTTTTTGAATGTATAGAATTAAAATTGTGATAAAATCATATCGTAATATAATAATTCTTCTGGTTTTATAATCTATGAGATTCTTAATATAAATAGAATTTCATTTCCTCATATCTAAAGAGGACAAAAAAAAAACTATTATAAATATTATAAAAATAAATAGATGTTCATTGGTTAGTGTCCTAAAAGCCATGTGTCAATCTTCATGTTGTCCATATGCCTTGTAGTTATTCATGCTTTATGTTCATGTAAGACCACAGTCTACTTGCCTCAATATGCTCCTGTAGCAACAATATCGAGAGAAAAGTTTTAAAGAATATTCTGAACTAATTTCATGTCTTCTCGTGGCCAAACAAAATAACGAGTTATTGATGAAAAACCATGAACCTCGACCAACTGGAATAACACCATTCCCTGAAGTGAATGTTGTGAATGTGAATAATCGTGGTCGAGGTCGTGGCCATGGTCGAGGTTGTGACTATGGAAAAGGAAGAAATAACTATTATTTTCGTGGTGATCATTCTAATCATTCAAATTTCAAAAGAACCACACAAAATGCTGATCACAAAGGGAAAATCCACAAGATAAGAATTCAAACTGGAATAACACCATTCCCTGAAGTGAATGTTGTGAATGTGAATAATCATGGTCAATGTCGTGGCCATGGTCGAGGTCGTGACTATGGCAAAGGAAGAAATAACTATTATTTTCGTGGTGATCGTTCTAATCATTCAAATTTTAAAAGAACCACACAAAATGCTGATCACAATGGGAAAATCCACAAGATAAGAGTTCAAAGAGTGTTGAAAATAAAGGTTTCTAATGAAGAATGACTGGACATTGGTCAAGTACCTATCGCACGTCAAAATACGTAGTTGACCTCTATCAAGTCTCTCTGAAGGAAAAAGAGAAAAATGTGGAAGCCAATTTTGTATATCAGGATAATGACATATTTGATTCATCTCATATGACAAATTTGAATGTGGATAATTTCTTTGAATCTCCCAAAGAGAAGATTGACACAAATGATGGAACTTCAAGTATTTCTTTTGACTTTGATAATATCTAAACTTGATGTTGTTGTTTTGTTTTAAGTATCTTCATTTTTTTTTTAATAACTTTTGTATATTTTAAGTGTTATTTTTCTTATTGTAGTTATTTTCTTTTAATGAAGAAACATGGATTATTTTCATATGTTGGGTGATTAAAAAATAAGCAAAGAAGATCTATGTCTAGTAGATAGTGCAACTACACACAATACTTACAAATAAAATATACTTTTTCCAATTGACAATGCTGAAAGCAAAAATAAATACAATATCAGGTTCTGCAAACATTATTGAACGTTTTGGAAAAGAAAATATTATTTTGTCTAGATGAACAAAATTTACAATTGACAATGCATTGTTCTCTAGTCAATCAAAGAGAAATCTTCTAAGTTTAAAAGATATATGTTGGAATGATTATCATATTGAGACTAATAGTAAGAATACTGTGGAATATCTATATATTATCTCTACTGTCTCAAATGAAAAACGTATATTGGAAAAGTTGCTGCTTTATCTTCTGGATTGTATTATACTCATATACGAGTAATTGAAACATATGCAACAATGAACCTGAAATTCATGAATCCAAATATATTTGTTATTTGGCATGATAGATTGGGTCATTCAGGGTCTATAATGATAAGAAGAATTAGTGAGAATTCAAGTGGACACCCATTGAAGAGCCAAAAGATTCTTCAATCTAATGAATTGTCATGTGATGCTTGCTCTCAAGGCAAATTAATAATCAGACCATCACAAGCTAAAGTGAGAACTGAAACACCTACATTTTTAGAACAAATTCTTGGTGATATATGTGGACCTCTTAACCCACCAAGTGGATCATTTATATATTTTATGGTATTAATAGATGTATCCAGTAGATGGTCACACGTGTGCTTATTATCAAGTCAAAATATTGCATTTGCAAGATTACTTTCTCAAATAATTAAGTTAAGAGCACAATTTTCTGATTATACAATTAATACCATTCGTCTTGATAATGTTGGTGAATTTACATCTCAAGATTTTGATAATTATTGTATGTTAATTGGGATAAGTGTTGAACATTCTTTAACTCATGTTTATACATAAAATGGTTTAGCAGAATCATTTATAAAACGTTTGCAATTAATTGCAAGACCATTGCTTATGAGAGCTAAGCTTCCTTCATATGTATGGGGAAATGCTATTTTGCATGCAATGTCACTTGTACGCATTAGGCCAGTAACTTATCATAAGTACTTGCCGTTACAATTAACTTATGGTCATGAGCCAAATATTTCTCATCTGATAATTTTTGGATGTGCAGTATATGTTCTAAATGCTTCCCTACCACAACGCACTTAGATGGGTCCTCAAATGTGGTTAGGAATATATGTTGGATATGATTCCCCATCACTTATTAAATATCTTGAACCCTCTGACGGGTGATGTATTTACTACATAATTTGTTGATTATCATTTTAATGAGACAAAATTCCAACATTAGGGGGAGAAATTAAGAAATTGGAAAAAGAAATTACATGGAATGCATCGTTATTGTCTCATTTAGATCTCCGTATAGATCAATGTGAACTTGAAGTTTAGAAAATAATTCATTTGCAAAATATAACAAATCAATTACCAGATGCATTTATAGATGCAAAGAAAGTAACTAAGTCACGTATACCAGTTGCAAATGTTCCATAAAAAATTGATATCCCAACACAACAAGTTGTTACTAATGTGTCTGGAACATGCCAGAAGTGTGGTAAACCAATGGGTTCCAAAGATAAAAATCCTCAAAAACAGAAAATAGTTAGTAAAAAAGACTTGGTTGAGGATGTAAATACCCATGAAGAAATCATCGACACGACTAGTGAGGAAGGTGAAATTCCTAAAGATAATAATGAGATTTCAATAAACTATGTCATGACAGGAAAAAGATGGAATTGAACTAATGTAGTTATTGACAACATTTTTTGCGAATAATGTTGCTATTGATATTATATCTGAAAATGAGAATTCTGAACCAAAATCTGTTGAAGAATGTTGACACAAGAAATATTGGTTTCAGTGGAAAGAAGCAATTGAGGTAGAATTAAACTCACTTTCAAAACTGGAGGTTTTTGGACCAGTATTTGCTATTATAACTGTATATGTCGATGACTTAAATGTAATTGAAACTCCTGAAGAGCTTTCAAAGGCAATAGAATATCTTAAAAAATAATTTGAGATGAAAGATCTCGAAAAAATAAATTTTTTTGCCTTGGTTTGCAAATTGAGCATTTAGCCGATGACATATTTATTCATCAGTCAACTTATACATAAAAAATTTTGAAAAGATTTTATATGAACAAAAAACATCCATTAAATATTCCAGTGGAAGTCCGTTCATTAGATATAAAGAAAGATATATTTCGACCTTAAGGCGATAATGAAGAACTTTTTGGTTATGAAGTACCATATCTTAATGCAGTTGATGCACTTATGTATCTTGCTAATTATACAAGACCAGATATTGCATTTTCAGTAAATTTATTAGCTAGATATAGTTCTTCTCCTACAAAAAGATATTGGAACGAAATTAAGCATATACTCTATTATCTCTGAGGAACAATCGATATGAGTTTGTTTTATTCAAACAAATCAAAATTTGACCTAGTTGGTTATGCATATTCTGGATATTTATCTGATGTACACAAAGCTAGATCTCAAACAGGTTATCTGTTCATATGTGGAGGAATTGCTATATCATGGCGATCGGTGAAATAGACCATAACGGCTACTTCCTCAAATCATGTTGAAATTCTTGCAGTTCACAAGGCTAGTAGAGAACGTGTATGTCTAAGATCAATGACTTAGCACATTCATGAAACATGTGACTTGTCTTCTAATAAAAATCTTCCAACAATATTATATGAAAACAACACAGCTTGCATAACCCAATTCAAAGGATGATATTGTTGGGTTTTATGTCCTAAAAACTCACTGTTTGTAAAATGATAAACATTTTCTATTATCAATATACTTGTTATTGATCTCATAAATTATATGAAAGTCTAAATCCAATAAACTAAGTCTCATGACTATTGTATGAGTACTTGAACTTTATGTGGAGACATAAGAGTGGATCAGGTTCGATTAAATAGACAAAATGATCTATGGTACATGAATGAGGTTGGGTACCTTATTCTAGTAACACCATTAGATGCGGCCTACTCTGTAGTTGTAACAAAGAGTTGTAAAGTACTACATACGATGTGAACCTAATTCGTACATATTATGACATGAGGAGTGGGGGTCCTATGCAATGAGTTTGCATAAGATCATGACCAAGAAATAAGTCACTCTTAGTTTATAACGCTGTTTACTGTTTAAGACTGACTATTTCACCTAGATGACCTAGGTAACTCGATCTTAATACTGAGCTAACTATGAACTTCTATTTATTCGGGATTGCCCTTATATTTGCATAGTTGAGGGTTGGCTCAACAGCGCCGGCTCAATAAGACTCCCATTTCAGGGGTAAGATCAGATAGATAGCTGGGGACATAGGGTGCAAGAAGAAGTTCACGCCTACCCGATTTAAGGATAGGAGAAAGGTTTTTCTCTAAGTACTGAATCTAGGTCTTGAACAAGGGACCCCACCCTCTCACTGGACTGAGAGAGTTTGGTTTGATGATTGGATCACAAACCAGTTGTTCATTAGAGGATCAGTAGGGACTTGAAGAATAAGACGTAATCTCGAGGGTAAAACAGATATATGACCCAGCCATTATTATGAACAACCTGTGAAGGGTCGGCTTGCTGATTATGGTTAAATCATGTGGACATAATATATCTATAGTGAGGGGAGTGCAACTATGGGCTTTAGTGGAATGACCCATTAGTTAACGAATGGAGATTAATTTGGTCTAATGAGTTCAGCCAATTAATCTCGAAGGAGGCCATGATCTGTAGGTCTGCGAGGTCCCCTACTAGCTCGTAACGAACTAGCTCTAGAATAGTGTGATAAGTTAATTTGAAATGTTCAAATTAGAATTAAGAGAATTAGTAATTATATGAGATATAATTATGTTTAATTTTAGAATTAAACGAAATAGGAGAATTTATATATTTAAATATGATTTAAATATATAAAGATGGATATATTTAAAATTGATTTAATATTTGATATTAAATTAATTAAGTTTTATTTGATAATTAATTTATGAAATTAATTAATTTTTCATTTTTAAAATGAAATAGATTTTTTAAATCAAAATTTGATTTTTAGATAAAATTGAAAAATTGAAAAACTAAAACACAAAATGGAAAAATGGGTTTTTCCATTATCCATCTTTGAACTAACTCATACATGAAGCAACTTCTTGCCTTTGTCTTCTCCAAGCATGAGCTGCAACTCATGCAACTCTTCTCTTTGCATGTTGATCTGCAATATAATGAAGAGATTGGAGTGAAAATCGGGCATGCAACCTATAGAGTTTTTTTAAAGAGAAAAACTGGTTTGAAGAATGGTTCTTCAACAAGGTTGCTGTAGTGAGCTTTTCTCCTTCATCCCTTGATTCAAGCTTGTTTTGAGTCCCACAACTCAATCTAGAGTACCAAGAAAATAGTGAGGAAGATCTTGAAGTGGTCTACAACAACATATAGAAAAGATTGCAGCTGGAGAAGAAGTTTTGAAGAAGGTCTACAAGAGGTATGTCTTGAAACCCATTTTTCTGCAGAAGCATGCTTTATATTATGTCAAAATTAGTGAATTTGAGTGCTTAGATGATCCTTGTGCTTCTACTATTGTTGATACAATCCTATAGATATATTAAAGGAGATATAAAAAAATACATTTCACTGAAGTTTTTCTACACTCATGCTCTTGAAGAAAATGGCGACATATACAAAAAATTTGTTCGAAAGATAACCGGGTAAACTTATTTACAAAGACATTACCAACCGCAACTTTTGAAAAATTGGTGCACTACATTGGAATGTGGCGACTCAGAGATCTTAAGTGATGTTTTCATGAGGGGATTAAATATATCCTATTCTTGTAGGAGTATATATTATATGAAATATATACTTTTTTTCCTTCACTATGTTTTTTTCCATTGAGTTGTTTCTAGTATGGTTTTAATGTGATATATTTCATATATATATATATATATACGGGCATCTAAAGGAGAGTATTATGAATATTATAAAAATAAATGATGCCCACTGCTTAATATTCTAAAAGTCATGTGTTAATCTTCATGTTGTCCATGTGCATTCATGCTTGGTGTCTATGTAAGACTACATTCTACTTGTCACTTTGTCTATTAGACATTTGGTGGATCTTAAAATCACACACATTAGTGAGAAATCCATTTCAAATTTCCACTATATTTTCATATTATCAAAGTTTCATAATTTTAGTTATTTTATTTTATTTTATTATTATATTATATTTTCTCCATATCCGTTGTATTCCATTATGCTCCTCAATTTCAAACAAATTTCAACTTCTTCCTTTTCACAAAATTTCATATCTTCTTTTTGTTGGCCAAATATTATTTCACAAAATGAACCATCCTTAGCTTTCCAATTATAATTCAGTGGATTCCATTGGATCTAAAGTTCCTCATAAGTCGTGAACAGAAAATTTCAATTTATTAGTTTAAAATCTATTTTGATCCCAATCTTTTTGTCCTTCTCGTATTCAGTATTCATTTTAGAAACTTTACATTTCTGTTAAATATCGTTGTAGTTACATATATATTTGGGGTAAACATTAAAACTGACCAAACTGAATCAAATCATAAAAACGAACAAAAGATTTGATTTTTACTAAAGTGCCGATTTGGTCTAAAATCATAATAAAACCAAAATTTTCAGTTTGCTTCGAGTTGGATTTGAAAACCAAATCTTGAATCGTTTATATGATATATAAAAGCCAGAAATCGAACTGAATCAAACGTTTGGTTCGATTTAGAATATATGGAAAATTAAAATTTTTTATCTGTATCCGACAAACCAAATCGGGAATATTTGTGATATAATAATATATTTTGTGTCATTGATAATCCTTAGATATCTCTGAAGCAGCAAAAGTAATAAGAAATGAGGGATAGAAAATGATTTCTTTTGGATGAGATTGAGATTCAGTCAAAAGTATGGGCTTTGAATTATTCTTGACCATTACTTTTTTATCATCCAAAAGAAAAAGGGAGATTGAGAGAAGTACACTTTTGTTTTTGTTTTTGTTTTTTTTTTTTTAATCAGAACTCTTTTGTCTCTCACTTAAATGACGTGTCAATGCACAAACAAAAGATGAAAATGGGCCGAATATCTTTTGGAGGCCCAAAGGCTTTTTTGGGATAGAAAGGTTGATAAAGATGCGTCAGTTTCTTCAATTTACATGTCGGAATAGCCATGCTTGTTTACCTATCCTTTGTCTATTTGCATGTTGTCCCATTCTCATGCCATCATCTCTTATAAAATATCCTTAAACTTTAGAATAAGTTTTGATTATGTTGCAAATTTGTATAAGATATATGAGTTATTCATTTCATTGTCGATTAGTTTTGAGATGATGAAGTCTCGTATTTATCTAAAATAGTGTAACGCCCCGAGTTTAGAAGGGGACATGAATGAACTAAGATCACATCTGAATGAGAGAGATTCTGAGGACATGTGAGGACATGAAAATATGATTAATAAATGCTTAAAAGAATTGAAAGTTACTACCAGGTGCACCTTCCTTTTCGGTGATTCAATCATAAGAATTCCAAAGTTAAGTATGTTTAGTTTCGAGCAATTCTATGTTGGGTGACCTCCTACATTGGAAAGCTAAAGAGATCTTACAATCTTTGAAAGACACATCGACTATTCACTCTATTGCCTAATTGGGTTTGAGATGTAATTCATGTTTAATTAATAGACTATTATCCTAAACTTTGAAAAGTTGCATTTTGAACTTTGAAATTTTGTTTCAGTTAGAGAACCATTTGAGAGTTTTTCTTTAACATAAGACAAAATAAGTAACTTGATTTTGTTGAAATTTTGGAAACAATTATAAAAAATGAGAAACAAAAAAATAGGAAATAGACCAAATTTAGAATAAGAAGGTTGTCAAATGGGTTCATATCTATTTTCATTATAATTAATTTAAACTTTAATGTCATCATTGATGTGACTCACATAAATTATTTGTTATCAATTATTTTACTAGGTTAATTAAATAAAAGATAATTTACCTAATTAAATGTCATGATGAGAGATATCTATATAAAGATAAAATCCTAGAAATTGGTTTCTTTTTGCTTCATTAAGTAACTTTTCCCTCCACCAAGAAGACCTAATCAAGTTCTAAAAGAAGGTCATGAAAGAGAAACACAAAAACAAAGTTATGCACGTGTTTAAGTTTAAACGGGTTGAAATAATATTATTGTACCAATATTAAAGTGTGAGAGATTTTTTTTATCCAAATAAATAATGATATTAAAATATAAAATCATGTCTCAAAGTCTATGTCTTATAGTGAAACAAAAAGTGATAAACTCTTTAAATAATAATCATGTGTGTTCGTATTGTCAAACAATATAGTGACAAACTCTACTAAAAATTATTTGAGAGGAGATTTTGTATATTTTGTTCACAAGAAGATCGAGAATTCTTAAAGATACAAACATGAGTTGTCGTACATAAGTTGAAAAAGGAGAAATTTGACCAGGTAAAAAACACCACCACCCAGTTTAAACTTCTAGGGGTTGTTTGGGGCCCAATATGACATGAGGTGAGATGAGATCCAATGTTATCTCATTGTTTCAAAGCCCATTTTTGTATCTCACCCATTTCACATATCCAACATGTCTGATTTGTCAATAGTGATTTCACACTTTGGTCGAATGCTTTGTATCTCACTCATTTACCTCACACATTTCTCTTCTCTTCATTTTCCCTCACATGTCTCTCACCCCTCAAATCTTTCATCTCAAACCCTATCTCTCATTTCAAACCCTAGCATTTGGATTTCGGCTCTCATTTCTCTCACGACTCTCATCTCTCTCTTAACCAACACTTTGAAACCCTAATATGTTCCTCTCAAATCCTTGATCTCTAAAGCTTTTAGGCGTCTGTATTTTCATTGATGTCTTCCCTGCATGTGTTCTTTGCCAATTTGTTGAAACAGATCTCTCGATTTATCTTCATAGTTACTTTTAAGATTTGTTGATTTTCAGATAAGTCTCTTTTCTCCTCCGTTGTTTCAAGGGAAAACTCGACAAGTCCCTTGTCGCTTCGATGACTCTCCTTTCACCTATAACCTATTCTACAGTTGGATTTTTGTCGTCGGTTCTCTTTGGGTTGTTGGTCGTTGAATGCATGGTAGGGGTTGTTTGAAGTTATTAAAGCAGGGGTAGACCTAATGTTTGTTTTTTAAATCCTAATAGGTCAATGAGAGTTCTTTTATATGAATCTTTCTTAATAAAATCTCAATTTCATGTTGTTCTGACTTTCCATAATGTTCTGTTTGATGCCAAGTTGAGTATGCTTGAATCCTTTTGTAAAGTTGCATTTTTTTTTTAATATTTTGTTTGATGGAAAATTTGAGTACAATTGACTCTCTGTTATGTTTATACCCAGTTTTTTTATTCTCTATTATGTTTCATTGTTTTTTTTTATTCTCTGTTATGTTTCATTTTTTATGTTTTAAAAAATTATAATTTTTTTAATTTTCAATTTCATTCATTGTAATGACTTCCAATTTGTATAAGTTGATAGTTTGTTTGTTTGTTTGTTTTTTTCTTCTAAAATTATAATTTCTTTTATGATCTGTTTCATGTCAAATTGAGTATGCTTGAACTCTCTATTGTATTTAATTGTTATTTTTATTCTCTGTTATGTTTCATTTTTTTATATTCTAAAATTCCAATATTTTTTTTTCAATTTCATTCATTGTAATGACTTTCAATTTGTATCAGATGCTACACTTGTTCGATTACTTTATCCTTTTTCAGTCCAATTCCCATGGAATGTTCAATTTTTGGTTTGCAGTGGTTGTCATCTTTATAAATTTTGTGTTTACTTTTCATATAGAGCAAGTGCATGAATAGAAAAAAAGAATATAAAATTTGTAAGCGTGTATTAGGCTTTTTACTTTTGCAGATTTAGTAAAATCGTGCCCTAGCCTAAGCACTAAAAAAGTAAAAGTCTAAAATACCCTCTGTTATTGTTATACTCAATATCATGTATAACGTGATATACCTTATATTAAATATATAGATGATTTACTATAGGTATACTTCATTTTAATTATATTAGCTAATCAACCATTTACTGATTGGTGTTTGATACACCCATGTCTTACATTTGATATACACTTCATACATTACTAATATACACCTGATATAGTTAATACCCTTGATATACTTGATATACACTTGATACACTTGGTACATTTTTGATATACTACTGATATACATTTGATATACTATTGATATATACTTAATATAATATTAATATACACTTATATATTTGATACACTACTAATATATACTTGATGCACTTGATTAAGTTGATATACTTAATCCACTATTGATATACACTTGATATTGATCGTTTATGAATTATTCCTATTTTTCAAATCCATTTCATTGTCTCAAAATCCATTCTTTATTTTTTATTTATTTTATATGGGTGAATCGGTCAATTACCATACACATATCAATTAAATTAATTAACAATGTGTGCCATAATATAATATCTCAAAAAAACAACCAATTTCTTGAAGGGATAAGCAAAGCAACGGTTTATGATTACTTTTTTTTTTTAGTGGAGAAACAAAATCAAAATTTTTTATTTGTTTGAAAATTTTTCAAAATCATAATTTTTAATCATGTAAAAAAATTTCATTTTCTTTTAAGGGATGTGATTTTTACATTTATGAAGAGAGGGGATGAGGCAATTTTTTTTTACCATTCAAAATCTTCATGAATTTGGTATTAAATGTAAATGGAAGTTTAAAGTTCATCTATTGTCTAGAAGGAGGCCGAGTGTGTTGGAGCCGCATTTATATAAAGTTGCTTTGTTTTTAATATAAAACGGAGGTTTGTTATAGGGCAGTTTTGAAATAACAAAACATGAAATATCAACTAAAAATTTTGCCATACTTACAAAACCTCAAACATAGAAAACATAATTATAAAATCCTATTCTTAAATTGCTATCCATTGCAATTTTTCTTTCAATATTGCAATGACCCACACACTTTTATTTATTGATTTTATTTGCTGAACTATACTTACATGATTTTGGTTTTATTTTCGTCTAATTCCAATGGAATGTTTAATTTCTGGTTTGCAATTGTCATTGTGTCTCATAATTTTTTTTGTGTATCTATTTATTGCATTTGTTTGTTGATTGAACTCCACCTTTTTATTTGCATATATACTAATAACTCAACCACTCCATCAAATCGATTCATTTATTTATGATTTATAAAATTAAAACTTGAGGCCTATCATATCTATATTTAATCTATTCTGATTTTTTTTGGGCTTCTGCTAAATGTTGAACTACCCACCTCTCATTTTCTTCCCTATATAACCTCCACTTCGTCCACCTTCAATAACTTGAGAATCCTTCATGTCCCATTTTTTTTTTTTAATCTGGTGAGTTGTTTCCATCAGACCTTACTTTTCCTTTTATTTTCTTATTCTCCATTTTCTAACTTTTGTATGTTTGATGAGTGATAGGGTGTCATTGTGTTCTTTCACTTGTTGAAAGTGTTATGGTATAGAAAGTTACATCCTCTTAATTCGTATGGTTTGTTATACTAATGAATCCATTTTTGTTTCTTAAATATTAAATTTGATATGGCAATCTTTGGATTCTCCACTCATATACAATATACAAGTAACATAGGTATCACCTTTCTTTCTAAACAAGTTCCTTTATTAAATGATAATTCATTCCATTTTTATCGACTTCTTCCATTGTCCTTGTTGTACAACCCAAATTAAATCCAACCTTCTATTAGTTTGAGGTTCGTGTTACATTATATTTCTTTGTTTACGGTCTACTACCCTTGTAGTACGTTTTTAGGATCATTTACATATGTTTCCTTGTAATTTTGGGTTGCTGTGTATCGCATACATTTGTTTTTCATTCATAAAAACTATATCTTATTGGATATTTTGTATGCATACTGTTTGATTATGAAATTTCATAAGCACAATATCTTGTTGGACATTTTATTGTTGAAACTATAGTGTATTAAATTTTATGAAATTTGGAGATTTATAAAACTAATTCAAATAGCTGATTTCAGATTTAGAACCGGAAAATCTAGAGATTTATAAACTTAGTTCAAATAGTTGATTTATGATTTAGAATTGGGAAATTATTTTTCAAAAAAGTTTGAAGCTCAGTAGTTAATTGTATATTTGAAATTTTAAAGAAAAAATTGAATGATAACAGAGTTTAATATGGGAAATTTGGAGATTTATGAAATTAATTCATCGACATTAGGGCACATGTTTTTCAAAAAGAAAATATTGAAGAAAACAATAATAATAGCTTTTAAATCATGAAAATAAAAGGTGAATCACAATGATGTCACAAGCTAGGAAAGATGTTACATACAAGGATAAAAACAACAAGAAGAGAGATAAGAGAGAAGGAACACAGAGAATTGTTAACCCAGTTTGATGTAACTGCCCCTACATCTGGGAGGCTCTTCGCCTAAGTGAAAAGAAATTCACTAAAATGTAAATTTGTTTTACAACATACACTTTAACTAAAATTACATAAAATCAACTTATACATCACTAAATTACTAGTGAGTAAGTTAGACTCCATCTAACACGAGTATTGCTTTAAATGAGTATGATGATTTAGGCTCCCCCAAAATCTTTTGTCACAGCAATGACCTCACCTTATCTTCACCTACCAAATGAATAACCACTCACCTCAAACTGCTTGAACAGAACAAGCTTCACAGAAAATAGTCGCTCTACTTCACGAAGATAACCCACTGTACAATCCTACAGTATTTATACAAAACCTTTTCGAACAAGAAACTCTGATCAAATGCAAAAGACGAATTGTCCTAGAAGCCCTAAGTGCATAAAAAAATACAACCCATATGTGGAATAAGAAACCAATACCAGCGGCAGACATAAAAGAAAAAAAATCTTTCCAACAGATCTATCACCGATGATGAAAAAAACTTACCAAAGTCAGAGATGAGATATCTAACAAAATAAAAGAAAACATTATCCGCCAACCTCAGCAATAACAAACTGCCCCTTTGGCATAAGATTTTATTTTATGGAAAACAACTAAAGATCTTAACAAAAATGAGGAGAAACCAAACATTTCAATAAGAGGAAACATAAATTACAGCCTTGGCAACAACAAGAACAATACATCCCAAACAAAACTGGGCAAATAGGCCAAGCAAAAATTAAAAAAGAAAAAAAAAAGAAAGAAAAAGCACCAAAACAACCACACAACAAACCAAAAAACCCAAACAACATCCACAAAATATCACAACCACATTTTCCCATTTTTCCAAGAAGAAAATCACTCAGTCGAAGGTGATTGAGAAGAAGAGGCCATATCAGAGTGCGAAAGAGGCTGACTGAGAAGATGAATTAACGAATCAATTGCAACTCGTCGATCAGTCAAATCATAGATAACAGTGGTCAGAGAGCGAATTCAATAGAGAAAATGCAAAAGATGTGAGTGTCAAGTTCAGTAGGAATCAAAAGACCACCTTTAGGAACTCGGAGATCCTCCGCCAGAGGAATGTGAGAGGCCTTGGAGGACGTATGTTGTGCACAATGTCAGGAACACTAGTTCCCTGAATAATCTTACAGTTGAGATCAAAAGGCTTAAGAGTGCGATTAGGAGCATCATTAGGGCCAAGGATAGTTGGGCACTTAAATAGAAGAATACTAGAGATAAGCCTTGGAAGATTGATTAGAAACTTGATTGCAAAAGAGTCAACATGCCTGAGAAGCTAGTTATACACAAAAGGCCTAAAATTGAAAGTAGACATGGTACCAATTTGATACAAAAGACTAGCCAAAGAAGGAGAAAGGCTAGAACCATGCATTGAAGGACACCAATTTGCTATGCCTATTCGAAATAGAATAGCATATTTCACATTGAGAGTAGAACCAGATAACTGACTAGACTAGGCCACTTACATCGAGTGTCACCTGTAATCTTAGTAATGAGCTCCTCAATAGAAGGATGAGGAGCACCTAAAGGAGGAAACTCATCACGCCTAAGATAAGTAATAGTGGCAGGAGAAATGGAGAAGCAGTGACCACAAATGTGAACCTTCTGATAGTTTATACTACTAGGATCATCAAACTCAGAGGGAAGGTTGATAATAAACTCTCTCAGTAGCTGAGGATAAAAGGGACATGGGCCCACAACAATCTTAAGAAATCCAACATGTTGAAGAAGATCCATAATTTCCAAGAAAAATTTAGTCTAGTCAGAAAGAAATTTCTCATTAGCAATATGGAGTTGCGCCACATATTTCCAACACTGTACATTAACCGCATTGTGAAAGGATATCCCGTCAATAGGAACGTCTGGGACATTAGAAAGAATTTTTCAACGACCAATTCTAGTTTGAGGCTTGTTCTGAACAATAGCAACAACATCTTCACTACTTGGCTTAAAGAGTTGAACAGACGAATCAGAGACAGAATCAGTCCATTGTTGCATAGAGGGAATGATTTTGGACTGAGTATGAGTGGATGGACCACACTCATCAAAAGCAGACACAGAAGCCTGCTTCTTCATCTTCCCTAGTTGAGCAAAGAGAATGTTGTCATCAGAAGAAACAAAGACTTTCTTACCGAAAGAACTAGAACCAAAACCAAAATTACCATCTTTAGACTTCACAGAGGAGGAAGTTACACCCTGATTACAACCAAATGTAGAGGGACCCAAAGGAGGAAACCTCAGAGGACTATTCGTTAGAGGAATAATAGACTCTCCCAGGTTAAGCAAAATGTCAGTGGCATCATGAACAGCTTCAACTCCTTTTCAGCGATAGCAAAAAAATTTTAAAGAACACTCTCAGACTCAAATGGAGGATTAGTAACTGCCTCATCAACAGCTTTAGAAACTCTAGAGGGATTAGGTAAAGACCCATCAGGCAACAAACTTTTAATTGCAGACTCCTCTGACATAAGTTTTGCACTAATCTCAATAGAAGAGCCCAAAGTAATCTAAACACCAACGGGGCCCTCGGTAGGCAAAGTATCCTCTTGAGACACATCTAAACCAATGAAGGATGGGGGAAACTAGAGGAATGTTCTTTAAATTAGGCTCACCAACCATAGACACTGAGGCAGACCCCTTACAAACATCCAGAACAGAAAGATGAGGGCCAGTAGAAGGTAAAAGAGAAGAGACAAAACTTACCTTGGGAATATTAATAGCAACATTTTCCACCGTTGAACCATCCCACAAAACCATAGTGAAAGGATGAACATTGACGAGCTCGAATTCCCTGAAACCACCGACTTGCAAATAGGACTGAGTAACTGATACATCATCAGAACCCTCATTTGGATTTTGGGAAGGACAAATAGAGGATGAAAGCTCCACACGAGGACGTTTGGAGGAGGAATCCTCAGCAGTAGCATCAGGAATGTCAGCTTTTGACGAATTTGCCTTCTGCTTCATTTTGAACATTCTCTTACCGGAGGTGTGAGCATCGCTTCGAGTATTAACCATAGATAACACCTTGTGACCGAGTGAAACCACTATAATTACATCACTTATCAAAATAACAATTAATTTCTATAGATCAACTTTACAAACCCCAAGAGCAGCTCTTAAGGATTCAAACTGAGTTGAATCCAGTGGTTTAGTGAAGATGTCAGCAATTTGTTTATCCGTGCTCGTATGTTCAAGAGATATAATCATTTATTCAACCAGCTCTTTAATGAAGTGATGTCTGCTATCTATGTGCTTAGTCCTGCTATGTTGAACAAGATTTTTGGAAATGTTTATAGTGCTCAAATTCTCGCAAAACAAGGTCTTGACATCCTACACAACATCATATTCTTGAAGCATTTGTTTCATCCATAGGAGTTGAGTGCAATTGCTATAGTAGCTATATACTCAACTTCGATAGTAAACAAAGAAACATAGTCCTATTTCTTACTAAACTAGGATATAAGGTTTTTTCCCAAGAAGAAACTGAAGGATCCAAATAAAGGGTCTTTGAACGAAAGCAACAGATCAAATCACGAACAACTCAAAATGGGCACTACTAAGAAAGAGACGTCGATATTCTCTGGTGAGAATCTAGCAGTGTGTGGTGCTCTGGTGATTCTAGTAAGGGAAGATAATTTTTCTTTTCACAAATTCCTTATATGTTTACTCTATATTTCTTTGTGCAAGATGATGAAGAAGATGAAGCAGGAACAGAACTTCCCAGTTACATGAAGTGGAGAGAAAAATGGGGGAGGGAGTTGCAACTCCCCCCCATTAATTATTTAAAAAATTAAATAATTAAAATAAATAAACAAATAATTTATTTATTTATTTATTTACAAATAATTTAATATATATTAATATGATAACCACCTTATCATATATTAAACTATATATTATATTAAATATAACATATAATGTATAGTTTTAATATTGTATCATATACAATATAACCTATAGTTTCTTTTCTCTCATTACTGACATTTAATATAGATCACATTTACACTAAATTTAACAATATGAATCAAATTCATAAAAGTAATATTTGATTCATATTCAAATACTTATCTCCTCTCATAAATAGTTAATATTATAATGTATCAAATACATTATAGTAATTATACCATATATAATTAAATTTTAATTAATTATATAATATATAATTAATTCCTCAATTATTTGAACAATTCATATTAGTCCAAAAACCGATTCTCATTTATCTTGTGGAGCTACCGAGGGGACCTCATGGATCTGTAGCTTGAAGCTCCAACGGTACGTGAATAATTAATTAAACTCTTTAATTAAATTGTTCACCATCTGTTAATTGTAAGGCACTCCACTAAAGCTTGACAACTGCGCTCGTTGCACTACAAATATATTTTTATGTCCATTGGATATAACCAATCAATAGTTCGATGACCTTTCACAAATTGCTCGTAAGTACAGCTGGGTCAAAATTACCATTTTGCCCCTATAGTTACATCTAACTCCTTAAGTACCATTGATCCATCTAATGAACATTAGATCATAGTCCTGTAGGATTGTATCAACAGCAGCGGAAGCACAAAGATCATCTAAGCACTCAAATTTACTAATTTTGACATAATATAAAGCATGCTTCTACAGAAAAATGGGTTTCAAGATATACCTCTTGTAGAACTTCTTCAAAGCTCCATCTCCAGCTGCTATCTTCTCCATATCTTGTTGTAGACCACCTCAAGATCTTCCCCACCTTTCTCTTGGTGCACTAGATTGAGTTATGGGATTCAAAACAAGCTTGAATCAAGGGATGAAGTACAAAAGCTCACTGCAGCAACCTTGTTAAAGAACCATTCTTCAAACTGAATTTTCTCTCAAAATTTTGTAGATTGCATGCCAGATTTTCACTCCAATCTCTTCATTATATTGCAGATCAATATGCAAAGAGAAGAGCTGCATGAGTTGCAGCTCATGCTAGGAGAAGACAAGACAAGAAGTTGCTTCATGTATGAGCTACATCAAAGATGGATAATGGAAAAACCCATTTTTTCATTTTGTGTTTTAGTTTTCTAATTTCTCAATTTTATCTAAAAAAAAATTTGATTTAAAAAATCTATTTTATTTTAAAAATAAAAAATTAATTAATTTCATAAATTAAGTATTAAATAAAACTTAATTAATTTAATATCAAATATTAAATTAATTTTAACACATATCCATCTTTATATTTAAATCATATTTAAATATGTTTAATTATATCTCATATAATTACAAATTTCCTTAATTCTAATTTGAACGTTTCAAATTAACTTATCACGCTATTCTAGAGCTAGTCCGTTACGAGCTAGTAAGGGGACCTCGCGGACCTACAGATCATGGGCTCCAACGATCCGAGATTAATTGGCTAAACTCATTAGACCAAATTAATCTCCATTCGTTAACTAATGGGTTACTCCACCAAAGCCCATAGTTGCATTCCTCTCACTGTAGATATATTATGTCCACATGATTTAACCATAATCAACAAGTCGACCCTTCACAGGTTGTTCATAATAACGGCTGGGTCAAATATCTGTTTTATTCCCGAGATTACGTCTTATTTCTCAAGTCCCTACTAATCCTCTAATGAACAACTGGTTGATGATCTAATCACCAAACCAAAATCTCTCAGCCTAGTGAGAGGGTGGGGCCCCTTGTTCAAGACCTAGATTCAGTACTTGAGAGAACAACATTTCTCCTATCCCAAAATCAGGTAGGCGTGAACTCTATCTTGCACCCTATGTCTCCAGCTATCTATCTGGTCTTACCTTTGAAATGAGAGTCTTATTGAGTCGGCGCTGTTGAGCCAACCCTCAACTATGCAAATCTAAGGGATATCCCGAATAAATAGGAGTTCATAGTTAGCTCAAGATTAAGATCGAGTTACTTAGGTCATCTAGGTGAAATAGTTAGTGTTAAACAGTAAACAACGTTATAAACTAAGAGTGACTTATTTCTTGGTTTTGATCTTATGCAAACTTATTGCATAGAATGCCCCCACTCCTCATGTCATAATATGTATGATTTAGGATCACATCGTATGTAATACTTTACAACTCTTTGTAACAACTACAGAGTAGATTGCATCCAATGGTGTTACCAGAATAAGGTACCCAACCTCATTCATGTACCATAGATCATTTTGACTATTTACTTGAACCCGATCAACTTTTATGTCTCCACATAAGTTCAAGTACTCACACAATAGTCATGGGTCTTAATTTATTGGATTTAGACTTTCATACAATTTACGAGATCAATAACAAGTATATTGATAATATAAAATGTTTATCATTTTACAAACTATGAGTTTTTAGGACATAAAACCCAACAGTACTCCCACTTGGACTAAAACTCTAGTGGATCAATATATACAAATATATAGAATGTTGAGTTTACATGGAGAGAATAAAATGTACAAATACAATAAACTAGGGCATCACAATACCCATCAATTCTCCCACTTGCCCTAGTGATACAAAACTCGTAGACTTAGTCCTACTAGGTAACCCTCGAACACTTTAGCTGAGAGGGCATTCGTAAATAGATCAGCTATGTTTCTTTTGTTGATTCACTTACAGCAACATACTCAATTTCCATTGTGGAGTCTGCAATATAACTCTGCTTGATGCTTTTCCACACAACTGCTCCTCCGTTCAGAGTGAATACTGACCCCGAAGTTGATTTTCTCGAATCAATATCGGTCTGGAAGTCAGAATCAGTGTATCCAATAAGGACCAGATCCTTAGGACCATACACGAGCATATAATCTCTCGTTCTTCGAAGATACTTGAGAATGTTTTTAACAGCAGTCCAATGGTCATGACAGGATTGAACTAAAATCTGTTGACAATTCCTATGACATAGCATATGTTGGGACGAGTACACAACATTGCATACATCAAACTCCCAACTATAGATGAATATGGAATTCGATTCATCTCCTCAACCTCTTGAGGTGTCTTAGGACTCTGCTCCTTAGACAAGTGAATTCCATGCCTGAAAGGTAAAGATTCTTTCTTGGAATTTTGCATTTTATACCTAGACAACTTCTTGTCTATATAAGATGCTTAAGATAATGCCAATGTTTTTTCTTGTGATTCCGAACTATTTGGATTCCAAGAAGATACTATGCTTCTCCCAAATCTTTCATTTAGAATTGTGAAGCCTGCCATCTCTTAACGTCAGCTAGATATTCTACCTCATTCCCAATGAGTAGAATATCATCAACATACAACACCAGAAAAGCGACAGTTTTGTTGACAATTTTCTTATAGACACAAGGTTCGTCAATATTTTTTTCAAAGCCACAATATTTGATCGCAGCGTCAAATCTCATATTCCAGGATCTAGAAGCTTGTTTTAATCCATAAATGGATCGATTAAGCTTGCAAACTTTTTGCTCTTAACCCTGCTGTATAAACCCTTCTGGTTGAGACATATAGATACTCTCTTCAAGATAGCCATTCAGAAAAGTTGTCTTGACATCCATTTTCCATATTTCATAATCATAAAATGTGACTATGGATAAAAGTATTCTAATATACTTTATCATGGTAATTGGAGAGAAGGTTTCTTCAAAATCTAACCCCTCTCTTTGGGTAAATCCTTTTGCCACTAGTCTAGCTTTGTAGGTTTGTACCTTACCAGTTTGGTTTCGTTTTCTCTTGTAGATCCACTTGCAACCGATGGGTTTTACCCCTTCCGGTTGACCTACAAAATCCCAAACAGAATTGAAATACATAGATTCCATTTCAAGGTCCATGGCTTTAATCCATTGGTCTTTGTCCACATCATTCATTGCTTGATTAAAAGACGATGGATCCTCTAAACCATCACCAGGTATGATGATTTGAGTTCCAGTTAAACCTATGTACCAGTTAGGCTGTTGCATAACCCTCCCACTATGACGAGGCATTCTCAATTCTTGAGAAGGATGTGAAAAATCAGTTTCATCAATAACTCTTGTTGACGGACCTACTCTATCAACAACTTTTGTTGAAGGACCTGCTCGATCAACAACTCTTGTTGATCCATTTGTCGCTTCTCTAGACATTTCTTCTATTACTAGCTTATTGCAAGGTATATTGGTTCTTTATATAATCTTCCTCTAGGATGGTTTCATTTATCGATACAAATACTTTATCTTCATGAGGATCATAAAAGAAACCACCTTTTGTTTCTTTTGGGTAGCCTACCAATAGGCATACTTTTGAACGGTGTTCTAGCTTTTTAGGATTTTTCACCAACACATGTGTTGGACAACCCTAAATCCTGAAGTGACATAAATTTCCTTTATGTCCCATCCAGAGCTCGTAAGGTGTTTCTAAAACATGTTTCGAGGGAACTATGTTCAAAATATACACTGTAGTCCCAACCGCGTGTCCCCAAAAAGAATTTGGTAACTGAGCGTAACTCATCATGGAACGAATCATGTCCAACAAGGTTCTATTTCTCCTCTCTGCCACACCGTTCTGTTGTGGTGTGCCAGAGGCTGTGAGTTGGGATTGAATTCCATGTTCTATCAAATAGTTCTGGAATCTATGTCCATATACTCACCACCTCGATCCGACCAAAGTGTTTTAATCTTTTTACCTAATTGGTTCTCAACCTCAGGCTTATACTCTTTGAACTTTTCAAAAGTTTTAGACTTTTGGTACATTTGATAAACATGCCCATACCTAGAATAATCATCTATAAAACTGATGAAATATTCATACCGTCTTCTTTCTTTAACATTTAGAAGCGCACAAAGGTCTGAATGAATCAGCTCTAGAGGTTCTTTGGCTCTAAGACCTTTTCTAGAAAAATATCTTTTTGTAATTTTACCCTCAAGACAGGACTCACATGTTGGTAATGAACTGTCTTCCAACTTGTTTAAAAGAACGTTCTTAACCAGTTTCTCAATCCTGTTGAGATTTATGTGACCCAGTCTCAAGTGCCAAAGATAGGCTTTGGAGAAATCTTCCTCTTCCTATGAGTTCCAGCAGTTTTAAACATCTCTATGTTCAAAACAGCTTTAACCTCAGTTTGTTTTAACATGTACAAGTTATTTTCTAATTTTGCATAGCAAATTTGTTTATTTCCCATTTTGATGAACACGTCACTATTTCCGAAATAAACTTTATAATTTTGTTCTAGCAAAAAGGAGACAGAAATTAGATTCCTTTTCGTAGAAGGAATATAATATACATTTTTCAAATAAATGTACTTATCTCCTATAAATAACTTCATATCTCCCACTACTTTGGCTGAAACAATCTCCCCGATCCCTACCTTAAAGATTGTTTCACCTTCTGTCAACTGTCTCCAGGAACTTGTTTCCTGTGAGATAGTACATACATGATTAGCGGCACCTGAATCAATTATCCAGATTTTATCGTTTTCCACTAAACATGCGTCATAACAAGTAAATCATATTTATCTTGTTGTTCGAATTCAGCATCCTCATCTACATAATTCATAATTTTAGATGAGTTGGGAGATAGAGGACAATCCTCTGTTAAAACTCTTTTGGTTTAATCAATCGCTAGTAATTTGTTTGTTGATTTGATTTTACTGTTATGTACATCGGAAGCGAGTATACTAGAATTCGACATGCTGATAAAATTCAAACAAATTCTAGTTAGCAAATTGTAACTAAATCCAAAATCAAGTTTTAGGAAAATGTAATAATCTACCCATAACCATTATTTATTTGCAATGATATTTTAGTGAATCAAAATATGTGCTACCGTGGGGCAGTCAGATACTCCTTCACTAAAACAAACAATTTTGACCAAACATTATCCCCGGAATAACTCTTATTCCTATAGTCGTTTAGTTATCGTTTTCGGTCAAGATTTTTACTAACAACTTAGTAATTCTTGTAAGTGTGACCCACCATTTTCAGATCCTATAGGACGATATGAATTTGCCTCCGAAATAGAAGACAACATCCAAGACGAAACTATAAGACCCTATTCATTTTACTGAAGGCTGGGTTGTTCCGAATCCTATGTTACAACCCTCTGTGGGGATAGCCGTCGCTAAACGACTAGCAAAGGGCCACTTAAAGCTAACCAGCAGGTGCAACATAGGAATCTCACGGTTGAGACTAATGGAGAAGACCGTAGGATATATTGACACATATCCTTCACCCACATACTATGAACTACTTCCTCCGTTTACCTTGATATTGACTTATACAAAATAATCTCCGAAGAGAGGTCACTCCCAGGGTGATACGAAGCGTCATTTGAATCTCACGGTGTAAACTATGTGGAGATGTGGTAGTTGAAATCTATTTATCGAATAAAAGACTTATATTTGAACAACTTCCTCTTATTCACCGTAATCTAGATTTTTCTTTTAATTTTCCTAATCGAAGGTGCCAAAGTTGAACATTTTCCTTTAGAGAAACTTTAAGATTTTTCTTTTAATTTTCCTTTAGAAAAACTTTAAGATTTTTCTTTTAAGTTATGACAGTTTTAAACATCTCTATGTTATGGAGGGAATTTGTTGCTAACGGTCTTATGACATACAAATTGTTTTCCAGTTTAGCTGAACATACCTCAACACCATATTTCAGAATAAACACTTTATTCACCGAAAAGTTGAGAGTATATTTACATTCAATCAAGCACTTTACAGAAATTAAGTTCCTCTTTAACTCGGAAACTGCATACACATCATGTAAAATGATTAATCTATTTTGTAAAGTCAACTGGAGGTCTTCCACTACCACAGCTGAGATGACGTGCTCGGTGCCTACTTGCATCGTCATCTCACCAGCCTCAAGCTGTCGCCAGGATCTAATCCCCTGAAAAGAAGAACAAACATGATTAGTGATCTCAACGTCTATAATCCAGGCAGAATCATCATTCTCCACTAAACAAGTTTCCAAAATAAGTAAATGACATTTACCTTGTTTGGCCTTGGCCTTAGCCTTATTCCTTTCCTTTAACCAACGTAGACAATTCTGCTTCCAGTGCCCATCCTGATTGCAATGAAAACATTTTTCTTTTTCAACCGACGCTGGTCGCCTACCTCGCTGTGCGGCAGGTTGTGGGTTAGCCGGTGCCTTCCCCTTCCTCTTACTACCCTTCTTCTTCTTCCACTTGTTAGTGTAGGAAGTAGAAGGTGTAGACTTAGTTCTTGAGGTCGAACCCCAATGGAACTTCTTAAATGATGAAGCAACATTTGCCTCACCAACCTTCTTCTCCTTGCTTTTCAACAAGCATTGAAATGTCTGCAACTCGATGAGGAGAGTTGTAAGGTTGTAATCAATTTTGTTCAGCACAACATTGCTGATAAAGTGAAGGAAGCTTTCTGGCAACGTATGCAAAATAAAGCTAACCTAGCTGCCCTCATCGATGCGAGCCCCATTCATCTCTACCACATTAAAGTGGACCATAATCTACAGAAACGTGTTCTTGAACAAATGTACACTCCTCCATTTTGGAGTTGAAGATGCATTTGAGAGCTTCATGCTTGAGCTGCCCAAACGATTGTCCGAGCATTCCCTTAGGGACTCCATGATCTCATGCACAGAGACCATGGGCTCATGCTTCTTGGCCATGACGTCATTCAGACTAGCCAAGATGTAAGCTCGGGCCTTCTCGTTTGCCCATGTCCATTTCTCATATGCCTCTTGAACATTTCGAGCGGCGGTTTGAGTTGGAATAGGAGAACACTCCTCTATAAGGACGAACTGAAGATCATTAATGATCAGTATGGTATTAATCGTATTTTTTCAACTAGCGTAGTTTTCGCCAGTCAGTTTGTCAACAGATAATAGAGCTAAAGTGGCGATTATCATTTTTAAAGTTGCTGAAAAACATGAACAAACTTAATAAGTCTATTTGCACTACCACTTTTAACACCAATTTTAGGTTTTAGCAAAATAGCTATAATGTACCCTAAGTGAGAAGACATCTATTTTGCAGTGACGCCTCAGCGAGGAAGGATAAAAGTCACCGATGGGGTGATTAGGTCCCCCTTCACTGGGATGAGACATTCTTAACCATTAGACAAAAACAACTCTTGTAACTAACTCTAACAGTCACCATTTCTCGGTCCAGAATATGTTAACATTTAACAATCCGCGTAAGTGTAACCCCTCATTTTAGGCCCTAAGAGTCCTGCCCAAATGTGCCCACCTTATGTTAAAAGCAGATTAGGATAAGAGACTAAAGCGACCTTATCCTTTATAGGAGATCAGATAAAGAGTCGTGCAAAACTGCCATCCTTTAGGGGGACACTCACAGGGTGCCTCGAGGCAATTTATAAAATTTTATCCAACCTAATGAGAGAGACTGTGGGATATATTGTCACATGTCCCGCTCCTACTTACTATAAACATTCTCTCCATTCACCTTGGTATTGACCTACCCAAACACCATCCTTTAGGGGGACACTCCCAGGGTGCCACGAGGCCGAGGATAGATCTTATGGTGTGAACTTTAAGGAGAAAAGTGTAGAGGTTTAAGTGAAGTATCATATACCTAAGTACCTTCTATTGAATGTTCTACCGAAGGATTCATTAACATAGACAATCCGGCTACTGATTTTATCTAAGTGTGAGTTTAATTTACTAAAAACAACTCTTACTTTTGATAATTAAACAAGTTCGAATCAAGTCCCATTAAACACTTCAACAGACTATCATCACATTTGCATGCATGTAACAACTCTATCTAATTCACATTTCTAGGTAGGTTCTCAGGTAGAGGTGTTTCATTTCCGTCAGCTTAATACCTCAGCCTAGACAAAACCCACCTTAGACAAAAGGTCCCTTATAGATAAATTCGGTACATGATTAATCTTTTATTAGTCAATTTAATCCTATTAAACTGATTAAAAGATTAAAATTAGGTTTCTAATCTCATTAGAACCGTGTTCTTAGGTTTATCTCAATCAAATTTTAAAATTTTAAAACATGGTTTAAGCCTAAGTTTGCATGCATGTCTTTCATATTGATTTTAGTTCTAATTTTCATTATAACTCTTACAAAAGGAAAAAACTAAAACCATCCACATTGTAAGCTAAACTAGATACTTTTCACTCTTATAAATTATCCCAAGTGACATGCTTCATGCAATGTCCATTCATTACTATATATAACTCTTATATAAATTGTAATGAACCAAGCATACATGCTTTTATACACCTTTATACTATAACACTTATAATATAAAGATGATGCATGAATATGCTTAATGCAAGCATATATTATAACTCTTATATTATATGATGAATGGGCATGCTTTAAAATAATTTAATCATGCAAGCTTCTATATTATAACTCTTGTAGTATAAAGATGATGCATGAATAAATGCATAAGCTATAGTGGGATTTAAAACTATATTGCATACTATATGACATATAATTTAAATATACATCTCATGTACATTCATCAAAATTAATAGACCGGGATGATTAGCCTAAAAAATCAGAAATTAAAACTATCTATTACATAAACCATCGAGTCAACCGGTTCAAACAGGCGAACCGGGTCTTGAACCGTCTGGGCAAAGCATCGATCCCTGATCGTGTAGCTTTTCCTTGTGATCATTGAGTAACATTGGTCAAGTAGCCACGATCGTGTCGCATGGATCGACTGCCTTTGACTATGCGATAAAGCATGAAGGCCACTCGATCGTGCAACACACTGAGTATAACACCTGCCTAACTGATCGAGTAGACGACAACTATGTGATGAAGCATGATCATCTAGACGATCGAGGAGCAAGCGCCGAGTAACACATACTGAGTGATCGAGTAGCCAATGACTATGTGATGAAGCATCTTGGCCTACTCGATCATTTAGTGCACGTGCCTGCCATGCAACAATATCCCATACTCCGTGATCGTTTACCCCCATCGTCTACATGATCAAGTAGCCAACGCAACACGATCCAGTAAACTCTTTACTCGATCGCGTAGCATTAGCCACCCGACAAATGCTACACGATCGAGTAGAACTTTTCTACACGATCATCTAACCAAATCTAAACGATTGTTTAGCCTAGGCTACTCGATTTTACCATCTAACACTTAAACACAATGTAGATATACTTAAAACCCACCAAGAATATAAATGTAATTCAATACATCAATGGATTTGGAACATCAGAAAAATCTGGCTCTGATACCAATTGAAGGAACATTTATTCAAGAGAACCAGCGAGTGGAAGCAAGATCGTTCCAAACCCATTGTGAAAGAAAAAAACATTTACAAATATACAAAAATAGTTATGCATCATAGAATAAACTGCAACATGTTTTTTTTCTTGAAGAACTCTTCTTCGTGTATTCCTTCGATCAAAACCAGTCCAGCGTCCAAGCAAACTCAATCATGAGAAAAAACGCAACGAACAATCATTGCAACTCACAAACTGTCAGATCCTCGAATACAATCGAGTAAGACTCGATCCTCGACCCTCGAATAGAAACAATCGACACTATTACTCCGTTACCTTGGTATTCTCGGTGTGAGAATCTAGGAGATGTGGCCTCTGTGTGATTTTGGTAGAGGATAGGAGGAAATATACAATCGAGTTAAACGATCGAGTAAGTGGGATAATTAGAATGTCTATCGTATAGACTTGGTATTCAATCGTTTAACAAATGAGGAACTATCGTCGAGTAAACTCACTACTTGATACTTGATCGTTCACTCTCTCAAAGGCTATCGTATAGCTCTTTCTTTTACCCGATCGAATGTGTTGCGATTATTGAAAAATGAAAACTCTTTTCACTTTTATTCTTCAGTTATTAAAACTGATAGAAACCTCCCACTCAATCGGTTAAAGGAAAAACAAATAACTTCCAACAATTATCTAATAATTGTTTTACTATAAATAAATATATAACTAATTTGTCATATTATATTCCTATCCTATAGTTTTATATCACATCATGTGTAATATTTAAACCATAGTTCTTTTCTCCTTTATGAAATTTAATATAAATCATATTTATATTATTTCCTCCATTTACTGTATCTAATACATCAAATCAATTATATCATATATAATTTAATTAATTTAATTATATCATCTATAATCAAATTCCCTCTTGTTAATTTGAACAGTTCAAACTAACCCAAAAACTGATTCTCAACTTGAATCCATTGATCTACCAAGGGGACTTTATGTATCTGTAGCTTGAAGCTCCAATGGTACGTGAATAACTGATTAAATTCTTTAATCACGATATCCACCAATCGTTAACTGTCGGGCATTCCACTAAAGATCGACAGTTGCACTCTTCCCACTACAGATATATTTTTGTGCCCATTGGATATAACCAATCAACAGTATGATGACACTTCACAAATCGCTTGTAAGTACAGCTGAGCTAGTTTACCGTTTTGTCCCTATAGTTACATCTAACCCCTTAAGTACCACTGGATCCTCTAATGAACAATACATCATAGTCCTACTATGAGTGAACATTTCTCAAGCCATGCAAAGGTGTGGCGCCACATTGTTCAATTCCGTTCGAGGTTCGAGTACCAAGTTGGACTTGATAGTGATCGAGGATTCTATAATTCGTGTTGTTGGTTGGTTTGATCTTTGCGTTCGAGTACTTCGTTGGACGCATTGGAGATTGATGGAGAAATACTTGAAGAAAGGTTCTTCAAAGGTTTGCATACTCTATCCCTTGTTCATTCTTTTAAAGAAGCATGCTTGTAATTTACTTAATTATACACAATCCATTTTTGTAGACTGTAATGTGTTTGTGTTCTTTCTCAATGGGATTTGGAACAATCTGCTTCCGATCACTGGATTTCTATGTTTAGATTTTCTTCAGCAAGGGTAAAAACAAGAGGAAGAGAGATAAGATAGAAGGAACACAGAGAATTGTTAACCCAAATGGTGTTAACCCAGTTTGGTGTAACTACATCTACGTCTGGGAGGCTCTTTGCCTAGGTGAAAAGAAACCCACTAGAATGTAATTTAGTTTTAAAATATACACTTCAACTAAAATTACATAAAATCAGCTTACACATAATTGAATTACTAGTGAGCAGGTTAGGCTCTCCCTAACACGAGTACTGTTTTAAATGAGGCTGCAGATTTATGCCCCCCTAAATATGTTGCTGCAACAATGACCTCACCTTCTCTTCACCCTGCCTGATGAATAATCATTCACCTGGTGTCTTAAACAATTCTACTAACAAACTGCTTGAACAGAACAAGCTTCACAGAAAACAGTCACTCTACTTCACGAAGATAACCCACCATACAATCCCACAGTCTTCTTACAAAACCTTATCGAACAAGAAACTCTAATCAAAAGCAACAGGCAGGTTACCCTAGAAAACCCCAAGTCCATCCAATAAATACAATCCACGTGGAACAAGAAACCAATACCAACGGCAGGCATAAAAGGAAAAGATCTCTCTAACATATCTGTCGCCAATAAGGAAAAAAAACTTACCAAAGTTAAAGACGAGATATCCAACAAAATAAAAAAAGATATTATCCATCAACCTTAGCATTAATAAATCGGATAAGTTGGAAATTTATAAAAGCAATTCACTTTCATAAAATCTTCTAAATGTGATTCATATACATTATCTACTCTTTTATCTTTTAGATCCTTTATTTTACTAGGTCAATTAAATAAAAGATAATTTACTTAATTAAACATTATTATGAGAGATGTCTATATAAAGATAAAATTCTAGAAATTGGTCCATTTTTTGTCTCATTAAGTAGCTTTTCCCTCCACCAAGAAGACGTACACATTCTAAAAGAAGGTGAAGGGAGAGAAATACAAAAACAAAATTATGCATTTGCTTAAGTCTAAAGTGACCGAAATAATATTAGTATACCAATGTTAAAGTATGATAGATTTTTGGTCCAAATAAAAAACCATATTAATATTTAAAATCATGTCTCAAAATAAAGTCTTGTAGTGAAACAAAATGTGACAAACTCAAAATGATAGTCATGTATGGGTCTGTTTCGTCAAAAAATAAGTGACAAACTCTATTATACATTCTTTGAGAGGAGGTTCTGTATCTTTTGTTCATAAGAAGATCGAGAACTCTTAAAGATACAAAACATAAATTGCCATACAATGAGTTGAAAAAGGAGAAATGATACAAGGTAAAAAACATCACCACCAAGTGAAAACTCCTAAAGTCATTCATATTAAGTATGAATGTAATATATGATATTAATGTGAATGTACTATATGAGGATGTTATGTGGTTATTGAATCAAATTTTCCATACATATCTTGACATGCTCCTATGATTAAATAAGATTCTCGTATGAATTCTTGATATTATATATGTTGTGTCTTAGTTAGGACCAACCGACCAACAGTTGTTGGGCTGCTAGAGGATTCCTTAAGTGGGGTTCTAGGACATTGCATTTGTCTATCCAACATGATGTTATGTTTTTTGGTATAACACACGTGTCGGCCAAGCTCAAGCACATGGGTATATATAGTTTATCCGATCGTTAGATTTATTTTTAATGAAATAATATGTATTCTAAATGATTTGGCTTTTTGCACTCGAATATCTTACTATTTAACTCGTTATGGAATACATTTTTTTTAAAAAAATAATTATAAGGATGGATTGATTTGTAAACATTTAGAAGTTTAATTGATTCAAATTATAAATTTCATACGAAACTCGTTGAACAAAATTTGAAAAAGATATAAATCATTACACATACAAAAAATCATGGTTTAAGTGATATTAGAAATATGAATTGATATTTACCTTTATTTTTTATTTATATAATTTTTATTTATAGTGGTTGTTGCATTAGTTCATCATTTATTAAATATGGTAATCAACATCCTAAAAGAATGAATTACTATAAAGTTGGTTCGATTTTCTGAGTCTTTGAGTCGATTACATCAGAATCAAATGAAATTCATTGATTTTATAAAATAGAAAATTAAATTAATGTCTAATAAAAGACAAAATCAATGGTTCGATTTTTTTTTTTTAATTTAGCTCCATGTTGATTTGGTTTTCGATTTTAGATTTTAGTGGACATTTTTCTTTTCTTTTTTTTTCTTTTATTATTTTTTTTGTCATCGCCATCCATTTATCAATTTTATTTGTATAATTTTTTTAAATGAAAAATTATTGAAAATATTTTTAAATATAATAAAATGTTATCATCTATCAGTATCTATCACTAGCTGGCAATGATATTTTGCTCATATTTCTATATTTAAAACAACCCAGTGTCTGTCAACTCTTATTTTGAATGGAGCATTTTTTCTTTTTCTCAAATTAAATTTTGGCTTATTTTTTGTGTAGATTACAATCGGATATTTTTGTTTCTTTTTCTTAAGATTGTAATTGCATTTTTTTTTCTTTTTAAATAACAAACATGCATGCACTATAATATTTTAGTTATTTTTCTATATAATAAATGTATATATACCATAATAATAAAAATAATAAAATTTAAAATAATAATACAATCCATTATTCATTCAACATAATTAAATATATAAGCCAAAATGAGCATAGCTCCAACTAGTATAGGGTTTGTACTATTAAGCTTAAAGTTGGAGTTTCGATTTTTCCAACCTAAATATTATACAAAAATGAACGAAAAACAAAAATACAGGAACCAAAGTTGTATTTAAGGGAGGCAACTTGTGTGCATATGTGTGCGCGTTTCGTTATGAGTGAAAATAAAAGTGACCCTCCACATAGGAAGGACTAAATTGACTAAGTTGGAGGCAAAAGGAGAGTCGACTTATTGGAAAAAACCTCCCACTACTGTCATAGAAATAAGCAGAAAAATAATGTTTTTTTTAATAAAAGTCAATAAAACTGGAAACACAAGAATGAACGTGAAAAAATTCTAAACCGAATAAAAAAACAACAAACCAAAAAAAATTCGCTATGTAAAAAATTATTACAATAATACAAAAATCTCTACACAACCCTAACTACAAAAGTACTCTCTAAAAACATTATACCACTAATACCTGAGCTAATATACCAAGCTTAAAATATTACAAATTGAATATTTTGTAACCAAAAAGCATAAGCTTCTTTTATAATGTTTGGAACCCTTCACATCCTTGAATCTTTCTAATGTTGAACAACCAAACTTCTATAATGTTTTGTCAAAACCCAATAAGACTCGTATCATAAGGTCGAGCTTCAACTCAACTTAGGCTCAATTTGGGATTGCTATAGCTTTTAATATAATTGTTGGCAGTTGTGCCTTTAGAAAAATCAGCTATAAAAAGAATAATTTAGTGTTTGGTAAATTTCAGCTCAACCTTTAAAAAGTAGGTCAGAGTGTTCGGTAAATAAATACAAAAAAATCTTATTTTAGATATAATAACTATAATAGACTTATAATCAACTTTTTTAATTTTTTTTTAACTTGAAATTTTAAATTATTGTTCAATATGATAAATTTTGTTTTTTATAGATTAATTTTTAAATATTAAGGAAAATAATTTTATTTTTTTAAAAATGAATATGGTATATTTTTTTTCTAAAAAAATGATGCATTTAACTCATGAAAAATAGAAAACAGATTTGATCGGGTGACAAATAAATAAACATATATAATAAATCTACTTTAAAAAGTATAAAATTGAAAATTAAATATTAATTAAAAATTCTAACGGATTCAAGGAGAACCTAAAAGCTAGAATGATACTACTTTTAAAGTCAATGTGAAATTAACATGTTTTTACAACTGATTTTAATAGATTTAATATTTTTTTCAAATGACTTTTTGACACAGTTAATGCAATACCAACCGTAGTTTAAAAACTTAGGGGAATTGGAGTGTATGGCAGAATTTGAGGTTTCATTCTGAAAAATGGCAAAACCGCCCAGGAATAAGAATTATGGAACTCATGTGACATGCACATAGCCACAAATTTTTAAATCCTTGATTTATCTTTGTCTTGTTCGTAGATGTTGTTGTTGACGAAACTACAAATACCAGGTAATTCTAAAATAGAAAACAGGGTCGAGATATATATACAGGGTAATTGTTGATATTTGTCAAGGACAACTGTCCTCCTAATTTTGTTTTGTAGTTAACATAATCTCTATATTTTATTATTATTTTAGATTCTGTTAAACCACTTTTCAAATTTATCTCACCTTAATAAAATATCCATATTATTTTAGATTCTTTATATTTACGATGTTTTCAACTTTTCATATCCAAACATGTAAAAATTGCTGGTTGAACCTAAGAAGAAACATGTGGGCGGGTATATATATATTTTTCAGTTTATTATTATTAATAATATTAGTATTAGTATTCTTATTTTTATTATTATTATCTTAATTATTATTATTTATTAAAAGAATATAACAAAAAACCCTAAATCTCATCTTCTTCATCTTCTTCACTTAGCCGCCCCTAAAATCTCATTTTCTCCTTCGCAATCTTATGTTTTCGATTGTTGGTTCAGCAACCCTTTCTTAAATTCTATCATCTTGGCTAGCTTTTAATGACCACCCTCACCAGGTTGCCGACCTTTTTTTGCTTGCACACATGTTTTCTGTTTTTCTTTCTACTTTGAATATCATTTTCAACAATGACATTCTGGGATTGATAGTGTTTAAAGTTGACTTTCAAGATCCAATTAGCAAAATGGTCACATGGAATGAAGATGATGAGACTCCGTATAACTGGTTTGGTGTCAAACGCAATCATACTTCCAATAGTCACATCGTCATGAAGTTGCAATTCCTTCACATATTCACTTACCAACAATAACTTTATTGGTAAAATCAACTTTGCTCTTTCTCACCTTGGAGGAAGTCCATTGTTGTATACATTCATAAGTTTCTAATGACCCCCATTGACTGTTCGTCATCTTCCCTTGCATAAAGAACCATATTGGGTGATTTTTAATTTTGCTTTTGGAATGTTTAGATACTATGTATTTGTGATTCTAAAATGTCTAGGTAGAGTATATTTGTGATATTCATGTTGTTTTTGAAGTAGTGTATCTTTGCATTTTCATTTATACTTAATTTTGTCGTTTTAGGGTAGTTTTGTCATTTACTAATTAGTATTTTTTTATTATATAAATTTGTTTTGCTATTTTTATAATTTTGAAACTTTTTTGCTATTTTTCAAATGAAACTTTAAAATTTGTTGTTTATCTTGTCAACCCTTCAACTTAATTAGTAGGTGTTGAGCTAATTATCACTATGAGGTCGGTCGAACCCAATTCGAAAGGGCCAAAGCTTTAACTCAAATTAACCTAATTAATAGCTGCTTAATTCGTCTATTTTTAGGAACGACTTGAGTTTATTGTTGGAAATTACTTAAATTTTACCTTTTACTTTTATCGCACATTACAATATTTACAAAAAGTTAAAAGTACATATATAAAAAAAAAAAAAAAAAAAAATTACGTGGAATTGTAAAAAAATGTTTAGAGTGGCATTCAAAATTTGGGCATTTGGGTAATTGCGCTTTCGTGAAAAAAAAAATGTTTATTACCTTTCTTTTCAATTTTTTTTTCCTACAGCATTTTTTTTTTTTATTTTTTAATTTACCGTTGCAGATCTGAAAAAACTAAACATTTGAACGTCGTGTTCTATCTTCTACCAAGGACCGAATTGTACACAAAAAGAAATCAACATTTTCAAGTATTTATAGTTTTCTTCTCTTTTCTTCTGGAAAACTTTTCTACGTTTTTAATCGTTCTCTGACCAGTGCACATTGAAAAAAGGCGTTGTGTTAACCTTAAGGAGCAACCAATTTAATAAGATTGAACATTAAGTCGTCCCACATAGAGATGTCCATTTAACCTATGGAACCAGGGACGTGAATTATATTTCCCAATTGCATAGGGAATGGGAGAGGGAGTGGGGAATATTTTTTCTCCATTAACAATATGAAGCTGGGCTAGGATTATATTTCCTAGCCCCAACCCAGACCCTATCCTGATTCCCCACTCTGCCCCAGTCAATTATATATAATATATAATAAACATAATATAGTGTTTATATCTATATTTATGTATATAATTTATTTAAAAAAATCCCTAAAACTTTACCCTCCCTCAATTACATTGAGGGAGCGTTTGGCGCGCGATAAAAGCAGAGAGTTGAGTTGAGTTGAGTTGGTAATTATTATATGGAGAGTTAAATTGTTTGTGTTTGTTTTGCATAGCTGAGTTGAGTTAGTAATTATTGTCTGTGTTTGGTGTGTAGAGTTGAATTAGAAAGTCTATGTTTTGGTGCAGAGTTGAGTTGAGTTGAGTTGAGTTGGGTATCTAATATAGTTTTTGTAATTGAGATTGGTTCTTTTTTTTTTTTGTTTTTGGTTTTTTTTTCTTGCTTTGCTTAGTTGATTAATTTTCAACTATACACCTATTTTCTCAACCCTTTTATGACATAAACTGGATTTTTTTTTTCTTTTTGTAAAACGTAACAGATTCTTTTCAACGTATTCTTTTCAAAAACTATAAAAACTCTAATTCTTTTCAATTTGTAAAACATAACACCAAGATACATGTCATATTGCAACTCAATTACTTATGAATTGGTATATTGTATGTATATATATTGAATCTTGATAAATGTTGGGAAGCTAAATCAGAGCAAAAACGAATCTAACGAAGTACAGAGCCAACAACAATCGAAAAATCAAACATGCAAGGACGAATTGGTATATGAGGGAATCCAGACAATAACGTACAAATCTTAAGCTAGGAACCAAATATTCGAAAAGATTTTAGATCTAAAAAAAGTTAGATCTACCAAAAAAAAAGTGATAACAACAAAAAAATAGTTAGATCTACCAAAAAAAATAGTTAAAACAACAAAAAACTAGTTAGATCTAAAAAAAATCGTTCAGCACAGAAAATCGAAAGACAAAAAAAGAAAGGGTTCAGCAAGAAAAATAGCCATTCAAAGAAAACTGAAAAAAATAAGCGTAGGGTTCAACAAGAAAATGCAAATATAGAATGAAATCTTAGGAGAATAAAACCCATATGTGTTAGACGTATTAAAATAATAATATTTATAATTAAAGTATGGACTATGTATGTGGATAAATATTTTATCACATTGAGTTATTTTATTAGATTGAGTCATATTATGTGATCTAATTAATTAAGGCCTTGAATTCCTAATTGAGTATTTACTTAATAGGCAGAAGCTCATTCCTATTTAATTAGGGTTTAATGGTAACCCTAATTTAACTAGTATATAAGGAGACTTTAGGGTTATGGTCCCCTTTATACCAAAACAATAAGCATTCAGTCTTTCTTGAATCCCATCTATAGAGAGGTCTCACTAGGAGCACTCAGAGCTTTAGTTGAAAAAGACAATAGTCGTCTTAAAGTTATTGTCATCTTGGAGCTATCATCAATCTTTATGGAATCCGATATGTAATTTATTCTTGGCAATTAGCATGAATGATCTCAAGGTTAATTTATTTAATATAGATATAAATTATTTATGCTAACAAGTGGTATCAAATCATGAATTTAATGTTAGATTATTGGATTTTTTTTATCCTTTACCATTGTTTATGATTCAATTATTTGGTAAAGAAAAGTTTGAGGTTTGCATAATAGATGTTTTCGGTTTTTGGCATAATAGATTTACAGATTAATGATGATTTAATCATTGTTCGGACTCGTTCTTTAGGGAAAATTGTTTGTAAATCAAGTCTTGTAAGTCCATTTCGTTTGTTGCAATTTTTTTTGTGAAAAAGACTCAAAACAGAAGTGAAAATGGGGATTCGGAGTGAAAAACCGAGAGGTTTCTGTGCAAGGTGCTACTTTCGTCATATTTTATGTGTCATTAAATGTTTATGACTTTCTATTTGTCATTTTTATATGTCATGGATTCTTCTAGAATTGAATTTGTTTTTCCTATGTGCAATTGTTACGAAAGTTGGTCGAAAATTGGGACTTTTTGAAGCCCTATTTAGGGTTAAATGAGTTTTATTCGATGAATTTAGAAAATTTAAATTTGATTGATAATATGATAAATTTAAATTTAAATTTGATTGATATTTTAATGAATTTAAATTTAAATTTGATTGATGATATTTAGTGATATTCACATGTTTGTGTTGCTTTAATTGTATTGTGTATGGAATTACTAAGTGAATTTTGGTAAAGACTATTTGGTGTTCTTCCTCCTTTATTTTTGTACAATAATATCATTATATTATTGTGTCTTATATTTTAGATTGAATTGGTCAAAATAATATATTACCAAAGCAGTCTCTTTTATCAAGATTAGTTTAATTCTAACATATAAGATGTGCATATTCATTAATTTATGTGAATGATTATTGGCCCAAAGGAATATAATTATCTGGCTAAATTGTGGGTATGCATATGGTAATGAGTATGTGACAATTATAAGGATTGCTCATGTGAAAAATAGTCAGTTCAAAGAAAGTTATTTTTTGACAGAGTTTATTGTCAATACTTTGATTACTATATTGAGAATATTATTTACAGTTGATGTCTTTGCCCAAAGACTAGACATCAATGTTGTGTTAGGTATCTTGTAAAAGGGGCCCACCATATATGTGAAATTATTTTTCATATTTTAATTGTGAGTATATGTTTTATTGTTTATTGTTTCAGTTGATCTTACTCAAATATCTGAAAATTTCAGTTCAATATCTAAGTTGAATGGATCGAACTTCAAGATTTGGAAGGAAAGCCTAAAGATACTTCTCGTGTGTATGGATTTGGACCTTGCATTAAGGACCAATAAACATTTGAGGAACAGTCGAATACAACTAATATAGAGAAATGGGAATGGTCAAATCACATGTGTCTGATGATCATTAAGCACTTCATTCTGGAGTCTTTTCAAAGCTCTATCGCAAAAAGTGAAAATGCCAATAAGTTCCTTGCTCAAATTAAAATATATTTTGCTAAAAATGAAAAAAACGGAAAGCAAGTAGTCTTTTGACTTCCTTAACTTCCGTGAGGTATAAGGGAAATAGGAACATAAGGGAGTACATTATGGAAATGTCCAATCTCACAGGTAAATTAAAGGCACTTGATATCGAGATAAATAAAAATTTACTCGTACATCTAATACTTATCTCTTTTCCTACACAATTCACTCACTTTAAGATAAGCTATATAATACTTAGAAGAATAAATAGAGTATTAATGAGTTTATCTTACAATGTGTATAAGAAGAAGATAGGATTTGGCAACTGACTCTCGTGATAAGAAGAAAAGGAAATCTACGAGTGCTGCAGAAAAGACATCACAGCAGAATAAGAGAAAGATATAGGTTACTGAAAATCCTTGTTTTTTCTGCAAAAAATGAAGGTTACTTTAAGAAAGATTGTTCCAAATACACCAAATGGTGCGTAAAGAAGGGTAAACTTCTTACTTTAGTTTGTTCTGAAGTTAATTTAGCTTCTGTACCTACAAATACTTGGTGCGTAGATTTTGGTGCTACTACTCATATAAGTATGTCAATGTAGGGTTGCTTGTGGAACTGACCGCCAAGTGATGCCGAAAGATTCATCTATGTGGGCGATGACAAAAGTTGAAGCCATTGGGAATTTAAGATTTCATTTAAAAGCAAATTGTTATTTGGATCTGAATGAGACTTTTGTTGTACCGTCATTTAGACGAATTTAGTTTCTATTTCCAGTTTGGACAAATTTGTTTTTCTTATTCTTTTGGAAATAATAAAATTAGTCTTTTTCAAGATTCCAAACTTATTGGTACTGGTTCTTTAATTGATAATCTATATATGCTTGACTCTTTTATTTCATTTAACAAGATCCTATTATCTAATTCATGTGGTACAAAGATAAATTAAAAGAGAATTCTGGTATGTCATGGTACAACTGTTTAGGTCACATCTCTAAACAGAGAATTCGGAGACTTGTGTCCGATGGAAATCTTGATTCCCTTGATTTAAGTAACTTTGATGTTTGTATGGAATCTATTAAGGGAAAACAGACAAAGATAAGAAAATTAGGTGCCAACAGATGCTCAGACATCTTAAAACTAATACATATAAATATTTGTGGTTCATTCCCTACGGCTTCTTGGAACGACCAACAATATTTTATTACGTTTATAAACGACTATACAAGATATGGATACCTACATTTAATTCATGAGAAGTTTAATCTTTGGATGTTTTCAAGTCTTTCAAAGCTGAAGTTGAACTTCAACTTGGAAAGAAAATGAAGGTTGTCAAATCTGATCATGGAAGTGAATACTATAGTAAATATGATGGATCAAGTGAATAACGTCCAAGACCCTTTTCCAAATACCTAGAGGAATGTGGAATTTTCCGGTAATACACTATGCTGGGCAAACCCAGCGTGAACGGTGTAGCGAGAACACTTAAGGATATGGTAAGAAATGTGATTAGTCATTCTTCTCTATCAGAATCTCTCTGGGGTAAGACACTAAAGACTACAACATATATCCTTAATAGGGTACCTACTAAAGTAGTAGCTAAAATCCCTTATGATCCATGGACCAGAAAGAAGTCTAGTATTAGGCATCTTCACATTTGGAGTTGTCCAGCTGAGGCTAGGCCTTACAGACCTAACAAAAGAAAATTAAACCCAAGAACTATTAGCTTCTATTTTGTTGGGTATTCTGAGTGCTCTCGAGGTCTCAAGTTTTATGATCCCACTTTTAAATCATTGTCTAAGACGGAAAATGCTAGTTTTCTTGAGGATGTTAAATTTGGGGAGAAGATAACATAAGGAAAGTTGTCTTTGAAGAGGAATTAGTTTCTTTTCTTAATGTGGTTACAAATGATGTTCGAGCTCTAATTCCTGACTTCACTATTGAACCAATTATAGAACACGACAATATTCAAGTCCCCATTGTTGAACCTGAAGTTCAAACTCAACAACTTTAAGAAGTGCCACTAAGGAGACCCACTATAGAAAGAATAAGTGCAATTCTAAATGATTATATTGTATTTCTTCAAGAACATCAAGATGATGTAGGCGTAATGAAAGATGATCCAATCAACTTCCAACAAGCTCTACAAAGTTCTAACTCTCAAAAGTGGATAAATGCTATGGAAGAGGAAATAAAATCCATGAAAGACAATGATGTTTGGGAACTTGTCGAATTGCCATCAGCAGTGAAACCCATAGGTTGTAAATGAATATTTAAAACAAAAAAGGATTTACACGGTAATATTGAAAGTTATAATACTCTCTTGTTGCATATGGTTTGACTCAAAACGAAGGCATCGATGACAAAGAAACTTTCTCTCCAGTTTCATCAAAAGACGCTTTTAGGGTAATCATGGCATTGGTAGCTCACTTTGATTTAGAGCTACACCAGATGGATGTAAAAACTGTGTTTCTCAATGAGAACATTGATGAGACGATTTATATGGTGCAACTAGAAAACTTTGGGTCTAGTAATTCAAAGTCTATGGTGTGAAAATTGAAGAAATCCATCTATGGTCTCATGTAAGCATCTCGTCAATAGTATCACAAATTCCGTGAGGTAATGACCTTGCTTGGTTTTGAGGTGAATATAGTGGAAGATTGTGTATATCACAAGTTCAGTGAGAGTAAATCTATCTTTCTGGTATTATATGTCGATGACATACTCATAACAAGTAATGATGTAAGTTAATTGTATGACACTAAGGGATTTCTCAAAAGAAATTTTGAGATGAAAGATCTTGGTGATGCTTCTTTTGTATTAGGAATTGAAATACTGTGAGATCGTTCTCAAGGTATTTTGAGATTGTCACAAAAGAACTACATTAAAAAGATTTTGAGAAGATTTGGCATAAAAGATTGTGCACCAGGAGATACCCCGATCGCTAAAAGTGATAAATTTCATTTAGGTCAATGCCCCAAGATTGTACTCAAGACTAAGAAGATTCAGAAGGTTCTTTATGCATCAACTGTTGAAAGTCTAATGTATGTACAAGTATGTATGCGTCTAGTTATTACAATCATAGTTGGAGTGTTAGGCAGATATTTGAGCAACCTGGAGATGGATCATTGGAAAGAAGCCAAACGGGTTATGAGGTATTTAAAGAGAACAAAAGATGGTATGTTCACTTATAGGAGATTAAAAATTTTGGAGATCATTTGGTATTCTGATTCTGATTATGTTGGATGCTAAACACTCTGCGATCCACTTCAGGTTATATCTTCATGTTGGCTGAAGGAGTTATATCCTAGAAAAGTGTTAAACGGACACTTATGGCTTCTTCTACCACGACTGTGGAGTTTATAGCATGTTATGAGGCATCCAATCATAGAAGATGGTTGTGAAATTTTGTCACAAGGTTGTGGATAGTGGTTGGCATAGAAAAGCCACAAAAATTATTTTGTGACAATAAGTCGGCAGTGATGTATTCCAACAACAACAAAAGCAATACGAAGTTAACACATGTAGATGTGAAGTTTCTGGTTGTTAAAAAAAGAGTTCAGAATGGTCAAATTTCGATAAAATACATAGGAACAAACTCTATGGTGGTAGATCCATTGACTAAAGATTTAATCTAAAGTGTTTCATGAGCATGTTGCTCACATGGGTGTTAGTCACTTTTCTGATTTCATGATTTAGTGAGAGTTTGTTAATGAGGATGTTCTTTGACCTTATTTTGTTTATCCTCTATATAGAATAAAGTTGATGGTTTATGTTATATTATCTGAACTTGTTTATCATGCATGTGGTTTAGCAAATACGGTTTAGCATAGAGTTTTTAAGAATGATCTCACTGGAATTTGGACCAATTGGAAACAGGCATGTTTAGATCACTTTGCATGTAGTTTCTATGCTATCCATCCATACTTGATCTATATCATTGAATATATTGGAATTGGTGATCAAGGAAGTATTAGTTACACGGGTAGTGATGAAAGTCGCCTTGATTCCATGCTCATATAGAAGATGGACCAGATTGAACTAAAGGGGAATTCTATTATTGAAATAACTTGTTTATGCACGCATAAAGTTTATGTGATTTAATTATATCTGATACACAGACATAGCCTAAGTGGGAGATTATTAGATGTATTTAAACAATAATACGTATACATAAAGTATGGATTATGTATGTGGATTAATATTTTATCACATTGGGTTATTTTATTAGATTGGGTCATATTATGTGATCTAATTAATTAAGACCCTTGATTCCTAATTAAGTATGAACTTAATGGGTAGAAGCTCATTCCTAGTTAATTAGGGTTTAATGGGAACTCTAATTGAACTAGTATGTAAAGAGACCTTAGGGCTATGGTCCCCTATATACCAAAAGAATAAGCACTCAGTCTTTCTTGAATCTTATCTAGAGAGAGACTCCACTAAGGGTATTTGAGTTCTGGTTGAGGAAGACAATAGTCATCTTAAAGTTATTGTCATCTTGAAGCTATCATCAATAACCCGATATGTTATTTATTCTTGAAAATTTAGCATGAATGATCCCAGGATTAATCTATTTAATATAGATCTAAAGTATTTTTGCTAACAATACGAGCTAGAGGGAGAAAGAAGAAACGAAATAAAGGAAAAAACTTAACGGCAAAAGAAGAGGGAAGATGAGAAGAGAGAGGGGTGAGTAATGAAAATGAGAGAGAGAGAAAAGAGGGAGAGTAATTAAAATGCGTAGAAAAACAGGTGTGAAACAGGGAGAGAAAAGGGGTAGAGTAAAGGATATTTGTAATAGATAGAACAATAAGGAAAAAAAGACTAAAAATATAATACATCTTTAAAATATTTGCAAATATGGAAGTATTGACCAGTCAACTTTTGAATTTTTTTTTTTTTTAATTTTCAATTTTGCTCTCCCTTGTTTTATTTTGTTTTATTGCATGTCTTCTTCTTCCCATTTTTTTTTCCTTTCCTTTTCTCCCTTTTCTCCCTTTTTTTTTCTTTTCTTTCCTTTTCTCCTTTTCTATTTCCTATTTTTCTTTAATTTCCTTTCCTTTCTCCAATTTTTTAAATTTTTTTAAATTTTTTCTTTCTCTGATTTTTTTTTATTTTTTATTTTCTTTCCTTTCTCCAATTTATTTTTTATTTCTTTATTTTCTTCCATTTCTCCAGTTTTTGCTTCCATCTCCCCAATCTTCTCATCTCTCCAAACATTACATCATACATAAATACTATCACTGATATCATTTTACATTAATAGCAATAAAAAATATTACTGGCAATAGCTATCGACGATATCTTTTATGATTATCAATATAGAAAGATATCATTCTATACCTATATGCATCGATAAAGACATAAAAACACACTACATGTATCAACAAATTAATCATAAGACTCTGATTATTTACAAACAAGTATAATATGATATCAAATTCAAACAACAAAAAGCATCAAAACATCACCATGGATAGAAACATATATCAACAATAACCATTATTTGGCTAGCATTGATAGAAACATATTAGTGATAACAATGATAGCCTATTTCTCAAATTGAAAGTTATAACTAATAGCAGCATCACTAATAACAGTTATCAATGATAGTAACTGATAACACATTTCGCGAATTGAAAGCTATCACTAATAGTAGCTATCAGTTGCTATCACTAATAGCAATTATTAGTAATATTCACTGATAACGGCATCGCTGATAGTAACTAATAGCAGTTATTAGTCATAGCAAATGATAGCACATTTCTTAAATTGAAAGTTATCGTTGACAGCAGTATCGCAGATTGCAGCTATCAGTGATAGTAACTAATAATATACTTCTCAAATTAAAAACTATCATTGATATCAGCTATCAATGGTATTCACTGATACTAGCTATCAGTGATAGCAGCAGATAGCACACTTCTCAAATCGAAAAACTACCACAGATAACAACTATTGGTGATAGCTACTGATAGTAGTTATCGGTTATAGCCACTAATAGCACACTTCTCAAATTAAAAGCTATCACTGATAACAACTATCGGTGATTGCTTTCAATTTGAGAAAACTGGGAAGCAATGCATAAAATGGTGGTTGGGCGTGGGTTTTTTGGTGTTTTTTTAACATTTTTTGTTCTATATGTAATTATTTTATCATTGTACTATATATTCTATTATTTTGGCCTTAAATTCGTTTATGCAACTAGCTCTAGAGTAAAATTGTGGGTTTATAACCATCATTTTCTTTTAAACGGACAACAAACACCTATTGGATTTTTTAAGCCCACCCAACCTAACTCTATTGGACTATCAAACAACCCTTAAGTAGTCAGTAGCTGTCTCCCACCCATACTCCATTTGGTCTATTCATTTCTAACCATCCTTCTCTCTGTTATCATGTTCAATTTATATTTAATTAGCATTTTATTTTTTTAATATTAACATAAAATATTATTGCTTTTATTAGGAAATTCTACAATATTTTATTTTTTTAAAAAAAAATTATATTGGAAATACTTCATTTAAAGAGCTAAATTGTAAAAAATATATATATATTGAAATTAAATAAAAAAACTGTTAAAAAGAAACAAAATGGGAATTCCCCGTGGAAAATCCCAACCCAACCCCTAGCCCCACGGGGAATTTTAAGGAGACAAGGAATGGAACAAAGGGTGGGGACGGGGACGGGAAATGCTTCTCCATCCTCGTCCCACACCATGGACTTCCCTCTACCACAGTTATTTTTCAAGGTAATGGTCCTTCCACAACACAACACCAATTTTGTTATTAGATTTCACCTCAAGTCAAGAGTCTTATAACCAAGAGTTGAGGTTAATCTAACTTGAAATCTAATGAAAGTTGACCTAATTTGAATAATCTAGAAGGAAAAACGAGACAAATAACTTGTATTCTAATCCTATCAAAACCTATCATCTTTACTATTATTCTTTCACCCAAAACATATATTGTAGCACACAGCAAATTTAAAGTTGGTGTATCTAATCTACCTATATGGCCTATGAAACTATGCTACTCTTTTTCCACTTTCAAATCTGTTTTTGTCTCCTTTTATATCTAAGCATAACTTTTTTGAAAGATTCAATAAATTTCCTTATGATTTTGCATGTAACCCACTGAGGTTCAATTCAACTACAAAAAGATTAAAAATCCAAATAGCTTTTGATAGAAAGCCAACAGGAAGAAAGAAAATACTTTGGTCTTTTTTACGTAAAAGCATTTGAATGCTTTTGGTTTGAGCATTTCTCCAAACAGTACTTGATTTCCATGGATTAAAATAGAGAAAGTTAGTTGAAATGATTTAATATTCACAAATTTCAGAAAAAGTTTGTAAAAGACACGTTGATATTATTGAAGTGAGATATTTTGAGTGAAATTAAAAGTAAATTAAAGTTATGAGAATTTCAATATGTGTCCAAAATATATAATTAGCTCGATATCGTCAAGAATTTGACTATTGAATGAGAGCGTCATATAGAAAAAAGAATTATGTGGAAAAGTATTGATTTTTTTTTCTTAGTAAAATAAATTTATGTGTGTATATTTAGATATATTGTGAATATTATCTTTAAACATTGAAAGAACTAGTCAATGGGGATGGAAAAATCAATGGGTGAATGTTGAAAAACCTAAGATTTAGAGAAAATAGGTTGGCCTTAATGGGCTTAAATGAGCTGATAAAAACCATTGTCTTTCTTTAAAAAAATAAAATAAGAAGACACACTATTTTATTTTGTTTCTAAAAGTAAAGCTTACAACAATACTTTTACCAATAAGTTTTTTAATTTTAATATCTACTCTTTTAATTAGTTTCAAAACAATTCTTTAGGAAGAAATTTTAAGGAAAAAAAATATTAATATTCGAAAATAAAATCAATATAGACATTAATTTTTTTAGAAAAAATAAGCTTGTAATTACTTCTTCCACTTTATGAGCTTTTTCCTTCTCTCTTTTTTTTCTTTTTTTATTTTCTCTTAATAATTTTTTTCAAAATATCCAAGTCAAGTTTTCAAAACTAGATAAGAAAATATTTTCTAAAAAATTGATTTTGTTAAAACAATTTGACTAATATTCTAAATATTTCTAAAAGAAGTGAAATCCGTAGTTAAGAATTATAAGAAATAAATACGATTTCCAAAAATAAAAAATTGAAAATTAAATCATCACCTCCTAAAATCTTAACTTTTATTAAACTATGAAAAATCAAAAGGATGAGTAGCACGTGTATCATATATCTCTATAAGGCTAAATTATAGAGAAAAACTCTCCGAACTCATATACTTTATTTCAAAAATACTTTTTAATTCTCACATAATCTAAAGAGTCCAAAAATGCCTTACAATTAGTTTATGGACAAAGAATTATTATTTATACCGTGAACTTTATACCTCATTTAATTCATGTCTCTCTTAACTATCAAAAGTTACCTTAATAGTCTTAGCTCTTAAGAAAAAGTTAAGATATATCTCTCTTAACTATTAGTTTGTGAACGAAGATCGATGTTTATTTACACTCAAAGTTTGAAATATCGATGTCGATGGAAATATCAATGTCCCAATTTTATGGAAATATTAGTATCGATGGAAATTTCGAGAGAAATTATAGAAATTGATGAAAATTGTTATAATTAATTAACGAAACTTTGATTGTGGCTTAAGTAGACTATAATTGATATTTTTAGACACAATTCTATAAAGTAAGACAACATTTAGATGTCCATTATAAATGCCTGTAAATGTTGATGCGAGAGCAGAAATTTTAAAAATAAATGAATATAATTAAAAAAATATATAAAATTAATGTGAAAATTATGAACATTTTTTATGATTAAAGAAAAAAACTCACATCAATTTAGTTTTGAGGTCAAAGATGTGAAAATTTAATAAAAAATTTAAATCGGTTAAAAATAAATATATGTTATTTTTTGTGATTTTCTCAAATTCAATTTCTTTAGAAATAAAAGTTTTGAGTAAAAAATAAAGCTAAAAATTGAGAAAAGTTGGAATTAGAAAAAGTAATACATAAAAAAAAAGGGTTAATCCCTTATCGAAAAAAGACAGTGGTGTGAAACTATATAACTGTGCGTAATCAGGACAATAAATTGAAAATTTTGAATTGAGCTAACATAGTTAATTAAAAAAATCAAAATTTTTTCAAAATCTCCAAAATTTTTCGAAATCTCGAAATTTTGTCGAAATGGGGGCAATCAAAATATTCATGAAATCTTGAAATTTTTAAATCTCTCGATATTTTTTTCGAAATTTTGAGAAATCTTGAAATTTTGTCAAAAGTGGGGGAAAAACGAAATTTCCCCCAATCAAAGTTTTGACGAAATTTCAAACTATGTTTATACCAAATCTCCTCTTTCTTCTATTTTCTCTCTCCTATATACTTCAATCTATGGCTTAACACTTCTCCATTATTTTTTTTCTCTTTCTTCTTTAATCCTCTCCTAATCCATTCTCCTAGTACCAATTCTCTAAAACTACACTTTTCAATCAAGATAAATAGGCTATTGTAAGAAGAAAGGAGAGTATATATAACTACCAAAAGTCTTTTAGGGCTTCAAATTTTTAATAAGATTCTAGGTTAGTGGTTGAGTAGGAAATAGTACATTTGAATTTTAGTACACATAAAGGGGGACAAATTAAGATTTTAGGTCATAATTTTGAGGACAACTAATGAGATGAAAGAAAGAAAACATGAGCATTATTACCTATGGTCAAAGATGATGTTCCATTATCAGCCATCTTTTAGTTGTTCAAAATATTCCACATTTTTCCTTGTCAGTTCAGAAGATTCTCCAAAAAATCAAAGATGGCTTCTTGAGTTTTTGTAGGATTTGAATGCTTTAACGTGAAGTTTTGGGTCCTATTTGACTGTTCAAAAATTGACATAAGAATTGGACAAATGGAGTTTGCAGGAGGGGGTTGAACAAAATGAGAATATTTATATGAATTTCTTCAAATTAGTTCTTTTCCAATTTAAGATAATACTTTAACAAGATTTGTCTATTTGGGTGTTAAAATTACTCATATATATGTTTGACTATGTTCAGAGATAAGAGAACTCCTCTGGTTTATTTGGTAGTTTTAAAGACTGTGGAACGAAAAATAAGATAAAGACGATGTTGGAATCGGTTACCCTAAGATAGTGAAACTTGATAGCAGCGAATAGTCATGAACGACAGTCGTCAGAAATGTGGAATCTATAAAATAGAAACTCATTACAGGTTGAGTCACGGATCTCGCTCTCTTTAAGACGTTTCACGACTCTGTCTAAGTGTGCAAGCAGGTCAACAGTATTGTTACGTCGTCTCTAGGATAAGAGAACCCAAAAATGTCTCTATCAAAAATGTACCATATTCGACTGAAAAACTCACTCTTTAAACTAATTTGCTCGAAAAACCAACCAAGGACCTGATTTAAATCCTCAATTTGACCTCCTCCCGAGTCAAACAGGGGATTCCCCACCTAGATCGGGTTGGGGACCCACGGGGACCCGACCCCGCGGAAACTTTTGCCATCCTTAGCCATAACTAAAACTTTAATGAGAGAGAAAATTTAAGAAAGAAGGTGATTGGTGTGAATAAATGATTTCTGTCCCTATTTAGATAATATCACTTTTTAAACTCTTTATTAAAAGGTTAAGGATGTTATTGAAATTTTTATAAGTTGAAGACTTATTATTGAAACAATGTACAAATTACAAATTTCAATGGTTTTGTTTATATGATAATGGTAAGTGCAATTTTTTATAAAACTTTTTCTATGGTTATTATTGCTGCATTTGAAAATGTTACGGTATTATTGAAATGGAGTGCCCAATCCATAGGTATTTTCTTTAATTTAGCCTATCTAATTTTAAGAAGTAGAAATAAGAATTGTTTAACCACTATTTTTTGTTGTTTTGTTTCTTAAAAAACTATATATATATATATATATATATATAAAAAGATAGAAATAGAAACTTGTTTGAAAATTATTTATTATTTCTCTTTTTATTCTTTTATTCTTATTTTTCCTCTTCTTGTTTTATAGTTTAAATATAATTTGATTATATAATATAAAAAAATATATAACATGAATTAGAATATATAATATACAATTATCAAAAGTTTATATAATCTAATATAAATTAGTTCCAATACAAAATTAACAACAATAAAATTATTTATATCCTTCAAATGTTGTCAAATTTGATTTTTAATATTATTTGTCACTTGATTCATTCACCTTGATCAACTCGGATTAAACTCAATTATAGTACTTTTGCAAATATTGTGATTGTAAAATATTAATATGAGGCTAAATGTAATTTTAGGAATAAAATTTATATATTACAAAATTCTATATTCCAAAGTGTATTAAAAATAAAAATTCAAAATTCAAAAAATAAATTATAAATTTTAAAACAAAAATATACCTATTGAAAATATTAAAGTTTCAATATTAAAATAATATATAAATATTTTGGAAAATACAAATTTCAAATTTCATATATATAAAATTAAGAAATAAAAATAAATTGTTTTCACTAGATTCAAACCTTTGGTACTTTGAAGTTTCTGAAATTAAGGGCTAGTTTGATAAAAAAAAATAAATAAATAAATAAAAACAGAAACAAAAACAAAAAAAATAAAACAAAACTAGAGACAAAAAAACAGAAATTACTTATCAAACACATCTATTTAAAAAAAAATAAAAAATCGAAAAAACCGGAAACATAAACCTTATCAAAGAGATTTAATATTAAATTGACTAGTGGTGTGAAATGGAAACTTTCCCATTTTTTCACACACATTATCTTCAACACAAACACAATTTTCCTTTTCAATTCAACTCAAATATGTGTAGTGCCTCCCTCTTCAGCATCCTATTTCATAGATTTTATAAAGAACTTTAAGCATATTTACACATTTTACATAATTATTGGTCCTTGTGATCTTACAATAAAGCTATCGCTACATGCCTCATCACAATATCTTGATTAGTTCTAATGTTACAAAAACAATAATAATATTTTTTCCAAAGATTATGCTATCATATCAACTAGACTTATAAAATTTTAACTCTTTCTTACATCTTGTGTGTCAAGCATTGTCTTCAAGAAGACTTATCTATCAACTACACTTGATTAATGATTTATACATTTATTACAAAATGTACTACTTTTACCAACTGACCATCTCCTAGAGAAAGTAAAGATGTTGTTATATTCATGTTCATAACTTACAATCTCATAAATATATAGTTTTATGAAATGAAAAGATAGATAGAAGAAGAATAAATTTCAATCTAAAAGCAATTAGGCCAAAAGATTTAAAAAATCTCCCCTTAGTCTCTCTTGGAAGAAAAATATACAAAAACCCTTTTTCTTCTTTTCTCTTATTTATTTTCTTTCTTTTAGAAGAAAATGTTGAATCATAAAACATATATACTATTGATACAAAATTTTGGACCATGAAAAATGCACCTGACCTTCACGTGAAAGTAATGATAAATTTTTAATTTGAGGAAGAGAGAACCTGCAATCAGAATCAATCACGAAAGATTACTTTGATTGATCAAAAACATTAATGGATTATTTGGAGGATTTTGAATCAGAGACAATGGTCACCTTCTTGGTATCAATAGGTGTTTCTGTGATGAGGATATAATTAATCTCCAGCTGCTCGAAGAAGATCAATAATTTCTGAGACCAATGGCGATAATTTTCTCCGTTCAGTGGTTCGAGCTAGAACAAATTGAGGAGACCTCAATAATTTCTGAGACCAATGGCGATAATTTTCTCTGTTCAGTGGCTCGAGCTAGAACAAATCGGGGAGAACCTTACTATTCTTGATCGACATATAGTTAATTGTTTTCTGTTTGATATAATAGATGCCACGAAAGGTTGTTGCGCCGTGGAGAAACCATTGTCCTGAAAGAAATTACGACATGATCTTGGTGCTAATCGCTATGTCGATTGCTCTTCAAGGTTACCGAAACCTCCAAATTTAGGTGTGCACTCGCCGAAAAATGGACAAAAATTGATGAAAAGGTTACTCGGAAAAGAAGAACAATTTGATGAAAATAGAAGAGGAAATAAGAAACAACCAGTTGTGTGTCTCCTCTCTCAGACATGATCTCTATTAAATAGTAGAGGAGACAACAAGAAGATGAATGTTGTAGCAGATGAACGGTCATATGAACTCCTAAACGGGCAAATGAATAGGAGCAAAAGAACAATCAAGAGAAGTCAACATTTGGATTCTGGGATGAGATGTAATGAGCACAAAGATCTTTACGAACAACCTTCTCACGAAAAAAATGATAGTCAATTTCAATATGTTTAGTACGAGCATGAATGACCGGGTGACTGGCAAGAGAGATAGTGGAAACATTGTCACACCACAACTCAGGTGGGTCAAGTAAAAAGACCAAAATATCACATAATAGCTAGCGAAGCCTATAGACATCAGAAGTAGTGTTGTCAAGAGATGGATACTCAGCTTTAGTAGAGGAGCGAGAAACAGCAGTTTGTTTCTTAGCAAACCAAGAGACTCGTGAAGATTCTCACACTGAGAATACCGAGGTAACCTTCTTAGTTTTCTGCCTCTAACCAAGTCCACACAGAGCCCACCCTCTAGATTTTCACATCGAGAATACCGAGGTAACCATCTTGGTGGTGTCATACTCAACTCGACACAGTCGACGTTCCGTGGAGTCCATTTGTAGTGTTTGGGGTGTTCGTGGCTTTGGCGATCGCTTAGTTCGAGTTCGCTGTGATCGTGCAGTGTAGCAGTTGTGTTGGACGAACATTCATGTGTTGCTATGTTGCTGTGATTGAGCGTTCATGATCAAGGAACTTGAAGATGAGTTTTTAAAGGTTTGTTAATTCCTTCCCTTTGATCATGTAGTAAAGCATGCTATAGTTCTGTTTTATGCATAACCGTACGTTTCTGTTTATGATTGTAATTGTAATGTTCATATAAAATTGAATTTTGGAAAGATCCTTTCGCTGCTCATGGAAATCCTCGTGTCTGATTTCTTTCAATTGGTATCAGAGCCAGGTTGTTCTGATATTCCAAATTTCAATTATGTTTTGAACTTCTTTTACAATCTTGGTGGGTTTTCTGCATTTGAGTTTAATTGTTAAATACATTTGTGGATGGCGTTAATGGATGTTTACGAGTTTAATTGTCTTTGTTTAAAGCTTTCTTATAATTACAAAGTGTTAATTTGTAAGGGCCCCTGTGTTTTTGGGCATAATTAACATGCTATTGAGTCTGTAATTCAAAGTATTGGGTTAGTCGAGTCATTCTTGATGAAGTTTCAAAGCATGGAGATGTGTGTTACGAAATCGACAATTAAAGAACACAAAAAGGAACATAGAGATAGAGAAGATCGACACACAGATATACGTAGTTCACCAACGGTGTGTTAGCTACGTTCATGAGCAAAAGGAGAACAATATTATTAGGGAGAATGTTTTCAGAAAATTACATCAAACGACATCTCTAGGGTTAGAGAGTTTATATAGCGCACAACTCTAAACCCTAGGGTCATAATCGTAAATAACTCAAATAAGTAAATATGCTAAATACGAATTCTGAATAGGTTTCGGGGGTGTTGCCCCCGAACCCCCACCAGGATGCACCGCCCCTGGACCTCGGCTCGCTAACCAGGCAGCGAGACCCTCGTACTTGGTTGTTCGAAGCGCCATCAAACAAATTCAAGGCATTCCAATAATGTAGTTCTCGACGAAGAAGGAGACCAAGAGTTGGTTGTATCATGTAGCCTTAGGTAAACGATCGTTGAGATTTATCTAAACGATCGTATAGAATTTTCTATACGATCATGTAGTATTTACTAGACGATCGTTTAGCTGACGTAAATCGTTTACTCTATCGCGTAGCATTGGTTGCCTGATCGTGTAGACGTTGGAGGTAGACGATCATAAGGGTGAATGGAAGCATGTTGTGCTTGTTTCGTTGCTATTTTGTACAAGAGTTATATAAAAGAAGTAGCAATGAATGAACAATGCATTGAACATGACACTTAGGCTGTTTATAATCGTTATGAATGTCTTGCATGTGTTTAGCTTTGCGTTGTGGTTTTGGTTATTTCTATTTATAAGCGTTATAAAGGAAATTATAACTAAAATCGATAAGAATGAGTTGCATGCAGACTTAGGGTGAACTCAATTTTTTTAAAAGGGTTTTAAAATTGGATTGAGATAGACCTAAGTTCAAATGGTTCTAAAGAGTTTAGTAACCTAGATCAATCGTTTTAAAATCAGGTTTAATAGGATTAAATTGATTGGCATAAAAGATTAAATTTGTTTTAAATATATCTATAAGGGATCTTTTATCTAAGGTGGGTTCTGTTTAGGCTGGGGTTTTTCAGCTGACGGAAACAGAATACCCCTATTTGGGAACCTACCTGAAAAGGTGAACTAGATAAATTTTCTACAAGCATGCGATAATTGGTCAAAGACTCCAATAAAGAGATTAATGGATGATGATCAAAAGTTGTTTAACTATCCAAGGTACACGTTATTCTTGGGCAAACCTAAAAGTCACTTAGTTAAAATCCTTAGTCGTGTTTTTTCTAAGTAAACTAAACCCTAGGTTATAAAATACTCAGTGGGAGGAAGAGATGTATTTGATATGTCTATGATTCCACTCACGTTTCTCCCTATATGTTCACACCATGAGATTCATGCTTGGCCTCGTGGTGCCCTAGGAGCATCCCCCTTCGAATGGTGTTTGCATGAATCAATATCAAGGTGGACGGCGAAAGTGTTTATAGTAAGTGGGTGAAGGGTGTGTGTCAACACATCCTATGGTCTCTATCATTGGTTCACACCATGAGACCATTCTGTACTCCCTCGTGGCGCCCTAGAAGCGTCCCCCTTCGAATGGGTTTTGTGCAGTTGGTCAAGAGCAAGGTGAACTCCAGAAATGGATAGGGTCGCTTTTTGTTCTACCTCAATCGAATTTTTTCCCTTCGGATTGACTACTTGGGGTGGATCTCTAGGGCCTAAAATGGCGGGTCAACTTATGGGAGATTGTTAAGTAAGTTAATGATCTCTTGACCAAATCAATGATGGCTAGTCGTTATACGAGCAAGAGTTGTTATGGTATTAATGACTGGTTGAGAACTTCTCAATTTAGAGGAGGGATAATTGACCTCCCTTTGGTGGCTTTTGTCCTAAACCTTTGAAACGTCATTACGAAACTAGATCTCACACGGGGTTCATATTAGTTTTGTTAAACCCTTATTGGATGTTGTTTGTTTTACAATGAGTATTTGCTTAAAACCTAACGTAGTTCAGTGTGTTTTTCTTTTCAGCAACTCGTTAGTATTTCCGTTTAGTGCCTATAATATGACCGATTAGATATAGTGGAAAGAATCGTGTAAAACGTATTTCGTGGCAAACGACCTCGAATTTGTCATGGTTTGGGAATGTCCTCAAGTCCCGACCCTAGATTCACCGTGAAGTGTTCGTAATGTATATGAGTTGTGGATGAAGGCTAATTCATTGGCCCGACTTCACATTTTGGCTAACATACCTGATGTTTTGGCCAAAAGAGTTGAGAACATGGTCATTGCATGCGAGATCATGGACTCGTTGCAAGATTTGTTTGAGCTTCAGTTCTTATTTTTCGAGCATAAAGGGATGGATGACAAAACCAGTAGTGTCAGTTGTTTTGACACTGATTCCACTACTCTCCAAAAGGGAATGAAAGACAATAGATCTGATTTATTGGTCTTGGAGACGTGTTTGGTAGAGAATGATGATTATGCCTGGATTCTTGATTTGGGTGCTACTAATCATGTCAGTTCCTCTTACCAAGGACTCAATTCTTGGAAAACGTTGTCACAGAGAGAGATGACTCTTAGAGTGCAAACGTTGCCACAAGGAGAGATGACTTTTAGAGTCGGCACTGGTGAGGTTGTTTCAGCTGTTGCTATAGGCAGGCTGAAGTTATTTATTAACAAGAAACATTATCTGTTACTGGATAATGTTTTCGTAGTTCCTTATATTAAGAGAAACTTAATCTCGATTTCTTGTCTCATTGAATAAGGGTACACCATCTCATTTTCTAAGAATAAAGTGTTTATTTTTAAGAATGAAATGGTGATTGGTTATGGTTCAATGGAAAGTAACTTATATATACGAAGGATGTTAGTCATAAAAGCCTTGTTTAACATTGAAATGTTTAGTACAACAACAACAGCTAAAAGACCAAAGGTTTCTCTTAAGGAAAACACCCATCTTTGGCATCTAAGGTTAGGTCACATCAACCTCAATAAGATTGAGAAGTTGGTGAAAAGTGAACTTCTAAACAGTTTAGAAGAAAACTCCTTGCTGGTATGGGAATCATGCCTCGAAGGCAAGATGACCAAGCGACCTTTTACTGAAAAAGGTTATAGAGCTAAGGAAGCCTTGGAGCTTGTACATTTTGACCTCCGTGGTCCGATGAATGTTAGGGCTCGACGTGGGTATGAATACTTCATCTATTTCATAAATGATTATGCAAGGTATGAGTATCTCTATCTAATGCAACATAAGTCTGATGTCCTTGACAAATTTAAGGAGTATAAGACTGAAGTTGAAAACTTGTTAGGAAAGAAAAATAAAAACACTACGATCTGATCATGGTGGAGAGTATATGGACCTCAAATTTCAGAACTATATGATAGAACATGGGATTGCATCCCAACTCTCGGCCCCAAGTACACCTCAGCAGAATAGTGTATCAGAAAGGAGAAACAAAACCTTGTTGGATATGGTTCGGTCTATGATGAGTTATACGTATCTTCCAGACTTGTTTTGGGGTTTTGCAGTGGACACTACATGCTATATCCTAAACAAAATTCCCTCAAAATGTGTTTCTGAAACACCTTTTGAGTCGTGGAGAGGTTGTAAAGGTAGTTTACGCCACTTTAGGATTTGGGGTTGTCCAACATATATGCTAGTGACTAACCCGAAGAAGTTGGAACTGCATTCGAAGGTTTGCCTCTTTGTAGGCTACCCTAAGGAAATGAGAGGTGGATACTTCTATGATCCGAGTGAGAACAAAATGTTTATTTCTACGAATGTTATCGTTTTGGAAAAAGACCACATAAGGGATCATAAGCCGCAAAGTAAGCTCGTTTTTCTTGAGATTTCCAGTGAAACTGAGATTACTGAGGGTTCAACAAGAGTTGTTGAACAGACTAACAGATCAACAAGAGTTGTTGAGGTCGGTACATCTAGTCAACCAGCTCAAGAGTTGAAACTGCCTCGACGTAGTGGGAGGGTTATGAACCCACCGGATCGCTACATGGGTTTAACTGAAGCCCAAAACGTCATTTTCAATGATGGGGTCGAGGATCCATTGTTTTTTAAGAAAGAAATAGGAGGATGTTGACAAGGATGAATGGATTAAAGCCATGAACCAGGAAATGAAGTCTATGTACTTCAATAACATCTGGGAACTTGTTGATCTGCCTGATGGGGTAAGATCTATTGGGTGTAAGTGGATCTATAAGCAAAAGAGAGGTGTAGATGGAAAAGTGCAAATCTTTAAGGCTCAACTTGTGGCAAAGGGTTATACCTAAGTCGAGGGAGTTGACTATGAGGAAACTTTCTCACCTGTTGTCATGCTCAAGTCTATTAGGATATTCTTATCCACAACCACATTTTATGATTATGAAATATGGTAAATGAGCGTCAAGACTGCCTTTCTTAATGGTAATCTTGACTATCTATATGACTCAACCAGAGGGGTTCATAGTTCCGTTGGAGCTTCAATCTATAGGTCTATAAGGTATCCACTGTAGTTCAACAGAGATTTAATCTTTGGATTGATTTGAAGTGTTCAAATTAATTGAGGAAACTAATTATATATGATATAATTATAATGTATTTGATACATTATGAGAGGAATTTGAATATGACTCAAATATGAATGAGATTCATGTAATTAAATATAAATATGATTTATATTGAGGAGAATTAAAATATTTGGATATGATCCAAATATCATTTATATGGATGAAATTCATATAAATAGATTTAATATAAATGTGATTTATATTAAATGTCATGTATAGTCGAGAGAGAATAAAATCTATAGTTTATGTTGCATTTGATGAATATACAACTATAGGCTATGTTATATTTGATATGATATATAGTGTATATATGTAATAAAGTAGTTAATATATATATATATATATATATATATATATATATATCTTTTTTTATTTTATTAATTTATTTGAAATTAATAAAAGGGAAGGAGTTATAACTCCTTCCCCACATCCTCTAAAGAAAACTAACAAGTGATAAAAGAAGTTGAGAGATTATCTTCTTCAGGATTCACATTCACACAGATAAATTTTTGAGAAAGGTTCTCTGAAAAAACTTCCCTCTTCTTCCCCCTACTCTCCTTCCCCCTGCTTAAATTTAAATTTTTTAAGAGAAAAGAAGGAGATCCATGAAGAAAGAGTTCTATATTTTTTAAGAGAAAAGAAGGAGATCCACGAAGAAAGAGTTCTATATTTTTTAAGAGAAAAGAAGGAGATCTATGAAGAAAGAGTTCTATTCGTGGTTAGTATGAGGGATTACCTGAAGAAAGGTTCTTCACAGAAACATGTCTTCTTTGTATAAGTATGTTGTATGTTTATTTTAAATTTTGTATTCAATAATTAATGGAATTTGGATGATCCGCTTCTACTCAAAGATCTCTTCATGTCTCTTCATGTCGAGTGTCAAAAGATCTTTGATGACTATAAAACCCTCATCCGAATTATTACAATGTATATAATTTTTCTTTAACCCTAAAATGCCCCCCATCTGGATCTCATTTGTATACTTGGGGGTAGTTTAGACTTTAAATTTCGTTTATTTTTTATTTTTAATTTGTTATTCGACCTCTGTATTAATGAGACTCAACTAGATAATCATCCTTAAATCTCCCAATTTCAGGAGTTGTTTTGAATTTATGTATTAAATTTAATACTTATTTTAAATTTTCAAATCTTCTAAAACACTAATTTTAAAATCTTTGTTTGAAATTTAAATTATCATATTATATTAATTATCCCAATTGAAATTTATTGTTTTTATTATACTAATCCTAATGTGATTAGAATCATGGAAGATGAAGATGTGACAAAGATGTGAAATCCTGATGTGATTAGAATGTAAAACAATTGACGACAAATGAAAGATTCACTTAATCGAGCTATTGTGAAAAGGTAGGCCAAACATATAGCCTTGGTGGTCTTATACCCACATTGATTGATTCTATCATCCTCAAATATTGGATCTCCACAATCCAATTATTTATTTTTATTAGTTCAGCCCTCATTTTCTAAACTAATATCTTGGTGTAACTAACTAATATTTCGGACGGTAACTTGATTGGGAAAAAGTTGTGCAGTGATTTACAATGTAATTACGAATATTAAGTCAATTGCAATCTCACAAAACTTGATCCATTGGAGTTGTAATTAGGGTTTGAAAAAGAACCCCTTAAATTTCGTCCTCTTCCCGGTGAACCAAACTGCCCTTGTCCTCTAAACAATGCGGTAGGCAGCCATTGCAGTCGGTGAAGGTTCGACGGTCGCCTGGCTTGTCACAATGGTTTTGGCTATGGCTTCAAGGAGAGCCTCGAGTTCAGAGAGGGAGAGAATCGTATCTCGTGTGTGAATGGATGTTTGAAAGGCGTTAAACTAGACGTGGAGGCCTTTCAGGATGTGTAACAGTGTTTCTTCGTCATCCACATCGACTCCAAGTCTACTAAGGCGATCGACAAGAACCTTTACTTTCCGGAAATAATGTTCCACGATTTCGAAGCTCTCCTTTTCTACAGTGTAGAGTGTGAATCGAAGTTCAAGCAAGCTTGAAGGGGTTTTGGAGGAAGACCGATCTTCAAGATTAATCCAAAGCTCACGAGCGGTGGTCACAGAGGTGATATGTGAGAAAGCAAATGGAGAGAGTGCGGCATTTATTAAGGTAATGAGTACCTGATCCCTGTAATTCCCATGCAAATAGTCAGGATTAATTTCGAGGGTTGTGGTTTGGACAACAGATGATGGTGTTTCGGCTGAGGCAGGGGTAGGCTGGGAAGATGAAGCCATTTTAGAGAAGAAGAGAGGTATGTGGGTCAGGAAGCTTTGATACCAAGATTGAAACACAAATATATAAGTTGAATTCTCATGAACTTCTAAAATGATGTCCCATTTATAGTAGGCCTCCCACCAACGCATACAACAAATTTACCTCAACAATATGAAAGGATTTAAACATAAATTTGTTAAAGTAAATCAAAAAAAAAAAAAAAAAAAAAAAAAAAACAAATATTCAGAAAATTCAAACTAATTCTGTTAATAGAGAGCTATGATGATGTATATATAAAGAATTTGATTCAAGATATATCTTAATCTTGCTAGATTAAGATATAAATTTTTCCTAATCTCAAATAAATTAGGATTAAATCTTATCTTATCTCATATTTTATATATATATATATAGATATTTCATTTTTGACTTATTTCATCATATCAAAATTAGACTCAAAACATATATCTATATAAAGACTTTGAACTTTGCCATTTAATTTAAGTTCGATTTTTTTTTTCTTTTTTTTTACTCTTTGTGCAATATCACAACATACTATCTTAAAAAGTAGCTTGAGGGAAGAATCATTTTTTGGACTACTTTGTCTCCTCAGCAAATCTTAAATTTACAACATTGTCCAATGTTTAAGATAAAACTTAGTTGTTGTTCTAAATTTTTAATTGTATATTTTTTAGAATTCATTTATGATTTATAATTATTTATTTAATATAAAAACATAGAATTAACAATAACTATTGATTATCTTTTCAAATTTTCAGGTCCATACACAACATCTTTTATTAATAAATATTATACAATTTCGTAAAAATGGCGTCGTTTCTTCTAATTTTCATTTTCTATTCAATTTAGGGATAACATTAACCAATAATTTATTCATAATTAATGATGTAAATTACTTACTACTCTTTTTATTTTATAATAATTGATATAATGGAAACGTTTTTTTTTTTTTACACAATATATGTTATTTAATTACATTAATTTATAACCAATAATTTTTTGGCTTGAAAGTTGAAGGGTCCAATAAAGGACATTTGGCTTAAGTGGGAATATATAAAGTTTTCAAAATAATGCATAAATATTCATCTTTTCATATACAAAATTGAATAATTCATTAGCCTATATCTATTCTCTATAAATAGTTATATGCATTTGTAAGGAGATTCATATTGCCAAACAAAAACAAATTCTCTATTTTGTGGTATAAAGATTGACTAAAGGTATATAAATTTAATTGAGAAATTAAAGAGAATTAAGATGCCCAAATAGAGAAAACTATAGCAGTGCAACAGTTTCATATATCTCATGAAAAAACACCCACCTTGCCATAATTAGACTGAATTGAAAGCTTAAAAGATGCTTTGATATCAATTGAAAGAGTTAAACAACATGCAGTGGAAGTATCAAGAATCCATAAGCATTCTAATTCACTATTTGGCAAAAACTAAAGCATACTCTTCTTAAAAAATGGGTTTTCATAACATATCTTTGATGAACTCTTCAAGAAAACGTTTTCTTTTGTATAGATGCTATCTTCACTTGATATTACTGTGAACCACCTCAAAGACTTCCCTACTATGCTCTTGAGATTTAGGTAGAGTTGTGGGACTATATATATATATATATATATTTTGTTATAAAAGAAGAAAGAAGATAAGATGGAATTCGAAAAAAAAATATATGAAAATTTTCCTTTAAATTTTGTTACATTATCTTTTAATTTGCTAAAAAAACAAAAACTTTTTGTTATGAATTTGGATACATTTGATTTAGTATCAATTTTGCTCTTAAACATATTTTAGAATTAGTTTCTCCCCTTAAATCTTTAAATTTGTTGAGATATTTTAGTGGAAATTACTAACAAATCGATGATGTTTTTGTTTTTTTGTCATAAAATAGAAGATTGAGTGACAAAATTGAAATTCTTGTAACATGTCATTGTCTTATAAGAAACTTTATTCATTTTCCTTAATTACAATAGGCTTTCCTTCCCCTTCCTATTCTTCTGTTCTTTATTCGTTTCCTTTTGTTACGTAACTTTTGTAAATCCCTTTTAATGACTAATTTGATTTAGAATATGACCCAGAAACTTTAACGCACATGAATTCCACCGAGTCAACAGCGTTTTATCTAAATGTTTCATTATAATCATTTTGTTGCGATTTGATTGAAATTTACTGAAAACGTAATATATATATAGGGCAAATTATCTGTCAATATGATATATGCATGGAAGAACATGCATATGTTTAAATCTAATTGGCTAATGGAGAGATGTTGAATTTATGTTCCTCAATTTATTTTGATTTTATGTAGGAGGAAGGATTAAATACAAACAAATTCAACTACAATTGGTCTTGTCTATATGACAAGCCGCAAAAGACGTCAACATGGACATAGTTCAATTGATGTGAATTTATACTATCAACTTTGAGATTTAAAATTCAATCCTTTATCCCACATATTACAAGGAGATTATTATGGGTTTGACAAATAAAGAAAAGAAGATGAACTACACAGATATTTAGGTTTGTTGATGCCAAATTTTGGCAGGGATAATACACCTGATCTCATATCAATGGTAAATTTGTAATTTTTGGGAAGGAAGGAAGGACCTACAAAATCATTCTAGAATAGAAAAGAAGTCTAAAGTTTATGTTACCTCATATGGTGTTATAATATGTATTTATAGAGGATTTAATCCAAGGTTTATCTTAGTCCAACTAAGGTACTAGGATTAGGGTATGAGTTTCCTAATCCTAGATGATCTTGGTTATCTCTCAAGTTGAAAGGGCAAGGGTGTGCATTTAGCATGCCCTATTTATCGAACTCCAAGCCTCGACTAGCCTCGACTAACCAGCCCAACTTCCTTGCTAGGTACACTAGGGTTTCATTCCTTAAAGACTAGGCTATGCTAGGTCTTTGGCCATTCGGCTAATATAAATGTCGGCTTCGATTGGGGTCGAGAACGACTAGACACAATTTGTCCTTGGGTTTATCCCTTCAGTCTTATCTTGCTCTCCTTTGAAAATTTTACCCTTCATTCCAAAATCAATCATAAGAAGGTGGTTCACTAACTGTGCATTACTTACGTCCACAAGGCAAAGGACACTACAAGAAAACACCCCTTTCTTGACGCTTAAAGTCGCCGAAAAATGGTAAAAAAAAATGTGTCGGGAGATCCACTCTTGACGACAAACTAGTCGCTGGGAGTTTGGTCGGGATATATCCGTCGGGAGAACATCTCCTGACGCGGCAACATATACCGTCGGGAGTTAATATATCTATCGATGCTGATATACTGCATCGGTAGTTTGGAACTCCTGAAAAATGTATAAACCTTGTCGGGAGTTTTTAGATCTCCCAACGGCTGGTAAGTCATTGGGAGTTTAATTCAAAAATTGAGTTTCTGAATTTGAACTGTCAACGGCTTACCAGTCGTCGGGAGATCTAAGAACTCCCGACATTTTTCATCGGAAGATAGTCAATTTTTAAATTTTTAATTGTTAATTTTTTTTTTTAATTTGATCTGAATAACCTAAAATGTTTAACATTATTAAGCAAATAAAAAATATTCACACAAGGAACAAAACAAACAAACAAAGTCAATAATATTCTTTATTACACAAAAGAGAGAAAAATTGGCAAAATGATCTACAAAAGAAAGAATAGTGCATATTATATTATTCGAGAGTTTATATATAGCACTTTTCTAAACCCTAGGATCATAAACGTAAATAAACGTAAAGATGGTAAATACGTTGATAATTTAGGTTTAAGAGGCAGGTAGGCCCTGAACCCCTACTAGATAGCAAGACTCCATACTTGAACGTGATAGAATAGATGTCATGAAGGGTTGTTGCATCATGGAGAAACCATTGTCCGGAAGCAATTATGGTGTTACCTCGGTGCTAATTGCTATGTCGTTCCTCCCAAAGGTTAACACAGTCTCCAAATTCAGGCGTGTACTTGGTGGAAAATGGACTAGAATCGATGAGAATGTTGCTCAGAACCGAAGAACAAAGTAAGAAACAATCAGTTGTGTGTCTCTTCTCTCAGGTGTGATCTCTATTAAATAGTAGAGAAGACAACAAGCAGACGAACGTTGTAGCAGATGAACGGTCATATGAACATTGTAGTAGATGAACAGTCATATGAACTCATAAACGGGGCAAAGAACAGTCAAACAAAACGGTCAACAAAATATTAATAAAATGATTTATTAAAAAATTTGAATAATTAAGTAATAAAAATTTAGTTCTTTTTCACACAAGCTCAATTTCTCGAACCCGCTCGCCCATCCGACCGGACGCCAACAGTGGTGCGCGTGTGGTGAAAGGGTTATACTTCTACCACTAACAAACTTTGAACTTTCATCTAGAATATCTTAGTATTTATACCCTCTAGGCAATTTCAAATCTATCCATGTGGGATAAAGCTCCCTACTCCCCTTAACTTTTCCCATGGGCATAAGTCCAAAATTCATTTCCAACAATCTCCCACAAATGACTATTACAAAAAAGTTAACAAGTAAACGACATAAATGCTTATTTTGGAGAAAAGAAAAAAAAATGTTCTGAGCAAGTAAAGAAGATCAAACTTAAACATCAATATATAACAATTTGAATTGATACATAGTGGAGTAGGGCAACGGCCTTGTTAGAGAGAGTGAGTTACATGTTAAACTCTCAATAACACTGGTTGAGACCCCCACGACACGTTTTACTCCTAGTCTTTTTCTCTATTCTACGATATAGAGTGTTCTTATTATGACCATACACATAAACCTCGGGTCACCGTGAAAGCTCTAGAAAGAGACCTTTAAACTCTTTCATAGAAGGCGACCACATCTTCACTATCACATTAGATGCTTCCTCAAATTTGTTAGAGACAAACCACTCAAATTGAGCTATGAAGACTTCGTCCTCTAGTCCGTGTCAGGACCATCTTCATCCAGTTTGTCAAAGACAAACCACTCAAATACTAAGCAATGAAGATTTCATTATTATCCATCAAGTCCACATGAGGACAACCCAAAGAAAGGGCTATTTATCATTAAAAGGTTATAGTACTATCCGTTAAGTTCATCCTAGGACCACTTATATAACAGATTATAGACTATCAAGTCTATCGCAACAGACCACCCAAACAAAGGGCTATGGACAATCGAGTCTATCGCAATAGACCACCCAGGAAAAGGGTTATGGAACCCTATAAGGGTTTCAGCCCCATGTTTACTGATGATTATAAAATTATTTTCCTTGTTAGGTCTTTGGTCAAATGATCAGCCAAAAGTTTCCCAGACTTACATATTCCTGATGGGGATGATGCCCCAAACTTTCGTGTCCTGTAGTTTGTAAATACGGTTTTGAACAAACGCTTGTGATATATAATACATGATACTTTCTTCACTTATTGTCTATGAACATTGGATATTTTATTTGCTTTACCACAAGCCAATAAACTAAAATCCCTGGTTGTCATTATGTAACTTAAGCATGTACGTGAAGACATACAAATGGATCATATCTTAAGTGATAACCAAAATGGTCAGTAGTATATGGATACATGAGGGAAACCTTATTCTGGTAACACTATGGATGCGGCTCTCTTTGAAGAATAATTACAAGTGTTGTGACTTACTAAAGATGGTCTGATCCTGATCATTCATGTAAGGACATGTGAGCGGGGGCATTCTATACAAAGAGTTTGTATAAGACCTGACTATGAATTGTTAACATCTCGTTATATAACATCGTTCATGACAGAGACTTCACTTCACTAGGATGACCATAGGTAACATGACCTCAATCCTGAGTGAGTTTGGAACTTCTCCCTTCAAGGGAGGTCCTTTGATTTGCATGGGTGCGAGTGGCCTGATCGCCGACTCAAACCTACCACTTTGGGGATTTGTCTGATTTGGGAGTTGGGAACTCAGCTACACAAAATGAAATTCACTCCTTCCCCAAAGCAGGGGTAAGTAGATGGATTGCTCCCTTAAGGGCTGATCTCAGGGCTTGAACGATGTGGCGCCACACACCTTCTCATGGTCTAAGAGGTTTCCATACATAGTAGGACTATGTTGTATTGTTAATTAGAGGGAACAATGGTACTTAAGAAGTTAGATATAACTACAGGGACAATATGGTAAATTGGCTCAGTTATACTTATGAGCATCTGTGAAGGGTTATTATACTGTTGATTAGTTATATCCGATGGACACAGAAATATATCTGTGGTAAGAAGTGTTCAATTGTCGGTCTTTAATAGAATGCCTGGCACTTAACGGATGGAGGATCTCGTGGCTAAAGAGTTTAATAACTTATTCACGTACTATTAGAGCTTCAAGCCATAGGTCCATAAGGTCCCCTTGGTAGCTCAATGGATTCAAGTTCAGAATTAGTTTTTGGGTCAGTTTAAGTGTTCAAATTGACAAGAGGGAGTTCAATTATATATGATATGATTGAATTGGTTAATTATATATGATATGATTGACATTATGTATGAGATACATCTGGAGAAAAATGGATATAAATATGATTTATATCTAGTGGAGGAGAAAACACTATGGTCTATATGTGATATTAAACCATAGGTTAATGAATATAATATGATTATATTTATTATTTTTAATTGGACAATTATAGGATAATTGTGTTGGCGTTTTCTCCGTAACCATGTGTTAGTGGGAGGTTTTCGTTCAGTTTTCGAAACTAAAGAATAAAATGATAATCATTTTCATTTTGCAAAGAGATCACATAATTCGCTCACGAATTGTATACAGCCTATCGCATAGCAAACCGAGAGACTACACGATAGTTCAATGTTACTACATGATCGTATACATACGCGCCTCTTTCTAAACGATCGCATAAGTTTTACTAAACGATCATCTAGCGCCCGAGCATTTTCTAAACGATCGTCTATACGATCGCAGCCTATTTACTACACGATCATGTACTTTCTTCTAAACGATCAAGCATTGTCTATACAATAGACCTTGCCTTTTCCCACTTGCTTGGTCGTTGTATACGATCATCATTGCCTTCTTCCCTCTACCAAATCCAACAGAGCCCACACCTCCTGGATTCTCACACCGAGAATATCGAGGGTTCTAAGTGGTGGTGTCATCCCCATTGTTGCTGTGTTCGTGTGGAGGCCGTTCGTGAGTATACAACTGGGTGAGTTGGTGAACGATTGCTTGGACGTTCCAATGAGAGCGAGAGGAGCAGTCTCTGGGAGAGAACGAGATTTTCAGTGAAGAAAGGTTCTTCAACTGGTATGTTTTCTTGCTCTTTTGTTATTTAATTTCAAAGCATGCCGGTAATTTGTTGTTTATTACATAACTTGTTTGTTAGAATGTAAATGTGGTAATTCTGTTATAATGAGTTTGAAACGATCCGCTTTCACTCAGAGGTACTCTTGTATAAGAGTTCCTTCAATTGGTATCAGAGCCAGGTTCTGATATTCCAAATTCATTGATGCAAAGAATTGCATTTACTTTCTCGGTGGGTAAAAGCATGTCTGTTCTCTGTTTAAGCGTTAAATAGTTTGTGGATGTGGGATTAATGAAGTTTCTAGGATGAAGCCTCTGGATTATTTAAATTCTTTTACATTTGAAGCTAATTGTAAGGGCCCTTGCGTTTTTGGGCATATTAACTGTTATCGAGTCTATAATTTCAAAGAGTTTGAGTTTGTGAGTCGTTCGTGGAGAAGCTTCGTAGTAAGGGTTGCTGTTCTTCGAGGATGAAGACGACTAAGCGTTGGTCGGGTCACGTCAACGATAGGGTAGACGATCGTTGAGTATTGGATACTCGGGAGCTGGTTAATGCACGTGCACTAAACAATCGTGTAGCTCAACAAGCTTAATCACTTAGTTCCTGACTACACGATTGCGGAGTAGATCGTTTACTTATCGCTTGTTAAGTGATCGTCTAGAAGATCGGGCTTCGCGGCTATGTTGTCCTCTAAACGATCGTTCAGCACCTGCGTGTTTTTGTCTTGTGCGCTAAACGATCGTATACCCGAATCGATCATCAGAAGAAGAATTAGGCCGAAAATCAAGATACATTCTGGGAAAATAAAACTTCCATCGAAGAGAAGAAAATGAAAGGCTTTCATAAAAATTCCCCTAGAGGGGGATAGGGCTAAGCGGAGTGAAAAGGGTTTCCCATTAGCTTTGCCCAGCGATTCAAGACCCAGTTCGTCTGTGAACCGATTTGCTCGATAGAAAATGTAATAGATAGAATTTTTCCTTTCCAGTTTTTTAGGCAGTTCATCCTAGTCCATTAATCTGTGTAAATGTACATAGGATGTATGTTTTATTTATTTGTCATTTGGTATTCTATATAGAAGAAATCTCACCTTAGGTTATGCATTGGCCATGCATCAGGTTATGCATTGGCCATGCATCATCTCTTTATTATAAGTTTTATGATTTAGAGAAGCATGATTTAAATTACGTAAGAGCATGCTCATGCATCATATGATATAAGAGTTATATTTATGCATGCATAAAGTATTGACATGCATCATCTTTATATTATAAGTGTGATAGTATAAGGGTGTATGGAGTATGTTTTCTTGGTTCGTTACTTGTATGTAAAAGTTATGTATAGTAATGAACGGACATTGCATGAAACATGACACATAGGTTAAATTTATAAGTGTTATAAATACCTAGTTGTATGGAAATGTATGGTTTTAGTTGTTTCTTTTATAATGGTTATAAGGAAATTATAACTAAAATCTATAAGAAAGACGTGCATGCCAACTTAGGTTTGAATCATGGTTTTAAAAATGTTTTATAACTTGGATGAGATAGACCTAAGATCACGGTTCTAATATGATTAACAACCTTAGGCTTTAATCTTTTAATCAGTTTAATAGGATTAAATTGACTAATAAAAGATTGAAATGTAACAAATCTATCTATAAGGGACCTTTTATCTAAGGTGGGTTCTGTCTAAGATGAGGTATTTAAGGTGACGGAAACGGAACACCCCTATCTGGGAACTTATTTGGAAAGGTGAAATAGATAGATTTGATGCGTACATGCAAGGTTAAGAAAAGTCCACTAAAGAGTTTAATGTGACTACTTGACCTTGCTTAATTTTCAAAGACAAAATATGTTTTTGGGTGGATTAAAATGACTTAGACTAAAATCAGTAGTCGGATTGTCTAGGTTAATGAACCCTTAGTTAGAACATTCAGTGGGAGGTACTTGGGGCATTTGATGCTTCATTTAAACCTCTTGCGTTTCTCCCTTTATTGTCCACACCGTGAGATCTATCCTCGGACTCGTGGCACCCTGAGATTGTCCCCCTAAAGGATGGTGTTTGGGTAGGTCATTATCAAGGTGAATGGAGAGAATGTTCATAGTAGGTGGGGGCGAGACGTGAGACAGCATATCCCACGGTTTCCCTCGTTAGGTTGAATAAAGTTTTTGTACATTGCCTCGAGTCACCCTGGGAATGTCCCCCTATAGGATGGCAGTTTTGCACGTTTCGCACTTAGTACATAACGGCTTGCGAAGCTACAAAGGAGGTCATCTGGCTCAGGAAGTTATTGATAGAACTGGAAGTTGTTCTAGATATGTCTAGGCCCATTACCCTATATTGTGATAATAGTGGGCAATGGCAAACTCCGAGAAGTTGAGAAGTCGTAGGCGCGACAAACATATAGAGCGGAAGTATCATCTGATCCGCGAGATAATGCATCAAGGGGACGTGATCATCACGAAGATCGCTTCGGAGCACAATGTTACTGACCCGTTTACGAAGGCTCTCATAGCTACAGTGTTTGAGGGTCACCTACAGAGTATGGGTCTACAGGATCGCCCGCATCTGGATTAGGGCAAGTGGGAGATTTTCTTATACTGGGCTTTTATGCCTTAGTTTATTGTTTTGTACTAGTTTTATGTACACCCCACTTCTCTTTAGGACAAGTGGGAGATTATTGGGGTTGATGCCCTAAAGTCTTGTGTCCTGTAGTTTGTAAACAGTTTGTACGAATGCTTGTGTTGTATAATATATGATATTTTACTTCACATCTTGTATTTTGTTGAGTTGCATGTTTTATTTGCTTTACCACAAACCAATAAACTTAAAATCCCTAGTTATCTGTATGTAACTCAAGCATGTATGTGGTGACATACAAATGGATCATGTCTTGAGTGATAACTAAAATGGTTTATAGTATATGGATGTAGGAGAGAAAAATTATCCTGTTAACACCACGGATGCCGCGCGTTTTGTGGAATCGTCACAAATGTTGTGACTTGTCACAGATGCTCTAATCCTGATCATTCGTGTTAGGGACATGTGAGCGGGGCCGTCCTATACAAAGAGTTTGTATAACACCTGACCACAAAGTGTTAACGTCTCGTTATATAACACCATTCATGGCAGAGACTTCACTTTACTAGGATGACCATAGGTAACATGACTTCAATCCTGAGTGAGTTGGGAACTCCTGCCGAGGGCGGTCCTTTGATTTGTATGGGTACTAGTGGCCTAGTCACCGATTCAAACCTACCATTTTGGATATTCATCTGATTTAAGAGCTGGGAACTATGCTACACAAGATGGAATTCATTTCTTCCCCGAGGTAGGGGTAAGTAGATAGATAACTTCGTTAAGGGCTGATTCTGAGGCTTGAACGATGTGGCGCCACACACTTTCTCTTGGCCCGAGAGGTGTTCGCACATAGTTGGACTATGTTGTATTGTTCATTCGAGGAATCAGTGGTACTTAAGGTGAGATGTGTATCTACAGGGGCAAAATGGTAATTTGGCCCACCTGTACTTACGAGCATTTGTGAAGGGTCATCGTACTCATGATTGGTTATATCCGATGAACATAGAAATATATCTGTGGTAAGAAGAGTTCAGCTATTGGTCTTTAGTGGAATGTCTGACAGTTAACGAATGGTGGATCTCGTGGCTAAAGAGTTTAGTCAGCTATTCACAGACCGTTGGAGCTTCGAGCCACAGGTCCATTAGGTCCCCTGGGTAGCTTGGATAAAGTCGAGAATCAGTATTTGGGTTAATTTGAAATGTTCAAAAAGAGGAAGTTCGATTATATATGATATAATTGGACTAGTTAATTATATATGATATAATTGGCTAAATGTATGAGATACATTATTTTGGAGAAAATTAGTTATAAATATGATTTATATCAAGTAGAGGAGAAATTACAACAGTAGATATGTGATATAAAACTATAGGGTAAAAATATAATATGATTATATTTATTAATTAGTTAATTATATAATAATTGGCTTAAAATTTCTCTCGGACGTGCGTTAATGGGAAAAACAGCACCAGTTATTGTAACCGAAGAATATAATAAAATTTTGTTTCATTTTGAAAAGTTCGGAATAGTTTGGAAATTTTGGCATCGGTGTGGAAACGTAAATGATCGCATAAGTTGAGAACCTATACGATAGTCCCTCAGTGCCTAAACGATTGAACAACTCACACCTAAATGATCGCACACTATTTCTTAAACGATCGGATAGCTTTCCTAAACGGTCGTATAGTGTGTCGTGTTTGCTAAACGATCGTCTTCCTTTTCCTAAACGATCGTTCAGTAAAACCTACATGATCGTGTAGCTTCTTCTAAATGATAAGCATTTAGCTATATAATAGCTTCCTTTTCTCTCCCACTTATTTATCGTCTACACGATTAGTACTTCCTCCTACCTTTACAAAACTCACTAAAGACCACACTTTGGGTTATCACTCTGAGAATACCAAGGGCTCCATTTTAGTGGTGTCGTCCCTGCTGCGTTCATTTGTTCGTGGTTGTTCGTGCTGTTGCAGCTGACGCATTTACTGGTCGTTTGTAGATCGGAAAGACGTCTTTCATTGTGTTGAGTTCCAAAGCTTTAAGAGCGTCTTCAACTGGTATGAGAACTTTTTCCTTTATTCTTTAGTGTTCAAAGCATGTCGTTAATTACTGTTTATTTGCATAACTGTTTGTTCGAATGTATATGGTGTATTTTAGTCATGGTGAAATTGGAAAGATCCGAATGTTCATGGATGCTCTTCGTTAAGAGATCCTTTAATTGGTATCAGATCAAGGTTTTGATATTTCAATCTCATTGTTGTAACGAATAACATATATGTTCTTGGTGGGTGCATTTCTACTCTGTTTAATTGTTAAATTACGGTGGATGTGCGGATTAATGGATATTTCCATGGATGTTAGCCTCGGTTTGATTTAATTCTTTTACATTTCCGTAAAGGCCCCAACGTTTTTGAGCATTAATAATCATTATCGAGTCTGTAATTTAAAGTCTATTTGAGTTTTGAGTCGTTCGTGATGAAAATCGAAGCAAGCGTTACAGTTCTTCGAGGAAGGAGATGATCAAAGGTTGACCGCATCGTGCAGACGATGGGTACGCGATCGCTATTGATCGCATCGTGCAGACAATAGGGTACGCAATCGCTGTTGATCACATCGTGCAGACAATGAGGTACGCGATCTCTGATGATCGCATTGTGTAGACGATGGGGTACGCGATCAAAGGTTGATCGCATCGTGTCGACGGTCGGGTATGCGATCGCTGAGTATCGGGTCTTGTAGACGATGGGATGCTTGCGTATCGTTTAACGCGCACGCGCCCACTAAACGATCGTTTAGGTCAGCAAGCTTCATCGCTTAGTAACTAACTAAACAATCGCTTAGTAATGTAAGGTAAATCGTTTACCTATCACCGCATTAAGCGATCACAAAGATGATCAGGCTTCGCAGCCTTGTTGTCGCCTACGCGATCGTTTAATTTTGCTTCTATCGTCTAGTGCACGCTGGACGATCATCTACCTTCGGCGTTTACTATACGATGGAGTCTTCCTAGCGGTTCAAGACTTGGTTCACCTGTGAACCAATTTGCTCGATGAAAAATATAATAGATAGGGTTATTTCATTTCTGTTTTTGTAAAGGCTCATCCCGATCCATTAATCCTTTATTTATTACATGCGATGTACGTTTTTTAATGTCATATGGTATGAACATATAGTAAATCCCACCTTAGGTTATGCAATGATCATGCATCATCTATTTATTATAATTGTTATAATTTAGAGAAACATGATTTAATTATGTAAGAGCATGCTCATGCATCATATAATATAAGAGTTATATTTGTGCATGCATAAAAAGCATTGACATGCATCATCTTTATATTATAATTGTTATAGTATAAGGGTGAATAATAGCGTGTTTTCTTGGTTATTACGCGTTATATAAAAGTTATGTATAGTAATGATCGGACATTGCATGAAGCATGACACATAGGTTACTTTATAATTGTTATAAACACCTCGTTTTGCACAATTGTTTTTTAGTTGTTTCTTTTTAAAAGTTAAAGAGAAATTAGAACTAAAAGAAATAAGAAAGACATGCATGCTCACTTAGGTATAATTCATGGTTTTAAAGTGTTTAAAACTTGGATCACATAGACCTAAGATTACGGTTCTAATATGATTAGCAACCTTAAGGCTTTAATCTTTTATCAGTTTAATAAAATTAAATTGGCTAATAAATGGTTAAGGTGTAGCAAATCTATCTATAAGGGACTTTTTGTCTAAGGCGGGTTCTATCTAGGCTAGGGTATTTAAGTTGATGGAAACGTAACACCCCTACCTGGGAACTTATCTGGAAAATTGAATTAGATAGATTTGATGCGTGCATGCAAGTTAAGGACAGTCCATTAAAGTGTTCAAATATGACTACTTGAACTTGTTCATATTTCATAGACAAACATTTTTTATGAGCAGAGTTTAAAAAGACGACTTAAACTAAAATTAGTAGCCGGATTTTCTTGGTTAATGAACCCTAGGTAGAACATTCAGTGGGAGGTACTTGAGGCATAAGATGCTTCACTTAAACCTTTCACGTTTCTCTTAAATAGTCCACACCGTGAGATCTACCCTTGGCCTCGTGGCACCTTTGGCGTATCCCCCTAATGGATGGTGTTTGGGTAGGTCAATATCAAGGTGGATGGAGAGAGTGTTCATAGTAAATGGGAGTAGGAAGTGCGACAGCATATCCCTCGATCTCCCTCATTAGGTTGAATAAAGTTACTGCGCATCGCCTCGAGGCACCCTGGGAGTGTCTCCCTAAAGGATGGCAGTTTTGCATGTTTCTTTATTTGATCTCTTGTAAGAGGATATAACATAGTCTATTATCCTAATTTGCTTATTCCCTACGGTGTGCTCATTTGGGTAGGACTCTGGCATCGAAAGCGAAGGGTCACACTTACGCGGAATAGTTAAAGGTTAACAATTATGGACCAAAAAATGGTGGCTGTTAGGTTCAGTTCCAAGAGTTGATTCTGCCTAATGGTTGAGAATATCTCATCCCAGCAAAAGGGCAACTGATCACCCCACCGGTGACCTTTTTCCTGCCTCACTAGGGAATCATTGCAAAAATAGAAGTCTATAACTTAGGGTACTTGAAACTATTTTGCAAAACTAATTGGTTTAAAAGTGGTTTAGCAAAATCTAACAAAGGTTTGTTCGTATTTTCACCAACATCTCCTTTTACAAAATGGCAACATCCACGTTGGCTTTGTTGAGTGCCGAAAAACTAACTGGCGATAATTTCACAACATGGAAACATATGATCACGATGATCTTAATCATCGAGGATCTCATGTTCACTCTCACGGAGGCCTGTCCTCCTATTCCAGCTCCTAATGCTGCTCGAAATGTTCGGGAGGCATACGAGCAATGGACAAGAGCGAATGAGAAGGCCCGAGCCTACATCTTGGCAAGTCTTTCTGAAGTCTTGGCCAAGAAACACGAGCCTATGGGCTCAGCACGTGAGATCATGGAGTCCCTACGAGGGATGTTTGGACAATCGTCTGAACAACTTATGCATGAGGCTCTTAAATACATATTCAACTCCAAAATGGAAGAAGGCATCTCTGTTCGTGAACATGTACTTAACATGATGGTCCACTTTAATGTGGCGGAGTTGAATGGGTCTACCATCAATGAGGGCAACCAAGTTAGCATAATCCTTCGCCAGAGAGCTTTCTGCACTTTGTTAGCAATGTGATTCTTAACAAAGTGAAATATAACCTTACAACTCTCCTCAATGAGTTGCAGACCTACCAATCTTTACTGAAAAGGTTAGCATAATCCTTTGTTGGAGAGCTTCCTGCACTTTGTTAGCAATGTGATTCTTAACAAAGTGAAATATAACCTTACAACTCTCCTCAACGAGTTGCAGACCTACCAATCTTTACTGAAAAGTAAGGAGAGGAATAAGAGTGAGGCAAATGTTGCTTCATCCTTTAAGATGTTCCATAGGTGACCTCAGGAATGAAGTCTGCACCTTCTACTTCTAACTCTACAAAGGGGAAGAAGAAAAAGGGTGGTAAGAGAAAAGGGAAGGCGCTTGCTAACCCACCACCTGTCGCTCCAAGGAGGCGTCCACCAGTTGAAAAGAGGAAGTGTTTCCACTACAACCAAGATGGACACTGGAAGAGGAACTGTCCTTGGTATCTAAAAGAGAAGAAAGCAGCCAAGGCTAAGGCCAAGGCCAATAAAGGTAAATATGATTTACTATTTCTTGAAACTTGTTTAGTGCAGAATGATGCTTTTGCCTGGATAATTGATTCGGGCACCACAAACCACATTTGTTCTTCTTTTCAGGGGATTAGATCTTGGCGACAGCTAGAGGCTGGTGAGATGACGATGGGAGTAGGCACCGGGCACGTTGCCTCAACTTAGGCAGTGGGAGGGCTTCAGTTAGCTTTACATAATAGGTTTCTTGTTTTGAATGATCTATATATTGTTTCCGAACTAAAGAGGAACCTTATTTCTGTAAAGTGTTTATTGCAATGTAAATATATTGTCTCTTTTAATGTGGATAAAGGTTCATTCATAAAGATGGTGTTTTTATTTACACAACAAATCTGGAATCGAATTTATATGTGCTAAGGCCGTTAACCATTAATTCCCTCCATAACACTGAATTGTTTAGAATTGTCGTAACTCATTTAAAACTTCGACATATTTCTCCAAAAGAAAATGCCCAACTTTGGCATCTTTGTTTAGGGCACATCAATCTCAATAGAATTGAGAGATTGATGAAGAATGGACTTCTAAGTGAGTTAGAAGAAAATTCTTTACCAGTGTGCAAGTCTTGCCTTGAAGGTAATATGACTAAACGACCTTTTACTGGAAAAGGTTATAGAGCCAAAGAGCCTCTTGATTTAGTACATTCTGACCTTTGTGGTCCTATGAATGTGCGAGCCCGAGGTGGCTATGAGTATTTTATCAGTTTTACTAACAATTACTCTAGGTACGGGTATGTTTATCTTATGCAATGGAAGTCTAAATCCTTTGAAAAGTTCAAAGAGTTCAAGGCTGAAGTTGAAAACGCATTGCATAGACGGATTAAAACACTTCGATCGGATTGAGGTGAAGAGTTTTTGGACTCGTTATTCTAGGACTATTTGATAGAACATGGAATCGTTTCCCAACTCTCAGCGTCGGGTACACCTCAGTAAAATAGTGTAATGGAAAGAAGAAATAGGACCTTGTTGAACATGGTTCACTCGATGATGAGTTACGCTTCCTTACTGGACTCGTTTTGGGGTTTCGCAGTAGAGACTGCGGTATATATACTCAACTGTATTCCCTCTAAGAGTGTTGCAAGAACACCTCTAGAGTTGTGGAACGGGTATAAAGCTAGTTTACATCACTTCCGCATTTGGGGTTTCCTAACACATGTGTTTAAGGCTAATCCCAAGAAGTTGGAACCACGATCGAGGTTATGCCCCTTTGTAGGCTACCCCAAAGGTACACGAGGGAATTATTTTTATGATCTGATGGAAAATAGGTTATTTGTTTCAACAAACGCTACTTTCCTGGAGGAGGATCATATAATGGAGCACAGTCCACGAAGCAAAGTTGTGTTGCTTGAGCTTTCCAATGAAACTACTAAAACTTCAACAAGAGTTGTTGAAGAGCCTGCTACATTAACAAGAGTTGTTGATGGGAGTTCATCTAGTAGGTCTGTTCCACCTCAAGACTTGAGGGAACCTCTGAAGGAAATCAATACTCGATATTTTCTTGAGCAACGAAAGCAAGACTATTCCAAATTACAATCATGAATCAAGAATACATTTACAATCGACTTGAACACAAACGATTGTGCAAATATACAGAGAAATTACAGCATGAACATCAAACGTACAGAGAGAGAAACTGTACTAATAATGGCGGAAGCGTCTTCATACTCCGATGCGCACTATGATCGAACAATAGCACCACGAGCGCTCGATCTACACGACCACAACACTACATGAACACAGCACGAACACTACGCGCTCGTCCTCAACGATCTCCTTCGCAACATAAACTCCTCCACAACACCACGAATGGACTCCTTCAAAGCACCATAAATGGCCTCCGGAAAACCTCGAAGGTGTCGAGTTGAGTCTAACACCACCAACAAGGCGACCTTGGTATTCTCGGTGTGAGAAACCAGAGGGTGGGCTCTGTTCGAACTTGGTGTGAGGCAGACGAACGGAGGAAACAGCGATCACGTACACGACTGGGTAAGTAGGAGAAGTTGGAGGCCTATCGTATAGGTCAATGCCCAATCATTTAGATAAAGCTATGCGATCGTCTAGCAAAAGCTATGCGATCGTTTAGCTCTATCGTTTAGTGTAATGACATAAACTATACAATGATGCATGCAAGGTTCAAGTCCATGTCCCCGTTACCAGTTCCCCGGCAACGGCGCCATAAACTTGTAACGCATGATTTGTAATGCAATGCAAGCCCATGCCATAAACTTGTTGTGACATAGATTTTATACGATGATATGTGATAATACTTCTAGATATGTATTATTAACAAATGTTCTTGTAGTATGTGTGCATTGTCACAAGTTTCCTTGCATTGAAACCAAGTATAATTTCCCCGCAAGTTTCTCGGTGTGATTCGAGGTCGAACACAGAGACTGTTTTAGGTTATTGCATTGTGCTTGTGATATATGCGACCGGGGGTTTTTCAATTTATAAAATAATTTGTGTACAAGTAATTAAACATGCGATAACGTAAAGTAAAGCGATAAAAATGCGATAATTATATAAATTGCGTTAAAGTAAATCTACGCTAAGATGATACAAGATACAGGATTCATGATACAAGATACTGAGGTCAAGGCTGGCTGTGAAGATTATGCAATGATTGTGTAATGTGTTGACAAGTCTTATGTACGAAGCAGAAACAGAAAAGATAACTAATATAAATAGCGTAAGTTCCTTAATTTCGTTAAAGATATAAGTTCTATTCCATTTTTCCCTTGGCGTACACCTCTCAGTGATCGGCCACGTTTCCACATCTCTGTGGTGAAACAGGGATGAACGTAATGAATGCAAGGTTTCTTCCATCTCTGGAAGTACTACTCGCTTTAGTTAACGCATTCTTCTAACCTTCTCTTGACAGATCAGAATGACATCTTCACTTCTACTCTCACAGGTGAAGATGTCGTCCAGCATGCCTTAGCTAAACGCATATATCTCTTTAGCACAACTTAAGCTACTCGTTTAATCCATATTAATTACCAAGGTATTAAGAAAAATTCATGGAGAAATCGATTAATGGAGGAACGGAAGTAGACAGAAAAGTAGAAGTGAAAATGATCGAGACATTCAATAAAATTATTTAGCGTCTGATACATGATTTGTGAATGAAGAGATTAAGAAGATGAAATACACTTGATGAAATAGAGTTAGAAACAAATACAAATAAGCCCAACGTCTTAGTGCCGATCTGGATGGAGATTTGCTTGTCGGTGTGGATGAAGTGAACGGAAAGATGAGCTTCCCTCTCAGGCTTGCTCAACCAGTAGCAGGGATCTAAGCACAGAGCTTCACGGCGGGGATTGGCAGATTTGCACTTGAGACTCACCTCTCAGCCTTGTCTCTTCTCTCCCGGATTTCTTCCAATCAATACTCAACTCAGCCTTTCTCTCAATAATCTAGCAGCAATTAGCCCTCGTATTAATTATACTCGTATCAAGTATATCTTCTCTGAATTCTACGGGGGTATTTAAAGGTGAAAAGCTTTGACTCTTGGCTTGTGGTCCCCACTTCTTGTTATGGAAATTCCAAAGATGGAGGAAAATATTCCTTCTGTTATGCAATCAGACCGTCAAATCTGCACAACGGTAAGTTATACACGTGTCACAATCCTCCGCGTTTGTGTTGCTTGGCTGCATCTCTCGATCGGTTGCTCGCATGCGGTGTTGTTTTTATTACCGCATGCGGTTGAAATTTAGCTCGAGATCGACTGTCGCATTGCACTGTGATTGCGTTAATTGTCTCTTCATTGTGGTTTGACGGGCACAATGTAACAGAGATGCGCTCAGTTTCTCATTGAGCCTTGATCGCAAGCGATGACTTGGTTTCCTGCAAAACAGAGTAAAAATGTCCTCTTCTACCATCTTGACGATGTCAGTGGGTGTAATTGCAATAATTTATATTTATTGTATTTCTGAGCTCCTTTTCATACAATCGACGCATATTCCTTCTCTTTTGGTCGCAATATCTAGATAAGAAAGCATAAATAACTTGTATTTCTACAAGTTATCATTTAGCTCGGTCGATTCTACACGATTGTTTACCTTGGGTCAGCGATCGTTTAGCAAAGCTATGCGATCATTTAGTAAACACTGCACGATCATTTAGCTAGCACCTGCACGGTCGTTTACCTAGCCCAGCCGTCATTTAGTAAATTTGTATTTACTTGACGACTTCTGTGAGTTTCTTTTCGCTGGAGAGAAAACTCAAAAAAAAAATTTCAATACTTTTGTAAAAACCTCTTTTTCAAAATAGGAAACCGATTTCCTTTTAAACTTACGGTTATCATGATCAATAACCACCCACTACATTTGGTTATTTAAAAAAAATATTAATTACCTAATAATTAATATTATTATAAATATAAATGATAACCAACTTATCATACTATATTTATAACCTATAGTTTTAATATTTCATCTCATAAAACATATAAACTATAGTTCTTTTTCTATTCCATGGTACTAAATGTAAATCTCATTTATATCAATCCTCCACTAGATGTATCTTATACATCATACCGATTATATCATATATAATTAAAATACCTCTTTTTGATTTGAACATTTCAAATCAACACCAAGAACTTGATCTTTCAACACGAATCCAAGCTACCAAGGGGACCTCATGGACCTGTAGATCCAAAGCTCCAACGGTACGTGAATAACTGACTAAACTCTTTAGTCACGAGATCTACCATCCGTTAACTACAAGTCACTCCACTAAAGACTGACGGCTAAACTCTCCTCACTACAGATATATTATGTTCCATCTTAACCAATCAGCAGTGCGATAACCCTTCACAAATCGCTCATAAGTACAGCTGAGCCAATAACCGTTATGCCCCTGTAGTTACATCTGTCTCCTTAAGTACCACTAATCCATCTAATGAACATAAATCATAGTTCTACTATTACTGAGTCTTCTCTTGCAAAGAGAAACTATGGCCACTATGTTCAAGCCCCGGAATCAGCTCTTAAGGAAGTAATCTCTCTACTTATCTCTGCTTCGGGAAAGGAGTGAATTCCATATTGTTAATTGAGTTCCCTGTTCCTAGATCAGTCAAGTCCCCAAAACGGTAGGCATGTTAAGTTGGCGATCTGGCCACTCTCACCCATACTAATCAAAGAACCGCCCTCAAAGGCATGAGTTCACAAAACACTCAGGATTGAGTTCGTGTCACCTATGGTCGTTTAGATGAGATGCAAGTCTCTAGTATCAACGGCGTTATATACAGAGTCTAGTCATTTCATGGTCCAGGTCTTATACAAACTCTTTGTATAGGACACCTTCGCTCTACGTCTCCACACGAATGGTCAGGATCAACAATCTGTAGTAGTTTACAACACTTGCAAACCTCTACAAAGCGGGTCGTATCCGTTGTATCACTAGAATCAGGTATCCCACCTTAATCCTTATACTACAGACCGATTTAGGTTATCACTTAAGGCATGATCCACTTGTATATCACATATACATGCTTAAGTTCACATAAGATAACCAAGGAGCTTTGTTTATTGGATATGAGTAAATGCCAAAATTAAATAATACTTATTTTATTCATTGAACAATGTGTATCTTTATCAAAAAACGAGACTCCAGGAGAATTAGGACACCAATCCCAACAACCTCGACGTAATGGGAGGGTTGTGAACCCACCCGTTCACTATATGGGTTTCACGAAAATCCTTGCTATGGTAGGAGATGGCGACATTGAGGATCTGTTGTCTTATCAGAAGGCAATGGAGGGTGTTGATTGAAATGAATGGGTCAAGGCCATGGATCTCGATATGGACTCGATGTAATTCAATTCATTATGGGATCTTGTAGATCAGCCTAATGGGGTAAAACCTATAGGTTGTAAATGGATCTACAAGCGCAAACAGGGTGCTGATAAGAAGGTACAGACCTTCAAGGCTCGACTTGTGGCAAAGGTTATACCCAGGTAGAGGGAGTCGACTATGAGGAGACTTTCTCACCTGTTGCCATGTTAAAGTCGATCCGCATGCTTCTGCCCATTGCAGCTTATTATAATTATGAGATCTGACAAATAGACGTCAAGACGGTCTTTCTGAATGGCAATCTTGAGGAGACCATTTACATGGTGTAACTTGAGGGATTATAACCCAAGGTCAAGAGCAAAAAGTTTACAAACTGAATTGGTCCATTTATGGACTGAAACAAGCATCTCAAACTTGGAACATACAGTTTGATACTGCGATCAAGTCGTATGACTTTGACCAAAACGTTGATGAACCTTGTGTCTACAAGAAGATCATCAACACTTCAGTAGTCTTCTTAGTGTTGTACATAGACGATGTCCTACTCATTGGAATGATGTAGGTCTACTGACTGCAATTAAGAACTTGTTAACGACTCAATTCCAAATGAAAGATTTGAGAGAGGCTCAGTTTGTTCTAGTTATACAGATCTTTCGAGATCGAAAGAATAAAGTGCTAGCACTATCTCAAGCATCGTACATTGACAAGATTTTTCTCAAGTACTCGATGCAGGACTCCAAGAGGGGCCTACTAGCATTCAGGCATGGAGTCACTTTGCTTAAGGACGACGCCTCAAGAGGTTGAGAAGATGAGACGGGTCCCATATGCGTCTTTTTTTGGCAGTTTGATATACGCGATGCTCTATACTCGTCCAGACATCTGCTACGCTGTGGGCATAGTCAATAGGCATCAGTCTAACCCAGGCCAGGGTCACTGGATCACTGTGAAGAACATCATCAAGTATCTTCAGAGAACGAAGGACTACAGGCTCTTCTATGGTTCTAGGGATTTGATCCTTATTGGATACACGGATTCTCACTTGCAGACTAATAAAGACTCTCGCAATTCCACATCAGGGTTAGTCTTTACTCTTAATGGAGGAGCTGTAGTGTGGCATAACACTAAGTAGGGGTGCATCACCGACTCCACTTTGGAGGCGAAGTACGTAGTGGCATGCGAAGCTGCTAAGGAGGTCTTCTAGCTCAGGAAGTTCTTGACAGAACTGGAAGTTGTTCCAGATATGTCTAGGCCCATTAACCTATATTGTAATAATAGTTGGGCAGTGGCAAACTCTAAGGAGCCAAGGAGTCACAGGCGTGACAAACATATAGAGCGAAAGTATCATCTGATCTGCGAGATAGTGCATCAAGGAGATGTGATCATCACAAAGATCGCTTCGGAGCACTGGCTACAGTATTTGAGGATCACCTACGAAGCATGGGTTTATAGGATCGCCCGCGGCTGGACTAGGGCAAGTGAGAGATTTTCTTGTACTGGGCTTTTATACCCTAGTTTATTGTTTTGTACTAGTTTTATGTACATCCCATTTTGCTTTAGGACAAGTGGGAGATTGTTGAGGTTGATGCCCTAAAGCTTTGTGTCCTATAGTTTGTAAACATTTTGTACGAATGCTTGTGTTGTATAATATATGATATTTTACTTCACATCACATCTTGTATTTTGTTGAGTTGCATGTTTTATTTGCTTTACCACAAACTAATAAACTTAAAATCCCTGGTTATCTGTATGTAACTCAAGCATGTATGTAGTGACATACAAGTGGATCATGTCTTGAGTGATAACCAAAATGGTCTGTAGTATATGGATATAGAAGGGAAACCTTATCCTGGTAACGCTACGGATGCGGCCTGCTTTGTGGAATGGTCACAAGTGTTGTGACTTGTCACAGATTGTCTGATCCTGATCATTCGTGTTGGGGACATGCAACCGGAGGCGTCCTATGCAAAAGAGTTTGTATAAGACCTGACCACGAAGTGTTAACGTCTCGTTATATAACACCATTCATGATAGAGACTTCACTTCACTAGGATGACCATAGGTACCATGACCTCAATCCTGAGTGAGTTGGGAACTCCTGCCATTGAGGCGGTTCTTTGATTTGTATGAGTGTGAGTAGCCTGGTCACCAATTCAAACCTACCATTTTGGGGATTCGTCCGATTTGGAAGCTCGAAACTCAGCTACACAAAATGAAATTCACTCCTTTTCCCGAGGTAGGAGTAAGTAGATAGATAGCTTCCTTAAGGGCTGATTCTGCGGCTTGAACGATGTGGCACCACACACCTTCTCTTGGCCTGAGAGGTGTTCACACATAGTTATTCGTGCTGTTGCAGCCAACGCATTTGCTGGTCATTTGTAGATCGGGAAAAGGTCTTCCGCTGCGTTGAGTTCCAAAGCTTTAAGAGCGTCTTCAACTGGTTTGAGAACTCTTTCTCTTATTCTTTAGTGTTCAAAGCATGTCGTTAATTACTGTTTATTTGCGTAACTGTTTGTTCGAATGTATATAGTGTATTTCGGTCACGATGAAATTGGAAAGATCCAATGCGTTCATGGATGCTCTTCATTAAGAGATCCTTCATTGTATACAGCCTATCACATAGCAAACCGAGAGATTCCACGATAGCTCAACATTGCTACACGATCGTATACATGCGCGTCTTTTTCTAAACGATCGCATAAGTTTTACTAAATGATCATCTAGCGCCTGAGCATTTACTAAACGATCGTCTATACGATCATAACCTATTTACTACACGATCGTGTACTTTCTTCTAAACGATCAAGCATTGTCTATACGATAGACCCTGTCTTCGCCCACTTGCTTAGTTATTGTATACGATCTTCATTGCCTCCTTCCCTCTACCAAGTCCAATAGAGCCCACACCTCCTGGATTCTTACACTGAGAATACCGAGGGTTCTAAGTGGTGGTGTCATCCCTATTGTTTTTTTGTTCATGTGGAGGTCGTTCGTGAGTAGACGACCGAGTGATCTGGTGAACGATTGCTTGGACGTTCCAGCGAGAGCGAGAGGAGCAGTCTCTTGGAGAGAACATGATTTTTGGTTAAGAAAGGTTTTTCAACTGGTATGTTTTCTTGTTCTCTTGTTATTTAATATCAAAACATACTGGTAATTTGTTGTTTATTGCATAACTTATCTGTTAGAATGTAAATGCAGTGTCATAATGAGTTTGGAACGATCCACTTCCACTCAGAGGTACTCTTATATAAGAGTTCCTTCAGTTCCAAGGAAATAGCTCCTCCCTTTAGCAATTGTTTCACAACTCTATGTCTAAGATGTTTATGTCTCCTTTTGCCATTATATACACTATTCTTGGCAATACCTATGGCAGCCTATGAATCACAATGCACAAAGACTGGTACTGATTCCCCTACAATGGTACATCTCTTAGTAGGCTTTTGAGCCATTCAACCTCCTATCCTACTAGTTATAAAACAATAAATTCATATTCCATAGTGGATCTAGCTATGCAATGTTTTGCAGACTTCCACGATATTGCTCTTCCTCTGAGTAAGAATACATATCCACTTGTAGAACTGACCTCGTCATTATCAGATACTTAGTTTGCATCACAATAACCTTCTAATACAATAGAAAATTTGTTAAAATGCAAATAGTAGTTCATGGTGCCCTTAAATCTTTCATTTCAAAATGGGACGATAATAATAATTTGGTATTGCGTATTGTCTCTATGTTTGTTCCAAAAATGAGCATATCATCAACATACAAACATATAATCATACACTCAACTACAAACAACTTTGAATAAACACACGTATCTGAAAAGTTTGCCTCTTCTTCGAGAACCCATTGTTTATCAAAGTATCACTGAATTTTTCATACCATTGTTTGGAGTTTGTTTAAGATCATAAAGAGATTTTTTCAGCTTACATACTTTGTTTTTCTGACCGGCAACTATAAAGCCTTCAAGCTATAGCATATAGATTTCTTCTTCTAGATCACCATTGAGGAATGTTGTTTTTACATCCACTTGGTGAATTAGAAGTCCATGGATAGCAGCTAGTGCAATTAAGGCTCTAATTATAGTTATTTTTGTTACAGGGGAATACGTGTCAAAGTAGTCAATATCGTGTTTTTGTGTATACACTATTACTACCAATCTAGCCTTGTATCTCTCAATTGAACCATCTAGCCTCGTTTTCCTTTTGAAAATCCACTTGCATTTAATAGGTTTACTTTCTTTTGGAAGATCTACTAAGTTGCAAGTTTGGTTCATGATTAGAGAATCCAATTCACTATTAATGGCTTCCTTTCATAAGCTAGAGTCTACAGAACTTAAGGCTTCCTGATATGTTTTAGGATCCTCATCTATTAGATACATATATGCAAACTAACAATCAATATCATTTGGCCTCTCAACTAAAAAAGTATTTAAAAAATATGGACCAAATTTTTTCTTAGTTCTTTATCTCTTACTTCTTCTAGGTTTTATATCATGCATTCTATCCATAGTGCTAACATCTACAGATTCAGACATACTACCAAGAGCTATATTATTTCTTGTTTGATGCATATTATTCGACGAGGAAGGCATGAAAACAGATATATTCTCACAATTAGACGTTCTAATAGATTCAGTGTTTACCTTTTTAAATAGAAAACATGCTCGAAGAATTTTGCATCCCTATATTCACATACAGGTCTATCATTCAAGCACATAAATTTGTATGTAGCACTATCTTGAGCATAACCAATAAACACACAAGCAAAACACAATCAAAAGTTTTAGATCCTACCTAGGTTTCTTGAATGCAGGATATGGTACCTTAGCCAAACATCCCCCACGCCCTCAGGTAAGAGAGATTAGGTGCATATCATTTCCAGAGTTCGTACGGTGTTATTCAGTTTCTTGTGAGGTACTCTGTTAAGAATAAAACAGGCAGAAAAAACAGCTTCCCCCGCATGTTATCAAACAATCTAGAACTTAACAACATAGCATTCATCATTTTCTTAAGAATTCTATTTTTACATTCTGCTATACCTTTTTGTTGGGGTGAATCAGGTGCAGAAAATTCATGAATAATTCCATTTGACTCACAAAATTCTTTAAATATATTATCATTGTATTCACCATATCTATCTGACAATAACCTTTTAATCTTCTTATCTAATTGATTCCCTACTTATGCTTTATATTTTAAATATCTTTTGTTTTTAAAAGATAGATTTTAGTATATCTAGAAAAATCATCAACAAAAAAAATGTAGTAATTATTTCCACCTCTACTTCTGGTATTTTTCAAATCAACTAAATCAGAATAAATTAGTTCTAGTAATTCTGTACTTCTAGATGTGATAGGTTTAAAAAGTTTTGCGATAAACTTTGTTTCTACACAAATAGGACATTAACTAATTTCATTGTTTCAAATGCATTGATCAATTTTAAATCCTTAAGTTTCTTAACCGGTGCAAAATTTACATGACCTAATCTACCATGCCACATATCAAGAGACTCAACTATATAAGCGAAATTAGAAGCATTTGCTTTCATCAAATTTATAATAAGGATTGTATTCAATACAAAAGGACCATCAACAAGATATCTCGTACCAACAAACTCTCCATTTTTTGTGAGGACAAACTCTTCAGCTTCTAGGACAACCTTAAGCCCAACCCGATTCAATAGACTCTCGATACCAAGTTCCTACATGAGGAAGATACATAAAATACATTACTCAAGGATAAAGTTTTTTCAGAGATTAATTTTAAAAGAACATTCCCTTTTTCAAGCACTCCTCCTCTAGCTGAGTTACCCATGAACACATATTCTCCATCAATAGTGACCTATAGTCATGGAAGAGATCTCGATTTGAGCAGAAATGTCTCAAAGCTCCGGTGTCAAGTATTCAGTCAATTTTGTTTTCCACAAGGTTTGCTTCCACAACCGCATCAATTACATCATCTTGTTTAATAAGATTAGCATGTGGTAAGGGTTGTTGATTTGGCCTTCCTTTTCTTTGACTGTATTGGAAAGTTTTGTGCTCAGGTTTCTCGCACACATAGAAAATCAATTTTTTTTTCTTTTCAATCTTCCCACCAACGGTTTTATGATGTCCATTTTTTTGAAAGGAATTTTTCTTTCCAGACTGCTTCTTATAATTTTTGAAACTATCTTTGTGAACAGTAAAAGATTCAACCCAGTTAGCATTAATTAAATTTAGATTTTCATAAATTAGCTTATAGTTTAGCCAGTTGGCTTCTTCTGTGTGCATGTGACTGATCAGCTCTTAGAGTATATATTTCTTAAGTGTTTCAGATCATTTATATGGTAGTTCCAGAATGGGGAAAATTTCTCAAGTAGCGCATCTGCTTGGAGAACCTCACACATTTTTATGCCCTCGGCCAGAACGTTGGCCACCAAATTTTCATATTCATATATCTGCTCCACTATCGATTTTTCGTCCGTCATCAGGAATTGTAGACATTTACCAACGACGTTTTTCTTGCGGCCAGCATCATCTCCTCCATATCGGGATCCCAACGTACTTCAAATTACCTTTGCTAACTTTTGGACCACAAACAGATCAAACATTATCAAGATCAATCGGGAACCTATCATATGATTCAGTAGATGGTCACGAACTGTTTTGTTGTCTTTCTCATATTTATCAGGATCAATCGCGGAGGACTACTTTGATTATAACATCAAGGGGTTATTTGGAGGATTTTGAATCAGAGATAATGGTCGCCTTCTTGGTATCAGTAGGCATTCCTATGGTGGGGATATAATTAATCTCTAGCTACTTGAAGAAGATCAATAATCTCTGAGACCAACGGCGATAATTTGCTCCGTCTAGTGGTTAGAGCTTGGACAAATTGGGGAGAACCCTACCATTCTTGATCGATATCTAGTTAATTGCTTTCAGATTGATAGAATAGATGTCACGAAGGGTTGTTGCGTTGTGGAGAAACCATTGTCCTGAAAATAATTATGGCACGACCTTGGTGCTAATGGTTATGTCGGTTGCTCCCCAAGGTTACCACGGCCTCCAAATTTAGGCGTGCACTCACCGGAAAATGGACAAGAATCAATGAGAAGGTTGCTTAGAATAGAAGAACAATTTGATGAAAATAGAGGAGAAACTAAGAAACAACCAGTTGTTTATCTCCTCTCTCAGGTGTGATCTCTATTAAATAGTAGAGGAAACAACAAGCAGATGAACTGTCATATGAACTCATAAACGGGCAAATGAACAGGAGGAAAAGAGCAATCAAGAAAACGGTCAAACAAAACTGTCAACAAAACATTAATAAAATAATTTAGATAATTAAGCAATGAAAATTTAGTTCTTTCTCACACAAACACAATTACCCAAACTCAACCACCTATCCAACGATAATGCACAAAAGTGGTGTAAGGGTTGTACTTCCACCACCTAACACACTTTACACATTTGTCGAGAATGGCTTGATATTTATACCCTTTAAACAATTTCAAATCTATCCATGTAGAACAAAGCTTTCCTCTCTATATTCAAAGCATTCCAACAGTGGCGATGTCCACCACTCATCACGGCACCGGGGAAAACCATCCCCGAGAATCCAGTCCTGTAACTCTAGAATAGATTGATCAATAATTTTACCATCTCTCGCAAAATATAGTTTTATTCTTGTGCTCCCACATTTGTCAAAGGATGAATGAAGCAAACATAAAAGTTTAAGTAAAAGGACTAAAATAGATAATTGAGTAAATAACGTGTAATTTAACCTTGAAACTGTGATCTGCAAGCAGAGGTTTTTAATTAATGGTATTGGCGAGGTGGAAAATTATGTCAGCAAAAATAATTGCTATCCGTTCCAAATTGCAAAAGCAGATTTAGGTCGAAGAATCATTTTCATTGCTTTGTAATTTTGATCCTTTTCCCTTTTTTTCTGTTTCTTTTTGTCTAAAGAGGAAAAGAAGAGTTTGAAAGAACATAGACTTTGCTGTAGCCACAACTACTTTAGTCAGATAACTAAAATAATATTGATAACAAAAATATCTCAACACCAATCTTTTCTTTTCTTTTCTTTTCTTTTCTTTTCTTTTCTTTTCTTTTCTTTTCTTTCATAACAAATTATTGTAAGAGAAGATATATGGATGTTTGGTAGGCAATTCAAATTTTGTTTTATGTTTTCATATTCTGAGTTCAGTGAACATACTTTTGGTAGGACATTCTGGATTCTATTTTCGAAAACTATTTTCGAATTATGTGATCGAAACAATGAAAATTCGGAGAAAAAAAAAGTAATTGCAATGATTTTCACTTTTAGGGCTAATAATTAAGTGAATAGCAACATTTTTATGGAGTTGCAAATATAGAAAAATCTATCAATGATAGACTATGACATTGATAGACTCCGAAAGCTGCATCTAAATTTTGTTATATTTATAAATCTTTTTGTATTGTATTATGTTTGGTAATATTTTGGATCTGATTTCTATATTTACAATTGCCTCTATAAATTATATGATATTACAAAATAAGAACTATACAAAATTTTTAATATAAACCAAGTTCATAATATATAATTTCTATTAATAGTTTATATTCAACCTAATATTTAGTGAGTGAATATCTATAATTAATTTTATGATTTATAAATATATTGTGAAACACATTTTCAACAATAATTTAAATTGAAATTTAATTTCTAAATATATTACTAAATACATATATATGAAAATATGTAATACAATGCCGTTTTCATCGATTTTTTTCTTCCAAATTTCTGGTTTTAGTTTGACTATCAAACAAACCTTTGGTAGTGGAATTAGAAATCATGAATCACTCAATACAATAGTTGACAAACATAGGTGAGTAGAAGTTACGTTGTCAAGTCTTGTTTGCAAGAAATACAAAAAGTGGTAAATTCGAGAAAATTTACTTAAAATGAGTAAAAATAAAGGTTAATTTATAGAAAAATAATCAAAATACTTAAAAATATAGTAAAATATCACTATCTATTAATGATAGACATTGATGAACTACTATCATCTATCATTGATATAGACACTATATAAACCATCACATTTTGCTATGTTTAAAAATAGGAACAGTTGCAAATATAGATATTAGACTCAAGGTATTAGCAGATATAACATAATGTAAAAAAAATTTTACAAATATGGCTAAATTTAAATAGTCTATCAGTGATAGACCATATTATTGGTAGGAGTCTGTCAATGATAAACCATATCACTGGTAGAGTCTATCAATGATAGAAGTCTATCGCGTCTATCGCTGATAGACTTGGCTATATTTGCAAATTTTTTTAAATGATGTTATACACTTAGTTATCATTCCTAGAAATGCTACCAATTGTAATTACCATTAAAAATATTTTTAATAATTTTACCATTTAAAACAATTTTCCTTTACAACCAATTTAAAAAATTCATAAATAAACAAAACTATTTGTTCTCTACGAGATTTTGTATCATGACATTGGTGCATAATAACTTAATGATCTATATGTAGACAACCTTAGTCACAAAACTTTCCATAATCTTTTTTAGTAGGTTGCCAAACTTTTCAATCATGAAATATAATCAATCGCTGGAATTGTCTTAATTTGTGTTTATCTTTCTTGTAAGGGTAGATTAGTCCTTCGCTTATTATATGCTAGTATAAATAGGTCACTAGGTTTGTATTTCATCAACCACTTTTCCATTAAATGAAACCCCAGCCTCTTCATTCTCTCTCTATTCTTCCTTCCCTAAATTTAACAGGGTGTTGACCGAAAAATACGGTCCAGAAAAATTATCTGACCTTCATATGCCATCGAAGGTGAATTTCTAATTGAGAAAAAATGTGATTGAAATGAGGTAACTCGGGATGAGGTGGCCCTAAGATGAAGTGGCCTACAAAAAAGAAAGATTAAACACTAATGTGGTGCTTGCCATAGACACTCTAATACTTAATTTAGTTTTCAACCATGGAAAGAACAAAGTAATGGAGGGAACAAAGCCGTGAAACCATAATGATCCATTTGGAAAGGGTAAACCTAGGGTTTTTTTCCCTAACCCTTTTGCATATTAGACTTAGGAAGACGGAGGCAAGCTAACTAGAGAGAAGGAAAGAGTAAGGGGTCTGCAAGGAGGTAAGCCTTATGAAAGCATGGCTTGCCTCGTCTTCAAAGGCCAAGACCGAGGCCATTTTGGGACGATTGGCTTAGTTGTCTCTAATTTTCATGTACTTTTTTGGAATCTTCCTTGGAGTTTTTTCATGGAGGATTGCAATTTTATCCCTATTAATATTTCTTTTTTAACTTTCTTATTAGATCCAAAACTATTCATAGCAAATTTTCCCTCTAATTAATCATTGATTATTAGCAACTGGGCGAAGAATTATTTGGAGGAAGGAGAAGAAAATGATGATGAAAATAGATGCATTAGAATTGATATCTGATCGATCGATATTTATATCGACATCACATTGTAATTTGAATTGGCATCCACATTGGCATTGTTGTTTGAGTGGACATCATATTATTTAACGAAGGGGATGTTAGATTATATATTAGTTTTGTAGAGAGATTTTATATTATTAGATTATTTTATTTGTTCCAGTTTAATTTGTTTGGTTAAGATTTTTATTTATTGATCGAATTTTTGAATTCACAAAAACTGAGTCAGTTTTCTGTATTTGTAGGTGGTTTAAAATTTTTATAATATAAATTTTTAGTTTTGATTTAATTGTTTTTTGGAAAATTGTAATAGGTAGCCAAAAAAAAAAAAGATATTTGCAAATATAGCAATAGCTTGCTAAAATTTTAAATATAGCAAAAAATTTAAACATAAATCCCATTTTTTTATTTTACAATTTTACCCTCATTTGTGTATCGACAGGTAGATTTGAAATATTTTATATTTGTTGGGAATGTCCTAAAACTCGCAATTTGTAAATATTGAAAACATATTTTGTTTATCAATAAAAGTATTATTCAGTTATTCATTCAATAAAATGTTATTGATATTGCATTTTGTTATAAAAATCCAATAAACGAAATCCATGGCTATAGTATGAATACTTTAACTCTATGTGGAGACATAAAAGTGGATCAAGTTTTAGTATATAGCCAAAATGGTTTATAAGTATATGGATGAGATTGGACACCTCGTTCTGGTGACATTATTAGATGCGGCCCACTTTGTATACTGATACAAACGATATGATCCCAAAATCATTTTATGTGGAGATATGTGAGTGGGGACATCATATGCAAAAGATATTTGCATAAGACCAGACCACGAAATAGTCACTTTTCTTTATAACGACCGTTTAGTGTTAAAACTGACTATTTCAAATTCAATGACCTAGGGTAACTCAATTTTAATCCTGAGCTAACTATGAACTCCTATTCATTCGGGATTGTCATTTAATTTGCATAGGTGAAAGTAGTCCGACAACACTGCTCAATAAGCTTCTCATTTTGAGGATAAGACTGGATAGATAGCTGGGGCCATAGTTTTGCAATATGGAATTTACTCCTACCCGATTTAGTGTTAGCAGATAGGTTGTTCCCTTAAGTACTGATTTCTGGTTTTGAACAATTGGGCTATGCCCTCTCATGGTCAAAAGGGACATGGTTTATTAGTTAGACTATAAACCAATTGTTTAATAGATGATCAGTGGGAGCTTAAGGAGCAAAATGTATTTACAGGGGTAAAATGATAATTTTGATCTAACTATAAATACGAACGACCTGTGAATGATCGACTTACTAATTATGGTTAAAGTGGACAGAAACATATCTATAATGGGGAGAGGGCAACTATCGAGTAATAATGGTGTGTCTCGGTATTTAATGAATATTGATTAATTCGATCTAAAGAGTTTAGTCAATTAATCTCAAATCGTTGGACTCATGATCTATAGGTCCATAAGGTCCCTCTACTAGCTCATAAAATTATACCTTGGATTAGTGAATTGAGCGGATTTGAAATGTTCAAAATCGAAATTAGGGTTTTGAGTTTAAAGTGTTCAAATTCAATTTAGAGTTTGGTTAATTATATTTTATATAATTAAAATGTTTAAATTTGTCAAAATTAAATGTAATTGGAGAGATTAAAATATTTAAATATTGATTTACATGAATAGGATTCATGTATAAATTAGGTGTTTGATTAATTTAATATTTGATATTAAATTATTATTTATTTAAATAAATAAGTCACTTTTCAATTTCAATTTAAAAATCAGTTTCTGAATTTTGAATTAAAACTAATTTTGGTGAAAATTAGATTAAATTGAAAATTGAAATTGGAAACAATTGGTTAGTGGATTAATCTAACATTTGTTGGATTAATCCATAGATCAACACCAATCCCACTAACTTTGTGTTAATTGAAGTGTCAATCAGCATTACCAAGTAGTGGTTGCATGAATATTCTTCTTAAATATGTTGAATTCCAGCATTGAAGAGAGAATTAATGGTGAATTTCTAAAATTCTGTTGAAAACTCTCTCAAACCCTCGTCTCCCTTCACCAAATTCACTCCAATTTGAGATTCCACCTTCCAATCCAAGTTGGAGAATAGTAGAGAAGATCTTTGAGGTGGTCTACTGTCAATTTGGAGATCCAATTCGTGGAGAGGAGCTGGAATTGAAGAGTTTTCATCAAAGATATAACATTCTTGAACCCTCTTCTTTGAAAATAGTTTTCATATATTTTTTTTAACTCAATTAAGTGTAATTAGAGTGCTTATTGATTATGATTTCTTCCTCTGCATGTATGTATACTCAATCAATATTTTGGTATACCAATCAACTAATATACTTTATATTGATATCAATAATATAGTTCATATATCAAATATGAAGTATATTGGTCGGGTGGATTTCGTCGCCTAAATCTAGACTAGATAATTTTTAAAGGTTTCAAGTAAAATTAATGTAGTAATGGTAGCACGAGTCGAATACAAAGAGCTCTTGAATTTCTCAGTCAAAGGGTTTACAACCCAAGGGTAATTGATGATGGGAGAGGGGGGAGAGCTTTGAAATTTATTTTGATGCAAGGAAATTTAATAGCATAAAATAAAAAGCACAAATTAAAGGTTTAATGAATTATATGCAAAAGTCTAGCTTTGGTTGTATGGAATTTTCCTTTTTTTCAAAATATTTGATCATTGAATTCTCATTATCAAAATTAATTAATTTCTCACATCTAACCAATTAAATTAGGAAAGTTAATTAAATTGTCATAAACAACTAACTAGTCCAATTCTAAAACAAGAAAAGTATGCATATTCAAATTATCCTAATGCATTAAGATCTAGGGAACGTTAGATAGAATATTTAATTTTCAAGCGTCTAGTCAAATATTTGTTTAGTTCACTTCTAAGTTGTTAGAACAATACTAATCTTAATTGATTCACAAGCTAAGCCAACCTAACCTACCGTTTTCTACAGAACAACATACAATCAAATGTCACGAATTGAACGTTAATCAAAAGGAATATCATACCATCCAAGCTAGGCTTTTTCATATAATTCATTAAACCTTTAATTTGTGCTTTTTTATGCTATTTAAATTTTCTTGCATTAAAAAAAATTTCAAACACCCCCTCCCTCAATTGGTTCACCTTGGGCTATAAACTATTTGACTAGAAAATTCAAAGGCTCCCTGTGTTATACTCGTGCTCTCGTTACTACATTAGTTTTAGTGGAAACTGTTAAAAATTATTTGGTCCGGATTTAGGCAACAAAATTCGTCAGATCAAATTGGTGTCATTGCCGAGGAGCCAAGAAATTTCCCTTTTGAAGGGTTTTTAGTTCTCTATTTGTCCTTTGATTTTTTTTTCTTTCTTTGTATGATCCAATTCTCCCAGGATCGAAATTCTTTGTTACATTTTGCAGAGTTAGGACGGGAGGAGAGGCAACACAGGAGAGAAGCTAGAGAACAAAGAGCTTTGGAAGAGCAAATTTGTGTAGAAGGCACATTGGAAGAAGAGCATTCAGAAGAAGACCAAGGGACGATGGCCCAGCCTAAGCAGGAGCGTACATTAAGAGACCTTGTTGTCCTTAATGTTGACCAGCACCCCCTCTACATCACATATCCTGAGACTACAGGTAACTTTGAGGTTATGTCTGGATTGATTCATTATTACCTTTTTTCTATTGGGGTGGAAGCCTTAATACAGAGAAGAAATAGGACCATTACTCATTATTAATTTAGAGATTCTAAAATACCCATAAACTAAAAAATACAAATAAACTACAGAACAAAAATTGAATTTTCTACGGTGAAATTAATCTTAGATTAAGCATGCTTAAAATTAAATCTACAGAGAAAAGGGAAAGGTTACTTACTTTTGTAGAAACCTCGATTAGAAATCACCAAAACTCCTTGGGATTGTAATCAACACCACCAAAAGGTTTCCTAATTATTCTCTGAGAATTCTTGGGTAATGTTGGTTTGTGGGAACCAAAAAAGATTAGGAAGAAGGAAGAAAATTTTTTTTGGAGAGAATTAATTACTCACAAAAAAGTTTTGTGTCTAAAAAATTGATCACCTTTGCAAAACCATTTCTCCTGCAAACGTTTTGCAGGAGTTCTATCAAATGAGAGAGAGTGAGTGAAACGTGGGATTCATCCCTTGTTTCTATATTAACTTCCTACGTTGGAGTTAACTGTTAATTAATAAAAAAAAATTAATTAATTAATTAATTAAATCTTATTTAACTAATGATTTTATTTGAATCATATTTAAATGAAATATCTTTCACATAACTTATAGTTTAATTCAATTAATTTAATTAAATCAAATCAAATTAAATTAATAATTAATTAATTAGTTACCTAATTAAATATCAAATATTTAATTTAGCCTACACTTGAATCATATTCAATTGTATTTCTCTCATAACTTATAGTTTTAATGTGCATCAAATACACATTAATTTTTAACCTACAATCTTAATATGAATCTAATTCATCTTAAATTAATATTTGAACTCTTTCAAATATCTAATTCTCCCATAAATTAATTTTGAATCATATTAAAAATTAAATTTATATTATAAATATTAATTAAAATATAATCTTTATATTATAATGTAGCATTATACATTATGTTATTTCCCTATGTGAATTTGAACATTTCAAATTTTATTCAAGACATAAATACCTCATTTCTCTTTACGGGCTAGAAATGAGACCTTGTGGACCTACAGATCAGAAACTCCAACAATATGAGCTTAATTGGCTAAAGTCATTAACCAACGTTAACTACGGGTACACTCCACTAAAGATTCACAGTTGCACTTTTCTCAATGCAGATATATTTCTATGTCCACTAATATAGGCCAATAGTAGCAAGTTAGTCCTTCACGAGTGTTCGTAACACCAACTGAGTCAAATTATCACCTCTGGGTTACCTCTGTATCCTTAGGTACCAATACACCTCTAATGAACAACCTATTTATGGTTCAACCATTAAAATAAAACCCATCTCGGGCCAATGAGAGAGTAGGGCTCTTTGTTCAAGTTCCAGAGACACCACTTAAGGCAACACTCATCTACTTACCCTACAGTCGAGAATGAGTGAAATTCATCTTGTATTATTATGTTCCTAGCTCCCCACTCAGTCTTGTCCCTGAAATTGTAAGCTTATTAAGTCGGGGAATTGGCCACTCTCACCCATAAAAATCAAAGGACAATCCCTCGTGAACAGGAGCTTATAATACACTCAGGATTAAGACTAAGTTACCTAGGTTCTATTGAAATAGAAACCTAACTAGTCAACGATGTTTCATCTATTGCTTATTATTCCGCAGTTCAGTCTTATGCAAATTCATTGCATAGGATACCTACACTCGCATGTCATCTACACAAACGTGTCGGATTATTGCGTTTGTATTAGATACAAAGTGTGTCGTATCCATAGTGTCACCAGGATAAGGTACCCAGTCTTATCCCTATACTATATACTGTCACACCCCCTCCCAGATTTCCGTCTAAACCTGCAAGGAGATGTGACTACAGCAGTTAACAACCCTCTCGCTGGTATTTACTGTCTACTGACCTACTTAACCTGACTTAGAACCCTAAAATGCATACATACTCAACCATAAACTCAAGACAATAACGTTCTTTAACAGAGTTTTGCATTACTCTTCATTAATATAACTTATGTACATTACATAAACAGTGGACCCAACACTCAACTAGTCCCTATATGACATAATACATGTATACTACTTATACGTAACCCACACTAGACTTTCTAACAATTTGGTCTTGAGTGGCAGAGCAACAGCAGGGTCGTCTTCTGGAGAGTGATCGCTACCTGTAGAGAAAACATTTAAACAGGGTGAGCTAAAAGCCCAGTGAGTGACTAACCTTTGAAACATAAAACACAAACATGAAAATCATGTTGAACATAGAAATCATGAACTGGAAACCGTAGCTAAAAACTGAGAATTTAGTCAAACAAATATTTACATACAACTTCTCTACACGTAGCTAAACATAATATAGGCATCATAGACATCAGCTTTAGGAGGCCCTCAAGGCTCAAATTCCACATTAAACATCTTTACAAGAGAGCGACTCCTCTGGTCTGTTCTTGACATAACCTTACTAAACTAAAATTTGGTTTAGAGAGGAACCCTCTGGCCTAACTGTCAACTATAACCTTAGTCAAGGTGTGTCACTTCTGACCATTACTTATGTCTTTAATTGTAACTCATCAAACAGCTTCCAAAAAACCTGAAGCATAAAACATAATAACATTCTATGAATACTTCTTAAATCTTATTTGAGAACGAGCATTCACCGCTCAAGCTCCCAACATCTGTATCAAGCTAAGAGACATAGTCTGCCTCAAGTTACTGAAATATGGCCTAGGAGACCCATACTTCAGCCTCTTATTTAGAACTTTCTACGTGCACGTGGTGTTACTAAGTACCTTCAACACTTTGGTACTTCCTGGATACCTTCCATACTTTCAGTATCTGGTTTACTAAAAACATTTCATGCTTTAAAATCATACATATTATGAATCTTTCAAAACATAGCTTTTAGCTTAGCATTTGTAGAAACATAGCTATAGTCTTTAAAATGCATGCTTCAACATATAATACTTAATTTGAAATAAAACTAACATATCACCTTGGCATGTGATAAAAGAAGTACATATTTGAGGAAAATGCTAAGCAATCTCATGAACTTAGTTGCTTGAAAACATATAAACTTATCATCAATTAGCATTGAAATCGCATGGTTTATCATTCCTCATAGTTCTTGCTAATGCGGAACCAACTCAATGCATAGCATTCTTCATTAACAAGTTTTACTGAAACATGAGTTCATCCCCTGGGTTGTGGCTCCTCTATCCATCACCTTCCCAGTCCCACTGGTTGTACGTGTACATAGCTAGGATCCTATCATCAACCATCTCTAAGTTTGATTACCACTTCGAGGTATTGAGCTAAACATACTTTATTAAGATTCATTCACATAAACATCACACTTAGCTTTGTCTTATAGATTTAGCTTTCCCTAATAGCATGCACTAACCATTCAGGCTTTGCCTAGGGCAACATACTTCATAAGCACTAAACATTAATCACTTAAGAACATCATGCCTGGACAATACTTATCCATACTTTATAAATTATTGATCTATCAAGCATTCATAAACATCAGTAAAGTAAATAGCTTGGAAAACGTTTGAAGGCTGGATATCATTAGGTAACTTAAATTAAAGTATGACTTGCTTAATCATTCATAATCATTTGTAAACATCAGAGTCACTCACAGTATTTAGGAAATCCTTTTAAAATTGATGAGCTTCTCCTACTAATGTCAACTATACTTTAGTTACTAGCCATGGTCTCCCTTTTAGACTCAATTTTAGAATTAAGCTCATATTAATCCTATCGCATTAGGCTTTCCAGATTCAAATTCTAACATAAATAACTAGAATTTCAGAACTTATCTGAAGGAAATTACTTCTACACACTTGCTTAGAATTAGGTTAACAATATTATTTTAAAATTTCAGCCTAAGAATTTTCTTTATTGGCTTTGGAGCTTCAAATCTTCACCTTCGGCCCTAATTCAAGCGGTTGCTTACTAGTATAACGATTTCTAGGTTTAACTTCCAAAATATGTAACTCAAACCCCAGACCTTATCTTACAAAAGTTCCTTCTACAAATATACTTATAAACGTGATAACAATATTACCTTAAATTTTCAGCTTGAAATTCCATGTTGTTCGGCCTGGATCTTAAATTCTTTGTCGACGGCCCAGATTCTCCCAAAAATGAAACCCTTTGCTACTTCCTTCCTTCTCTGGCCTTTTTCTAATGAGACTTCCTTCTAGTGGCTCGAATTCAGAAACTAGACTCTCAGAGCTTTCCAATGGTAGCAAGATCGCTTGATTTACCCAAAGGAATCGTCCAAAGCAAGCTCTTGAAGTTCCCTTTTTTCCTTTTTATACCACCGCCCAGCCTTTTGCATGAAATCTCCTTAAGCCACCTCACCCATTAGTGGAGATTAAGGGCCAAGATTAAGCCAACTGTCCAGATTAATTAGGGTTTAGAGCTGAACGCTTCATGCAAAACTCGATACTCGATGGTATTTTGGTAAATACTCGATGAAAAATTCAATGGTATTCTGGAAAATACTCGATGGAAAAACTCGATGCTTGATGGGATACTCGATACTTGAGGACTTGCTCAACGCACGATCCTTCCTCTAACGCACACATACACGATGCACGATCCTTCCTCGATCACACATACTCGATGCTCGATGGCATTTACCTGATGCCTACTTTGTGCTTACTCGATGCTCAGCCACCATTTTTCATGACCAACACTTAGTCAAAATTTCTTTTTGCAAGGTTAGCTTATTAAGCACCTGAGAGCCAAGTTTCCCATACTTAAACATTTTCCTCTTCATTTCCTTATCTTTTACCCATTTTCTTATCATTCCACATTAACTTTTAATAACATAATAGTAATATCAGCCTTAAACCTTAGTAATATCCAGTCCTTTCCTTAAACATACTTAAGTAAGGTAATTAAAACTCGGGTTTTACAATTACCTCCCCCTTAAAGAAATTTCGTCCTTGAAATTTCCTTGAACCTACCTCGGTTAAGGGTTACTCCTTTGTATACCTTATATTCTTCCTAAATACCACCCTTCCATTGCGCCACTCTGATACTAACTGTCTTAATATTTTCCTTGTGCTACGATTTCTCCTTAGCAATTTACTAAGAGTATCATTTTATTTTCTAGTACTTTTTCTTTTCCGTTAAAAATCTCATCTTCGATTCTCTTCCTTGTTTACTATCAACCCCTTGGTTATCTAAGGTAACCTTTAGGTTTTCTTTGATAAGGTTAACATTATCTGATGTTTGTTGAACATATTCTAAGTCCGACAGTTTCTTTCCTCTAACTAGCTTCAACATTTACATGGCCTCCCATATAAATGATAGCTAGTAGAAATACAAGTTACTGTAGCCTTTTATTTAGAATTATGAGGGCTAACAAGTAGAATATGCGGCAATAATACTAAGAATTCATGTGAAAAGTGAGCTTGCATCGATTTGCATGAGAAATCTCTACTAACCCAATATTATGCATTATTCTGCGTCAAAATGTCTATTTTTGTAGCTATCGCAGGAATCGATCGCATGCGATGAATCCCAGACCATCGCAAAATTGATCGCATGCATTCATCGCATGGAGGCTGCGGCTACAGAGTAATAACCATGATAGAAGGGTGATCGCAAGGTTGATGGAATGTAATGGTACTTTGGAAAACAAGCATGAACGCATACCTTGGTAGTACCTAAAAGATGATGTTGACATTTTACCTACCGCACCGAAAGTGACAGTGATTCAGAGCGGGACCACCAATGTTGTCGCCGGTTGAGGTCTATAAATAGAGACGTAGAGCCCAAATTCAAGGCATCCATGCTTCTGCCTTACGGAAAATCCTTGTGATCATAGATGAGAGCGTGATCAAGACATTATTTAAGAGTTTTTCATTCCTTCAACCTATTCCAAGTGACAACCGGAGCTTGTCGGAGATAGATCTCGAGAGAGACTACTCCACCGCCCATCCATGGCACCATCGGCAGCCTTGACACACATCTGATAGAAGTAAGAGATTGCCTACATCTAGCCCTCCATCTCTCTTCTTATCTCTATATTGTATTACATTTTGGTTTAAGACATTAATACATTTTGTAATCAATGCATCTCTTTATTTCCTTCGAAACCATCTTAATTATCTTCTTCTTTATCATCTCTTACTTTCATTGCAACGAACTAAGTAAAATTACACGCATTATCGCATACTCAATCATGCGGCATAGAGATATGAACCATGTAGCAAACCATCGAGAGGTGTGCGTTGCGTGAGTATAGTGAGTTAATCCTTTTTGCTTAATGTGAGGCTGTAGCTATGCTTGTCTATGAGTTGTCGAAATGCTTGTCTATGAGCTAATTAGTCGCGACTAACTGCCCGAGAAGGTAAGTAGTGGGAATTCACTAAGCAAAGTAAGTAGTGTTCCTAGAAATAGGAATAATCTTATGTTCAACACAACCATGCATTATAGAAATATAAGCATGCGGCTGACCACCGAGAGGTGTGCGACGCGTTAGTGTGGCGAGCTGGGATTACCCTTGCAATCAAGCTTAATGATGCGGTGAATTTATCCCCTTCACCATTTTATCTATTTTTTCATGCATCTTATTACGCGTTAAATGTAGTCGCGTCTCTATTAATTCTCATAGTCATACTTCCATTGCTCAGTCTGTTTAGTTAGGAGTAGGAGTAGCACATAGTCTCTTAACTTCATTATTCTTTTATTCATCGCCTCAAACACATTACTTCACAACATTTAGTTACAAGTCCCTGAGTTCGACCTTGGATCACCCCAAGAAACTTGCGATCTCATTATACTTGGCGAGAAAGCAAGAAAACTTGTGATAGGAACGAATGATCATCGCATACATGATTAACGCATATTCTCCAATTCAACGCATGATCATCAATGCATAGCATAAGACATGCATCGCATATTTTCCTCCCATTAGAAAACCTAATGAAAATTCTTTTGTGACATGTTCTTACGTCTATTCTGGCTTTGGGAGTAAGTTTTACTCCTCTGTTGGCTTTTGCTGTTCAGGCTTCTCATGATTTCTCTACTAACTTACAATTCAAACTCTTAATTTTCTCTTCTAGGAAAAGGTGTTTCTAACTACTTGAACTTCTAGTTCATTCCAAACCCTTATCTTTCTGGCTGCCCTCTAGAATTTAGAATCTCTTAAGGCATTTCTAAGAGTTTGAACCTTTGTCAAATGCGACCAATCCCTAATTGAAGGGAGCATCTTCCGCTCTAGTTCCCAAGATTAAGCCATAGCCAAGAGAGATCCTTACTTCGACCTCGCGTTGTTGTACTACTACGTGTACATAGTAACAACTAAGTACCATCATACCTTAAGTACTATAAGCCAGATACCTTCTCAAAGTCCTTCGGTATTGGGTTAGTCAGGTTATCATGGCCCAAATACCTTCTCGAAGCCCTTCAGTATTGGGTTGCTCAAATATCTTCTCTATGTCTTTCAATATCAAGCTAATTATATTATCATAGCCCAGATACCATCTCTATGCCCTTCAATATCGGGCTAACAATGAATTTAAGCAACACTCCCATTAATATGTTGTAATAGGAACATGATACTAAACTTAGCGCATGTATAACTTTCATACATAAACTTAGCGCCATACTACAGCTCCCCCATTCAGGGTAACGCTAATCCTGACGTGGATTTCCTAGAATCTTGTCAGTTTGGAAATCAGAGTCGGTGTATCCCATAAGGTTCAAATCTATAACTCCATACACAGCTTGTAGTCCCTCGTTCTCCTAAGACACTTGAGGATGTTCTTAACCGTAGTTCAATGATTTAACCCTGGATTGGACTGATGCCTACTGACTATTCCCAATGCATAATAAATGTCTGGCTTAGTGCAGAGCATAGCTTACATTAAGCTACCCATAATCGAGGCATGGGGAATACATCTCATACCCTCAACTTCTTGAGGTGTCTTAGGACACTATTCCTTAGACAAGTGAACCCATGCCTGAAAGGTAATAAACCATTCTTGGAGCTTTGCATCGAATATCGAGTCAACATTTTGTCGATATAAGTTGCTTGAGACAGAGCCAGCGGTCTATTCTTATGATCCCTAATAATTTGGATTTCAAGTACATACTGTGCCTTTCCCAAAACTTTCATTTAGAATTGGGTTGCTAGCCATTTTTTAATATCATTAAGATACCCTACGTCAATCCCAATTAGTAGGATATTGTCCACATAAGGTACTAAGAAAGCTACTTTAGCATTGAATGATTTTCTTGTAGACACAAGGTTCATCAACATTCTGATCAAAACCAAAAGATTTGATTATAGTATCAAATTTAATGTTCCAAGTTCTGGATGTCTGCTACAATCCATAAATAGATCAATTCAACTTGCAAACTTTTTACTCCTGACCTTGGATTACCAACCCCTCGAACTGAGACATAAAGATGCTCTATTCAAGATTTTCATTCAGAAAAGTAGTCTTAATATTCATTTGTCATATCTCATATTCATATATGTGACTCAAGAATAGTAAACAAAAGAAGAGAAACAGGGGAAGTTTCCTCATAGTCAACTATGTCCCTCAGGGTATAACCCTTTGGTACAAGTCTAGCTTTGAAGTGTTGGGTTGTACATCCTGAAAACTCGTAGTTTGTAAACATTAAATATATTCTATTTACAATAAAGATGTTAATGAGGTTTATTCAATAAAGTTGTTATTGAATATGTAATTGCACATTTTAAACATTAAATCCAATAAATTGAGAACCCTTGGCTATAGCATGAATACTTGAACTTTATGTGGAGACATAAAAGTGGATCAAGTTCAAGTAATAGCCAAAATAGTCTATAAGTATAGGAATTAGGCTAGAACCTTATACTGAGGACACAATGGATGTGGTCCACTTTGTAATTGTTACAATAGTTGTCAAGTGTTACAAACGATTTGATTCTATATCGTTCGTGTAGAGACATGTGTATGGGATCATCTTTTACAATGAGTTTTCATAAGACCGGACCACGAAATAGTCACTTTTACTTTATAATATCATTTACTGATAAGACTGGATATTTCAAATTGATGACATAGTTAACTCGTTCTTAATCCTGAGCTAACTATGAACTCATCAACATTCTGATCAAAACCAAAAGATTTGATTGCAGTAACAAATTTAATGTTTCAAGATCTGGACGTCTGCTTCAATCCATAAATAGATCAATTCAACTTGCAAACTTTTTGCTCCTGACCTTGGATTACCAACCCTTCGAACTGAGACATAAAGATGCTCTATTCAAGATTTTAATTTAGAAAGGTAGTCTTAACATTCATTTGTCATATCTCATATTCATAATATGTGGCTATGGATAAAATAATTCTTCTAGACTCAAGAATAGCAAGAGAAGCATAGAAACAGGGGAAGTTTCCTCATAGTCAACCATGTCCCTCAGGGTATAACCCTTTGCTACAAGTCTAGCTTTGAAGTGTTGGGTTGTACATCCTGAAACTCGTAGTTTGTAAACATTAAACATATTCTATTTACAATAAAGATGTTATTGAGATTTATTCAATAAAGTTGTTATTGAATATGAATTGCACATTTTAAACATTAAATCCAATAAACTGAAAACACTTGGCTATAGCATGAATACTTGAACTTTATGTGGAGACATAAAAGTGGATCAAGTTCGAGTAATAGCCAAAACAGTCTATAAGTATAGGAATTAGACCGGAACCTTATCCTGGGGACATAATGGATGCGGACCACTTTGTAATTGTTATAATAGTTGTCAAGTGTTACAAACGATGTGATCCTATATCGTTTGTATAGAGTCTTGCGTATGGGAGCATATTTTACAATGAGTTTTCATAAGACTAGGCCACGAAATAATCACTTTTACTTTATAATATCGTTTACTGATAAGACTGACTATTTCAAATCGATGACCTAGTTAACTCGATCTTAATCCTGAGCTAACTCATGTTTATTCAGAATTATCCTTTAATCTGCATGGTGAGAGTAGCTCAACATTGTCAACTCAATAAGTCTTCCATTTTAGGGGTAAGACCGGGTAAATAGTTGGAGACATAGTTCTGTAAGACGGAATTCACTCCTACCCACTTCTAAGGTTAAGGTTGTTCTCTTAGGTGTTGAATCCATGTCTTGAACAAGGGGCCCCGCCCTCTCAAAGGCTTGAGAGCGACTCGGTTTGATGGTTGGACTACAAACCAATTGTAAGGAGCATGAAATAATTATAGGGGTAAAACGGTAATTTTGACCCAGCTGTAACTACAAACAACCTATGAAAGATCGACTTACTAATCATGGTTAAATCAATCAGATAGAAATATATCTACAGTGAGGAGAGTGCAGCTACTGGGCTTTAGTGGAATGTCCCAGTAGTTAATGAATGTTGATTAATTAAGTTAATGAGTTTAGCCGCTTAATCTCGGATCGTTGGAGTTCATGATCTGTAAATCCATTAGGTCCCCTTGCTAGCTCACATCAGACTAAACCTTGAAACAGTGTTTAGAGAATTTGAATTGTTCAAATTTGGATTAGGGAATAGTATGTTAAATTATATACGATATAACTAGACGTTTAATTGTCGAATTAAACGAATTGGAGAGTTATAAATATTTAAATTTATTTAAATATTATATATGTGAATGGAGATTCATGTTCAAGATAGGTGTTGTATTAATTTAATATTTGATATTAAATTAGTTAATTAAATTAATTAAAACTAATTTATTTAAAATTAATTATTTGAATTGATTTTTATTTAAAATTAAAGTTTGAATTTATGAAATTCAAATTAAATTTCATGTTCATTTGAATTTTGAGAAAATACAAATTTAAGTGGAATTTTAGGATTAGTGGGTTTTTCCCACAAAACCCATTAACCTAAGACTTAATCCTTTCTACTTTGTGCATTGTTTAGTGTCACTTCGTGGTAATTTCTTTTTGCATGACTCTCTTTAATAAATAAAAGGTTTTTTATTTGTTAAAACTTCTCCATGCAATTGAGAATTTTGAAGAAGATGATTCTTTCAAAATTCCACATTTAAAATCTCAAATCTCTATTTTTCCCTTCAATTCTCATACAATTTGGATCCTACAATCCATTCTAAGTCTGAAGAATAGCAGAGAAGACTCTATGGTGGTCCACAAACCGTCCATGATCAAAATCGAGTCAAAGATTGCTGGAATTTAGAGTTCTTCAAAGGTTATACTCACTAAACCCGAATTGCTAAATTATGAACATGCATGCTCGTTTACTAAAATTGATGTAATTAGAGTGCTTAAGATCCTAATTGCTTTCACATGTTAATTGTTAACACTAACAGTTGGTATCAGAGCATGATTTAAACACTCATTTTATGTTAATTTTAGCTTGGTGGGTGTTTTTCATGAGATGAATGCAATGATTGCTGAAATGGATATATTATAGTTTTGGCGTTTAGATTTATACGTTTATATTGCAATTGTTGTGATTGGCTCCTTGTTTAAAGACCTTAATGTGTGAAGAAGGGTTATAAATTTGCTAGAGTCATTAGAGTTCAAATTAGGATGTAATTAGAGAAGATTTAAAGCATGCACAGTAGAAAAATGAAGGTGGTTCTGCTTCTGTCAAGAGGCGCCACGACGCTATTCTTAGAAATTTTCCCATAATTGTAGGAGTGTCGCAACGCTCTTCAACAGTGTTGTGATGTTGTTCTTCATCCAACCCAAAAGAGCACACGCATGAGGATCCGGTTCGGCAGAACCGGTTCAGCCATTTTCGGTTCGGTTCAACTGGTTTTCAGCCATGGTCTTCCGATTCACCCTATTTGCAACATTGTAGGCCCGATTTAAGTGTTCTACAGCTGGGCTGGTACAAAAGATCCGAGAGCAGTTCGAAGCAGTTGTGGGTTATTATTGTAATAATTTAGGTGTTTGCTTGATTAAGATGCCAAAACTAGTCCATTTCAGTGTGTGTTTAATTAATTATGCATTATGAATGTATGTTTTAATTAAATAAATCTTATTTATGCATAAATTGTGCCATGTAGATTCAAAATTCCACCATAGGAAAGCATGTTGCATGTATTGAAAGTATGTTATAAATGTTATAATGTATAGTATACATGTTTAGGACTTCATGAGATTTGATATAAGTTGTTATATTAAATTATGGAATGTTGGTGTATGTTATAGATTTGTCTAGAATTGTTACAAAATGAATTAGAAATTTAAAATCTATAAAAAAAAAAAGATAAATTCATTCTCACCTAGGGTTGACAAATAACAACTTATTTTAATATTTAAAAGAGGTTGTTATCTTGTAAAACTTTGGTTACAAACTCACCTGACAAGATCATGTCTAAGGCTAAAGGTACTTAAATTGACAGTTTATGGAACACCTGCTACCTGGGGATCAAACCGGTTCTTGAGTCTTTTTAACTTGGTTTTATGAGCATGTGTGAGCAATGTGAGGTAATAAATGGCTTATCACTTAGACATTGTAGATTAAATCCAGGATAAACACCTAGACTTTGGTTTTTCTTAGTCGGAATATAACTAACTAAAAGTATACCCAAATCGTCTAGAATACTTTAGTGGGAGATTAATAATATATATGATATATTATTTTTAGCTCTCACATCCCTAAGAGTTCATACTATGAGATTCATGCTCGGCTTCATATCGCTTTTACCGTGACTAGTCCATTCGAAAAGTGTTTGCATGGATGAAGTTGTTCATAGTAAGTAGGAGAAGGAAGTGTGTCAACACATCCTACGGTCTTCTCTATTAAGTTGTACCTTGAGATTTCCATGTTCTCCCTGCGTGTCATTTTAGCATGACCGTCTATTCGGATGGTTATGACTTGACCATCGGAACACCGAAAACTCTAGAAATGGATATAGTCTCTTAGTTCAATCTTCAACATTGTCTGTCCCTCGGTAGCTTCTTGATACCATTCTCTGAAATTTGAAAATGGAGCGTTACACTTACAAGAGTTACTAAGTGTTAATAAGTTCTTGACCAAAAAGTAATAACTAAATACTATAAGAATAAGAGTTATTCTGGTATTAGTATTTAGTCAAAAATGTTTTGGTTCAATGAAGGAGTAATTGACTAGCCCTTGGTAGTGGTTATTCTGACTTACTGAAGTATCGTTGCAATTAATAATAAGATATGGGTACATTATTACTTTTTACCAAAATTGATTGGAAGTAGCTTTTCATTGATAAAATTTGTTTATATCTTCAGTATATCGGACTTTATTATACAACTACTTGCTTCCGATAAATTTATTAGTGATAACTACTCAACATGGAAATCAAATATAAACACAATACTAGTGATTGATGATCTAGACTTCATTTTAACAAAGGAATGTCCTCCAACTCCCAGCTTGTCAACAAACTAAAATGTTCAAGATGCTTATGACAGATAGGTTAGGGCAAATAAAAGGGCCCGAGCCTTAGCAAGTATATCAGATGCTTTGACTAGAAACATGAGAGCATGGTCACTGCTAAGGAGATCATGGGTTCGTTGCATGTAGTATTTGGGTAATCGTCCTCATCTGTCAGGAACGATACTCTCAAAGAGTTTATAACCACCATATAAAGGAAGAAACCTTTGTTATAGAGATGTTCTGGATATGATGGAGGAAGTAAATATTGTTGTCATAGATAAGAAAGCTAAGAAACCAAAATAAGGTAAATATGATTTACTCATTGTTGAAAAGTGTTTATTAAAAATTGATAAATTTGCTGGGTTGAAATCCCAAGTGCAACAAAAAAAAATTCAGACCGTTTTTAGATTTTAATAACAAATTAACAAAGGAAATAAAATCTAGAAACTCTTACTCTCGTTGACGATTCTAGAGGGCTTCACCAACTTTTTGGATCTACAATCTTGATTTATCTACTGCAAAACAAGTAAACACCACCAAAATGGTTTTACCAGTATTCTCTTGGGCGAGTGAGGTAGAATGAGGTGGGATCCTTGAAGAGAATTTTCTATAGAGAAAAATTTCAAAGACCAGTGTTCGCTTATCAAATGCTTATTGCTTTGTGGTGGGTGTAATTCCACCGCAAATACTGATGATGTGTATGATATGCGTTGCATTATCTTAATCACGCTTCTAGATAATATACGTGATGCTACAAAACACTGTAGAATGTGTTCATGTAGTGTATGCGTGTCACAATTTTTCTTGAGTTAGAACCAAGTATAATTTCACTGCAAGTTTCTCAGAGTGATCCGAGGTCGAACATGGGGATTGCGATGCTGGATGCGATATTGATGTCATACATGCGATCGAAATCAAAATAATAATGTATTGTATTTGAAAAGTAAAATGCAGCGACAAACAAATAAATGAATAAATGTGAAGTTGTGCAAGTGTATGAGGGAATGCGATGGCAAGTCTTGTGAAAGGTATCAGAATGAGAACGAGTTAGCGGAAAGGACATCGCAAGTTTGTCAATCTTGTTGAGGACGCAACTAAAGTTCTGCCTTCCTTTGGCTTATACCTCTCAGTGATCGCCACGTTCCCATATCTCTATGGTGAACAGGGATGAACGTTGCGATCGCAAGGTTGTTTCCATCTCTGGAAATACTTCTTGCTTTAGTTAACGCATTCTATCAACCTTCTTTCAAGAGGTGGATTAACATCTTCACTTCTGCTCTCACAGGTGAAGATGTCGTTGAGTATGCGTAAGCTAAACCTAGCTGACTTCTTCAACATGGATTAACTTACTCACTTAATCCTTCCCCCTTACCCTGGATGATTAGTTACATATGGTGAGAGAAATGGACGATGAATGTATGGTGGTGAACAAAAAGATGAAAATGAACATGATAATGATATTACGGATAAAGATAAAGCGTTTGTTACAGATGGATGAATGAAAGAACAAAAATGAATAACAGTTGATGAATAGAAAGTGAGAACAAATGAGGACAGCATGTCAATGTCTTCACAGAGATCCCAATCGGAGTTGTTTTGCTTGCCGGCGTGTAAAAGGAGTGAGGTGGAGAACTTCCTTCTCAGGATAGTTCTCATGGTAGAAATGACCCTTACACAGAGCTTCTCTTCGGGATTGTAAATGAATTTCTGACTCCTGAGACTTTCTTTCAGACTTGTCTCGTTTATCTCCCGGACTCTCTATAAATGTCCCTTCAGACTAGCCTCCTTCCTTTGGTGTTGATATAGCTATTTATAGACCTTAGCACCTCTTTCGTTAGTGGTCTCGCTCTGAAAAGTTACTTTTTATGCCGAGACTTGGTGGAAACGTCTGCTCTGCTCCACATTCAATTTGTCAGATCGTACAACAGAAAAGCTGTACAATTTCAGAAATCCCCGCGAATGCATCCTTCTTTTTATCCACGATCGATCGTTGCATGCGGTGCGAATGCGTTGCTCTTTTTGTCCTCGAGCGATCGTCACATGCGGTGATACCTGTTTCCTACAAAACAAAGACTTGGACATACCTTTTTGCCATCGCAATGGGGTCAGCGGGTGTGCTTCCAACATTTTACAACCTTTGCATTTCTAAGTCAATTTCTATATGTTCAACGCAACTTTTTCCTTCCTTTTGCTGCATATTCTAAATAAGATAGTATAAATAACTTGTATTTCTATAAGTTATCAACCAGAGCCAGAGAGGAAAACAAAACTAATTCTATGATGTAAGAGAATTGAGAGAGAGGAGGAAGTTAGAGAGAATTTCTCTATCTCCCACTCTCATATAACTCCCCACGTTGGGGAGTTTGTTATAGCTAATTTATTTAAATTCATTAATTAATAAATTAAATCAAACTTAATTTATTTAATTAAATAACAATAAATTTATTTAATTTTAAAATAAATTAAATTTAATTTTAATTTATTAAAATAAATCAAATAATTATTAATTAATAATAAATAAATATATCATATTTAATTAAATGTACATTAGAATCATATTCTAATACATCCCTCTCTCATAACCTATAGTTTTAATTTTATTTATTTATTTTAATTTAATTTAATTAATTAATTCTTAAATTAAATATCACATATTTAATTTAACCTTATAATTGAATCACATTCAATTATTTGTCTCTCATATTACCTATAGTTTTAATGTGCATTTAATGCACATTAATTTTAACCTATAGCTTTAATATGAATTCTGTTCATATTAAATTTAATATTTAAACTCCTTTAAATATTTAATTATCCCATTAAATTGATTTTTGAATCAAATTTAAAATAAATTTACATTATAATGTTAAATTAAAATATAAACTTTATATTATAGTGTATCACCATGCATTATATATTTTTCTCTAGTAAAATTTGAACATTTCAAATTACCTTAATTACTTCAATACCTTTTATAAGTCATCAGTGGGACCTAATAGACCTACCGATCAAAAGCTCCAACGATATGAGATTAATTGGTTAAACTCATGAACCAAGTTAACCAATATTCGTTAACTGTGGGTACACTCGACTATAGACCCACAGTTGCATTCTTCTCACTGCATATATATTTCTGTGTCTACAAATATTGACCAATAATAGCAAGTTAGTCTTTCATGAGTGCACCAGTTGGGTCAAATTACCATTTTACCCCTGGGTTACCTCTACATCCTTAAGTATCAGGACTTCTCTAATGAACATTTTTTTTGTTGTCCAACCATCAAATAAAAACCCCTCTTGGGTTTATGAGAGGATAGAACCCTTTGTTCAAGTCCCAGAGACACCATTTAAGGAAACACTCATCTATTTTCCCTAAAGTCAGGAAATAGTATATTCCATCTCGTGAAATTATGTTCCCAGCTCACTACTCAGTCTTGCCCCAAAATGATAGGCTTATTGAATCAGTGAACCGGCCACTCTAACTCATAAAAATCAAAGGACAATTTCTCATGAATAGGAGTCCACAATCCAATCACGATTGAGACTAAGTTACCAAGGCCATCCTAGTGAAATAGAAGTCTAACTAGTCAATGAAGTTACATCTAGAGGTTAATATTTCGTGGTCCAGTCTTATGCAAACTCATTGCATAGGATACCTCCACTCGCATGTCCCCTACACGAACCTGTTGGATCATTGCATTTGTATCAAATACAAAATGGGTCATATCCATAATGTCACCAGGATAAGGTACCCAGCCTAATCCATATACTATTGACCCTTTAGGCTGTATCTTGAATATTGATCACCGTATGTCTCCACATATAGTTCAAGACTCATACATAATTCTAGGATGTTAGTTTATTGGATTAGGGTTATTTATGCAAGATAAATACAAGATAAGCAATAACTATTTATTGTAATAAATATTAATAATACTTTATTAATGATCAGCCAAATGTTACATTTACTATCTACGAGTTTTAGGGCATAAAACCCAACAAACTTCCACTTGAACTAAAACTCTAGTTAGTAGGATGTATATACAATAAATAATCTAAAGCTAGAAATGTCAAATATATAGTGTACATTACATGAAAAGTAAATATACAAATATAATAAACTAGGATATCCTTATACCCATTACATATCCTCCACATACCCTAGAGTATACTATATATATGTCTCGCAGACCTAGACCCTCTAAATGACTCTCGAACAATTTAGCCGAGAGAGCCTTTGTACATGGATTAGTGATGTTGTGCTCTAAAGCGATCTTGTTGTTAATCACATCTTCTTGTTGCACAATCTCTCGTATCAGGTGATACTTCCTCTTTATGTGCTTTCCTCATTTGTGGTTGTGAGGTTATTTTGAGTTGGCTACTGTCCCATTGTTGTCACAGCATAATGTGACGAGGAAGCCCATATTTAGAACAACCAAATCTGTAAGGAACTTCGAGAGCTAAACTGCTTCCTTAGCTGCTTCACAAGCAGCTACATACTCAGTCTCCACAGTGGACTCTTTTATGCATCCATGCTTGATGCTTCTCCAAACTACAGCTCCCCCGTTAAGGGTGAACATTTATCCTAATGTAGATTTCCTAGAATCCTCATCAGTCTGGAAGTCGAAGTCCGTGTACCTTGTAAGGATTAAATCCTTAGCCCCATACACCAGCATGTAGTCTCTCGTTCTCCGAAAATACTCGATGTGGGTTGTTGGCACATTTCCAGGTAAGGCCTACTTTGATAGATGAGAATATTAAAGCATGATCAACATATTCTAGTCTCAAGAAGATAGTTGAAGAAGTGAAAGGACAACAAAGATTAGATTACAAGCTAAGGCAAGATGGAACCTTAATGAAGAAGCACTGGCTATGTGTTCCTGATAATGAGTACTTAAAGGATGCAATTTTAGAAGAGTCTCACAGTTCAACATACGTTATGCATCCAGGTAGTACCAAAATGTATAAGACTTTGAAGAGCTCTTATTGGTGGCCTGGAATGAAGAGATATAGTCAGTTATGTAGATAGATGCATGGTCTATTAGCAGGTTAAGCCAGAACGACAAAGGCCTGCAGGTTTACTTAACCTACTTCTAGTACTTGAATGGAAATGGGAACATGTTACTATGGATTTTCTTTTTTTCCTACCTAGGACACCTAATAGAAGTGATGGTATCTAGGTGATTATTGACAAAATGACTAAAACAACGAAGTTTTTACCAGTCAGAGCGACTTCTACTCTTGATCAGTTGGCTAAGTTATATGTTGATAAAGTTGTGAGTCAGTACAGAGCTCTAGTTTAAATTGTATCAGATAGAGACTCAAGGTTTACCTCGAAGTTCTGGCTCAATTTGCAAAGGGCACTTGGTACTAAATTGCATTTTAGTACAGTATTTCATCCATAGACAGATGGACAGTCAAAGCGAATGATACAGACATTAAAAGATATGTTGAAGGCTTGTGTGTTACAATTTAAAGGCAACTAGGATTCACACCTGCCACTAGTAGAGTTCGCTTATAATAATAGTTATGATTCCAGCATCAGTATGGCTCCGTATGAAGCCTTATATGGAAGACCATGCAGAACTCCAGTTTTTTCGAATGAGGTAGGTGAAAGATAGTTAATAAAGCCAGAGTTAATGCAGATGACTTCAAATAATGTTAAATTGATAAAAGAAAATTTGAAAACAGCTTGAGACAAACAGAAAAGCTATACATATAAGCGAATGAGAGAGCTCTAGTTTAAAGTTGGAGATCGAGTATTTCTTAGGTTATCACCTTCGAAAGGAATACCTAGATTTGGCTGGAAAGGTAAATTGAGCCCAAGATATATAAAACCTTATGAAATAGTTGAATGGGTCAGGCCAGTAGCTTACAAATTACCCTTACCTGTGAAGTTATCCAGTATACATGATGATTTCCATTTATCCATGTTAAGGAAGCATGTTCAAGATCTTGCCCATATGTTATAAGAGCATCTAGTGCAGTTAAAAGAGAATTTTTCCTATAAAGAAGGACGGGTGAAGATACTGGACTGGAAAGCATAGGTATTGAGGAACAAGACTATTCCATTGGTCAAAGTGATATGGAAGAACCATGGAATAGAAAAAGCTACATGAGAAGATGAGGAACAAATGAAAAGCAAGTACTGACATCTTTTCAGGTAGCTAAGTTTAGCAAATTTCGAGAACAAAATTTCTCTAAAGGGAAGGTAACCTAAGCTTCTTTCACTAAATAGTTATGTGTAAGTCCTCTTAATTAAGTGTTTTAATGTCTTTACAAGTAAGTGTTTATGATGATACCATCCTATGTAATGTTGTGAAAATATGATGAGCATGTAGGTGTGGTTACAGAAGAAGAAAATTTCTAAGTGTTAAAGGTAAGGCTCTCTGGTTCTTTACAAGGCAGGAAAATATTCTAAGTATGAAAGATTAAGCTCTCGGGTGTGTGAAGAAGAATTAACATTTAGAGAGAAAACAGAGATATTCATGCGATGAAATCATGCCAATGTATCCGACGAGTCATGCTAGTTCATATGACTAACTCATCTAGATGACATGCGGCCAAGTGTTTAAGGAAAAAGGAATTCTGTCTAAGTGTGGTCATGGGGTTTTGGGAAGGTCATGAAGGAAGTTAAGTTAAGGGTCGAGTATGACATTGGCTGAAGCTAGTCAGAGTGGTATGCGATCAGCTCCTAATTACCATATGGCCAAAATAATAGCTAAGTAAGAAGTAGGTTATGGAAATTTGAGGGTCGGTTATTTACTCAAGGCTTGCCAAGAATGTTCTAGGACATAAAATGCGACGATGGCCTGGTTATGTGATAAACAACGAAAGGGCCCAAGTGATCGAAAGCCCTATGCAATGAAAATAAGTTGAGGATTTCAGTTTTAATAATTTGTTATTGAGCTAAGTGGCAGCCTTAGGAAAGGTTAACTAAGGATTAATGGGCTAGGTGGCATTTAATTAAGTAAACTTCTCATGCAATCCTAAGTATAAGTAGGCTTAGCAAATTAGAATACTGTTTTGCCAAATTTTCCCGCGGCTAAGAGAAGTGTGAGTGCTTGTTGACGCTCTGAAGGTGCTGAAGGATTTCTGAGCAAGTTTGAGGAGATCTGAGAAGTTTTCCAACTGAATCAAAAAGGATTTGATGCTTAAATTCTAAGGTAAATGAGATATGAAGTGTTGAGTAAGTTTATCAAAAGGAAATTTAGTTAATTAATAGTTGGAAATAAAATTATGAGGTTTAAAAGGTTGAATCTAAATTAATGTTATGAATGAATAAGCAGGCGGTTGCATACGAAAATTAAGCAAACAGCTGGTTTGTCAAGGAGTGCGACGACGCATAAAGGCGAGAAGTAAGGCATGCGAAGGTTGATTGATGCATTGATGCATAAGCACATAAGGGTGTCCTTGCGACCATAGAGCACCCAATAGAGAGGGAAGCCAGTCTTTAAACAGGAAAAAAGTAAAGTGGCTAAGTATAAGAGATACGATGAACTCAATTATGATGCGATGATGAAATCTGATAATATTCAGTTAAGTATTATGCTAAGCTCAAAAGGCAGCTAATGATACTAATCAAAGAATCTTTTCTTATTACAAGACAGACGCAAGTAGGAGAGGCTTACAGACCCCTTGGATAAGTAGCTTAAGACAGTGAGTGACAAGTTTTAATACATGTTTCCAAAGACAGTTTTTTTATGTTTTTATCATATAGGCAGTTTACATGAATTTTTTATATTATGTTTTAATGGACGCATTCTTTTAATAAATGTTGATCGCATGATCCATGCTTTAAATGATGAAGCTATTTATGAGTTTAGCATGCGGTTTTCAGTAAGCCTATGCCATGTTTTATAGCATGATACAGTTTTATCAAAGAATTTTATAAGTATGCCTATTTTTTTTTACAAGGCACCATATGATGATAATGAAACTATGTGGAATGTTTTAAATGAATGTATATTCTGCGATGTACATAAATGTTTTGTGCCTTGTATGAACCCTACTCCAATGTTAGTACCGAAAGTATGGTAAGGTACCCAAATTTCAGTTATGCTTAAACATTCAGACCTCTATGGTCCAATGAATGTTAGAGTAGAAGGAAAGTTTGAATATTTCATCACTTTTACTGATGATTATTCAAGATATGGGTATATTTAATGCAATTGAAGTCTGAAGTCTTTGAAAAGTTCAAAGAGTTTAAAGCTAAAATTGAAAATGCATTGAATAAAACAATTAAAACATTTTGATCTGATTGAGGTGGAGAGCTTTTGGATTTTACATTCCAGAACTATTTGATAGAACATAGAATTGTATCTGAACTCTCAGCATCTGGTACACCTTAGTAGAATGGTGTATCAAAAAGGAAAAATCGAACCTTGTTGGGCATGGTTCGGTCTATGATGAGTTACGCTTCCTTGCCTGACTCGTTTTGGGGTTATGCAGTACAGACTACAACTTATATTTTGAACTATGTTCCATCCAAGAGTGTTACCAGAACACCTTTGGAATTATGAAATGGTCATAAAGGTAGTTTATGCCATTTCAGGATCTGGAGTTGCCCAGCAATGTGCTTGAGACAAAGCCTAAGAAACTGGAACCTCGTTCAAAATTGTGCATATTTGTAGGCTACCCTAAAGAACGAGAGGTGGTTACTTTTACGATCATAAAGAAAATAAAGTGTTTGCGTCGACAAATGCTACATTTCTAAAAGAGAACCACATGAGGGAATATAAGCCCTACAACAAGATTGTGTTGAATGAACTTTCAAAGGAAACTACTGAACCTTCAACAAGAGTTGTTGAAGTTGGTTCATCTAGTAGGTCATGTCTACCTAAAGTGTTGAGGGAATTTCTTCGTGGTGGGAGGGTTACGAACCCGCTTGTCCATTACATGGGTTTAACAAAAATCCTAGCTATGGTAGCTGATAAAGATGTTGAGGATCCGTTGTCTTACAAAAAGGCAATGGAGAATGTTGATAGAGATGAGTGGATCAAAGCTATGGATCTCGAATGGAGTCTATGTACTTCAATTCTGTTTGGGATCTTGTAGATCAACCTAATAGGGTAAAACCTATAGGTTGCAAATGCATCTACAAGAGAAAACTGGGTGCTGATGGGAAGGTGCAAACCTTCAAGGATAGACTTGTGGCAAAGGGTTATGCCCAAGTTGAGGGAATCGACTATGAAGATACTTTCTCACCTATTGTCATGTTAAAATCTATCTGGATTCTCTTATCCATTGCCTCATATTATGACTATGAGTTCTCAAGACTACCTTTCTGAATGAAAATCTTGAGGAGACCATTTATATGGAGCAGCCTGAGGGATTCATAACCCAAGGTCAAGAGCAAAAGGCTTACAAGCTTAATCGATCCATCTATAGATTGAAGCAAGCTTCTCAATCTTAGAATATGAGATTTGATACTGCAATCAAATATTATGTCTTTGATCAAAATGTTGATGAGTCTTGTGTTTATAAGAGAATCATCAACAGTTTAGTAGCTTTTCTAGTGCTGTATGTGAAGAAACTTTTAACAAAGAGACCCGTTAGCAGAAGCGAGATCGTTTCAGACCCTATTGTGACATGACATACACATTTACAATCTAACAGTAATAGTTATGCAAAACTCTAAAATTAAAACATGCTTTCAAAAGGGAAATACTAAGGTTCAAGTGAACTTACCCTTGAAGAACTATTCTTCTCGTTCCCTCGAACTTACTGCATGATCATTCACCAAACACGAATGCTAAGCCTCAGTAATCTCCTCGAACAAGAACAAATCTACACTCGACCCCCAAATACAAAAAGACACCACCAACAGGCTACCTTGGTATTCTCAGTGTGAGAATCCAGTAGTTGTGGGCTCTGTAGATTTGGTAGTGGATTGGAGAAATTTTGTAGATCGTGTAGATGATCGAGTAAGTGGGAGATAGGTTTTGTCTATCGTATAGACAGTGTACTCGATCGTTTTGAGGATAAGTGACTATTGTATAGAAAACTTGTTACACTATCGTGTATGCTCTCAAGCTATGGTATAGCTATTACTTTCGATCGCACGATTCTCAATCGCTTAATGATCACCTTCTCTAAAAATGAAAACGATTTTCATTTTAACCATCAGTTACCATAACTGATGACAACTTCCCACTAAGTCGGTTATGGGAGAAAAAATTGTAACCAATTATCCCATAATTGATTTGATTACAAATATAATCAATATATTCATAACCTATAGCTTTAATATCACATCTCATGCAATATATAAATCATAGTTCTTCCCTTTATAGCTAAGTTCATGGATTAAAGAAGTCTTACAAAGGTATATCAAAAACCCTCATTTTTATTCTATGAACATGCTTTCTTAGTTGCTAAAATTGATGAATTATAATGCTTAATGATTCTATTTGTTTCCGCTAATTGCATGCTAACTTCAAGAATTGGTATCAGAGCATGATTTAAGCATTCAATTTGAGTTAATTTTAGCTTGGTGGGTCATTTTCATAGGTTGTATGAAAATGGTTGCTGATATGGATAAATTCAGTTTTGGCATTCAAATTCTCTTCAATTAAGTGTTAATTGTTGTAATTGGCTCTCTGTTTAGGGCCTTAATATGTGATTAAGAGTCTACAAATTTGTTAGAGTCAATAAAGTTGTAATTAGGCTATAATTTAAGAAAGAAGCTAGAGAGGTCAGCTGCAGAATTTCAAGATTGAAGCTACTATCAGGCAGCATTGAGAGCGTTGCAACACTACTCATCAGACAGCCTAGAAATGAGAAGGACAACTCGTGGCGTTGCAACACTGGGATGGAGCATTTCAATGTTGCTCGTCCCAGCCATATTGAATGCGCGTAACCTGATTAGCGGTTTAAATGAATTGATTCGAGTCTTGGAGGTCTAGTTCAACCACATTTGGTCAGTTCAATCTCTTTTGGTGCTTTGAAGATCCGGTTCGGGTCTGATTCGGGTTGGTTCTTGAAGTCCAAAAGTTGTTGGAAGCTGGTTTTGTTTATTATTGTAATAATTTAGGTTAATTGTTTGCTTGAAATGCCAAAACTATATATTATAAGACTTATAATATAAAATAATGCATGAAAATAAATGCATAATGCATGGTGGGTTTTAAAGCTATATGACATCCATTATGCCATATAATATAAACGTACATCACATTCACATGTATATTAATATTAAAGTTGATGGACCAGGATAGAACATCTCTAAAACAAAGATTAAAAGGCTAACTACTACAAATTAAGTGCACCAATTTCGGAACAAGTGAACCGCCTCTTGAACTGCTCGCCTTGAACTGTTAAGTACCCTTATAGCTGATCGTGTAGCAAACGCCTAATTGTCGAGCAACGAGGCGTCGAGTATAAATGATCGTTTATATGTAAGCTTATGACTATGCGATGAGAATGAAAGTCTACGCGATCATGTAGAAAACATCCATGCGCTGAGTATCATATACTATGCGATCGTGTAGCTAGTGAGCGCCTACGCGATCATGCAACCAACGCAACACGATCGTGTAGCAAACTCTACACGATCGCATAACAAAAGTTATTCGATCGTTTAGCTCTAGCTACACGATGTGGCAACCTCCGTTTTGTCTTCTCCATCGAAATGCACTGCAACCCTTCTTCTTTGAAGCCTCACAAGCAACTCAAAAATGTAAACAAATACAGACTCGATTGCAAATTATTGCACAAAAATGTAGGGGCTCTTACAAATTAACTTTGTAAATTTAAACAGAAAGCCATAAAACTCAGACTTCTATCCCATAAACATCCATCAACAATACATCCACAAACATTTATCACATAAACGTAATGCAGATCATAATAACCACTAGTATTGTAAATGAATTCAATACAATAATGGAATTTGGAATCAGAAACCAATAACCTATCTCTAGTACCAATTGAAGGAAACTCGACATGAGGAGATCCTTAAGAAGAAGCAGATCGTCTAAATTCCATTAATTATTAAATACAAAATTTACAGTAAACATACAAATAGGTATGCATTCAAGGTTAAATTACAGCATACTTTTACAAAGAAAATAGGTTTCAAGAAACCTCACCTTTGAAGAACCTTTCTTCAAGTAATCCTTCGTACTAGCCACGAATAGAACTCCTTCTTCATGGATCTCCTTCTTCACGAACGGACACCACCAGTTGAGAACCTTCTGTATTCTCTTTTGGGATTAAAGAATTCAAGTAGGAGTTATGGGCTTTGCTTGAATCCTTAGAAGAGGGAAGGAGAAGGAGAGGATGAGAGGGAAGTTTTCAGAGAACCTTTCTCTTAGATTGTGAATCCTTAAAGAAGATGATTCTCTCAACTTCTTTTATCACATGTTAGTTATTGAGAGAATGAGGTGAGGGAGTTATAACTCCTTCCCTTTTATTAATTTCAAATAAGTTAATAAAATAGAATATATAATAACTACTTTATTATATATTCACACTATATGTTATATCAAATATAATATATAGCCTATAGTTTTATATTGCATTAAATACAACATAAACTATAGTTCTTATTCTCTCTCAACTATACATAGCATTTAATATAAATCTACTTATATGAATCTCATTCATATAAATGATATTTGCATAATTTCCAAATATTTTATTCCTCTCAATATAAATCTTATTTATATTTAATTACATGAATCTCATTCATATAATTGATATTTGAATCATATTCAAATTCCTCTCATATATAATGTATCAAATACATTACAATTAATTATATAATATATCATTAATTTCCTCAATTAATTTGAACACTTCAAATTAATCCAAAGATTAAAGCCCTGTTGAGCTATAGTGGGACCTTATGGACCTGTAGATTGAAGCTTTAGCGGTACTCGGATAAATAATCAAACTCTTTAATTAAATTACCCAACATCTGTTAACTGTCAGTCACTTCACTAAAGACCGACAGCTGCATTCTTCGCATTACAGATAAATTTCTGTAACCATTGGATATAACCAATTAACAATGCAATGACCCTTTAAAAATTGCTCGTAAGTACAGCTGGGCCATAATATCGTTTTTCCCCTGTAGTTACATCTAACTTTTTAAGTATCACTGATTCCTCTAATGAACAATAAGTCATAATCCCACTATGACTAAGTCCTCTTAGGCTAGGAGAGAGAATGGCTACTATGTTCAAGAATCAGCCCTTAAGAGAGTAATTTATCTACTTGCCCCTGCATCAGGGAAGGAGTGAATTCCGTCTTATGTAGTTGAGTTTCCAGCTCCCAGTCAGATGAATCCTCAAAATGGTAGGCTTGTTGAGTTGGCCATCTGGCCACTCTCACCCATACAAATCAAATGACCGTCTTCATAAGTAGGAGTTCACAACTCACTCAAGATTCAAGTTATGTCACCTATGGTCATCTTAGTGAATGTAATTCTCTATTATTAATGGCGTTATATAAATACACTAATCATTTTGTGGTCTAGTCTTATACAAACTCTTTGTATAGGATACCTCCGCTCGCATGTCTCCACATGAATGATCAGGATCAGATCATTTGTAGCACTTTACAACACTTGTAGCACTTATAAAGCGGGTCGTATCCATAGTGTCACCAGGATAAGGTACCCAACTTTATCCATCTACTACAGACCATTTAGGTTATTATTTAAACAAGATCCACTTGTATGTCTCTACATACTTGTTTAAATTACATGAAATAACCTCGGATCTTAGTTTATTGGATGGAGTATATGCTTATAAAATAACACTGATTTTATTAACAACAATATGTTTATGCAGAGTTTACAAACTACGAGATAACAAGGAGATTTAGGACACCATTCCCAACAGACTGCCCCTCGATAGCATCCGTTCTGACTCACTAAACTACCATTGCAAATAAAATAATGAAATTTAGGTACATTATTACTTTGCTAAAACATGATTGGATTTAACATCAATTCACTAATAGAATTTGTTTATACTTTCAGAGATGACTAGCTCATTAATACAGTTACTAGCTTCTGAGAAAGTTAATGGGGACAATTACGCTACATGGAAATCAAACCTAAATACAATAATGGTAATAGATGATTTGAGATTTGTTTTAACTGAGGAATGTCCTCCAAACCCCCAGCTCAAACGCAAACCAAACTGTTCAAGAAGCATATGACAGGTGGATAAGAGCAAAAGAAAAAGCCCGAGGCTATATTCTTGTCAGCATATATGATGTTTTGGCTAAGAAACATGATTACATGCATACCACTAAAGAGATTATGGAATCTCTGTGGGGGATATTTGGATAGACATCCTTCTCCCTTAGACATGATGCCATCAAGTACATTTATAATTGTCATATGAAAGAAGGGACCTCTATTAAAGAACATGTCCTAAACATGATGGTCCATTCCAATATGGCAGAAGTAAACGAAGTTGTCATAGATGAGAAAAGTCAAGTCAGTTTTATTCTAGAGTCTCTTTCAAAGAGCTTTTTACAGTTTCATAACAACGCGATGATGAACAGGATAGAATATAATTTAACCACTCTTCTCAATGAGCTACAAACTTATCAACTCCTCTTGAAAACTAAGGGACAGGAAGCAGAGGTAAATTTTGTCACTACAGACAAAAGGATCCTCTAAGATAAAGTCTTATTCTTCTTCTTCTAAGAACAAAAGTATTCATATGAAAAAAAGTAAGGGGAAAAGAAAGGCTTCTAGGCAAGGCTAAAGTTGTAGACAAAGAAAAGTGTTTCTACTGCAACGAAGACGGGCACTAGAAAAGAAACTGCTCGAAGTACCTTGCAGAAAAGAAAGCAAAAAAAGAAAAATCAGGAAATTAGTTTCTAAAGAATGCTTGTAGAAGAAGAGATAAGTCTCAGGATTGTGAACAAGGGAGGCTATCTCAGAAAAAGCAGTAAGAGTTCCTAAAGTTGTTATCAAAAGATAGATTAATTATATTAGATAATGTACTTCTTGTTTATGAAATGAAAAGTTTTATATCTACCTTTTGTAAGAAAAATTGTATAAAAATAAACTTTTGACATAAATGAAGTGTTCATTAGCAAAAGAAGTATTTTTATATGTTCTACTATAAAAAAAACTTCTATGTTAAAACCAACCAAAGCATAGGCCATTTCAAATATTCAGATATTTAAAATGGCTGAAAAACAAAAGGCAAAGGTTTCTTCAAGTACTTATCTTTGGCAATAAAGATTCAGTCACATAAGTCTTAATAAGATTGAGAAAATGGTTTAAAATGGTCATCTAAATCAGTTAGAAGACAGTCTTTTAACACTATATGTGTCTTGTTTAGAAGATGAGATGACCAAAATATCTTTTATAAGAAAAAGTCTTAGAGCCAAAGAACCCTTAGAGCTTGTACATTCAAACCTAGGTCTAATGTATGTCAAGGCACGATAAGGATATGAATATTTTCATCGATTTATTGATGATCATTTAAAGTATGGTTATATTTACCTAACTTTATCGTGAGTAACATACACTTGAAAAGTTCAAGATGTATAAATAAGACACTTTGATTAGATCGAGGTGGAGAGTACATTAAATCTGAGATTTTCAGGACTATTTTGATAGAACATGGAATCCAGTCATAACTCTCTACACCTAGCGCCTTAGCAGAATGGTGTATCGGGAAAAAAAAACATAACCCTATTAGACATGGTTCGGTTGAAAGATGAGTTATGCTCAATTGCCTAAATTTTTTTAGGAATACACAGTAGTGACTGTTATATACTTTTTGAACATTATTCCATTAAAAATGTTTCTGAAACTCCACATAAGATGTGAAGAGGTCATAAAAGATTGTTTATGATATGTAAAGGTTGTTTACATTTTTCAGAATTTGGGAACGACCAATACATGTGTTGGTGTTGAACCCTAAGGAATTGGAATATCGTTCAAAACAATATGTATATCCATAGGCTACCCAAAAACAGTATACTTCTTCAACCCAAAAGAAAATTAAGTATTTGTATCAACAAAATGCTACTTTACTTGAAGAAGTATACGTGAGAGATCATCAATTATTATATCAAGTTTCCATAGTATTTATAGAAAATCAACAAGAGTTATTGATTAAGCTGACCCTGAAACAAAAGTTGTTAAGACTAGTCAGATGCATTTTTCTCAAAGAGTTGAGAGTGTCTCGATGTAGTGGGAGGGTTATGTGACAGCCTAGCCAAACAAGGGTTTAGTAGAAACTCCAGTCACCAATACTTGGTGATGACATCGAGAATCAAGAAGTTGAGGGTATAAGATGCATTCCCTATTTGTTAATTAATTAGAAGTATACTGTATACTGATGTGTTTACAGGGATCTTCTCGGCTAAAGTGTATGAGGGTCCCCTAGTGAGTCCAGGACTACGGGTTATATAATCTAGGGCAAGTGAGAGAAAAACCCATAGGTATATGATACCTAGTAAAGATAAACTTGGGTATGTAATGCCCTAGTTTATTGTATTTCATTTTAAAAACTCAAAAACTCAACATTATATGTACAAATGTGTGTTACCACCGGAGTTTTAGTCCAAGTGGGAGCTTGTTAGGTTTTATGTTCTAAAACTCGTGGTTTGTAAACAATAAACTTATTTTGATAATCAATATAGATGTTATTAAAGTTTCATTCGATAAAGTTGTTGTTGAATGTTTGAATTGCTCACTTCGTTTTAGAAATAACCTACATTCAATAAACTAAGATCTATGGTTATTACATGAATATTTAAACTTTATGTGGAGACATAAGAGTAGATCAAGTTCGAGTAAATAGCCAAAATGGTCTATAGTATACGAATAAGGTTGGGTACCATATTCTAGGGACACTAATGGATGCGGCCAACTTTATAGATGTTACAACTGTTGTAAAGTGCTACAAACAAAGTGATCCTGATTCGTTCATGTGGATACATGCAAAAAGGGACGTCCTATGCAAAGAGTTTATATAAGATCGGACCAAGAAATAAGTCACTCTTACTTTATAACATTGTTTACTGTTTAAGACTGACTATTTCAAAGGAATGACCTAGATAACTAGACCTTAATCCTGAGCTAAGTATGAACTCCTTTTCATTTGGGATTGTCCTTAGATTTGCATGAATGAGGATTGGCTCAACAGCGTCGGCTCAATAAGTCTCCCATTTCAGGAGTAAGACTTGGTATATAGTTGGGGACATAGGATACAAGATGGAATTCGCTTCTACTCGCATTTAGGAATAGCAGAGAGGTTGTTCCCTTAAGTGTTAACTCTGAGTCTTGAACAAGGGGCCCCACCTTCTCATTGGCCGGAGAAGGACTCAATTTAGTGATTGGATCACAAACCAATTTTTCATTAGAAGATGGTGGGACTTAAGGAACAAAATGTAATCTCGGGGGTAAAACAGCTTTTGACCAGGCCGTTATTACGAGCAACTTGTGAAGAGTTGACTTACATATTATGGTTATATCGAGTGGACACAAATATATCTACATTGAAGGGAGTGCAACTACTGGGTTTTAGTGGAGTGACCCGATAGTTAACGAATGTTGGTTAATTAGGTTAAAGAGTTTAGCTGGTTAATCTTGCATCGTTGGAGCCCATGGCCTGTAGGTCCATTAGATCCTTTCTAGCTCACAAACAGATTAAACCTTAGAATAATGTGATCAAAGAATTTGAAACGTTCAAATTCAAATTAAGGGAATTAGTAATTATGTACGATATAATTACACATTTGATTATCGAATTAAACGAAATTGGAGAATTAAAAAATATTTAAATTTGATTTAAATGTTAAATACATGAATAGAGATTCATGATTAAGAAGTTGGTATTTTATTAATTTATCATTTGATATTAAATTAATATAATGAATTAAATTACTTAATTAATTATTAAAACGTAATTTTATTTGAAAATTAATTATTCAATTTATTTTATATTAATTATTGAATTAATATTGAATTTAAAGTTAATTTTGAAAATTAGTTTCAAAATTAAAAAGAAAATTGAATTTTAATTGTTGAAATTCAAATTTTAAATATGGAAAAACCCATTAAAGGGTTTATCCAATATTTAACACAATTCCCACTCAAATTCCACCCACTTTATCAAGTAGGTGGTGTCATCTTGTAATGCAATCTGATTGGTAAAAGGAATAAAACTCGGGCTTTTGTGCTGAGATTTGAGGGCATGCAAAATAATTTTTTTTGGTTTTGTGGTTGAAGAAGTGTTCTTCAAACCTTGAAGAAGAACCAATCCTTTTCCTAAAAACTATTTACAATTTCCAACTCATTTGGGTCCACCACACAATTTAAGGTCCTTGAGAATAGTAGGGAAGATCAAATGGTGGTCTACAACCTTTTGGAGTGAAGATTCAGGTTGAGTTCATTAATTAAGGAGTCCTACAAAGGTATATCAGAAACCTTCTTTTTTGTTCTATGAACATGAATTTTTAGTTGATGAATTGGAGTGCTTAATGATTCTGTTTGCTTCCGTAAATTGCATGCTAACTCCAACAAACGTTACTTTAGGATTTGAGGATGCCTAAAACATATTTTTGTGCAAAATCCAAAGAAGCTAGAACGTCGTTCAAAATTATGTCTATTCGTAGGATACCCCAAAGAGACAAAAGGAGGTCAGTTTTTTTATCCTCAGGATGACAAAGTGTTTATATCAATAAACGCTACATTCTTAGAGGAGGACCATATGAGATATCATCAATCTCACAGTAAGCTAGTATTGAATGAAATTTTCAAAGAAGCTACAGATAGACCAACAAGAGTCGTCGATCAAGTTGATCCTTCAACAAGAGTTGTTGATGGAGCAGGAATATTTGGTCAGTCACATTCTTCTCAAGAGTTGAGAAAGCTTCGACGTAGTCAGAGGGTTATTCAACAGCCTGACCGTTACATGAGTTTAATAGAAACTCAAGTCGTCATACCTGATGATGGCTTAAAGGATTCATTGAACTTTAAACAGGCAATGGATGATGTAGACCAAGACCAGTAGATCAAAGCCATGGACCTCGAAATGGAGTCTATGTACTTCAACTCAGTCTGGAAACTTGTAGATCAACCAGATCGGGTAAAACCTATTGGTTGCAAATGGATCTACAAGAGGAAATGAGACAAAGATGGTAAGGTACAGACCTTTAAAACTAGACTTGTGGTAAAAGGGTTTACCCAAAGAGAGAGAGTGGATTATGAAGAAACATTCTATTCCGTTGCCATACTAAAGTCGATAAGGATACTCTTGTCCATAGCTGCTTTTTATGATTATGATATATGGTAAATGGATGTCAAGACAGCCTTTCTGAATGGCCATCTTGAGGGGAGTATCTACATGGCTCAACAAGAGGGGTTCATTGAACAGAGTCAAGAGCAAAAAGTTTGCAAGTGAAAACGATCCATTTATGGGTTAAAACAAGCATCTAGATCTTGGAATATAAGGTTTGACACTACGATCAAATCTTATGGTTTTGATCAAAATGTTGACGAATGTGTTTACAAGAAGATTGTCAACAAAACTATGGTGTTCTTAATATTGTATGTTGATGACATCCTACTCATTGAGAATGATGTAGGATTCCTAGCTGACGGTAGGAAATGGCTAGAACTTCCATTCCAAATGAAAGATTTGGGAGAAGCTCAGTATATTCTTGGAATCCAAATCGTTCATAATCGCAAGAATAAAACACTAGCCTTATCTTAGACATCTTATATAGACAAGATGTTGTCTACATATAAGATGCAGAATTTCAAGAAGGGTTTGCTACCTTTTAGGCATGGAATTCATCTGTCTAAGTAACAGTCTCCTAAGACACCTCAAGAAGTTGAGGCTATGAAACGTATTCCCTATGCATCAGCAGTAGGTAGTCTGACATATGTCATGTTATGTACACGACCTATATATGCTATGCAGTGGGGATTGTCAGCATGTTTTAGTCCAATCCTGGATATGATCATTGGACTAACATTAAAAATATCCTCAAGTATCTTCGGAGAACGAGGGACTATATGCTTACGAAGAAAATCGGAATCACAATTTCCAGGAGCAGCAGAATAAGACATTCCAAATTACAATCATGAATTAACATAACATTTACAGTCGACTTCAAACATAAACGGTTATGCAAATTACAAAGAAATTACAGCATGAAACAACAAATGTACAAAGGGAAAAACTATATTAACAACGGCAGAAGCGTCTCCACGGTCCGATGCGCACTCTGATCGAATAACAGCAACCACGAGCGCTCAATCTACACGATCGCAACACCGCACAAACACAGAACAAACACTTCGCGCTCTTCCTCGACGATCTCCTCGGTCATGATCTCCTCCACAATAGAGAACAGCCTCCGGAAAACCTCAACGGTGTTGAGTTGCATCTGACACCACCAACAAGGTGACCTTGGTATTCCGGTATGAGAATCCAGAGAGTGGGCTCTGTTCAGACTTGGTATAAGGCAGACGAACTGAGGAAAGAACGATCGAGTAAACGACTGGGCAAGTGGGAGAAGTCGGAGACCTATCGCATAGGTCGATGCCTAATCATTTAGATAAAACTATGCGATCATTTAGTAAATACTGTACGATCGTTTAGCTCTCACCTGCATGATCGTTTAGCTCGTCCAGCCGTCCTTTAGTAAATCCGTATTTACTTGACGACCCGTGAGTTTCTTTGCGCGAGAGAGAAAAACTCAAAATCCTTTTTCAAACTTTTGTAAAAACTTCACTTTTCAAAATAGAAAACCACTTTCCTTTAAACTCACGATTACCATGATCAATAACCACCCACTACATTTGGTTATTTAAAAGAAAAAGAATTAATTATCTAATAATTAATATTATTATAAATATAAATGATAACCAACTTATCATATTATATTTATAACCTATAGTTTTAATATTTCATCTCATGAAATATATAAACCATAGTTTTTTTTCTATTCCATCGTACTTAATGTAAATCTCATTTACATCAATCCTCTACTAGATGTATCTTATACATCATACCGATTATATCATATATAATCAAGATACCTCTTGTCAATTTGAACATTTCAAATCAACACCAAGAACTGATCCTTCAACATGAATCCAAGCTACCAAGGGGACCTCATGGACCTAAAGATCCAAAGCTCCAACGGTACGTGAATAACAGACTAAACTCTTTAGTCACGGAATCCACCATCTGTTAACTGCCAGACACTCCACTAAAGACTGATAGCTGAACTCTCCTCACTACAGATATATTATGCATCTATCTTAACCAATGAGCAGTACAACGACCCTTCACAGATCGCTCGTAAGTATAGCTGGGCCTATAACTGTTATACCCCTGTAGTTACATTTGTCTCCTTAAGTACCACTGATCCATCTAATGAACATAAATCATAGTCCTACTATTACTGAGTCTTCTCTTGCAAAGAGAAGTTGTGGCCACTATGTTTAAGCCCTAGAATCAGCCCTTAAGGAAGAAATCTCGCTACTTATCCCTGCTCCGGGAAAGAAGTGAATTCCATCTTGTGGATTGAGTTCCTAGCTCCCAGATCAGAAAAGTCCCCAAAAAGGTAGGCATGTCGAGTTGGCAATCTGTCCAATCTCACCCATACTAATCAAAGGATCGCCCTCAAAGGCAGGAGTTCACAAAACACTCAGGATTGAGGTCGTGTCACCTATGGTCGTTTAGGTGAGATGCAAGTCTCAAGCATCAACGGCTTTATATACAGAGTCTAGTCATCTCATGGTTCAAGTCTTATACAAACTCTTTGTATAGGACACCCCCGCTCCACGTCTTCACATGAATGACCAGGATCTACCATCTATAGCAGTTTATAACACTTGCAAACCTCTACAAAGCGAGCCGTATCCGTAGTGTCATCAGGATCAAGTATCCCACCTTAATTCTTATACTACAAACTGATTTAGGTTATCACTTAAGGCATGATTCACTTGTATATCACATATACATGCACATAAGATAACCAAGGAGCTTTGTTTATTTGATATGAGTAAATGCCATAATTAAATAACACTTATTTTATTCATTAAACAATGTGTATTTTTACAAAACAACGAGACTCCAGAAGAATTAGGACATCAATCCCAACAGCTTATGTATGGCGCTAAGAATCTGATCTTTACATGATACATTGACTCTGATTTTCAGACCGATGTAGATTTTAGGAAATAAACTCCGGGATCAGCATTCACTCTAAAACGGAGGAGCTATAGTTTGGATGAGCATAAAACAAAGTTGTATTGTTGACTCCACCATGGAAACAGAGTATGTAGCTGCATGTGAAGCAGCAAAGGAGGCAGTATGGCTTAAAAAGTTAACAAATTTGGACGTGGTTCCAAATATGCATCTTCCTATCACTCTCTATTGTGATAACAATTGAGCAATTGGAAACTCTAAAGAACTTATAAGCCAGAAGTGCAGAAAACACATTGAGCGCAAATACCATCTCATCAGAGAGATAGTGAATCTAGGACTACGTGATCATCACGCAGATAACCTCAGAAGACAACTTAGCTTATCCATTTACAAAGGTTCTCTCAGCTAAAGTGTTTGTGGGTCACCTAGTGAATCTAGGACTATAAGTTATATAAATCTAGGCCAAGTGGGAGAATTCATGGGTATGTGATGCCCTCGTTTATTGCAATTATGTTCTTTCTTTCACACTTAACATTGTATATGTAATCCACTAGAGTTCAGTCCAATGGAAGTTTGTTGCGTCGTATGTCCTGAAACTCGTGGTTTGTAAACATTAAACATATTCTATTTACAATAAAGATGTTATTGAGGTTTATTCAGTAAAGTTATTATTGAATATGTAAAGTGTACCTTTCTAGCTACATCACTCTTTTTTTTATAGATCCATTTACACCCTATGGGTTTAACCCCTTCAGGTAGATCTACAAGTTTCCATACTAAATTGACGTACATAGACTCCATTTCAAGATCCATGGCTTTGACCCATTGGTCCTTTTCTATGTCATTCATTGCATGCTTTTAGGATAATGGATCCTCAATGCCATCATCTGGTATGAAAACCCGAGTTTCAGTTAAACCCAAGTAATGGTCAGGTTGTGATATAACCCTCCACTTTGTCATGGTACTCTCAAGATTAAGAAGGACGAGACTGACCTGAAGTGTTGGCTTCTTCATTAACTCTTGATGAAAGACCAGCTGTATCAACAACCCTTGTTGATTCTTCACTGGCTTCATTTAACACTAATTTGTTCTGTGGTTTATGATCTCTCATATGGTCTTCCTCCAAGAATGTAGCATTTGTCAATACAAACATCTTATTTTCTTAAAGGTCGTAGAACAAACCACCTCTCATTTTCTTGGGGTAACCAATAAATTGGTATAATCTTGAACGAGGTTCCAATTTATTAGGATTTTTCACTAGCACATGTGCAAGATAGCCCATATTATAAAGTAACGTAAACTAGGTTTACGCCCCCTCCATAACTCGAAACGTGTTTCAAAAACACTCTTCAAAGGAACGTTATTCAAGATATGAACTACAGTCTCTACTACATACACCCAAAACGAGTTAGGAAATTGAGCATGGCTCATCATAGAACGAACCATGTCTAACCAGGTTCTATTTATCCTTTCTAATACACCATTCTATTGAGATGTACCAAGTGCTGAAAGTTGGGGTTGGATTCCATGTTCTATCATATAGTCTTGATGCTAAATCCATGTACTCTCCACCCCCGATCAGATCGTAGTGTTTTAATCATTTTACCTAACAGATTTTTTGTAGGATTGTATCATCAGCAACGGAAGCATAAGGATCATCTAAGCATTCAAATTCACTAATTTTGGCATAATATAAATCATGCTTCTGCAGAAAAATGGGTTTCAAGACATACCTCTTGTAGAACTTCTTCAAAGCTCCATCTTCAGCTGCTATCTTCTCCATATCTTGTTGTAGACCACATCAAGATATTCCCCATATTCTCTTGGTGCTCTAGATTGAGTTGTGGGACTCAAAACAAGCTTGAATCAAGATAAAGGAGAAAAGCTCACTACTGCAACCTTGTTGAAGAACCTTTCTTCAAACCAATTTTTCTCTCAAAACTCTTTTAATTGTATGCCCGATTTTCACTCCAATCTTCTCATTATATTGCAGATCAACATGCAAAGAGAAAAGTTGCATGAGTTGCAGCTCATACTTGAAGAAGACAAGGCCAAGACAATGCAATATGTGTGAGCTACTTGGTGATGGATAATGGAAAAATCCATTTTTCCATTCTATGTTTTTGTTTTCCAATTTTTCAAATTTTATCAAAAAATCAAATTTTGATTTTAAAAAATCTATTTGATTTTAAAAATGAAAAATTAATTATTTCATAAATTAATTATTAAGGAAAACTTAATTAATTTAATATCAAATATTAAATTAATTTTAACACATATCCATCTTTATATATTTAAATCATATTTAAATATATAAATTCTCCTATTCCGTTTAATTCTAAAATTAAACGTAATTATATCTCATATAATTACTAATTTCCTTAATTCTAATTTGAACGTTTCAAATTAACTTATCACGCTATTCTAGAGCTAGTCCGTTACGAGCTAGTAGGAGGACCTCGTGGACCTACAAATCATGGGCTCCAACGATCTGAGATTAATTGGCTAAACTCATTAGACCAAATTAATCCCTGTTCGTTAACTAATGGGTCATTCCACTAAAGTCTATAGTTGCACTCCTCTCACTGTAGATATATTATGTCCACATGATTTAACCATAATCAGCAAGTCGACACTTCACAGGTTGTTTGTAATAACGGTTGGGTCAAATATCTGTTTTACCCCCGAGATTACGTCTTATTCCTCAAGTCTCTACTGTTCCTCTAATGAACAATTGGTTTTTAATCCAATCACCAAACCAAACTCTCTCAGCCCAGTGAGAGGGTGGGGCCACTTGTTCAAGACTTGGATTAAGTACTTGAGAGAACAACCGTTCTCCTATCCCTAAATTGGGTAAGCGTGAACTCCGTCTTGCACCCTATGTCCCTAGCTATCTATCCAATCTTACCCCTGAAATGGGAGTCTTATTGAGCTGGCACTGTTGAGCCAACCCTCAACAATGCAAATCTAAAGGCAATCCCGAATAAACAGAAGTTCATAGTTAGCTTAGGATTAAGATCGAGTTACCTAGGTCATCTAGGTGAAATAGTCAGTCCTAAACAGTAAACAGCGTTATAAAGTAAGAATGACTTATTTCTTGGTCCTAATCTTATGGAAACTCATTGCATAGGACGCCCCCACTTCTCATGTCATAACATGTACGAATTAGGATCACATCGTATGTAGCACTTTACAACTCTTTGTAACAACTACAGAGTAGGCCGCATCTAATGGTGTTGCCAGAATAACGTACCTAACCTCATTCATGTACCATAGATCATTTTGACTATTTACTCAAACCCGGTCCACTCTTATGTCTCCACATAAAGTTCAAGTACTCATACAATAGTCATGAGTCTTAGTTTATTGGATTTAAGACTTTCATATAATTATGAGATCAATAACGAGTATATTGATTATAGAAAATGTTTATCATTTTACAAACTACAAGTTTTTAGGACATAAAACCCAACATTTTCAACTTCAGCCTTATACTCCTTGAATATTTCAAGGGCTTTAGACTTATGTTCCATTACGTATAAGTAACTATACCTCAAATATCATCTACAAAAGAGATGAAGTAGTCGTACCCTGATCGAGCTTTTACATTCATTGGACCACAAAGATCCAAATGTATAAGCTTTAGGGGCTCTTTGGCTCTATAACCTTTTCCACTAAAAGGTCTAGTCATTTTTCCTTCAAGATGGGATTCATATGGAGGTAATGAATCATCTTCTAACAGTTAGAGTTAAACAACATGCAGCGGAAGTATGAATGATCCATAAGCATTCTAATTCACTAATTTTGGCAAAAACTAAAGCATGTTGTTCATAAAAATGGGTTTTCAGAACATACCTTTGATGAACCCTTTAAGAAAATGTCTGTTCAGCTGTTATCTTCACTTAATGTCAATGTGAACCACCTCAAAGCCTTCCCTACTATGCTCTTGGAGCTTTAGGCAGGTTGTAGGACTCAAGAACAGCTATTAGATGTGGAGAAACAAGGGAAGCTCACAGCAGCAAGTTGAAGAAGACAACTTCTTCTTCACCACAATTTTTCTCTCAAAAATCCATATTCCTCATCTTCTCAAACAACTCCAATCTTCTTTATATATCAAGATGAGCATGCAAAGAGATGGAGTGCATGGCTCATGCTTGGAGAATCAAGGTAGAGAAGATCATGGTTTGTGTGTGAGCATAAAAATGATGATAATGGAAAAAACTCTCCATTATGTGCAACCCATGCAAATGAATTTCCATTTTATTTTTAAAATACAAAATGACTTTTAAATCATTTTAATTTAAAATTTGATTTTCTTAAATTAATTTCATAAATTAATTTAAAAATTAATTAATTTAATATCAAATATTAAATTAATTTTTGCACAATAATCATTTATTTATTTAAATCATATTTAAATATTTATTCTCTTGTTCCGTTTAATTTGAATGTTTCAAATTAATTTCTCAAGCTATCCTAAAGCGTACCCATTTACGAGTAGTAGGGGGACCTCACGGACCTACAGATCATGGGCTCCAACGATCCGAGATTAATCAGCTAAACTCATTAGACCGATCTAAACCTCATTCGTTAACTAATGGGTGATTCCACTAAAGCCCATAGCTGAACTCCCCTCATTGTAGATATATTATGTCCCCTCGATATAACCATGATTAGTAAGTTAACCCTTCACAAGTTGCTCGTAATAATGGTTGGATCGAATCTCTGTTTTACCCCCGAAATTATCTTTTGTTCCTTATGTTCCACTAATCCCCTAATGACAATTGATTTGTGATCCAATCAACAAATCAAATCTCTATCAGGCCAATGAAAGGGTGAGGCCTCTTGTTCAAGACCCAAAATCAGCACTTGAAGGGAACAACCTCTTTACTAACCCTAATCGGTTAGGAGTGAATTCCCTCTTGTACCCTATATTCCCAACAATTTATTTGGTCTTATCCCCAAAATGATAAGCTTATTGAGCAGAGGCAATTGGTCTACTTTCATCATTTGCAGATCAAAGGATAATCCCGAACAAATAGGAGTTCATAGTTAGCTCAAGATTAAGGTTAAGTTACCTAGGTCATCGCTTTGAAATCATCAGTCTTAAACAGTAAACAGCGTTATAAAATAAGAGTGACAGGTTTCATAGTCCGATCTTGCAAAAAACTCATTTGCACAGGACACCCCTACTCCTCATATATCAACATGCACGAATTAGGATCACTTCGTATGTAACACTTTAAAACTCTTTGTAACAACTAAAGAGTAGGCCGCATCCAATAGTGTTACCAGAATAAGGTACCCAACCTTATTCATATACTATAGATTATTTTGACTATTTACTCGAACCTGATCCACTTGTATGTCTCCACATAAAGTTCAAGTACTCATATAATAGTCAAGGGACTTAGGCTTATTGGATTTCTAAAAAAACAATATATTCAACAACAACTTTATTGAAATCTCAGAATAAGTTCTAATGTTTACAAACCACAAATTTTAGGACACAAAAACCCAAAAAACTCCCACTTGGACTAAAACTCTAGTGGTAACTTATATATCTAATATATAAGACTGAGTTTCTGTGTTTTATAGAGAAATACAATAAACTAGGGCATCTCATACCCATGGTTTTTGCCATTTAGTATCTCATATCTGATATTTCTCCCACTTGTCCTAGGTTATTAACCTCTGGTATTTCTAGACTTACTAGATGATTCCTAAACACTTTAGCCGAGAGAATCATTGTAAACATGTTAGTATATAAATAGATTTCTAATGGGGAATTCATCCATTTCTCAATAATGGTTAGGAAACACATTTTCCTCCCACTACATTGAGGTACTCTCAACTCTTTGATTAAGATGGTCTGACTTACCTTAACAACTCTTGTTAACAGTCAGAGCTAGAAATCTTAATTTCATTATACTTCGATCTTAGTCATTTAAATATCTAAATATTTGTTGATGGCTATTAAAAATTTTCATTTAAATATCTAAATATTTGCTGATGGCTATTAACAATTTGATTCTTAACAGAAGTTGCTATGAGATAGAACAAACATAATTTTTGAAAATGAACATTTCATTTAACACAAAAATATGTACAAAAGGTTTATTACAAGATTTAACAAAAGCATGTAATTTACATATTCATCAGCAACTTCTTTTACTGAATGAGCTTAAGCAAATGGTCTCCAGGATCTAAGTAGCCTATTTTCCTTTCTCTGCTCTTTTCTCTACAAGATATTTAGGGCAATTTCTCTTCCAGTGCCTTAGCTCGTTGCAGTGGAAACATTTCCCTTTCTCTACAGCGGTATTCTTGCTCTTCTTACCAGCAGGTTTTTTCCCTTTCCCTTTGTCTTTCTTCACTGGAATACGCTTAGTCTGCGAAGACGAGGCAACTTCATGCTTGGAGGACATTCCTCACTTCTTGGCAGTAGTAACATTTACTTTTGGCACCAGACCCTTTTGTTCTTAACATTATCTAGTAAGCCTGTAGCTCATTCAGCAGAGTAGTCAAATTTTATTTATTAATGCATTCGGAATTGCAAAAAACTCTTCAGAAGAGATTCTAGAATAAAACCAACTACACTTCTCTCGTTCATGACAGCATCGTTTACTTCTGCCATATTAAAGTGGACCATCATGTCTTTACATGTTCACAAACATTGATCCCTACTTTAATGCTACTATTGTAAACGTACTTAATGGCATCATCCCTCAGGGTGAAGGATGGTTGTCTAAACATCCATCTTAGAGATTCCATAATCTCTTTGGCAGTGTTCATACCCTCGTGTTTTTGCCAAAACGTCATACAGGCTGGCAAGGATATAAGCACGGGTTTTATCATTAGTCATGATCCATTTATCAAATGCTTCCCAAACAGTTTGGTTGGTATTTGAGCTAGGAATGGGAGGACATTCCTCCGTTAAGAAAAATTTCAAATCGTCTATTGTGAGTATTGTATTAAAATTTGATTTTCAGTTTACATAATTGTCCCTAATCAGTTTGTCTGAAGCCGGTAATTGTATAATAGAACTCGTCATTCTGAAATTATAAACAAATTTTATAAGTAAACTTTTAAATCCAATCAAGTTTTAGCAAAATGATAATGTACCCATAATCATTATTTTTGCAACCATACTTAAGTGATTTAGAACGAATTATACCGTGGGGCAGTCAAGAATTCCTTTACAAAAGCATGACAATTCTTGATCAAATACTATCTCCAGAATAACTCATATTTCGATAGTCATTTAGTTATCGTTTTCGGTCAAGATCATTACTAACACTTAGTAAGTCTTGTAAGTGTAGATCCGCCATTTTCAGATCTTACAAAACAGTATGAGTATGCCTCCGAAATATAAGACAATACCCAAGACGAAAATATAAGACCCTATTCATTTTACTAAAGCCTGGGTTGTTCTGAATCCTATGTTACAATCGTCCATAGGGATCGCCGCAGTTAACGACTAGATAGTGTAGCATGAAAAACAACAACAGACGCAACATAAGAATCTCACGGTTCAGACTAATGGAGGAGACCGTAGGACAATGTTGACACATTTTCTTCACCCATTTACTATGAACAACTTCCTCCATTCACCTTGTTATTGACCCATGCAAACACTTTCCGTATGGAGCAGTCAAGGTAAAATCGACAAGAAGTCGAGCATGGATCTCATGGTGTGAACTCTTGAGAACGTGAGAGCTAATAACTTTTATTTTCCCACTGAAGTGTTCTAAATGTTTGGGTATATTTATACTTAGGTTAGATGGCTAATTTTATACAACTTAAGTCTAAGTAGTTATCCAAATATAACTCTTATAATTGGATTTAACCTACAATGTCTATGTGATAAACCATTTTATTACTCACATCACTCACGAATGCTCATAAAACTGGTTACCAACACTCAATTATTCAACTATAATCCCCAAGTAGGAGGTGTTCCGTAGACCGTCAACTTAAATACCCCCCAGCCTTCGATAAGATTATATACCGGTTGAGTTTGTAACCCTAGTTTTACAAGTTTTAACGACCTATTTTAACTTTTAAAATAAGCGGTTAATCTAAGTGAGCATGCAGTTGTTCTTTGTTATGGATTTTAAACGTCTAACCAATTTTATAACAACTTACAAAATTTAGACATGCTTAACATCCACGACAAACAACGAAGGTATCTAATATAATTATTATTTTAAACATAACCCTAACATGCATACTATATATCATAACAATTATAACATATTGTCAATGCATGTAACATGCTTCCTACGGTGGGGTTTTAAATCTACATGGCATACTGTATACATATACATGAATTTATTTAATTATCACATATATCTCATGCATAAACAATTAAATATTAATTGTTTGGCATAAACAAGCAAACAGATAGCTAACTATTACAAACAGCTTCATAACCATCTTTGAACTGCTCGAACCGCTCCAAATTGAACCCAAAACAACTTGAACCGGGTTGGACGAGTATGAACTAGACCAACAAAGCCTGAACCGGACCAACCACAACAATTTGAGGCTGAACCGGATTGAACCTTGAGTAAACCAGTCGAACCGGTTGCTCTTGGTCCAACCTCAATATGCTGCTAAGGTCGATCGTGTAGCGCCTGGAGGTACTCATCTATCGTCGTCGCCTTCGGTTGAGAGGAAGTACACGATTGCATAGTGTTTGCTGGGAGCTAGACGATTGTTTAGCTCTATCGCATAGGACTAGACGATCGTTTAGTTCCATCGTAGTGTAATTGTTTAGCTCCATCGTATAGTACTAAACGATCGCATAACACCATCACCCAGTGCATTCAAGTCATTGTTTAGTATCCGCCGGCTAAACGATCGCATAGCTCCATCGTATAGAACATTATCGCATCGTATAGCATTTATCTACACGATCATTTAACTCTGCTACCAAACGAACGCTCAGTGCTATCGCATAGCATTTCATCGCATTGTTTAGCGTGCATCATTGCTAAACGATCGTATACTGCCATCGTTTAGCAAAATTAGCGAATCATCTAGTTCCCACAACTCAAACTAAATGATCGCGTAATGCTATCGTATAGCAAATGAACGCATCGCTTAGCTCCTGCAGGTACACGATCGTTTAGCATTCAACATCACAACGACTAGTGCATATTACTAAACGATCATATAGCTTTTCTTCTCATCGTATAGCATCTGGAGCTAAACGATCGTTTAGAAACTGGACCTCAGCAACAGATTGAAGTAGAAACTGAAAACTCTGGAACAGCAGCTCGACCTCCTTCGCTTGTTTCTTCAATTACATCTTAATTTCAACTCTAATGACTCCAAATAAATTACAGACTCTTGCTAACACATAAATGCTCATCAAACAAGAGTCAATTACAAATTTAATTGAGAAATTAAAGAGAATTAAAATGCCAAAAATAGAAAACCATAACAGTACAACAGTTTCATATATCTCATGAAAAAACACCCACCTTGCCAAAATTAGACCGAATTGAAAGCTTAAAACATGCTCTAATACCAGAGCAAAAAAACATTCAGCGAAAGTATCGAGGATCCATAAACATTCTAATTTACTAATTTTGGTAAAAACTAAAGCATGTTGTTCATAAAAATGGGTTTTCAGAACATACCTTTAATAAAATCTTCAAGAAAATGTATGTTCAGCTGTTGTCTTCACTTGATGTCAACGTAAACCACCTCAAAGCCTTCCCTACTATGGTCTTAGAGCTTTAGGCAGAGTTGTGGGACTCAAGAACAGCTTGTAGATATGGAGAAACAAGGGAAGCTCACAGCAGCAAGTTGAAGAAAACAGCTTCTTCTTCACCACGATTTTTCTCTCAAAAATCTGTATTCCTTCTCTTCTCCAACAACTCCAATCTTCTTTATATATCAAGATGAGCATGCAAAGAGATGGAGTGCATGACTTTCAGCTCATACTTGGAGAATCAAGGTAGAGAAGATCATGGTTTGTGTGTGAGCATAAAGATGATGATAATGGAAAAAACTCTTTTTCCATTATGAGCAACCCATGCAAACGAATTTCTATTTTATTTTTAAAATAAAAAATGACTTTTAAATCATTTTAATTTAAATTTTGATTTTATTAAATTAATTTAATATCAAATATTAAATTAATTTTTGCACAATAATCATCTTTATATATTTAAATCATATTTAAATATTTATTCTCTTGTTCCGTTTAATTTGAACGTTTCAAATTAATTTCTCAAGCTACCCTAAAGCGTACCCATTTACGAGCTAGTAGGGGGACCTCGCGGACCTACAGATCATGGGCTCCAACGATCCGAGATTAATCATCTAAACTCATTAGACCAATCTAACCCCCATTCGTTAACTAATGGGTGATTCCACTAAAGTCCATAGCTGAACTCCTCTCACTGTAGATATATTATGTCCACTCGATATAATCATGATTAGTAAGTTAACCCTTCACAGGTTGCTCGTAATTATGTTGGGTCGAATCTCTGTTTTACCCCCGAAATTACCTCTTGTTCCTTAAGTTCCACTGATCCCCTAATGAATAATTGATTTGTGATCCAATCAACAAATCGAATCCCTCTTAAGCCAATGAGAGGGTGAGGCCTCTTGTTCAAGACCCAGAATCAGCACTTGAAGGGAACAATCTCTCTACTAATCTTAATTGGTTAGGAGTGAATTCCCTCTTGCACCCTATGTTCCCAGCTATTTATCCGGTCTTATCCCCAAAATGGTAAGCTTATTGAGCAGAGACAATTAGTCTACTCTCATCATTTGCCGATCAAAGTATAATCCCGAACAAACAGGAGTTCATAGTTAGCTTAGGATTAAGGTTAAGTTACCTAGGTCATCGCTTTGAAATCATAGTCTTAAATAGTAAATAGCGTTATAAAATAAGAGTGACAGGTTTCATGGTCCGATCTTGCACAAAACTCATTTGCACAGGACACCCCCACTCCTCATGTCTCAACATGCACGAATTAGGTTCACTTCGTATGTAGCACTTTACAACTCTTTGTAACAACTACAGAGTAGGCCGCATCCAATAGTATTACCAGAATAAGGTACCCAACCTTATTCATATACTATAGATCATTTTGATTATTTACTCGAACATGATCCACTTTTATGTCTCCGCATAAAGTTCAAGTACTCATATAATAGTCAAGAGACTTAGGTTTATTGGATTTCTAAAAAAACAATATATTCAACAACAACGTTATTGAATTCTCAGAATAAGTTCTAATGTTTACAAACCATGAGTATTAGAACATAAAAATCCAACACTAACTTACTTAGAAGTCCAATCTTTACCAGTCTCCTGATCCTATCGAGATTTATGTGACCTAATCTCAAATGTCAAATATATGTATTATTGTTACTTGAAGAAATTTTTTGCCTTTTTGTTTGAATATTTGAAATTTTAAACATCTCATGATTTAAAAGTGTTTTTGCTTCAATTGGTCTTAACACATATAAGTTATTTTCTGGTTTAGCTGAACAAATAGTCACACCATTTTTCATAATGAACGCTTTATTGAATGAAATGGAAATAGAATATGATTGTTCAATTAAATAAGAAATAGATACAAGGTTCCTCTTAATTTTGGGAACTATATACAAATTTTCCAAAATTAAGTATCTATTTCTAAAAAACAACTTAGCAGCTCACACTGCATAGCCTAAAATGGCAGCTCCCTTTTCAAACTTGAACGTTATGTCACCCTCCTCGAGCTTCTGGAATGAACTAATTCCCTATGAAGAAGAACAAACATGATTGTGGCTCCAGAATCGAGTATTCAGGCATTGTGGTCATTTTTTACTAAACAAGTTTCTAGAACCAATAAATCATATTTACCTTTCTTCTCTTTCTTCTTCTCGGCGAGATACTTGGGGTAATTGCATTTTCAGTGACCATCCACATTGCAGTAAAAGCATTTACCCTTGTCGGCCCTCTTGGCCTTGTCGTTACCTTTCCCAGCAGCGAGAGCCTTCCTCTTCCCTCCTTTTTTTCTGGATCTTCTTATAACCAAAAGATGAGGGAATGGACTTAGTTCTAGAATATGAACCCTTGTGAAACTTCTTAGAATGGACAACATTTGCCTCTTCTTCTATCGGTCCCTTATATTTCATAAGAGATTGATAAATCTATAACTCATTCAGAAGGGTAGTCATGGTGTACTCTATTTATTCATAACCGCATTGTTGCGAAATTGGAGGAAACTCTTCGGAAGAGATTCCAAAATAAAGAACATCTGACTTTGCTCATTGATGATCGCATCGTTCATCTCGACGACATTGAAGTGGACCATCAGGTCAAGAATATGTTCTCTCACTGACTGGTTTTTCTTCATGTGCGCATTATAAACGTACTTGAGGACCTCGTGTCAGATCTAAGAGGACGGTTGTCCAAACATCTCTTGGAAGGACTCCTTGATCTAACATGCATTGATCATGGCCTCGTGTTTCTTGGAAAGAATATCAGATAGACTTGTCAAGATATAGACTCGAGCCTTGTCATTGGCCTTTGTTCGGCAGTCATAAGCATCTTTAATGCTTAGGATTCATTATGAATGGGATTTGGAGGGCATTCCTCCATTAGGATGAATCGTAGATAATCTATAACTAGAATCGTATTTAAGTTAGATTTTCATGTCACATAATTTTCACCAGTTAGTTTTTCATTCTTAAGCAAGAAAATTACTTAAACGAAAAACAAACAATTGACCGTATTAGTTATATTTTCCTTAACCCATTACGAAAGAAAAAAAAAACATCCAATTAATTCAGCAAAAACAAGAAATCACAGAATCTTAATTAAACTATTGATTTAGTTTTTGTAACAATACTTCGTAAGTTTAGAGAAATAACCATCGAAGGGTGATCAGTTAACCCTCCCCTGAATTGAGATAATCTCAGCTAATTAGTAGTACCAAAATAACTCTTATTCTTATAATTCTTAGCTACCTTTTTTGGTTAGGGATTCATTAACTAGCTTAATTCATCCTATAAATGTGACCCCACCATTTTCAGATCCCAAAGATACGCTTCAACAGGCTACCGTAAGGAAAGACAACTATTGAAGATTAACCTAAGAAACCCTATTTATTACTGGAGTTTGCATTGTTTCGAATCCTATGATTAGGTCTTCCAAAGGGATGGTCGCTCCAGGACAACAAGCAAACGAACCGTAGGAATCTCATGGTGTACCAAGAAGACGTGTGGTAAGTTTCGATCCACCATTGAATTTAACATCTTATGTTCCTGTTGCTCTTTTCCCTAGTAAGTTTGTTGTTTCTAAGAGAGTTGTGCACAAGAAAGAAGTGCATTATGTTAAGTTTTTTTACTGACAAGAGCCTTACTGAAAACGGCAAGAAAATTTGGGTTGCGGTACCTTCAGAGGGAAAGAAACAAGAGGAAAAGGTCAAGCATGATATAGTTCTTCAAGATAATTTACCTACTAAGCAAGAAGACCCAAGTATGTTTTTTATACCTTGTCAGATAAGTACTAAAAAATTTAAACATGTCATGTTAGATCTACGGTCTGTAATAAGCATAATGTCTTATCCTGTGTATACTGACTTTCAGTCCCACATCCTGTACCTTGCTAATATTTTTTGGTACACTTAGCTAACCATTCTTTTGTTAGGCCAGTTCGTTTGGTTCAAGATATGCTGGTTGGAGTCAATGGCCTAACTTTTCCTTTTGATTTTTATGTGATAAATATGAATGTTGATTCTTCTTCTTTCGTATTATCTATGTTGTTAGGTTGACCCTTCTTAAAGATTTCTAAGGCTAATATTGATGTTGATAAGGGGACCTTAACTCTTAGGCACGAAGATAAATTTGAAAAAAAAATTATTTTTAAAACTCCCACTACTACTTATCTTGCATTTTCTAGTTCTATTCTTTTTCATAATAGTGGCCAACCTTTTAAGTTAGGGGTGGGAGATGGTGACTTGGTGGATTGTGATGGATATAGGTGATGAAGCTGAGTCAGGTCGAGCATAATAACCTTAAAAAAAAATTGCGCTACCTAGAGGCATCTAGGATTTACATTTTTTTTATTGCTTTCTTAGTGTAGGTTTCTTTTCAGTTATTTTTATTTTTTATTGAGCTTAAGTATTTCTATATTTCTTGATTCTTGGTTTTTGGTAGCCCAATGAGAAGATTGAGAGAATTATTTTTAGATGAGCCTGATATCATTGCGCATCCAGTGTGCAAAATTTCAAGGAAAATTTATGTTTCTCTTGCATGTATCCCATATTTTCTATTCTTTATCACATTGGGATAATGTAGGATTTTATGTTGGGGGTGGGTGATGTCTGTGTTCTAACTGGAGTCCTTGAGCATCTGAGCTCGAGCTATTTGTGTACTTAATTGTATGTTTAGTCATGCTTTGCTTGGTCTGTTATTATGAATCGTTTATGACACACTCCCTTGTGATCTTTCTTGCATGATATGATGTTTGAAATGAGTAAGCATGAATTTTAGTCCTTTTTTAAAAAAAAAAATTTTAAAAAAAGTTTCTTACTTTTCATGCATGCTTAAGTACTTTGTCTGCCTACATTAGGTCTTGTATGCTTAGAATTATACTACTTAGCTTGCATTTTTGTTGTCACTCCGATAGGCCCTACTGATTAGATAGTGTCTTGTATGATAGATTGTAGTGTAATACTAAGGAAAGAGAATGATTAATTTTCCTATTTAAAAAAGTCTGCAGATAAAAAAAAAAATGTTGTACTAAAAAGAAAATATCATGAAAAAGAACGAAACGAAAAAAAAAAATGAACTTGTAATGTTATGCATGATTAGGGGTAGAAAGAGCTACCTTTATTGTGGTTAGTTAGAACACTCATGAGAAAAGAGTGAGTATAGTTCTCTACAGTAATGTGTGAATGCTAATGCCCCTAGGTAAAATAAATGCACATATAGGACCTAGAGTTTAATTTCAGGCATCTCAATTGACATATTACTGCTTTTATTTTTTTGGCACTTAACAATTTGTGCAAGCCAGTGTAGGAGAAAACGAATTGGGAGTTATTTAAAACTATTCCGGATTGCTAAAACTTAATTAGGAGGGCTTTGAATTTACTCTTGCATGAATAAGATTAGAATTAGTTTTGATTTGTGTTTCATTGATTGATTATGAGTTGATTGATTGTTGAGTACACGTTAAATCCTATTAAACTGTTGAAACTGAATTTGAGTGTATATGTGTGATTGTTTGCTTTATTCTACCTTGCTCAAAGACTATCAAGAATTAAGTTAGGGATGTTTGATAGCACTAAAAATGTGGTATCTTTTCCCACTTAATTTAGGATTTTTCAATGATTTTATGTGTCTATTTGGCTATTTTGTAGGTTTCAAGCATATTAAGGGTATAAGTGGACATTAGTGACAGAATTGACTAACACGGGTTAAAACGGCTCCAGTTTGGTTGGACGGATTTCATTGCCTAAATTTAGACCAAATAGTTTTTAACCATTTCCACTAAAATTAATGTAGTAATGGTAGCATAGATCGAACACATGGAGCCCTTGAATTTTCCAGTGAAATAGTTTACAACCCAAGTGTAACCAATGGGAAGGGGGTGGGTGTTTGAAATTTGTTTTGATGCAAGAAAATTTAAATAGCATAAAATAAAAGCACAAATCAAAGGTTTAAGGAATTATATGAAAAAACCTAGCTTGGGTTGTATGAAATTTTCATTTTTCAAAATATTTGATCAATGAATTCTTATTACCAAAATTAATCAATTATTTACACTTATCCAATTCAATTAGAAAAGCTAATTAAAATTTCCTAAACAACTTTCTAGTCCAATTCGAAAAAATGAAAAGCATGCATATTTAAATTATCCTAATTGCATTAAGATCTAGAGAATGTTAGATAGAATATTTAACTTTCAAGTGTCTGATTAAATATTTGTTTGGTTCAATTCTAAGTTGGTAGAATAATACTAATCTTAACCAATTCGAGCCAACTTAACCTATTTCTTTATATAAATCAACATACAATCAAGTGTCACGAATTGAACGTTAATCAAAAGCAATATGATACAATCCCCAAGCGTACGATGATATGATAATATTTTATTAAACACAAAATTGAATCCAGCAAATACAAGAATTTGGTTCGAAAACTCACAAATACATGAAAATCAGGAAACTCCTAGAAACTCAAGCTAAAAAAATGTTACCTTATTCTATAATCGACATACGATTATTAGGTTTGAGTTCGAATACATCTACTAACCAAAAGCACAAGAAAAGTAGAGAGAAATCGAGTTCCAATCAGCAAAAATTGGAGATCCAAATCCTAGGCAACTAAAATTCTTTTTATAGAATTCGAAATAGCGTCAAGGCAGCATCACGGTGCTATGTGCTTTTCATGAATTTGGAGCACTCTGCCTTTTGGTGCTGAGCTTGGGACCATAAAGCGTCGCGACACCGTGAAAGCAGGGGCAAAACTTGTAATTCTTGATTCTTCCTTCCCATTTGATATAATTTAGCTCTGGTTAAACCCATTTTAGCTCTATTCCATCACTAATGCCCGGTTCTACTGTTATATATTAATAGTATACCACTCATTATTTGAATCCATTTTTTTTAAAGGTATTATAATTAAAGTATGGGGTGGGAATATCGAACCTCAGATCTCGATCTGAGATCGATAGTACAAGCATTATGTCAGTTAAGCTACACTCTTGTTGACTATTTGAATCCATTTTAAAGTATTGTGTTGGTGTATCATTAGTATATCAATACTCATTCAAAATTCAATTTCAAAATATTATATATATATATATATATATATATATATATATAGTGCATCAGCAGTTATAGTTAGACACTTATTCAAAATTCATTTAAAGTATAAATTAGTCTATCAATATTGTATTGATGCTCATAAAAAACTAATATCAAGTATATTAGTAGTATATCAACATTGCTCCTAAATAAAATTAAGTATAACATTGATGTATTAATATCGGCATTAACTCAAATTCATTTTAAGTATAAAATATTGGTGTATCATTAGTACATCAATACTTTTTTAAAATACATTTGTTCAATTATATCAATAATATATCAATGTTCAAAATTCAATTTCAAGTGTAACATTGGTGCATCAATAGTTTATCAACATTCATTCAAAATGGTAACTAACATAACGGACTGAACCGTTATAAGTTGATTATAATATACTAGAAAAGTAATATTCTATAACAGATGAATAAGGATTGAAATTAAGTCCACGAATAATAGAAAATGAACAAATATTTCTTGATTTATGAATGATAAATTTGATATGTTCATTGTATAACTTATATACTTTATACTTGATATATCAGTCAAAATACATAAATAATAGCAAATGTATAAGCATTTGTTGAATAATAAATTCAATATATGAATGAGAATTTTGATATATCAATTGTATAACTTATATAATTTGATTGGTATATTAGTCAACTGATATACTAAATATAAAGTATATCAGATGACTAATATACCAAATATAAAGTATATCAGATATGCTATTGATATCTGCTAACAATAGGGGTAAATTTGGAATAATAAAAAATGAAAATTCTGCTTATACTATATTTGCAAATTTTGAAAAACTATTACTAAATTTGCAAATTTAAGAATATTTGTTTTCCTATTTTTGCAAGTTTCCCTTGTTCTTTAACATAAAATTATGATTTAATATTCATTAAATTTAACTAATAAATATTTGACATGAAATGAAGCTATCGAAAAATAGTGTCTTAAACTGTATATTTCTTGTTTCAAATTAATTTACAATGAATGTGTGAGATATTTTGAATGTTGTCCAAAATTTTTGGACAATTTTTAAAAGGTAATAAAATTTTTGAACGAATATATTTATAACTGAATATAAATTTTAAATAGTTGACATGATATATATATATATATATATATATATATATATATATATATATATATATATAATTGAAATAAAATTGATACAAAAATGATATAATAACCTGACTTAAATTATTATTTCGTGGGTAACTCTTTGATTCTTGGAAAGATAGTGACGTTTGGAGAGGAGAAAATAAAAACAAAAAAAAAAAAATCTTAAAATGAATCTTCTTGATTTCGGTAATATATATATATATATATATATATATATATATATATATATATATAAAATAAAACCTCCCATCAAAGTCCTTTTTTTCATTGTATTTGATTTAAAAATCATTTAGTATATGCGTACTAAATTCTAAATAATGCCATACCTATGTGAATAATTATAAGGTTATTTTATTTCATTAATTTAAGAAAAGTGAAAAAGAATTTAACATATCTGTAAATTTATATTGTCCATAACAAATACAAGAGTCAAGAAAGATTATAGAATGAAAACAATAATGGAAACACAATGAAACTTTGAAAAAGAAAAATGAATAGAAAATATTAAAACTTAAAATTAAGAAAATTAAATTAAGTTTTTACCAACACTATAAAAAAGACCACTTTCAGTCGTACAAAAAAAGTGTTACCTAATATATCTCTAATATTCTCAAACTTCTTTTCCAATATCAAAAAATAAGTAGTATGTTCTAAAAAAATAAATAATAGCTAGCTAATAATTATTGCTATAAATTTGTCAAAGAAACTTGTTTCTCTAAATGGCACAATCATTTCTTTTGGAATCAGTAAGGCAGTAAACAACGAAGTCATTCTAAAAAACTTTTTAATTACGTGAAAAATATAAAACGTAAATATTTTAATATCCAATCCAATTATTTCATTTAAGTGACATAATCAAAAGTTGCAAATCATTTTTTAGTTAAGTGACAAAATCAAAAGTTGCAAATCATTTTTAAGTATTGTTTTTTTTATTAAAAAAATTTCTTGTTGAACAAGAAATTAAAAAAAAAACCACAAACATTAACAGAAATATCTTAATATGGTCGATCAGACTATATTATATTCAAGTTTGATTTATGTTTATTTAACTTCATTGTTCTATTCTGAAATTTTATTTTAAATTAATTAATAGATAGTAATGCCTATAACGTAACTAAAAATGATTGTTCAATGAAAAATCAAGGTTAAAAATATAAATCTTGAAACTTATAAACCAAATTGAAACAAAACTTAAGGTAAAATTCTAACATTTTGAAACCTGGAAACTAAATTGAAACCAAACTCAAAATTTCAGGATTAAATGTATAACATTTCGAAAGTTATAGACCAAATAAAAATTATACCTAAACCTAAAGACTAAAAGTCATTTTTTTTCTAAAAGCAAGCTGCATATTTTATTAATATATACCAAAATGAAGAGATAATAACAAGCAAATAAGCTTGAAAAACACAGTCAAAGTTCATCCCTTTGAGAGAAAAAAAAATAAACAAAAGAAAAGAGAGAAAGAAAAGCAAAGATGGAGACAAGCAATAACCGTTTTGTTGGTGGTATTTCCACTAATTCATCAACAAATAAATGTATAACACATAAGAAATCCACGCATATACTTTCTGTTCAAATTTAAATGGGCAACCCCTCCTTTTAGTTCCAATTAAGGCATATATCCTCGACAAAAAGGTAAGTTTAAAATCCTCCATCTCTATATATATACTAAAAAACATATATATAACATTTTAAGGGAATTTTTTACGGAGAGAAAAAAATGTCAAACTATTTATAAGAATAGCAAAAAGAAAACACTAATAAACAATCTATCCACGTCTATCACATAGTATCAACGATAGACTTCTATAAGTTTCTATCACTGATACACACTGATGAACTTCTATCATCCTTTATCAAAGAAGATTAAGTTTTGTTATTTTGATCAATAGTTTTTCTTATTTTTCTATTTTAGAAATTCTCCCATATTTTAGTTAGTTGCCAAAAACGTCATCTTAGCATATATATTAATAAAATTTAACGTTTATTAGGTGTGTAAACTAAGTTGAAGTTTATGTTCACGTTTTAAGGCTTCATTCGATTGTGATTCTATGTTTTGTAAGTACGAATCATTCATGAACTAATATGTAAGTATGTATGTAAGAATATATGTATTAAAAATAATAGAAATATGGTATTTTCTAGAAGTATACAAATTCAATACTTAACCATACAAAACATGAATGATTGTTGTTGCTAGTAAGAAGGAAGATGAATCATTTTCGTCCTGAAAACAATTTTGTATTATTTTCGTTCATTATGGTCAATAATGTTAATAGCACATTTAAGAGGATTTTGTTAAACACTTGGAAGGATTTTGTATTTTGACACTTTTGCATGTATAATAGAAAAATTATATAACAATACTTCAGGTAATATCTAAAACCTATTAGGGAGCATATTGAATTTTCAACCATTATAAGTGAGTATTGTATTAAATAATAAGTACTTCATTGCATTCTATTTAGAAAAATATCATGTGTGAAAGTTATATAATTTTATTAATTAAACCTCATCTATGCATTAACTCTAATAATTTCTTTCATGAAATCGATATTTGTAAAATTTAACAAGTTTGAGAATTTTTACATAGATGATTTTCAAAAGTAGTTGTAATGAACGGTCTTAATTGATTCTTTGATGAAAGTTTAAAAATCTAATTGATACAAATTAAAATTTTCACACGATATTTGTCAAGCGCTTCTTACGAAAATGTAACGTTTCAATGGAGACGATTATTAGTTGGAATTAAAGCTATGTTAATTTAGTTGGTCTTTTTCTCCTTACATTATTGGACAGTAACTACCACTAATGGCCATCTAAGAATTTCCCTCTTAAATAGACATCAAGGGGACGTGTGTTCACCACACTTCAACTTCTTGATCATTTTCTTCGTCCCTTCTTTAATTTTCTTTCTAAGCCATATTTGCCTTTAATTCATCTTGAGTAGTTTTTCTTCTAAATCTTACCATGTCCACACCGAACCAAAGCAGCTCCCTCAACAGTTGCACTAAGTTTCCCCACCCTCACCATGACCAAATGACAACCTCCCACAACCATGTAGTAGATGAAATCCAATCCCAACCCTTTGACTACTCCAAACGGGCCCAGTGGCTACGCGCCGCCGTCCTCGGCGCCAACGATGGCCTTGTCTCTACGGCATCTCTCATGATGGGTGTCGGTGCCGTCAAACACGATGTCAAGGCCATGATCCTCACCGGCTTTGCTGGCCTCATTGCCGGTGCCTGTAGCATGGCCATCGGTGAGTTCGTATCCGTCTACTCTCAACTGGATATAGAAATGGCCCATATAAAAAGAAACAAGGATCATAGGAAGGAGTTGGAGGAAGAGGAGAGAGAGAAACTGCCTAACCCTCTTCAAGCGGCAGCGGCTTCGGCCTTGGCCTTTTCCACAGGGGCAATAGTGCCCCTGTTGGCCGCGGCGTTCATAAGGGCATATATGGTTCGTCTCGGGGTGGTGGTGGCAGCGGTGACGGTGGCTCTGGTAGCGTTCGGTTGGCTGGGAGCGACATTGGGGAAGGCGCCCATGATTAGGTCCATGGTAAGGGTCTTGATTGGAGGGTGGCTAGCCATGGCTGTGACTTTTGGATTGACTAAGTTGATTGGATCGAGTGGACTATGAGAGGGTAAATTTTATTTTGAATTATATATAACAATACTTTGTCGATCTTGTCAACCAATATGTACGAGGTGATTCTAAAATGGTTTTAAAACATTGTAAAACATGTTTTTAATCTTTCAAAACTAAATTTCATGATATAAAAATTGTCTTTAAAAAGATAAATTTTAATATTCAAAATAATTTTGAGTAACAACAACGTGTTTTATAGTGATTTAAAAATTGAAAAAAAATGATTTTGACAATTTTAAAATTACTCCCAAAAATATATTAAGAGCTACTGACTTCCTAATATGGAGTATTTTTTTTATCAAATAAAAATAGGTCATATTAGAAAGTCAATAATTAAAAGTATAATTGCACCCACATCATAAAGTTAGTAGAGGTGATGTTCTTGGTAATTGGTGTGTAAGTATTCTTCAATTAACTATGATATGAAATGGTGTGGGGTAGACAGTGATTATTGGAATTTTGGTTTATTTTATTTTGATTGGAGTTTGTTGTTTGAAATATATGGTAGTGTATGTATATGGTTAAACTAGAAGTTGTATATATTGGAAGGGAAGGAGAGAAGGCTAACATGGCCACTTTCTCTATGGGATATTTTTATGTACTTCAATCTCCTCTCTTAATAAATTTCTTGGTGAAATAATTCACTCTCTTTAGTTTTCAAATCTCTCTCCTCAACCCTAAGCATAGCTTTTTTTGTTCAAGCAATGATATAGTCTCTGTCAAGAGACCTGTGCTTAATAAGTCTCATCTCTATGATCTTTTGTATCAAATAACTTCTGTATATTATTGCATACTAGGAATAAAATTGGGATAGGATGAGAGTGATACGAGAGTGTCAATCTAATTAGCTGATCTCAAACATACCCTAAATCACTTACTAAATTCAAAAGTTTATGGAATCATGTTAGATATATTTGTAGTTTTGAATATTGGAACATAGACCTTACAGATTTACTAATTATAATTATATTCATTAGAGAAAGGAAATTTTTGTCACTAAGAGAGTCCTTGAAGCAATCAGTAAAGTTTGTGAAGTCGTTGGAACCATAGTATAAGATGTTAATAAAACATCAAATTGATGTTTATTTTAGTCACGCATGGATCCCACGAACTCATTGGATCAAATAAGAAGCAGAGTTTACCACTCCACTCTTTCCAACTCCAATTATTTGGGTCAAACACCCTCCTAAAAGTTTTATCGTTTTCCTCTAATGTTGTGTTAGGTTATATATAGTACTAAACTTAAAAGTTTAGATTGATAAATTATGATGTTATCGTAGCTTCTCTAATAGATTTAACTTTAAAATTTTTAAGGTAAACTTAATTGATTAAAAAAATATTTTAAATGAATTTGAGTTAAATAAGGACTTTTTCTTGAATTCAAAAAACTAAAAATTAAAAATAAATCTTTTTCCTTCTTTTCTAAAAAAAAATACTGAAATTAGGTTAGCCCTATCTATGAAGTTCAGCGGTTTGATTTTCCATCCCACTTGTTATATTCAACACTAAAAAAAACAACTCTCTAGTGATGACTTTTAAAAGCTTTATTCTTAAGATATGTGTAAAAATATTTATTTTCAATTATGTGTTACACATATGGAGTTTAACAAATAGTTAGAAGTTTAGTTTTTCTTCAAACTTGTATTCATTTATTAACTTCTTTTCATGAACACTAATGTACATATAAATATGGAAGATTATTAACTTATTATGAAGATACCATTTTCTCTCTCATATTTCTATCTCTACATTGGTTGAACAAGGTAAAAAACCATGACACTAATTTTCATTATTCTTTTTTAAAAGAAAAAAACTTTCATTATTGATTAAATATAATAATAGTTCTAACTTTTGTTATACTTTTATTAATTTTTTTCAATTAACTTTATAGTTTTTTTTTTTCTAAATTATGTCAAAGTAATTAACATTGTTTCAGCGTCTAGGTGGTTTATTAGATTTTCTTTTTCGAAGAATTGAGTGTATCACCAACCAACATAGCTCATCTGACATAGTATTCATAATATTAGAAAAATTCTCGATTTTTCAAGGAATTAAACAGCCAAACTGAGTTTGCAAGTTTGTATTGGAGAGCTGCTTTATCTGGCTTAAACAATTTTTGTGGGTTTTTTTTTATGGAAAAGTTTTCCACCATCAACTACCTTTTCTTCTCCTTTTTGAAATATCAATAGACTTTGTAACTTAATGAAGAATCTTAGTCAAATGGATAATCATATATCATAGAATATTAAAAGCTAATAATTGAATAATTGTTTCCTATAAAGAATTTTTTAAAAAAAGTATCCAATTACTTTTTGGAAAAATTTTATAGATAAGAGAAATGTCATACTATTTACACAAATAGCAAAAAAAATATTGATATACCTTTATCAACCTCTGTTAATAATAAATTTGTATCATTTTCTATCACTGATAGCATCAAAGATAAACACTGATAGACTTCTATTAGTCTCTATAAATAATACATTTCTATCAGTTTCTATCACATATAGACACTAATAGACTTCTATTAGTGTCTATCAGTCATAGACTTGTATCAGCTTCTATCACTAATAGATGCGAGTAGACTTCTACCAACGTCTACCTGTAATAGACATTAATAACAATATCTATCACAATTATCTAAAAGTAAAAAAATTTTCAATAACAATGTCTAGTGTATGTATCAGGAACTATCTAAAAACATAAAACAAAAATAAAATAAAAAATAAAAAAAAATACCAACAACTAGCAACAACAAAATGATTACCTACTGATAGCCAATTCATAGTAGTCTATCACTATAAGTGTCTATCTATCTAAAAGCAACAGAATTTTCATATTCAATAATAACTTCTAGTGTATAGTTGATGGCCAACAAAATTATGAATAAAATCATTTATCACTTATAGACAATGATAGTAAACTATCATTGTCTATCACAGATAGATAGTGATAGACAACTATCAGTGTCTATCTATAATAGATAATGATAAGGTTCTATCACTTGGCTTACCATTATCTATGATTATCATTCTAATTACTATTTTGGAACTAGCAACAAAACTACCAAGAACTACTATCACTTGATATGTTGACCTTTCATTGTCTATCATTATCATTTTAATTAATATTTTTAAACTAGTAACAAAACTATAAATAGAGAAGGAGAAGAAGAAGATTTATAATTGAAGAACTAATTAACATTTTTTTACTAGCAACAAAACTATAAATAAAAAAGAAGAAGATTTATAATTGAGGAAGAAGAAGGAGAAGCCGAAAGATGGAGAATGAGAATATAATTAAATTTTGCTATTTGTGTAAATATTTTTCTTCATTTTTCTATTTTTAAAAATCCTCTTATTTTTTATTGTTTAATTTAAAGAAAATTACAATGGATGAAAAAATAGATTAGAGAATTTGCAAAGGTTTCTAATGCATCAATTGAACTTTCAATTTTATGATAAATACATATTTCAATTTTTTTACTCTATTAAGGATCAATGTATGAAATATTCTTTAGTTCTTGTGTTATCATTATGTTTTTAGAAGTTTCAATTGCTTCTTCTTCATCTCAAATTGAAGGTGAGATTTATGAATGTCATTTGGAAGTTTAGAAAGATGTATATATAAGTAATATTTATTATGCGTTGTATTTCAACGAGAAAGGATTTATTTGCTTGTAAAAATAATTTGTTACATACATTCCATTTTTTAAGTTGTGAAGAATAATTTTGAGCTCAAGACATTTGAGATCAAATTTAAAATATGTTAGAGTTTGAATGTATTAATTAAGGAATATAACTGTTAAATTATTTGAAAAATATCAATCATAATTGCTCCATGATTATTCAATTTTCTTATAGGCAAGCGTCTTTAATCACAATTTAACTGTTATCGTATGTTCAGAATTTGAGATATAGTCAATGATCATTCAACATCGAAAGATATTATGCATCATATACATATATCGATTTAGGCTATTATAAAGCCTAGAGGGGAAAGGAAGTTGTTATGAAGTCGTTGAAAGGAGATGCCAATTTTTATTCTTTAATTCCCAAGGTTTTTATTTTTAAGTTGAAAGAAAATAATCCAATTAGTTCTTTCACTTGATATAGTATATCATTGATATGTTTAATAGTATATAGAGTATATTAGCTATGTACGCAACTAATATGTTGTATATTTGTTATAGATGTGCCCAATATAAAGTATTAGTCCATTCATATACCTATTATTTAGCATATCGATCAACTGATCTATCGACTATAAGTATATTAGTTATTATATCTTTTTTCAAATTTTTTCCATCTGTAAACCATTGATATGCTTTTAATAAGTGTTTTCTTTCTTATTGTAAGAAGTGATTTTGAAATTGTTAAAATCACTTTTGACATGCTTAAAATTACTTCGTAACATGTCTTTAATCATTTGAAATGAAATTAGTATTTAATTTTACACCTTTAAAGGTAATTTTCATATCATTAAAGTTGGATTTGAATGATTAAAAACATGTTTTATAGTAATTTTAAAAATGACAAAAGTGATTTTGACCATTTCAGAATCACTCTCAAATATGCCCTAATTTAATTGCCCTGGGTTTAGAGGGAATTTGTTATAAAGTTGTTGAAATGAGATGCTAAAGATTCTTGTTGAGAACTTCAGTTATTACTTCTTCAATCATAGGATGATCCTTTTATCAGTCTCAATAGACTCTTCGGTGAGGGATCAAGTTCTTAAGAAGAAAAATATAAAGTTTGAAGAATCGTGGATAAATTCTAAAGAATACAGAAATATTATCTCTGAGTGTTGGGAATGTCCTAAAACTCGTCATTTGTAAATGTTGAAAACATATTCTATTTATCAATAAAAGTATTATTGAGTATTTCATTCAATAAATTGTTATTGATATTGCATTCTGTTATAAAAATCTAATAAACGAATCTATGGCCATAATATGAATACTTTAACTTTATGTGGAGACATAAAAGTAGATCAAGTTTTAGTATATAACCAAAATAGTCTATATTTATATGGATGAGATTAGGTACCTTATTCTGGTGACACTATTGGATTCATCCCAATTTACATATTGATACAAATGATGTGATCCCAAAATCATTCATGTGGAGACATGTGAGTGAAGGCATCCTATGCAATGCGTTTACATAAGACCGGACCTCGGAATAGTCACTTTTCTTTATAACAACCATTTACTATTAAAACTGACTATTTCAAAAATATTGATGACCTAGGATAACTTGATCTTAATCCTGAGCTAACTATGAATTCCTGTTTATTCGGGATTATCCTTTGATCTGCATAGGTGAGAGTAGTCCAACAGCACTACTCAATAAGCCTCCCATTTTAGGGATAAGACCTGATAGATAGCCGAGGACATAGTTCTACAAGATGGAATTCGCTCCTACCCACTTTAGGGTTAGCAAATAGGTTGTTCTCTTAAGTATTGATTCCTCGTCTTGAACAACAGGCCCCGCCCTCTCATGATTGAAAGGGTCATGGTTTATTAGTTGGACTATAAACCAATTGTTCAATAGAAGATTAGTGTGAGCTTAAGGAGCAAGATGTATTTATAGGGGTAAAACGGTAATTTGGACCTAGCTGTAAATATGAACGACCTGTGAAGGATCGACTCACTGATTATGGTTAAAATGGATAAAAATATATTTACAGTGAGGAGAGTGCAACTATTGAGCTATAGTGTTGTGTCTCGGTAGTTAACAAATATTGATTAATTCGGTCGAAAGAGTTTAGTCAATTAATCTCATATCGTTAGAGCTCATGATTTGTAGGTTCATAAGGTTTCTCTTCTAGCTCATAAAATTATATCTTGGATTAGTGAATTGAGCGGATTTGAAATGTTCAAAATTAAAATTAGGGTTGTTGAATTTGAAATGTTCAAACTCAATTTAGGGTTTGGATAATTATATTTGATATAATTAAATGTTTAATTTAATAAAATTAAATGTAACCGGAGAGATTAATATTTAAATATTGATTTAAATATTGAATTACATGAATAGGATTCATGTATCAATTAGGTGTTTGATTAATTTAATATTTGATATTAAATTACTAATTAATTTTTTTTTAATTAAATAATTAAATTTGTAATTAATTATTTAAATTAAAAAATTTCAAATTTTTGAAATCCAAAAATTCGGCTTTGGATTAATTAAATTTGAATTTGAAAAATAAATTTTTGAATTTTTAAAATAAAATGAAAACGAGAAGTTTGTGGATTAATCCAACATCCTCTAATTAACACCTAGCCCGTTATAATCAATTCCTTGGGGTATCACTGAGTTGAAAATTGAAGTGCCTCCATGTCAATTCTTCATAATGCAGAAATTTCAGTTATTAAAATAGAGGAAAACTAAATTTCTGGAATTCAGACTTTCTCACAAAAACCCTCTTCCTTCCCTTCAATTCAGTGTTTCCACCACACATCCAAGCTAAAGAATAGTAGTGAAGGTCATTGTGGTGGTCTACTGTGGTTTTGGAGACCAAATTCGTGAAGAGGAACTGTGATTGAAGTGTTTCATCAAAGGTTGTAGTTTTAGAAACCCTTTATTCTGTAAAATGTGTTTTCACCATGCTTTTAAACTCAAATTAAGTGTAATTAGAGTGTTTATTGACTCTGATTTCTTCTGCTGTATGTTAGTTTACTCTATCAAAATGTACCCGAGTGTACATAATAAGCTGATATGTGCACAAAATAAACTGAGGTGTTTATAGTTACTAGTAAGATGGTAATTGTTATTGTTAGACTTGAGAAGTGAATGATGGGTTGATTACACATACTGCACTATTGATCTTTTGGGCTTAATGAAATCCAGACCCTATTCTAAATACCGGATACCACCTTTGATAATCAAACAAACATAAAACAGTGTGCTAAAAGCACAATTCGTGTGATGAGAAATCTCCACCATACACCTTGATGGCTGAGATTAGAGAAAGGCATTGTTGTAGTTTGTAGAACTCTAATGACTATTCTTTTCTTTTCTTTGTTGCAGAGAAAACAAAGAGAAAAGTAAAGAGAGAACCAGAGGGAGATGCTGCCGGAAATCGCCTGGACGATGAGGTTGCTTATCGTCTAGCCGATTGGAAGTAAAGCAGGAAGTCGCCTAGACGATAAGGGAAGAGTCATCTAGATGATGGAGGCTTTACTGAAGATCGTCTAGACGATGGGGTTCTAGTCGACGATGGTCTGCACAATAGAGGTGCCGAGGTAAATGATCGATGGCTCAAAGGTAAACGATAAAATAAGAAGATCGGAGAAGAAGATGAACACGACGATTTACGTGGTTCAGCCAAGGATAGCCTACGTCCACGGAGAAGCTAACGGGAGTTTTTATTAGGGAAAATTACAAGATCGCTACAAGATAAGTCTCAAGCTTTCTTGCACACTCTGTATTTTTTTTTTTTTTCATTCTCTTTCTTTTACATTTAGTTACAAAGTGTATATAAAGGTAGCTTAAATGTAACTGATTTGTAACAACCTTGAAGCTGTTTTCACCTTCCTATAATAACAGTTATTAAGTGGAATTGACTAGCATGCAACATGTAATAATGATGTCTCACAACGTACAGATACTAATCATGATTAAGCACATGAGAATCTCATAGTATACTCATATAAATCTCATTGATCAATACTACCAGATATTCAAATTTTTATTAAAACTATTTGGGTAGGCCAAAAATAATATCTTTACCAAATCGTTACCAACACATAAGTAGTAAACTCACTTACATGAAGTTGTGATTCAAGCCTAAATCATAAGCTTGCAATTTAGCTTCAATATTTAAGGCCTAAATACAGCAATTATCACTCCTTGGTCAGCTTGATACTAAACCAAATCGAGCCCGGAAATCCCTCTCTTTCTTCTAGCTCCGATGCTTGAAGTTACATTTTGGGGATTTGTGTTGGCTTTTAAAGACTTAGTGCGTGCAATTAACAAGAAGTTCTCTGCAGGGCTATTGCTCAATTCCCAGAGGGGGTCAGTTTATAGCTCTCCTCTCCTTATAGTCGAGTATATTATATAACCTCGAAAGGAGAATGAATACCATTTTAGCGAGTCTTTTTTCTCTCAAATAGGTAGGCTCAGTATGCTAAGGAAGCTTGATCCGTTTAGGGCTCATAGGAGGTAGGATAGAGAATTGAATTTCGCCTGCGAGATGAGTCTGGGGACCTTTAAGACTAGAAAAAAACTAAGTAAAAACTATAGGGTGGGCTTTGGCACGGATAATTGAGACTCCGTTCTAATTATACTAAAATAGAAAGAAGTTGGTTTCAACCCTAGGCTTAGAGTTGAGCTAGACCCGTTATGAATGACGAGTTCTTTCTTTCACTACTAACCCCAAGAAGTTTCAACATGCTGATACTTTCCATTTCGTCGAGCCCCAAGCTTGTGGTCCTCCTTTTAGTGTGGGTTCAATGGATGAATCTGTCAAGTCAAGGTCAATGTACGTAGCAGTAAGGATGGTGCAACGCCTATTTCTCGTTCTCGCTCGGGAGCCAAAACAAAAACGCCTGCTACCTTCAATGGTTCAAGTTTTACTATAATTACTTGACATGTGTTTGGATAACATCCTTGCAAACTTACTCTATAATTTTATAGGATTTACCAAAAAATCTGTTAATTTGAAATTTCTTCCAAGCCTCAAATAATGGAGAGGCGAAGATAAAGGACATCAATTTATAGTGGTTCGACCAAACTATAGATCTACATCCACTCTAGTCACTTCATTATAAATCACCAAGAACATAAGATATAATGAAAATCACAACTCAAAAGCAGTTCGCTTCCTGGAACCTCCAACATTATAAAATTGCAATAACACTCCACTAAACAATATTGAGCAAATTTTGAGAGTTTGAAGACTACTATGAAATTTGCTCAATGGAAGGTGATTTAGTGTAAAAGCATCGATTGTGAAAATTGACCTTCACTTAGAATATCTCTAAGAAAATGATATCAAATATCACTGTGTTTCATACGATCATGAAAAGTTTAATTTATCAAAGGTAGACTACATTATCACATAATACCCTTACTAACAATCAACAGCATAATTTACATCTACATAACCAATTTAAGTGGTTGGTCATGGAACTCTCATTTAGCATACAACAAACTATATGACAAAGTAGCTTTAATATATCGCTCATAAGCCACTAAACGGCAATGCTAATGATTTGTTCTAGGATCTCTACATAAATCTATTAACCACACTCATCAAATGAGAGGAAAGTTTAGTTACAAACCGATCAAAATACATCAAACTCCCAATTGCAAACATGTGTTAAATGTTCTTTTTTCAGTACTTAGAGATTGATTAACAGACAACTTAAAATGTCTAGCCAATGAGATAGTAACGATTTACAAGATTTTTTAGAATAGGCTTCTTGTATACAAGTTTAAAGTTCCCTTTCAATTGATGTTTAAGCTAATCAGTTTCATGGATCTATATGTTATTGACATAAAGTAGTAAATAAGTGTGTGATTCCTTTTCCATATACTTGAAAGTAAAGAGTAAACACAATGATTTAACTTACGTCCAGTAAGCCACATGAGATTGTGAAGGAGTCAAAGTTAGTGCCTAAGTGATTGTTTAAGAAAATATAAAGATTTTTCCGACAAACTACTTTATTCTCAATCCTCATTTAATAAAACATGTTGGTTAATGCAAGTAAATAGTTTCCTCAAGTTCTCCATGCAAAAGACGTTGGCTTTGCATTGGTTGCTCTACATCATAGGTAACGGTTGAAACGAGAAAATTCAAATAAAAGTATGTTATACCACAAGAATAAAAAAGTTATTAATGATCTACTCTTTTGATTTGCGTAAAACACTTGACAACAAGCCTAGCTTTGACAGATTTACCAAAGGTCCAAAGTCCCCTCGACCCTGAAAATATTACTATTACTATATAAAATTGCTAATGATAAGACTTTTTAAAGGATTCTATCTATTTTGCTTGGTTAGAACCTTTTTGTTATTTTTATCTACTACATGTTTTTTTCCTCAATGGTTAAACACATAAAAAAGAAACGTTAGATTGTAATGATAATATGAATTATAGAAAATTATACAAATCCTTATAGTACGAGTCATTTGTGCACTTTAAATTATACTTTAAAAGTAATTCAGAGATGGATGCAACTGACAATAACACCATTAAATTGTTGTTTTCTTTTTTTTTTTTTTCTCTCCATGGCCATCATTTGGTATCATTCAATCCAAAACTAAATATTAGAACCCTCACACAGATATCAGCTTCTTAATAGAAGTAATGTTGTCAATATAAGAAAAGATCAACATTTTCTTTTCTTAAAGTTGAATGTTCAGATTCTCGCACATTATATATATTTCGATTAAAAAGAACACTATCAGAAGTTTTCTTAGAGCAATCCGCAAGAGAAGGAAAGAATTTCCTGGAAATTTTATGGTAGCCAGAAACGAATTTCTCTAAAAAATTTTAATTAGCGAAGAATGTCATAACATATAATTACAGATCTTGATCAACCCCCTCAAGTTGACAATCTCGCAATCACTTATTTCATACAAAAAAAATCTCTATAGATAATCACAACAAAACTTAGGTATTCAATGATTCCATAAGAAGAGAACACGGTGGCTTTCTCGTGCAAGAAAATATAGTGGTGTTATTCCATTCCGCATACCTTCTCACCTAGCTGAATCCAACAATCACCCTTCCATAAACTCGGCACTGGTGTCTTTTTCAAGGAACAACCTTCTTCCCTCCGCGTTTCCGCTGTATCTTCAACATATTAACCCGGATCCGAACCAGCTGTTTGAAATGTCTTAAACCGCTCAAGTTGATGGTGTTGATTTCATTGTATCTTGAAAAGATTCTTCAATTTCACGACAAGTCTCCACTCATCCGTGGACAAATCATCCTGTACGACAATCAATTTGTTGGCCAAAACAAAAAAAAAATAGTAATAATAATTCATTTGATCGAGCAAACGCTATTTAAGAGATGTTATTTCTCTCATATATCCAACGGTGTAAAACTACTTACCAGACCATGGTCGGTGGACTCGAGTTTCTCAATGAAAAAGAGGAAAAGAGAGAAGTAAACTAACCCGATAATTGGCTTTGAGAAGGTCAATGGACTTCCTTGATATATGGCTGACAAGTTCATCCTCCAAATCAAAATGTCTACCATACATCTTTTGTTGCTCCTCCGAAGAGTGCCCAACTATCTGTTGAAAGAATCCAAGGAAAGTTCAGTTACATACTGATTCAACACGGATGATTTTGCAAATTTGAGATGGCATCAGAGTAGAAGCAAAACTTTCTAATAAAAATCATAAGATTCCATCAGTCACATGGATGATGGAAACATATCAACTTGATCGGCAATCCCAACTTTAACCCCCCCCAAACTCCCTTTCAGACCAAAGAAAGGCTCTTATTGTAGAAAAATTTGAGATAGTAAAATGACAGCAACACTAGTAGAATAACAAAGGGCTACCTTAATGGCAATCTTCTGCCCTTTCTTTGCATAATCAACAGGTTTGTGATTATTTTCAATGGAAGCAATGCGACCAATGTCAATAAATTCTCTTTGAGGAATACAAATTGGTGTGCCAACCTGCAGCAATTGGTAAAACATCAAAAAGATTGAAACTACAGGTGATTTATCAAATCAAAGGTTATATTTTTCAACCTGCAGCAATGTTTGTAAATAATTCACTGACATTATATTACAAAGGAAAACTTTTTTAAAAGAATATAAAAAAAATACATGGTTTAAGGACAAGCGTGACAAGTCCCATGTTCTGAGTCAATTATCAAATATGCACCTATTATTCTCCATAACATTCCACCATTTCGTACAAAATAAATGAGAACTAAAACGATGGCATTGTAGGAAGTATCAATATAGGGATGGGGAAAACAGGAAAAGTATAACTAAGAGTCTCTTTTCATACCCCCTACAGATATTCAAATTCTAGATATATTACAAATGTAGTCCCTAACTTCCAAAATTAAAAATTACATTTAGTCCTCTTGACTTCGGATTTTTTTTATATTTACGGATCTACTAGACATTGAATTTATATGTATATCTAAGAAATCAATTAATTTTTAAATATTTCAAATTTCTCGAGGACCTATTGAACACAACATTGAATGTTTACTAACCTATCAGACACTTTAAAAAGTTTGGAGACTAAACTTGTAATTTAACTTTTATTTAGAAAATGGTAATAACACAACTTTATACACACAAGTGAACTTAAATAACAAGATGGTTCTAGAAGATGGGCACCACAACCTCACAAGAAAAAGAAACTAAAAAAACATAGGAAGAAATAAGATGACAGAATAAACAGATACTAATTAAAACTTCAGATTATCTTTTGCAGAAATCGTATGCAAATGACTTTGATATGGAAACTGTAACATCCATCGATAGTTACTTTTTTACAAGTGTCATCTATGACAGATTCAAAAGCATATGGTTGTACATCAACTAAATTATTCCTTATTCAAGAAAAAGATATGGTTGTTTGAAAGATATATGCAATTCTTAATCACATAAACGAAAATGAATTTAAAAAATAAATAAATAGAGTAACAAATAGAACGAAGTGTACTAGGTATGAAAGGTCATGTATCAGAAATAACTGCAAACATAAGGATGCTGTGCAAGTTAGATTCTTTTCTTTCTTTTATCACGTGAAAGATATTTGAGAGCCAACTGATCCGCATATATGCATCTACCAAAGCAAGAGATAATAAATTAAGCCAATAATTCAAATTTTAAAGGTGAAATAACATCGGAAACATTGAAGTTAACAGGAGAGATGAAAAGGAAATAAGTGTACCTTGGCAATGCCTTCAATCACATCGACCCCCAACACAATTGGATCCTTCTTGTTGAAAATGCAATTTGGTAGAATTTTGAGAACACAAGGAAAGACTGCTTCCTCAGCAGCTTCTTTCTTCTTTTCCTCCTTAAGATTATCAATATAGGCCTTGAATTGGTCGAACAAGTGATAAATGATATCAGCAATAAAAATCTTCACACCAAGCTCATCAGCAAGTTCTCGAGCTTCTGGGGTTACTTTAACATCGAAAGCCAAAATTGTGGCATATTCTTTTTTCTTCTCAAGCATTACACTAGCTTTCATGACATCTTTTTTATGAACGGGTCCTATACTTATTCCACTAACAGGAATGCTCACTGCCGGGGACTTCAAAAACTCCAATAATGCTTCCAAGGAACCAAGTGTGGATGCTTGAACACAGACTCCCTCACCAGTCTTGTCTATCCTGCTCAAGACTGACTTCATATCTTCCATAGCCGAATCCTTGATGTCTTCCAAGTCATCCTCAGGACCTACCACATGAAGACTGGTTCCAGCAATGGCATGCTCAAGACCCTATACAAATATTCAAAAGATATATACCAATGGGATTTCATTAAGATGATCCAACAAAAGCAATAATCAATCTCGTTAAAGTATGATGAGACCTATGAAGCATTAAAAAAACTCCAATTTTGGCCAATATTTCTACCTTCATTACATACTGGACAATGCAATATATATCCGGCTCTCTTCAATTAAATTAAAGGAGAGAGAGGGAGAAGAAGAAGAAAATTGGGCAAATGAACTCCCTAGAAGACATTTTTTTTTTTTTTTTTGACAAGTGAACGGGATAAGGTCTCAGGCTCTAGATCAAATTGGAACGCACAAGGTCAAATGTCAGACTGGAAGAATGAAAAATGCTACAATATCAAATTCGATACATCTTTGAGTGCCTAAGAAGCACGGACATGGACACAAGATATGAACTTGACCTGATATGCTGGAACACCTCTTTTAATAGAATATGCGTGTATATGTTGACATATTAATACTTATTTATAGATAAAACATGTAATTTACCATAAAAACAAAATATATTTCACTGAAAACATACAATAGGGTTGGGTCAGTTAAGCATATTCAAAAACTAGAAAATATAGAAGGATTTAGTTGGCTAAAGCTATAGGAAGAAAATGACATCTTAATACTATACTATATGAATGATCAATAAACTAGGAATTTTAGGTTAAATTTGTTCCGATCTATGTGCAAGCCGTGTCGAAAATTAGAAAATATATATATATATATATATACACACAATTTAGATATGTTTTTGGCATATCAAACACATGTCAAAACATATCCATTTCCAACACATCTCCATACTTCCTAGCTTTAGAACTCAAGGGCATAGTAGTACAACCTATAGAACATATCCTATTCAAATAAGGTTGTCTTTGTGCTTCCTAGATAAGCGTGGAAAATGAATGTGAATTATGAAAATATCATCAAATCGACGCAAGGGAGGATGATTATGTACTTTTACAAAGATGGTCAGTTGGGGGTTAATAAAATGTTTCAAAAGGGAGCTGACCCCATCATTATTTTGTAGCAACAATCAAAAGTCAAAAAATTGATAGATCTCTAATCCAACCCATCTTGGAGATCAGAAAGTACAAGACAACTTTGGAATCGTACAGTGCATGAAATAGATTAATAAACTTTGAACGAAAATGTAGTATCTACTTGTTGTGAGGTCTGGGATGGTGCAAATAGCCCAGCATTTAGGTTTCAGCCCAATCAGATGGCTGAAGATTTTTTTTTTCCTTAAATAGAATCAACAACAGAAAAAATGAAAGAATACAAGGGCATACAAAAAACAAGCCCATGAAACACGCTTACTAAAGGAAGGGGTTTTAAGGATGGCTCACGAAATTTTGGAAACAAATGGATTGGTCAGTCCAATCCATTAATTGCAGGATAGATTCCTTGCATCTTTGAATACAACAAATATTGGACCTCATAGGAAGGTGTAGACGTCTTGACCATTTGACTCATAGGAAGGAGTTGTTATCTTAACCACTGAGCTATGCTTAAAATAGTTATTTCATAGTACCAGTTGGTCAAAAGAGTCAACAAAAGAAAGGAAGGGCTGCTTTCTTTGGGATGTTAGGGTGTAGCACCATTTTGTGAATGTTATGGGAGAGAGAAATAACAAAATGTTTAGAGGGTTAGAGAGGGACCCTAGTGATGTTTGGTCCTCAGTGAAATTTTATGTTTCTCATTAGGCTTCGATTTCAAATTTCACATTAGGCTTCGATTTCAAAGACCTTGTGTAACTACTCTTTAGGGCGGGGGACATGCTCCATTCAAAACTGGTGGAAGCCTTGGACCACTTGTTTCTCCTTTGCACTTTTGCATATAAGGCCTTGAACTTTATATTCAAGAAGATGGGTTCGTTGACATGTTTTCCTCGAAGAATTGACGATTGGCTCCTCAAAGGTCTCAATAGTTGGAATTTGATGCGCAAAGCTAGGATTTTGGGTAATTGTGCCACTAAAGCATTGTTGCAACACTTATGGACCGAAAGAACAGAAAGCTTGAAAAATCCCTTCAGTTAGACTCCGCTTTTGTAATCTTGTACAAATACGGCTTCTTGGTAGGGCCTCTTAACGTTCAAAATTATTGTGTAACTGCAGCATCTTGATGATTATTAATGACTAGAAAGCTCCTCATGTGATTAGCTTGCTCGGAAATGCTATTAAGAAAACCCTAAAAAAAAAAGCTCCTTCGAATACCTAGTGGAATGGTTGTAACATGATGCAAAAATTGAGAAAGAAAATGCTATATGTAGAATAGTGTAGAAAAGAGCAAGTGGTTGACATCTTAAAGGAGATATCATAACAGAGAAGAAAATGGATTATTGACGCCTGAAGACAGACATTGAAGAATTGAAGCCAAACTGAATTGGAAGAAGTGATTTTTCAAGAAAATAAGATAACTTTCTAAATTTGCAAAATCAAAGGGTTGAGAAAAGGTGATGAGAATCCAAACTAAATTAATGGCTCCAAGGAGAAGATCCAGTTGTTTATCTGATTGGTGGCTGTGGATGGGAGAAACTTGGTAGAATATGGGGAAATGGAAGGAAAAAAATTTTAGATTCCACTCAAAATCTGATTATTTTTAGCACGATTTCATCCATCATAATTAAAAATGCAAACTCCTTAGCGCAAATATCATCCAAGATTCCAAATGTGTAGATATATGGGGGAAAAACATAAATTTAAACAAATGTGCCCTGTCAGTCTCTAAGTTGTGCCCTAGTTTTTTTTTAATGAATAATCATAGTGTCCAGGTCAAAATTCATACTTCTTGATGGTAAAATAAAAAATTATATCTCTAGATTGATAGTTATGACCAATCACCTGTCCAGTTATTTTTATTCCCTGAGCAGCCTTGATTTCCTTATGATGCAGATATGTTCCCTGAAAATTATACAACCACCAACATCATCAGCTATTCATTGCAACACTTGCATATAAATGTGGTAGTGCTTCAAGGATTTCATATTCATACAGGCCACAAAAACACTCGGTCATTCAAGTCAGTGGACAGAAATTTCCAGGCCAATAAAATGCAAGATACTGTCAAATACTAACCACTAAGAAATACTGACTACATTCCCTCTACCAACCAACAACACCCCCCCCCCCCCCTAAAGGCAGACTCTCTAACGTTTCTTTTTCCAGGTTCTGCAGTAGTGACCATATTGATCTAAACAAGGTTACTAATAGACTTGTTTTCCTACACTTGAATTATATTGTTTCCTACCTACAGAGCAATAATTCTGCAAATTCCTCAACCAGTTTAGTAGTAATCTCTCATTCCAATAAGAATGTATGACTAAGAGTTTCAGAAGGATGCAAGGACTCTGCTATTCTGAAAAGAAACAAATGTTATAGAAAACAAAAAGATATTTCTCGGCCTTATCAATCGCGACAATATTTGATTCTAAAATTATTTTCCTCCAAGCTAGCTTGGAAACAAAATCCAAATTTCCGTGGAAAGGGGTCACTTGCAAACTTCAAATTATTAAATTTAACTCAGAAACCAATTTCAAACATATTTATATGCCATAGAAGTGAAAGGAATCATAATCTGCCAATCTGGAATGAAGAATTAAAAAATATATACAGACTACATTCTGTTACTGAGCAGAAGAGAACAATTCTCCCCAACAGTTAGGCTTAAGATCCTATCTTTCCTCTCACTATTGTCTCCCCCATATTTTCAACCGTTGGCTACTAATTCCCATGCACTAACTTAAGCTTGCACTAGTTATTCTGTAAATGACTCATAAAATAACCAAATCTCAATACAGATAAGAACCAAAAATTAATAGATTAACAAGATTACATATTACCGTTAATTTTTCTCATCTTTTATAAGCAAGATCAATCATCTAAAGCTATACGAACAAAAGAATCTAAAAGAAGTCATACCTTCACCCGGAGTTCCTTCATTGGATGGGGCGTCAATAGGGCTCGAATAGTAGTAACAATTGGGCCCTATATCGAGATAATTCCATAAGTTTATTTAAGACCCCCTAACTCTAAACAAAAAAGGGAATTCTGTAACTATATCAGTGCTTGCCTGCATCCCACAAACAACGATTTGATCTCCTTCATGCAGCACACCATTAACCAATATGACATCAATAGTTGTTCCATGGCCTTCAACAACCTTGACCTCCAAGACCGTACACTGTTGATGCACAATCAGAATATGGTCACCTTTGAAATTCTATATGTATATACATTATCATAGAAAAACAATAATAAGAAGCCACAGCAAATTAGCACCTGCACTTCATCACTATATGTAAGTTTCTTCGTCATAGTTTTCTGGGCCCACTGCACCAATAACAGTAACATGTCTGGAATACCTTCACCACTAACATATTCAGCAACAAGCTATTAGAGAACTTGCAAAAAAATGTTGAATGCTTAGAGAAGTCAAAACAACAATATGAACAAGCATGTAAAACTTACGTAACAGCACTAGTAGGTACTATACTGAAAGTCTCCCCCATTTCTTTATTTTTATAATACAGCTCCGTATTCAATCCCTGCTCCTTAAATTGAGTAATAATCTGTTGACCAAGGAGGAAATAATCAATCAACGTCCATATTAAACTGTGATATAAAAATACAACTAAAAAATCGATAATTTATATAACCTGAATAAGCCTCATATTGAACTCATTCTGCACATCCTTGGACTGCTGCTTCATTGTTTTGAGTATTGGCGCATTACGGATTGTTTTCCACCCATAAAGTCTGTCAACCTTGAAAGTTGGATAACTTCTTTTGGGTCAGAAACAGATATCTCATCTATCGGAATATACAAAACGAGTGGAAATAATACAAGAATAGGGAATAGACATCATTTAAACAAATATCAAGTGCAATTGCAAATGAATAATAGCTACCTTATTCAGAGCAACAATAAATTCTGTGTTTCTCATCCTCAAGAGGTTAAGAGATTCTATTGTTTGTGGCTCTAGGCCATGCATGATGTCAACAACCAAAATTGCAAGATCACATAAGCCCGAACCACGAGAACGTAAATTTGTGAACGACTCGTGCCCAGGGGTATCAATAATAAGTAGGCCAGGAACCTTCAGCTTTGCATCAGCTTTCAATTCCCTAGTTCTTTCCCGAATGTTCTCAGCAGGAAAATATGTTGCCCCAATCTGCTGAGTAATTCCTCCCGCCTCTCCCTCTTGAACATTTGTACCACGGATACAGTCCAGTAGCTTGGTTTTACCGGTATCTACATGACCCATAATACAACAGATGGGTGAGCGAAGATTTTCTTCCTGTTGTACAGGAGTAGCATCTGGAATTGAAGCTTTTTTCTTAACAGCATCATCTTTTCCCTTTCCCTTGTCCGCAACCTCAACCTCATGCTGCTTCTTTTTGTTATCAATATCTTGAGACTTTACAGGCTGAGAAGGTAAACCTTTTTGAACAGGGGCAGCTAGCTTGGCGCCTATAAATGCAAGTTTTATTAAACAGAAGAATCAAATTTCAACCTTCAAATTTGAAAATAGAAAGAAAATACTAACCCAGGAGGTAACACCATAATATAACCAAACAGAATATAATAAAAAAGAAACAAACAAATAAAATATTCCTTTTAGGACATTATAACATACTGGAAGCTTACAAAGAATCCTTCTCTTTTAAGTCTATGCTAAAACTTCACACAATACCTCATGACATATCAGAAAGATAATTGGATAGAATTAAAGGAGAAAAGAAAAAAAAGAGAAAAAAACACTCATTGTTCCCTTGTTGGATATATTCTTTGTAGTCGGGCATCTAATTAGTAATCATTTAAGCAATAATTTGTGAAGGGAGAGAAAAAGCACTCACAGGATAAAACAAGAATAAAAAACTGACTCAAAAAATCTATATATAAAAACAACCATTGTCACTGAATGTAATTGTTCCTCTCTATCCAAAGGGGCCCTAGGAAAGGACAAACTAAATTCTAATAAAGAATTTCCTGATCTTTTCTGAAGTGGTGCTGCCACTAAAGGGCAGAAATGCTCTCATATTGGTCTAAAGGAGGTATGCCAACTGAAGGAAGATAGTAGATATTCCAAAATCTACTCGCAAAATCATATTATATAAATAAACACCCTCGATTCTTGTCTCCTTAGAACTCAAGGATACAGTCGTATAACCTATAGAACAAATCCTATTCAAGTAAGGTCGTTATAAATAAACGACTTCGAGATTCAGGGTTCTTTACATAACACACCAGTCGGCCTTTTGGCAACTATAGAATGGAAGAACTTGATGCACTTTTCTCTTGCAACTCAGTGAAGGTGGAGGTGGGGGGGGCTAGTATTCCATTAAGAGAGAAACAAAGTAAGAGAACAAGGCAGTCTCAAAAGAAGGAATTGCAAAACTTCCAATTGGTACAATAGAAAAGAAGAATAACCTCCCTCTCTCTCTCTCTTTTCTTACAAGTCACTTTTTTTCTTTCTAGTAATTGTTTGGATTTGCACATAACATTTACTCCTTCCCTTTGGTTTTCATGCACTCAATTTTTCTTTTTTCCCCCTTCATGATGAAAACCCATATTCTCATTGAGAAAAATGAAAGACCACACAAAGGCATACAAAAACGAAAGAGCAAGGAGAAAAATTAACACAAAATGGATTTCTAATCTTACAAAATAAGATCTAATGTGTAATTCAAGAAACTCTATTGACGGTGGACACTAATAGAAAAATCAACAAAGACTTACTGACAACTGACAAGACGAGAGTAACCAGTAAAAAATCATAAGATGCAGGAACAAATTCCTAAGTCTGCATGCATAAGGTAAACTATGGAACTTCCAAAAAGAAACATTTGATTGTATCATCAAAGTGGAAGTGATCTAAAGCTCCCAATAAACTAGTTCTAATCATTTTACATTTTTTTAATTAATGCTAAATTGGTCTGAGTAACCTGGATGCATTCAAATGTTGAATTTATATTATTGACCTAACCTGTGCCATTCTTTCTATCTTTTTTCATGTCATTCTCAGGTTCTGATTCAAGCTCCTCATCAGCAAAGGAACTTTTTAAGGAAAGATCAACAACAGCATCATCCCAACTCTTTGCATCCCATTCATCCTCATCCTCGTCTTCTTGAATTTCATTATCTTCTGTAGCCTCAATAACATCTGATTTTTCCTCCACATGCATCAACTCAACAGCTTCAACCTTCTCTGACTCCAATATTTCTGTCTCTGCCACATCTTTTTCTTGTATTTTTTCTTCTACATGTCCCACGGCCTTAGTTTGTGCATTGCCATTTGGCTGATGATGAGCTGGTTTTGCCTTCTTTGTCTGGTATTTTGGCCGTTTAGCTGGTGCACTAGGGTCAGATGTAGAAAGAGGTAAACCTCCCGCACTTGACAATATCTGGTTCCTCATTGCCTCCAACCTCCGTTGTTCTTCCTTTTGTTTACCTGTTAACAGTTTGCCTTCCTGTTTCTTTCTTAAAAGCTTCTCTTTTTCTCTTTCCTTTTTCCTACGCTTAGCCTCCTCAGCTTGCCTTTCAAGTTCTTCTAGCCTAAGTCTCTCTTCTTCTTCCTTTCTCAATCTCTCTTCCTCCTCCCTTTTCCTACGCTCTTCTTCTTCTTTCCTTCTAGCCATTGCTTCCTGCATCTCCCTAACATGCTTTGGCACTTTCTTCTCTGGCACTTTACTCTTTGCAGCACCTTTTTTGGGTTCTATAATTTCAGTATTTACCTCCTCAATTTTTTCATCGTTCCCTTCAGCAGCTGCAGCAGCAGCAGCAGCCTTTTTTTCTTTTTCCTTCTCCTTCTTCTTTTTCTTCTTCCTTGCTGCAGCCGATTCTGTGCTCTCTTCTTCAGCTTCCTTTTCAGGAGGAGCTACAAGCTCAGGTGGATTCTCAACTTTGGCCTCCTGAGAAGAAAGAGGAGGGTCTGCTGGTTTTGATATGGTAGGCCCTTCACCTAGCTCAGCAAGAATCTTATCCAAATCATCTTCTTCTTGAGCAGTCCTTCCGCTCTTCTTCTTTTTCTTTTTATTTTTTGAAGTTTCCACCACCCCTTCCATCTTGGAAGCATTAGATAAATCAGAATCAAGATTGCTACTTACTGTATTAAGTATTTCAGGTACGACTACATCTTTAACTTCATTGCCCTGCGCATTTTCATCACTTAATGCAGTAAAAGTACTGCTGCTTTTCTTCTTAGAGGACTTTTTCTTACCAGAAAATGCAATAACATTGACATCGTCTTCACCATCATTGTCTAATTTATTTGGCTCTGAAATAGAAACACCACCATCATTCTCCTCATCTGCTAATGCTGCACTAAACGAATTTCCACTCTTCTTTGAAGCCTTAGCTGACTTCTTTTTCTTACCAGAGAAACTAATGGATGCAACATCTTCATCCTCATCTTTATCATCATCTCTGTCCTCGTCCTCATAGTCAAGACCACTAAAAGCTGTAAATGCACTCCCGGCCTTCTTGCCACCTTTTGATGACTTCTTCTTACCTGTAAATGCAATAACAGGCTCGTCATCAATATCTTCATCAACCCTGATCTCATTATCATTTACATCCTCATCTTTCTCATCATCGAGGGCACTGAATGCTGACACCGCAGAAAAACCACTCTTCTTTGAAGACTTGGACGACTTCTTCTTACCTGAAAACTTGATCGCAGAATCTACCTCTTCGTCATCGTCCTTTTCTGCAGTCAAGACAGATCCATCGTCTTCATCAGCACCATCCATTCCCTCCTCTTCAAGCAAACCAAAACTGGATGCAGTAAAAGCACTGCTACTTCCACCCTTCTTGGTCTTTCCCTTCTTCTTCCCGGTAATAACAATTTCTGAAACACCATCCACATCGTCATCATCGTCATCCTCTTTAAGTTGTGAAGCTTTTGAATTGCCCTTCTTACCCTTCTTCTTCCCAGTTATCACGACCTTCTCCTCCTGAACTTGGGCTTCTTCAGACAACTCGGTTCCAATGGAGTACTCATCGTCGTCTACTGCAAATGTCTTTTTCTTCGACTTCCCACCACCATGGGCTGCCGCAGGGGCGCTGTCATCATCCCTTGCGGTAGGCTTCTTTCGACCCATAGGAATATCGGCAAATTGAAACCCTTAACAACCAGCAATAGCACCCCAAAAATCCTATCTGCAAATTGATTGTCATAAATTAGACCCATCAACACCAATCGACTACGTAATCAGATCTCTCTTCAACAGAAAAAATCCCATAGAAAAACAAAAAGAAACAAAAGAATATAGAACATATATCAAAACAAATAACATCATAGCCCAGAAAAACGACAATGAACCTTAGAAGAGATGAAGCGTATCCGGAGAGAAAACAAAGAAGTCAGCTAGTGAAGACAGAGAGATTTGTGCGAAGCTACGGGTTCGGATTGGGAATCTGGGAGAGGTTTGTCGAGCTTGTACAAAATCACATAACAAAGCTGGCGATTGAAATTCAGTCCGATTGGAAATTCTAAAAATCCGTTTAAAGCAAGTCCGATTGGGCAGGAATTCAAATTAAAAAAATGACCCAATTTAATATTCGCCCTAATTGGAGGTCGTTTAATCCAAAAAGAAACAAATAAAAGAAATAAGATTCGATCACGGCGGCCAGCGACAGAGAAATGGAGGGGCTGCGACCGAGAGATAGGGTTGGAGTGACGCCGTGAAGTTGAAGCAGAGAGAGAAGAAAGAAAAGTGGCGATGGAGGGGTTGCCGGCTAGCAGCAGCGGCAGAAGAATAAACGCCGGTGACTTGAGGTGCGGCTGCGGTATATATGAGAGCGAGAAACAGAAAAGAGAGGAAATTGCAGAGGAAGGAAGGAGGCTAGGGTTTAGTTTTTTTTTCTATTATATAATATGTATTGGAAAAGAAAGCGGGACGGTATATAAATATGATAAAATGATAACAAAGGTCTTTTATTTTACTCTTAATCCTATATGTTTGAATTTTGTGTTAATTTAGTTCTGAATTATACAAAAACACACGCAACTTTTGAACTAATTGGGTTAAGAGTAGTTTTTGAACTTTAAAAAAATTTAAAAATATCTTTAAACTTTTAAAAAAAGTTCAAAAATACTCTTATTGTTAGTTCTAAATTGAACGTATTTTGAAAAATACCTAAATTTTCAAAAGTTACAATAATATTCTTAAACTTGAAAATAAAGTTCAAAAATACCCTTATCATCAGTATATGAACGGGAACCGTTTACCCTCTTACTTTTTTATTTTCCCTCTTTTTTCTCTCATCTCTTTTTCAATGCTCTCTTACTCCCCTTGTTAACATTTGACATTTGTTTATCTGGAACTAAGTAAAATAAATGGTTGTTTTCAAATATATAAAAATGAGCCAACATATTTACAAATATAACAAAATGTCACTGTCTATTACTGACAGATAGTGATATTTTGTTATATTTAAAATTAATTACCTCGAACTATTTGAAATTATATTCTCGATTTTTGGAGTTCAATATTGAATTAAATGTGATAAGATAACTAAGTTTATATTTAGTGGTTTGGATTTTTAGATCATTTTTGTGGGAAGCTGAGAGGTTAAAGGGGAAAAGGAAAAGGGAAAAATAATATATATGTATATTGGGTGTTGACTAGTCAAATTAGGGTGTAACTTAATCTTTATATATATATATATATATATATATATAGACTTAAGGTTAAAAAAAATAAAAGAAATTTAGTTTTTCCCTCTACTCTACGCCTGCAGCCGTGAATCCCCCCCCCCCCCAATCCACAAAATGTTCTTCTCTTCACTCGCAATCGTGCACAACCCTCAGCTCTTAGATCTGCCACCCACACGAGAAGCTCCAAATATGTCTATCCCGCATTGCTCTGACCATGCTAGTCGCGAGTTCTCTCAGCTGTGACCCAACGCCGCTCGTTCCATCGGAGTTTTAGATCGCGTCGTGATCCAACCGTAGCCCACCGATCTCCAGCCGCAATCTTCAACCCCCTCATTCACCTGTTAGCGCCGTCGTTGGAGTCTAGCCGCCAAATCTGAAGTTGTACCACTGTCCACAATCGTCCGTAGCCAGCGCTCAGCGTAGTCGTTCGTGTGGGTTTTTGTCGGGTCATCCGTTCGTTGCAACATCCGCCGTTTGGGCCGCCGCACTCATCCATCGCTGGTCACTGCCACTAAGTCATCGCTTTACATTGCCAGATTTTTAGAGTTCGATGTGTTCTGGTGAGTTGATGAGATTTCATTTGGTTGTTTTCGATTTACTGGTATGTGGTTAGTTTAATTGAGTTTCAAGTGTGTCCATGGCAGGTTAGTCTAATTTCAGTTTTCTCATGCCGCCCTGATCATAGATTTAATGTTTTGGAAGAATTCAAAGAATTTTGAAGATATTTCCAGCAATGTTGGGTCCACATCGATGAGTTTTGTTAGGTTATAGTTTAATGGTAGATTACCCATTAAGCTTTGCGTTGGTTTAAGTTTGTTACTCACAATGCTTGTGTTAGATTGGAGCTTTAAAGTACTTTGAGGCATTGTTTAGAAGCCTTGGGTTTTTGTAGGTTATCTTAAGTTTAATTGTTGAGAATTTAGTCATTGTCTTATTGGTGATTTGTGCATAAGATGGACTATTTGGTGGACGTCTTTGAGTGAAATCTTGGATTGATCTTGTTTTGACCTCCATTTGGATAAGTGGTTTAAGGATAGTTGAGGTAAAGTATGTTGAAAATTTATGCTTTATGGGATGAAACTGATTATGGCTTATGTTTTAGGCTTTGGATTGAGAAGTTTGATAAACGAAGGGACGAAATCGTTTGAATTTACTCTAAGGTAAGTGATTTACTACTACTTCGCACTCGAACCCAAGTTGATGTTAAGACTGTGATTGCACTGAAAGCATGATTCTATTTTGATGGGTTGAATTGCTATGACTTGCTTTGGTTGGACTATTGAGGATGTTCTGGAAACTTATGTTTATTTTATGGAAAATATGATATTATGTGAATGATTTGCTATGTTTGAATGATGGATGGACTGTTGAGACTGTTCTGGAAACTCTTGAGTGAGTATGTTATAGGATTATGATTACATACTTATGACTATGTTAAACTGATGGTGACTGTTAGCATTCGTAACGAGTTGTGTACATCCCTTGTGTATGTTTTGGCGTCTTTATGGGATTGCCGTCTATATTTATGATTTTTATTTTTTACTCTTCGGAGACATTACCTATGAAAGTGTGCCTTCAGGTTCGCCTCTTATCCTATGTTTATGCCTATGTCGAGATGCACACATTTGTCTTGTTAGGAAGACTAACCTATACACCTAGTGGGTCTAGTAGTGGGTCGTTTACTGAGTATTTTTATACTCAATCTTTTCTCTATAGGTTTTTTTTTCAGGTAGAGATAAAGATCTACCGGTGAATGACAAGAGGAATCTGTGATAGAGCCATTGAGACTTGACATCGCTTCTGCACATGATTTTCTCAAAGTGTTATGTTTTGTTTTAGAATTAAATATTTAAATTATTCGATTGTTTTAGTTAGTTATTTATTTAATTTATTGGTACCCCGAAGAGTATTTTTATTTTATTTTATTATTTTAGAGCTTTATTTAATGAAAAAAGTTTTATTTCTTTTATTGAATTTTTCTTCTAGAAATATGTCTTCAAGCTTATGCATGCATGTAGTGGCGTCCTTGAAGTATATTAGAAAGTTGGGTCGTTACACAAGGCCTAAGCGTGGGCTGGTTAGTAAGGGTTGAGGGTGATGCCCATGCGATGAGTGTTACCCATGTGTTAGTTTGAGTAGGCGTTGGAGTAAGACGTTGAGGTTAGGAGAGGTAGTGGCCACACGCAGCAATGTGTGAGGTGTAGGTCATACAGGCTGAGGCAGGAACATGCGCATGTGTTGGCCAAACGTAGGGCGTGCGTGCTAGTGCGCCATGCGATGATGAGGAAATGAAGGAGTTCAGCCTTGCATTGGTGAGGAAGTGAAAATTTTCAGCCTAAACATCCACCTTAGTGGGCCAACTATTGTGGTTAGGAGAATAAATCCCACTTAGTGGGCTAGTTGTCACCTTAAGCTTGTTGATGAAGCATGCAACCTCAAGTATAAAAAGGGGGTAGAAGAAGGCTCTCGGTTTGGCCTTTCTACTTATGCTAAGGGATGAATTCTTGAGCTAACTTAAAGATTGAAGAGTTTTGATGAAGACCTAAGGCTATCGGAAGAAATCTCCCATGAATTCGAGCTGAAATCTGAAGTTTCCCTAAGTGGTTCAAGCTCTCTGGTAATCTTGAGCAAGGTGGGAAGATTGAAGGTTTCCAGATTGAATAGAAGGAATCTGAAGCTTAAATTTTAAAGTAAGAGAGTTAACACATTTATAAACAAGTTTGTAGAAGGAAGTTTTCTAAAATAATGTATGAAAAATGAGTTATTCGAGCCTAAATTTGAAATTGGGAATTTTGGGTTTAAACAAGCAGGGAGTTGCTTCTGTTGAGCAAGCAAGCAACTCATTGGCCGGGCGGAGGCACTGGCAGACACGCGTGCAAGGGCAAGGTTAGGCACAAGGGTTGTGCTGTGAGGCGTGGGTCATTGTTGTAGTGTGCGAGGAAGTGAGCACATGGCTGCATTGGTTCTATGAGCACTGACGCATAGGTGGGACGTGCAGCACATTGGCGTTGGGAGTGTGTCATAGCACAAAGGACAAGTTCTTGTGGCCGCATAGCCTAGCAACTTGACTCAAGGTACCTTCCAAGTGTGGAATGCATTAGCAGATATGTGTTGAAAAGGGAGATTGATGCTGTAGGCTTAATGTTAAGCTTGTTCTTGTAAGTTAGGCTCATTAGGGAGCTAGTGGCATTAATCAAAAGTGTTTGTCATTTTCACAGGAAAAACGCCAATAGGGAAAGCCTACCAACCGTGAGAAGAACACCCAAGACAGTGAGTTACAAATTCAAGTGTTTTTCCAAATGCTTGATGAATGCATGTTTACTTAAAAGTAGTTTTATACTTGCTTTTATTTCTAGTAAAATGAGAAAGCTTTCCAAGCAAACTAGTTTCCAAAGGTTCTCTATAACGCATGCTCAAGTACAAAAGGATTTTATGAAGGCATGATTTAAGTCTTTTCCACCCTTTGTGTTTCATGAAGCATGCATTAGTGTTAGATCTTTACGTGATGTCAATTACTTGTGAAGGAAACATTTCAGCAAATGATTCTAGCTTACCTATGCTTTCAAAGTATATGCTTTTATTGCAAGAGTAAGTTTTATGATGCTTTGATGATATACCCAATATTGAAGGACTTTGAGAAGGTATCCGAGCCCTAGTACCTAAGATATAACAGTATTCAGTTATTGCCATGTGCACATAGGTAGAGTTGACGTTGGTTGTATTGAGATTACTCTACACCAACTAAGGATTGACGTTAAGGGTTGAGGAAAAGGGTTCTCTCTCAACTAAGGATTCTGTTGTTTTAATGAGTTTTAGTAGTTTTAATTCTAAAAGTTTTAAGTATGAGTTTGTTTGGTATTCAATACATATGTTTTTAAAGAGTCACTCACTGTACTAGTAGCTCATGTTTTCAAATGTTTTCTTTTTTCCCAGGTAGTGGTTAACTCTCCAGAGGATAGTTGTGTTGTAGCCCTGCCACTCAAAGTACAAGTTAAAGCTTGAAGAAGGAAAAGAAGAACTAGGTGGATATCTTGGTTATGTCTGTACCAATGTCATGTACATATTTAGGGACTAGTAAGGAAGTGATAGGACCTACTAGGTTTTGTATATGTAAATGTGTTATGCATGCACTATGTGTTGAACCCTTGTCTGTTCAGTTGTTATGGTTTGATGTTGAAAGTTGTAGGTGAAGAAAATCGGAAGCGATGATTTCCATGAGCAGCGGAACAAGACTATTCCAAATTACAATCATGAATAAACATATATTTACAGTCGACTTCAAAACAAACGGTTATGCGATTCATACAGAAATTACAGCATGTAACATACAAAGGAACAAAGAGTCAAACTCTACGCACATAGGCAGAAGCTTCTCCACGCTCTGTTGTGCGACCGCTAATCGAACAATAGCAACCACGAGTGCTCGATCTACACGACCGCAACACAGCACGAACACCGTACGAACACTTCGCACTCGTCCTCAACGATCTCCTCAGTCACGAACTCCACTGCAACATGAACGGCCTCCACAACACCACGAACGGCCTCCAAAAAACCTCGACGGTGTCAGATTGAGTCTGACACCACCAATAAGACGACCTTGGTATTCTCGGTGTGAGAATCCAGAGGGTGGGCTCTGTTCGGACTTGGTATGAGGCAGACGAACGGAGGAAACAACACACGACTGGTGTAAGTGGGAGATGGCGGAGACCTATTGTATAGGTCAATGCCCAATCGTTTAGATAAAGCTATGTGATTATCTAGCAAAAGCTATGTGATCGTTTAGCTCTATTGTTACCGCAACACATCACGAACACTTCCTCTTCATCCTCAATGATCTCCTCGGTCACGAACTCTTCCGCAACACGAACGACCTCTACAGCACCACGAACGGCCTCCAGAAAACCTCGACGGTGTCGAGTTGAGTCTAACACCACCAACAAGGCGACCTTGGTATTCTCGATGTGAGAATCTAGAGGGTGGGCTCTGTTCGGACTTGGTATGAGGCAGACAAACGGAGGAAACAACAATCGCGTATACGACTGGGCAAGTGGGAGATGGCGGAGACCTATCGTATAGATCGATGTCCAATCGTTTAGATAAAGCTATGTGGTCGTCTAGCAAAAGCTATGTGATTGTTTAGCTCGGTCTGTCGCGTACAGACTCTATACGATTGTTTACCTTGAGCCAGTGATAATTTAGTAAACATTGCACGATTGTTTAACTCGCACCTGCACGACCGTTTAGCTCGCCCAACCGTCGTTTAGTAAATTCGTATTTACTTGACAACTTTCGTGAGTTTCTTTGCGCTGAGAGAAAACTCAAAATACTTTTTCAAACTTTTGTAAAAAAACTTATTTTCAAAATAGGAAACCACTTTCCTTTTAAACTCACGGTTACCATGATCCAATAACCACCCACTACTTTGGTTATTTAAAAGAAAAATAATTAATTATCCAATAATTAATATTATTATAAACATAATTGATAACCAACTTATCATACTATATTTATAACCTATAGTTTTAATATTTCATCTCATGAAACATGTAAACCACAGTTCTTTTTCTATTCCATGGTACTTAATGTAAATCTCATTTACATCAACCCTCTATTAGATGTATCTCATACATCATACTGATTATATCATATATAATCAAAATACCTATTGTCAATTTGAACATTTCAAATCAACACCAAGAACTGATCCTCAACAGAATCCAAGCTACCAAGGGGACCTCATGGACGTAGCTCCGAAGCTCCAACGGACATGAATAACTGACTAAACTCTTTAGTCACGGAATCCACCATCCGTTAATTGTCAGGCACTTCACTAAAGACCGACAACTGAACCCTCCTTACTACAGATATATTATGTGTCCATCTTAACCAATCAGCAGTACGACAACCCTTCACAAATCGCTCGTAAGTACAGCTGGGCCAATAACCATTATGCCCCTGTAGTTACATCTGTCTCCTTAAGTACCACTGATCCCTCTAATGAACATAAATCATAGTCTTACTATGACTGAGTCTTCTCTTCCAAAGAGAAGTTGTGGCCACTATGTTCAAGCCCCGAAATCAGCCCTTAAGAGAGCAATCTCTCTACTTATCTCTGCTTTGGGAAAGAAGTGAATTTCCATCTTATGGATTGAGTTCCCAGCTTCTAGATCAGGCAAGTCCCCAAAAAGGTAGGCATGTTGAGTTGTCAATCTGGCCACTCTCACCCATACTAATCAAAGGACCGCCTTCAAAGGCAGAAGTTCCCAAAACACTCAGGATTGAGGTCGTGTCATCTATGGTCATTTAGGTGAGATGTAAGTCTCTAGTATCAATGGCGTTATATACAGAGTCTAATCATCTTGTGGTCCAGGTCTTATACAAACTCTTTGTATAGGACACCCTCGCTCCACGTCTCCACACAAATGGTCCGGATCTACCATCTGTAGTAGTTTACAACACTTACAATCCTCTACAAAGTGGGTCGTATCCGTAGTGTCACCAGGATCAGGTATCCCACCTTAATCCTTATACTACAAACCGATTTAGGTTATCACTTAAGGCATGATCCACTTGTATATCACATATACATGCTTAAGTTTACATAAGATAACCAATGAGCGTTGTTTATTATATATGAGTAAATGCCATAATTAAATAACACTTATTTTATTTTATTCATTAAACAATGTGTATCTTTACAAAACAACGAGACTCCGGGAGAATTAGGACACTAATCCCAACAATCTCACACTTGTCCTAATGACTCGGGAGATTAATGTACAATACAATATAAAAATGTACAATATACAATAAACTAGGGCATACCCCAGTATCATCTCCCACTTGCCCTAGGCAAGATGTCGCATGCCTCGCAGACCCAGACGCTCCAGGTGACCCTTGAACACTTTAGCCGTGAGGGCCTTTGTAAAGGGATCAGCAACGTTGTGCTCCCATGCGATCTGCTTGACTATCACATCACCGCGACGCACAATCTCCCTGATCAGGTGATATTTTCGTTCTATGTGCTTACCTCGACGATGACTCCGAGGCTCTTTCGAATTTGTCACAGCCCCGCTGTTATCATAGTATAGTGTGATCGACAAATCCATATTTGGAACAACGTCAAAATCTGTAAGGAACTTCCTCAGCTAAACAGCCTCTTTAGTTGCTTCACAAGCCGCTACGTATTCAGCTTCCATAGTAGAGTCTGCAATGTATCCTTGCTTGATGCTTTGCCAAACTACAACCCCTCCATTTAGAGTAAACACTGACCCCGATGTCGATTTGCGAGAATCTCGATCGGTCTGAAAGTTAGAATCTGTGTATTTTGTAAGGATCAGATCCTTATCTCCTTACACAAGCATGTAGTCCCTCGTTCTCCAAAATGTCGGGCTGGATGGATCTAAGGAAAAAGCGCGAACTTGTCTCTGTATGGAAATCACTAAAAAAAGAGGGTTAACCATCGGTTCATTGGATTTCGGGCTGGATGGATCCAGTGCATAGTCTGTAGGGGGTCTTGATTATCAACAAAATTTCTTCAAACTCTTTCCTCTTCCTGTTGTCCCCACGAGGCAGAGCTACCGTCAGTATTAGGGGCAACTACGTTAACCAAAGGTGATTTTCCAATAGCTAAATACTTTGTTTGTTGAAGAACAGAAGCTTGAGGATTGTTATCTGTCGGATGAACAAGATATGCGAAAGATGGGGGGGCTTGCCTCCTCGTTCCCTTTTACCTATGCCATGATGCTTTGAGACAATACCCTCTGATAGTATCACAACATGGGACGAGTTAGCTCAAGCATTCTTGAACAAATATTTTCCACCAACTAAGTTTTTAAAGCTACGGTCTAAAATTGTTACTTTTTTCCAATAACCTAAAGAGCAATTGTTTGAAGTTTGGGAAAGGAACAAGGATATTCTCAGGAGATGCCCATAACTTGGATGCCTAAATTAGTAGCAATTCAACTCTTCTATGATGGGCTGAATGGCAACACAAATTCCATATTAAATGCCACCAATGGGAGATCTATTTTCTCAAAGACTACCACTGAAGCTTATTCAATCTCAGAGGATATGGCAGCTACTAGTTATAATTGGGCTAATGAGAGAGCAGTTGCACCTAAGGGTGTAATTGGACTGGGTCGGGTTGATTTTCAAGGTAAACCAATCAAGTTTTGTACAAACAAAATCTGATACGACTTGACCCAAATCAAGTCAAATTTGACCCAGATCAGGTTGGGGTTTGCATATATATATATATATATATATAAACAGTTTCGTTTAGGAGAACTTGGAGAATTCTTTAAATGGCTCTATTTTTTAAGTTGTTCTTATTATTACAAACTTGGAATAATATTCAATCAAAATAAACTTGAAAAACTCATCACAAACTGATATTTAAGAATTCATCAACAAAATGTCAATTTGCATCCAACAACCATGAGCAAATAAAAAGGTCAGTACACCTATGGTTGAAAAGTGAAAACATATATGACAAGATTACACTTCTAAACCCTTTCCTTTTCTATCCTACAAGCAGATAAATTGCATATATAATTCTAGTAATATCCCAAAATGGTTGGCAGCAGATAAATCCAAAACTCTACCTGTACTTGCAAATCAAAAGAGCACAAAAAAGGATCAACAACACAGATTGAAGATAAGAAATACAAGGTTTGTAAATGAAAACAAAGTTTGTTAAAGGGGAAAGAGAAATTCATCAGCATTTTATACGATTCTTCCCAAAACCCTTCATCAGGAACTTTATCTTCATCTTCATCGAGTACTCTAATTCCATCATCTACTTGAATATGCTATCTCAAAAAAAAAAAAAAAAGAAAGAAAGAAAGAAAAAGAAACAAGATTCAATACCTAACAAGTTTAGATTTAATATAAATAAAAAACATATGTAAATAAGATTTAAGAGTAGAAACTTAGAATCATAATTCAAATTCTCAAGGGCAGCTTCCATCTTCTTTCGTATGTTTATGAATTCTGAATCAAAATGAAAAAAATAATTCGCTCATATGTAAATAAGTAACATTATCTATTACCCTCATCAATTTCTTAAGCTCCATCAATTTCTTCACTCACATCATCCAAAGGTTTGTATTGAAGCCAATTTTGAGCACAAATGAGTGCCTCTGTAGTTTGAGGAGTTAATGAACTTCGAAAAGAATCTAACACTCATCCTTTAGTTCTAAAGGCCAACTCAGATGGCACAGTAGATATAGGAATACTGTAGAGGTCCCTGGCTACTTGGCTAATAATCTTAAATCGAGAAGAATTCAACTTCCAACAATTCAGCAAATCTACAGTTTCATCTTCTATATGAGCCTCATCTAGATGACAAGCCATCTCTATTTTAGCATCATCTGGACTTGCTTTATTACTTTGTTTAAATCTATGATGAATAACAACACATATCTTATAAGATCTCGTTCCACTTGACCCACTAAATGAGATGGAAGGCATTTCACTCGGATTTTGAAAGTTAAATCCTTTGATAGGCATGGATGATTGTGTTTGTGGATATTGTTCTTTTGGCATTGACATTGTGATATAATATTCATCACACAAACAACGAAATGCTCCTTCAACCTTATTCGTCCATTTTTTTTGCACTTTCTTCCTCCAAAGTTCATTAAAGCAATAACTCACATAAGTCAACTTGTATCTAGGGTCAAGAATTACAACAATATATAACAATAAATTGGTTTTCTCACTTGTAGCTGTACTCCAATGCTTGTTGAACTTAATCTGCATGCTTAATATCATCTGATTCAATGATGCATTCTCATATAACTAGTATTCACGAATTATTTTTTGAATCAAATAAAGTTCACGAAAAAATATATTTGAAGTCACAGACATAGATGCAGAAAACTTTATCGTTACCTCTGAGAAAATATTTAGGAACTCCATAAACACTTTTGCCTTATTCAAATCTTCAATAGTAACAATATCATCCTTCGAAAAATAACTTGGGTCATGCTCCTCTAATCTTTCAAATGTCTTTTGACACTTAATCACTCCATCCAACACAGTGAAAGTTGAATTACATTGTTTTGAAACATTCATCGTAAGACAACTATTTGTTGACATCTTATCTTCTTTAGCAAAATCTTTAAACATTTGCAGTCTTGCAAAAGATGACCTAACATACTTTATAACATTTCTAATTCAAATGATATAGGCGTGCAAACCTTTTAAAACATCATCAACAATTAAATTAAGAATATGAACACAACATCTAACATGAATAAATTCACCGTTCAACACTAACACATTTCTGCCTCTAAACTTTTTAACCAAATATGTAATGACTACATCATTTGAACTCGTATTATCAATTGCTATGGTAAACAACCTATTAATACCCTAACTTTCTAAGCATTTTTCAATTGCTCTACCTATCATATCTCCTTTGTGATTAGCTATTTGATAAAAGTTCAAAATACTTTTGTGCAAGTTCCAATCAACATCAACGAAATAAACATTAGAAACATGTAATTATATTCTACTTGAAAGTTCATGTATCGGTTGTTAAACAAACTCTTTTGCCACTTTGAGTTAATGCACTCTTTAATTTTTTTTCTCCCTCGTGTACATTTGAAAACAATCTTTTGCAACAGTCACTCTTAATAGAATTACAAACTTTGGATTTAATGCCTAACAAAATTTATGAAATCCTTCACTTTCTACAAACTTAATGACAATTCGTCTAATATGACCATACAAGCAAGCATTGTTCTACAATTTTCTTGAGTGAAAGATGTAGCCATCAAACTACTTTTAGAATCTCCCTCTCCTTCAACATAATCTTCTGACTTATTGGGATACTTCTTACATTTCTTTAAATATCTTTTGAGATTTGTGGCACCATTTCTCTTGGAATCATAGGCATATGTGGCCCAAAGTACTTACAAGCAGCCCAAGGATATCTAAGATCACATCCTTCTACTTTAATGAAATGTTCTCATGTCGTTGAAGCTAGTTTAATAGGTTTTTTTTTCCTAACGATCTTACTGAATTGGAACAACTTTGTTTTGAAGTCTCATTTACAAACGATGGAGTTTCCTATGAAGAATACAACAACAAGATTTAACAACTACATTAAGAATACAAGAACAATAAGTGACTTTACATATAAATAGAAGATGCATTACGATAAATATTGAGCCAACCACATATAATGTTTTGATTGATTGCTATCAATTTCCAATTTGGCATGACAATAAACATTAAAAAAAAAAAAGAAAAAAAACTATAAAAAGAAATATATATTTGAACTCTAAAATCCCATCACACATAGCACTCAAATGGAGCAAATTGAGCCTCTCTTTTGATCATCCTATCACCTTTGATTATTCACACAAAGAATAAATCAAACAATCTTCTAATTCATAACAAAGTGAAATATTTACAGAATTTCAGCCGTTCTTAATCAAACTTTAATCTAATTTAATCCTATCACTATCGATTCAATGATCAAACAAAGCACCATCATAAAAAGAAAAGTAGATACTGACAACAAGAAACCCACAAAAAAAAAAAAAAAAACAATTCAACATCAGGAAGCTCAATTCAAAGCTAACTAACAATTTCCCATCAAAAGAACATAAAATTTGTGGGTCAATTGACTAAATCAGTTCAAAGCCCATTATAAGTAGGGATGTACGTGGATTGGTTTGGGTTGAGGGTGTTTTCTGGACCAACCCGAAAATTTGGGTTGGTTGGGTTGGCAACCCAAAGAATCCAAATAAAGTCTCTAACCCAACCCAACCAAACCCTTAAAATTCGGGTTGGGTTGGGTTGGGTTATCGGGTTATAATTTATTTTTTTCTTTTTAATTAAAAATATGTGAATTTATATACAAAACATGATTAATAACTAAAATCTCATAAAATTCAAATGCTAAATACCAATTATATCTAAGATATTTATTGAAAACTTCAAATAAAGACAAATATCATAACAATTTTAAAATAAAAATATTTAAAATTCACAAATTAATCAATACAAAGTAATCAAATTTTAAACAAAGAGAAACATATATAGTATATTTTATTTATATATAATATTCGGGTTGGGTTGGGTTGGGTCAACCCAATTTTTTTTTTAGCCAACCCATGACCCAACTCAACTCAACGAAAATAGAAAAAATTTAATCCAACCCAATCCAAAAACAAAACTAACCCAACCCAACCCTTATATTTTGGGTTGGGTAGTCCGGGTTGTTCGGGTTATTTGAACATCCCTAATTATAAGTTAGATTACCTGAAATATAACCAAACAAAACCCAGAAGATGCCCATAGATGTCCTTGGTTCAATAAAGAATAGGAACTTATCGACGGCCAAGTTGAGAAATTTCCGTTCAACTTATCAATGGCCAAGGTGTTCATCGACGCCCGATGACAAAGCTAGCGACACTGACGAAAAAGGAGAGAGAAGAGAGTGATGGATGGATAGAGAGCGAAAAGAGTAGCAAATGGAGAGAGAGGAGAGAGAGGAAAGCGATGGATGGGGAGATAGGAAAGTGAGCGTAGAAGATGTCATTTGAAGAAGATGTTAAGTGAAGAACTGAAGAAGTAACCTTACTTAAGCGGGTCAGGCGAACGGGAGAATCGAATTGAATCGAACCATATTTGTTCGATTTGGTATGGTATAAGTTTTAGTTACAATCTGAACTAAATCAAACCAAATCAGTTCGGGGCGGTCTCTTACAACCCTAGTTACACCTACCACATGGATATATGAGTTAGAGGTAAGTTCTTTAAAAGCCCAATTATCATCTTTTACTAATGCTCGAAATAAATTGGTTGTATGAGGCCAGGCTCAAATAAACCCTCATCCATAGCAATTGAGATTTGAAGGAACCGGTGAAGATCCCGTGTGGAAGCAGAGATCGGTCCCAAAATCCAATTTTTACAGAACATTGAATTTGATAGAAACCAAAAGAAAAAATTATGCATTAAATTAAATTTACAACATGCATTTAGAAATTAAGAAAATGATTAGGAACTTACCCTTGAAGATCCAATCTTCATCGTGTATCCTTTTCTCTAAAATGTCACGAACTGCAATATACTCGAACCCCTAATTGGCCACCACCAATCAGAGCCTCATGTATTATCTGTAGGGGAAGAGAATCTGCAAGAGATGTGGGGTTTTTAGTATTTTAGGTGAGGGAGTGAAATTGAGAGAAGCAGAAGGTGAGATATAGAGAACTTTTTCTCAGATAATTTTCTTTTGTTTTCACAAAGTGCTATTTGTATTAAAAAAAAAAAACAAGAGGAAGATGATAAAACAACCTCTTTGCACCCTCACGCACGTAGTAGAGAGAGAAAGGAGAGGGAGTTACAACCTCTCCCAAACATATTTTTCAAAAATAAATAAATAAAAATAAAAATTAGTTTAATAAAACATCTAAAATATATTTATATGATAACCACTTTATCATATAATATATATTAAACTATATGTTATATCAAATATAACATATAACCTATAGTTTAATATTGTATAAAATACAACATAACCTATAGTTTTCATTCTCTCATTAATGCACGGTATTTAATATAAATCCCATTTATACTAAATTTAATCATATGAATTCAATTCACATAATTAATATTTGAATCATATGCAAATATTTATTTCCTCTCAGATAAACTTTATATTATAATGTACCAAATACATTATATTAATTATATATCACATATAATTAATTCCTTAAAATAATTTGAATAATTCAAATTAATCCAAAATTGATTATCATTTAATCTCTGTTGAGCTACAGAGGGGATCTTATGAAACTGTAATTTGAAGCTCCAATGGTACTTGAATAATTAATTAAAACTCCTTTAATTAAATTATTCAACATCCACGGGCACTCACTAAAGACCGATAACTGCACTCTTCGTACTATAGATATCTTTATGTGTCTATTGGGTATAACCAGTCAACAGTGCGATAACACTTCACAAATTACTCGTAAATACAACTAGGCCAAAATTATCGTTTTGCCCATGTAGTTACATCTAACTCTTTAAGTACCACCGATCCCTCTAATGACCAATAAGTCATAGTCCAACTATGACCAAATCCCTATCAGGCTAGGAGATGGTGTGACGCCACATTGTTCAAGCCTCAGAATAAGCTTTTAAGGGAGCAATTTATCTACTTACCTCGATATTGGGGAAGGAATGAATTCCTTCTTGTGTAGTTGTATTCCTAGCTCTCCAATTAGACAAATCCCCAAAATGATAGGCTTATTAAGTCAGTGATCTGGCGATTCTCACCCATACAAATCAAAGGATCGCCTTCATAAGTAGGCATTTACAACTCACTCAGGATTCAGGTTATGCCACATATGGTCATCCTAGTGAAATGTAAGTCTCTATTATGAACGACATTATATAATGAGACTAGTCATTTTGTGGTTCGGTCTTATACAAACTTCTTTATATAGAATACTCCCGCTCACATATCCCCATATAATTAATCAAGATCAGATCATTTATAGCACTTTATAATAATTGTAATATCCATAGAGCGGGCCACAATCGTAGTGTCACTAGGATAAGGTATCTAGCCTTATCCATCTACTATAGACCATTTAGGTTATCACTTAAACATGATCTATATGGATGTCTTTACATACATGTTTAAGCTGCAGATGATAACTTTGGATGTTAATTTATTGGTTTGTGAGTTTAATGATACTAAACGTCAAATAAAATATCTCATATTTTATTAAATAAATAAAATGTTTGTACAATACAATTACAAACTATAGAACCCTACAAGATTTATGGCAATCAGCCCTAATAAGATTGAGGCAGTAAACTTTGTGGGTAGAAATCAAGGTTATGAAGGATAACCACAATAGCAACAACTAACAATTTACAACCCAGACTATGAAACTTTCTCCTATGCTAATAGGAATGTGTTACAGGGTTCCATAGGTTTTTCTGTAGAATTTGAAAAGAAGCCAGCAATTGAAGAACTACTTGACTACATCAAAAAGTCAGACAATAGAGCTTCAACGTTAGAGAACAACATGCAAATAATGGCTAGCAACATGTGAAGTATGGCCACCATAATTCAAAGCTTGGTAAGCTCAGTGGCACGCATGTCAAAGCCATTGAACATATGGATGCCAAGTTGGAACAAACTATTGTTGTAGTAAACTCCATAAACTCCATCAAGATAAATAACAATCCCACTACATCTGAGAGAAGATTTTATGAGCAATGCAATGTTATAACCTTAAAAAGTGGCAAGTCCTTTGTAGAGCCCGTTGTGTAATCAAATTCGGAGTCTCAAGAGGTTGAAGCTAACAAATCAATGGTGCGAGAGAAGGAAGTTGAGGAAGAAAAGAAAAGGAAGCCTAGACACAAATCTTCAAGGAAGTGTCATTCTCCTCCTTTTCTACCTATTGAAAAATGATCTTTTCCTCGAAGTTTTCAAAAGAAAAACTTAGGTAAACAATTTTCTCAATTCTTAGACATGTTTAAATTCGCATTAATATTCATTTTATTGATGCACTTGAACAAATGCCAAATTATATGAAGTTTACGAAGAAGGTGTTATATGAGAAAAAGAAGTTTGAGCAATATGAAATGATGAATTTGATAGAGGAGTGCAATGTTGTCTTGCAGAAGAAGCTACCTAAAAAATTAAAGGATTCAGGGAGTTTCACTATCCCATCACTATAGGTTCTCTTCCTGTTAAGAAAGCATTATGTGATTTAGGTGCGTCATTAATCTTATGCCTCCGTCTGTTTATAGGAAACTAGGTTTCCTAGATGTGAAGCCTACTACAATTTCTCTACAGATAGCTGATAGAACCCTAGTACCTAAGAGGTATAGTTGAGGATGTGCTTGTTAAAGTTGATAAATTTATTTTCCTTGTAGACTTTGTAGTGTTGGATATGGAGGAGGATTCTGAGATCCCTATCATCCTTAGAAGACCATTCTTAGCTACAAGGAGAGCCTTAATTGATATTAAGGAAGGTAAACTTGCTTTTATAATTAATGATGTTCAAGTAGTATTTAATATCTATCAATCCTTCAAAAGCACCAATGAGATATGTATGTGTCATAGGATATATAGTATAGATGAAACTACATGCAAGCATGACATGGTAATGTCTTTTGCCCTCCCTTGTATGATTAGGAATGCTACGTCTGTTGATCTCTTTGATAATGGTAATTTGATTAATGATCCTTTTGACATGAATAGGAAAGTTAAATCTAGAGATCTCTTTGATTATAATGATGTTGTGGATGGTCCTTCTGATGATTGTTATGATTTTGGTGGTTTATCCTTTAAGCATGGATATTACAATTTGATTCTAGGATGTAAAGGAATGAATGTTAGGTCAAAACCACCATGGGATCTAGTGTCATGGATGAGCCTTGTCTAGCTAAAAAATGTTAAACATAATACTCATCGGGAGACAACCCAATTTTATTGCTTTCTTTTAATTTTTTGTCTATTTAATTTTTTTTGGTTTAAAAACGAAGCAACTCTTATAGATGCTAATTTTTTTTAGGATCATTGCCCAACACAAAGTGCTTATTCTACCATCATGTTTGGCGGACTCTCGAGCACTCCCATGTTTATATCATTTACTTTGTATGTTTGTTCTTAGTTCTACATTAAGGACAATGCATCATTCTAAGTTTAGGGTGGGAGTGTACTTTGTACTTTTGTGTTTTCTTACCATGTTATGCACGGTAATAAGTTTTTATAGATATATGTGATAACTTGTAGAAATACAAGTTATTGTAGCATTTTGTTTAGAATAATCAGGGAAATTAAGTAGAAAAGCATCAACTTAAGAAGAAGATAAGCATTGCGTTCAATAATTACAAAACTTGTTAATCTTGAAATATTATAAGTCTAACATCTTTAAATGCAGGATTTAATGTAAAAAGAAGCAGAAATTGACAAAGAAAGATGATGTTGCAGCCGTTGGATGCATAACAAGATCAGCCAACCTAATCTTGCACGCAAATAAGAATCATGAAGAAAGAAAAATGAGGGCTTCTTAAATCAAAGCAAGTTGGAAACTGATTTGAGATAGTCATGGTAGAAACAATGAACCTGTGATGCAAGGAATTTGGCGCAGCAGGGCATCGAATTAAATGCAAGTGTGTCTGATCATCATTGGAAAGAAACTGAAAAACCTTCCACTTGACGCCTATAAATAGCCAAAAACTCTCACGTTGAAAAGGTTAGGCCCTTAGTCAAGAAATTGGTCGAAGCTCTGCCCAACTCTCTACTTGATTCTCCATCATCTTGAACCTCTCGACATTCTCTTTGAGAAATTTTAAGTGAATGCTCAGTCTTCTTCTCTAGTTAGAGGTGGAACTCCATCATCCTCCATCGCTAGCGCAAGTGAAAGTAGCCAACCATTAAAAGCAAAAGGAGCAAGAGATTGTGACCAACAACTTAGCATTTTCATTTCTTGAACTTTCATTCTTTTGTTTTTCATTAAATTTGTATTAAGATATTGATATCATGACATATTCATTCTTAATATAAACCATGATTTCTATAATCTTTATTCTATCCATGTCTTCTCTTCTCTCCATCACGATCAACTAATTTCTTAATGGGTGGGGAAGAATAAACGAACATTCTCACAAGTTTTATATAAGTTGAAGTTTATCTTGTTTAATATGTACTTAATCTATTGCTTGAATCCATCTTATCAATTGGTTTAAGTAGAAATGGCTAACTACTTGAGAGAGCAAGTGGCCGTGGAGTTCATTAAACAAGGAAAGAAGTAGCTTTAGATATAAAGTTAACCTTTCGTCCAATATTGACTTAAGTATGCATCTTAGAGATAAGATTTATGTGGCATAAACCACTGAGAGGTGAATTCTTCATTTTGCAAATCAAAGACATGAATGAATATTTGTGCATCACTTAGGTGAATGTTGGTGAACCTTCTCAGCCTTACCTTATTAACTGATTTTCAACCCATTCATAGCACGTTGTTTTCATTTGTGTCACATCTTATCCATCAATGCATCCCATTCCCCATCATTCAACGCATCACCATCACATACACACGCACCTTCGACATATCACACTTCCACTATCACTCTCCCAGTTTACCTTCATCCATTTTTCTTTTTGCTTGTGGTTATTTTTTATTTTATTCATGCAAACAACATCATTCAAATTGAGTACTATCGAAAATCATTTTAACCAACTTAGATTAATTCAAAAGTCCCTGTGTTCGACCTTAGTACTTGTCAATAACCTCTATTTAAGCTTACACTTAGGTTTATTTAGAGAAAACTTGTATTCATTTAAGATAATTTGATGAATCAATATTGTGCACACAGTTTATCACAAAAATATGCATGCTAATTTAATAATGTGAAATTTGGAGTAATTTTGAAAATTTTTAGTATAAAAACGATGAGAAAGTCTAAATTGCATGCTTTTGGTGACGATTGCCTATGATGTACTTTGAATATGCATGTTAGATGATTTGTTGTGGGAATAGATAACATACTCTTGAGTTATGATCTATTCAAGTCCTTCTTGGAGTCTCCCATATTTTAAGCAATTATTCATTTTAATTTAGAAACTTTAACTGAATATTGAACTAATTTGAGTCAATTTGCTTGTCAATTAAAAAGGCCCTACCAGTTAAAGAGTGTCTTTCATGATATGCTTAAAGAGGTCAAAACCGAGCAATGGATCAAGGAAAGTGAAGAAAAGAAAAGAAAAATGTCAAAAAACCCTAAAATAGGGAAGCGTTGCCTCGACGCTTTTTTCTCGAGAGCACCATATTTTTTTATATTAGAGGGCCCCACGGTACCATGCATCAGCGCTGCAATGCGAAGCCAACACAACGGTGCTTTATCGAGGCACAATGCTACACTGCAGCAGAGGGTTATGTGGGAAGGGCATTCAAGTGGACAACATCGCTATGCCAACTTTCCAAAAATAAAAATTCTACATTTTAGGCAAGTTTTCGATTTTTTTTTAATAAATTTGAGGCTTCTCAGCTATTCGAAGAAAAAATACATAGAAGAATATCAAGAAATTAAAGAGTCTTAGAGTGAATTTTAGTCTTAAATAAGAGAGAGTGATCAAGGGTTTGATTGGAGGCCTTTTCGAAGGTTCGTGGTGCAAATCAAGGAGCTCATGACGGGTCTTGATCGAGGGAGTTCTCCATGAGAGTAGCGTTCTTCTCTCCGTTAGTTATCTTTATCTTTTCATGGTTGTTGCAATGTATGCAAATATGATTGTAGCATTGATATGTGGTAGGTGTTCTACTTCTAGAGTGTTGATGAATTTATTTATGGATTTATGTTAATGCAATAGTCTTTTCTATGAATGTTAGTATTTGATTTGTTTTCAATATTATTGTGCTTGATTACATCAATTGATCTTAGATGTATGTTAGGTTGAATGCCAATTAGAAAAGATTGTATGTTTAACCAGATCTAAGATATTGAGTTGTTAGCTTAACCTTTCACGAAAATAATTAGGTTGTTAACAAAAGTTGATCATAACTATTCGTAATGTCATGCTTCTTAATTTGGTTTCAAGTAATTAGTTATCAATTATGTTTGCATGAGAATGGGTTGTTATTGAAAAGTAATGATCTTGAAAAGTTTCTAGACTTAAGCATATCATTGGCGTAATATCCATAGAAACCCTTTGCATGACTTAGTGAAATAATTAAGGAACTCAATATCCTAGAACACATTTGTCTCTTGAGTTTCCAAGTTATCTGTGCTTTCTTTATTTTATTTCAAAAATTAAAAATTCATCATCACAAGTTCAATCCTTAAATAAAATCAACATGATTCTTGAATAGCTAAGGTAATTTGATAACTTGATTCTCTGAGGACGATACTCGATCTCTTGCATGTTTTATTTTACTATAACTTGATAAGGTACGCTTTTGTTAACCACAATTTGGCACATCACCACTAGCGAGGGATTATTGGCCTCGACCTCAGCTCGACATCGTGCTCGTCGAGGCTGAGGCGGTCCTATTAGGTATTGGCCCAATTGCCTTTTCTCCCTATTTGTTAGGAACTTTCCCGAACCCGCTTCCTGCCGATTTTGAGTTCGTTCTTTGAGATTAGGTAACTCTTTTGGTTTTACCTTTATCTTCATCTTTTATCGGTCTAAAATTATCTATAACATAATCCCTTACTCCTGTGTTGGGATTTTGAGGCTAATTGTTAGAGATTGAGTTCTAAGATCCCAATTTGGGAGTATATTTTCTATTGTTCCACCTTTTTGCATGAGGATGCAGTATGTACATTTGTTCGTCTTTTGGCGTGTCCATTTTTGGACTTGCGGGTATTCTACCTCAAGATGTGTACTTTTTGAGTTTTGGATCGAGTGCGTGTGGCCATCAATATGCCTTAATTTAGTTAATTCCTATGTGATCCTTAGATATTTTTCATTTTGGAATGACCTTAACAAATTCTGACTAATTTTTTAGGTTTTTCAAGGGCTGGCTCTTGGGATTTTTTAAGGATTAGTTTATTAAACTTTCCTTATATCTTTTTCAGAAGTAACCATCATAGGTTGACTTTTGGAATTGTATGGAGATGCAAAATTTGAATTTTTATCCATTTCTTGTTATCTTATCCTAAAACCTATGTATGTTATGTTTTAAAAAAGAAATCAACATAAAGTAAATAAAAATTAGAAGAGAAGAATATAAAAAACACATATTTTGGGCTTTGTGTGTGAAGAAAATACATACATGGTATATGTCCTTACACATGTTGAGCAGTGATTGGTTTAAAAGATATGGCAATGATTGAAGGGATTCGTGGTAGTGATCTAATGAGTAAGGGCGTGTGTCAAGTGTAAACATCATATTTGGTCCGACTTGGTTTTTAAATTTTGTTTTATTTTTCCTATTAATGAAATTTAAAACTTAATGGAATTTAAAAAATAATCTAAAAAGAAAAAAAAGGTAAAAGATTTTTTTCTTTGATTCACTTTTGAAGTAAAATATAAATAGAGTGAACGTGGAGTTCTTTAATTTAGTTTCCTCTCCCATTAGTATAAATAGGGAAGAGTGAGCTTGAAAGCACAATACACAATAAAGGAGAAAATGTTTTTTTAGAGCAATATGAGTAAGATTAGAGTGAAAGTGGGAAGAAGTTTAATTGTTAAAGTAAAGAGCTCCGGCCAACAAATACTCATTCCGACGAAGATTCACCTCTAGTGAGCATTACAAGAGGAATTCGGTGACCCACGCTCCAACGAACTTTGTCAATGGCACGGCAACACGCGACCCCTACAACTCGAACCCACCACCAGCAGCGACCATTTGCAACTTTCATGGTGAAATAAGAAGAGGAAGTGAAAGAAGAAGAGGAGTTTGAAGAAGAAGACAAGGAAAGGGCAGAAAACGTGGGTGAGGAAGAAGAAATGAAAGAAGAAAGAGGAAAGAGAAAAGTAAAATTGATAAAGTTAAAATGATGAGTCCTACCATTTATTTTTACTTTTTATTTTTGTATATTTCTTTTCTATTTTGTTTTTCATTCTTTCCATTTAAAAATAAAATATATATATTTTATTAGAAAATTATTTCAAATGATAAAATTGTTGAAAATATTTACAAGATAGACACTTATAGATGTCTATCAACGTTTATTTTTTATAATTCTAATTTTTGCTATATTTTATAAATATTTTAGTTTATTTTTCTATATTTAAATATAACCTTTTTTTTATTAACATGTGCATTTTTTTATCAGTTTAATTAAATTTTGCCTATAAACTTTGATTTGATTTTCTAATTATGAATCTCTAGATGAACCTTGGTTTAACTTCAATATAAGTTTTCTAAATTCCATTTCAAACTTCAATTTAGAGTTTTAAAAATGAATTTCAATATCAATAATAGTGTTAATCTCTTTAATTTGATTTAAATGAAGTTTAAATAATTTCAGATTTAAATTTTCAAAAAAGTATCTCATTTTCAACTTTAGTTTGAAATTTTTATAATTAATTATAACTTTGTTTTAATTCAAAGTTTTCAAATGAATATCAATTTCATTTGAATTTTTTAAATAAAGTTTCAATTTGATTTATAAAATAATTTTGAATCTTCCTTTGAAGGGGCTTGCACCACTCGTAAAGATTGATTCATAATTTATATCTAAAATATGAATTGATTTGCATGAGATATTTTTTTAAAAAATATTATGTCAATCCAATAACGGAGTTGAGATTATCAAGCATCTCAAATTCTTGAGGTAAACATCAACATGATAATAAATTGATGGGCATTTGTCCGCTCACAAAATGTGACTCTACTATATTTTTAAAGTCCGAATGAGATTTAGTGAGACATTATCTAGATTAAATTTTGATATTTAGGTAGTAGTTAAATATTCATTTTCTAAATTGTATTTCTAGAGTGTCTAACAATGATTTTTAAATAAAATTGATTATAAGCAATAGTTTTGAGTAGATTGTGGTATTTAAGTTGACCGTGAGGGAACACTTCTACCTGGAAACTATTCAAATAGTAATATTTAATATAATTTCAATAACAATGTTTAAAATTAATATTTTATAATAAAATTAATATTTTTTTCACCTTAAATAAGGACCATTTTTTAATAGAATACATTGGATATCAAAATAAAATGTTTTCAAATGGTGTTGTAGGGTACTAATACCTTTCTTACATTCAACGACCCCTGAACCAAACTTTGGTTAAGTATATTGCATTTTCTTTTTCTTTTGAAATAGGTAACTAATCACACCTATAATAATTGGTAGCCACTTCAAATCTTTCACTTCGGGAGAGACCATTAGGGAAGGATGTCGGCCACTCTACGTTGCGATGATATTGTGATATTGAGCACATGCCTCTATTTGACTACCTCGATTAGTCTAACCTCGACCTCTAAGTCTGAAGAGGGCCTAACCTGGTGCATTTGCTATTGGTTTGGCGTGCTTGCATGCCTCGATAAGTCCCTTTTGCCTTTTACTTTTCATTGCTCTACTTGATTTTGAATTATCGTTTCCTTCCAACTTTTCCTTACAAATTGAGGTACAAATTATCTTAATTTATACTAATTTCTATCTACTTCTTTTTCCAAAGATAGGTCTTCTATTTTTATTTTTTTTTGGTCTTAAAACGTCTTTTTTTTAGGGACGAAAATGTTCTTAGAGGGGATGATTTTTTGTTTCTCCCATTATGAATGTTGGGATTTATGCCTCAAAACCTAGTGGTTAATTAGTTATTTGATATAATAATTGATTGTTCTAAATATGCAATAATTAGTTATCCATTACAGGAAAAATTCAAGGTTATTTCATGAGACTTGAACAATATGTAGTAAACATACAAGTAGATCATATTCAAGTAATAACTTGAATAGTCTATAGTATTATAGATAAGGTTAAGTGTCTTATCTTGATAATACTATGGAATGACCCACTTTATCAGTATTACAAATATTGTAAGTGTTACAAATGATGTGATTGAAGGAATCAAATTCCTCGCAGAAGCACATGAACGTCATGTAATTGAAATTCAATTTAAAAAATGCTTAAATACGGAGAAACAAATATGCTACTATTACAGGATAAATACAAGAATTCTATGCATGCATTCTACCGAGAGTTTGGAAAAGAGAAAACTCATCCTTGATGTTTCACTTCTTCATGTTAATCCTTTCCATGGATCACGAATTGCAATTTTTTCTGATCAAAGAGGAAAGTCTTCCCTTGAACCAGCAAGAACACGATATCAAAAAAAAAAAAAAAAGTAGAGACACCACCACTCGAATTACCTTGTCATTCTCAAGAAACAAAGAATAATGGATGAGTGAGCTCCAACTTTGTTTTTGGCAAAGGGAGTAAATACAAAAGAGATGAGAGAATGAGAGAGTGTTTTTTTTTCTCCACATTCTGTAAAAACTGTATCTCTTGTCTGTATTCTCAATACAGACTAAAATGAAGAGGGAGGGGATGAGAGTTACTCTTGTTAGAGTTGATGCCCTAAATCTCGTGGTCTTGTAGCTTGTAATTGTATTTGTACAAACTTATTATTTATCTAAAAAATAAGTTGTATTTTATTTGACATTTAGTTGCATTAACACAAAAACCAATAAACTAAGATCCAAGGTGTTGGATTTAGTGTCCTAAATCTCGTTCATCTTGTAGTTTGTAATTTTATAAATACAAATTATTTATTTAATAAAATAAGAAGTATTTTTATTTGACTTTTAGATAGCATGAACTCAATCCAACAAACTAAGATCCAAGGTTGTTTTATGAAACATGAACAATATATGGTAGACATACGAGTAGATCGTGTTCAAGTAATGACCTAAAAGGTCTGCAGTATAGTTAAGGTTGAGTGTCTTATCTTAGTGACATTGCGAATACGACCCACTTTGTAATTGTTACATGAGTTGTAAGTGTTACAAACAATATGATCTATATTGTTCATGTAGAGATATGTGAGTAAGGGTATCCTATACAAAGAGTTCATATAAGATCGAACCACGAAATTATTGGTTTCTCAGTATAACACCGTTACTTGAAGAAACTGACTTTTCACTAGGATGATCATAGATTAATCCTGATTGAGTTATGAACTCCTGTCAATGAGAGCAAACCTTTGATTTGTATGGGTGAGAGTGGTCTATTTCACAACTCAATATGCCTATCATTTTAGGGTTTTGTCCAAGTAAGGAGCTGGGAACATAACTACACAAGATGGAATTCACTCATTCCAGTAGAAAGGGAAAGCAGATAAATTGCTCTCTTAATGACTAATTCCGGACGTTGAACAATGAGGCTTTACCCTCTCATTAGCCCGAGAAAGGTTAGTTTATAGTTGGACTATAAATTGTTTGTTTATTAAAGGAATCAGTGGCATTTAAGGAGTTAGATATAACTATAGGAGTAAAACGGTAATTTTGATCCAACTGTAGTTACGAGCAATTTGTGAGGGTTCAACTTACAGTTGATTGGTTGTATTCAATGGACACAGAAATATATCTACAATGTGAAGAGTGCAACTGTCTGTCTTTAGTGGTGTGATTGACAGTTAATGAATGTTAATTAATCCAATTAAAGAGCTTAGTTGGTAAATCTCGTATCATTAGAGCTTCTAATTTGTAGATCCAATAGGTCTCCTTGTTAGCTCACTAAGGATAGAAACAAGGAATAATTGTTTTTAGAATAATTTGAATTGTTCAAATTAATTATGGGAATCTAAGTAATTACTTATATTAATATGATTTATATAATATATAATGTATGTTGATACATTATAATATATAGTTAAATATAAATATGATTTATAATTAAGAGTCTATATTATGTGAGAAAAAAATGTTTGAATAAGATTCAAATATTTTAAATAGGTTTTATATTATAGATTATAATTTAATAAGAATTTGATTCATATTAAAACTATAGGTTAAAAGAGGGGATCGTAGTATAATATGATTATAAAAGCATATAATATGGTTATTAATGGTTAGAATAACAAATATTATTAATATTATTTTAATACAATATTAAACAAATAACTCCTTATTAAGGGACTTATTTGAGGATAACGTGGGAAGGGAATTAACACAACTCCCTCCATTTCTCCTTTCTCTTTATCTCTACCTGAAACACAGAGAGAGTGTGTTCTTTGATTGCTTTAGAAAAATCACTCAAACTCTCTCACAAAATTCTACAAATTTTCTCTTTGCCAAAAACTCACTAAAAGCCCACACTTTCATTCCTTATGTCCTAAGAATAACGAGGACTCCTATTGGTTGTGTTTTTCATTGATGGAAAATTTACTGGGATTTCATAGTAGGCTTGAACGTGACCTTGGAGGGTTTTGCTTGAGTTGTTTGGGTTCTACAAAGGTAAATATTCTTGATCTTTGATTTTTCTAGATTGAAAAATCCTTGTGCTTGGCCTAATTTATGTTTCTGTAAAAATTATTTTTTATTTTCCCATTCCCAATCCCAATTCAAGACAGAACAATCAATCGCTTCTGTATTGGGATTCAATCCTTTCACAAGGTTATTATATATAACTTAAACATGTACGTGGAGACATACAGGTGGATCATATTTAATTGATAACTTGAACGACCTATAGTAGATGGATAAGGTTTGGTACCTTATCCTAGTGACGCTATGGAGACGACCCGCTTTGTAGTTGTTATAATTGTTGTAAAGTGCTATGAGTGGTCTGATTTTGATCATTCATGTGAAGACATGTTAGCGGGGGTATCCTATAAAAAGAGTTTATATAAGATCGGATCATGAAATGGATAGTCTCTCTTTATAACACCATTGTTAGAAGAGACTTACATTTCACTAGGATGACCATAGGTGACTTGACCTTAATCCTTAGTGAGTTGTGAACTCTTGCCTATGAGGGTAGTCATTTGATTTGTATGAGTCAGAGTGGCTAGACTCGCTGACTCAATAGGCCTACCATTTTGAGAATTCGTCTGATTTGGGAGTTGAAAACACAGCTGCACAAGAAAGAATTCACTCATTTCCTATTGTTAGGGTAAGTAGATAAATTGCTTTCTTAAGGGCTGATTTCGGAGTTTGAATAATGTGGCGTCACACTCTCTTCTAGTCTGAGAGGAGTTCGATTATAGTTGGACTATAACTAATTGTTCATTAGAGTGGTTAGTGGTACTTAAGGAGTTAGATGTATCTACAGGGGTAAAACAATAATTTTGACCCAATTGTACGTACGAGCAATTTGTAAAGGGTCAACTCACTATTGATTGGTTAATCTAATGGACACAAAAATATATCTATAGCGCAAAGAGTGCAGTTGTCAGTCTTTAGTGGAATAACCAGAAGTTAATGAAGGTTAATTAATTTAATTAAAGAGTTTAATTAATTAAACAAGCATCATTGGAGATTTGATTTATAGGTCCATAAGGTCCCCTTGTTAGCTCAATAAGAATTAATGAGAATCGAATTAATTTTGGATTAATTTAAATGGGTCAAATTAACTAAAAGAAATTAATTATATAAGATATAATTAATATAATATATATGATATATTATAATATAAAGTTTTAATGAGAGAAATAAATATTTGAATATGATTCAAATATTAATTATATGAATGTGATTCATATAAAAACTATAAGCTAAAATTAAACTATAGGTTAAAATCAACATGAATATGATTTATATTAATACTATAGGTTATATGAGTGTATAATAAACTATCGGTTATATTATATGTCATATAATAAACTATAGGTTATGTATTATATGATATATAATATATAGTTTGATTATATTAGTTAGTTAATATAATACAATTAAAATTGATTTTAAAATTTGAATTTAAAACCAATAACTCCTTAGGGAGTTATTTTTAATAAAGAGTAAGAAGTTATTTTCCCTAACCTTTCATATAGTGAAAACACAGGAAAGAGTGAGCTCTACTTGATCTTCATCACCTATCTCTTTGCAAGAACTCTTTGTGGAAATTATTCTCTCATAAACAAATCCTCCCTACACAAAAATTAAGATATATAAGCCCACACACTCTTTATCGATTCTCATCTTTGAGAATAACAAGGAAGTTTTGTGGTGGTGTTCTTTTTAAGCAATTGGTGATGTCCATGTTGCCGAGTTCGGAAGATCAAGAAAGTGAAATTCGTGTTGGTATACTTCATGTTGAGGTTGATGCCCAAAATCTCGTAAAGTCCTATAGTTTGTAATTGTAGTATACAAATATTTTGTTTATTTAATAAAATATGAGATGTTTTATTTGACATTTAGTAGCATTAAACCCACAAACCAATAAACTAACATCCAAGATTATCTTCTATAGCTTAAACATGTAGAGACATACAAATGGATCATGTTTAAGTGATAAATTAAATGGTCTATAGTACATGGATAAGGTTGGGTATCTTATCCTGGTGACACTACGAATATGGCTCCCTTTGTAGATATTATAATTGTTGTAAAGTGCTACAAATGATCTGATCCTGATCATTCATGTAGATATATGTGAGCGAGGGTGTTCTATACAAAGGAGTTTGTATAAAACTGGACCACGAAATGACTAGCCTCATTATATAACACATTTCATAATAGAGACTTACATTTCAACAAGATGACAATTGGTGACATGACCTGAATCCTGAGTGAGTTGTGAACTCTTGCCTATGAAGGTAGACCTTTGATTAGTATAAGTGAGAGTGGTCAGATCGTCGACTCAATAAGCCTACCATTTTGGGGATTCATCTGATTGGGGGAGTTGGGAACACAACTATACAAGAAGAAATTTACTCATTTCTAACATTTGGGTTAGTATATAAATTGCTCCCTTAAGGGCTGATTTCAGGGCTTGAACAATGTGGCACCACACCCTTTCTTGGCCTGAGAGGGGTTTGGTCATAGTTGGGCTATGACTTATTATTCATTTGAGGAATCAATGGTATTTAAAGAATTAGATGTAACTATAGGAGCAAACGGTAATTTTGGCCCAACTATACTTACAAGTAATTTGTGAAGGGTCATCGCACTGTTGACTGGTTATATCCAATGGACATAAAAATATATCGGTAGTACGAAGAGTGCAACTGTCGGTCTTTAGTGGAGTGATCGGCAGTTAATGGATGTTGAATAATTTAATTAAACGAGTTTAATTAATTATTCAAGTACCATTGGAGCTTCAATCTACAAGTCCATAAGGTCCCATCTATAGCTCAATAAGGATTAATGAGAATCAATTTTGGATTAATTTGAATTTTTCAAATTAATTGAGGAAATTAATAATATGTAATATAATTAAATTAATTATATGTGTGCTATAATTAATATAATGTATGTGATACATTATGATATAAAGTTTATTTCAGAGGAAATAAATATTTGAATATGATCAAGTATATTCTAAAAAATAATTAATTAATAAATAAATTATTTAATCGTAAATTATATCTCATATAAAATACAATTTTCCCTAAAACCTGAATTTGAATATTTCAAATTCTTATTTCACCTAGTTCTTCAATTTTGTCCGTAGTGAGCTAGCAAGGAGACCTGATGGACTTACAGATCATGGACTCCAACGATCCCAGATTATCCTGTCGAATTCTTTAACCTAGTTAATCAACATTCGTTAACTAACAGGACTATCCACTATAGCCTATAGTTGCACTCCCCTCATTGTAGATATATTATGTGTTCATTTGATATAACCGTCATCAATAAGTTAATCCTTCATAGGTTGTTCGTAATCTCAGCTAGATTAAATACTGAAATACCCTTGAGTTACGTTTTTTCTCCTTACGTACCATTGTCCCTCTAATGAACAATTGATTTAGAATCATAATCACTAAATTCGTTCATTCTCAGGCCAACGAGAGGATGAGGCCCCCTGTTCAAGACCCGGGATTAGCCTTTATAGGAAAAATATTTATACTATCCCTAAAATGGGTAGAAGTGAATTTCATCTTGCAAATTCTATGTCCCCAACCATCTACTCGGTCTTATCCCTGAAATGGGAGGCATATTAAGTAGTGATGTTGAGCTTACCATCACCTATGCAGATCAAGGGACAATCACGAATAAACATGAGTTCATAGACAGCTTAAGATTCGGATCAAGTTATTTAGGTCATCAATAAGTGAAATTAATCAGTGTTAACAACAAATAGTGTTAATACGTAATAGTGATTATTTCATGGTATGTCTTACACAAACTCATTGGAAAGAAAATGATGTATATGATACTTCAATTTTTTTTTCACATTTCTCCCTAAATAGTTCACATCGTGAGATCTATACTTGGCCTCGAGGCACCTTTGCTTGTGTTACCCTTACGGATGGTGTTTGCATAGGTCAATAACAAGGTGAATGGAGAGAATGTTTATAGTAAATGGGACAGGGACGTGTGTCGACACTTCCCACGTTCCCCTTCATTGGTTCAATGTAAAGTTTCATGCTCGGCCTTGAGGCACCTTTTCTTGTGTCCCTCTACAGATAACATTTTGCATGAAATCTTACACTAACTCCAGAAATGGATAGGACTTCTTTAGTTTTTGCCCCAATCAATTTTTCCTACGATTGGCTCATTGGGGACGGAACTCTAGAGTTTAAAGTGAAGGGTTATACTTACAAAAAATTGTTAAGTAAGTTAATGATTTCTAAATTGAATAATGGTGACTTTGTTATAGGAATAAGAGTTATTTTGGCGTAATGATTAGTTGAGATTGTCTTAATTCAGTGAAGGGTAACTTATCACCCTACGGTGGCTTTTCTCCTAACTCACTAAAGCATAATTGCAAAATAGATGTTACATAAGGTACATTAGAATTTTGCTAAATTGATTGGTTTTCATTTTCATGAGTAATGCTTTAAATAACTAATATAAATAATTTGTATGTTTCAACAATTCGCAAAATGACTAACGCTACATTAAATCTGTTAAGTGCTGACAAATTAGATGGAGATAATTATACTAACTGGAAGAACACTATAAACACTGTGCTAATAATTGTTGACCTGAGGTTTGTCTTGGTTGAGGAATGTGATTAAATTTTTGATGCTAATGCAGCCTGAAATGTTCGAGAGGCATATGAAAGGTAGGTTAAGGCAAATGAAAATTCCCAAGCTTACATCTTGGCAAGCTTATCTGAAGTCTTAGTGTCACACCCCCTCCCAGATTACCCTTCTTAATCCAAAAGTGAATGTGACGATAGTAGTTACCAACCCTTTTGTGACACTTACTGTGTAACTTACATCCTTAATCTACTTAGATCCCTGGAATACATGTATAACATTCATCAAACTAATGAAATTTAAAAAATAACCTTAGAACACTAGGGTTCAACAACAACATAACTACATCATATTAATAGGTACAGAGTTCAGTGGGTCCCAACATACTTTACTAGTCCCCAATATGAGTAACACATATGTACAAACATTTACAAAATAAACACCTAAAAATTCTCTTTAGTCTTTGGAATTTAACTGGAGTCCTTGAGTGGCAGAGCAGCATGACAGCTAATATCTGAGGAGATGACCATTACCTGGGAAAAGAAAAACATTTGAAAGAATGAGTTACTCGCCCAGTGGGTGACTTAATAAAAACATAAATCTCATGCTTAAACTGAAAGCTAGAAAACAGAATACTGGAACTAAAACATGCCAAACAAACGTGTACATAAAACCTTTAAAACCATTGTATCTGAAAACATAGTTGAACTGATTCCCGGTTGAGAGAAAACCCTTTTGCTCGATCTCTCAACGTTGGATATCCTTGTTTAAGAGAGAACCCTTTTGCTCAATCTCTCAAACATAAGTCTGGGCTGGGGTGAGAACCCTTTAATTCAGCATCTTTCAGCCAATGCTGAGAAAGAACCCTCGTGGTTCAATCCTATTGAACTGATTAACTGTCATATGTGCACGTAGAGCAAACTGGATCTTGACGTCAAGGATCATAACTGAAGTAGGGTACCACTGCTTATTACTGAAATGAATGAATTATTCTGATTCCTTCTCTAAGTACTTCAGTATCAGAATCATAACATAACTGAAACCAGGTAGTACAACTCAAATACCTTCTCCTTATACTTTAGTATTGAGCTAAAAATACCTGATAGGAAAACATTTTCATAAAACAAGCTTACTGAAATCTTGATCTCATAAAACATAGTTTTCATAAGAATATCATTTGCTAACGCATGCTCAACAACATTAAGAACACATATGCTTTAAAACATAATACAAATACTTATAACTTAAACATGTCATAGAATCTTTTGTACCAAAGTATATTTCATAAACTTTGCAACTAGCATGCGTTTATAAACTTTAGGGAAATGTGTTGCTTGGAACTTCTTGTAAAATAACTAGCATAAAATTAACTGTCAATAAAGCATGAATTACTAAAATATTTACAAACCTTTTATAAATCATTTATAGTCACTCACAAGTTTGGGCTCAGTCCTTTGGATTTATAAGCCTCTCCTAATTGAACTTGGCCTAAAAATCACATTATTAACTTATGGTTATCTTCTAAATAATTATCCAAACCGAGCAATGCATAACTAACTTATCATTTTACTATAATTCTCTTAATCCCTAAATAATGTCTAAGATATCATAACTTTACTTAAACTTCTCTAAAACCTTAATTTAGTCCACATTTTACCCAATTTCCTCATTAAAACTAATTAAGATTTACTTAACCAATTAACCGCTTAATCATCTTCAAAATTAATCTAGGATTCCAATTTCCTCCAAATCCATGCTTAAAATATCATACGAATACCAAACGACCACTACTTATGTTTGAGAACACTATAATTACCATCAATTTGGATTTTTTTTCAGCTTTTAATGACGGACAGAAGTCATCTTCAACCTCCAGCCCATATTTTCTTCCAAATTCGGCCAGTTTTCCGGTGAGACTTCCAACAACTAGATTCGCTCATTTTACTCGATTCGTTTATATAACCTCTTACCCATCCTCTGGAATCGGTCAAATATTTCTTGATGCCCCTGTTTTCCAGTGAGAAGTTTCAGAACTTTTTCCAGCTTGAAATTCATCAATCCCTAACCATATAACCTAAAATTTCTTGCACAAACTTACCAATAAGCATCTTAACCAACTAACCTGAGAATTTGAAGCTTTGAAAACGCTTGAATAACACAAAATCAGCTCCAAAAGTTACGTTTCTCTGTTTGCCCGAAATTCTGTGTAGTCTCGGTTTTCCTATTAATTCACTAATTTCCAGTCTAAATTAACTCTAACGTCCTTCAAGAAAAATGTTAATAAACCTCTTAAATTACTTACCTCAGAATTTCAGCTTCAAAGTCAATTTCTACAGCTCGAAAATTTCAAAACACTAAAGCCTACTTAAACTGTTCAAAATTCAAATTCCTCAACCTCCACAACTCCAATCAATCCGGTAACCCCCGAACTTCTCTTCCTCTCATCCCTCTACAATTTCATCAAAGAGAATTGGAGTTTAATCGAGTGAGTCTCTTGCATCGTGATGACATGCAGAAATGCACGTCATTTTAGGCCTTTTATTTAGAGTTATGAAGGCTGTTAAGTAGAATATGCGGTGATGATGTTAGGAATTAATGAGAAAATGAGTTTGCGTCCATCAGCATTAAGAATCTAGGCTAACCCACTATTATGCGTTATTATGCGTTCAATTGTCTATCTTTGTAGCTAACGCAGGATGCGAGTGCATACGCGAAAGTCGGACTATCGCAAAGACGACCGCATACGGGGAATCTCTCCATCACAAAGGCGAATGCATACGTTCGACGCATGGATGTTGCAACCATCAGCCGCATGCATCCATCGCATAGAAGTTGCGGTCATCGAGCGAATGCGGTCATTGTAAAAAGATTGCGGCTACATGATGATAACCATAATAGAGGGATGAACGCAAGGTTAGTGGAATGCAACATGAACGCCTACCTCGGGAGAATCAAAAGATGATGTTGACATTTCACCTACCACGCCGTTAGCAGTAGAGATTCAGAAAATGACCATCGCGCCGCGAGTGTCAGATTCAGACCAGGTCCATTAATGCTGTCGGCGATCAAGTTCTATAAATAGAAGCCGATGAGCAGAATTACAGATCATCTAAGGTTTTTCGCCGAGGCTCCCTGCCTTAGGGCAGATCCTTGTGATCCAAACTAAAGCGTTAGAAGATAGCTTGAGAGTTCTTCATCCCCTTCATCCATTCTGAGTGACGACCAGAGCCTTCGCCGGAGTTAGAGCTTGAGAGAGTCTACTCCACCGCCTATCCATGGCACCACCGGCATCCTTGACACATCTGCTGGAAGCATGACATTGCTTCCAGCTGGTCCTTCTATTTATCTTCTTTCTTTTGTATTGTATTACATTATGCTTTAAGGAATTAATAAATTTTGTGATCAATACATTTCTATATTTTCCTTCAACTCCATCTCCATCTTCATTTACTTAGCATCCTTAACTTTCATTGCATTACTTAGTGAGACTGTTAGAGTATCACATACTTAATCATGCGGTATAGTAATATGAAGCATGTAGCAAACCACCGGGAGGTGTGCATTGCGTGAGTGTTGTGAGAAAACTTTATTTGCTTAGTGTGAAGCTGTAGCAACGTTTGTCTATAAGCGGACGTAATGCTTGTCTATGAGTAAAATCAACAACAACTAACTGCCGGGAGGGCAAGTGGTTGGTCGCATTAAGCAATGTAAGCAAGTGTTCACTAGAGATAGGAATAATCTTACGTCAGCTAGGTTTATGCGATTACCTTGTCTTATGAGCGCATCATTCATCACTTAGGCATACTCGAGAGAGAGTCTAAAAACCAAATCTAAGACTCGAGAGAGTGGATTGGATCGCATAAGCAAGAATGGGGAACTTAAAGATAAGCTCCGTTTGCTATTACACAGCATATGCACCCTACGGATAGGATATTGCATGCGTTCAGAAATAGGATACGGTGGTATACGGTCATCTTATTTATGTGTGGGAGCATATGAGCAGGAATAGAGACTTAGAAATAAGGCCTCTCGACACTGTCGCATATACATCGCATGCATCTTAGAAATAGGCACAAGTGTATGTAGCATGATCGCATAGCTTTATGCTGGTTGGGGTTGCCCTTACGGTCAAGCTCAGTGTTGTAATGAATGCATCCTCACCATTTTATCTATTTGTCCATGCATTTTACTACACGTCAACGGTTTCCGTGTCTCTATCTCTCATTCATACTTCCAATGCTTTGTCTGTTAGTTAGAAGTAGGAGTAGTTTACAGCTTACAACCCCCCCTCCCCATCATTCTTTTATTCATCCGCCACAAACACATCACCGCATACATTTAGCTACAAGTCCCTGAGTTCAACCTCGGATCATCTGAGAAACTTGTATTCGCGTTATACTTGGCGTGTGAGCAAGAAAACTTGTGACAGGAACGCATGGTCATTGCATAAAAGATCAACGCATATTTTCCATTCCAATGCATGACCACTGATACATGAGTATAAACGCATAACCTAAGACATGCATCGCATATTGCGTTCAATTAATTTTAGTCATCACACCGACTTAGAAAAAAAATCCCTCTGTTTTTTTAAGGTTTGTCATTGCTTTTCTTTTCTTCTTATCCCTTTCTCTTTATTTTATTTATTAATTACTTATTTATTTATTCATTTACTTCTTTTCTTTCTTTCTTTCTTTCTTTTTTTTAAAGCAATTCCTCTTCAAATTCCTATTCCTTTTCCAAAATTCTATTTTCTTCTATTTTTTCCTTTTCTTTTAGATTAATTCCCTTTTTCTTTTTCTTCTTTTTTTTTCCCCAAACTAACTTTTAACTTTAATTATTTTAATTCTTTTCTTTAGGAACAATTCAAGATTAAAGGCTTACACTTAGCCAAGAAGAACGAAATCGTGGTCAAAACTCGTGAGATCATTGATTCGTTGAGGGAAATGTATAGACAACCCTTTAAATTCAGCTTTAATGCCCGTATGAAAGGGGGCATCTATTCAAGAACATGTTCTAAACATGATGGTCCACTTTAATGTGGCTGAGATGAATGGGTCTATCATCGACGAAGCCAGTCAGGTTAGCTTCATCCTAAAGATTCTAACTGAGAGTTTCCTCTAGTTCTGTAGTAATGCTATCATGAACAAGCTAGATTACAACCTGACCACCCTTCTTAATGAACTACAGATTTATCAGTCTTTGATGAAAGTCAAGGAGCAGAAGGGAGAGACAAATGTTGCCACTTCCACTAAGAAGTTTCATAAAGGTTCGACATCTGAAACAAAGTCTTTACCTTTTTCTTCCGACACCAAAAAGTGGAAGAAGAATAAGGGAGGTCAGAAGAAAGCTAACCCTGTTGTAGCTCAAATTGGCAGAAAGGCCAAGGTTGCCAAGGGAATCTACTTCCATTGGAACCAGAAGAGATATTGGAAGAGAAATTGTCCCAAATATTTGGCAGAAAAAGAAAGCCAAACAAGGCAAATATGATTTACTAGTACTGGAAACTTGTTTAGTGGAGAATGATTATTCTTCATGGATAATTGATTCAGGCGCCACATGTTTTTTCTTCTGTTTAGGGAATTAGTTCCTGGTAGTAGCTGAAGACTGGTGAAATGACTACGCGTGTTGGAATTGGGTAAGTCGTCTCAACTGTAGTATTGGGAGGCCTCTGATTACTTTTTTAGAAAACATATTTATTACATAATGTATATGTGGTTCTAGATATGAAGCGAAACCTTATATCTTTCAAAGTTTTGCTCGAACAAATATATTATGTAAACTTTCTTATGAATGAAGCATTGTTTATAAGAATGGTGTATATATTTGTACAACAAACCTATAAAGTAATCTTTATGTGCTAATGCTATTAACATCTAAGACCCTCATTAATATTGAAATGTTTAGAACTGCGATAACTCAAAATAAAAGACGAGAAGTTTCTCCTGAAGAAAATACCCAACTTTGGCACCTAATATTATGTCACATCAATCTTAATAGGATTGAGAAGTTGGTTGAGAATAGATTTCTAAGCAAGTTAGAAGAAAATTCTATACCTGTGTGTGAGTCATGCCTTGAAGGCAAAATGACTAAAAGACATTTTACTGGAAAATGTCATAAAGCTAAAGAACCCTTGGAAATTGTACATTTGGACCTTTGTGGTCCTATGGATGTTAAGGCAAGAGAAGGGTTTGAATATTTTATTTCTTTTATAGATTTCCAAGGTACGGATATGTTTACCTAATGCAACATAAGTTTAAAGCCCTTGAAAAGTTCAAAGAGTACAAGGCTGAAGTTGAAATTGCATTGGGTAAAATAATTAAGACATTTCAAACTGATTGAAGTGGAGAGTATATGGATTTAAAATTCTAGGACTATTTGATAGAACATGGAATTGTATCCCAACCTTTTAGCACCTGATATACCTCAGTAGAATGGTATATCGGTAAGGAAAAATCAAACCTTTTTGGATATGGTTCGATCTATGATGAGTTACGCTCATTTACCTGATTCATTTTGGGGTTATGTAGTACAACCTGCAGCTTATATTTTGAACTGTGTTCCATTCAAGAGTGTTTCTGAAACACCTTTGGAATTGAATGGCCGTAAAGGTAGTTTATACCATTTCAGAATTTGGGGCTACCCAACACATGTGCTTAAGGATAATCCTAAGAAGTTGGAACCTCGTTCAAAATTATGCCTATTTGTAAGCTACCACAAAGGAATGAGAGAAGGTTACTTCTATGATCCTTAAGATAATAAAGTGTTTGTGTAAAAAAAAGTTACATTTTTAGAAGAGGACCACATTAGGGAGCATAAGCCGCACAATAAGATAGTGTTAAACGAGCTTTTTGATGAAACTACTGAACCTTCAATAAGAGTTGTTGAAGAGCCTGGTATATTAATAAGAGTTGTTAATATCGGTTCATCCAGTCAGTCACATCCATCTCAACTGTTAGGGGAACTTCAATGTAGTGGAAGGGTTGCGAATCCACCTATTCGTTATATGAATTTAACAGAAACCTTGATCATCATATATGATGGTGACATTAAGCATCCATTGTCCTATAAACAAGCAAAGAAGGATGTGGACAAAGATGAATGGATCAAAGCTATGGATCTCGAAATGGAGTTGATGTATCTCATTCCAGTCTAAGATCTTGTAGAATAACCTGATGGGGTTAAATCTATAGGTTTCAAGTAGATCTACAAGAGGAAAAGAGGTTCAGATGGTAAGGTGCAAACCTTTAAGACTAGACTAGTGGCAAAGGGTTATACCCAAGTTGAGGAAGTTAACTATGAGAAGACTTTCTCACATGTTGCCATGTTAAAATCTATCCGGATATTCCTATCTATTGTTGCATATTATGACTATGAGATTTGGAAAATGAACGTTAAGAATTCCTTCCTAAATGGAAATCTTGAGGAGACCATCTTTATGTAACAACAAGATGGATTCGTCTCCCAAGGTCAAGAGCAAAAGGTTTGCAAGCTTAATCGGTCTATCTATGGACTGAAACAGGCTTTTCGATCTTGGAATATAAGGTTTGATATTGCGATCAAATCTTTTAGCTTTGATCAGAATATTGATGAGCCTTGTGTCTACAAGAAAATTATCAATAGTTCAGTAGCTTTCCTAGTATTGTACGTAGATGATATCTTACTCATTGGGAATGATGTAGGTGAAAGGTGTATGAGACTACTTGCATCGGAATGGATCATAGTCCCAATTTAATTTCACAGAAACATACAACTTAACAGAGGATGGAAGCATGGAATATGCATTCTAATTAAGCATGTGATTTATAGAAAATGAAGAGAAAGAAGAGATTTGAAGACCACTTACCCTTGAAGAGTGAATTTCTTCACGTTCCTTTCCAAATCATGAACACAACGAACTTCTTCTCTCGATCTCATGAACAGCGAAAACCACAGCAACCAAAACCCAAAGAACCAAACACAACCAAGTAGAGTCCTTGGTATTCTTGGAGAGTAGAGAATTGATGCTCGTATTTATGAAGTGGAAATATAGATGATATGCGTTGATGAAAGTGCGTTGTGCACTCAAGTTTTCCCAGCGGAATTCAAGTGTAAATTCCTCTGAGTTTCCTGGTAAGTCCAGGGTCGAACATAGGGACTTGTGAAAATAGATTGCATTGGTAATTTTGATGAACACTTTACGGTAACCGGGTAAATAAATAAAGTGTTTGGTTTGTTGTTTGCATTGATGAAAAAGAAATAAATAAATGCAGCAGATTTAAGAAACGACAGTTGCATTGATAGATGCAATGAGTATGCGATGAACGGGTTGAGAAGATCTTTAGCTAGCATTACTCGAGAATGCGTTAGACTATGCGATCATGTTACTACCATGCACAGCAAGTCATTTTCCAATGTAAATACGATGTTCCTAAATCTAGGACGCATGTGTTGAATGCAAAATGTCCATAGAGCTCATCCCTAAGTCTCTACTCTTGTCCTATGCGATGATGCAAAATGCATGAAAGCAAGGTGACCGCATACAATCATACCTTATTGCTAAGATGCATGCGATGCGTTGATAACAAATAGTGCTCATTCCTAAGCGCGTATCTCCCGTTTATGCATTCTAATATGGTTTTTCCAAATCTAGATTCTGACCTGACCTTCCCAAGTCTAGATCCTGTCCTTAGACTACCCTCTCAAGTATCCTTAATGGACGAATGAAGCATACATAAACAAGATAATCGCAAAGAATGAAGATTCCCTAGTTGTGCTAGCTAAGTGCTTCTCAACCCATTCAACTGATTTAGCTACTCATGCGTGAATCACAGAGAGTAAACAAATATAGATAAAGAAATTCCATTCTTATAAATGAGTTGAGTACAAAATTCCAATGGAAGTTAAAGTTAGAGAGCCTGGTAGCAATTCCTTGCTGACCGGGGCTTTTTAAACTGAAATCTCTATTATGATCTAAAGATGTTTCCACTTCCGCAGGCATCGACCCTCTCTCTGTCTTTGGAGCTTCCGGCGCTCTCCCAAGCTTACCGGAGCGATCTACCAGCACAACTTTCTCCCTCTCATCCACTTTAAAATGAAAGAAAGCTAAGAACAAAGACGTGCGAACTGACAACTTGTTGTAAAAACAGTGAACCCCTTTTCTGAAGAATGCACTTGGTATTTATAGAGCATCCATGGTGAAAAGCGGCTTCTCTCTCCCAGTTGTACAGATAGGATAACTTTAATTCCTGATTGACGCGTCGAATAATTATCATCGATAAAGCTTAATGTACTTTATGACCGTTATCGGCTATCATCTTAATTTGGATTCGACTGTCATCAGCTTTTTGTCCCATCGCTCTTAATTGGCCTTTCACCCAGATGTGCCACCATGTTGCACTGACCAAGTTGCTGCGATCTTTCTCAAGTGAATATTTGCAAGCACGATCAATGCAAAGCCTTGCGGTGAAGTTGCGCTCGACCAATGAATTCCTATTATCGCAATATTTGAATTGCGTTAACGCATATTCTGCACAAAAATATAAAAATCAATAGTTCTAATGCACTGAATGCATGCGACCGCAATTTTATAGAATTTATGCTTAATGGACGCAATCCAACATTGTTTAAGAACTTAGCACTATGATAACGTGCATTTCTGCCCGTTATCGAAAGTTATGTGGGCTTCATTTTTAACTTTGGCAGAGAAAAGGGAAAACAATTTTTTTTTTTTAATTTGAGAGAATTGCATTGTGAGAATATTCTGTTCTGTGTGTTCTATGTGAAACTGCATGAAGAAGAAGTATTTTATCCCACCTTTTCCTCTGGCTCCACTACCTAGATAAAACCTAATGAGAGAATAATGGGATGGGGAGGGGGGGAGTTATCAAATAACTCTTTCCTTAAAATTTGAATTATTAAGGCCCTGTTGGTAACCATTTGGTTTTTTAGTATTAAGCCTATTTCATCCATATTTCTTACAATTATTTGCATCTTTCTTAAGTACAATGGTTTAATTCTTAGCCAAATTTCAAAAACAAAAACAACTTTTTTAAAGCTACTTTTTTTAGTTCTCAAAATTTGGCTTGGTTTTTTAAACCATTAGTGAAAAGTAAATAAAAAGGTGAAAATTTAGAGGTAGAAGTAGTGTCCATAGGCTTAACTTTCAAAATCCAAAACAAAAAACAAAATAGTTATCAAATGGGACCTAAATTAAATTTTATATATATATAGGTTAAATGTTAATTATATCTCATATAATTAATTTTATATTAATTATATCTTATATATAATTGATTCTCTTTATTAATTTAAACAATTCAAATTAATCCAAAATTAATTTGATTCTCATTAATCCCAATTGAGCAAATGAGGGGACATCATGGACCTATAGATTGTAGCTCCATGGTACCTGATTAATTAATTAAACTCTTTAATTAAATTAATCAACTTCCATTAACTGCCAGTCACTCCACTAAAGATCGATAGATGTACTCTTCACACTAAAGATATATTTCTATGTCCATTGGATATAACCAATCAATGGTGCATTGACTTTTCACAAATTGCTCGTAAATACAGCCGGACCAAAATTACCCTATAGTTACATCTAACTTTTTAAGTACCAGTGATCCCTCTAATGAATAATAAGTTATAGTCCAACTATAACCAAATCCCTCTTGGGCCAGAAAAGGGTGTGACACCATATTATTGCAGCCTCAGAATCAACCCTTAAAAGAGCAATGTCTCTACTGAAGGAAATCGGAAACGAGATTTCCATGAGCAGCGAAAGCAAGACTATTCCAAATTACAATCATGAATCAACATATATTTACAGTCGACTTCCATACAAGCGATTATGCAAATAATACAAAGAAATTACAGCATGAACATCAAATGTATAAAGGAAAAAATTGTACTAACAACGGCAGAAGCGTCTTCATGCTCTGATGCGCGACCGCTCGAACAACAGCGACCACGAACACTCGATCTACACGATTACAACACTGCACAAACACAGCACGAACACTTTGCGCTTATCCTCAACGATCTCCTTGGTCACGATCTCCTCCGCAACATGATGCGTTATTTTATTAAGTGGAAATATGGATGATATGCGTTAATGGAATTGCGTTGTGCACTCAAGTTTCCCCAGTGGAATTCAAGTGTAAATTCCTCTGAGTTTCCTGGTAAGTCCTGAGTCGAACACAGGGACTTGTGAAAATAGATTGCATTGATAATTTTTTATGAGAACTTTGCGGTAACCGGAAAAATAAATAAAGTGTTTGGTTGTTAATTGCATTGATTAAAAAGAAATAAAAAAATACGGCGGATTTGAGAAACGAAAGTTGCGTTGATAGATGCAATGAGTATGCGATGAACGAGTTGAAAAGATCTTTAGCTAGCGTTACTTGGGAATGCGTCAGACCATGCGATCATGTTACTACCATACACAGAAAGTTATTTTCCAATGTAAATGCGATGCTCCTAAATCTAGGATGCATGTGTTGAATGCAAAATATTCATAGAGCTTATCCCTAAGTCTCTACTCTTGTCCTATGCGTTGATGCAAAATACATGAAAGCAAGGTGACCGCATACAATCATACCTTATTGCTTAGATGCATGCGATGCGTTGATAACAAATAATGCTCATTTCTAAGCTCATATCTCCCGTTTATGCATTCTAATCTGGATTTTCCAAATCTAGATTCTGACCTGACCTTCCCAAGTCTAGATCCTGTCTTTAGACTACCCTCTCGAGTATCTCTAATAGACGAATGAAGCATACATAAACAAAATAATCGCAAAGATGAAGATTCCCTCGTTATGCTAGCTAACTACTTCTCAACCCATTCAACTAATTTTGCTACTCATGCATAAATAACAGAGAGTGAATAAATATAGAGAAAGACATTCCATTCTTATAACTGAGTTGAGTACAAAATGATAATGGAAAATAAAGGTAGAGAGCATGGTAACAATTCCTTGCTGACCGAGGCCTTTTACACTGAATCTCTATTCTGATCTACAAATGTTCCCGCTTCCGCAAGTGTCGGTCCTCTCTCTGTCTTGGAGCTTCCAGTGCTTTCCCAAGCTTGCCAAAACGATCTATCGGCACACCTTCTTTCTCGCGTCCGCCTTCAAATGAAAGAAGACTATGGACAAAGATGTGAACTTGTAAAGTGATGAAGTAATCGACTGCTTAACCTCTTCTCTGAAGAATGCACTTGGTATTTATAGAGTTTCCATAGTGAGAAACGGCTTCTCTCTCCCGATTGTACAAACGGGACAGCTTTAATTCCTGATTGACGCGCCGGATGATTATTACCGATAAAGCTGAATGTACTTTGTGACCATTATTGGCTGTCAACTTAATTTGGATCCGACTGTCATTAGCTTTCTGTCCCATCGCTCTTAATTATCCTTTCACCCAGATGCGCCCACCATGTTACGCTGACCAAGTTGCGGTGATTCTTCTTGGGTGAATGTTTGCAAGCACAATCAACGCAAAGTCTTGCGGTGAAGTTGCGCTCGACCAATGTATTCTTGTGATCGCACTCTCTGCATTGCGTTAACGCATATTCTGCAAAAAAATGTAAAGATCAACTACTCTAATGTGTTAGACGCATGCGACCGCAATATTATAGAATTTATGTTTAATAGACGTAATTTAACATATTTCATCAATGCAATCCAACATTGTTTAAGAACTTATTACTATGATAACGTGCATTTCTGCCCGTTATCACAACACCACGAACGGACTCCTCCAAAGCACCACGAACGGCCTCTGAAAAACCTCGACGATGTCGAGTTGAGTCTGACACCACCAACAAGGCGACCTTGGTATTCTCGGTGTGAGAATCCAGAGGGTGGGTTTTGTTCGGAATTGGTGTGAGGCAGACGAACAAAGGAAACAATGATTGCGTACACGACTGAGCAAGTGGAAGAAGTCGGAGACCTAGCTTATAGGTCGATGCCCAATCGTTTAAATAAAGCTATGCGATCGTTTAGCTCTACAGAATCTATACGATCGTTTACCTCGGGCCAGCGATCGTCTAGCAAAGCTATGCGATCGTTTAGTAAACACTGCACGATCGTTTAGCTAGCACTTGCACGATAATTTAGCACGCCCAACCATCGTTAGTAAATCTATATTTACTTGATGACTTCCGTGAGTTTCTTTTCACCGGAGAGAAAACTCAAAATATTTTTAAACTTTTGTAAAAACAAACTTTTTCAAAATAGGAAACCAATTTTCTTTTAAACTCATGGTTACCATGGTCAATAACCACCCACTACATATGGTTATTTAAAAGAAAAAATATTAATTATCTAATAATTAATATTATTATAAACATAAATGACAACCAAATTATCATACTATATTTATAACCTATAGTTTTAATATTTCATCTCATGAAACATATAAACCATAGTTCTTTTTCTATTCCATGGTACTTAATGTAAATATCATATACATTAATCCTCCATTAGATGTATCTCATACATCATACCGATTATATCATATATAATTAAAATACCTCTTGTCAATTTGAACATTTCAAATCAACACCAAGAACTTGATCCTTCAACATGAATCCAAGCTACCAAGAGGACCTCATGGACCTGTAGATCCGAAGCTCTAACGATACATGAATAATTGACTAAACTCTTTAGTCATGGGATCCACCATCCATTAACTGCCAGACACTCCACTAAAGACCGACAGCTGAACTCTCTTCACTACAGATTTATTATGTGTCCATCTTAACCAATCAGCAGTGCGATAACCCTTCACAGATCGCTTGTAAGTATAGTTGGGCCAATAAATGTTATGCCCCTGTAGTTACATCTGTCTCCTTTAGTACCACTGATCCCTCTAATGAACATAAATCATAGTTCTACTTTGACCGAGTCTTTTCTTCCAAAGAGAAGCTATGGGCACTATGTTCAAGCCCCGGAATCAGCCCTTAAGGGAGCAATCTCTCTACTTATCCCTACTTCGAGAAAGAAGTGAATTCCATATTGTGAATTGAGTTCCCAGCTCCCAGATCAGACAAGTCCCCAAAAAGATAGGCATGTTGAGTTGGCAATTCGGCCACTCTCACCCATACTAATCAAAGGACCACCCTCAAAGGCAGGAGTTCACAAAACACTCAGAATTGAGGTTGTGTCACCTATGGTCATTTAGGTGAGATGCAAGTTTCTAGTATCAACGGTGTTATATACATAGTCTAGTCATCTCGTGGTCCAGGTCTTATACAAACTCTTTGTATAGGACACCTCCGCTCCACGTCTCCACATGAATGGTCAGGATCAACCATCTGTAGTAGTTTACAACACGTGCAAACCTCTACAAAGCGGGCCGTATCCGTAGTGTCACTAGGATCAGGTATCCCACCTTAATCCTTATACTACAAATCGATTTAGGTTATCATTTAAGGCATGATCCACTTGTATATCACATATAAATGCTTAAGTTCACATAAGATAACCAAGGAGCTTTATTTATTGGATATGAGTAAATGCCAGAATTAAATAACATTTATTTTATTCATTGAACAATGTATATCTTTACAAAATAACGAGACCGGGAGAATTAGAACACCAATCTCAACAATCTCCAACTTGTCGTAATGACTCGGGAGACTAATGTACAATACAATATAAAAATGTACAATATACAATAAACTAAGGCATACCCCAGTATCATTTCCCACTTGCCCTAGACAAGATGTCGCATGTCCCGCAGACCCAGACTATCCAAGTGACCCTCGAACACTTTAGCCATGATGGCCTTTGTAAAGGGATCAACAATGTTGTGCTCCGATGCGATCTGCTTGACTATCATATCACTGCGATGCACAATCTCCCTGATCAGGTGATATTTCCGTTCAATGTGCTTACCTCGACGATGACTCCGAGGCTCCTTCGAATTCGCCACAGCCCCGCTATTATCACAATAAAGATTGATAGGCAAATCCATATTTGGAATAACTCCCAAATTTGTAAGGAACTTTCTCAGCCAAATAGCCTCTTTAGCTGCTTCACAAGCTGCTACGTATTCGGCTTCCATAGTGGAGTCCGCGATGCATCCTTGCTTGATGCTTCGCCAAACTACAGCCCCTCCATTCAGAGTAAACACTGACTCAGATGTCGATTTACGAGAATCTTGATCAGTCTGAAAGTCAGAGTTCGTATATTCTGTAAGGATCAGATCCTTATCTCCATACACAATCATGTAGTTCCTCGTTCTCCGAAGATACTTGAGGATCGTCTTGACCGCCGTCCAGTGATCAAATCCTGGATTGGGCTGATACCGACTGACAATCCCTACTGCATAGCAAATGTTGGGTCTGGTACACAACATTACATACATCAAGCTTCCTACAGCAAAAGCATAGGGAATCCGTCTCATCTTCTTAACCTCTTGAGGTGTCTTAGGACATTAATCCTTAAATAGAACGATTCCATGCCTGAAAGGTAACAAACCCCTCTTGAAATCCTGCATCCTGTACCTAATCAACATTTGATCAATGTACGATGCCTGAGACAGGGCTAACTGTTTGTTCTTGCAATCCCGAATGATCTGGATCCCGATAATATACTGTGCCTCTCCTAAATCTTTCATTTGGAACTGGACAGCTAGCCAACTTTTAATATCAGTCAGATATCCTACATCATTCCCAATGAGTAGGATATCATCCACATACAATACTAAGAAAGCTACTGAGTTGTTGATGATCTTCTTTAAACACAAGGCTCATCAACGTTCTGGTCAAAGCCAAACGACTTGACAGCAGTGTCAAATCTGATGTTCCAAGATCGAGATGCTTGTTTCAGCCCATAAATGGACCTATTAAGCTTGCAAACTCCTTACTCTTGATTTGGAACTACGAACCCCTCTGGTTGAGTCATATAGATGGTCTCCTCAAGATTATCATTCAGAAAGGCAGTCTTGACGTCCATTTGCCGTATTTCATAATCATAAAATGTGGCCATGGACAGGAGAATCCTGATATACTTGAGCATGAAAACAGGTGAGAAAGTTTCCTCATAGTCAACTCCCTAAACCTGGGTATAACCCTTTGCCACGAGTCTAGCCTTAAAGGTTTTCACCTTTCCATCTACACCTCTCTTTCGCTTAAAGATCCACTTACATCCAATAGGTCTTACCTCATCAGGTGGATCAAGAAGCTCCCAGATGTTGTTGAAGTACATAGACTCCATTTCCTAGTTCATGGCCTTAACCCATTCATCTTTGTCAACATCCTTCATTGCTTTCTTAAAAAACAATGGATCCTCGACCCCATCATTCGTAATGACGGTTTGGGCTTCAGTCAAACCCATGTAGCGATCTGGTGGGTTCATATCCCTCCTACTATGTCGAGGTAGTCTCAACTCTTGAGTTGGTTGATTAGACGTCCCGACCTCAACAACTCTTGTTGATCTGTCAGCCTGTTCAACAACTCTTATTGAACCTTCAACAGTCTTAGTCTCACTAGAGATCTCATGTAAAACGAGCTTACTTCGTGGTTTATAATCCCTCATGTGATCTTCTTCTAAAAAGATAGCATTAGTGGAAACAAACACTTTGTTCTCACCTGGATGATAGAAGTATCCTCCTTTCGTTTCCTTAGCGTAGCCCACAAAGAGGCAAACCTTCAAACGCGGTTCCAACTTCTTTGAGTTAGTCACTAGCACATGTGTTGGACAGCCCCAAATCCTGAAGTGGCGTAAATTACCTTTACGGCCTCTTCATAACTCAATAGGTGTTTCAGAAACACTTTTTGAGGGAACATTGTTCAGGATATAACATGCAGTCTGCACTGCATAACCCCAAAACGAGTCTGGAAGATTAGCATAACTCATCATAAACCGAACCATGTCCAACAAGGTCCTGTTTCTCTTTTCTGATACACCATTCGGTTGAGGTGTACTAGGGCCAATATAAGGAAATGGAGGTCCATATACTTTCCATCACAATCAGATCGTAGAGTTGAGACGCAATCCCATGTTCTATCATATAGTTCTGGAATTGAAGGTCCATATACTCTCCACCACGATCAGATCGTAGTGTTTTTATATTCTTACCTAACAAGTTTTCAACTTTAACCTTATACTCCTTGAACTTGTCAAGAACTTCAAACTTACGTTGCATTAGGAAGAGATATCCAAACTTTGAACAATCATCTATGAAAGAGATGAAATATTCATACCCACCTCGAGCTTTAACATTCATCGGACCACAGAGGTCTGAATGTACAAGATCCAAGGCTTCCCTGGCTTTGTAACCTTTTCCAGTAAAAGGTTTTTAGTCATCTTGCTTTCGAGGCATGATTCACATACTGGCAAGGAGTTTTCTTCTAAACTCTTTAGAAGTCCACTTTTCACTAACTTCTCAATCCTATTGAGGTTGATGTGACCTAACCTTAGATGCCAAAGATGGGCGTTTTCCTTTGGAGATACCTTTGGTCTTTTAGCTATTGTTGCCGTACTGAATATTTCAGTGTTAAACAAGGCTTTTATGACTAACGACCTTAGTACATATAAGTTATTTTCCATTGAATAAGAACCAATCTCCATTCCATTCTTGAAAATAAACACTTTATTCTAAAAAAAAAAATGACGATATAGTCTTGTTTAATGAAACAAGAAACTGAGATTAAGTTCCTCTTAATATGAGGAAATACAAAAACATTATCCAGTAACAAATAACGTTTCTTGTCAACAAATAACTTCAGCCTACTTACAGCAACAGCTGAAACAACCTCACCATTACCAACTCGAAGAGTCATCTCTCCCTATGGCAACGTTTGCCAGAAACTAAATCCTTGGTAAGAGGAACTGACATGATTGGTAGCATCTGAATCGAGGATCCAGGCAGAATCATCATTCTCTACCAGACATGTCTCCAAGACCAATAAATCATATTTACTGTCTTGTCTCCTCTTTTGGAGAGTTGTGGGATGGAGGTCGTTTTCCACGAAATTCTTTTCATATGATTCTTTCCATAGTAAATAATCGGTCATTATTAAAAGCTTTAAACGGAAATCTAACGAGTTGCTGGAAAGAAAAAACACATTGACCTAGTTAGGTTTTAAGCAAATATCCGTTGTAAAACAAAACAACATCCAATAAGGTTTTAGCAAAACTAACATGAACCCCATGTGACATCTAGTTTTGCAATGACGCTTCAAAGGTTTAGGACAAAAGCTGCCGAAGAGAGGTCAGTTATCCCTCCTCTAAATTAAGAAGATCTCAACCAGTCATTAATACCAGAACAACTCTTGCTCTTATAACGACTAGCCATCATTGATTTGGCCAAGAGATCATTAACTTACTTAACAATCTCCTGTAAGTGTGACCTGCCATTTTAAGTCCTAGAGGTCCATCCCAAAAGGCCAATTAGAAGGGGAAAATCCGATTGGGACAAAACCTAAGCGACCCTATCCATTTCTGGAGTTCACCTTGATATTGACCAACTGCACAAAACCCATCTGAAGGGGGCCGCTCCGAAGGCGACACGAGGGCGTACAGAATGATCTCATGGTGTGAACCAATGACATAGACCATAGGACGTGTTGGCACACAACCTTCATCCATTTACTATAAATGCTCTCTTCGTCCACCTTGATATTGACTCATGCAAACACCATCCGAAGGGGGATGCAACCTGGGGCATCTCAAGGCCAAGCATGAATTTCACGGTGTGAACATATAGGGAGAAACATGAGTAGAATCATAGACATATTTGATACGCCTCCTTCTCCCACTGAGTATTTTATAACCTAGGGTTTAGTTTACTTAGAAAAAACGCGGCTAAGGATTTTAACTAAGTGACTTTTAGGTTTTCCCAAGAGTAACTTTTACCATGGATGGTTGAACAACTTTTGATCATCATCCATTAAACTCTTTAACAGAGTCTTTGACCAAAACATCGCATGTTTGTTGAAAATCTATCTAATTTACATTTCCAAGTAGGTTCCTAGGTAGGGGTGTTACGTTTCCGTCAACTTAAGAACCCCAGCCTAGCCAGAACCCGCCTTAGACAAAAGGTCCCTTATAGTAGATTTACAACAAATTTAATCTTTTATTCCAACCAATTTAATCCTATTTAATCCTATTAAATCGATTTTAAAAGATTAATCTAGGTTACTAAACTCTTTAGAATCACTTGAACTTAGGTCTATCTCAATCCAATTTTAAAACCCTTTTAAAAAACTTGAGTTCACCCTAAGTCCGCATGCAACTATGAATTATTGATTTTAGGTCTAATTTCCTTTATAACATTTATAAACGGAAACAACCACAATGCGAAGCTAACACATGCAAGACATTCATAACGATTATAAACGGCCTAAGTGTCATGCTCAATGCATTGTCCATTCATTGCTACTTCTTTTATATAACACTTATACAAAACCGCAATGAAACAAGCAAAATATGCTTCCATTCACCCTTAGATTATAACATTTATAATAAAAGGAAGATGCATGATAATGCTCAATGCATGCAAAATATAACTCTTATATTTCATGATGCATGCACATGCTTTCAACTAATTTCTTCATGCTCGATTATAACATTTATAATACATGATGCATGAATAATTGCACAACCTAAGGTGGATTTTGAACTATATGACAAACACTTTGACATATAAGAACCATAATCACATGTATAAGCAATAAAAGTTGATGAACCAGGTTAAATTACCTTAAACCACAAAAAGGAAAGTTAACTATTACAAAGACGAGGAGTCTTCGGTCCAAACAGGCGAACCGGGTTTTGAACCACTCAGCAAAGCATCGTTTCTTCAACCATCCATTGTGTACTAAGCTCCCCACGATCGTTTAGACGTTAAAACAAAATCTTTGCTCTATCGCTTACCAGCGCTCCCAGAGTTAAATGATCGTTTAGCATTTACTATACGATCGTCTAGAAAAATCCAAACGATCGTTTAGTTATTACTACATGATCGTGTACCTTTACTAAGTGATGAGCTCAACCTTTTCTAATTCATAACCATCAATTCATCTCCATGCAATTAATTAATTAGATACAACATGAAGTTCCTTCATGACCAATCTCTATTACTCTCCTATCACTTTCGTGCATAAATTGAAAAATAGTCTAACATGCTAGATCTGACCTAATCCCTCTCTCTCAAGCAAGACATTAAGTAAAAATCATTTAAAAAATGGCCAATTGTCTAAAAGCTTTAACAATAGACATGCTAGAATGAGAAACACATTAAGTAATCCACAAAATAATCAAAATAGTTTTCAAAATCCAAAAACTATATCAAAACCCTATGAACTACAAACTTAGCAACTCATGGTACGATACAAATATGGATGTAACATATCTAAAATACAGAGAAAAAGAACACTAAAGAAAGAAAGAAAAGCAAGTTGGGTTCTTGACTATCGTTCTTAAGCTTGGGAACTCCAATAATCTCCTCAAACATGGAACACTCTTAAAGCTCTATGTCATCGCCTCTATCCAGAAATTGGCTTTTGGTTGTTCCCATAGAGGCCCTAATTGCACTCAACTTCCCTTATCAAATGATGGCGCAATATTTATAAAAGAATTTGTTGTGCAACGATGCTATCGAAGGAAACCTACAACGCCTAGGAAATCGTAGTGGTGCAACGCAACCAAAAAATTAAACCTCAAGTTGTAGTTGAGCTCGGCACCGCAACATACTTTAGACCACTTTTTTAGCCTTTTCTCTTCTCTAAACAAACCTTAGGTCGAACTTTAACCTCTCAAGGGGTATTTTCATCATTTTACACTTCGATTAGCCTGTTCTAGTCTAAAATCTCGATTCATATTAATTAGACAAGTAAAGCATCAACGAACAAATTTATGCAATAAAACTAACTAAATTCTAGCCTAAGAAAGCACTTCCAAATACTCACACAAGATATATCCAATCTAGAGTGCCTAAGCTCTGATACTAAATGATATGAAAACTTTAACAAATTGAAATTTGAAACCCTTTTGGTATTAGAATCCCTAATCCTCAACCACTAAAACCCACAAAATCGATTCGGTTTCAACCCTAATAATTAGGTTAGAGATGGATTGCCTTAAAATCAAAGCTCTTGAGATAAAGCACAAGTTCCTTGGCCCAAGATTCGAGCACTTTACAAGATGGAATAATCAATTCCACTTGAGTGTTCTCACCATGCAACTTTACACATGGATTGTGAATTCAAGGAGCTCCTGACTAAATTTGAAAGAAAAAACTCAAATGCCAAAATTCAATTCATCATTATATGATCAAGCAATCTAATAGCAAGACTTTAAATAGTCTCCAAATGAAAACCCTAATGTCACATTTGACATCATAGTAAATGATAAAAACATTCCTACTTTTCTTTTGAGGTAAAAAAAAACTACTTAATGTATCATAGAAAGGATAAAATTGAAAAATACAAAAATTATATAAAGAATTAAGTAAAATATAAACAATTTGATGCCCTAAATGGTCATATAAAAAACTTTAGGGAAATTAAAGAAAATATAAGAAACAAGGATGGAAATCACGTTTGTGTTATAAAAAAACAAATAGTTGACCTTTTTCACTTAAGGGCATAATGGACATATTATATGTCAATTTGACCCAAAAGTCTTTATTATGAAAATCTAGCCCAAACCCTTTAATCCACTCAAATTTTCCCTATTTTTAGCAATTTCTCAATTAGTTTTTGAACAAGAATGAGATTCTCTTGTACGAAGGAAGAGAGTGATTCTGAATTTGACAGTGAGCCCAACTCACTAATTTCATGATTTTAGTAAACTTTACAGAAATTCCCATTCCTTCATTTCCATTTCCTTCTAGTAAACTTTCCAAAACAGGTACTATTATTTTATAATAGATAACATCATATAAGAATTTTTTGTACGGATGACCAATTCACAGACTCGTATATGATTAATGACTCGTGCCCCACCAATGTATGAAATCCAAACTTCTGCTTACATCAGAGTGCACTATCGCATTTTATAACGTATCGCACTAAGGATGTCCATGTTTATCGTACCCCTAACGTGATTATCATTTCTATCACGATTTTTATTTTTCTTGTGTGTTTTCTCCATTTTCCTCACAGTTTGTTGTTTTTTTCCGTGAAAAACATGAAAATCGTGATATAGATGACCATTTTGGTAGAGTTACATGGTCATCCTCAACGTGATACATTATAAAATGTGTTATTTTTTCATTTCTCACAGTTTGATCATCGTATTATGACTACGATAAACATGGTCATTCTCAACGATACTTTAAAATGCGATAGTACGTTCTGACGTAAGCAAAATGTAGATTTCATACATTTATAAGAAGTGAGTTATTGATTCTAAAGAACCTTCAAAAGCGTCATCATTAATAGAAAAAAAAAAGGAAAAGAACTCTTAAATTAAGAAGAAGGATTAACCAAGTTACCACGATTCAAATCAGAAGTTAAAAAAGGCAATAACCAAAACAGCTATTATTCAACCAATAATAAATGGTAGAAAGAAAAAAAAAAGAAAAAAAAAAGGAAAAGTAGCAATGGCGATTTAGAAAATCTGTCTGCGAAATTCAAAAGCCAAAGTAAAACGACACCGTTTCTTGACCACTCGGACCATCCCGCAATTGCATACAAATTTACAATCCGAAATTCGGGAGGCAAAAGGAAAAAGAAAAAAAGAAAAAAGAAAAAAGAAAAAAGAAAAAAGAAAAAAGAAAATAAAAGAAAAGAAATTTCAATCCATCATTTCCAAATTTGCAGTACAAATTTCTTCCGTCACCTGCTTTCTTCTAAGATCGAATTCTTTGGCAGTCTCATCGAATTCTTCCTGTTTTCGCTTGATTTCAATCCTCAAAACAAAGATATATGATATTGATTTAAGCTGTTGGAATTGTTGCCTTAATTGGCTTAAGCTAGGGCTTGTTGCTCCCCGATCTGTGGGAATTCAATGGCGGATCAGGAGGAGGAAGACCTCCGGACGGCTCTACGGATGAGCATGCAGCAGCACTCACCGCCGGAACCTAAACGGAGCAAGCCCAGGGATTCCCCACTCGGAGCTCCGACTTCCTCATCGGAGGAGTCTCCAGAAGTAAAGAGTCGTAGGTTGCAGCGGGAGCTTATGGCTGCTGCTGCTGAGAAGCGAATGTTGGCCGCTAAGAGTTATTCCGTAGCAGTGGGTTCTGCATCAAAGTCGGTGAAGAAAGGGAAGGAGTTAAGTGTGAAGGACGTGAATTTGGGGAAGGAATTGTTGGAGATTGAAGCGAACCAGTTGTTTTCGATGGTGTTCGGGGACGAGGTTTCCAAAGAAATACTTGCGCAATGGAGTAATCAGGGCATAAGGTGTGCTAAATCTGTACTAGCATCGCCTTCTATGAGAAGTTTAAGTTTTAGGATGGGTATTAGTCTTATATTATGCTCTGGTTCTGCTGTATTTATTGATTTTGCTACTTGATTTCTATATGATAGAGGAACGTTATTGTGGAATAAGACGGCTGCAATGGTATAGATGGCTTATACTTAGAATAGGACGTCACAGTTTAAAAATTTGAAAGGTGCCATTTTTTTTTGGTTGATATACATCATGTATCTGACATTGATTCCTGATATATTACAGCATTTCTTTTTTATCCTTGAATTCATCAATTGTGGTCCACTTCCACTTGTTTAAACTATGATTGGGAAATTTGAATTGTATTCTGATTGAAATGTATCATTTCTTTCCTTGGAAAAATTAGTTCAAGCAGTGTTAGTTTGAGTTTTAAAAGAGTCAAAATATATATGACATGTTCATTTCAATACCCATACTAGCTAATACGTAAATGACTTTCTTTAGGTTTAGCCCCGATCCAGAAACATCAATGGGCTTAGTGCAGCATGAAGGTGGGCCCTGTGGAGTCTTAGCAACTATCCAAGTAATCCTTAATTTCTCAGAATATAGTCTTTAGTATATCTCACGGCATCTAATTTGACATTTAAGTTGCAAATCGTAATGCTTTCAAAATATCTGCCTTTCTCTTACTTTGCACGTGCATTTATGGGTATCCACAGCAAACTTCTGAAGTCCTTCCCCATTTATTGTTTTGCCGTTGGTTAAAAAAAAATGAAAATCCGAGGCTAGTGACAGCTTTGCATGTGAATATGCTGATGCAACCTGCCAGACTTTGTTTTAGGCAGTAAGAAACATTTCATTGAAGGTGATTACAAGAAAGCTCTCCAATTGAAAAAAAAAAAAAAGAAAAAAAAAAGAAAAGAAGATAAACTAAATGAGTAAAAGGATGCATAAATTTACACCAAAGAAACACATTAGCTAAACCAAATCCATAAACCACTCAAAAGGAGAGGAGGATCCCTGAATAGATGACCATTACATTCACTCCAAAGCATCCTGAAGAACGCTCACACAATAGCCAACCAGATTGTTCTTTTAGGACCACCAAAAGGATGTCCCACTAATAAAGAAGCAAGAAGATCAGATATAAAATTTGGACAAACCAAAGACCAGCCAAAAGCTTCCAAAATAATATACCAAAAGCGACTTGCAAAAGAACAATGAGCAAATAAGTGAGGTGGAGATTCAACATGTCAATGACATAAGTGGCATAAAAAAGGGGGAGAGATGCATGTAAGGCATCCACCTTTTTAGTCTATCAGTCGTAAAAGTAGCACCAAGACTAAGCTCCCAAAGAAAAATCCTGATCTTTTTGGATAACGATCTTGCCAAATAATAGAGTAAAGATCCTTCCTAGTAGAATCTCCGAACCCACCAAATCCGCCATGAGAGATTTGATTGTAAAAGTCGAGGAGGGATCAATAGGCCAAGTCCAAGTATTTGATGTAGGGCGGATGCTAACAGAAGATAAGTAATGAGATAAATTAGCCCATTTAGAAATCTCCGAATCATTAAGATTATGACGAAGGTGCATATCCCATGAAGCTGAATCATCAATCCACACATCAACCGCAATATTATCAAGGGTGTAGAGCAAGACAAAAAAGATGGGGGAACGTACTAGAGATAATGCCCCAACTGAGCTAGGAATCTTTCCTAAAAGAAGTAGAAGAACCATTACCAATGCGACGTTGAGCACGACTAGCAACCAAGCAAATAGTCTGACAAATAAATCTCCATAGGGAATTTCAAGAACCTTAATAACTAGATGTTGGCCAAACTCTATCAATTAATGCTTAGCCACAATTAACTGCTGCCATAAAGTATCCCGTTCAACAAGGAAATGCGAAATCTATTTAGCCAAAAGAGCTGAATTACGATGGTGAAAATTGCCAATACCAATACCACCCATTAATTGAGAATGCTATGCAATCTCCCCGTTCACATTATGCATACCACCATCACCATGAAAACCTTCCCAAAAGAAGTCTCAAACCATCTTTTGTAGATTATTGATGATCAACGAAGGAGCACGAAACAAGGATAGATAATAAGTAGGCGTGCTAGAAAGAGTAGCCTAAATGAGCGTATGTCTCCCACCTTTAGAGATGAAGGCATACTTCGAATATGAAGCTTTTGTTGAATCCTCTCAACAATCGGATGTCAAAAAGTAGCTATTCCTAGGATTCCCATCGAAAGGCAAGCCTAAGTTGGTAGACGACCAGCAACCCCATTTACAACCAAACATGTTCAACATCCATTCAAAATCAGAATCAAGAACATTAATTCCAAGCAACTCACGTTTAGAGAGATTAATTTTTAATCCTGAAGCATGCTCAAAGATACAACATACAAACAATATAAAAAAGGTGTTGCATAGTAGCAGGATCTGCAATTGAGAACAATAAAGGGTCATTTGCAAATTAAAGATGATTCAAACAGAAAGATGAAGTACCAATAGCATGAGTAGCAAGAAGACCCAAAGATGCACTATGCTTCAGAAGATGACTCAGACAATTTGCAACCAAAATGAAGAGGAAAGGTGATAGAGGGTCCCCTTGGTGAACTACGGGAAGGTTCCTCAAGGACGATCATTAATAATGATAGAATAGTTGGCACTAGAGATGCAACTTCGAATCCAAAGTCGCCAAAGAGGGCAAAACCTTTTGCCTAAAGCACAATTCAAGAAATCCCAATCCACAGTATTAAAAACTTTCTCAAGATCTAACTTAAGAGCCACACTAGCTTTTTTATAGAAGAATCCGTCATCAATTAACTCATTTTCCATGAGTGAAGCATCGAGGAACTGTCTATTAGCCACAAAAACCAGCTGGTTGGCAGCAATAGTAAAAGGAAAAAACCATTTAAGATGATTGGAAAAAACTCGAGCAATAATTTTGTATGAACAAGGAAGGAACTAGGCTAATAGGGAGGTAATCGGAGAAAAATTTAGAGTTAACCTTTTTCAAGATCAGACAGATGTAGGTCTCATTCAATGATGCATGTATAATTATTGAAAGTAAAGGAGAAAAGAGATAACACAAGGTTTACGTGGAAAACCCTAATACAGGGAGAAAAACCACGATAGAGAAGTTTTTATTATTATAATGTCATACATACAAGAGACCCCGACCTCAGATAGAAATAGAATGAGGGAAACCCTAATTTTAGTAGGCATAAAGGAAAAGACAAATATGCCCTTAGGGCTAATGCACCATATTTCAACACTCCCCCTCAAGTTGGGACGTAGATATCAGCAAGACCCAACTTGCTAACACAAGCTTCAAACGTCTGTCTTGGTAATCCTTTGGTAAGAACATCTGCAACCTGTTGGACTGAAGGGACATAGGGAATACAGATTACCCCGTGGTCTAACTTCTCTTTAATAAAGTGTCTGTCAATTTCAACGTGCTTGGTTCTATCATGTTGTACTGGATTGTTGGCAATGCTGATGGCAGCCTTATTATCACAATACAACGTCATGGGACCTGGACTGTCTGGTGAAGATCAGCCAAAACTTTCTGTGACCATATTTCTTCACACACTCCCAGACTTATAGCTCTATACTCTGCTTCCATATTGCTTATGGCAACTACACCCTGTTTTTTACTCCATTAGGTCACCAAATTTCCCCATAGAAAGGTACAATATCCCGAGGTTGACTTTCTATCTCTCATTGAACCTGTCCAATCTGAGTCAGGATATGCTTCAATGCTCCGTGTCTCATATTTTCTGAAAACTAACCCTTCCCTGAGGTAGACTTCAGATATCTTAGAATTCGAGTCACTGCTTCCATGTGTTTCTCATACGGATTCTGTATGAACTAAATTACCACACACAACATAGGAGATGTCGGGCCTAGTATGAGACAGGTAAATCAGTTTTCCTACAAGGCATTGATACCTCTCCTTATTTACAGGCACTCCTTCCGTAATGTTTTTCAGTTTGCCATTGACTTCAATAGGAGTTTCAATGGGTTTGCATCTAGTCATTCATGTTTCCTTTAATAGGTCCAGAGTGTACTTCCATTGAGACACTGATATTCCTGCTTTCGATCTTGCCACTTCCATCCCGAGAAAATTCCTCAGACTACCAATATCTTTGATCTCAAATTCGCCTGCCATCCTTTGTTTTAGTTTAATAATTTCTACCGTATCATCCCCTGATAAAATGATATCATCAACATAAACCACCAAAACAGCAATCTTCCTAATAGTGATTTTTTGGTAAACAATGTGTGATCAGAATGCCCTTGAACAAACCCTTGGGATTTAACAAACACTGAACCTATCAAACCACGCTCTCGGAGACTGTTTCAACCCATATAAGGACTTTCTGAGTCTGCAAACATGGTTCCCAAATTTAGCTTTGAAACCTGGAGGAGGACTCATGTAAACCTCTTCTTCTAACTCACCATTTAGGAAAGCATTTTTTACATCTAGTTGATGTAGAGGCCAATCCTTATTCATGGCAATAGACAGAATAACTCGGATCGTGTTGAGCTTAGCCACAGGGGAAAAAGTTTCTGAATAATCAATCCCATACGTTTGAGTGAACACTTTAGCCTTATATCTCTCGAGTGTTCCTTCAGACTTATACTTCACTGTGAACACCCATTTGCAACCAACTGTTTTATGACCTCTAGGGAGAGCCACTAAATCCCAAGTCTGGTTCGCCTCGAGAGCTTCATTTCTTCCATTACTGCTACTCTCCCCTCGGGAACTTCCATGGCTGCATGCACATTGGTAGGTATTGCTAGGGCATCTAGTTGAGTAGTGAAAGCCTTAAAAATAGGAGACAAGTTACTGTAGGTCAGAAAACTGTGCATAGGGTACTTTGTACATGACCTGGTTTCTTTCCTTAGAGCAATTGGCATATCAAGAATGGTATCATAATTGCCAGTTTTCGTCGGCCTCTCTCCAGTATCAAGCTTTTGGGACAATTTTTCACCTTCCTGAGAGTCTTCCAGCACCTCATTACCTCCTGTAATTTCAACCTTCTCTGAGTTCGTCTCACCATCTTCTATGCGTCCGGACTTCTCTTCAAGGACATTCTCTGAAACAACAAGATCTTGAACCTGAGCTGGTTTCGATGCTTGGACACTTTCCGATAGAACAACAGGAATTTCTTGGGTTTCCTTTTTGAGATTCTTCTTATAGTATGTTATCCAGGGCATTTGTCCAGTAGGGAGGACAGACACTGGAATATCAGAGAGGACAGACCCTGGAATATCAGGACCAGGTTCGGGACTAGATAGACTGGGTTCAGGAACAGGAGAACTAGGCTCAAGATTGAAACTAATAGGTACAAAGTATGTGGAACTGTTAGTCTCTTCACTCGTGGTCTCCCCCTGAAGACGACTAACGGGAAAGAATGGTTCATCTTTAAGGAACGTGACATCCATAGTGACAAAGTACTTTCTGAAGGTGGGTGAAAACATTTATAGCCTCGCTGATGAAGGGGATACCCAATGAACACACACTTTTGAGCTCGTGGGGCAAACTTAGTTCGATGAGGACCATGAGTGTGAACAAAAGTTGTCCACCCAAACATACGCAGAGGAACTTCAGGCGTAAGACGTGTAGACTGGCAGGACTTTTTAAAGCACTCAAGGGGTGTTTGAAACTTTAGAACACGCGAAGGCATCCTATTAATGAGAGATGGCTGTAGTGAGGACTGTGTCTCCCCATAGGTACGATGGGAGAGACGTCGAAATCATCAAGGAACGAGTAACTTCAATGAGATGACGATTTTTTTTCGTTTAGCCACCCTATTTTGTTGCGGAGTATAAGCACAAGAGTTTTGATGGATGATCCCTTTTGACGTTAGGAATTCCCGGAGGGTGTGATTGACAAAGTCACGTCCATTGTCACTTCGAAGGATGAAAATCTTTGTATTAAACTGAGTTAAGATAGTGGTATAGAATTGTTGGAAGGTAGACAGAACCTCGGATTTATCAGCAAGGAGGTATACCCATGTAAGTCGGGTATGATCATTGATGAATGTGACAAACCATTGTTTACCGGACAGGGTAGAGATGTTCGAAGGGCCCCAAACATCACTGTGGATCAAGTGGAAAGGCTGGGTAGGTTTATAAGGCTGAGAGACAAAAGAAACACGAGACTGTTTAGCACGTATACAGACATCACAAGACAAAGAAGAAATATTCACATTATGGAATAAATGAGGAAACAAATATCTCATATATTGAAAACTTGGATGTCCAAGACGAAAATGCCACAATAAATAATCTTTTTCAGACATAGTAAATGAAGATAAAAGACTAGTTCTAAATAAATTCCTGGAGGAAGCATCTTCAGAAAGGAAATAGAGGCCCCTGTCATATCGGGCAGTGTCAATCATCTTCCCCGAGCTTAAGTCCTGAAACAAAGCAGCATCTGATGAGAAGACAACTCTACAGTTCAAATCTTTTGTTATTTTACTTATTGATAACAAGTTGTAAGAAATTTTTGGCACATGTAGGACATTTTGTAGAATTAATCCCTGAAATGGTGACAATTTGCCTTTTCCAGCAACAGGAACGAAGGACCCATCTGCAATACGAATCCTCTCATTTCCAGCACTCGGATAGTACGAGAGGAATTGATCAGATGAGCCAGTCAAGCGATCGATCGCTCCTGAATCTAGAATCCATAACTCATTCCCTTCAAGGAGGAAAGCTAAAGGATTGAGGGTTACCTGATTGAGCAATTGTTTCGATCCCTATGGTACCTGAATCACTTGGGTTGGTCACCGGAGGTTGTGTTTGAGGTTGTATGGCCCCCTCAACCGATTCACTCACCAGAGCACGCCCAGATTTTGACTTGTCATTTGGGGGGTGATGTTTACCATTAAGAGGTGTTGACCATGCAGTTTCCAACACTGATCTTTCGTGTGCCACTGTTTTTTGCAATGCTCACATACTGGGGTGTTTTGCTATTCTGCTTGTCACCATCAGATCCAGAGGATTTCACCCCAAAGGCAGCTAACTCTACAGTGGTAACCCCAGACCCATTCATTGCACTCGATCTATCCTCTTCCAATCGAACCTCTGAGAGACGGTATCGGTTTCTGCCCTAGTATTTGACTCTGAACCGTATCAAATTTGGGGTGCAACCCCACAAAAAAAGCATACGCACGATCAACCTCTTCTATCTTCGAGTATTGAATTCTGTCATGTGGGTAGTTCTAGATGATCTCCCGACATAGATCCATAACAAAGACATCCGGTTGAAGTATGACGTTACATCCATGCTCCCTTGTTTGCACTCATGAACCTGTTTACGTAAAGTATATAGGCGAGCTGCGTTTTTCCTTCTAGAATATAACCTACGAACTGCATCCCAAATATCCCATGCAGTGGCTGAATATAGCAGAGGTTTCCCAATTTGAGGTTCCATGCTACTTATCAACATCGAACGAAGTGAAGAATCTTCTGCCTTCCAGACCCCCTCTTGGGGATCCCCAGGGCTCGGTCACGGTATTTTTCCGGTTAAGTACCCAAATCTATGATGCCCTTCAAGGACCATTTTAATTGTTTGGGACCAAGAGAAGTAGTTTTGGCCATTCAACTTCTCTTCTGTGATCATTCCTGCAGAGTTTCCCAAAGTACCAATTAACAAATTATAAGTAGGTAGAGTAGGAAACACCGTTATCGGGTTTTCTGAATAGATTGGAAGACTGGAAGACTCATGGCCATTCAGTTTTGCCCTAAGAACCGCCATCTGTTGTTGGAGACATGCCAATTGCTGTTGAAGTTCCCCATGGGTCTCTGATCTCGACTGTTTCTGCTCATAGGAGATGGGAATGGAATTCTTACCCATAGAGTCACCCACTTGATATCGAGGCTGAATCGGATACACGTTCAGGAGGAACCCCTATTGCTGGAAGGAACCAAAAAACTGGTTGGAGGCTTCAATCGGGTATTGCCCAAACACCTCGACACGGTTGCTGGAATATGCACGACCAAGTACTGCTGCGGTTGAAGGATGTGCGGCTGACTGGTGCGAGAACGGCTCGGGAGGATGTGCGGCTGACGGTTCGGGAGGAATCGCAAATGGCTGGCGCGGGAGTTGCTTGGACGCGATCGGTTGGTTGCTGGACAGGTGCACGTTTGGCTGACCCGACTTGGACGTTGGAGCGAACCCACTCGACGCCTGCTGCGGCGGTGCGGAAAACAGCGTGTTGACTGGGTTTGGACCGCCTGCCGTCTGGGTCGGCTGCGGCTGCTCAACGGTGCAGCTCCGATGGCTGTAGGGTTGAGGACTATCGGCGGCTGCTCCCCAGTCAGCTGTTGCTGTGCTGGGTTCAAGATTGTCCGAAGATATCGATCCATGACCACTTGAATCATGACCATTTTAGTTGGGTCGGCTATTGCTCCATCACCAATCACGTTTGATGACTGAATTTCTTCTATCGGGGCTAGGGTTTCATCACCTTTCTCTGATACCATATTGAAAGTAAAGGAGAAAAGAGATAACACAAGGTTTATATGGAAAACCCTAATACAGGGAGAAAAAAACTACGATAGAGAAGTTTTTATTATTTTAATGTCATACAAGAGACCCCAACCTCATATCTAAATAGGAGGTAAACTCTAATTTTAATAGGCATAAAAGGAAAAGACAAATATGTCCTTAAGGCTAATGCACCATAGTTCAACAATAATACTAGAAGAGAAAAAATTGTGAATCATAGCCAAAATACCATGCTTGGTTGTCCAGGAGAACTTAAAAAATTGAGCAATAAATCCATCAGACTCAGAGGCTTACTAGTGCATAAAGCAAAAATTGCTCTGAAAACCTCATCCTTTGTGAAGGGACACTCAAGATTGGCTGCTTGTTCATTGTTGAGAGGGCACCAATCCACATTGGTAGGAAGAAAACACTGATTCCCATCTTTTCTAAAAAGATTCAAATGGGAATCAAGAAATTTAATCCCAATATCTTCCGCAGACAATAAACTAACCCCCTCCCTAGAGAGAATCTCAGTGATTGAACTCTTATGTTTACGAGTAGCTACAGTATGCTAAAAAATCAATTATTTTCATCCTCCTCATTAAGGCATTTCAGTTTACAATGTTGTTGCCAATAAACAAACATGCTCTTGAGCAATCAAACATTCAATCTGTTCACGAAGCAAATTTTGAGAGGAGATCTGTTCAAACAACCTTACTTGAACAGGATTTGTTCTATAGGTTGTACAGTTGTGTCCTTGAGTTCTAAAGAGAGGAGATCTGTTCAACATTAAGCTGACCGCTATCCTACAAACTATCCAAAAGTTGTTGTTGTGACATAAGTGATGGTAACTTAGGCTCAGAACGCTGTCTTGTTCCAATTGCGGAGGAAAAACTCCAGCTCTTATAACTTCATCACTAGGTCGTGACCAGGCTAGCCAACATATGGGTTATATTAATCCACCATTCCTCCACCAATGCACAGAAAGATGGAATCTGGAGCCAAGAGTTCACAAAATGAAAAGGATAGGGACCTCAACCAATGTTGCCAGATGAAAGAACCAGGGGATACTGAGGTAATTCTGTCCAGACACTTGATTAAAACTGTGCCAAACTTGTTAAGGCAAAATTCAGTAAGCAGGACCTATCCAATAAAGAAAGATATGGAGTAGGGACCGAGCAAGACCAAGTATAACGACCATTACTCAGCAGAATGCTATGCAGATGTTAATTAGAGATCCACCGATTGGAAGCCCACATACTTGAAGAGATAGAAGGATCATGAGATTTCTCCCATGTCCAATGGGTCACATTAAAATCTCCAGCAACGAAAATAAAGGGGTCTATCACAACCAACAATCTTCCCCGAAACAAGTGTTCAAACCATTCCCTATAAGACATTTAACAAATTTAGAAAAGGAGGACAAATTGGAAGTGATCACTTTCTAAGGGTTTTTGGATGTGCCCTTTAGACTCTTTGTAGGCTTGTAGGGTAGGGTCATTTTGACCTTACGAGCAAGTATGTTCCTCATCCATTAGAATGGGTCTTAGGATGAAACTACAAATGAAGGGCAGCCACTATCCAAGTGACCCTACGTTACAAAGAGCTCGGCTCTAGAGGAAATCATGTCTGAAGTTACCTGTGCTCTTGATCAACCAGCCTTGACACCATCTCCTCCTAATCAATTGAGACCCCTGCCCTTGCCGCCGCCCCCGTGCGTCATTTAGTCTTCTCCAAACTCTTACTCACAAAAATATTCATACATATAATCTACTGGTACAATATGATAATAGAGAACATATATTGTTTAGGCCTAAAATCTATGAAGCATGTACACTTTGTTTTTGACAAAGTGTCTATGTTGGACGCAGATAGGTTCGGACAACATTGTGCTTGATGATTAGAGAAAAATCAAAGTACTCTTGAATATGAGCTTCAAGCTTTGCTTTGTAAAGAGGGAAACTTTTTTGGTGGCTTTACAAAGGTGACGTGAACACTAATCTTTTTTAGAAACGGGTACGACTTTTCGTTAAGAAAAATGAAAAAGAGACTAATGCTAAAAAAATTCAAAGATACATAAGAATGTAAAGAAGCTAACAACGCAAATACAAGGAAAACCAAGAAAAAAGAGACTAACAACACATCCAAAAGTACATCCGAAAACAAACAAAGCCTTAAAAGCTTATAAGGGCTTAATGAAAGCATTCCATCCACTGTAGATATCCTGAATTGAAAGCACATAAAAAATAAAACTTGGAACGAGGACACCGAGTGGATGCCTTTAGATAAGCTAAGTCGAAGCGAGCAAAAAGAGTTTGAGCTGACTAATACGAGGGACTTATACTGGGATGTTAACAAATAAAGAGGGACTTATACTGGGATGTTAAGGAATAAAGAGTGGGATCCCAATTGGTAGCTTGGTTGGAACAAGGAGAAACTTCCTATCCCTTTTAAAGGATTGGGTTATAGTAATTTCCATAATAAGAATCTTGCGCTTCTTGTAAAATGGCCAGGAAGATTCACTCTTAAAAAAGATATCTATGTAGAAGAGTTATGGCTGCCAAATTTGGGGTTAACTGGACTGTAAAAGTTTTTGATTAAATATACTATTCTTGATCGCGTAGCTAAATGTGGAACATGGAGGGATTGTTTTACCTTATTATGAACAGTTTCATTTTTGCATGACAACTAACGTGAGCATACTCAATAGGGTTGGCAACGGGGCCGGGGCGGGGCGGGGTGGGGGGCGTCCCCCGTCCTCAGCCCTGTAGGGAAAATTGTCCCCGCCCCCGTCCCCGCCATTTGAAGGCGGGGATTCCCCATCGGGGAAACGGGGTCCCCGTGGGGCCCCATTCGTGGAAGACTTCAATGGAGGGGAGGGATGAGCGAGAGGGGAGGGATGAGCGAGAGCGAGAGCGATACAGAGAGAGCAAGAGGGGAGGGATATTTTGTTGCAGATTGCAGAGAGCGAGAGGGGACTGGGGAGGGGATAAAAATATATATAAATTCGGGGTTGGGGATTAATCGGGGTAGGGTCGGGATCGGGGCGGGAATACTGTCCCCATCCCTGCCCCGTCCCCGGATGGGGCCCCGAATAAATTCCCCGGTTTGACCCCATCCTCGGTCAAAACCGGGGAATCCCTGCCCCGTCAGGTTTTTTTGCCAACCCTAATACTCAAGTTGCTCAATTGATATAAATCACGTGCCCTTGACCATGAGGTTAGAGGTTCGTATCCTCCACCCCCACTTCGTGTTGAATTAAAATGTTTTGCATGACATAAATGAATCTACTTTAGATAATTAACTAATTTGATGACGTTTATCTTATCTACTGTTTAGGCATTATTGTAGTATTTATTACAATTTGTGCCATATATATTGTCTGATATTTTCTATTTATATTATTGACTTGGTCTGTAATTAATTTTATTTATACCTATTTGGTTTTGTTATGACAGGCATTTGTTCTGAAGAACATTCTTTTCTTTCCGGACGAATTTGGTAAAGTTGCATCAAATATGGCACAGAATTTAGGTTCAAGTATATTATCTAACAGTGAATGTGCTGCATCAAATAATTTTGCTGCTCTTACTGAGGAAGTGAAAAGAAGGTGATTAATCTTTGTGTGGTAAATAATCTATTTTCCAGGTTTGGTCGCTAGTGTTTCAATGGAAATATGTTGGTGTCTCTGTTCAGTTTGTCAATTTTCCTGCTTGAAGAACTTGTGTGCTTGAGCAAGCTAGATTCTGTAGTGCATGGACTCTTGTTCAAATGCATGTTTATTTGCACTTTTTTTTTTTTTTTTTTTTTGTAATATAAATCATTTTCTGGCCACTGCTTGGTTTCAAGGTTGCTCATCAAGTCTAGGAATTTTCTTTCCAGCAATGAATTTCTCACGTCATGCACTTCATCTTGGTGGGTGTGTATGCTTTTCGGTGGCAATGGATGAGCATAGCCTTTTGTCTAATACACGTGATACAACCTTAAATACACAAACTTATCAAAGTCAGAAGTCCACTTGCATCATGCATAAGAAGTGCAGTTGATGTGTTTTTTTTACTTTTAATATTCTTAAGCTGGCGTTTCATATTTGATATAACGCATATGACACCACTGTGAATGTGGACAAACTACTTCAAGTCAGAAACCCACCCATCCTCATTATTCATAAACAAGTGCAATCCAAGTGCTTAGTGAATGTTAACCTAATCAGACATGCTTAAGAATACACATGTATTGAAGTTTGTAGTCTTTATGCTTTGTGTAATGATATTTAATCTAATTTTCTTTTTGGTCTGAACTGAGGTTTTTGTCTCATCCCCGGCTTATTCCTTACCTCTCCAAATAAAAGAAAAGAAAGTCAACCTTTAGTTCTTCTAAACATTTATATACGTATACATGCACGTGTGCATGTGTCTATATGCACAAAGGTGCTAGTGAGATATTGGGCTCCTATGGTACCTCGTATACATTCTGATGATTGGCTGAGCAAATAAGTCAACTTCAAAGTGGATTTGCACACAATTTGTTGTGCATAAAGTGCATATATTTATACAGAAACCATTGTTTGTTGTGACAAGTGCCACACCATGTGGAACACAGCACCATACCATGGGCAGACCGCATGGAGTAAATTCGTACTGTTCTTAAGATTAAATTTTATATCTTATGGGTATGCTCTTGACCATGAGCATAGCCTTCCTATTTCCAATGCACCATCAAGGAATTCTGGAACCAATAAGAGCTTGAATTTCTTACTAGAAAAAATATACCAATTTCTTAAAAGGCGTCTTTGTACTAAATAGGAATTGTAAGTCACGATTCAAATTTATATCATTATATGTAACTTTCCTAGCAATTATAGCTTTCATAGAATGATTATTGTTTAAAGTTAAATGTTTAGAAATTGTCTACTCAAGCAATGTGTAAACTCTTTTGGCAGGGCTTTGATCAGAAGCATGAGTGAGATATTGTTTCTATGTGGAGCTAATAGAAATGCTGTAATAGCGACGTTAAGTGTGCCTGGAAACAGCGATGAAGGATCTGGATACAGTGCAGGAAATGAGGTATATTAGATTTGGCTTGATATTGATGCATTCTGAAGAATCAGTTGGTCATGCTTGAATCCAGTGATTGCATTCTCTTTTTGGGCCATCAAGAGCTTGTTTTCATTTTATTCTTGATCTAATATATGTTTTTCTGTTCCACAGATAATTTCAAATGCATTTGAAGGTCTTTCAATAGAATCAGGCTTGGATTTGCAGAAAGTGCTGAGAGTCACCACATGCACATCACAGGAAAGTGCATTACAGAGGCTTGATGCAGCTCTTCCTGTCTTCCAGAGTCGTATGGGCGCCTTGCTATTCTTGATTTCTGCTTTGCTTTCACGAGGACTGGTATTTTTGTTAAATCACGGTCATTCAACTAGAACTAGTAATAGGTTTTAATTTTTCCTGTGAATTTAAGATTTTAAATACCAATAAATTGATTTGGTTCTATTATTACTGACATAAAGGCAGTATCTTGGCTTTTTTCTGTAAAAGGTGGCCAGAACTTAGATATTCTAGAAAGTCAAACCATCAAGAAAAATAGATAGGAGGGATTTGGGGCAGTACAAGTGTTCATCCATTTTGTCTTATCATGCTCATGTCTTTGGTTTATAGCTCGCAAAGTGGTGATGAATTTTTTTGTGGTTGATCTTTCTTGTAAGTACTGAATTATAGTTTTGCATGTTACAAGTGCCCATTGGCCATTATGCATTGTGAGCCCTATTTTCTGGATTCTTTTTTCTCCACAAGACCTTATAATTTCTGTAATTTATTTATGTAGCAGGAAAAGATTGATAATTGAGTTGAACTTTGCATTATGCATAGTTCTTTCTGATTATCCTTTTAGGATCTTTATATTGTTAATGGCAGTTTAATTTTACTTCTGTAGGATATGGTACAAGCCGACAGGGATGATCCAAGCCTCCCTCTTGTCACTGCTCCATTTGGACATGCTTCACAGGTTCTTTGATATGGATTCTATTTGATTGAACCAAGTAATTTCCTTCAGTTTCTGTACTATATACACGATTTTTATTGTCATGAAACAGGAGATCGTGAACCTACTGCTTTGTGGACAAGCCGTCCCTAATGTGTTTGATGGAAAGATGGACTTAGGTGGTGGAATGTCCCTAAAAGGCATATCTAAAAGCGTGGAAGTTGGGTTCCTAACTCTTTTGGAATCTCTCAATTTCTGTAAAGTTGGCCAATATCTTAAATGCCCAAAATGGCCAATATGGGTGGTCGGGAGTGAGTCACACTACACGGTTCTCTTTGCTCTCGATACTTCTGTACAGGATGAGAATGAACTGGAAGAAAGGGAGTCACAAATTAGGAAAGCATTTGATGGCCAAGACCAGAGTGGAGGTGGTGGTTTCATCAGTGTTGAAGGCTTTCATCAAGTTCTCAGGGAAGCCAATATCAAACTTCAACCTGAGAAACTTGATCATCTTTGCAGTACCGGATTTATAGTCTGGAGTGAATTCTGGCAGGCAATTCTGGAGTTGGACAAAAACTTTGGAGGCCTGAAGGATTCGACAGGATTGATGGGTAAAAAAGTTTTCGATCTTTATCACTTTAATGGGATTGCCAAATCCGATTTAAATGGAAACCAAATAGCCTGTGGAGGTGAGACTCCAATACAAAGACCCAGGCTCACCAAATTGAAGGTTTCAGTTCCACCACGGTGGACTCCAGAGGAATTCATGGCAGATGTGCCTCTTTCTTCTGCTTCAACTGGAAACGAATCCGCTGGTAAAGATGTTGAGGTTTCTAAACCGGAACCATCTCAACATGCCCCACTGGTCGATTGCATCAGAACACGCTGGCCTCGAGCTGTTTGTAGCTGGGCTGGTGATCCTCCTAGTATAGTATGATTTTTTTTTCTCTTTCCTTTGTGCACAATGCATAATGTTGCGGCAAAGAGACAGGGTATTATCATTTGAAAGCACACAAATGGGCATAAAATGTAGTAATTATATCTTCAGGCTGTTTGTGCACGAGTTCTGTGTAATGTTGTAGTTTTAACATTCAATTCGATTTTGACTTGTTGGATTGGATTACTTGAACAAAGGCTTATCTGTAATTTGTTTCTCAAATGATATAAAATTTCTTCCTTTGTGCTTTGGCTGTCAATTGGTAAGGTTTCTTTGGACTTGGGGAGGTCGGTACTAAGCCATTACTGCCATTCTCGTCGCCACAACATCGGTAGCAGTAGTAAATTTCCATGACTGGACTCTGGCGGTGGAACAAATAATTTTATCAGGTGAGTAATTTTGGATGCTTATCAATTCCGTATAGTGAAACTGCTGTGTTACTGATGCTGGCTCTCTCCCCCTCAACATCTAGGTTCTGTGTTAATATTATGTAAACAAATAATATTTAGTTCAGTTCATATGATATTTTTTTTAAATAATTAAAATCCTTTTCCTAGGTAAAACAACATACTCTCAAAGCAACCAAAATCCTTAGAAATAATGTCACTTTGTATTGCAATGTTGTGAAAAAATGGCAAAATCCTTTGAATCCTCAGGCTGTTACATCATGAATCAACAATTGGAATAGCAAATCATTCCAGGAGTCTATTGGACCTGGTAAACACCAATGTAAACAATCAGTCTGAACTTTTTCATTTCCACGAGAAAATGGATGGAATTGCCTATATGAACCTGGATGGCCATCGGGTCTCAACAACGAGAGTCGCGTCGTGTCGAGAAGCTTCAAAGTTTGGGCCTTTCCATTTCTGGAGCTAACAATCTTCTGAAACTCTTCCAGTTCAATATTCCTCATTGCTATATCCACATCTTTCATATCAACCTCCCCTCCTTTATAGGGCACTGTCCTGTTGCATTGCCCTCCAGTGAACCATTCTCCATTCTCAAAATGATCTGGTGTGGTGGTTCTAAACAAAACAAATGCGTTGTGATGAGAACTTGTAATGTAGTCAAATACCAAGCTGATAGCTTTTCGATACGCATATTCAAACCCGAGGTCTGTCACGTTCTTTTCCAAGCAGTTATGGCAGCCGATCACAGTGTCGTTTTCATAGTATATAGCAGACTTCAAAAACCATTTCCCACCAGCAACTACAACATAGTCAAGATCCTTGTACTGGGATGTCCATTCTTCGTTGAGCATGTCGACATGCAGCTTGATCTCGGAACTAGAAACTCCATTTATATCCTCAAAAATGGCTGCTTTGGTTAGGAAGGGAGCCCAAATGACTGAAAGTGTGAAGTTGTGAGATGGGAAGTGCCATTTTTTGGATCTGTACTCTTCATCATGGTAGACCTCAATCGCTTGCTCCACCTGTGGACATTGCCACTGGACTTTGATCACTAAAAATAAAACCATACTGAAGACCAAACAAATCAACAGGCAAAATAAATGATGCTAAAGAATAAAAAAGAACACGACAAGAACCAAAGTCAACTATTGTCTATTTCTAAAATGTGGGGTTTTAAGATGTGAAATCCAACCAGATTTCATATACAGTGAAGTTTGGTCCGCCATCAATATTCTATCCCACTCTCTAGAAAAAGAAATAGATAATTGAAATGGGTAACACTTATAGAGTTAATAATTAAATGCACATCAACATTTTTAAATAATTACAAATATAATAAAATTTATCAATGATAAACTGTTACTGATGAATTTCCATCAGCGATTGATTTCGAGAACTAAATCTAAATTTTGTTATATCTGTAAAATCCTTTTGTAATGTGCTATATCTGTTAATATTTTGAGCTTGATTGCTATATTTGAAACGACTCCCAAAAAAAAAAAAAAGCAGGCTGAGTCGTTGGATTGTTAATTATTGAGAGTTATAGTAGTTGGTTGATTGGTGAATTATTGAGGATGCAAAAGTTGATGTGTTCACTGTAGCAGAAAGCTAAACATGTTATTATGATAATGGCAGCATAAAGGAAGATGTAAAATTAAGCTTCCTTTGCTTCTAAAGAAAGTAATGTGACAGGGAAATGGACATGGGGGTCTATGTTCTAACCATTAAACATAAAATACTTTATTTCCTTTTCCACATTCAAGCCAACAATTACCCGACTGATCTCGCCTGTTTAAACTCGGAAACGATGTCGAAAACAAGATTAATAATTGGTTGAGAGTTGATTGAGTTGAGGTTGTACCTGAGAAAGAATGCAAAGCAATGACTGAACATGGTTACGTTGGATGGAATCGCCAATGAAAGCCCATGATTTGTTCCTCATTAGATGAAGAAACTTCCCGGGATCGAACCTCGGCAACTCGCAGTCCAGTGGTTTCCATCTCCAGTAAAGATAACCGGTGTCGGGCCGCCCGTTCCGCATACAATTCTGATGAGATTCAATGACATGGCAACTCTCATTTGTGTAAGAAGGTCCTGTAGGGTCTGCAACCCATTCCCCCACAAATATATCACATTCTGCACTACTATCTGAATTTCAAATAAAAACCATAATCAGTGCCCTTCAAACTTCAAACATACAAATTTAAGCAACAAAAGTACAGATAATAATGTGGATTAAACATTTGGAAAGCTACTACTCAGATTGACCAAGCATTTGTTTGTGTTTCTTTAGAACAGAACATAACACAGTACCACCAAATCAAGTATGTTTCAATGAAACTAGTTGTCTCTCATTAACTTCAATTCTATTTGTCTAAAAAAACAAGCTTCGTCAAAACATCAAGAAGGTGGTTAACTTAAAATGTTGAAATTCAGGTCAAAATTTTCTCACCATTTTGAGGTTGGATTTGAGCCAAATCTTGTAAAATGGGAGTGGAATCAAGAGGAGACTCTGCAACAGTGTTCTGAATTGAGGATGAAACTAGTTTGAAAGAAACAGAAAGAAAAATGTGAAATGAAAGAGCAGCAAAGAGTAAAAAGAGGGCACATTTTAGAACAACATATCTATGCTTTCTGAAGAAAAATGGGTTATGGGATTCAATCTTCATTTCTCTATGAGAATGAGAGAAATTTAGAATGAAGGGATGAAGTGAAAAAAAGGTAAAACAGAGCACTTAATTTTGCAACCAATCAAACAAAGCCTTAATTAAGAGGGAGTTGGGGAATTGGGATGTGAGTTTAAATCTTTGATTTTGAAAGGGTTTTGAGATGATGGTGATTGGTGGGTGTAGATGGGGATGTCGAATCAAATCCATAATGTAATTACTAATCTCCATTATCTTTCTAAGTCTCTTTTTCTTTCTTTGCCTTCTTAGTTCTTACCCTCATAGATAAGCTTCTTTCTTTTTCTTTGCTTTTTCCCCTCCATTATCACCTTTAAGCTTTTTGTTTTTCCTTACCCTACCCTTCACTTCACTATTTATTCCATGAGAATGACACATTGTGATTCTCCAATAACCATTGGAAGGGTATTTGAAATCTAGTTCTTGTTTCTTGTTTTTAAATATCTAAAGATGAAACTGAAACCTATTTCTGTTTGAAAAGAAATATAAAATATAAACTTATTTGATAATTATTTTTATTTTTTATTTTTTTAAAATCTTTTTATGGTTTTTTTTTTTAATTTTTTTTCTTTTTTCCTTTTTAGAAGTTTAAATATAATTTAGTTATATTATATCAAAAAATATATAGCATGCATTTACATATATAAATTGAAAGCAATAATACAATTATTTATATTCTTCCAATGTTGTCCAAAATTAATCTGTCATGTTATATCTTACTTAGTCATTCACTTTAAATGATATTATTATTAATTCATACCCAACTCAGTTATATTACTTTGACAATGTGATTGTAAAATATTGAAGTGAGTCTAAATTATGTTTAAGAAACAAAATTTATGGATGACAAAATTCTAATTGGTTCTAAGTGTACTAAAAATTAAATGCCAATGAAATTCTAAATTGAAAATTGAAAATTATATAAATATACATACTTCAAAATTCAAAATAATATAAAAATTTAAATATTGAAAGTTTTAAAAATTGAAATTAAAATAATACATAAATATAAATAATGCATAATTAAGAAATTAAAAAAAAAAAAAAAACAAAAACAAACAAACAAACAAGTGGTATCTTTTTTCCCCTTATTTTCTTAAATATAATTTAGTTATATAACATCAAAAAATACATAGAAGGCATTAAAGTATATAAAATAATCACAATGAAAATATTTACATTATTTAGTACCAAATAATTTCATTTCTTTTTTAAAAATGTAAATAAGTCTCAATACGAAATTAAAAACAATAATAAAATTACTTATATTCATTGATAAACTTCTATCCATTTTAAACGATGATTACATTTCGTGTGAGATTTGAAAAATTCACACTAAAATATTCCAACCCAAAATTTGGATGCTTTGAATGTTCCATTTATGTAAAATTAAGATTTGAAATTTGCATGACTTGAAAAAGCAATAGTCTATTACATCTTTTTTTGAAAAGAAAAATGTTAAGAACATCAACACATTAATTATAACAGTAATATCAGCATTAATTGTTGATAATTTCTTACCTAATCGCACAGTTCCTTTTGATATTTTTTTCACTAATGTTGTTACTCAACAATAAGTGATGTTCCATTCTTTTTCTTCTTCACATATCAACACTAACTGTTACTTTTATTGTATAAGTTTTTCAACATAATTTGTTACTTTATACTAATCACTTAAGGCATTGATAGATTCAATGCATGTGAATTGTTGTTCGAATTCATGTTTTCTTTTAACTGATTAGGTGCGGAAAAGAATAACGACGTAAAAGCATATTACTAATAGTCGAGCCTCTCACTAGGATAGGTTTATATCACTAATAGAAGTTTATTATCTATATGCATATCAATGATAGATTTATTATTACTAATATAGTTCTATCGCTAATAGAAGTTTATCACTTGTCAATGATAGAACCATATCACTAAATCCATATCAATGATATGTTTCTATTATGTCACTGATAGAATTATAATACTGATAAATTACTTTTCAATGATTAGAAGTTAGAAGGATTCATGATCAGCGTGAAGAATGATCCAAAATCCAAATCAAAATGCCAAGAAATAATAAAAAATGAGACGAACGATTCAATCACTTTGACGAAGTTTAATGAGAAAAATCAAAATCAAGAAGAATCAAAAATCAAATCAAACATTTCAACAAAAGAGACGCATAATTTTCTATTAGATTATAATTGAGAAATACAAGACAAATTTTAAAATAGACAACCTTAAAAAATATGAAAGTATAAAAGAATTTGTTAGGTTATCATTCCTTGTGATATAATATGGACACACATAATAAAAATGACTAACAAATAATTAAACAAAAAATAATGGGCAGGAACTAAATGTTGAGTTCATCAAAATTTTAGAATTTTAAAAATTTAGAAGTCGACGTTTACAAATGAAATGAATGTTTGTGAATTAAAATTAATGATTTCAAGGGTGATTTGCGCACAAGGATATAATAGGAATAAAGTAAGATAAATTAGGAGATCTGGAAAATGGCTAGATTTATAATTCTTTTAAAATAGTGTTATATATCTAATTACAAATCGTAAAAGTGCTATCAATTGCAATTAACCTAAAAAAATTGATACAATGATTTATATCCTTCAATTGATGTCGAAATTTGATAGGCAATGTTATATTTACTTGGTCGTTTACCTTAAATGATGTTGATTCATATACAATCCAATTATATTGCTCTAATAACGTTGTGGTAAAATATTAAAATGAGACTAAATGCATGTTTAATAAGCCAAATTTATATATTGAAAAATTTAAATTAGTTGTAAGTGTTCTAAAAATTACTATAGCCATAAATGATTGAGTTTGAGTTTCAAACTAATTTGATTGTTCTTTGATTGATTTTTGTCTTTGTTATTCTAGCATGTTTGCTCCTAATGCTATTGGACATTTGACAAATGTTTAAATGATGTTTACTTAGTTTCTTACTTGAGAGAGGAATTTAGGTTAGATCTAATGTGTTAGACTATTGTTCAAATATTGCACGAAAGTGATAGGTGATTAATAAAGATCAATTATGAAGGGCATTAACTGTTGCACCTAATTAGTTAATTGCAAACAGATGAATTGGTCATTAGGTGTTAGAAAGGGTTGAGCTTGAAAGAGGATACCTTAATATTAGACTTCTAGTCTATGATTGACATTAAATTAATCTAAGGGTTAAACAATTAATTCAGTTCATCCATTGACGAAGGCGATTGACTAATGTGTATGTATGATATAAAAATAAATAGAGTGGTCTAGTACAAGCAAACACTGGCAATAAGTAATAAACTTAAGAATATTCCAAGTATCGTATCTCACAAGACTAGATGTAATTCAACTTCTCCTCTAACAATGTAAACAATGAAAACTGATGGTAACAAGTATAAACAGGGCTTTTGGGTGATATGCAGAATATTAAAGTAGACAAGAAATGGAAATAGGGATTTACAGTCAAGCTTCAACTATTAGACCTTATGCCATGAGCTATGCAGTAGCATCACATCGTCAGCGACCCAACATAGACAGAAAACTTTTCCTATTTGGTCTTGTTCTCAAGTTCTCTAGGAGCCTAAATAGCTAAGCCTATATTTATGACTAGTTGAATCTTAGATCACTCTATTGTTCAAGCCTAAATAGCTAAGCCTATCTTTATGACTAGTTGAATTTTAGATCATTTTCATGCAATTTCTAAATCTTATGGTGTACCTTAACTCTAAAATTACATGGCAATCCTATCTCTAGTCCACTAGCATATTAAATTTAGTGGCTAATTCAATTTAACAAGATAACATTAAACTCAACAAAGGAAATGTGAAGGTCAATTCAACATATCAACATGATGATTTAGCATTTGCCCAAGCCATAAGGTCTTAGTATTTCTAAGGTCTTAGTATATCCACATGATTGAATCCGTTTGAAATTTAGCTCATAAATGGAAAAGAATAAATAACTTCTATTAATTCAAAAGTCATGGATACAATGGATACGCTTGAAGAATAAACAAAAGAGAAATGAAAAGTACAAAAGGAAATATCTAAATGAATACTAGAAAATACATTCATAAGACTCCTTAAGGTGAAATCTCTCTCTAAGCTCACCAAGTCGAGTTCACTTCTTTTAAAGGTGAATCCTCTCTCTATACACGTTTTTATGGGTAGAAATGACCTAGAACTAGGGTTTTGAAGAGGAATTCTCATTCTAAAAGGTTTGTTGAATGAATTTGGTGAAAATTCTTCCAACTGAACCTTCTTTTTTAATGTTATTTATGCATTGCTTAAGAACTAAGCAGATTTAAATTAGGAGTGATTTGATAATATCAAAAAAGTGTTATCTCGCTCAACTTAGATTGTGCTCGTTTTAGTATCTTACGTGCTTATTTGATGATTTTGTAGGCATCAAGCATTTAGGATGTAATCGGGTCTTTTTGCAATCAGGCCTTTTTACTTACCTACCAATCGGATCAAAGAGGAGGCATAATTAACACGTTGTCCCTGTTTCCAAGGTTGCAACCCCTAGCCTCAACATTGCGCAATGCTAAGAGACAATAGTTTAGGGTAGCGTGGGCTGCCGTTAGCAATGTCACGATGCTATTGGCCTGTTATAAATAGTTTCTTTCCTCTTTTAGGCTAAATTAGCTCTGATTCCCTGGATTTCTCTAAACCCCTTTACCCTCTTCCTACTATATGTCTTCTGTATTTCATAATTTGGGTTATATTTTGGCTAATATTAAAGCTTGGCAATGGCATTAAGTGCCTAAGATAAAGCTTCTAGCTTGGGACTAAGATAAACCCAATTGTCTTTAGCTGAGGATTGCTTAAACTAAGTTTCTCATGAATGCTTGTGATTCTTGTCCTGATCTACATTTACATGCTCTGTGTTATGTTTGGTTTAAGATTGACTCGCTAACATGTAATTGTTATATGTTTAATCATCAAGCTATATGAATTGAAGTATGCTAGTGTGTTAATTAGGTGTTTAATTTATAGCATGGCAATATGATTTAGGCTATCCAAGTGTTTAAGTGTCTTAACTTTCTCCAAATCTTAATGTGGGTATTAGATTTTCATTGTCCGCTATCGTGCCCAGTTAAATGAGCATCTGGTTTAATTTTCCTAATTAATAATTTAGTGTGCTTGACGTCGCCTTTACAAGCAAGTTACCTAAGTACTTGCATGATTGATTTATTGAAATTAGATGTCCTGAGACAATCGAAAAAATTTGACGAATCCAGATTCCTAAGCTACACTTTTTGACATTTGTAGTTCCCTTTTAAATCCTGCATTTTTATGACTGCATACTTCCTTTTGTTTTAGGTCACTTCTAAAAGAAAGCACATTTATTTACCACTGCCAGTGCCATATTTAACTATTTTTGGGGGACATAATTGTCATAAGATATTGTTTAACCATAACACAAATATGGGGAAACAAACTGAACGTCTCTTATAATAACCTTTTTTTCATTGCAAAGGCTTTACTGGTTCCACAAGTAAATGTTTTGACAAATAATCCGAAGGTTTGAATCAATCAACAGAAACATGCCCTGCCAAACAATGCAACACAACTATAGCCCATTGATCATCTAAGAAAGCTAAGTGCATATTTCGAAAGATTTTAAAATGATTAAAATCATTTTTATCATATTTAAAATTATTCTAAAACACACTGTTAATCACTTAAAATTAATTTAATATTTAATTTTACACTTTCAAATGCAATTTTCATATCATCAAAATTTTCTTTGAACGATTTGTTGCATGTTTTAGAGTAATTTTAAAAATGACAACTTCAGAATCACTCCTAAACATGCCTTGAGATAAAACTAAACCTATAATATACAAAGAAGAAATGAGTCTATAAAGTCTCAACTGATGTTGAGAAGTGAGCCTGGAATCTCATTTCAACAAAAAGCATGATTCACTGCTGAAAAGGTGGAAAGTCTATAAAGTCTCTTGGCAATCATTTCTTGTGTTGTAGGCCCACTTCCTAAATTGTTCATAACTTCACTATAAAGTCTTCTCAAAATTCGCAACTTTTTTCATGGCTAAGAGTATTTTATTGTTTCTTCAAGGAAATAGCTTGACTTGACCTCCAAAAATGATTAGCAGCTTTAAATTAATCAACCAAACATAGATAATAATATCAAACCACCCTTGCTTCCATTATGTTAAAAGAGGCTCCTCACTCCCATTGCCTAAGAAACATGTAACTTTATACATACATATAAGTTTGTTGGTATTGTCTAATAGATTATGCAACGCTAGTTGAATTTTGGTGGTGAATAGAGTAGTCTTGTTTGTTTTTTTGTTGAGGGTGCATGAAAAACAATCTTTACAAGAATAGAATGGCTCAATAAAATACTATTCTTGAACTGGGAGATTTAGAAAGGCAAATCTACAAGAATTTTATATTTCAAACTTGAGTTTTACTAATGTAACCCACACTACAATGTAAAAGAGAATGAATTATAACAATTGGCTGAAAAGGAAAAAAGGAAATGAATGTAAAATTCCTTCCTCGTCAAAACTGCAAATTGGTTAACGAAAAATCAAACTTACAGATCGAAAGAAGAGAAAGGAGTCGATTTGTTCTGTGGCTGCAAATTGGCTGAAAGAAACAATTGGTTCTTACCTCACATTCTGGTGCAAGAGTCGTTTCCTTTATACATTCTCTATGACAAGTTGCAACTTTCAAATTATTTCACACGTAAGCCAGGGATATTCTTGAGACCCATCTTCCCAAGTACTAGTTTGGGAATGGCCGGAGGATTGTCAAGTCCCATGCTTCGACTGAACTCATTGGCGAGTTCGACTAGTCTATACTTGTCCCTTCCTACCGTCTTGTTTGAGTTATAGTAACCAAGCCACGCCTGGTATGCTGCTTCTTTATTCTTCATCTCAACATGAGCCAGAGCTCGGTCCACCTGTTTATATTTGATGTTAGAGGTTCACACAGATTCTTAATCGATTTTCTTTCAGTAATTGGGAAAAAAATCCAGCAAGAAAGAGAGACCTTTTTCTTTGCTTCCAGATCAATTAGGGGCATAGGAGCTTTTGATATAGGCAAGTCCTTAACCGTAGACAAAAAGAATTCTTCCCAAGGCGCTAGCAACAATATGCCCTGCCCTTCTTTGCCTTTACGCCCTGTTCTACCAAGTCGATGAATATACTGTTCTCTATCAGCAGGCAAGCCAACCTAAAGCAAAGAAGCTTTTTGGATCAAACTAGTCTACATTTCAAAGTCCAGTCTAAAAAGCTCAAGTTGTGATAAGATAAAAGTAAAGGTAGTATTTACAACAACTTTCTCCTCAACATGTGCTAGGTGGTCGAATGAGATCAAATTACCTGTATGACAAGGGTCACATCGGGATAATCAACTCCACGAGCTGAAACATCTGAAGTTACAAGGATGAGGCCTTTTGACTTTCGAAACTCGTCAGAAACCCTGGTTCTGTAACTCTGCGGTTTCCTAGAATGAATCTCTCTGATGTTCAAGTTTAGCTCACCAAGAAGGTCGGCAACCATTCGTGTAACCATAGCAGTTGTGCAGAATACAAGAACCTGCATCCATCAAGAGATCAATTAGAATTCCCTGAACAGGTACAACAAAACAGGAGAGAACATTCTCATAACAAGTTTACCTATCCTAGGAATAATTAGCTAGCATTATCAATGATTTTCATCTATAGCATTAGTTCATAACATTTTCAGATAACAACTTTGTTTCACATATGGAGAAGATTTGGAGAATAGTGAGCTAGGAATTAAATATCCCCATTATAACAGATAAGGAAATTGCTAAAACCGAGCTATTGTGTAAATTTGACAGCATGATTGAAGTTAATACCTTATAGTCAACGTCATCAGCAATATGTTCTTTAAGAATAGCATAGAGCAGACTAAAATGCTTCTCCAATGGAGCAACAATTTGCATCTGTCTCACCTGAAATGATCCAGTTGGTTATTATATGACCAAATTCATTCCAGATGGTATAAGAGCCAGAAGATGATCCAGTTGCTTATCATAGACCTACCTGTGCATGTGTGTCCTCACTGCCTTCTTGAATTGTATTGACAAATTCATGATCTCTTCTCAATGCAATGTGACTGATTTGGCGGACCTTTATTCAAGAGGAATGTTTAGCATTTAGTATTTTCTTACGTTCAAATGAGGGGGTATGATGAGAAACAAGTAACAACATCGCAAAAGCAGTGAATAAATACCTCATCTGGTACAGTGGCAGAAAACAGAAGAGTTTGCCTTTGTTTTGGAACTGCAGCAACAATCCTCTCAATGTCCTTGCGAAATCCCATGTCTAATAAATGATCAGCTTCGTCAAGAACAAGGACCTTGACACCCATCAGTCTAGTTGCAAAACCTGCAGTATTCTCTATATGATCTTTCAGCCTTCCAGGAGTTGCAACAAGAATCTGCAGTTCCAAGTTTGTGAAATTTTAAAGGTATCACCACCATCATCTTATTGAAGAAATCGGCATAAAACTGAATTTCAAACTCACTGATCAAATTCAATGTATTTTACCAGCTCAAAGTGAATATGCAGCATTCAGTAGTGCTAGTGGTAGTAGTAGCTAAGCTAATTCCAAAATATTAAGCCACTTATTATCAAGATATTGAGCTTGCAAAACATTCAGGGTCATGACAAAATTATGTCTAACATTCAAACGGTTGGTAACATATCTAACTTCATGCTACTTTGACCTAGGAAAACTAACCTGGCAAGGGTTTGCTTGCATGCGTTTCTGTTCAAGGGCAAGTCTTGTACCTCCTATTACAACTTGAACGCCAATAGTAGGGTGGTACTTCAAAAGAGTATTGGCTTCAGTGGCAGCCTGCGTGGCAAGCTCTCGGGTTGGGCATATAACAAGAACAAGAATTGGAGGCCGCTTCTGATCACCATTAGGTGGAGACTTCACAACAACTTCAATTGAGGGAAGCTGAAATAAAGAACTTGAAAAGTTGATAAAGTAAAAAGTTGTATGATTCAAAAACTGAAGGGAAAATAAAGACAATAAACTTCAAAATAGTTCTTTTTTAGATTATGTCAACAATAAAGCAACATTCCGGTAATCTAGGGGCACAAAGTAGTAAATTAATCAGTATTGTTTCATTCTATTAAATTGTCTTTCTTTTGAACTATCAAATGGAAATGACCTATTGCGTAGGATCATCATGTAACTTACCAAAAAAGCCACAGTTTTGCCAGTTCCTGTTTTTGCTTTGGCAAGAACATCCTTACCTAGAAACACAAGTGCAAGTACCTCGGTAAGAAGAGCAACTATGCAGAGACTTAAGGGAACTAAATGCATGTATGAAATTTTCAGGGATGCACTGAATTGTAAACCCTTTTGAAAATGGTCACAAAAACTGTGGAGTAGAATACTGAAAAAATCAGACAGTATACTTAATTTTGAAAAAGAGGAGTGAGTGGTATTATTATACATTAAGGACGTAGTTTAAGTTCAAGCACTTAAGGAAAAGAAACTAACCTTTTAGTATTAGAGGAAGTGTGGCCTCCTGTACTACAGTCATCTTCTCATATCCAGCATCCTTGATACCCTTTAATGACAAGGGTGATATTGAACACTGATCGAATCTGCAGGCATGAATAGCAGTCATGCATCCATATAGACAGGCCACAGGAAAATCATTTCTTTACACTCACATATGCCTTCCCATTTTGCTATTTTTATTTGTAGGAAATAAAAAGATGCAGACCACCAGAACTTCGTTGACTATCATGGGCAATTTGCCATTTTACTTAAGGTTGCAATTCTCAATTGTTCATTGAGTTTCTGTTAAAAGAAGGTCTGATTACCAAATCATTGGTTGAGAGAATATATTGTGGGTGGAGGGGGATGTTATAAAATCTGCCCGGATGTTCAGAGAACTTTGAAGTGGCATGAGAAAGTGGTTCCCTTTTTGGCTTTTATTGCTCGGATAAGTTTCCAACGCTAGAAACTTAAGAAGTTTGAACCCGTTCTTTCTTTTGTTATAGACTAATTTCAGAGTGCTTGTTCTCCCTCCAGTTGGTTAGTCCTGGAGCCTTACCTACTCGACTACTTTCAGATTTGTGGCAATTCATGGTCTCTTATTGAAATGAAAAAAGATACCAGTTTACGTAGAACAAAAATTTGAAATGAAAAACATGAGTAATCTTTAACTAATTGATAACGCAATATGTGCTTAAGAAAACAGAAACAAATTGGAAATGGACCTTTACAGTTTTATTTGACGTACCTAGTTTCACTCAAATACGAGTCAGACCTTCGTGGGGGATTGCGTGGTCGATCCTTTTCACTCGCTTTCTCCCCAGATGGGAACAAAGCACCAGTACTTTTTCTCAACAGAGAATCGTCTTCGTCGTCATCGTTGTCGTCGTCGGTACTATCTTCATCGCTTAGAAAGTCCCTAACACTAGTTTTAATTCTGCTTCCCTCATCATCATCATCTTCCTCGTCCTCCTCCCTTTCACCTTCACTTGCAAAACGGGCTTGGTTCTTAGACTCCCTCCCACTTCTCCCTAAACTATCACGACCTGGAATCCGTTGATTTCTTGAATTAATCTCTCTCGTCGCACGTCCTCTCCCAATCGAAGAATCCACATTATCTCTACGAAAAACACGACCATTGCTGCGTGAGCGGAAGTCTTCTCTCTCGTCTTCATACTCACGCTTGAATCGCCTAACATTCCCTGAATTCTTCGCATACGACTCCATTGAAGGGCCTCGAGGTCTCCGACCCTCTGAAAACTCCCGTAACTCGTACGACTGTCGATCCCTCCCCCTCTTCAACGGTGGCGACTCCCTATCCCTTCCTCTACTACGCCTATGATCTTCTTCCGACTCTTCATCGCTCGTGATTCGCCCACGAAATGAGCTGGTTTTCAAGTCGCTAACCCAATCACTCAGTTCAGCCTCATCCTCAGCAAGACTCTTAGAGCCACCGAACCTTCCTCTCTCGGAGCCCCTAACGGGGACGCTGCTCCGTCGGACTGCTTGGAAACTATGCGAAGGGCGAGAAGAGAAGGCCACAGAGGCGTACTTAAGCTTGAAGGGGAAGACGCGAGAGAAAATGGGAATTGTTCGACATTGCCGAGTGAAGGGTTGGAGCTTCATTAGGGGAAAACGAGCTAGAGGAAATGGATGGTTGACGAGATGGAGGCGAGGGAGAAGCTTGATAGGCATAGTAGAACTTCCAAATTCCTGGATTACCGGCAGCTACCGGAGACGGTGGATAGGCGGAGAAGATGGGTGAAGGAACGTTGCATTAGGGTTTAAAGGGATCCGAGGATTGAGGGTTTTGGGGTTTAAGGTAATGGATGGATACTCTTCTACTGATAATGAAAGATGTTTATCTTAAAATTTTGCTATATTTATAAATGAGTTGATTCATTTTTTATTATTAAAAATTTATAGCGTGTTCGTAAATTGGATTAGGTTAGATTGGGTTTTTGATATTTTAGGCCCAACTCTATAGTTCGATTTGTGTATTTTTCTAACCCAAACTAATGTTAAATTATGAACTCGAACCGAACCAAACCAACCCATAAAAAATAGGTTGGATTGATTCGATTCCTTCAAAAAAGCTTGGAATCACCAATAAAAAAACACATAAGATTCCACAATTCACGTGAACGATATCCAAAATCTATTATAATAAAACAAGTTTCCAAAATTCACAAGAAATACCATAATGTCTACAAAATTCAAAACATTTCCAAATGTCTACAAAATTCATAAGACTATAATGTCTACTAGGGATGTTCATGGGTTGGATTAGGTTGAAAGACTTTTTAGACCCAACTCAATTGTTCGAGTTGTAAATTTTTTCAACTCAAATAACCTTTATTAAAAAATGAAACTAACCCAACCCAACCATGAAATATTTGGATTGGGTTGGTTCGAGTTAATCGGGTCATTTATTTAAAATTTTATTCTAAAAAGAAGCAAACGTAAATATGTAAAAGTCTAATTTAATTATTTTCATATATTGAATTAAGATTAACAACTTAATTTCAATTTATATAGTGAAAGTTTTCTTTCTAAAGTGTAAAGAAATTACTTCTAAGAGTTGTTGAAGAATAAATTATTCAAAAGATATTGGAATTAAATAAAATTAAAATCAATATATGTATAATTAATTGTGTTATAAGTAAGAAAAAATATATTTTAAAGTTAATAATAAATTCGGATTGGTTTGGATTATATTAGGTGAATCCATGAACCAACCCAATCCATAAAATTTTCATTTATTTGAACTCAACCCAACCCAAATGAGTTGATAACCTGACTCAAACCGCACGGGTTGAGTTGGGTTGGATTGATCGGTTTTTTCGGGTCATTGGGTTTTTTTGAACACCGCTAAAAATTTACTACCCTATTTTTTTTTCAAATTCATCTTTAGTTTCAACACTTCCTCGACAATTTGGTGGAAGTTATAATATTATTTTTCTTTTATGTAAGTTAAAATACCTTTTTTATTTCATTATAAATTAGTACGATTTTATATTGATTTTTTTTTATTATTACTCACAGGTTTACAGTGAGGATTATCCAAGAGAAAAGTTGCACAATCTTTCAAAGGTGATGTACTTAGTTTTTTTTTTTTGTTTGAAATGAGTTATTTTATTGTTTATATTGTTCTAAAATTTTTATATATACACTAACATTTTTTTAAAAAAAAATATTTGTACAGCAAAAAAGAAAAAAAAACTACATAAATGAGTAGTTGAAGATTAATCATCGCATGAATAAGTTGTTATGAAACTTCAGGCACGAAAAATCGAATGTTCTATTTTGTTTAATCTAATATTATAGTTTATACTAAAACGAGAGAGTTACATATTAATATCACCAAAAACATATTGTCCTATAAAAAAATGTACACATGATTTTAAAAGGGTTGAGGTTATACGTGATGTTGTTAATGATATTGTTATTATTTGGATAGTATTTAGTTAGGGTTTTCATATTTAATTTTGTTAGATGTTTAGTCAGTACGTAAATAACACCAACAATCCCTATTTCATGTCGTTATGGTTTTGTTTTTGTTTCCAAAGTATTGAGTTAGAGATTGTATATTTCATTTTGTAAAATCTAATTAGTTTTTTAAAAAATGCCACTTATTATGGTGTTCATGTTATCCCTAAAACCTTCAATGACATAGACATGAACAATATTGAATATTGAACCTGATTCGAGTATTGAGAGAGAAAATATTGGATTTGATTTTTTTATTATACAAATGATATTTAACTCAAAGTTTGATTGACCAAAAAGGGTGTTGAATCCTTTTGATCAAATTAAATAAAAATTTATAAATCACAAACTAACTACTTATACTACTATGTAGCACAAATGGCAAGTCTAGGTCGAACCACATGGAATTGTAGAGATTAGTTCCTCAAAGCCCATTTTTAACTAAAGTAGTAAATGGGAGGGAAGGGAAGTTTGGTGTGGATTGAAATTCAAATGTGTAGAAAATAAAATGCAAGAAAGTAAATAATAGAAATGTAATCAATAGAGAGGTTCTAGTTAAGAGGATCGAAATGGCCGAATGTAATTTTGTTCATCAAATTATCAAAATATAATTTCAGCTTCTTGCATATACCTAACCCAATTGATTGGAAACCCAACCAATGGTCCTAATTACCTAATTAACCAAACATGAATAGATGAATCCATACTAAACACATTTAACTAACCACATTATGCTCTAGGGAATATGTTAGAATGAACATTTAATTTACAATCGTCTAATTAAACATTCAATATGGTTTCCCTCAGGTCAATAGGTCAGTGCTCTTCTTATCGACAACAAATTACAATCCTATTTAACATTTTGCTTCCTAGAAATTAACTTATAATTTCATCTCACATATTATAAGTTAATCTCAAGCATTCAATCATAAATTCTCAAGTAATTTGTCAGACAACCAAGAAAAAATACAATTGATTAAGCACATTAAATAAAAAGAAACTTATAGCCAAAATATAAAAATTACATTAAGAGAAAACTCCCAAAATTACAATGTTCCAAATCATCTAAACTAGAAACGCATAAACCTTACCTTCCCATGGTGATGGAGAAGACAAGATTTGACATTGTCTTTATCGATTACATGAGAGAAAAGAAAGAAAAATACAAGTGGAAGAGAAAAACGGGGGAAGAAAATTGGCGAGAGGCCGATTAGAGTAATAATAACTGCCCTAAAAATTAAGAAACTATTATATACAATTGCGGCAGTGCCTACCTCAATTTTCCAAAATTGAGGCTCTCAGAAAAATGCGTCAAGCTCGGCATCGTTGCGTTGTTTCGTTGTACTCCTCTAGGGGTATTTTGGTCTTTTCTCTCATTTGAAGTCCAGTTGCTCTTTTTAGCTCCTAATTGCTCCAAATTAACCCCGAATAGCCTGTAACGCTCCATAATACATGAATTACTCGAGATCCTACAAATATAATCATATAAGCACATTAAACTTCATTAACGAGGAAGATTAGAGGCACTAAAATAGCACATTTTGGTTGCTATCAAACATCCCAACCTAAACTTTGCTCGTCCTTGAGCAAGACAAAATAAAAATGAATCATCTGTTGCAAATAGTGACTCTAATCTTTATGCTAACTATAGACCTTGAATTCTTATATCCAAATATCCTCTATCGAGCTCAAACATTTCTAATATCTAACCAATAATTCAATTTCATGCAATTAATTAATTAATACAACATTAAGTTTCTCCATCGTTAATCTATCTTATCTCCTATCACTATCATGCATATTCGAATAACAGTTTAACATGCTACATCTAACCTAATGCCCTTTCTCGCAAGCAAGACATGCAATCCATACAACTAAATAGAAAATCCTAAGACCACAAATTAGTCTCTCATGGCTACGATATGAATAAAGACGGTTCATAACGTTCTAAATATAGAATAATTAAGGATTATAGGAAAAAAAGAGAAAGCAAGTTGGATTCTTAACTATCGCCCTTAAGCTCGGGTTCACCCTCTAGTGATATCCTTGATCATCAACTTCTCTGAGTTCCAAGATGTCACCTCTGCCTTGAAATTAGCTCCCAGTGGAGGTCTTAGACGAACTTTAATAAAAACCCTAAAAAGAACCTCCCAAAATTCGATGGCCTAACATTCTATTCATAAAAATCACTGCATCTGATGGAGTTAGAATGCAAGTAGTAGAAGAAATTAGGATCATTAAGCATTCTAATTCATCAATTTTAGCAATTAAGATAACATGCTCAAAACAGAAAATAGGGTTTTAAAGGTTACCTTTGAAAAACTTATTCAATCTTCGACTTCAGCTTCAAACTTTGATCCAAATGTGTTGTAGACCATCACTTGATTTTCCCTACTATTCTCTTGGACCTTAGATTGATTTGTGGGAATCAAAATGAGTCGAATTTTAAGGATTTTTGAAGGAGAAGTCTGTAGTTTATTTTTTGAAGTTGAAGAACACATCTTCAACAAAACTCAGCGGGATTTTCTTTTGCATGTCCATGCATGTTAGCTGAATCAACTAAGTTTTATTCAGCCTAATTAGTGCAATCAAATTGCACAGCAAATTGATACCAAACAACCTTAGTAGGAGGTGGATTTTAGGTGGATTATGAGTGTTGAAAGTGAGAAAAACCCACTCAACACTATTTTTCAAAATTTTTCAATTTTACTTTATAAAATTAATTCAAAATTTGAAATCCAAATTTCAAATTTCAAATTTAATTTATTTTGAAATCAAATTTCAAAATTTAGGAAAAAAATTTGTAAAATTAATTTAAACCAAAATTAATTTCAATAAAAATTAATTCTAATTAATTAAACTATTTAGTTAATTAATTTAATTTAATATCGAATTTTAAATTAATAAAACATTAATTCCACAATTATGAATCTCTATTCATGTAACTAATATTTAAATCAAATTTAAATATTATTCAATTCTCCCATTTTTGTTTGATTCGATAATTAAACGTGTAAGTATATCGTATATAATTATCAATTCCCTTAATTCAAATTTGAACGTTTCATATTAAACTCATTACTCTATTATAAGGTTTAATCTGTTTGTGAGCTAATAGGGGGACCTGATGGGCCTACAAATCATGGGCTTTAACAATCCAGATTAATTGGCTAAACTCTTTAAATCGAATAATCAACATTCATTAACTACCTACCGAGTCACTCCATTAAAGCCAGTAGTTGCACTCTCTTCACTATAGATATATTTCTGTGCACTTGATTTAACCGTAATCAGTAAGTCGACCCTTCACAGGTTGTTCGTAATAACGGTTGGGTCAATTGTTGTTTTACCCTCGAGATTACATCTTGCTCCTTAAGTCCCACTGATCCTCTAATGAATAATTGGTTTGTGATCCAATCACTAAACCAAATCCCTCTCGAGCCAATGAGAGGGCTGGGCTCTTTGTTCAAGATCTGGAATCAGTACTTAATGGAACAACCTCTCTATTATCCCAAACGTGGGTAGGAGTGAATTTCGTCTTGCACCCTATGTCCCCAACTATTTTATCGATCTTACACCTGAAATGTAAGGCTTGTTTAGTCGACATTGTTGAACTAACCCTCACCTATGCAAACCTAAGGATAATCCCGAATAAATAGGAGTTCATAGTTAGCTTAGAATTAAGGTCGAATTACTTAGGTCATCAATTTGAAATAATCAATCTTAAACAGTAAACATCGTCATAAAGTAGTGACTTATTTCTTGGTGTTGGTCTTATACAAACTCTTTGCATAGGATGCCTCCACTCATATGCCTCCACACGAACAATTTATGATCACATCGTTTGTACTAAATACAAAGTGAACGCATCTGATAGTGTTACCAGAATAAGGTACCCAACCTCATTCATATACTATAGACCATTTTGGCTATTTACTCGAACTTGATCCATCTTTATGTCTCCACATAAAGTCAAAGTACTCATATAATAACCATGAATATTAGTTTATTGGATTTAGTCTTTGCAAGTGCAATTTACATATTTAATGACAGTTTTATTGAATAAACATCAATAACTTTTTTATTACAAATAAAATATGTTTAATATTACAAATTGCGAGTTTTAGGACATACAACCCAAAAAACTCTCACTTGGACTAAAATTCCAGTGGATTTACAAATATATACAATGTTGAGTAATGAAAGAATAAATATAATAAACTAGGGCATCAGATACCTAGTATTTCTCCCACTTGCCCTAGATTTATCTATCTCGTAGTCCTAGTCCCACTAGGCGACCCTTTAAACACTTTAGCTGAGAGGGCCTTTGTCAATGGATCAACTAAGTTGTCTTCTGAGGCTATCTGCGTGATGATCACGTCTCCTCGATGTACGATCTCCTTGATGAGATGGTACTTGCGTTTGATATGCTTTCTGCACTTATGCCTTTTTGGTTCTTTGGAATTTGCAACTACTCCACTGTTGTCACAATAGAGGGTGATGGGCAGATGCATATTTGGAACTAGTTCCAAATCAGACAAGAATTTTCTAAGCCATACTACTTCTTTGGCTACATCACATGCAACTACATACTCAGCTTCCACGGGGGAGTCAGCAATATAACTTTACTTTACACTTCTTCATACTATAGCCCATCTATTAAGAGTGAATACCGATCCCGAAGTTGATTTTCTAGAATCGATATCGGTCTAAAAATTAGAATCAGTATATCCTGTAAGGATCCAATCCTTAGCACCATACACAAGCATATAGTCCCTCGTTCTCTAAAGATACTTGAGGATGTTTTTAACGGCAGTCCAATGATCATATCTAGGATTGGACTGATATCTGCTGACAATTCCAACTACATAGCATATGTCGGGATGTGTACACAATATAGCATACGTTAAACTCCCAAATACAAGAGTTCGTTTCATGACCTCAACCTCTTGAGGTATCTTAGGACATTGTTCCTTAGATAAATAAATTCCATGCCTGAAAGGTAACATACATCTCTTGGAATTTTTCATTTTATATCTAGAAAACATCTTCTCTATATAAGATGCCTAAGATAATACTAGTGTTCTGTTTTTGCGGTTTCGAACTTTTTGGATCCCAAGAATATATTGTGCTTCTCCCAAATCCTTCATTTGGAATTGCAGTAGCTAGCCATCTCTTAATGTCAGCTAGAAATATACTTTATTTCCATTGAGTAGAATATCATCAACATATAGAACCATAAAAGCTACAGTTTTGTTGACAATCTTCTTGTAAACACAAGGTTCATCAACATTCTGTTTAAAGCCATAAGATTTGATCGCAGTGTCAAATCTCATATTTCAGGATCAAGATGCTTGTTTTAACCCATAAATCAATCTTTTAAGTTTGCATATCTTTTGCTATTGACCCTATTCAATAAACCCCTCTGGTTGAGTCATATAGATACTCTCTTCAATATAGCCATTTAAAAAAGTTGTCTTGACATCCATTTGCCAGATTTCATAATCATAAAATGCAGGAATAGACAAGAATATTCTAATAGACTTGATCATGGCAATTGGAGAGAAAATTTCTTCATAGTTCACCTCTTCTCTTTGGGTAAACCCTTTTGCCACAAGTCTAGTTTTGTAGGTCTAACCTTGTCAGTTTGGTCTCATTTTCTCTTGTAGATACATTTGCAAGCAGTAGGTTTTACCCCTTCTGATTGATCTACAAGTTCCTAGGCTGAATTGAAGTACATTGACTCAATTCGAGGTCCATGGCTTTATCCACTGGTCTCTATCCACATCTTCCATTGCTTGTTTAAAAGTCAATGGTTCCTCTAAGCCATCATCAGGTATGACGACTTGAGTTTCCGTCAAATCCATATAACGATCTAGTTGTTGAACAACCCTCTCACTATGTCGAGGCATTCTCAACTCTTGAGAAGGATGTGAAGTATCAGTTTCATTAACAACTCTTGTTGAAGGACCAGTTTGATCAACAACTCTTGTTAATCTATCTGTAGTTTCTCTGGACATGTCACTTAATACTAGCTTACTATGAAGTTGATGGTTTTTTATATGGTTCTCCTCTAGGAATGTTGCATTTTTCGATACAAATACTTTATCTTCTTGAAGATCATAAAATAACCACCTTTTGTCTCTTTAGGATAGCCTACAAATAGGCATACTTTTGAACGACGTTCCAATTTCTTTGGTTTCTACACCAACCCATGTGTTGGGCATCCCTAAATTTTGAAGTGATGTAAACTACCTTTACACCCTCTCCATAATTCGTAAGGTATTTCTGAAATACCTTTCGAGGGAACCATATTCAAAATATACACAACAGTCTCTACTGCATGTCCCCAAAAGAGCTAGGCAACTGAGCATAATTCATCATCGAACAAACCATGTCTAACAGGGTTCTATTTCTCTTTTTCACTACGCCATTTTGTTGAGTTGTACCAGGTGTTGTGAGTTGAGACTTAATTCCATGTTCAATCAAATAGTCCTGGAATTTTAAGTCCGTATACTTACCACTTCGATCTGATCGAAGTGTTTTAATCTTTTTACCTAATTGGTTCTCAACCCCTGCTTTATATTCCTTGAACTTTTCAAGTGTTTCAGACTTATGATGCATTAGGTAAATATAGACATATCTTGAATAATCATCTGTAAAGCTGATGAAATATTCATACCCTCCTTTTGCTTTAACATTTATGAGACTACAAAGGTCTGAATGTACCAACTCTAGGGGTTTTTTGGCTCTAAGATCTTTTCCTGGAAAAGATCTTTTGGTCATTTTACCCTTAAAACAAGATTCACATGGAGGTAAAGAGTTATTTTTTAACTAGTTTAGAAGTCCACTCTTAACTAATCTCCCAATCCTATTGAAATTAATGTATCCAAATCTTAAGTGCCAAAGATAGGCATTTGGAGAAATCCTTCGTTTCTTGTTGTGAGTTTCAGCTAACATCTCTATATTCAAAACAGCCTTTACCTCACTTGGTTTTAACACGTATAAGTTATTTTTTAGTTTTGCAGAACATGTTTTAATACTTTTTGAAATAATGAACACTTCATTATTTTCAAAATAGACTTTATAATTTTGTTATAGAAAACATGAGCTGGATATTAAATTCATTTTCATTGAAGGAATGTAATAAACATTTTCTAGTAAAATGTATCTATCTTCAATAAATAACTTTATATCTCCCACTGCTTTAGCTGAAACAACCTCCTCAGTTCTTACCTTAAAGGTTGTTTCACCTTCTGTAAGCTGTCTCCAAGAACTAATTTCCTAAACAAAAGCACATATATAATTAGTGGTACCAGAATCTATTATCCAGGTTAATTTATCATTTTTCACTAAGCATGTCTCAATGACAAGTAAACCACATTTACTTTTTTGTGCTTTTTGTGTTTTTTTCATCTATGACATTCATGATTTCTTTAGCAGAAGTCACGTTCTCGATTTTCTTAGCTAGTATATCAGATATATTTGCTAAGATAAAGATTCAGGCCTGTTCACTTGCCTTAATCATTTGTCATATGCATTCCAAACTTTTTGGTCTACTAATGAATTGGAAGATTGGGGACATTCCTCTGTTAAATGAATTTAAAGCATCATCTGCTAGTATATTTGATTTCCATGTTGAATAATCATAACCGTTAAATATATTGGAAGCGTGTAATTTTGAAGAATTCAACATGTTGGAATTATAATTAAATTCTAATTAGTAAATTGCTTTTTAAACACAATTCAATTTTAGCAAAAGTAATAATGTACCCAAGTTTCATTATTTATTTGCAACTACACGTTAGTGAGCCATCATAGATGTGTTGGGTTTATGTCCTAAAAATCGTGGTTTGTAAACAATAAAACTTATTCTGAAAATTCAATAAGTTGTTATTGAATATATGAATTGCTTATTTTGTTTTAGAAATCCAATAAACTAAAAGATCCATGACTATTACATGAGTACTTGAACTTTATGTGGAGACATAAAAGTGGATCAGGTTCAAGTAAATTGTCAAAATGATCTATAGTATATGAATGAGGTTGGGTGCCTTATTCTGGTAACATTATTAGATGCGACCCATTTTGTAGTTGTTACAAAGAGTTGTAAAGTGTTGTAGGAGTATATCAGCATGCAGTGAAAGCAACAAGGGTCAATAAACATTCTAATTCATTAATTTTGACTATAACTAAAGCATGCTCATAAAAAAATAAAAGGGTTTGAATAAATACCTTTGTAGAACCTTTAGAATCTCGATTCTCAGCTGCAAACTTCTCCAAATCTCGCTGTGGACCACCTCAAGATCTTCCCCACTATTCTCTTGGAGCTTTAGATTGAGTTGTGAGACTCAAAATAAGCTTGAATGAAGAGAACTTGGAGAATAACTCACTGCAACAACCCACTTGAAGAACAACTTCTTCAGACCAAAATTTTCAGCAAAAACTGAATTAATGCATCCTCCAATTGCAGTCCTATCTTCTCTATTTCTTGCAAGATTCTCATGCAAAGAAGATGGTTGCATGAAATGCAACTCATGCTTGGAGATTTGAAGCTTGAAAGAAGTAGATGTTGAGAGAGCTACTTCATGATAGTGGAGAAATCCCATTTCTCAAATTTGTGTGTTTTCCAGTTATTCCAATGACAAATTGATTTCAAAAATACATTTTAATTTGAAAAATGAACACTTTATTAATTTTAAAAATTAATTTCATAAATTAATTTTCTAATAAAATTAATAATAATTAAACAATTTAATTCATTCTAATTAATTTAATATCAAATATTAAATTAATTTTACACAAATTCCACCTTCATGAATTTAATATTTAAATCATATTTAAATATTAATTAATTCTCCAATTCCATTTAATTCTTAAAATTAAATTTGTAGTTATATCTCATATAATTATCCCTTAATTCGAATTTGAATGTTTCAATATAACTTATCATGCTACTCTAAAGCTAATCCATTTATGAGCTAGTAGGGGAACCTCGGGGACCTACAGATCATTGGTTCCAACGATTCAAGATTAATTGGCTAAACTCATTACACCGAATTAACCCTCATTCGTTAACTAATGGGTTATTCCACTAAACCCCATAGTTGAACTCCCCTCACTAGAGATATATTATGTCTACTCGATATAACCATGATTAGTAAGTTAACCCTTCATTGTTTGTTCGTAATAACGGCTGGGTCAAATGTTTGTTTTACCCTCGAGATTACTCTTGTTCCTTAAGTCCCATTGATCCTCTAATGAACAATTGATTTGTGATATGATCAACAAATCGAGTCTCTCTCACGCCAACGAGAGGGTGGGGAGACCCTTGTTCAAGACCCAAAATAAGCATTCAAGGGAACAACCTCTTTGCTATCCCTAAAAGCGGGTAGGAGTGAATTCCATCTTGCACCCTATGTCCCCAGCTATCTACCTGGTCTTACCCCTGAAATGGAGGTTTATTGAGTCAACGCTGTTGAGCCAACCCTCACCTATTCAAATCTAAGGATAATCTCGAATAAATAGGAGTTCATAGTTAGCTCAAGATTAAGGTCAAGTTACCTAGGTCATCACTTTGAAATAGTCAGTCTTAAATAGTAAATAACGTTATAAAGTAAGAGTGACTAATTTCGTGGTTCGATCTTGTACAAACCCTATTTGTATAGGATACCCCCATTCTTCATGTCATAACATATACGAATTAGGATCACATCGTTTGTAGCACTTTACAACTCTTTGTAACAACTACAGAGTAAGCTGCACCCAATAGTATTACCAGAATAAGGCATTCAACCTCATTCATATACTATAGATCATTTTTACTATTTACTCGAACCTAATCCACTTTTATGTCTCCTCATAAAGTTCAAGTACTCATGTAATAGTCATGGGTCTTTTAAGTTTATTGGATTTCTAATAAGCAATACATATATTCAATAACAACTTATTGAATTTTCAGAATAAGTTTTATTGTTTACAAACTACGAGTTTTAGGACATAAAACCCAGCAAGTGCTACAGACAATGTGATCCTAATTCGTACATATTATGACATGAGAAGTGGGGGCATCCTATGCAATGAGTTTGTACAAGATCGGACCACGAAATCAATCACTCTTACTTTATAACGTTGTTTACTGCTTAAGACTGATTATTTTAAAGGGATGACCTAAGTAACTTGACCTTAATCTTGAGCTAACTATGAACTTCTGTTTATTCGAGATTATCCATAGATTTGCATAGGTGAGGGTTGGCTCAACAGTGCTAGCTCAATAAATCTCCATTTCAGGGGTAAGATCTATCACGAATAGATAACTGGGGACATAGGGTGCAAGATGGAATTTGCTCCTACCCGCTTTCAGGGATAGTAGAGAAGTTATACCCCTAAGTGTTGACTCCGGGTCTTGAACAAGGGGTCCCACCCTCTCATTGGCCTGAGAAGGACTCGATTTATTGATCAGATCACAAACCAATTGTTCATTAGAGGATCAGTGGGAATTAACGAACAAGATGTAATCACGAGGGTAAAACAAACATTTGACCCAACCATTATTAAGAACGACCTGTGAAGGGATAACTTACTAATCATGGTTATATTGAATAGACATAATATATCTACAGTGAGAGGAGTGAAACTATGGACTTTAGTGGAGTGATCCATTAGTTAACGAATAGGGATTAATTTGGTGTAAAGAGTTTAACCAATTAATCTCGGATTGTTGGAGCCCATGATCTATAGGTCCACGAGGTCCCCCTACTAGCTCGTAAAAGAATTAGCCTTAGAGTAGCATGATAAATTAATTTGAAACGTTCAAATTAGAATGAAGAGAATTAGTAATTATATGAGATATATATCACACCCCGCCCCAGACCACCCTTTGAGCCTGAGAAAGGGCGTGATTGACAGTAGTTATCAACCCTTTGGTCAACACTTACTGCCTAATAACTCTTGCGGAAATAACCCTGATACCAATATACAAATTCATATACAGCGGATCGATTAAGTCAAGGAGGCAAACTACAACGATTTAAGTAGGCCCATTTCATTACAACAATGTAACATTTATACAACTCCAAAACTTAATTACAAGTTTACAACAACAACTGTAAAACCCTCCGAGAGTGTAACTGTAGCATGTGGCAGACCTTGACCATAGCAGTACCCTAGAACTCCTCACTTTCTGCTACCTGGGGGGGGGGGGGTAAAACATAAACATGGAAAACATGAGCTATAAAGCCCAGTGAGTGGTGCCTTTAGATAAACAAATAACTTTTTCAACAGAAATATATTTTTGGGAAAGCAATGCATAGTCAACAAGAACATTACCACAAGTTCATTATTATTTTCCAGCCAAACCGCTGGACCATCCCCAGCTTGACCGTTAGTTAAAACAACCAACTCCAGCTTGACCGCCGGTTATCACATACTATAAACATCCCCAGTACTTTCACACGTATACTATGATAACAACAATTCTTGTAGAAACTTTCCTTGTACCCTATTATCCCGCTAATGGCACATCGACTATTTTTCCCGCTAGCTATGCTTAGGTAACTTGACTATATTTCCTGCCGATCGTCCCCGACTATAATTTCCCACTGATCGAAGTCGACTATATTTTCCCGCTAAGTACCTTTTCAAGCATGCTAACTATATATCCTGGGTACAATTCCAGTTTCCAACACAAACATACAAGCAATATCTTAACAAGCATAGTAATCAGATAAACATATGTCCTTGATCATGCCAATTTAACATTATCCCCTATATATATTAATTATATCAACAATACAACACACAATAACCACTCACCTTGGTTAGGTAGGAACTTTCCTTTTCGAAGTTCCTTAGGTTTCCTTGGTTTCCCTTTTGAATCCTAAATTCCATATTCAAATATCAGCTCAGATTACTCATAGTTTTAGACCTTATTTTAAGATACTTCCTTCTGCAAATATGTTCTAAGATGTCTCAGGAAGATTAATATTAGCTTATAACTTCTCGTGGTTTTGCCGGAATCATCAAATCATTAAGACTGGCCCAGCTTACTCGACAGCTCGACCTTTATGTCTTTTCCTCATTCTCCAGCTCGATTTCTTAGAGCTTCTTCTCCAGCAGCCCCACCATGAAAACTATACTCCTTTAGCTTTCATATGGCTTTGGAATCACATCAAACGCACGAGTATTCTGGGAGAACTTCTCATCCCAAGTTGATGTTGCTTTCCAGACTTTCACTATCCAATGCGTCCTCTTTGAAATTCTATGACCAATGCATGGATTTTGGCTTCAACGCAAGGCTTGCTTAACTCTCCCACTCTTTTTACTGTATTTTTGAATTGTGATCTAAAAAAATGAAGTCTTTTGGCCCTATTTATAGGCGACCAAACCTTCTCCAAAGTTGACACCACCTACTTGGCTGCATGGCCAAGTGTTTCTCCCACACACTACCAACACATCATTTTGATCATCGCAACCTAAGTGTCTTTCTCCTGTGTAGCCAACGCATGAGCTTTCAATCTGATGCCACCACCTCAAATTCTTAAGGCTTAAGGCTTTCCTCCCAAGAAGACACATGGTTTGATGACATTTTTTAGGTGATCTCATCCTTTATATGCGTTCAATTCTTGGCTGTTCAACGCATAGTCCATACTCAATGCATAGCCTATAATCAACGCATAGCAAGCCAATTCACTACCATCGAAATCCAACTTAGCCATCACGATCCAACTTAGCCATCACAAGAGCTAGCCCTCAGCAACGCCTAGGGTGATCACCAATCCTCGACGCATGACTCACTAGGTAGCATCACATGGCTTGCTTAGCATGGGCGCATGGTGTTGTCCACCAACGCATGGGCATGCTTGACCGCATAGCAGGGGTGTTCGACAGGGCGCTCGCTGCATAGGCATCGACGCATGGGCATGACCGCTTGGTAGGCTCGGCAGTGCTCGACGCATGGGCTGGGTACATCGACGCATGCCTGGGTAGTTTGGCCGAGGCTGCTCGACGCATGGCTGGGCATTTGGTCGGGGTTGCTCGACGCATGGCTGGGAATTTGGCCGAGGTTGCTCAACGCATGCCACCCTCCAGCCCTCGTGCCATCCCAATGCCTCACTTCCATTTTCCTTGCTTCACCAATTCATCAAACGCATCCAACACATCCATCATCCAACACAACCAACGCATCCAACGCATCCAACACAACCTCTTTCAATGCATTGGTCCCTTCCAACACATCCCACACAACCATCTTCCTTCCCCAACGTATACCACACAACTATACTTAGCTAAATTTCGAAATTTTTCCCTTTACCCAAGTAATCTTTCCAAGATCTTATGGCCAATGAATAGCAATGCCTAGTCCAACACTTAGTCAATTTTCAGGGATTTAAGCTTAACTCAATGCTACTCACATAGCAATGCCTAGTCCAACACTTAGTCAATTTTCAAGGATTTAAGCTTAACTCAAAGCTACTCACATAGAAATGCCTAGTCCAACACTTAGTCAATTTTCAGGGATTTAAGCTTAACTCAAAGGTACTCAAGGAAAATCTATTCAACACTTAGAAATTTTCTTTTTCTTCAACTTAGGATTTAAATTTCTCCTAGTTAATCCTTTAATCACCTGCTTAAGTAGGAAAAATGGAAATCCAAGTTTCACATTTACTTCCCCCTTTAAGAAAATTTCATCCTCCAAATTCACTCAAACTAACTCTGGTTTAAGATTTCATAACAACCACTGTTGTAATCTCTTACAACCCTATCTATTACCACGCTTCCATTGCTCTACTCTGATATCCACTTTCTTAGTTTGTCCAACGATACCTCACCTAGCCATCTCTAAGCTAGATGTTGAACCGAACTATCTACAACATAAACATTTGTATCTCAAATACTAAATAAGAATAACTTAAATTTACACTTACCTTCCTTGGTAGATCTTCAGGTAGCGTTGTGAATTCCAGCTCCGGTTGCCTACTAGGTCATGCCACTTCCGTCATTCCTCTTAGTCTCACTTTGACTAACTCTTAGATTTCTTCTTAAATCTTTACTCTACCACACTTACCTTTGGTTTTACTAAACTCAACCCTTAGGTTTTCAAGAACATATACTTTGATACCAAACTAGTATCTTCAACTTTCCCAGAACTTATACTTTGATACTAAGCTGGTATAAACTAATCCCTCAATTGTTATCCCAGAAACTTATGCTCTAATACCAAGTTTTCACACCCCGCCCCAGACCACCCTCCAAGCCTGAGAAAGGGCGTGATTGACAGCAGTTATCAACCCTTTGGTCGACACTTACTGCCTAATAACTCTTGCGGAAATAACCCTGATACCAATATACAAATTCATATACAGCGGACCGATTAAGTCAAGGAGGCAACCTACAGCGATTTAAGTAGGCCCATTTCATTACAACAATGTAATGTTTATACAACTCCAAAACTTAATTACAAGTTTACAACAACAACCGTAAAACCCTCCGGGAGTGTAACTGTGGCATGTGGCAGACCTTGACCATAGCAGCACCCTGGAACTCCTCACTTTCTGCTACCTGGGGGGAGAGGGGAGGGGGTAAAACATAAAACATAGAAAACATGAGTTATAAAGCCCAATGAGTGGTGCCTTTAGATAAACAAATAACTTTGTCAACAAAAATATATTTTTGGGAAAGCAATGCATAGTCAACAAGAACATTACCACAAGTTCATTATTATTTTCCAGCCAAACCGCTGGACCATCCCTAGCTCGACCATTGGTTAAAACAACCAACCCCAGCTTGACCGTCGGTTATCACATAATATAAACATCCTCAGTACTTTCACACGTATACTAAGATAATAATAATTCCTGTGGAAACTTTCCCTATACCTTATTATCCCGCTAATGTGCACATCAACTATTTTTCCCGCTAGTTATACTTAGGTAACTTGACTATATTTCCCGCCGGTCGTCTTCAACTATAATTTCCCACCGATCGAAGCCGACTATATTTTCCTGCCAAGTACCTTTTCAAGCATGCTAACTATATATCCTGGGTACAATTCCAGTTTCCAACACAAACATACAAGCAATATCTTAACAAGCATAGTAATCAGATAAACATATGTCCTTGATCATGCCAATTTAACATTATCCCCTATATATATTAATTATATCAACAATACAACACACAATAACCACTCACCTTGGTTAGGTAGGAACTTTCCTTTTCGAAGTTCCTTAGGTTTCCTTGGTTTCCCTTTTGAATCCTAAATTCCAGATTCAAATATTAGCTCAGATTACTCATAGTTTTAGACCTTATTTTAAGATACTTCCTTCTGCAAACATGTTCTAAGATGTCTCAGGAAGATTATCATAAAATATTAGCTCAGAACTTCTCGTGGTTTTGCCAGAATCATCAAATCATTAAGACTGGCTCAGCTTACTCGATAGCTCGACCCTTTTGTCTTTTCCTCATTCTCCAGCCCGATTCCTTAGAGCTTTTTCTCCGACAGCCCCACCATGAAAACTATACTCCTTTAGCTTTTAGAAAGCTTTGGAATCACATCAAACGCATGAGTATTCTGGGAGAACTTCTCATTCCAAGTTAATGCTGCTTTCTAGACTTTCACTGTTCAATGCATCCTCTTTGAAATTCTATGACCAACACATGAATTTTGGCTTCAACGCAAGGCTTGCTCAACTCTCCCACTCTTTTTACTGTATTTTTGAATTGTGATATAAAAGTGAAGTCTTTTGGCCCTATTTATAGGCATCCAAACCTTCTCCAAAGTTGACACCACCTACTTGGCTGCATGGCCAAGTATTTCTCCCACACACAACCAACACATCATTTTGATCAGCGCAACCTAAGTGTCTTCCTCCTGTGTAGCCAACACATGAGCTTCCAATCTAATGCCACCAACTCAAATCTTAAGGCTTAAGGCTTTCCTCCCAAGAAGACATATGGTTTTTTTTATATGCGTCCAACTCTTGGATGTTCAACGCATAGTCCATACTCAATGCATAACTTATAATCAATGCATAGCAAGCCAATTCACTACCATCGCAATCCAACTTAGCCATTGCAAGAGCTAGCCCTCACCAACGCATAGGGTGACCGTCTATCCTCAACGCATGACTCACTAGGTAGCATCACACGACTTACTTGGCATGGGCGCATGGTGCTGGCCACCGACGTATGGGCGTGCTTGGCCGCATGGCAGGGGTGTTCGATAGGGAGCTCACTGCATAGGCATCAATGCATGGGCATGGCCACTTGGCAGGCTCGGCAGTGCTCGACGCATGGGCTGGGTACATCGACGCATGACTGGGTAGTTTGGCCAAGGCTGCTCGACGCATGGCTGGGCATTTGGCCGAGGTTGCTCGACGCATGCCACCCTCCAGCGCTCATGCCATCCCAATGCCTCACTTCCATTTTCCTTCCTTCACCAATGCATCCAACGCATCCAACACATCCAACGCATCCATCATTCAACACATCCAACACAACCTCTTCCAATGCATTGGTCCCTTTCAACGCATCCCAAACAACCATTTTCCTTCCCCAACGCATACCACACAACATTCTATACTTAGCCAAATTTCCAAATCTTTCCCTTTACCCAAGTTATCTTTCCAAGATCTTATGGCCAATGCATAGCATTGCCTAGTCCAACAATTAGTCAATTTTCAAGGATTTAAGCTTAACTCAAAGCTACTCACATAGCAATGCCTAGTCCAACACTTAGTCAATTTTCAGGGATTTAAGCTTAACTCAAAGGTACTCAAGGAAAATCTATTCAACACTTAGAAATTTTCTTTTTCTTCAACTTAGGATTTAAATTTCTCCTAGTTAATCCCTTAATACCTGCTTAAGTAGGAAAAATGGAAATCCAGGTTTCACAATATAATTACGCATTTAATTTTAGAATTAAACAAAATTAGAGAATCAATTAATATTTAAATATGATTTAAATATTAAATTCATGAATACGGATTCATGAGGTGGAATTTGTGCAAAATTAATTTAATATTTGATATTAAATTAATTAGAATTAATTAAATTATTTATTATTAATTTTATTAGAAAATTAATTTATGAAAATAATTTTGTAAAATTAATAAAGTTTTAATATTGAAAACTTAAATTGATTTTAGGAATCAATTTATAAAATAAAAATTGAAAAATATTGGAAAATGAAAAGTGGGAGAATTCCACTTTCTTCAACCAAGGAGCTCACTCAAATCCACATTATTCTTGCTTCAATCTTCCAAGCATGAGATGCTCTTCATACAACCATCTTCATTGCATGATTGTCCTGCAATAAATAGAGAAGATTGAAGTGAAAATCGGTAATGCAAGCTAATGCAATTCTTGGGTCTTTGCTGAAAAGCTTGAGAGGTTGAAGAAGGAGTTCTTCAAGTTGCAACAGTGTGCTTCTTCTTCAAATTTCCTTCATTCAAGCTTATTTTGAGTCCCACAACTCAATCTAAGGCTCTAAGAGAATAGTAAGAAAGATCTTGAGGTGGTTCACAGTAAGACTTAGAGAAGATTTGCAGCTGAATTCGAGATTCTAAAGGTTTTACAAAGGTATGACTTGAAACCCTCTTATTATTATATGAGCATGCTTTATTTATAACCAAAATTAATGAATTAGAATGCTTATTTATCCTTGTTGTTTCTGCTACATGCTGATATACTCCTACAATTGGTATCAAGGCATCATTTAAGCATTCAATTTGATTTAACTTTGGTGTGGTGGGTGTTTTCTCATGAGATATATGAAAATGGTGCACTGATATGGTTTTCTGAGTTTTGACATTTAAATTCTCTTTGATTCCTTGATTAAATTTGTAATTGGTCTTGTTTGACGAGTTTATGTGTGCTCAAGAGTCTGTAATTTATTTGGAGCCATTAGAGTTGAAATTAAGTTGTAATTGAAGAAAGAAGTGAACAAGGCCAAGCTATAGATTTCCAAATTATGAGCTTCTGCCCAGCCAGCGTTGCAACGCCGCCTTTGAATGTTGCAACGCTGCTCATAATGAGCGAGAGTGAGATTTTCGATCAAGTTCAAGCGAAATTTCGAGTTCGAGCGAGAGTTTGAATCAAGTTCGAGTGAGATCTTCTTCGAGTAGCGAGATTTCAATGTCAAACGAGGTTCTGATCGAGTTTGAGTGAGATTTACATCAAGGAGCGAGATCCTATTCAACCCAGTGAGATTTTGGTCCAGTAGCGAGATTCTTGAATTGGTTTGACGAGTTTGACCCCTTGACTGAGTGAGAACCATCGAGGATTGACCGGTTTGACCGGTTTTCTTCAAACTTGACTTGGTTCATCTTCAAAAGTGTTTTGAATGGTCCGGTTCAGGTGGTTCACATCCAGTTCAAGCTGTTTGGGTTCGGTTTGGAGCGATACGAGTGGCCCTGAAAGTGGTTTGGAGCTGTTGCTGGCTGTTTTTGTAATATTTAGGCCTTTATTTCCTTGGAAATGCCAAAACTAAAACCATATCAGTATGTGTTTAATTATTTATGCATGTGATGTATGTTATAATTAAATAAATCTTTTATGTGCATACAATATGCCATGTAGATTTAAAATCCCACCATAGGAAGCATGTTACATGCATTGAAAGTATATTATAAAATGTTATAATATATAGTATGCATGTTTACAGTTTCTTTTATTTAATATAAATGTTATATTAAATATTGAATGCCTTTGATGTATGTTGTGGATGTTTAGCATGTCTAAAATTTTGTAAGTTGTTGTACAATTGGGTTAGACAGTTAAAATCCATAACAAAGAACAACTGCATGCTTACATAGGTTAACCACTCGTTTCAATAGTTAAAACGTATACCTCGTCTAAACATCAAAACACTTCAATGGGAGTTTAATAAACATATATGATATGTTATTAGAACACTTCAGTGAAAATCAAATAACATATATGATATGTTAGAACACTTCAGTGGGAGTTTAATAAACATATATGATATGATTATTTTGAGCTCTCACGTCTCTAAGAGTTCACAATCGAAATTCATGTTTCACTTCGTGCCAATTATACCTCGATTGCTCCATTTGGAAAGTGTTTACATGAGTCGTGATTTTTGTGAATGGGGAAGTTGTTCACTTTAAAATTAAATATGATGTGTTGATCTTAAAATTTTCATGTTCTCAAGATGTTCACACCGAAAGGTTCATGCAGCACTTCGTGTCACCCTGGGAGTGACCTCCATTCAGAAAGTGTTTACGTGAATTGATCATGGTGAATGAGGGGAAGCTGTTCAATGAAGAATCAAATACACGATATATTGATTTCAATTCTCATGTCCCTAGATAATTCTCACCGTGAGATCCGTGCAGCACTTCATGCCATCTTAGGAGTGACCTCCATTCGGAAAGTGTTCGTCATAGATCAAGACTAAAGTGAATGGGAAAGTAGTTCATAGTAAGTGGGTGAAGGATATGTGTCAACATATCCTACGGTTTCTTCTATTGGTTTGAACTATGAGATTCCTATGTTGCATCTAGTTGTTGTCTTTAAGTCGGTCTCGCTAGTTGTTTAACAACGGCTATCCCCTCAGAGGGTTCATAGGATTCGGAACAACTCAAACTCAAGAAATGGATAGGATTTCTAAAGTCAATTTCAACTTTGACTTTCCAACTTCAGGAGCATCTTTGGGATCAGACTTCTAAGGTCTAAAAACAGGAGGTTACACTTACAGAATTATTAAAGAGTTAGTAATTTCTAACAAAAAATTGTAGCTAAATGACTATCGGAATATGAATTATTTTGGAGATAGTGTTTAATCAAGAATGTCTTTTTGTAGTATCGTTGCAAAAATAATCTTGATTGGGTTTAAAAGCAATTCACTTATAAAATTTGTTTATATTTTTCAGAATGACAAGTGCATTAGTACAATTGTTGGCCTCTGACAAACTAATTGGGGATAATTATGCAACTTGGAAATCAAATCTGAATACTATACTAGAGATAACAATTTACGGTTCATCTTAACAGAGGATTGTCCTCCCATTCCAAGCTTTAACACAAACTGAAATGCTCGGGATGCGTACGATAGATGGATTAGGGTGAATGATAAAGCCTGTGCCTATATCCTCGCCAACATATCTAATGTTTTGGTGAAGAAACATAAGCTTATAGATACTGCCAAAGAGATTATGGAATCTCTATGAGGGACGTTCGGACAACTGTCCTCTCTAAGGCATGACACTATTAAATACGTTTACAACTGCCGTATGAAAGAGGAGGCCTCTATCAGAGAACATATCCTGGACATGATAGTCCATTTCAATGTGGTGGAAGTAAATGGGGTTGTTGTTGACGAGAGAAGTCATGTCGATTTTATTTTTGAATCTCTTTCGAATTGTTTTCTGCAGTTCTGCACGAACGTGCTTATGAATAAAATTGATTACAGTTTGACTATTCTTCTGAATGAGCTACAAGCTTACCCGACAATGATGAGAGCTAAAGGTTTGGAACTGGAAGTACACGTTACTACCACTGCGAAAAAAGGGAACGTCCTTCAAAAAGCCTAATGTTGCTTCCTCTTCACAGAGTAAGAGTATTCCTGTTAAGAAGAGCAAAGGGAAAGGGAAGAAGAAAACCATTGGGAAAAAAGGCCAGGCTAACGCTGCAGATAAAGGAAAATGTTTCCACTGTTGGGAATGTCCTAGAACTCGTAGTTCGTGTTAAACATTCTATTTATCAATAAAATATTATTGAGTATTTGGTGCGCGGGAATTGGAAGTCAATTTTACTCGACAACCAAATCCCGTGGATGCATTATGCGATGCATGTTCCTAAGATATGCGTTGATAGTCATACGTCGATGGTCATGCATTGGAATGAAAATTGCGTTAACGAATGTATGCGATGACCATGCGTCCTACCACAAGTTTTCTTACGTTCATACCAAGTATAACATGAACGTAAGTTTCTCGGGTAATCCGAGGTCGAACACAGGGACTTGTAACTATATGTTTGTGGTGATTGTGCATGCGACGGTTGAATAAAAGAATAAAGGGGATGTTGCTAAGTTAATCCTACTCCTACTCCTATCTAACAGACAACGCAATGAGAACATGCATGAAAGGTAGAGATGCGACAAACCTTGACATGAAATAAATGTGTGGGAAAATAGATAAAATGCAGAGATGTCTTCATTGAAAAACTTAAGAGTGATCGCAAGGGCAACCCTAGTCAACGCAATCCATGCAATCATGCTACAACCATACACGACAAGTCATTTTCCAATGGAAATGCGGTGCTCCTAATTCTAGGATGCATGTGTTGAACGCAAAGTGTCCATAGAGCTTATTCCTAAGTCTCTACTCTTGTCCTATGTGATGATGCAAAATGCATGAAAGCAAGGTGACCACATTCAATCTTATCCTATCTCTAGGATGCATGTGATGCATTAATAACAAATAGTGCTCATTCCTAAGCGCCTATCTCTTGTATTATATGTTTTAATCTGGCTTTCTCAAGCCTAGATTCTAACCTGACCTTCCTAAGCCTAGATCCTGTCCTTAGACTACCCTCTCGAGTATCCCTAATGGATGAATGAAGCATACATAATACAAGACAATCATATAAATTTTGCTGACCTAAGATTGTTACTATCCCTAGTGAATAATGCATACCTTGCATCCAAGCACTTACCCTCTCAAGTAGTTGATTGTTGCTGACTTCACTCATAGACAAGCAATGTGTTAGCCCATAGACAGGCATTGCAGCAGCTTCACACTAAGCAAATAAGATTACTCACATACTCTCACAACGCACACCTCTCGGTGGGTTGCTTCATGCTTCATATTCCTAATCCACATGACTAAGTATGCAATACCTAAGCACTCCCACTAAGTATTGCAATGAAAGTAAAGGTGCTAAGCAAGAAGATGGAGATGGAGTCGAAGGAACAGAGAAATGCACTGAAAACACATCATATTAATTTCTTAATTCAAAATGTCATACAATACAATGTAGAAAAAGAAAGGAAAAAGAAATGACCGGTTGGAAGCAAAACTTTGCTTCTAGCTGATGTGCGTCAAGGCTGCCAATGGTGCTACGGATGGGTGGAGAAGCTAACTCTCTCGAGATCTAGCTTCGGTCGAAGGCTCCAGTCGTCACTCGAAATGGACGAAGGAGGTGAAGAACTCTCAGCGTTTTATCACGCAGTTTGTCTGGATCACAAGGATCTGCCCTAGGTGAATCTCATGCGAAAACCTTGGATAAAATGAATTTTAGCTCATCGACTTCTATTTATAGAGCTTGGCCGCCTACAACATTAATTGGACTGCTTTGAGTATGATGTTCGACATGTTCATCCTTTCTGAATCTCTACCACTAATGGGCTGGTAGGTGAAATGTCAACATCAGCTTTGGATTTTCTTGCGGTAGATGCATTGATGCATTCATTTCACCTACCTTGTGTTGATCCCATTAGAATCTGTTGTCGCGTAGCCGCAATCATTCAATGGACGCATTCGCTTACACCGCAACTCTACATGATGATCGCAATCGCTTGACGATACAACTCCCATGAGATGGACGCATACGGCTGATTCCGCAACATCCATGCGTTGATCGATGCGTTTGCCTTGTGATAGAGTGTTTCTCCACATGCGGTCATCTATGCGATGGTCCAGTTTTCGCGTTTGCATTCATTTCCTGCATTAGCTACAAAAATAGAATATTGACGCATAATTAACGCAAAATAATGGGTTAGCTGAGATTCGACATGCTGATCGATGCAAACTCTTTTTCTCGTGAATTCGTAGCATGATCGACACAATTTCTGCCTAACAACCTTTATAATTCTAAGTAAAAGGACTAAGATGGCATGCATTTCTGCATGTCAACACACCCTCAAACTTAAAATCATGCTTGTCCTCAAGCATGCATTATACTTAAGAAATTCTAACTCATCTTCATGCTTTCCTTTGCGACAACTAGCTTCTCAGAATATAATTTACACATACCTTTGACCATCACCACAATGCTCTCCTCCACTTGGCTGCTTCTTAAAAAAGATCTTGTCTAAGTTAAATCCGGCAAGCCTTTGGTCAAAAAATTTTTATTCATTCACCGCAACTTTGTGTTTAGCTTTTGAGATTGCGTTCATTCAAAATACTTCAAAAATTTGCGATGACTTATTCAAATGTGGCGTTGAACCTGGTTACGCCCTTCATTTTGGCTCACCCCCACTTGTGTCATGCGGGCATCCAACTTCGGTTGCGTTCCATATTCAACTAAACTCTTGTCTCGTTTGTTTTGGCTTGCGCCGGACAGAGGAGTTGTGCTATTGTGCTAATCCTAGCGACTTGCCTTCATTTTGGTTTGCCCCCACGTGTGTCATACAGACATTCAACTTCGAGCAAGTGCCTTTCACAACTTAACTCTTATCAACATGGGTTTCCCCATTGCATTGACAGTAGAGTTATTATTCCCGAAATCTCACTTCAACTTTTTTTTTTCAAATGATCGCAATATAATGAACGCAATTCTCCGAGACCACTACCACCCCAAAACTTAGAGATTGGCAGCAATCTCACCGCAAAGCTAAAAACAAAATTACAAGAATGCGATAATAAATGTTTGAACATAGGTTTGCACAAAATAAAACTTAAGACTTTCAAAATTTGATGAAACTAATAAAAGTAAAGAATGCCTTGCATTGATTAGTTAGAAAATGCAGTGAACTATACGTACCATCATAGAAACATCGCAAAACAATGCGGGAAAAAGAGAATTTCAAAAGGATAAGGCATACAAGATAACAAGAAAAAACCTTAGGCGGAACAACGCATGCGCTCATGCGTTGGAATCCATGTGATTGAAGCCTTGCGTTGAAGGGTGAAAGGAATTCTTCCATGGAACTATGAACCGAGGAGACTTATTGTTGCACCTACAAGAGCAAATGTACCACAACCAAGGAAGCAGTCATATATCCAAAATAACAATAAAAATAAAATAAATAACCTATACTAAGAAAGCAATATAAAGATAGAGTAGAAGACGTCCCTGGAAAAATAAGAATGTTGTCACCGCAAGGAGTCTTCCATGTTGGAGATGGCTCTCAACTGCTTGGGTCAAGTTGCCCTGACCATTGGAACTTTCAGCAATTGTTGGGCGCATGCGGCCGTCATGTGCTTAGAATCACCTTCAGCTCTTTTGCGACTGATTGCCCTCTTGTTTATTTAGGATTATCCTTTGATCTGCATGAGGGGGATAAGACTGGATGAATAGCTGGGGACATAGCTTTGCAAGATGGAATTCACTCCTACCCATTTTGGGGTAAGAAGATGGGTTGTTCTCTTAAGTGCTGATTCCAAATCTTGAACAATCGGGGCCCCGCCTCGTGATAAAGAAGGACATGAATCATAAGTAGTATTATGAATCAAATTGTTCATTAGAAGGTCAGTGAGAACTTAAGGAACAAAATGTATTTGCAGGGGTAAAACGACAATTTTGACCCAGTTGTAAATACGAACAACTTGTGAAGGATCGACTTACTAATTATGGTTCATATGGACAAAAATATATCTACAGTGAGGAGAGTGAAACCATCGAGCTATATTGGTGTGTCTTGATAGTTAACGAATAGTAATTAATTCGATTAAAGAGTTTTAATGAATTAATTATAGATCGTTGGAGCTCATGATCTATAGGTCCATTAGGTCCCTCTACTAGTTCATTAAATTGGAACAACAAATTTAGTACTGATGTATGAATTTTAGGATTTTCAATTGATTGTATATGATACAATTATAGACATTTATCTTAATTGAAATTAAACGAAATTGGAAAATCAATTAATATTTAAATTATGATTTAAATATAAAATTGATGTATTGGTAATATTGTATAATTTAATATTTAGATATTAAATTAATATTTAAATTTAAAATTAGTTTTATCTAATTAATTATTTTGAATTAATTTTATAAAACTAATTTAAAATTAAAAATGTTTTTGAAAACATTCTTAGTTAGTGGATTTTTCTATTTTTTGGGAAAAATCCACTAACCATATTTATTGAACAATCACCAAATTCCATTGCTAATCTTCAAACTGGAGCTACCCAACATACAACCTGATACATTTGCATGGTTTTTACCTATATATTGAAGCTCCATGCATGAAGAGCAGCGAGATTACTAAAATAGACTTTTCTGAGCTGATGTCCCTGAAAACCCTACTCTCGTTCTTCATTAATTCAACTTGTTCAAGTGTTTCCACTACACATCCCAGCTTGAGTATAATAGAGAAGATCTTGGTGGTAGTCCTCTCAGTGATTCAAGCTCCATCTTGGTGTTTTTAGCTAAATTAGTGGTGAAATCTTCAAAGGTAATATGTATTTCAAACCATCTTATGAATATGACGTGAACAACATGCTTAAAACTCAAATTAAATGTAGTTTAAGTGCTTATTGATTCTATATTCTTCCGTTTCATGATATATCATTCCTTCATCCACTGCAACGAGGAAGGGCACAGACGATATGATCCTAATTCGTACATGTTATGACATGAGAAGTGGGGCCATCCTGTGTAATAGGTTTGTACAAGATCGGACCACGAAATCAGTCACTCTTACTTTATAATGTTGTTTACTGTTTAAGACTAACTATTTCAAAGCGATGACCTAGATAACTTGACCTTAACCCTAAGCTAACTATGAACTCCTATTTCTTCGGGATTATCCTTAGATTTGTATAGGTGAGGATTAACTCAACAGCGCCGGCTCAATAAACCTTCATTTCAGGGGTAAGAACGGGTAGATAGTTAGGGACATAGGGTGCAAGATGGATTTCACTCCTACCCGCTTTTAGGGATAGTAGAGAGGTTGTTCCCTTAAGTGCTGACTCCGGGTCTTGAACATGGGGCCTTACCCTCTCATTGACCCAAGAGAAACTTGTTTTGTTGATCGGATCATAAACTAATTGTTCATTAGAGAATCAGTGGGACTTAAGGAACAAGAGGTAATCTCAGGGGTAAAACAAACATTTGTCCCAACCGTTATTATGACTAACCTGTGAAGGGTTAACATACTAATCATGGTTATATCGAGTGGACATAATATATCTATAGTGAAGGGATTGCAACTATGGGCGTTAGTGGAGTGGCCCATTAGTTAACAAATGAGGATTAATTTGGTGTAAAGAGTTTAGCCAATTAATCTCAGATTGTTGGAGCCCTTGATCTGTAGGCCCACGAGATCTCCCTACTAGCTCATAAAAGGATTAGCTTTAGAGTAGCGTGATAAGTTAATTTGAAACGTTCAAATTAGAATTAAGGAAATTAGTAATTATATGAGATATAATTACACGTTTAATTTTATAATTAAACGAAATTGGAGAATCAATTAATATTTAAATATGATTTAAATATTAAATTCATGAATAGGGATTCATGAGGTGGAATTTGTATAAAATTAATTTCATATTTGATATTAAATTAATTAGAATTAATTAAATTGTTTAATTAATTATTTATTATTAGAAAATTAATTTTGTAAATTTAATAAAGTTTTAATTTTGAAAACTGAAATTGATTTTAGGAATCAATTTATAAAACACAAATTGAAAAATTTTGGAAAGTGAAAAGTGGGAGCATTCCACTTTCTTCAACCAAGGAGCTCACTCAAAATTCACATTATTCTTACTTCAATTTTCCAAGCATGAGGTGCTTTTCATGCAGCTTTTTCCATTGCATGATTGTCCTGCAATAAATAGAAGATTGAAGTGGAAGTCGATAATGCAAACTAATGCAATTCTTGAGTCTTTGCTGAAAAACTTGAGAGGTTGAAGAAGGAGTTCTTCAAGTTGCAGCAGTGTGCTTTTTCTCCAAATTCCCTTCATTCAAGCTTATTTTGACTCCCCCAACTCAATCTTTGGCTCCAAGAGAATAGTAGGGAAGATATTGAGGTAGTTCACAAAAAGATTTGGAGAAGATTTGCAGCTGAATTCCAGATTCTAAAGGTTCTATAAAGATATGACTTGAAACCCTCTTATTATTGTATGAGCATGCTTTATTTATAGTCATTAATGAATTAGAATGTTTATTGATCCTTGTTGCTTCTGCTGTATACTGATATACTCTTACAAGATGCTACCGAGGGGCAGTCAAATACTCCTTCATTGAAGCAAGACGTTCTTGACTAAATACTATCACTAGGATAACTCTTATATCTATAGTTATTTAGTTATTGTTTTCGGTCAAGAACTTACTAATACTTTAGTAATACTTGTAAGTGTAACCCTCCATTTTTAGACTTTAGAGGTCAGCTCCAGCGACGCTATCGAATTGGAGAGTCAAGGTTGAGAATGGATCTAAGAAATCCTATCCATTTCTGGAGTTTGAGTTATTCTGAATCCCATGTTACAACCCTCCGAGGGATAGCCGCCATAAAACGACTAGCTTATGTCGCCTAAAAACGAAAAGCAGGCGCAACATAGGAATCTCATGGTCCAAACTAATGGAAGAAATTGCAGAACATGTTGACATATATCCTTCACCCACTTACTATGAACTATTTCCCCTATGCACTTTGCTATTGACCCATGCAAACACTTTCCGAATGGAGGTCACTCCTCGGGTGACATGAAGCCGAGCATAAATCTCACGGTGTGAACTCTTAGGGATGTGAGAACTAAAAATAACATATCGTATAGGTTATTAATCTCCCACTAAAGTGTTATATTTTTTTTTGGGTAAAATTTACTTAGGCTTATTTCGACTAATTAAATAACTTAAGTCTAGGTGATCTTCCAAACATAACTTTTATATTTGGATTTAACCTAGGATGTTTAGGTGATAACTAGTTTTAAAATCTCACATCGCTCACGCATGATCATAAAACCAGGTTAACAACGATCAATTATTTAGTTACAATCTCTAGGTAGGAGGTGTTCCGTAAACCATTAACTTAAGTACCTCCATCCTTAGATAGGATTATATACCCGTAGAGTTTTTAACCAAAGTTTTACAAGATAACGACCTATTTTAACTATTAAAACAAGTTATTATTTGTTAGCCTACATGAGCATGCATCTTATCTTTGTTATAGATTTTAATTGTCTGATCCAATTTTATAAAAATTTATAAAACTATAGACATGCTTTGCATACATAACATACATCAAGCATTTTCGGATTTAATATAACACCTTATATTAAACACTTGAAACCTTAAACATGCATACTATGTATTATAACTCTTTATAACATACTTTCAATGCATGCATCAAGCTTCCTATGGTAGGATTTTAAATCTACATGACATACTATATGCATATACAAGATTTATTTAATTAAAACATACATTCATAGTTCATAAATAGTTAAACACTGATATGGACTAGTTTTGGCATTCTAAGCAAGCAAACAACCTAAACTATTACAATAATAATCAAAATCGGCTTCAAAACAGCTTTTAGACTACTTGTATCGACCCGAACTGAACCCAAACCACCCGAATCGAACCTTCAATGCTCCAAAACAGGTTGAACCGACCCAAAAAAAGTTGAACCGGTCCTCCCAAAATCGAACCGGCTGAACGGATTCACTTGAACTGTCAGTCCGGTCATGCATGTGCTTTTTGGGCTGGGATGAACAGCGTTGGAACGATTCATCCCAACGTTGTGACGCCACTGGAAATTCTCCAATTTCTAGGCTGAATTATGAGCAGCGTTGCAATGTTGCTTGGCAGTAGCACCAATCTGGAAAAACTGCAACACTTTTCTTGCTTCTTTCTTCAATTACAACCTAATTGCAACTCTAATGACTCTAACAAATTTACAGACTCTTAATCACACATTGAGGCTCATAAACAAAGATCTAATTACAACAATTAACACTTAATTGAAGAGAATTTAAATGCCAAAACTGAAATTATCTATATCAGCAACCATTTTCATACAACCTACGAAAAACACCCACCAAGCTAAAATTAACATGAATTGAGTGCTTAAATCATACTCTGATACCAATTGATGGAGTTAGCATGCAATTAGCTGAAGAAATCAAGATCATTAAGCACTCTAATTCATCAATTTTAGCAATTAAGACAACATGCTCATAATAGAAAATAGGGTTTTAAAGTTACATTTGAAGAACTTCCTCAATCTTCAACTTCAGTTTCAAAATTCATTCCAAATATGTTGTAGACCACCACTTGATCTTCCCTACTATTCTCCTAGACCTTATATTTGTGGGAATCAAAATGAGTTGAATTTTAAGCATTTTGAAGGAGAAGTCAGTGGTTTGTTTTCTAAAGTTGAAGAACACTTCTTCAACTCAACATAATTTTCTTTTGCATTTCCCTGCATCTTAGCTTAATCAACTTAGTTTTATTCAACTTGATTAGTGTAATCAAATTGCACAGCAAACTGACACCAAACAACCTCAGTAGGAGGTGGATTTTGGGTGGATTATGAGTGTTGAAAGTGGGAAAACCCCACTCAACACTCTTTTTCAAAATTTTCCAATTTTATATTATAAAATTAATTCAAAATTTGAAATCCAAATTTCAAATTTCAAATTTAATTTATTTTGAAATCAAATTTCAAAATTTTGGAAAAAATTTGTAAAATTAATTTTACCCAAAATTCATTCCAATAATTAATTTTAATAAAATTAATTCTAATTAATTAAACTATTTATTTATTTAATTAAATTTAATATCGAATATTAAATTAATAAAATACTAATTCCACCACCATGAATCTCTATTCATGTAATTAATATTTAAATCAAATTTAAATATTATCCAATTCTCCAATCTTTGTTTGATTCGATAATTAAATGTATAAGTATATCGTATATAATTACTAATTCCCTTAATTCAATTTTGAATGTTTCAAATTAAACTCATCACTCTATTCTAAGGTCTAATCCGTTTGTGATCTAGTAGAGGGACTTAATGGACCTGCAGATCATGGGCTCCAATGATTCGAGATTAATTGGCTAAACTCTTTAAACTGAATTAATCAACATTCGTTAACTACCGAGTCACTCCACTAAAGCCTAGTAGTTGCACTCCCCTCACTGTAGGCATATTTTTATCCACTTGATCTAATCGTAATTAGTAAGTCGATCCTTTATAGGTTCTTTATAATAATGGCTGGGTCAATTGTTGTTTTACCCCTAAGATTACATCGTACTCCTTAAGTTCTACTGATCCTCTGTTGAACAATTGGTTTGTGATCCAATCGTTAAATCGAGTCCCTCCTAGACCAATGAGAGGGTGGACCCCCTGTTCAAGACTTGGAATCAGTACTTAATGGAACAACCTCTCTATTATCGCTAAACGCAGGTATGACTGAATTTCGTCTTGTACCTTATGTCCCCAGCTGTCTACCCAGTCTTACCCCTAAAATGGAAGCCTTATTAAGCCACTGTAGTTGAGATAACCCTCACCTATGCAAATCTAAGGATAATCCAAAATAAATAGGAGTTAACAGCTAGCTCAGGATTAAGGTCGAGTTACCTATGTCATTGATTTGAAATAGTCAGTCTTAAACAGTAAACAACGTTATAAATTAAGAATTATTTCTTGGTTTTGATCTTATACAAACTCTTTGCATAGGATGCCCCCACTCCCATTTCTCCACATGAATGATTCAGGATCACATCGTTTGTACTAAATACAAAATGAGTGCATCTATTAGTGTTACGAGAATAAGGTACCCAACCTTATTCATATACTATAGACCGTTTTGGCTATTTACTCGAAGTTGATACATCTTTATGTCTTCATATAAAATCCAAGTACTCATATAATAGTCATGGATCTTAGTTTATTAGATTTAGTCTTTGCAAGTACAATTTACATATTCAATAACAATTTTATTGAATAAACATCATTGACATATTTATTGAAAATGGAATATGTTTAATATTACAAACTACGAGTTTTAGGACATACAACCCAACAGCAGCATCGAGGCGCTGTCTAATAAAAACATTGAACGCATGCTAGATTTCCATAGCACGATTGCACTACCTCAACATTCTTGGGTTTTTGCGTCAAGCATGGCACCGCGACGTGCCGTGTACACTCCATTCGCATTTTCCACCCTTCTTTGACCTATTTTCTTTCCCTAGGTGAAAGTTTGACCTTCCTTAGAAGTATTTTGGTCTTTTTATCCTTGAAATCGCTTGTTCCGGTTCAATTGCTTGATTTCCTACAAATTAAACAAATAAAGCATCAAAGAATTAAAAATTAAGCATGAAAACTAACATAACTTTAAGCCCAATAAATCACATTTTGGGTGCTTTTCACCATCCCAAACTTAGAATTTTGCTAGCCCTGAGCAAAGAAAGAACAAGACTACAAGGAATCAAAAATAGCCATGCAAGAAAATCAAAACTTCATCATCAAAATCAGCATATTAGATCCATTAGTAGAAAACTTCCAAGCACATCCTAACATTAAGAGATTTCAAGGTCAAATCTTATCATCCCTCACGTATGTGTATGTGTGCAGGCCTTTTCAATTAAGTCCTACTAGCTTGTCATGATTTTAAATGAACATCTCTAGTTTTTCCCCTACTCTAGCATCGTGCACTAATCATCAAGCATCGAAGCATTCAAAAAAGTAATATATCAACTAAAGTGCCTGAAATAACTCACTAAAGGGATCCCTAAACTTGCATTCTTTCTCCTAGGGGCACTAGCTTTCACACATTCACTACAGGGACTTATATTTAGTCAATTCCCAGCGTCCTAACTGATCACAACAAATGAAACTCTTTTTATCCTTATCCATGCATACATATTGAGTTTATTTTTCTCAAATCCTTATTTTAATGATATTTTATTATTCCACTCAATCCTTTATGCAAAATTTTTTAGCAGACAAATACAATTTTTTCTCTCTCCTTTAGTATAACATTACCAATCATTAAGAAACACTCTTTAATCGTTGGAGCCTTTTGAGGTAACAACCTGATTAATTCAAGTAAATGCATGCTTTACTAATAAGAATCTAAAAGAAAATGGCTATGCGCTCATATGTGCAAGGGACTCAAATGAGGACTTAAAGATAACTTAATTTAGGAATATGCTATCCTATTTCTACAGTAGATCATCTAACATGAAAATTTAAAACAAATTATAGGCAGTTATAATCATCGCATAATCATCAAATTTCACAATTAGAGCACACATCATGTTTTCTCATTCAGAAAAAAAATCTCCAGAATCCAACCACTCAAAATATTCATATAATTATGCATAAAATCAATATCTTCCTAAATAAGATGCGTAGCAAGATAAAAACAACAAGAAAAACAAAAGTATGTAGTACGTTCCCCACCCCAAACTTAAAATCATGCATTGTCCTTAATGCAATAAAATAAAATAAAGTGCAAAGAGTGAGTGAAACTGCTTGATTATTGAAATGGTCCACAAAAATCAAGACTACTACTTTATTTAAGAGTTTCTGTAAAATAAATACTCAAAATATATAAGATCGAACATTATGAGAGTTGAATAAAAAAATGAAATAACAAAAAGCAAGTAAAACTTGGGTTGCCTCTTAAGAAGCACTAGGTCTAACGTCTCGAGCTAGATGATAAGAGAGATTATACGTCAAGGTATGTAAAAGTTCTCCCATTTTTTTAGACCCCTTCTTGCTTGAATCAATGTAACCTACAAATATTGAGATTTATGCCCTAAAACCTCGTAGTTAATTAGTTATTTGATATAATAATTGATTATTTCATATATGTAATAATTAGTTATCCATTATGGAAAAAATCCAAGGTTATTTCATAAGACTTGAAACAACATTTGTTGGACATATATGTAGATCATGTTTCATGTAATAACCTAAAGAGTCTATAGTATATGGATTGAGGATAGATGCCTTGTTCTGGTAAAACTATGGATACGGTCCACTTTGTAATTGTTATAAACAATTTGATCCAAATAGTTCATGCAAAGACACTCAAGTGGGAATATCCTATACAATGAGTTTGTATAAGATTGGACCCGACATATTTAATCTCTCCTTGTAGGGTTGATCATTGAAATTGAAAAAACTGAATCGAATGTTAAACCGAACCGAATCGAATTAATGTGGTTTGGTTTGGGTTGATATATTTTCAAACCAAATTATTGCTGTTCAGTTTCAAATATGAAAATCGATTTGAAACCAAACCAAACTGCTTTTTTAATAAATATATTAAAAAACAATATACATAATTTAGAAAATATGAAAAAGCATAAAAAATAAAAAAAAATTGTGAAACCGAATCAAGTCGCTTATAATTTAGAAAATATGAAAAGCATAAAGAATTTAAAAAGTAAAAAATAAAAAAAATCGTGAAACCAAATCGAACTGAATTGCTTATATGTAGTTTAGATTAATTTTAGAAAATTCACTTTTTAACATTTGCGGTTCGGTTTGTTTTGAGCCCCAAACCGAAGCAACTCGAAACGTGAACACCCTTATCTCTTTGTAACACTATTGTCTGAAGAGATTAATATTTCATAGGATAATCACGTAACTCGATCTCAATCCTGAATGAGTTATGGACCCATATCTATGAGGGAAGTCCTTTGATTTGTATCGGTGAGAGTGGCCTGAGCCATTAACTCAATAAGCTTATTATTTTGTGGACATGTCCGAATAGGAAGTTGGGAACATAATTACACAAGATGAAATTTACTCTTTCCTACCTTTAGGGTAAGTGGAGGAGTAGTTCCTTTAAGTGCTGATTTTGGATCTCAAATAAAGGGTACCCGCCCTCTCACTGGTTCAATAGAGACTTGGTTTATGGTAGGACCACAAACAGATTGTTCATTGGATGGATCGGTGGTACTTAAGGTATAAGAGGTAATTATTGGGGTAAGACGGTAAATTTATTCAACTATAATTACAAACTACTCGTGAAGGATTGACTTACTGTAATGGTTAGATAAATGGATGCAGAAAATATTTTACAATGTAAAGAATGCGACTGTGGGTCTTTAATGGGGTGACCCACAATTAGTGAATGTTCATTAACATAATTAAAGAGTTTAATTAGTTAATATTGAATTATTGGAACTTTTAATCTGTAAGTCCATTAGGACCCCTTGCTAGCTCATAACGGGTAAACAAGGACCAATAGTTTTGAAAGAATTTGAATTGTTCAAATTAAATAACGGAAAAATGTTAATTGTATATGATACAATTAATATAACGTATATAAATACATTATAATATAAAGTTAATTTTGAATGAGATTCAAAATTAAACTTTACAATAAAAATGAGATTATTATTTGAATATGATTCAAATAATTAATATGAATATTCATATTAAAATTATAGGTTAATAGATATGAATGAAATTCTTAAAACAACCATAGGTTATGAGAGAGATGTGCATTTGCATATGAATTAAATGTATATTTAATTATATATGAGATATTTAATTTAAAATCAATTAATCAATTTGATTAATTAATTATTTATTTTAATTAAATGATTTTTGTTTCATTTTAGTTAAATAAATGTGAAGTGGGTGGTTTTTTATTTGAAAAATCAATCCTACTTCACACTAAAAGAAGGTGGGAAGTTCTTCTCAAGGTCATTAGTGATTGTAGAGAAGAACTTCTTCTTCTTCTCTCATGGATCTCTCTCTTAAGTATCAAAGATGAAAAGTTTCTCTAAAAAAATTCTTTTCCACTCTAAAAAAACCAATTCCCTTTGCTCTTTTTCAAAGGTCGGTTTCCACAAATCGGTCTTTGCCAAGAGAATAGCCGAGAAGACCTATGGAGGCGTCGACATTCATGTTCGAGAGGAGACCTATTACTATTCATAGAGGAAGAAGGAATTGTTATGGATTTCCTTGAAGAAAGGTTCTTCAAAGGTTATGTTTTTTCTTCCTTCTAATTTCATACTTTGTATATATTGATGTATGTTTCTTATTTTCTATATTGTAATTTTAAAACAAAATTAAAACAAAGCGATCACTCGCTTCTGCTATGGGATTCTGATGAATATCAAGAGATAATTTTATTCCAATGAATAAAAAATTATTAAAACAAGAAGACAATCTTTCTATTTGTAGAGAATTCAAAAGCAAACTAATCCTCATCCTAATTAATAAAAGAAACTAATCCTATTCTTAATCAATCAAGGAAACTAATCCTAATCCTAATAAATCAAGGACTTGACCAAGATACTATAAGTTACTCTAACCCTACAACATCATTTTATCTTTCCTAAAAAAGTAAAAATCGTCCTCGAGTTTAAAAAGAAAAGTGAGCCACTTGAATGGAAACAACTTTGAACAACTAATATCAACAACATCCAAATTGCACAAGTCGAGCAGCAAAATCATCATGAACTAATCTAAGAATTATGTTGTTCCAGAAATCCATTTTCAACATAACCAAGTATGAAGAAAACCTTAGTTTCAAAGTCTAAAGTAAATTTGACTTAGGTTGGGCCATATTTATTGTAGTGATTTTGAATATAGGTTGGTCTAAAGGTTTAATATAAAGAAATGGGCTCTAAATTGGAATTGGGTCTGGGTTTGTTTTAGATTAAAAAAAGTATGGGTAATGGGTCAGTTTGGAAAAAGGAAAATGGGTGGAAAATTGGGCTGGTTCAACAAAAATAATTTAGGTTAGTTTTGCAAAATGAATATGGGTGGAAAGATCGCAAAATAATTCACTCCCGTTGCTTCATCTTCTTCTCTTGTGAACGACCACGAATGGGTTGTCAATCAGCCTCCGATGATCTCCTTTGTCAACCACACAATCTTCTTCTTATTATTATTCTTTTTCTTTTTCTTCTTCTTCTTCTCTCTTCGTCGAGTCTATCGGTTTGACCATCTCAGCCTTGCAAGCGATTTCGTCAGAATATGCATATTTTTTTCATTCCAAACATGTCATCTCCCACATCACTTCACAATCAACTTGATTTAGGTTAAAGTTTCTTCAAATAAGTTTTCCCGTGGGTATTTGTTGGGGTTGGTGTCTTAAATCTCGTGGGCTTCATAGTTTATAAAATTTTATACACTAATTATTTATTTAATAATATAAGAAGTTATTTTATTCGACATTTTATTTGCATTAACCCAATATAATCAACTAAGATCCAATGTTTTTTGTTCAAATTAAAGATGTATGTAGTTGACATGTAAGTGGATCATGTTTAAGTAATAAACTAAATGATCTGTAGTATATGGATAAGGAGGGGTACCTCATCCTGGTGACACTATGGATATGACCCACTTTGTAACTGTTACAATAGTTATATATTATAAATGATACGAACCTAATCGTCCATGTGGAGACATGTGAGTGAAGGTATCCTATACAAAGAGTTTGTATAAGATCAGATTACAAAATGATTAGTCTTTCTTTATAATGCCGTTACTTGAAGAGATTAACATTTCAATAGGATGACTATAGGTGACTCAACCATAATCCTGAGTGAGTTGTGAACTCTTGTCTATGAGGATGATCATTTGATCTGTATGGGTAAGAGTGGCCAGAATCGCTAACTCAATAAGCCTACCATGTTGGGGATTTGTCCAAATAGGGAGCTGGAAACACAACTACACAAGATGGAATTCGCTCATTCCCGTCTCAAGGGAAAGTAGATGAATTGTTCCCTTAAGGGCTGATTCTGAGTCTTGAACATTGAGACCTTACCCTCTTATTGACCCAAGAGGGATTAGTTTATAGTTGGTGTTGGAATGTATTAGCTAGCAACGAAAGTAACAAGGATCAATAAGCACTCTAATTCATTAATTTTGGCAAAAACTAAAGCATGCTCTTGCATAAATAAATGGGTTTCAAGTCATACTTTTGTAGAACTTCTTTAAAGGTCGATTTTCAACTGCAAATTTCTCCAAATCTTTTTGTAGACCACCTCAAGATCTTCCTCACTATTCTCTTGGAGCTTTAGATTGAGTTGTGGGACTCAAAATAAGCTCGAATGAAGGGAACTTGGAGAAGAACTCATAGCAGCAACCCACTTGAAGAAAACCGTCTTCAACACAAATTTTTCAGCAAAAATTCTATAGATTCCATGTCTCAATACCACTCCAATCTTCTCAATATATTGCAACTATCATGCAAAGAAGATGGCTGCATGAGATGCAGCTCATGCTTGGAGTTATTGAAGCCAAAATTTGGTGGGTTTTGTGTGAGCTACTTGAAGGTGTAGTGGAAAAAACCAAAATTCCATTTTTGTTTTTCTAACTTTTCAATTTTCAAATTTGATTTCAAAAATCAATTTGATTTAAAAAATAAAAAAATATTATTAATTTTAAAATTAATTTCATAAATTAATTTTTTTAATAAAATTAATAAATAGTTATTTAAATAATTTAAATATTCCAATTAATTTAATATCAAATATTAATTTAATTTTACACAAATCTACCTTCATATATTTAAATCATATTTAAATATTAATTCTCCAATTAACGTGTAATTATATCTCATATAATTACTAATTTCTTTAATTCTAATTTGAACGTTTCAAATTAACTTATCACGCTACTCTAAAGCCAATCCATTTGCGAGCTAGTAGGGTGTTGGGAATTTCCTAGAACTCACAGGTCATGTTAAATATCCATGACTATAATCTGAATACTTTAACTTTATGTGGTGACATAAACAGGATCAAGTTAATAGTATATAGCCTAAATGGTCCAATAAGTATATGGATGAAATTGGGTATCTCATCCTGGTAACACTATTGGATGCGGCCCACTTTATAGTTCTTAGAAAGAGTTGTAAAGTGCTACAAACGATGTGATCCATAGATTTTTCATGTTGTGATAGTGAGTGGGGGCATCCTATGCAATGAGTTTGCATATAGACCGGACCACGAAAATAGTCACTTTTCTTTATAACGACCGTTTACTGTTAAAACGGACTATTTCATTTATTAAGTAACCTAGGATAACTCGATCTTAATCCTGAGCAAGCTATGAACTCCTATTTGTTCAGGATTATCCTTTGATCTGCAAACGATGAGAGTAGTCCAACAACACTGCTCAATAAACCTCCCATTTTAGGGATAAGACTGGATGAATAGCTGGGGACATAGCCCTACAAGATTGAATCCACTCCTACCCGATTCAGGGTTAGGAGATAAGTTGTTCTCTTAAGTACTGATTTCAGGTCCTGAACAATCGAGACCCCGCCTTCTCATGATAGAGAAAGGACTTGATTCATAGGGATTATGAATCAAACTTGTTCATTAGAGGGTCAGTGGGAACTTAAGGAACAAGATGTATTCACAGGGGTAAAACGGTTATCTTGACCCAACTGTGCTTACGAAGAACCTTTGAAGGATCAACTTACTGATTATGGTTATATCAAATGGACATAATATATCTACAGTGAGAGGAGTTCAACTATGGTCTATAGTGGAGTGACCCATTAGGTAACGAATGTGGGTTAATTCGGTCTAATGAGTTTAGCCGATTAATCTCGGATAGTTGGAGCCCATGATCTATAGGTCTGCAAGGTCCCCTACTAGCTCGTAAATGGATAAGCTTTAGAGAAACTTGATAAGTTAATTTGAAACGTTCAAATTAGAATTAAAAGGAATAGGAGAATCTATATTTAAATATAGATTTAAATATATGAAGATGGATTTGTGTAAAAATTAATTTAATATTTGATATTAAATTAATTAGAATTATTTAAATGATTATTTATTAATTTTATTAGAAAATTAATTTATGAAATTAATTTTATAAAATTAATAATTTTTTCAGTTTTAAAATCAAAATTGATTTTGAAATCTTATTTGATGAAAATAGAAAAGTTGGAAAATGCACAAAATGGAAAAGTGGCTTTTTCCATTACCATCTTCAACTTGCTCACACAAACATCACTCACCTTGGCTTCAATTACTCCAAGCATGAGTTGTATCTCATGCAGTGATCTTCTTTGCATATTCACCTACAATAAATAAAGAAGATGGGAGTGGAATTGAGGCATGCGTTCAAAGAGATTTTACTGGAAATTTCGGGTTGAAGAAAGTGTTCTTCAAACAGACAGTGCAATGAGCTTCTCCCTTGTTTTTGGTTGCTTCAAGTTTTTCTTGAGTCCCACAACTCGTTCTAAAGCTCCAAGAAGATAGTGAGGAAGATCTTGAGGTGGTTCACAGTGTTTTTGGAGAAGACAGCTACTGAGAAACAAGATCTTGAAGAGTTCTACAAAGGTATGACTACAAACCGTCTTATATTATTTGAGCATGCTTTAGTTTCTACCAAAATTAATGAATTTGAATGCTTAATGATTCTTGTTGCTTCCTCTGCATGTTGATACACTCTTACAATTGGTATCAGAGCATCATATAAGCATTCAATTCAGTTTAATTTTGGTGTGGTGGGTGTTTTTCATGAGTTTTATGAAACTGATACACTGATATGATTTTTTAGTTTTGGCATTTTATTCCTCTTTATTTTCTTAATTAAATTTGTAATTGGCTTTTGATTCATGAGTTTATATGTCTTATTAAGTGTCTGTAATTTATTTGGAGTCATTAGAGTTAAAATTAAGATGTAATTGAAATTACAAGTGAAAAAGGCCAAGCTGTAATTCCAGTTTTTCCATCTTATACTAAAAAATCGTCGTTAAGGTTTAAATGCTAAACGATCGTCTAGCTCCAAGCGTTACATGATATGAAGAAAAGCTAGATGATCATATAGCTACGGATGCTGGTCGTTGTAATGATAGATGCTAGATGATCGTGTACTGCTGGGAGCTAAACAATGCATTGGATAGCACTACGCAATCGTGTAGCTTTGCGTGGGAACTAAATGATGCGTAGGAAGTGCTATACGATGGCACTACATGATTGTATAGCTGCGACGAACACTAAACGATGACAAGAAGCGCTATGCGATGGTGTTAAGCGATTGTGAAGCTCTATCCAAGCACTAAACGATGGCACTATGCGATATACAGATGACACTAAGTGATTGTGTACCTCTACCCAACACTAGGCGATGGTGTTAGACGATAGCCTTCAGTGTTCCACGATCAGCCTTAGCGAGATTTTGAGCTTGGACCGAGAGTAGCCAGTTCGATCGATTTTCTCGAGGACCAATCTGGTTCAGCCTCAAAGGGTTTTTGGTTGGTCTGGTTCAGACTTTGTTGGTTCGCTTCAGACTTATCCAGTCCGGTTCAAGATGCTTGGATTCTGTTTGGAGCGGTTCGAGTGGTTCAAAGACGATTTTGAAGCTGTTTGTAATAATTAGGCTTTTGTTTGCGTGTTTATGCCAAAACTAAAATCATATCAGTTATATTTAATTGTTTATGTATGTGATGTATGTAATTAATAAATAAATAAATTCATGTATGTGCATATAGTATGCCATGTAGATTTAAAACCCCACCATAGGAAGTATGATACATGCATTGAAAGTATGTTATAAAATATTATAATATATAGTATGCATGTTAGGGTTATATTTAATATAATGGTTATATTAGATATTGAATGCCTTTGTTGAATGTTGTGGATGTTTAATATGTCTAAAATTTTGTAAGCTGTTATAAAATTGGGTTAGACGTTTAAAATCCATAACAAAGAACAACTGCATGCTCATTTAGGTTAACAACTAGTTTTAATTATTTTACCTTATAAAATTTGGTTACAAACTCATATCAGTTCATAAACCTGTCTAAGGCTGAAGGTACTTAAGTTGACGGTTTACGGAACACCTCCTACCTAGGGATTATGACCGAAAGATTGAGCATCGTTAACTGATTTTATGAGCTTGCGTGAGCGATGTGAGGTAATAAAATGGTTTATCACCTAGATATCGTAGGTTAAAATCCAATTATAAATGTTATACTTGGATAACTACTTAGATTTAGGTTGTTTAAATTTAGCTGGTATACCTAAGTAAATATCCAAACACATAGAACACTTCAGTGGGAGATTAACAATATATTCGATATATAGTTATTAGCTCTCACGTCCTCAAGAGTTCACACCATGAGATCCATGCTCGACTTCGTGTCGCTTTTACCGCGACTGCTCCATGCGGAAAGTATTTGCATGGGTCAATAACAAGGTGAATGAGGGAGGTAGTTCATAGTAAGTGGGTGAAGGAAATGTGTCAACATTGTCCTACGGTCTCCTCCATTAGTTTGAACCATGAGATTCTTATGTTGTGCCTACTGTCGTTCTTAGGCGGCACTAGCTAGTCGTTAACTGTGGCGATCCCCTCGGAGGGTTGCAACATAGGATTCGGAACAACCTAGGCTTCAGTAAAATGAATAGGATCTTATAGTTCCGCCTTTGGTATTGTCTTCTATTTTGGGGGCATATTCATATCGTTCTATAAGATCTGAAAATGGCGGGTCACACTTACAAGAATTACTAATTGTTAGTAAAGATCTTGACCGAAAACGATAACCAAAAGAACTATAGGAGTAAAGAGTTATCCTGATATAGTATTTGGTCAAGAACTGTCTTGCTTCTGTGAAGGAATTCTTGATTGCCCCTTGGTAGCAATTGTTCTAAATCACTAAAGTATCGTTGCAAATAAATAAAGATCTATTGGGTACCTTATTATTTTGCTAAAAATGGATTTAGATGCATTATTTAATAGAGTTTGTTTAAAATGTCTTAGCAATGTCGAATTCAATCATACAATTGCTTGCTTCCGATAAATTTAATGGTGAGGGATATTCAAATTGGAAATCAAACATCAATACGATATTAGTTGTGGATGATCCGAGGTTTGTGTTGACGAAGGAATATCCTTCGGTTCCCAGTTCAACAACCAACCGAAATGTTCGGGACATCTATGATAGGTGGCTAAGGGCTAATGAGAAAGCCCGAGCCTATATCTTAGCGAGTATATCTGATGTACTTAATAAGCCATGCCCACCACCGGTGAGATAATGGCGTCACTTCAGGAGATGTTCGAGCAACCGTCATCCTCTGTTCGACATGAAGCCATTAAGTATGTGTACGTTACGCGCATGAAAGATGGAACCAGTAAGAGAACATGTTCTCGATGTGATGGTCCATTTTAATGTTGCAGAGGCTCATGAGGGATAATAGATGAGACGAGTCAAGTAAGCATGATATTAGAATCTCTCCTGAAGAGTTATCTGCCATTCAGAACAAACGCTATTATGAACAAAATTACTTATGATTTGACAACGCTGTTGAATGAGTTACAGACATATCAATCAATGATGAAACTGAAGTAAAAAGAAATAAATGTTATTTTGAAACCTAAGAAGTTTTATAAGGGGTCTACATTAGGAACAAAACCCACTGATGATAAGAAGTCTGTTCCTTCTTCTTTAAAAGACAAAATCGTACAAATCGAGAAGAAAGGAAAAGGGAAAAAGAAAGTCACTGCTAAGAAAAACAAAAAGAAAGCTCCCAAAGGAAAATGTTTCCATTATGAAGAAGTTGGAAACGTAACTACCCAAAGTATTTTGCTGAGAAGAAAGCAAAAAAGGCAAAACAAGGTAAATCTGGTTTATTAGTTGTTGAAACATGTCTAGTGGAGAATTCTCACTTTATCTGGATATTAGATTCCGGCACTGCTAATCATGTTTGCACTTTTCTAGAGGAAACTAGTTTTGGGAGAAGACTTTCTGAACAAGAAATGACTTTCAAGGTGGAAACGGGTGAAGTTATTTTAGCTCAAGTAGTGGGAGATGTCAAGTTGTTTTTTGGAGATTCTTTTATCTTACTTAAGAATTTATATTATGTACCTAAGATAAAAAGAAACTTGATCTCCATTTCCTATCTGTAAGAAAATATGTATAGAGTATCTTTTGAATGTAATGAAGTGTTAGTTTATTTTAGAGGTGTTCATATTAGACTTGAAAATAACTTGTACATATTAAAACCAACTGAAGCAAGAGCCATTTTAAATATAGAGATGTTTAAAATTGCTGAGACTCAAAATAAGAAGCGAAAAATTTCTCCTAATACCTATCTTTGGCACCTTAGACTTGGTCATATTAATCTTAACAGGATTGAGAGATTGGTAAAAAGCAGTCATCTAAATCAGTTAGAAGATAGTTCTTTATCTCCATGTGAATCATGTCTTGAGGGAAAAATGACTAAAAGATCTTTTTCTAACAAAGGTCTTCGTGCCAAAGAACCTCTCGAACTTATACATTTAGACCTATGTGGTCCGATGAATGTTAAAACTCGAGGAGGTTATCAATATTTCATCAGTTTTATTGATGATTACTCTAGATATGGCTACATTTACTTAATCAGGCATAAGTCTGAAACTCTTAAAAAGTTCATAGAATTTAAGGCTGGGACCGAAAATCTGTTAAGTAAAACAATCAAAACACTTTGATCTGATTGAGGTGGTGAGTATATGGATTTACAATTCCAAAACTATCTAGTAGATCATGGAATTCAATCCCAACTCACAGCACCTGGAACACCACAGCAAAATGGTGTTTCTGAAAAGAGAAATCAAACCCTGTTAGACATGGTTCGATCTATGATGAGTTATGCTCAGTTTACCTCAATCCTTTTGGGGGTATGCAATACAGACTGCAGTATTTATTCTAAACGTTGTTCCTTCAAAAAGTGTTTTAGAAACACCTATGAATTATGGAAAGGACGCAAAACTAGTTTACTCATTTCTGTATCTGGGGTTATCCAACATGTGTTGGTATGAAATCCTAAGAAATTGGAAACACGTTCAAAATTATGCCTTTTCGTAGGGTACCTGTAAACCCCGGATTCTAAATTTCCTAGACAAATATGTTTAACCAAAGAATGATGTATTAAATATCTAATTAGTGAAAATCCATGTTATTTATAGGAGTTGTTGAGAAAGGAAAAGAAAAACATATTAAATAGGAAAGGTGTTTATTGGTTTGGCTGCTGGCACTAAATATGGGGTGACGTGGCAGTTAATCCTTGAACTCGGAAGGCGGCAGGAAGATTAGAAGGCAGAGGAAATTCAAAAGTTTGGTTTCGGCAATCTACATGAGCAAATTTAGTAAAATCAGTGCCATTTGAAAGTTGAGAGGATCTAGTTTTCGAGGTTGTCTTGCTGGAGAAAGATTGCAGAAGAAGAAGAACAAAAAGTGAGGAATTTGCAGAACATGTAAAATCTCGGATTAATCACGGCCTGAGGTGAAGATTGGAACCTCCAGGCCAAACCATAAGGAATTTTTGGCTGAAATTTTAAGGTAAGGAATTAACTCAATTCTCAACATGTTTGTAAAAGGAAGTTTCTTCAAAAAAGGTCTGGATTTTGAGTTATGAATTTTTGAAGTTGTAATAGAGAAATTGTGAATAAGCAGACAGCTGTTTGGGAAGAACAAGCAAACAGCTCACTGTGGAGAGTTATAGCGAGATGTGGAGAATGAGGATCTCGCTTATGAAGGAAATCTCGTTAATTTTGTGATGAGGATCTCGCTCTAGAAAGAAATCTCGCTAGAAATTGGGGTTGAATCTCGCTGGTATGGTGAGTATCGTTAGGTTGAAGTTTGTTAAAGAAAAGCTTGATCTTGCTCATAATGAGGATCTCGCTCATGAGGATCTCACTCATGAGGGAGAATTCACTCATGATGAGTATCTCGCTAGTAAAGCTGTCTTTGATGATGAAAGTTCCATTACTAAATGAACTATTTGAGGTATTTTGCTAAGAATTCTAAGTAGTTTAACCAGGAATTATGTCCTTTCAGGCCAAGAAGAGCTAGGAGAGGTGTATAACCCGCTAAGAGGCCAACGAGTTGTGAGTGACTATGTGATGATTTAATGCTTTAATGATTTAGAAACCACGATTTCCTTGAAGTTATTTCTCATGCTAAGTGCTTATATGAAGTACCAAGCAATATATGCTTGAAGTTATTTCTCATGCTAAGTAAAGCATGTTTTCCATGGAAATTGACATGATTTAAATATATTATCTTGTCCAAATACTTTTGGCATGTTTAAGTAACTCCATTTTTATGATGAACTAGTATGATGGATGAACTAGTATGATGATTTGAGCACTAAGCCTTAGTGTTCAACAAAATGTTTATGACTAGTTATATGACGGATACTGAAGGACAATGAGAAGGCATCCTAGTCAAGTACCTAAGGTATGACGGTACTCAGTTATAACCACGTGCACGTTGGTAATATGACGTCGAGGGATTGAGCAAAATGGTTCTCCCTGACTAAGGTTGACGTTGAGGGATTGAGCAAAAGAGTTCTCCCTGACTAAGGTTGACGTTGAGGGATTGAGCAAAAGGGTTCTCCCCGACTAAGGTTAACGATGAGGGATTTAGCAAAAGGGTTCTCCCCGACTAAGGTTGACGTTGAGGGTTAGATCTAATAGTTCACTCTCAACTAAGGATAAAGGCAGTCATATCTTCTCCTAGGCTAGAAGGATAGTTTGTAATTGCTAATGTTTATGAATGTTTATCAACGCATGATGTTACTAATGTATGAGTTTTCCAAATATGTTTCCCATATCTAACGTACGCTAATAGTTTTTACAAGCTAGTTTAACACGAGTTAAGCCAACTTATTTTACAAAGTATGAAGCATACATTAGGGTTGAAAATAAGGTTGAATGAAGCTTGATGTACTGTGTTAAAATACCTAAGATTGCCAAAGTACATGTGTTGACATTTCTAAACACAATGAAGAAGAGTACTGAAGGTAAGAAAGGTATCTGAATAAATGTACCTAAGGTGTTGAAGGTACATAGAAACCTTCACGTACACGTAGGTAGTTTTGAAGGAGAGGCAGTATGGGTCTTCTAGGCCATAAACCAGCAAGGAGAGGCCGAAGCATGGGTCTCGTGGCCGATAATAGACGTTAGGAGCTAGAGTGATGTATGCTCGTTCTCAACTACGGAATAATGAGGTTTAATGATGTTTAAGAGTTGTTATCAATGTTTATGTTTAAGGGAAGATGCTTGAGATGCCCATCAGTATATTTAAAGAGATCGATGTAGGGATCTCCCCTAGCCATAGTTCAGTATGAACAGATCAAAGTAGAGGTCTCATCTGGCCATGGTTTGGCGTTGGGAATTAGAGCAAAGAATGTTCATTCTCCACTAAGATCCAGGTTTCTGATACAATGGTTTTAAAGGTTTTATGTACACGTTTGCTTGGTATATTTTAGTTCCAGTGTTATGTTTTCAAGCTTTCAGTTTAAGCATGAGATTTATGTTTTTATTAAGTCACTCACTGGGCTTCTAGCTCACAGATTTTCTGTGTTTCCCTTTTTCAGGTATCGGTCAGATTCCTCAAGGTTGATCCTGCTGCTGCTTGCCACTGAAAAGCTCGACTTGTTCAGAAGAACTTAGGTTGATGACTTGTTTATGTACACATGTATTGAGAGGGACTAAGGCTTTGTTAGGAATGTTTAGGCCATTTGTGAATATTTTTCTGTAGATGTTATGTCATGGCTGTATGCATGTGTTTATGTATCTTTGTAGAACCTTAAGGGAGGCTTGCTGTATGCATATACTACTAATGTGTTAAACATATTGGTATTTAGATTAGAAGTCTTTGGTGGTGGGCAGTAGGGTTAGTAACTACCACGGTCATATCCTCATCTAGATTAAAAAGGTAATCTAGGAGGGGGTGTGACAGTACCCCAAAGAAATAAAAGGAGTATTATTTTATGATCCACAAGAAGATAAAGTATTTGTATCAACAAGTTACATTCTTGGAAGAGGATCATATAAAAAATCATCTACCTCGCAATAAACTAATATTGTAGGAAATGACCAAAGATTCTACAGAAACATCAACAAGAGTTGTTGATCAAAGTTGGTCCATCAACAACTGTTGTTGTACCGTCAAGTCCATCCCAAGAGTTGAGGATACCTCGATGTAGTGGGAGGGTTATTCAACAACCTAAACAATATATGGGTTTAACAGAAACTCAAAACATCATATAAGATGATGGTTTAGAGGATCCATTAACCTTTAAGAATGCAATGGAGGGTGTTGACAGGGAACAGTGTATAAAAGCCATGGATGATGAAATGGAGTCTATGTACTTCAACTCTGTCTGGGAATTTGTAGATCAACCACATGGGGTTATACCTATAGGTTGCATATGGATCTACAAGAGGAAACAAGACCAAATTGGCAAGGTGAAACCTATAAAGCCAGACTCGTGCCAAATGGTTTTACTCAAAGAGAAGGAGTTGATTACGAAGAAACTTTTTCTCCTGTTGCTATGATAAAGTCAAGAAGAATACTTCTTTCCATTTCCACATATTATGACTATGAAATATGGCAAATGGATGTCAAGACAGCTTTCTTGATGAAAGTATTTTTATGTCTCAACTAGAAGGGTTCATCGAAAAAGGACAAGAACTGAAAGCCTATAAGCTTAATCGATCCATTTATGGATTGAAACAAGCATCCGAACCTGGAATATAAGGTTTGACACTGCGATCAAATCTTATGGCTTTGAACAGAATGTTGATGAATCTTGTGTGTATAAGAAGACAATCAACAAGACTGTGGCATTCTTAGTTCTTTATGTTGATGATATCTTGCTCATTGGGAATGAGACAAGTTTCCTTGCTAACGTAAAGAGATGGTTAGCAACACAGTTTGAAATGAAAGATTTGGGTGATGCTCAATATGTTCTAGGAATACAGATCTTTTGGAATCGAAAGAATAGAACATTAGCACTATCTCAGGCATCTTATATCGACAAGATCTTATATTGACAAGATGTTGTCAAGATATAGTATGCAAAATTCCAAAAAAGGTATGTTACTGATAACTGGCAAAAATGCCAGTTATTATAAGCTTTTTATTTAGAATCATGAGGGCTAATAAGTAGAAAATGCGGTGATAATATTTAGAATTTGCGAAAAATTGAGTTTTGCATCAATTAGCACCTAGATCCTCACTGACCCCAATATTATGCGTTACTCCATGCCGAAGTGTCTATTTTTGTAGCTATTGCAGGAATCAAATGCATGCGTTTAAAATAAGCAATCACAGACAAACGCATGCGCTGAAGCCAGGCGATCACAAAGACGAACGCATGCACTGAAGGTTGGATCGTATGTGTCCAGTGCATGGAAGTTGCAGTGATTGTATGTGTCCAATGTATGGAAGTTGCGATTATCAAGTGAATACGGTAATCAATTAGAAATTGCAGCCACAAAGTGACGACCATAATAGAAGGACGATCGCAAGACGGGTAGAACATGTTGATGCTTCAGGTGAATCAAGCTTGGAAGCATACCTTGGGAGTATCAACAAGATAAGGCGATGTGACATTGCCCATACTGCGACAAAAGCATCAGTGAGCCATAAAACAATCATTATAGTTGTTGGCGTTTAAACTCTATAAATAGCCTTTTGGACCTTCATTTCAAGACATCCGAGCTTCTGCCTCAAGGCAGAAGTTTGTGATCATAGATGAGAGCTTGAAAGAGATTTCCAATGAGAATTCTTCACCTCCACAGCCCAGACTGAGTGACGATCAAAGCATTCGCCGGAGATAGAGCTCGAGAGAGACATCTCCGCCATTCAACCATGGCACCACTGGCAACCTTGACACAGAGTCCTTCATCTCCCTTCTAATCTCTGTATTGTATTACATTTTAGCTTGAGATAGTAAGATATTTTGTGATCAATGCAAATCTTACTCCTTCATTACCGTCTTCTTCATCATCTTCATCTCTATCATAGTTTTTCTTTAGCATTTATTTATCAAAGTCAATCACTTGCTTAATCGTGTAGTCTAGAGATAGGATGCATGTAGCAACCCATCGAGAGGTGTGCGTTGTGCAAAATGTAGTGAGTTAATCCTTTTTGCTTGGTGAAAGGTTGTGGCAATGCCTGTCTATGGGATGTTGTTTTGCTTGTCTATAAGTTAAGTAGCCGCGTCTAACTGCCTGAGAAGGTAAGGGATGGAACACACTTAGCAAGGTTCGTATTGTTCCTAGAGATAGACACAATTTTATGCTCGACGCAACCATGCACTATAGAGATATAGTCATGCGGCTGGCCACCTAGAGGTGTGATGCGATAATGCAAGGAGCTGGGATTACTCGATAGTAAATGTTAATAAGCGTTATTGGTTGTTGTGTCTCTACCTATTCTCATTGCAAGTCTTCTATTGCTCAATCTGTTTAGTTAAGAGTAGGAGTAGTGTGTAAAACATTTAAACCTTCTTCGCTTTATTTTTATTCTCATTCATCACCTCAAACGCATCACTTCACAAATATTATTGAGTGACAAGTCCCCATGTTCGACCTTGGATTATCCGAGAAACTTGCGTTTGTGTTATACTTGGCGCAAGCGTAAGAAAACTTGTGATAGGAACGCACGATTATTGCATGCTAAGATTAACGCATCATCATTCCGACACATGACCTCAGATGCATGGGAGCAAATGCATCAGCGATTTCTAATGCATGATTTAATGTATAACCCTATTCGTTCTTAAAAATAAAACAAAACAAAACGCATCCCTAAATTATCCCAACAGTTACCTTTTAGACATGGAATTCATTTGTCAAAGGAATAGTGTTCTAAGACACCTCAAGATGTTGAGGAAATGACAAGAATTCCATATGCATCTGTAGTTAGGAGTTTGATGTACGCAATGTTGTGTACACGTCCTAACATATGCTTTGTAGTTGGAATCGTCAGCAGGTTCCAATCCAATCCGGGACACAGTCATTGGATTGCTGTAAAAAACATCCTCAAGTATCTAAGGAGAACGAGGGACTATATACTTGTATATGGACCTAAGGATTTGATCCTTACAGGATACACTGATTCTGATTTCCAGACTGACGTAGATTCCAGGAAATCTACTTCAAGATCAGTTTTCACTCTCAACGAAGGAGCTATAGTTTGGAGAATCATTAAGCAAATTTGTATCGCCGAGTCCACAATGGAAGCGAAATACATGGTTGCATGTGAAGCTACCAAATAAGCAGTATGGCTACCCAAATTCTTGGCTGATTTGGAAGTAGTTCCAGATATGCACCTGCCTATCACACTGTATTGTGACAATAGTGGTGTTGTTGCCAACTCGAAAGAACCAAGGAGTCACAAATGTGGAAAACATATTGAAAGAAAGTACCATCTCATCAGAGAGATAGTACATCGAAGAGATGTGATCATCATAAAGATTGCCTCTGAAGACAACATTGCTGATCTATTTACAAAGGCCCTCTTGGCTAAAGTGTTCGAGGGCCACCTAGTTGGATTAGGACTCCGAGTAGTGTAATCAAGGGCAAGTGGGAGAATATCTATGGTATTAAAGATGCCCTAGTTTATTGTATTTTCCCTTTATGTTTCTCAACATTATATTGTATATATATTTGTTCTCACTGGAGTTTTAGTCCAAGTAGGAGATTGTTGGGAATGTCCACGAACTCGCAGTTTGTGTTAAACATTTTATTTATCAATAATAATAAGTTGTTGATTTTTCATTCTTTATGAAAATCTAATAAACATATCCATGGCTATAGTCTGAATACTTTAACTTTATGTAGTAACATAAACAGGATCAAATTAATAGTATATAACCTAAATGGTCTAATAAGTATATGGATGAAATTGGGTATCTCATCCCGGTAACACTTTGGATGTGGCTCACTTTGTAGTTGTTACAAAGAGTTATAAAGTGATACAAATGATGCGATCCACAGATCGTTCATATTGAGACATGTGAGTGAGGGCATCCTATGCAATGAGTTTGCATATAGACCGGACCACGAAAATAGTCATTTTTCGTTATAACGATCATTTAATGTTAAAACTGACTATTTTATTTATTAAGTAACCTAGGTTAACTCAATATTAATCCTGAGCTAGCTATGAACTCCTGTTTGTTCGGGATTACCCTTTGATCTGCAAACGGTGAGAGTAGTCCAACAACATTACTCAATAAGCCTCCCATTTTGAAGATAAGACTGGATGAATAGCTGGGGACATAGCCCTGCAAGATGGAATTCACTCCTACCCTATTTAGGGTTAGCAAATAGATTTTTCTTTTAAGTACTGATTCTAGGTCTTGAAAAATCGGGACCCCGCCTTCTCATGATAGAGAAAGGACTTGTTTCATAGGGATTATGAATCAAAATTGTTCATTAGATGGTCAGTTGGTACTTAAGGAACAAGATGTATTCACAGGGGTAAAACGATTATCTTGACCCAACTGTGATTACAAACAAGCTGTGAAGGATCGACTTATTGATTATGGTTATATCAAGTGGACATAATGTATCTACAGTGAGGAGAGTTCAATTATGGGCTATAGTGAAGTGGCCCATTAGGTAACGAATGAGGTTTAATTTGGTCTAATGAGTTTAGCCGATTAATCTCGAATCATTGGAGCCCATGATCTGTAGGTCTGCGACGTCCTCCTACTAGCTCGTAAATGGATAAGCTTTAAAGAAGCTTAAAGAAGCTTGATAAGTTAATTTGAAACGTTCAAATTAGAATTAAACAGAATAGGAGAATCTATATTTAAATATGATTAAATATATGAAGATGGATTTGTGTAAAAATTAATTTAATGTTTGATATTAAATTAATTAGAATTATTTAAATGATTATTGAAATAGTTATTTATTAATTTTATTAGAAAATTAATTTATAAAATTAATAATTTTCCAGTTTTAAAATCAAGATTGATTTTAAAATATATTTGATGAAAATATAAAAGTTGGAAAATGCACAAAATGGAAAAATGGCTTTTCCATTACCATATTCAACTTACTCACACAAACATCGCTCACCTTGGCTTCAATTACTCCAAGCATGAGCTGCATCTCATGCAATGATCTTCTTTGCATGTTCACCTGCAATAAATAAAGAAGATGGGAGTAGAATTGAGGCATGCATTCAAAGAGATTTTACTGGAAATTTTAGGTTGAAGAAAGTGTTCTTCAAACAGACGGTGCAATGAGCTTCTCCCTTATTTTCGGTTGCTTTAAGTTGTTCTAAGTCCTACAACTCGTTCTAAAGCTCCAAGAGAATAGTGGAGAAGATCTTGAGATGGTTCACGGTGTTTTGGAGAAGACAACTGCTGAGGAACAAGATCTTGAAAAATTCTACAAAGGTATGACTACAAACCCTTTTATATTAGATGAACATGCTTTAGTTTCTGCCAAAATTAATGAATTTGAATGCTTAATGATCCTTGTTACTTCCACTGCATATTGGTACACTCTTACATAGGGGGACCTCGTGGACCTATAGATCATGGCCTCCAACGATCCTAGATTAATTGGCTAAATTCATTACACCGAATTAACCCCTATTCGTTAACTAATGGATCATTCCACTAAAGCCCATAGTTGAACTCCCCTCATTGTAGATATATTATGTCCACTCGATATAACCATGATTAGTAAGTTGACCCTTCATAGCTTGTTCGTAATAAAGGCTAGGTCAAATGTCTGTTTTACCCCCGAGATTACCTCTTGTTCCTTAAGTCTCACTGATCCTCTAATGAATAATTGATTTATGATCCAATCAACAAACTGAGTCCCTCTCGGGCCAGTGAGAGGGTGAGGCCCCTTGTTCAAGACCTGGAGTCAGCACTTAAGGGAACAACCTCTCTACTATCTCTAAAAGCGGGTAGGAGTGAATTCCATCTTACATCCTATGTCCCCAACTATCTATTTGATTTTACCCTTGGAATGGGAACTTATTGAGCTAGCGTTGTTGAGCTAACCTCACCTATGCAAATATAAGGATAATCCCGAATAAACAGGTGTTCATAATTAGCTCAGGATTAAGGTCAAGTTACCTAGGTCATTGGTTTGAAATAGTTAGTCTTAAACAATAAATAGCGTTATAAAGTAAGAGTGACTGATTTCGTGGTCCGATCTTGTACAAACCCTTTTGCACAGGACGCCCCCACTCCTCATGTCATAACATGTACGAATTAGGATCACTTCGTTTGTAGCACTTTACAACTCTTTGTAACAACTACAGAGTAGGTTGCATTCAATAATGTTACTAGAATAAGGCACCTAACCTCATTCATATACTATAGATCATGTTGACTATTTACTCGAACCCGATCCACTTTTATGTCTCCACATAAAGTTCAAGTACTCATGTAATAGTTATGGGTCTTTTAGGTTTATTGGATTTCTAATAAGCAATACATATATTCAATAACAACTTATTGAATTTTCAGAATAAGTTTTATTGTTTACAAACCACGAGTTTTAGGACATAAAACCCAACAAACTCCCATTTGGACTAAAACTCCAGTGGTAACTTATATATACAAATTTATAAGACCGAGTTTCTGAGTTTTATAGAAAAATATAATAAACTAGGGCATCACATACCCATAGTTTATCATTCGGTATCCTATACCCGATATTTCTCCCACTTGTCCTAGGTTATTTACCTGGTATTCCTAGTCTTACTAGGTGATTCTCAAATACTTTAGCCGAGAGAATCATTGTAAATATATTAGTGTACAATAGACTTCTTATGAAACTATATGGGGAATGTATTTTATTCTCAATAATGACCAGGAAGTCATACTTTCCTCCTACTACATTGAGATACTCTCAACTCTTTGAGTAAGACGCATCTGACCTGTCTTAATAACTCTTGTTAACAATGTTAATAGATCTAGAGATCGTTAAACTTTCTATACTTTGATGTAATCGATTTCTAGCCTTTTTAAATATCTGAATATTTCCAAATTGCTTTTAACTAGTTTGATTCTTAACAGAAGTTGCTATGAGATAGAACAAACATATTTTCGAAAATGAACATTTCATTTACAACAAAAATATATACAATTTGTTCTTTACAAGATAACAAAAATAAGTAAGATTATCATCAGATAGAAACATCTCCCACTGGTTAAGCTGAGCAAGCGGTCCTTAGGAACTAGTTTCCCTGTTTAACTTTCTCTGCTATCTTCTCAGCAAGATACTGAGGGCAGTTTCTCTTTCAGTGGCCTTCTTCATTGCAGTGGAAACACTTTCCTTTATCTATAGCGTTTTTCTTGCCTTTCTTTCCAACTGGTTTCTTCTTCCCTTTCCCTTTATTCTTCTTAATAGAAATACTTTTACTCTGTGAAGAGGAAGCACAATAAGGCTTGGAGGACTTTCCTCTCTTTTCAGTGGTAGTAACGTTTACTTCTGATTCCAGACCCTTAGTTCTCAACATAGTCTGGTAAGCCTATAGCTCATTCAGCAGAATAGTCAAACTGTATTCAATTTTATTCATGAGTGCATTCGTGCAGAACAGCAGAAAAATCTTCGGAAGAGATTCTAGAATAAAACCAACTTGACTTCTCTCATCAACAGTGTTGCTGCTACATTAAAGTGGACTATCATGTCCAGGACATGTTCACGAACAGAGGCCCCCTTTTTCATGCGGCAGTTGTATATGTACTTTATAGCATCATGCCTTAGGGAAAAGGACGGTTGGTCGAACATCCCTCGTAGAGATTCCATAATCTCTTTGGCAGTACATATATCCTCATGTTTCTTTGCCAAAACATCAGATATGTTGGTGAGGATATAAGCATGGGCTTTATCATTTATCCTGATTCATCTACCATATGCATCCCGAATAGTTCGGTTTCTATTAGAGCTTGGAACGGGAGGACGATGTTCTGTTAAGACAAACAGTAAATCGTCTATCACCAGTATAGTATTCAAATTTGATTTCTAGGTTGCATAATTATTCCCAATCAGTTTATCAGACGCCAAAAATTGTACTAGTGAACTCGTCATTTTGAAATTATAAACAAATTCTATAAGTGAATTGCTTTTAAATCCAATCAAACTTTAGCGAAGTAATAATATACCCAAGATTATTTTTGCGACAATACTACAACAAGACATTCTTGACTATATACTATCTCCAGAATAACTCATATACCGATAGTCATTTAGCTACCACTTTTGGTCAGAAATTACTAACAATTTAATAATTCTGTAAGTGTAACCCTTCGTTTTCAGACGTTAGAGGTCGACCCCAACTATGCTACCGAAATAGAGAGTCAAGGTTGGGAATGGACTAAGAAATCCTATCCATTTCTGGAATTTGAGTTGTTCGGAATCCTATGTTACAACCCTCCATGGGGCATCTGTGGGGATAGCCATTGTTACACGACTAGCAAAGGGTCACTTAAAACAAACCAGCAGGTGTAACATAGGAATCTCACGGTCCAAACTAACAGAAGAGACCGCAGGATATGTTGACACATATCCTTCACCCACTTACTATAAACAACTTCCTCTGTTCACCTTGTTATTGACTCATACAAACACTTTTCGAATGGAGGTCACTTCCAGAGTGATATGAAACATCATATGAATCTCACTGTGTGAACTATGTGGAGATGTGGCAGTTGAAATCTATATATCACATAATAGACTTATGTTTAAACCACTTCTCCTTATTCACCAAAATCTAGATTTAAGCTAAAAAAATACTTTTCGAATGGAGGTCACTTCCAGAGTGACACAAAGTAACGTTTAAATCTGGATTGTGAACTCTTAGGGACGTGAGAGCTAAAAATAATATATCATATATGTAATTAATCTCCCACTGAAGTGTTCTAATAACTTTATCATATAGAAGTTATTAAACTCCCACTGAAGTATTCTATTAATTGGGTAAATTTATACTTAGGTTCTTTTCTGCTAATAAAAATAATATTAAGTCTAAGTGGTTTGTCTAATTATAAAACTTATAAATGGATTTAAACCTACGATTTCTAGGTGATAAACCGTTTATTACCTCGCATTGCTCACGTATGCTCATAAAATCGGTTAACAACGCTCAATAATTCGGCGATAATCCCCAAGTAGGAGGTGTTCTATAGACCGTCAACTTAAGTACCTCCAGCCTTAGATACGATTATATACCGGTTGAGTTTGTAAGTTTTACAAGTTTAACGATCTATTTTACCTATTAAAATGAGTGGTTAACCTACATGAGCATGCAACTGTTCTTTGTTATGGATTTTAAACGTCTAACCCAATTTTATAACAGCTTACAAAATTTTAGACATGCTAAACATCCACAACATACATCAAAGGCATTCAATATTTAATATAACAATTATATTAAATAAAAGAAACCCTAACACACATACTATATATATAACATTTTATAACATAATTTCAATGCATGTAACATGCTTCCTATGATGGGATTTTAAATCTACATGGCATACTATATGCTCATACAAATTTATTTAATTATAACATACATCAAATGCATAAATAATTAAACACAAACTGATATGGTTTTAGTTTTGGCATAAACAAGCAAACAAAAGCCTAATTACAAAACAGCTTCAAAACCGCTTCTGAACCACTCAAACCACTCTAAATCAAACCCAAACAGCTTGAACCGAACCAGAAAAGTCTGAATCGGACCAACCAAAAACCTTTTGAGGCTGAATTGGATAGGACCTCAAGAAAATCGGTCGAACCGGCAGCTCTAGCTTCATGCTCGAAATCTCACTAAAGGTCATCCTGTAGCATCTGCCTGATCGTGAAGCACCATCGTTCAGTGTTGGACAATGCTACATGATCGCCTTGTGTCTTCCAACTATCGTGTATCTCCATCGTCTAGAGTAGGACAATGCTACACGATCGTGTAGTGCTATCGCATAACACTTTAACGCATCATTCTATGTCGCAGGTACGATTGCATAGTGCCATCGTATAGCACTTCAATGCATCGTTTAGTGTCGTAGCTACACGATCATGTAGTGCTATCGCATAACACTTCAACGTATCGTTTAGCGGCGCAGCTACATGATCGTGTAGTGCTAACGCATAACACTTCAACATTGTAACTACACGATCGTGTAGTGCCATCGTATAGCATTTCAACGCATTGTTCAGCGCTGCAGCTACACGATCGTGTAGTGCCACTGTATAGCAGTTCAACGCAACGTTTAGCACCCGCGCAAAGCTACACGATCGTGTAGTGCTATCGCATAGCGCCTCTACACACCGCTTAGCTCTCCCAGGTACACGATCATCCAGTGCACAATACTTCAACGCCCAACGTCCATAGCTACATGATCGTCTAGCTTTTCTTCACATCGTTTAGCTCCCGAAGCTATACGATCATGTAGCACGCAATACTTCAACGCCTAGATTTGAGCAGAGGCTGAAATAACTTAAATCTGCAACTCGACCTTCTTCACTTGTTTCTTCAATTACAACTTAATTTCAACTCTAATGACTCCAAATAAATTACAGACTCTTGAGAACACATATAAGCTCATCAAACAAGAGCCAATTATAAATTTAATCAAGAAATTAAAGAGAAATAAAATGCCAAAACTCAGAAAACTATATCAGTGCACTAGTTTCATATAACTTATGAAAAACACCCACCACACCAAAATTATCGAATTGAATGCTTATGTGATGCTCTGGTACCAATTGTTGGAATGTATCAACTAGCAGTGGAAGTAACAAGGATTAATAAAAACTCTAATTCATTAATTTTGGCAGAAACTAAAGCATGCTCTTGCATAAACAAGTGGGTTTCAAGTCATACCTTTATAGAACTTCTTCAAAGCTCGATTTCCAATTGCAAATTTCTCCAAATCTTGTTGTAGACCACCTCAAGATCCTCCCCACTATCCTCTTGGAGCTTTAGATTGAGTTGTGGGACTCAAAATAAGCTTAAATGTAGGGAACTTGAAGAAGAACTTACAACAGCAACCCACTTAAAGAACACCTTCTTCAATACGAATTTTTCAGCAAAAATTCTATAGATTGAATGCCTCAATTCCACTCAAATCTTTTCAATATATTGCAGACTATCATGCAAAGAGATGTAGCTCATGTTTGGAGTTATTGAAGCCAAAATTTGGTGGATTTTGTGTGAGCTACTTGAAGGTGTAGTGGAAAAAACCAAAATTCCATTTTTGTTTTCTAACTTTTCAATTTTCAAATTTGATTTCAAAAATCAAATTGATTGTAAAAATAAAAAAATATTAATTTTAAAATTAATTTCATAAATTAATTTTCTTAATAAAATTAATAAATAATTATTTAAACAATTTAAATATTCTAATTAATTTAATATCAAATATTAAATTAATTTTACATAAATCCACTTTCATATATTTAAATCATATTTAAATATTAATTCTCCAATTCTGTTTAATTCCTAAAATTAAACGTGTAATTATATCTCGTATAATTACTAATTCCTTTGATTCTAATTTGAACGTTTCAAATTAACTTATCACGCTACTCTAAAGCTAATCCATTTACGAGCTACTAGGGGGACTTCACGGACCTACAGATCATGGGCTCCAAAAATTCGAGATTAATTGGCTAAACACATTACACCGAATTAACCCCATCCGTTAACTAATGGCTCACTCCACTAAAGCCCATAGTTGAACTCCCTTCACTGTAGATATATTATGTCCATTCGATATAACCATGATTAGTAAGTTGACCCTTCACAGGTTGTTCGTAACAACGGCTAGGCCAAATATTTGTTTTACCCCGAGATTACCTTTTGTTCCTTAAGTCTCACTGATCATCTAATGAACAATTGATTTGTGATCCAATCAACAAACCGAGTCCTTCTCGGGCCAGTGAGAGTGTGGGGCCCCTTGTTCAAGACTTGGAGTCAACACTTAAGGGAATAACTCTCTACCATCCCTAAAAGTGGGTAGGAATGAATTCCATTTTGCACCCTATGTCCCCAGCTATCTATTTGGTCTTAGCCCTGGAATGGGAGCTTATTGAGCCGACGTTGTTGAGCCGACCCTCACTTATTCAAATCTAAGGATAATCCTGAATAAACAGGAGTTTATAGTTAGCTCAGGATTAAGGTCAAGTTACCTAGGTCATCGGTTTGAAATAGTCAGTCTTAAACAGTAAACAACGTTATAAAGTAAGAATGACTAATTTCATGGTCCGATCTTGTACAAACCCTTTTGCATAGGACGTCCCCACTCCGCATGTCATAACATGTACGGATTAGGATCACTTCGTTTGTAGCACTTTACAACTCTTTGTAACAACTACAGAGTAGGCTGCATCCAATAATGTTACCAGAATAAGGCACCCAGCCTCATTCATATACTATATCATTTTGACTATTTACTCGAATCTGATCCACTTGTATGTCTCCACATAAAGTTCAAGTACTCATGTAGTAGTCATGGGTCTTTTTAGGTTTATTGGATTAATAATATGCAATAACAACTTATTGAATTTTCAGAATAAGTTTTATTGTTTACAAACCACGAGTTTTAGGACATAAAACCCAACAGTTGGACAATAAACTATTAGTTCATTAGAGGGATAAGTGGTACTTAAGGAGTTAGATGTAATTATATGGGTAAAATGGTAATTTGACCTAGTTATAGTTACGGGCAATTCGTGAAGGGTCGACTGTTGATTAGTTATATGCATGGCCACAGAATTATATCTACAGTACGAATGGGTTTTTAGTGGAGTGATCTACAATTGATGAATGTTGATTAATTTAATTAAAGAGTTTAATTAATTAATCTTATATCATTGGAGCTTTTAATATGTACGTCGATAAGATCTACACGCTAGCTCATTAAGGATAAAACAAAAAATAAATGGTTTTGGAATAAATTGAATTGTTCAATTTATTTATGGGAAATAAAGGCATTAATTAATTGATGTGATTAATATAAAGTATAATGTATATTAATACATTATAACACAAAATTAATTATAAATGTGATTTATAATTAAATCTATGCATGAGAGTAATATATTTGAATAAGATTCGAATATTCATTATATGAATGAGAATCATATATAAATACTATAGGTTACAAATTAATATAAATGAGTTTCATAGTAAAACTATAGGTTATAAGAGGGATTTGCATTTTGATGTGATTGAAATGTATAATGTGTGACTAATTAATTAATAGTTAATTTATTATTCATTTAGTTATATTATATTTTTGATATAATATTATTTGGTTAACTCCCCATAATTTCACGATGGTGGGGAATTATGGTATCTCCTCTCATTCATCCTCTTTATCTGTAATTCAAAATACAAATGTAGGGTGGACAAAATAGACATGAAAAAAGAAAGACTTGGCTTATCAATCTCTCTCTCTCAAGAATTACTCTCTTAAATCTCTCTACAAGAAAGCCTTCCTTTCCACAAAATACAAAAGAGATCCCACCATCCCATTCCTTGCCTGAGAATAGTAAGGTGTCACACCCTGCTCTAGATTACCCTCTTAATCTGGATGGAGTGGTGACTGCAGTAGTTACCAACCCTTTTACACTTAATACCTATCTAACCTATTGAATTTACTCAAACCCTGAATACGTACATTTCATCAATATACTAAACAAATTAACTCAGAACTTAACACATTTACATTACAGGGTTTTATAGCATTTCATACATGAATATTATAACTTAATGAGCCCTATCTAGGATACTAGTCCCTATTTGACAGACACATGTGTACTAACTACTACAGGTCTTCAATTAAGCTTCCTTCAACTTGACTCTTTAAGTGGCAGAGCAGCAGCAGAGAAGTCTTTTGGGAACTGACCACTACCTGAAAGCATAATGTTCATACATAAATTTCATATTAAAACTAAAAGCTTTCTGTGAAACCCGAATTTCTATTTTCCTTACTTAAGCAAGTGATAAAAGGAATTAACTAAGTGAAAGTTAAATCCTAAGTTAAGGGGAAGGAAATTTCTAAGTGTTAAGTAGATTTTCCTTGAATAATTTAAGTTGAGCTTTAATTGGTAAAATTGTAATGAAATTTGTATAATAAGTAGGTTGATGAGAAAGTTATGTGGAATGGTGAAGAAGGAATGGGGATTTGAAAAGAAAATATGGAAATTGAGTCTGGGAAATTTTGGAAAAAATTCGGCTAAGTATAAAAAAGTTATGTGAAATGCGTTATGGCTAAAGAAAGGATTGAAGAACTGAGAAAAATATGGGAAATTATTTTGGGAAAATCTAGAAAAAACGTGTAGAAGTTGCACGGAGACAAACAATGTTCGCAGTAGCTAAGAGCAAGATCAGCAAGATCGTTGAGAGCGAGATCATTGAGATCGAGACCAGCGATATCATTGAGAGCAAGATTTTGAGCGAGAAAGTGGGAGAGAGCGAGATTAGAGAGAGAGAGATTATAAGCAAGGAAGTTGGAGAGAGCGACACCACTGAGATTGGAGAAAGTGAGATTATGAGCGAGAAAGTGAGAGAGAGCGACATCAGCGAGAGTTGGAGAGAGTGAGAGCAGCCTGTGCGTTAGCTACGCCTTGTCCGGTGTTGCATTCGAACGTCACGCCCACGCCTCGCCTATGTATTGAACGGTCGAGCAAGCTTCTAGGCGATGTATTTGGACGCGTTGGGGTAGATTATGCATTTAAAAACCCTGATTTGAATACAAACAAAACATGAAAACGTAAGGGCAAACATTAATTAAAATTTAGGTGTCCGATTAAGAGAAATTCTTAAACCCTAAGAAATTGTGTTGGATGCGTTTGGGAAGAACACATTGAACCAAGGTGAAGTCAGCTTACGTTGATAAAGGGAGGATTAAACATTTGGCCATGCAGCTAAGTAGGTGCTATCAATCCCACGAGCAATTTGAATGCCTATAAATAGGAGTTGGGATTTCATTTTCAAATCACACAAAAATCATAAATTTCGTAGAGAAATTAGAGGGTAGTGAGGGTTCAGAGGAACATATCAAATTTGGACGAGGAGATCTCCCAATCTACTCGTGTGTTTGGAGTGATTCGAAAGCCATCTGAGAGCTCTGGAAGTCTAGTTTTCACAGTAGGGCTGTGAAGGAAAAACACAAAGGAACCTGGCTGGAGATTAAAAAGAAGATAGAAGGGTCAGACTGTTAGATCAGTCTGAGCCAGTCTTGAAGATTATGTGATTCCGGCCAAACCACGAGAAGTTATGAGCTACAATTTTAGGGTAAGCCTCCTGAGAAATTTTAGAATAAGTTTGTAGAAGGAAGTATTTCAAAATAAGGTTCATAACTATGAGTAATCTAAGCTGTATATTGAATCTGGATTCTAGGGGTGAAAATGAGCCCGAGGAGCCACTAGAGTGAAAAGCTCCTAAGAAATCAAGGTAAATGGCTAAAATGTTTTCGAAGTAAAACGTTTTTTTAAGTTGTTTTGAATACAACATTTATAGAAAACATATTTGTGAAAATAATTCTCATGCCTACTAGTTTTATAAAGTGGTTTCCAAGTAAGTTTGAATTGTGAGTTGAACGCATGCCTATTGTTGCAAAACTATCTACATATGTGTATGTATTTTATCTAGCATGCATTACCAACTTTAAAGCCATGTTGTATATGTGTTATACTGTACATGCTTTAAAGAGAAAAGTTGTTTATAAATAGTTTTGGTAAAATGCGATGCCGAAGTACAAGGAGAAGGCATCCACCCAACTAGATACTGAAGTACAAAGAGAAGGTATCTATTGGTACTGAAGTACGCTGGAGAAGGTACCAAGCCAACGGGATACTGAAGTACGTTGGAGAAGGTATCTTAGTAGCTCGATACTGAAGTACAAGGAAAAGGTATCTGAGTAATAGTACCTAATGTGGCCACAGGTGAACTAAGTCGGAGATTGAACAAGAGGGTTCTCTCTGGACTAGTAGTTGGTGTTGGGGTTATTTTACCCGTTATAAAATACTTTGGTTTGAGAAATGATTTTACTGTTTTATGTTTAAAATAGCTTTATATAATTTAGGCTTGGAAAATATTTATATTGCAAAAGTTTATATTTCAGATAAAACTATTTTCTGAAATTATGCATGAGAATTTACTATGTTTTCTCGGTCACTCACTGGGCATAAGCTCACCCCGTTTTCAAATGTTTTGTTCCCCCCCCCCCCCTCCCCCCCTGGTAGCGGTCAAATCCTCTGAAGATAGCTCTGCGTCTGCTCTGCCACTAAAGGACTAAAATACTTGTAACTGTTTGCTAGGTGGTTATGGTTAATATTGTACACATGTTACTATTGTTCATATAGGGACTAGGGTTTGTGGGTTTTAGGACTTGTAAATCTAGTGTTGTAATGACTCTAAACATATTATGTTTCTAAGTTAATAAATTGTGGGCCTAAAGACGTCCCGTTGCATATGAATTATAATTGGTATCAAAGTTAATCCGCAAGAGTTATTAGGCAATAAGTGTCAGCCCAAAGGTTGGTAACTACTGCAGTCGCACCTTTCTCTAGGCTAAGAAGGTGGTCTGGGGCGGGGTGTGACACTTTCACTAAAAACATAAACTTGGCAAGTATCATTCATGTCATCATCAACATCACATAGCACTTTTCTTGTTGGATTTTATGTCCTAAAACTCGTAGTTTGTAAATTAATAAACATATTCTGTTTGTTTTTGGATAAAGTTGTTATTGAAATTATAATCTTGAATCCAATAAACTAAGGTCCTGGGCTATTTAATGTAGTTTGAACTTTATGTAGTGACATAAATGTGGATCAAGTTCAAATATATAGCCAAAATGGTTATAGTATATGAATAAGGTTGGGCGCCTTATTCTGGGGACACTATGGATGTGGCCCACTTTGTAGTTAGTACAAATGATGTGATCCTGAATCGTTCATATAAAGATATGTGAGTGGGGGCATCCTATGTAAAGAGTTTACATAAGACTGAACCATGAAATAGTCACTTTTTACGTTCTAAATGCCGTTTTATGTATAAAACTGACTATTTCGTTAATTGATAACCTAGGTAACTTAATCTTAATCCTGAGCTAACTTGAACTCCTGTTCACTCGGAATTATCCTTAGATCTGCATAGGTGAGAGCAGCTCAATATCGTTGGCCCAATAAGCCTTCCATTTCGGGGGTAAGATCGAGTGGATAGCTGGGAACATAGGGTGCAAGACGAAATTCACTCCTATCCGTTATAGAGATAGTAGATAGGTTGTTCCCTTTAGTACTGAATCCAGGTCTTGAACAAGGGACCCCACCCTCTCCTTGGCCCGAGAGGGATTCGGTTTATAGGTTGGACCTTAAACCAATTGTTCATTAGAGGATCAGTGGAACTTATGGAACAAGATGTAGTCTTGGGGGTAAAACGATTTTTATGACTCAGCCGAGATTACGAGCTTACTAATCATGGTTATATCAAATGGACACAAATATATCTATAGTGAATAGAGTGCAACTACGGGACTATAGTGGAATGACCCGTTAGTGAACAAATGTTGATTAGCTTCGTCTAAAGAGTTTAGCCAGCTAATCTCGGATCGTTGGAGCCCATGATCTATAGGTCCATTAGGTTCCCCTACTAGCTCATATGGAATAAACTTAGAACAATATAATAGAATGATTCAAATTGTTCGAATTAGGTGAAGAGAGAGAAACCGACAAGTATATGTGATATAGTGGTCGGGTTTTTCAGTTTAAAGATATAACTTTAATATTTAAATATGATTTAAATATCAAGAATATGAATACGTTCATATTTGGAAGCTCGAAAATAATGGAAATGGTCAAAGATGTAAAAAGTCAAAGAGTTGACTTTTGACTTTGAAAAATCAAACTTTGACGGACCTTATATTCAAATGTAATTTGAATTTCAAGAAAATGAATGCGGATTCATACTCGAGAGGTCAAAATTAGTCAACACGAAAAATATCATAAAAATTCAAAATGTTGACTTTTTGGTCAAAGTTTGACTTTGACCAAATGACTATTTTGCCCTTTGACTAAAGTTAATGGGAAAATCCAAACTTTTGTTGGATAATTCTACTAACAAAATAGTGGGCTAGGTGTTGGCTTATAGTGGAGACATTAAGCCCACTAAGATAGTGGATTATAGGTGTTGGGTTTTTATGGATTTGGTTCATGCAATTGTTGCATGGTTTTTTCTATAGAATGGGCTTTTATTTTGAATGAAAAAAGTTTTGCCATTTTGCCAAAATTGTTTTGTAAATTTGGGCTAGAAAAATTACATTTTTGGAGAAAAATTTAAAACCCAAACCTAATCCAACATCTCTTTCTCTCTCTCGGTTTTCTAATCCACCGGGTCCCATAACTCAGTTCTGAGTCCAGAGAATAGTAAGTCAACTCTAGTGGTGGTCCGAAAGAGTTCGAGTCAAGATTCAGCAAGGAAAAGTGGTTTTCGAGAGCTTCAAAGGTAAGTTAATTATTGTTTTTTCCCCTTCAAATTGCATGTTTTTTCCTTTAAATTAAAAGCAATTAGAGTGTAATTAGGTCATTTTTCCGCTACGTATGTTTCGAGTTTCATCATTTCTTACTTTGCTAGACTATGCCTTAGTCTCTTTGTCTAGAGTGGCCCTTTTGTTCACTCCTTATCATTCTTTATTGCATTACTACTTAACTGGGAAGGAACCCTTTTTGTTTACTTCCTACAATCATAACTTGCATCCTTAATTGAGAGAGAACCTTTACTCAATTCCTAACGTCAATCCATAGCTAATGTGGAGTGAACTCAACACTACCAATAACAACTTTTCTTTCATTCATGTAATTCTAGTTTAAGTACTGTCATACCTTAGATACTACTGCTCAGATACCTTCTCCATGTACTTCAGTATTGAGCTGCTCGGATACCTTCTCCGTATACTTCAGTATCGAGCTATTCAAATTCTAAGACAAAGCTTCAGTACCTTCTCAATGTACTTCAATACTGAACTATTCAAATTCTAAGACTGAGCTTCAGTACCTTCTCCATGTACTTCAGTACTGAGCTATTCAATTTGTAAGACTCAGTTTTAGTACCTTCTCCGTGTACTTCAGTACTGAGCTATTCAATTTCTAAGACTGAGCTTCAGTACCTTCTCCATGTACTTCAGTACTAAGCTGCTCATACTCAACTTGCGTATTTTTATCTTTTGCCCAAAACATTCTATACTAATGCATCCTTATGGTCATTGAAAAGCATAGTATAAGTATAACATTAATGTGAGATGCGTTGCTTGGTAACTATTTAAGAATAGTTGTCATAAATAGCTTTCAGTAAACATGCATTGTTAAACATTCATAAGCATTAGCAATTTACTTAAAACATTTAAAGCATTTAGAGTCACTCACAGTCTTTGGCAATCCTTTTCATGAATATGCTTACTGTGCATTGAACACTTAACCAAATTCTTAGGCCTTAACTTGACTAGGCAGCAATTTCATTACCATGCGTCCATGCCTTGTGTTAGGCATTCAAACCTCCTATGCGACCAAGCTTTCAGCTCACGCCTATTGCCTATCGCATGGCCCATTGCATAGCAACCTTTGCATCCATCGTTCAGCTCATGCGCCCATCTTGTGGCACATCAACGCATGCCTTATGCGTTCGTTTGGTTGCACCCATCGTTTAGCTCATGCGCCTATTTTGTGGCACATCAACGCATGCCCCATGCGTTCATCTGGTTGCGCCCATAAACTCCAACGCAACCTTGCACTTACGGATTCAATATACGTTGCATAGTCTAATGCTTCTCAGAGCGTCCTTGCGCTAATTCCACCTCCAACACATGTGCTCAACATCATCGTCAAGCCCTTAAAGCTGCTTGCTTGTTCAACTCAAGCAGCTGCCTGCTTGCAAGATTCCAGATTTAATTTACAATTTTAATAACTAATTTTCCAGGCCTATTCTCAAGAAATTTCCTTCTACAAACATTCTCTAAAATGTCTTAGCAAGCTTAACTTAAAATTTCAGCTCAGAATTCTTTGTGGTTGTGCCAGAATCCTCAAATTATCAAGACTGGCCCAACTTACCTTAGAATTCGACCTCCAGCCAGATTCTTCATACTCCAGCTCGATTCTGCTAGAATCTCCCTCCGGTATCTTGACCTCAGCAACTAGACATACTCAGGGTTTGAATGGCTCTGAAATTACTTCATTTGCAAGAGCAAATTTCTCCCAACCTCTTCTTGAAGTCGAGCTTCTCTTTTTAAACTAACAACTGTATGTTCTCCTTTTAACATCAAGCTGCCACCTCTTCCTTAAAGGATAATATCAAACCTGAGTATGACAACTGGCTTAGCTGATCAATTACCAAGATGATCTTTCCCTCTCGGTTATCGACGCAAGGGTCAGCTCCCAAGCCAACGCTTGCAAACACATGGCCGCATATCTCATTCTCAACGCATCGCCTAATCTGACTAATGCATAGCTCAGTTAGAGGCTATTGCATCCCTCCTTTGGTTGCATACTTCTAAGCCAATGCATTTCCTAGCCCATACATAGCTGTCTTATCATATCAACCATGCGTTAAGCCTTCCTCGTTTCATAGCATAACTTTAGCGTGCATCACATACTTTATCGTCTAGCTCGTCGTCGAGTATTGTTGCCACATAGCACCATCGCATAGGTTGCCGCCTGACACCATCGCGTAGCGTTGCCACATACCATCGGGTAGCATTGCCGCATACCATCGAGTAGCATTATTGCATACCATCATGTAGCATTGCTCCTTTTACTACCTGATCAACCAGCGCGCACAACTTCAATGCCCAACGCCTATGTCCGTGCAACTTGAGGCTGCCGCACGCTTTGCCAACCTTTCACGACATACGCTGCCACATGCCTTATCAACGCATCATGCTTTTTAACTCATGCATTCATTCTTAGTACCAACGCATAGTTTATCCTTGCCTTCAACACTTAGCCAATGTTCACTTGTTATATTATCTAAAACTCACCCAACTAAGTATTTCTAATATTTAGAATTTTCTTCCTCCATCTTCCTACTTTCTTTACCTCCTTTCATAATTTTACTCAACATGCTTGTTACTCACTTTTGTAGGAAAAATGGAGTACGAGGTTGACATAAGGACTCCTAGTGGTAGTGTCTAGAGAAATCACTATTTTACTATGTTCGTGTTCTTGGAGAAAGATTTTCAGTACGAGGTGTTCATCACTATTGAGAACATCAAGTCCTGAAGAGGAATTTCATGAAGAAGAATAATCTACAAGGGTTAGTTTCTTTTCTCCCTCTTCATCTTCAAAAAGCATGTTTTAGACAATAAATTTTTTATCCCGCAGTTTATCTTTGTATTGTTTCTTTGTATTTTGGATTTATTAAAATTGACTGTCAATGGCACGACGTTCACACGCATCCGCGAGGAATTCAACTCCTTTAGTATTTTCTTCTTCTATCTCTCTAACGACTTCAATTTCAACATCTCTTATGTTGTGGTGAGATTCGTGGGCCGGGTCACTTTCCTCCATTTTCAACGACGATTTCCTTTCGGATTTGAGTCGTGCAAGCTCCAATTTGAAAATAGTTTTGCAGTCGTTGTATTCCTCTCTTTGAAATTGTGGTTTGCGAACTATTCTGTCTATGTATCACTTGTTGGGGTTGATGCCCTAAACTCTCGTTGGGTCCTATAGTTTATAAATACTGTATTGAACAAACGCTTATGATGTAATAATATATGATATTTTCTTCACCGTTGTCTATGAAACATGGGATATTTTATTTGCTTTACCACAAACCAATAAACTAAGATCCCTGGTTGTCATTGTAACTTAAGCATGTATGTGGAGACATACAGGTGGATCATGCCTTAAGTGAAAAATCAAAATGGTCTGTAGTAGATGGATATAGGAAGAAAACCTTGTCCTGACGATACTATGGATGCGACTCGCTTTGTAGAAGAGTTACAAGTGTTGTTACTTACTACAGATGGTCTGATCCTGATGATTCATGTGGAGACATGCAAGCGAGGGCATCCTATACAAAGCATTTTGTATAAGACCAGACCACGAAGTGTTATAGTCTCATTATATAACATCGTTCATGATAGAGACCTCACTTCACTAGGATGACCATAGGTAACATGACCTCAATCTTGAGTGAGTTGAGAATTCCTGTCTTTGAGGGCGGTCCTTTGATTTTCATGGGTGCAAGTGGCCAAATTGCCAACTCAAACCTACCACTTTGAGGATGCATCTGATTGGGGAGCTAGGAACTCAGCTATACAAGATGGAATTCACTTCTTCTTCGAAGTAAGGGTAAATAGATAGATTGCTCCCTTAAGGGTTGATTCCGGGGCTTGAAGGATATGGCGCCACACACCTTCTCATGGCCTGAGAGTTGTCCACACATAGTGGGACTATGTTGTATTGTTCATTAGAGGGATCGATGGTACTTAAGGAGTTAGATGTAACTACAGGGGCAAAACGATAAATTGGCTAAGTTGTACTTACGAGCATCTGTGAAGGGTTATCGTACTGTTGACTGGTTATATTCGATGGACACAAAAATATATTTGTGGTGAGAAGAGTGCAACTGTCGATCTTTAGTGGAATGTCTGGTAGTTAACGGATGGTGGATCTCGTAACTAAAGAGTTTAGTCAGCTATTCACGTATCGTTGGAGCTTCAAGCCACCGGTCGATAAAGTCCCCTTGGTAGCTTAATGGATTCAAGTTGAGAATCAGTTTTTGGTCAGCTTGAAGTGTTCAAATTGACAAGAGGGAGTTTGATTATATTTGATATGATTAAACTTGTCAATTGTATATTATATAGTTGACATGATGTATGAGATACATTAATTGGAGGAAAATGATATAAATATGATTTATATCTAGTGGAGGAGAAAAGGACTATGGTTTATATGTTGCATATGATGTGATATTAAAACTATAGGTTATAAATATAATATGATTATATTTATTTATAATTAAACAATTATGAGATAATTGTTGGTGGTTTTTCTCCATAACCGTATGTGAAAGTGGGAGGTTACATTCAATTTTTATAATTGAAGGATAAAATGAAAATAATTTTTATTCTGCAAAAAGATCGAACAATCGCTTCACGAATTGTACACTGCCCATCGTCTAGCTAATGAGAGCATGCACGATAGCTCAAGTTGTCCTAAACGATTGTGTACACGTGCATTCGACCTAAACGATCGTATAACGTTTTTCTAAACGATTGCATACGAGAGTGAGTTTTCTTAAATGATCGTCTAAACGATCAACCCCGATTTACTAAACGATCGTGCACCTGTTTCTAAATGATCAAGCACCACTCTATACGATAGACTCCAAAACTCTCCCACTTGCTTGGTCGTTGTAAACGATCATAGTTTCCTCCTCCCCTCTACCAAATCCAATAGACCCCACACTCCTGAATTCTCACTCGAGAATACCTAGGTTACTGAGTGGTGGTATTCTCCTTGCTGCTTGTTTTTGTAGAAGACCGTTCAGTGGTGAGCGACAACGAGATTTAGTGGACAATTGGCTTGACAATCACAGGACAATGAGAGTTGTTGGTATTGACGAAAGCGAGAGATATAGAGAAGAAAATTTCTTCAAAGATAAGTCTCTTGTTCCTTTATTATTTATTACGAAAAGCATGCCATAATTTGTTAGTGGATGCATAACTTGTTGTATGATTGTGAATGCAGTATTTCTGTCACAATGAATTTGGAACGATCTTGCTTCCACTCATAGGCCCTCTTTGATAAGAGTTCCTACACCACTCCCTATTCTCTTCTTCCTTCTCTTCTTTATTGGATGTTATTAAAATTATCATTGTCTCCTTTAATAAACACTCAATATTAGTTGTTATTGAACGTGTCTAAGAGGTTCTTGGACATTTCTTGGAATGATTTTAGGTCAGTAGGTGTTCTGTTGCCATTTTTGATCGCCAAGATTCCTTTCAGCTTCAACTCTTTGGGTGGAGTTTACCAAATCTTGAAATTGTTTATGCCCTTCGAGTAATTGATCCAATTGAAGAGAAATTTTCTCTAGTAACCTCATGATACAATCGACAGAACCTTCGACCGGCTGCAAGCGTTTGGTTGTAATCTTCAGTGATAGGACGGTGGGTGCCTCTGTCTCTTTGTTTTGGGAAGTTTCTACTGTGGAAACCTTATTTCCCTTCATCAAGCCCTAATGATTTTTATGCTCTGATATCCAATGATGAATATCAAGAGAGAATTTTATTCAAATGAATCCGAAGTTATCAAAATAAGAAGACAATCACTTTATTGTAACAAATTGAAAAGCAAATTAATCCTAATTCTAATTAATAAAAGAAACTAATCCTAATCCTAACCCTAATCAATCAAAGAAACTAATCCTAATCTTAACAAATCAAGGACTTGACCAAGATACCATAAGTTACTCTAATCATACCATATCAGATTTGATCCTTTCAACAAAGTCTTGTAGGCTTACCCTGTTCTCATGGGCACTTGAAAGCATAAAATTATTTTTTGTATTTTTATTATTTAAAAAAATAAAAATAAAAAACAAACTCATGTTTATCAGGCTTGTAAGAGTGAGAAAAATCAAGAATGGGAGGATTTTAAAGAGATGGAAAACAAGGCTCTTCAACCTCAACCTTGATCATTCGAGTTTCCTCATCTAAATTAAGCACACTTTCCCTTTCAATCTCACGAACTTGCTCTTGGTGTGACTCTAATGCTTCCAACTCATCCTCACCATTAGAATTTAAAATAATAAACCTTCCTACCTCAGTGGCGTTGGAAAAATTCTCCTCATACAAGGCTCTAAATGCGTTAATTATCAGACTAAGTTGATCTCTTATACGTTTAAGAGCTACCTCATTCTCTACCTTTTGAGATTCTAACCTATCCAATCACTCCCTCTTAGACGTACAAAACCTCCCAAGTTTGGACTCTAAGATATACTCTTTTAAGTGGTCCTCTAAGGAAGATTTCTCCTCCTCTTGGATTGGATGAACATAAAACCTTCTATGGTCCTGGGAAGGATAACTGATATGACAAGGATAGGGGTTAAAAGGCCCTAGTAGTGATGGTGATGTTGGACCTAAATTAGGTCGGTAGAACCCATAAGGCCATCCAAAATTAGAGTAAGACATAATTAATCATGCAAACACCAGAAAGAATCAACCAAGAGAAGACTTAAACAGAAATAATAATAAAATAAATAAAACAAATTTACATCCTAAATTAGGATAAATCAAATCTATTAAGTATTAAAAGAAATCAAAACACAATTTTCCCAGCAACAATGCCACAAACTTGATGCATGCAAGCACACACGTCGAGTTATAATATAGTAAATTGGTCAAGAGACTGAGTATTGTCCTCTGGAAAATTGGTTTTCAATTCTTTTAGCTACTTTGAGATCCTTCTAATTTTATTTAGGGAATCGAACTGTGATGATAACTTAACTAATCTAATCATAGAAAGAAAATAAAAGATAAAATCGGGGTGGAACTAGATAAAGACACGTCCTAGGGTAATGACTTCACTAAATGGATTAACCAAATTAATTGTCTACACCTCAGATTGATTTTATGCTAATTATAGACCTAGAGGTCTTATATCCAGGTATCCTCTATCAAGTTCAATCTTTTTTAATACCTAACCAATATTTCAATTTCATGCAATTAATTGATTAGAAACAACATTAAGTTTCTCCATCGTTGATCTCTATTAATCTCCTATTACCATGGTGCATATTCGAACATTTTAACATGCTACATCTAAACTGACGCCCTCTCTCGCAAGACATTAAGTAAAGGACATTCAAACAATGGTCAATTGCTCAAGCACATTAAGATTAAACTTGCTAAAATAAATTATGCAAAGATCGAATCTAAGAACAATTAACAAAGTTTAAAGCAATCTACAAAACTAAATAAATAAAAAAAAACCCTAAGAACATAAATTAGTCACTCATGGCTATGATATGGACAAAGACAGTTCACATCATTCCAAATGCAGAAAAATTAAGCATTAGAGAAGGGAAAGAAAGTAAGTCGGGCTCTTTACTACATCAAGCTTGGGTTCACCCTCCAATAATCTCCTCGATCATCAACTTCTCTGAGCTCCAAGATGTCGCCTCTGCCCAGAAATCAACTCCCAGTGCAGGCCTTAGACGAACTCTAATAAAAACCCTGAAAATACCTCAAAAATTCAATGGCCTAATGTTCTATTTATAAAAATCATCGCAGTGCCATAACACTGTCTAATAAAAATATCAAACGCATGTTGGAATTTTCGTAGAGCACGTTAGGGCATCGCATTGTGCACACTAACTTCCACATTTTTTACCCTTTTTTGACCTATTTTCTTGCCCTAAGTCAAAGTTTGACCTTTCTTGTGTCACGCCCCCTCCCGAGCCTACCTCTCGGACCCAAAGAAGATGTGAGGACTACAGATACCACCCTTTTGTGATACCTACTGCCCATTTGAACCTGTCTCGCTCTCTAAACTTAAGGCCAAGTAAATAAGCAACAATTATTTGGCTAAACTTACTTTATTTCAATCAGTATAATGTTTATACAATCTCCAGACTTAACTTAACAATTCTAGACTCTTAGCTACAACTGTTAACAACAATTTAAATCTGGAAGTGTGATTGTGGCGTGGTAGACCTTGACGTTAGCAGCACCCCAGAACTCTTCTCTTTTTCTACTTAGGAAGAAAAACATAAAAGAAAAGAATAACCTTCAAGAAGCCCAGTGAGTGACTTAGTTAAAACATAATATAAAACTCATGCATAGGCTGGGAGCTAAGAACTGGAACTGAGTACTAATAAATCAATCATGACTATTTAACTTAAAACTTAACGTCTTTGAAGGCATAGCCTTATCATCTTGAAGGCTTAGGTATTCTGATCCTCAGTTAGGAGAGAACCCTTTCATTCATCTCCTTCTAAGATATCATATCTAAGCACATCATAAGTTGAGAGAGAGCCCCTTTTGCTCAACTCTCAATTATAATATGGTAAGGTATGGACCCTTTTGCCATCACCTTTTAACTAATTTATATTTGAGGGAGAAGCCCTTTTGCTCATCCCTTTGCACTATTCTTCTTTTAAGGGTGAGACCCTTTTGCTCAATCCTTTATCCTAGCCTTGTCTAAGGCAGAGTCCTTTTTGCTTAACCCTTTACCTTACCTTTGAACTTGTCCTATGTGCTCATAGAGCTATACTAGATCCTATCATCAAGGATCATAAATAAAACATAGCTCGGATACCTTCTCCTAGTACTTCAGTATTGAGCTATTCATAGATTATAAAGAAGCCTTTTTTAGGAAGACTTACTAGAACATAGTGTCGTAACACCTAGCACTCGTGAGAACTTCTTCTTCTAACGCATGCTCATAACATTATTACTTATCTTGCGTTGGAATGAGTTTGCTTGATAACTCATTGTAAGGTGACTAACCTAAGGTAAGTCTTTCATTTAAGACAGAAATTACTATGCATACATAAAACATTCATAAAGCATTTAGAGTCACTCACAGGGTTTTGCTGGAATCCTTTTTCTCTTTCCAAGTTCCCTGGTTTCCCTTGGTTTCCTTTTTGAACCCTAATTTCTAGATTCATTTGAAGCTTAGATTACTCTTTATTCCATACCTTATTTCGAGACACTTCCTTCTACAAATATGTTTAAGAATGTCTTAACTTACCTACCTTAAAATTTGAGCTTCAAACTCTATCGTAAGAGCTCAGAATCTCAAGATTCCTCCACCTTGCTCGACTGTCCCCAATTCTGTGAACACCTCTCGGTTTCCTTTAATTTTAATAGCCTTTAACTTAGAATTTTCTTATAGCAGCCCTTGTACATAAACAAAACTCATTTTCTGAGATTTTGGCTGAAGAATCACCCGATTTGCAAGAGTAGTTTGAGAGAAGTCCTCGTTTGAACTTGGTGTTACAGTCTGCCTTCCACGCCCAGACAACACCTGCACCTTCTGTCTTTTCTATCAACGCAAGGTCTTGCTATCAACGCATACTCTTCCTGATCAACGCAAGGCCTTCTTCCAATCTTGTTCTCAATCACTCTTTATAACATCTTTTGAAAGGAATTTGTGTTATGATTTGTTGAAGCCTTGGAGTGTTATTTATAGGCCTTTAGAAGACCATCCTGATCTTGAAAGGTTAGTTGGATGCATACTCTTCCTGATCAATGCAAGGCCTTCTCCCAAACACATGACACTTGTATTGATGAAAATCTAAGTCGTCATCTCCATGCAATGTCCAACACTTAACACTTTCCACCTCTTACTTACATGATTTTGAGTTGGTTTAGCCTTCTTTGTATGTTTTATTGTGCAGCCACCTCCTCTTAAGTTAAGCTCAACTTCACTTAGTTTAGCCACTTGTCCTAGTGCTAGCCTTAATCTCCAAGTTCCCTCAATTCATCGCATACTCTTCTTCTTGGTCACATAGCATCTCTTGAATGCATTCCCCATTGTCAACGTATAGCTTCTTTGAATGCCTGACCTCACTTGGCCTCACTTAGAATCATAGCCTTTGCCATGACCCACCTTGCATCCAACTAACCTTTCAAGACCAACACATGGTCCAATGGCCGTATTCTTCTTCCAATGCTTAGCCTCATGGTTGATGCATACTTCTTCAACCAACGCATATGTTGAGCACATGTTTGCCTCACGGTCACTTTATGCGTCCAACTTCCTCCATGCGTTCAACTTGCCATCAATTAGTCTAAATCCAACCTCTATTTTCCCTAGTTGTGGCTTTTGCTTCTAGGCATCACATATATTGAACGTATGCCCTTGCGTCAACACTCATCTTACCTAGTTCATGCATCAACGCTTGCACAAGCCTCTTGCCTCAGGCCTCTTGCTGCACGCATCAACTTAGTCCTATCGCACAGCTCCCAACCTCATCGCATAGCTCACAACCTCATCACATAACTCCAACCTCATCGCATAGCTACTAGCCTCATCGCATAGTCTTTGGCATCGCATAGCCATCAGTCACACGCCTCAACGCACATTCATCACCCCTGTGTTCAGTGCCTTGCGCCCATCCTTGCGTGCAACTGAGCGCTTCCTCCCATGCGTCTAGGCCTTTACTCGATGCACGATGGCCCTTACTCGATGTACAATGGCCTTTCCTCGATACACAATGGCTTTTACTCGATGCACGATGACTTTTACTCGATGCATGATTTGGCCTTTACTCGATGCACGATGACTTTTACTCGATGCACGATTTGGCCTTTACTCGATGCACGATGGCCTTTCCTCGATCATGCATGGCTTTTACTCGATGCTCGCCTAGTGTTTACTCGATGCTTACTGGTGACAGGAAATTAGAAGTCAAATACTCAACAACTAAAATCCCTTGGACGCGGTATGTGATGCATGTTCTTAAGGTATGCGATGATAGTCATACGTTGAAATGATTATGCGTTAATGAATGTATGCGATGACCATGCGTCCTGTCACAAGTTTTCTTATGCTCACGTCAAGTATAACGCGAATGCAAGTTTCTCGGGTGATCCGAGGTCGAACTCGGGGACTTATAGCTATATGAATGTGGAAAATTGCATGCGGTGGTTAAATAAAAGAATGATGGAGAGGTTTCTAAGTTAACACTACTTCTACACCTAGCTAACAGATAATGCAATGAGAATATGAATGAGAGGTAGAGATACGATAAATCTTGACATGAAACAAATGAATGGAAGAATAGATAAAATGCGGAGATGTTTTCATTGCAACTCTTAAGAGTGACCACAAGGGCAACCTTAGTCAACGCAAGTCATGTTATCATGCTACACACACTAAGCCTAAATCTAGGATGTATGCGATGTATATGCGATATTGCCGAGAAGCTTATGCCAGCCTAAATCCTTATAACCCGCTCACGAGCTCTCGCCGCATGAGCATGATGGCCGCATATCACACCATATCATACTTCCTGGACGCATGCAATATCCTATCCGTAGGGTGCATACACTGTGTGATGGCAGACGGAGCTTATTCCTAAGTTTCCCATTCTTGCTTATGCGTTCTAATTCGCTCTCCCGAGTCTTAGATTTGGAATTTAGACTACTCTCTCAAGTATGCCTAAATGATGAATGATGCGCTCATAAGACAAGATAACCGCATGAACTTTGTTGACATAAGATTGTTCCTATCTCTAGTGAACAATGACTTACATTGCTTAATGTGACCAACCACTCACCCTCCCGAGCAGTTGGTTGTTGCGGACCTTACTCATAGACAAGCATTCTATTAGCCTATAGACAGGCATTACTACAGCTTTCCACTAAGCAAATAAGGTTTACTCACACACTCACGCAAGCACACCTCTCGGTGGTTTGCTATATGCTTCATATCTCTAATCCACGTCACTAAGTATGCGATACTCAAACAATCTCACTAAGTGATGCAATGAAGGTAAAGATGCTAAGTAAAGAATATGAAGATGGCATGGAAGGAAATATAGAAATATATTGAACACAAAATGTATTAATTCCTTAATCACAAAATGTATACAATACAATATAAGAAAAGAAGAGAAAGTGAAATGACCAGCTGGAAGAAAAGACTTGCTACCAGCGGATGTGCATCAAGGCTACCGGTGGTGCCATGGATGGGCGGTGGAGCTAACTTTCCCGAGGTTTAGCTCCAGTTGAAGGCTTTGGTCATTACTCGGAATGGATGAAGGAGGTGAAGAACTCTCAAGCGTCTTCTCACGTATTTTTCTGGATCGTAAGGAAAACCCTGGGTTGTAGGGGTAAACCCTGGACAAGTTAGAGTTCTGCTCATCGACTTCTATGTATAGAGCTTAGATCACCGACAGCATTAATGGACTGCTCTGATTCTAACATTTAGTGCGTTTAGTCCTTTCTGAACCTCTACTGCTAATGGCGTGGTAGGTGAAATGTCAACATCAGCTTTTGATTTTCCCAAGGTAGATGCGTTGATGCGTTCATTCCACCAACCTTGCGTTGATCCCATTAGTATGTGTTATCGCGTAGCCGCAATCGTTCAGTGACCACATTCGTTTAATACTGCAACTCTACACGATGACCACAGTCGCTTGACGAACGCAACTCTCATGTGATGGACGCATGCGACTGATTACCGCAACATCCATGCGTTGATTGAACACGTTTGCCTTTGCGATGGAGAGTTTCTCCGCATGCGGTCATCTATGCGGTGGTCCAGTTTCCGCGTTTGCGTCCACTTCCTGCATTAGTTACAAAAATAGAACATTGAACGCATAATAATGCATAATAACGAGTTAGCCGAGATTCATCATGATGAACGACGCAAGCTCACTTTCTCATGAATTCCTAGCATAATTGCCGCATATTCTGCTTAATAACCTTCATAATTCTAAGTAAAAGGCCTAAGATGACATGCATTTCTGCATGAACTTGCCTAGTGCTTACTCGATGCTTACCTAGTGTTTACTCAATGCTTGCCTTGTGCTTACCCGATCCTCGGCCACCATTTTCATGACCAACACTTTAGCCAAAATTTCTTCTTAATAGGCTAACTTATAAACACCCGAGAGCCAAGTCTCGAATACTTAAGCATTTTCCTTCTTCATTTCCTTATCCTTTACCCATTTCCCTACAATTCCACATTAACTCAAATATAAACCCCTAATTTTACTAATCTCAACCAATAACATAGTTAAGTAGGGAAAGTAGGGTTCGGGTTTCACACCTTGGGGGTATTTTGTTCTTTTTACCCTCAAAATTGCTTATTTTGTCTAATTGCTCAATTTTCTACAAATTAAACAAATAGAGCATCAAAGAACATAAATTAAGCATGAAAGCTAACAAAATTCTAAGCGCAAGAAAGCACTTTTTGAGTGCTTTTTAACATTCCAACCACCCTCAATCGAAAACTATACATTGTCCCCAATGTATCTAATCTAAGCTCAATAGAAATAAAAGAGTCAAGGAAATAGAAAACCTCCCCTATAAATGGTTTTATACTAGGGTCTTTAAGGTATGGTGATAGGGCTCACCGCTTCAAATGATGCTCTTCATTTCTATGGGACCTACAAATGAAAAAGAGGAAGCTAAACTAGAAAGTAATAAAGAAAGTAGTAATTTTTTCTCTTGGCTCCCTCTAGGAAGGGCAAATTTTTATCATCGATTGCTCGATGTGACCCGTCCTCTGTCAATAGGGGTATTCAAATGACCCACAACCCGAGCAGCCTGGACTACCCAACCCAAATCACAAAGGTTGGGTTGGGTTGGGTTTTTTTTTTGTATTTTCGGGTTGGGTTGGGTCTTGGGTTGAGATTTTGAAAAATATAGGTTGACCCAACCTAATCCAAATTACTAATATATACACATATATATGAGACCCAATCCAACCCAATTACATACATACATTAATTATATATATATATATACACACATACATACATACATACATATATCTATGTATGTATATATGTATGTGTGTATACACACACACACACACATATATGTAAAACTTTCACTCTTTCATTTTTAGTGTTTTACAATTTGTTGTTCTATTAGGTCTTCTCTATCGTTCCCTTTTTCTTTGTACAGCTTCACTGGTCAACTTTCCATCATTCGTCCCCCATTGCCATTCTGACTTCTTGTCGTTCGTTCATTGAGACCTCCAATGCATCAACCTTCATCTGTCATTCCGACGCGTCATCTGACGTATCAGTCTTCGTCTACCTTGGTCTTCTCAAACTTTGCCAGCACTTTTTCATTTTCATGCATCTGCCATTCGTCCGCCTTCATTCGTCGTTCTGACTTCCTGTGTGTTTGTCGTCATCCATCATTCCTCATCTATCATTCAAGATTTGTAATTTCAGATCTCAAACCGTAGTTGTCTACCTTCCTCTCTAACATTTTTTTTCAATTTTAGATCTCCACTTCTTGCTTCTCAAATTTCAAACTTCCAGTGGTCGGTTTCGAGGTTTGTAAAAATGTAAATTCAGTTGTGGTTATTCTATAATGGATTTGTGTTTTTTTTTTTTAATATTTGTGTTCGATCGATGATGGCTGATGGTTTTTTTTTGTGTTTTCTTCGTTGGTGGCTAATTCATTACATTGCTTTGTTGATTTTTTTAGTATTTATGTTGGTGGATTTTTTAGATTTATCTGCTTGCTTTGTTTATTACATATATGCACTAGACAACTATAAAGGGTCTTAGGTTTATTTTTATGCTTGGTAATTGTTTTGTGTTTTGTTTTTTTTACTATAGTTTCTCTATTTTTATAGATTATGGACATAAAAGTGGAACCATAGCAAAACATCCTTATTAGTTCTTCCTCCACAGCTTGAAGAAATGGAGATTGTGAAAAAATTGAGAGTGGTAAATAGTGCCTTAACTTATGCATTTCCTACAATTTACTAAGTATTTTTATATGACATCATATATTTTTATATTGTCTTCCTAGATAATGTTAAGTCCTCTATCACAACACCAAAATGAAACTCCATGGGTTAACAATCCTCATGGTAAGTTGAATACTTATGTGATATATCTTTTTATTTTTTATTGTTGGTTTATTTTATTTAAACTTCTTGTTGGGATTGGTGTCCTAATTCTCCCGGAGTCTCGTTGTTTGTAATGTTACACATTGTTTGAAGAATAAAATAAATGTTATTTAATTTTGGCATTTACTCATATCCAATAAACAAAGCTCCTTGGTTATCTTATGTGAACTTAAGCATGTATATGTGATATACAAGTGGATCATGCCTTGAGTGTTAACCTAAATAGGTCGGTAGTATAAGGATAGGTGGGATACCTGATCGCTGTGACACTATAGATATGGCCCGCTTTATAGAGGTTTGCAAGTGTTGTAAACTACTACAGATGGTAGATCCTAACCATTCATATGGAGACATGCGAGCAGGGGTATCCTATACAAAGAGTTTGTATAAGACCAGACCACGAGATGACTAGACTCTGTATATAACGCCGTTGATACTAGAGACTTACATTGCACCTAAATGACCATAGGTGACACGACCTCAATCCTGAGTGTTTTGGGAACTCCTACCTTTGAGGGTGGTCCTTTGATTAGTATGGGTGAGAGTGGCCAGATTACCAACTCAACATGCCTACCTTTTTGAGGACTTGTTTAATCTGGGAGCTAAGAACTCAATCCACAAGATGGAATTCATTCCTTTCTTGAAGCAGGGATAAGTAGAGAGATTGTTCCCTTAAGGGCTGATTCCGGGGCTTGAACATAGTGGCCTCAGCTTCTCTTTGAAAGAGAGGACTCAGTCATAGTAGGACTATGACTTATGTTCATTAAAGGGATAAATGGTACTTAAAGAGTTAGATTTAACTACAAAGGCATAACGGTTATTAGCCCAGTTGTACTTACAAGCGATCTGTGAAGGGTTGTCACGCTTCTGATTGGTTAAGATGGACACATAATATATCTGTGGTAAGGAGAGTTTAGTTGTCGGTCTTTAGTGGAGTGCCTGCCAGATAACAGATACTGGATTCCGTGACTAAAGAGTTTAGTCAGTTATTCACGTACCATTGGAGCTTCGAGCTATAGGTCCACAAGATCCCCTTGGTAACTCAATGGATTCAGTTGAGGATCAGTTCTTGGTGTTGATTTGAAATGTTCAAATTGACAAGAGGTAATTTGATTATATATGATATAATTGGTTTGGTATATGAAATACATCTAGAGGAGGATTGATATAAATGAGATTCACATTAAGTACCATAGAATAGAAAAAGAGTTATGGTTTATATGTTTCTTGAGATGAAATATTAAAACTATAGATTATAAATTTAGTATGATAAGTTGGTCATCATTTATATTTATAATAATATTAATTATTGGATAATTAAATCTTTTTATCTAATAACCAATTGAGTGGGAGGTTATTGGTGGTTCATGGTAACTGTGAGATAAAAGGAAAATTGTTTTTCTAATTTTAGTAAGTTTTTTGTCAAAATTGTTTTGAGATTTTCTCTCTCGGAAAAAGAATCTCAGGGAAGTTGTCAAGTAAATACGATTTACTAAGCGACAGCTTGAGCGTGCTAGACGATCGTGTAGTGTTTTGTAAGCAACAGACACGGAACTAAGTGATGAGCTAAACGATCGCTTACCTTTTCCTAAATGATTGGGCATCGATCTATACGATAGGTTTCAACCATCTCCCACTTGCTCAATCGTTTACACGATTGTTGTATCCTCCGTCTTCGGCATCAATCCAAGTCCAAACAGAGCCCACCCTCTGGATTCTCACACCGAGAATATCAAGGTAGCCTTCGTGGTGGTGGCATACTCAACTCGACGCCGTCGAGGTTCTGTTGAGGTCGTTCGTGCTGTTGGGGTGTTCGTGACCAAGGCGAACGCTGAGTTTGAGTTTGCAATGTTCATGTTGCGTAACGGTCGTGTTGGACGAGCATTCGAGGTTGTTGTGTCGAACGTTCGTGAGCAAGGAGCGTGGAGACGAGTCTACAAATGTGCGTAGAGATTTCTCCTTGATTTCTTGTTGTATCATGCTGTAATTTCCGTAATGAATGCATAACTATTTGTTTCTAGTTTTGACTATAAAAGTAATGTTCATACATGATTGTAATTTGGAATGATCTTTTCCACTGCTCATGGAAATCCTCATGTTTGATTTCCTTCACTTCTTACGTGGAATGTTTTTAAATTTTTAGGACTAAACTGAATGCTCGAGATGCCAATAGTTATTCTGGTCTTAGAAGTTTGGTACATATTTTATCACTTCATTATTGTTATGTAATTTTATAGGATTAAGACTATGTTGTTATGTATTATATTCTATTAATGTTGTACTTCTTTATGTATTTTATTCATGGATATGGATATGTTATACTTTATGTTTTAGAAGTTTGATTTATGAATATGTTTGTGACCATGGATTTATGGATATATCAATTGATGTTTATGAAGGAAATCAGACATGAGGACTTCCATGAGCAGCAGAAGAATCGTTCCAAATTCCATTCGAAATTGAACATAAACAATTACAGTACAAGAAACGGAAACTAACAGGTCATGCAACAACTAGAAATTACAGCATGCTAACAAGATGATTAAGGGATAGAGTATGCATACCTTTGAAGAAACATTCTTTAAACTCCCTCGATCACTCCAATGCATCCAAGAACAACACCTCAGCCCTCGAAAAAAATGACCGGTACACAACACGATAAACAATGAACATGAACCTAACAAACGGTCTCCAAAACCTCGAACTCAATCGAGTTGAGTGAGGACACCACCACAATGGTTACCTTAGAATCCTCGGTGTGAGAATCCAAGAGTTGTGGGCTCTATATGAACTTAGTTAGAGGAAGAGACTAGAGGAACAACAATCGTGTAAGCAATTGAGTAAGTGGGAGATGACACAGCCTATCGTATAGACAATGTGCTTAACCGTGTAGAAGATGGCAGCCTATCGTATAGACAATGCCTCACGATCATTTAGCTACGACCAGCTGAGTGAACTATCGTATAGTTAAAGTGCACAATCGTTTAGTGAAACATTTTCACTTGATAGCTTGACCGTGAGTTTCTTTCCGAAAGTAGCAACCCTTCAAAAATTAGGAAAACATTTTTCCTTTTATCTCACGGTTACCATAAAACTACCAATAACCTCCCACTCAATTGGTTATTAGAGAAAAAGAGATAATTACCAAATAATTAATATTATTATAAATATATATGATAACCAACTTACCATATTATATTTATAACCTATAGTTTTAATATTTCATCTCATGAAACATACAAACTATAGTTCTTTTTCTATTTTATGGTACTTAATGTAAATCATATTTACATTAGTCCTCCACTTGATGTACCTCATATACCACACCAATTATATCATATATAATTGAATTTCCTCTTGTCAATTAGTACATTTCAAATCAACCCCAAGAACTAATTCTCAACTTAAATCCATTGAGCTACCAAGGGGACCTTATGGACCTGTAGCTTGAAGCTCCAATGGTACATGAATAACAAACTAAAATCTTTAGTCACAGGATCCACCATCCGTTAACTGCGTAGAAAAAAATCCATATTCTATAATTTCTATTGTAACAAGTTTAGTTATTAAGTGGGATTAAACAACATCTTATTTGTTTCCAACTTTTAAATATTTCAATATGTGGGCCAAATGTATATTCTTTTTAACAAATGTATATTTCAACACTTCAATTTTTTAACTTTTCATTTTATGATATGTTTTTCTTTTTAACAACTTTCTTATTTTTTATTCTTGGGCATTCTACTAAAAACCGACAGCTGCACTTTCCTTACTATAGATATATTTTATATCCATATCAACCAATCAACTGTGCGATAACCCTTCACAGATCGCTCGCAAGTACAGTTGGGCCAATTTACCGCTATGCTCCTGTAGTCACATCTAACTCCTTAAGTATCACTGATCTCTCTAATGAATATAAATCATAGTCCTACTACGACCGAGTCTTCTCTTCCAAAGAGAGGTTGTGGCCACTATGTTCAAGACCCAGAATTGGCCCTTAAGGGAGCAATCTATCTACTTACCCTTGCTTCAGGGAGGAGTGAATTTCATCTTGTGTAACTGAGTTCCCAGTTCCCCAATCAGACAAATCCCCAAAAAGGTAGGCATATTGAGTTGGCAATCTGGCCACTCTCACCCATCCTAATCAAAAAACCACTCTCAAAGGCAGGAGTTCCCAAAACACTCGGGATTAAGGTCATGTCACCTATGGTCATTTAGGTGAGATGTAAGTCTCAAGTATCAATGACATTATATAAAGAGACGAATTATCTTGTGGTCCAGTCTTATACAAGCTCTTTGTATAGGACACCCCTCTCGCATGTTTCCACATGAATGGTTAAGATCAGACTATCTGTAGTAGTTTACAACACTTGTAAACCTCTACAAAGCGGGTTGTATCTATAGTGCCACCAGGATAAGGTATCCCTCCTACATCCTTATACTACATACCTTTTTAAGTTATCACTTAAGGCATGATCCACTTGTATATCTCATATACATGCTTGAGTTTACATACAATAAACATTGAGCTTTGTTTATTGGATATGAGTAAATGCAAAATAAAATAACTCTTATTTTATTCATAACAATGTGTATAGTGTTTAGAAAATACGAGACTCCGAGAGAATTAGGACACCAATCCCAACAATCTCCCACTTGTTCTAATGCCTCGAGAGACTAATGTACAATATGAAAAATACAAGTACAATATACAATAAACTAGGGCATAAAAGACACGAAAAAGAGTTTCTAAATACATAAATCAATATTAGTCCTAACAAAATAAGTTATGATGATAAAATATTTGAATCTCAGAAAAATATTTTCAAGATATTAAAAAAAAGAAATGTACGATTAATTCGTAAGTCGCATCATTTTCTAAAATTTTTCGTTGAAAACATATACATAGATATCTTTCAACGTATGATTAATATGTCGAGGGTTAATGGGCAACTTTTTATTGATTCAATAAAAAAAAATTGACTAAATCCATTTCCAATAATGAAGCAAATCAAGAAAGAATTGATAAAACAAATCAAAATACAAGTACAATATACAATAAACTAGGGCATACTCTATACCCTAGTATCATCTCCCACTTGCCCTAGACAAGATGTCGCATGTCCCATATACCCAGACTCTCCAAATGACCCTTAAAAACTTTAGCCGTGAAGGCTTTTGTAAACGGATCAGCAACGTTGTGCTTCGATGCAATCTTTGTGACTATCACTTCACCACGATGCACAACCTCCCTGATCAAATGATACTTCCGTTCTATATGCTTGCTTCTACAATGATTTTGAGGTTCCTTCGAATTTGGCACATCCCCGCTGTTATCACAATAGAAAGTGATCAGCAAAGACATATTTGGAACAACTTCCAAATCTGTAAGGAATTTCCTTATCTAAACAGCCTTCTCAGCTGCTTCACAAGCGGCTACGTATTCGACTTCCATAGTGGAGTCTACGATGCATCCTTGCTTGATGCTTCGCCACATTACAACCCCTCCATCTAGAGTGAACACTGACCCTGATGTCAATTTTCGAGAATCTCTATCAGTCTAAAAGTCAGAGTATGTGTATCCTATAAGGATCAAATCCTTATCTCCATACACGAGCATGTAGTCCCTCGTTCTCTGAAGATACTTGAGGATCGTTTTGACCATCGTTCAGTGATCTAATCCTAGATTGGACTGATAACAACTAACAATCCCTACTATATAGCAAATGTCAGGTCTGGTACATAACATTGCATACATTAAGCTTCTAACAGCTGAAGCATAGGGAATCCGTCTCATCTTCTCAACCTCTTGAGGTGTCTTAGGACACTGATCCTTAGATAATACGATTCCATGCCTGAAGGGTAATAAACCCCTCTTGGAATCCTGCATCCTATACTTGATCAACATTTGATCAATGTATGATGCCTGAGATAAGGCTAACCTCATGTTCTTACGATCCTGAATAATCTGGATCCCTAGAACATACTACGCCTCATCCAAATCTTTCATTTGGAATTGGGTGGCTAGCCAATTTTTAATGTCAGTCAGAAAGTCCACACCATTTCCAATGAGTAGGATATTGTCCACATACAGTACCAAGAAAGCTACTGAGTTGTTGATGATCTTCTAGTAAACACAAGGCTCATTAACGTTTTGATCAAACCAAACAATTTGACCGTACTGTCAAATTTAATGTTCCACGATCTAGATGCTTGTTTTAGCCCATAAATGGACATATTAAGCGAGCAAACTCTTTGCTCTTAATCTGGAACAATTAACCCTTCTGGTTGAGCCATATAGATGGTCTCCTCAAGATTACCATTAAGAAAAGTAGTCTTGACATTCATTTGCCATATCTCATAATCATAAAATGTGGCTATGGACAGAAGTATCCTGATAGACTTCAACATGACAATAAGTGAGAAAGTTTTCTCATAGTCCACTCCCTCGACCTGGGTATAACCCTTTGCCACGAGTCTAGCCTTAAAGGTTTGCACCTTTCCATCTACACCTCATTTTCACTAGTAGATCCACTTATACCCTATAGGTTTTATCCCATCAGGCTAATCCATAAGCTCCTAGACTTTATTGAAGTACATAGACCACATTTCCTGGTTCATGGCCTTAATCTACTCATCTTTGTCAACATCCTCCATTACTTACTTAAAAGACAGTGGATCCTCGATTCCATCATTAGAAATGATGTTCTGGGCTTCAATCAAGCCCATGTAGCGTTCCGGTGGGTTCATAAGCCTCCCACTACGTTGAGGCAATCTCAACTCTTGAGATGGTTGACTACATATACCGATGTCAATAACTCTTGTTAATCTATCGATCTGTTCAACAACTCTTGTTGAACCCCCAGTAGTCTCACTAGAAATATCACATAAAATAAGCTTACTTCGTGGATTATGATCCCTGATGTGGTCTTCTTCCAAGAAGATAGCATTTATAGAAATAAACACTTTATTCTCACTCGGATCATAGAAGTATCCACCCCTCATTTCCCTAGGCTAGCCTACAAAGAGGCAAACTTTCGAACGCAGTTCCAACTTCTTTGGGTAAGTCACAAGCATGTGGACCAGACACCCCCAAATCCAGTGGCATAAACTAGTTTTACGGCCTCTCCACAGCTCAAAAGGTGTTTTAGAAACACTTTTTCGAGGGAACGTTGTTCAAAATGTAACATGCAGTCTCCACTGTAGAACCCCAAAACGAGTCTGAAAGATGACCATAACTCATCATAGACCGAACTATGTTCAACAAGGTTCTGTTTCTCCTTTCTGATACACCATTCTACTGAGGTGTACCTGGGGTCGAGAGTTGAGGTGTAATTCCATGTTCTATCATATAGTTTTGGAATTTGAGGTCCATATACTCTCCACCACGATCAGATCGTAGTATTTTTATCTTCTTACCTAACAAATTTTCAACTTCAGCCTTATACTCCTTGAAATTGTCAAGAGCATTAGGTAGAGATACCCGTATCTTGAATAATCATTTATGAAAGAGATGAAATATTCATACCCACCTCGAGCCCTAACATTCATCAGACCATAGAGGTCTAAATGTATAAGCTTCAAGGTTTCCTTGGCTCTGTAACCTTTTCCAATAAAAGGTTGTTTGGTCATCTTGCCTTCAAGGCATGATTCACACACCAGCAAGGAGTTTTCTTCTAAACTCTTTAGAAGTCCACATTTCACCAATGCTCAATCCTATTGAGATTGATGTGACCTAACCTTAGATGCCAAAGATAGGCGTTTTCTTCAGAAGAAACCTTTGATTTTTTAGTTGTTGTCGTTGTACTGAACATTTCAGTATTAAACATTTAAGGGTGTGGTTGGGTACCCTGTTCGGGTTACTCGGGTAGCCAACCTAACCAACCCGAATTTTAGGGTTGGTCCAAAAAGTACCCTCAACCCAAACCAACCCAACCCATGTACACCTCTACCTGTCAAGGTATAAAGAAATTCTCGTATTTCTCTTATCCCTTTTTAGATGAGTTGATATAGCCTGGTAAGGCTATAAGGCTCCTCATCTTTTTGAAGGAACTAGATAGGTCAAATTTGTTTTTTTTTTTTTTTTAATATGAGAAAAAAGGTAAAAAGAAAGAATGAAAAGACTCAAACGACTCTAAAGAGTCTAAAAAAGAAAGAATTGCCGGATGAAAATTTAAAAAATATATGAAATACAGGGAGTTAAAATATGGAAGGTCTTTTGACCTTTAACTCTATCACCTGGTTTTCATCGAGTTTAGGCTCGAGATCCTTCTTAGCCTCACAACCTGACAAGCATGGTGTGATATCCTTGTAATCACTAGAGGAGTAGTACTCCTAACAAAGCTTTGCCTAAATGGTATAAACAATGAGCTGCCTTGGTCGGTTCTCCAGACTCTGCACGGCATCAGTCAACTAGACAACATGGTCAACCATGTTTTGTAGTTAGATCTAAGTCTCCTAATGAAACTGAAGAGAATTGTTAGTAAGGTTAGATACTAAAAACTCCAATGTCATACTCACGCATGAATCTCGAGGAAGTGGTTTTTTCTCCACTACATCGACATGGGCTACCTCAAGGCCACTCAAACTTTGCAAGGCAGTTTTAGCATCTGCCTCGAGGCAAAGACTCTTTTGCTGAAAGTGCTCGAACTCCTACTACTTACAGAGGTTGTCTCGTTGAAACTCAAAGGTGTTGTCAACAAGCTCCATAAATAAAGCCTATAAAGACTTACCTGACCCTGAAGACTAAGCATGAGGCAACTGTCGAAATGTAGTGCTATAGTCAATAGACTCCCTCCAACTAGGACGATGAAACTTGTACTCCAAATAACTATAATACCCATCCTCGGCGAATCCTCGTGGTGCTACGCTCCACGGCACCTCAAACATGCTTGCGTAGGATGACCCTTGAGAAGGTAATTCTTACACACCTCTACTTGCTGCGAACTCAGTCTCATCACATGGCCAACCAAAAAGGCTAACTCGATAATTTGGCAGCCAAGCCCACTTACCTCGTCATCAGAACCTGTACCTTCAAACTTCCAAGACCGATTCAAAAATCCTGTCACGCTTAACTGACACAAAAAGGAAAAAATCAAAGCAAAAGAAAATTTAACTAAAGACTAACTAAGAAGAACTAATTGGTTTCCTCAGCAATGACACTAATTTGATCGACCAAAAAGGGTGTTGAGTCCTTTCGATCAAATCAAATAAAATTTATAATTCACGATAACTACTTATACTACTAGGTAGCACAAGTGGCAAGTCTGGATTGAACTATTGGGAATCACAGAGTGATAGCATGTAGAAATACAAGTTATTGTAGCTTTTTATTTAGAATAATTAGGAAAATTTAGTGGAAATGCATTAACTTAAAATGAAAATCATGTGAATAAGTTAACTTTGCATTCAAGCATTTACAAAACCTAATATCCTAAAAATTATAAAATCTAACATCTTTGAACGTGGAATTTTAATGAAAAGAAGTTGAATTTAATAAAGAAACAAAAGTTGCAGCCATTGGATGCATGAAAAGATCAGATAAACTTCATCTTGCACGCAAAGAAGACTATGTGTTACACTGAAACATGAAGAGACAGAAATGACAAACCGTACATAATCAAGATTCAAGTTAGTAGCTGATTTGAGATAATTGCAGTAGAACCAATGAATCAGTGACACGAGGACATCGGCGCAGCAGGGCATGAAATTAAATACAAAGGTGTTAGATAATCATTAGTAAGAAGCTAAGAACCATCCACTTAAGACCTATAAATATCCAATAGATCTTCACTTCAAGTGTGGAACGTTTTGTCAAGAGATTGACCGAAACTTTGTCCAATTCTTTCCTCCTTTGTCTTCAGCCTCATGAGCTTATCTTTAAGGAACTTTAAGTGAGAACTCAGTCTTTTCTTTGATAAGGAAGAGAGCACCACCAACCTCCATCATCACACAGTGAAGCAACTACCATCAGAGCAAGATTTTTTATTTTATTTTATTTTTTAAAGGAAAAAGGTAAGTAATACAAAGATTTCTATGAGTTTGAACACATTAGCTCAAACCAAATGTCTTTGGAGACATCTTTAAAAGTATTGAATGCAGAGGAGAAGGAGTTGAAGAATGAGAGATGGACCAACCAAGAAGGGAAGTGGTTGAGGAGAAGGATGTTGAAAGAGAAGAGGAAGGAAGAAGCAAAGTAAATTCACCGCAAGGGTTTGTCCCTTCTGTGAGTAGCTTTGAAGAGTTCGCATCCAACAAGCCTAACTCCATCAGTTCTAATGAAGGGTTAATTAGAAGGCGTTTGAGAAGAAGAAAGATGAGAAGAAGAAGATGGGGAATGAAGAGCAATTGGTTGCAAGGCCTCTAAAAAAAGGAATTTTCGAAGAGAAGAATAGAGAAGCGTTGGTCGCATCTAGAGCCATCGTTATTGTAGAGTTGAATGAAGGAGAAGAAGAGGATGTGCCTTTGCAAATGAAAACAAAGCAAAATGCCAGCATCGAACCATCTAGTGAACGTGTAGAAAAAAGGCACAACGAAGAGACTAGTCCTGAGGTCGTCATCATTATATCCTCTGTGGAGTTGTTACAAAATCAATTGGCAGCGAAAAAAAAAGGTATCGCAAGAGTTTCGCCAGTTGAGAGAGGAAACAAAATTCTTCATTGCCACAACAAAGTTAGACAAAGAAATATGCAATGAAGAGGGAAAGTAAAGAGCGTTTGAGCTTGAGATTGAACTCAATGTAGAAGTAGAGAAGGAAAGAGCATTAAATGTTACAATAGCTGAAATAGAGAGAGAGTTGCCAACTACACTGATTAGTGAGGATGAGAGAGCAATGAAAAGAGAGCGCTTTAGTGCAACATTAAGAGAATTAGAGAAGAAAAAAGGAAAGAGAAAATAGAATAGGGGAAAAAAAGAAAAGAAAAGAGGAGAAGAAAAAGAAGGAGAAGAAGAAACAAAAAATTGGAGAAGGAAACAGGGTACCTGAAAGCCCTGAAAATAGGAGAAAAGACAAAAGAAAAGAGAAGATTGTCGAATAGGCATCACCAAAACATGCAGGCAAAGGTTGGCAAAAGCAATTTGAAGACCTATTACTTGAAATAGGGCTCTTCCTTAAAAGTTCCTTGCTATCTGCATACATCACTAACACCATTGATATATTGGGTTAGAGAAATTTTTGTGAAGGCCCTCACCTGATTTAACCTTCCTTCATGCACACATTTTATCAAGGAAAAATACACCCTGACATAAACAGAATTCATATCAAGAAGTCTCAAGTGTCATTCGTTATAACACTGGAAATGTGCTATCCCACTCCGCTTAATTCAAGGTCGTTACTATATTTAATTTTTTATTTAGTGTTTTTATAGGTTTTGGCACCTATGAGGTAGAATCGACCATTGTGGGCTGTTCGGGGTTAAATTGGAGCAATTAGGAGTTGATTTGAGCATCCAGGCTTTAAAAGAGGTGAAATGATGAAAATACCCTTAGAAAGAGCATTGCAAAGCTCAATTGAGCTTAGCATTATGTTGGAAGGTAGTAGCTGTCATTTCACGCAATAAAGCTATGCAACCTTCAGTGTAATTACGCTCTAGATGTTGACGAGGTGCTAGGCACATGCCCACGAGAGAGCGTAACGCCTCAGCGTCCTATACCGAAGGCTTACACTATGATTTCTAAAGGTTATCATAATTACGCTTGGCTCAACGTTGTTATGCTATTGCCACTGCTAAATAACGATTTCTTCATTTTGGGGTAGAAAACGACTCTCATTCAGCCCCCAGCCAAATTTCTTCCACCTTTCTCTCTTCCACTTGTATTTTCTTCCTTTCCTTTCCTTTCATGTAATTAAGAAAGATGATGTCGAGATTTGTCTTCTTCATCTCATGGGATGATAAGTTCTAGGTTTTCTCTAGTTTAGAGGATTTTAGGATGAACTCTATGTAATTTTGGGAGTTATGTTTGAATGTGATTTTTACATCTTGACTATGGGTTTTTTTTTCCCTAAATTTATTGCTTATGAATGGCATGATTTTGTTATTGATTGACAACCAATACTTTATTATGCAATTTGAACGCTTGAGATTGACTTGTAATATGTGAGATGTAATTATAAGTTAATTTTTTAGAAGAAAAAGGTTAGATAGGCTTGTAATTGGTTGTCTACAACTAAGAGTATTGTTCCTATTGACCTAAGGGAAACCATATTGAATGTTTAATTAGATGGTGGAAATAAAATATTCATCCTAACATAAGCCCTAAAATGTAATATGGTTGGGTAAATATGTTTAATATGGATTCATTTAAGCATGTTTAGCTAATTAAGTAATTAGGACCGCTAGTTGGATTTCCAACCAATTTGGCTAGGCATAGTTAAGAAGCTAAAATTGCATTTGAATAATTCGATGAACAAGGTTACATTGAGTCATCCTGATCTTTATTCTCTAACCTAGAACGTCTCTATTAGTTGCATTTCTATCCTTTATTTTCTACACTTTACTTTATATGCATTTCCAGTTATCCAATCCACACCAAATCCCCCATTTTCCACTTTAACTAAAAATAAGCTTTGAGGAACTAAGCTTTCGTGCTTCCCTATGGTTCGACCCCACTAAACTTTCCACTTGTATTACTAGTTAGTATAAGTAGTTAGTTTGGTTAGATTGTAAATACCATTTGATTATTGGAGAGAGTTTTGTGACATGCACTCTTTTGATCCTTTAATTTGATGCCTAGAAAATCAATGGTCTATTTAAGCTACCAAATGATCCAAAAGTTGCAGGCAACTAAATCATTGAGCCACCAACTTACGAGTACATGTCTGATGCATTGAGATCCTTGGCGAAGCCTGGGTCAAGATAGATGATCTCCCCAAAAGGCATTCGAACACTGCCCTCAAATTGCCTAACTCCAAAGGCCAATTTGCGGGTATACTTTGTCAAATGAAAGTTGATCCCCACTATTCATGATACATCAGTTTCAAGGAACCAGGTAATGGCAGTTTGTTGTATAATGAAAGGCATCCCCATGGATGTCGGACGTATCTTGACTGCCCAAGTCCAGAAAGTGTTTGGCAAGCCAAAGGGTTAATTGTTCTTCCCTTGGCTAATTACAGGGCCATGTGTCAATGTTTCCTTGAATATTGAGAATGAAGAACTTGTAGACGTCAATGATATCATTGACTCCAAAACCCTCAGACGAGTATTGAAGGATTTATCGCATAGATCAGTGCAAGTTAAGACCAAAAAACGACCTTTATAGTCTCAAAGTGCCAACTCACTGTAGCTTTTAAAATCTAAGAGGAGTTTATTGGTGAAAAAGTATTTTGAAATTAATTTATCGAGCTCTGACAAGCAGATTCCCGATGATGAATTTGAGCACAATCGTCCCTTCTAACTAGTTAAAGAAGAAAGAGAATTTACACCTTCTTCTCCTCAATCAAAATAGTGAAATAAGACCCCTCCTCTTAAAGATCAAAGAGAAAAGTCTCTCTTTCCACAACATAAAAATTTAAGGGAGAAACCTCCTTCTCTGCATGAAGACCATGAAAGAATCCCTTCTCCCACACATGAATAGGAGAAGACTCCACCTCCTTCTCTAGAACAAGAGCATGGAAAGACTCATTCCCTTCATGCTGAACTTGCAAAAAAAAAAAAAAAGACTCTGGTTCTTGAGAAGTCAACGTCAACGAACTCTCCCACCTGTAATTCTTGTTAATGACCCAATAAGCCAAGGCACCAACACTTCACGTAATTTTCCTGAGCCAAACATTAGTGAGATAAGCAGACGTTCGACACACATTAATGAAGAGCATTAGCGCAACCTTCTACATGATCCCAGCATTAGCTATGTTGATATGGATATGGGAAAATTCTACAGATACCTACATGATGGAGTCTTGCACCTATCTTGAAGTCAATGGATAGGTTGTCCAATCAGCAAGAGATGTTCATGCACTAGCAAAATGAGTTGATGGAATTCGCTCGTTGCTAAGCTCAATACCAAGACAAACAATTATGTGCACTAATGAATTCATGATGTCTTTGTTCAGCACACTCCAGATCCCATCATTCCTCCTTCTGTAAGAGTATATCAGTATGCAACGGAAGCAACAAGGTTCAATAAGCATTCTAATTCATTAATTTTGGCTATAAATAAACCATGCTCATACAATAATAAGAGGGATTCAAGCAATACCTTCGTAGAACTTCTTTAAATGAACTCAATTGCAAATCTTCTCCAAATCTCATTGTGAACCACCTCAAGATCTTCCCCACTATTCTCTTGAAGCTGAACCGGATCAAGTTCGAAGAAAACCAATCAAACCGGTCAATCCTCTATGGTCCTTACTCAGTCAACGAGTCAAACTCGTCAAAATCGATTCAATAATCTTGCTCAAACTTGATTTCTCGCTCCTAGCTCAAAATCTCGCTTGAACTATAATTCAAAATCTCACCCAACTTGATCTCTTGCTTGAAATTCCATTAGGACCTTGCTCAAACTAGAAATCTCGCTCAAACTTGATTCAATATCTCGCTTGAACTTGAAATCTCACTCGAAATGAAATCTCGCTTGAAACTTGATCAAGCAAACTCTTTGCTCTTAATCTAGAACTACGAACCCCTCTGGTTGAGCCATGTAGATGGTATGCTTAAGATTACCATTAAGAAAGGCAGTTTTGACGTCCATTTGTCGTATCTCATAATCATAAAATATGACTATGGGTAGGAGTATCCTGATAGACTTCAACATGACAACAGGTGAGAAAGTTTCCTCATAGTCCACTCCCTCGACCTGGGTATAACCCTTTCCCACGAGTCTAGCCTTAAAGGTTTGCACCTTTTCATCTACACCTCGTTTTCACTTGTAGATCCACTTACACCCTATAGGTTTTACCCCATCAGGCTGATCCATAAGTTCCCAGACATCATTGAAGTACATAGTTTCCACGTCCTAGTTCATGGCTTTAATCCACTCATCTTTGTCAATAGCCTCCATTGCTTGCTTAAAAGACATGGGTTCATAACCCTCCCACTACGTCGAGACAGTCTCAACTCCTGAGATGGTTGACTAGATGAACCAACCTCAACAACTCTTGTTGATCTGTTAGTCTATTCAACAACTCTTGTTGAACCCTCAGTAGTCTCACTAGAAGTCTCACATAAAAAAAGCTTACTTTGTGGCTTATGATCCCCGATGTGGTCTTCTTCCAAGAAGATAGCATTTGTAGAAACAAACACTTTGTTCTGGTGACGTAAATTTAGGATACAATTATGTGATGCATGTCTTAAATTATGCGTTGGTTCTCATGCGTCGGTGGTCATACGTTGGAATGGAATGTATGCGTTGATCTCATATGCAATGACCATGCGTTCCTGTCACAAATTTTCTTGTGCTCTCGCCAAGTATAACGAGAACGCAAGTTTCTCAAGTGATCCGAGGTCGAACTCAGGGACTTGTAGTTAAATATTATGCGGTAATGTGTATGCGGCGAATAAATAAAAGAATGATGAGGGTTATGGGCCAAGCACTACTCCTACTTCTAACTAACAAATTAAGCGGTGGAAGTATGAATGAGAGGTAGAGACACGAAAATTATCAACGCGTAGTAAAATGCATGGAAAAATAGATAAACTGGTGAGGATGTCTTCACTGCAACACTAAGCTTAACTGCAAGGGCAACCCCAGCCAACGCAAGCTATGTGATCATGCTATACACACTTGTCGTAGATGCATGCGATGTATATGCGATAGTGTCGAGAAGCCTATTTCTAAGCCTCTATATGCCCGCTCACTTGCTCTCACACATAAGCGAGATGACCGCATACCACCATATCCTACTTAAAGGGTGCATAAGCTGTGTAGTAGCAAACGAAGCTTATTCTTAAGTTCCCCATTATTGCTTATTGATAACGGACAGAAATGCATGTTATCATAGTGCTAAATTCTTAAACAATATTGGCTTGCGTTGATAAAACATGATAAATTGCATCCAAAAAGCATCAGATTCATAATATTGCAGTCGCATAGGAACAGTTGATTTTTGTATTTTTATGCAGAATATGCGTTGACGCAAGGCGAAAATCGTGATCATAGGAAATCATTGGTCGAGCACAGCATTATCGCAAGCCTTTGCGGTGATCGTGTTCATAAATATTTGTTCAAAAAGAACTGCCGCAACTTGGTCGGCGCAACATGATGGGCGCATCTGGGTGAAAGGCATGATTAATCACGATGGGACAGAAAGTTGATGATAGTCGAATCCGAATTAAGTTGATAGCCACTAACGATAACAAGTACATTCAGCTTTTCTATGACAAATATTTGGCACATCGGTCAGGGAATTAAAGTCGTCCCATCTGTGCAATCATGAGAGAGAAGCCGCCTTTCATCTCAGAAGCTCTATAAATACTGAAGGCAACCTTCAGAAAAGAGGTTCGAAAATTCATAAGTTCATATCGCACTCTTGTCCATAGTTTTCTTTTTTATTTTAAGGCAGAGCAAGAGAAGAGCAGAGACGCAGGAGATTGCTCAAGGCAACTCGAGAGAGAACCTTAAGGCGTAGAAGCAGAGAGCGGGCCGACTCTCGTGAGAGCGAGATTATCTTTTGAACACGAGTAGAAAAACAGTGTAAAAACCTAGGTAGCAAGAGATTGCTACTAGGCTCTTTACTCTATACTTGCATTGTTATTTTGTACTTCATCTTTATATCTATACAATGGAAGTTCTTATTCTACTTCTGTTCACTCTCTTAGTACGCATATGTAGCTAAACTAGTCGAATGGGTTGAGAAGAACTAAGCAAACATGACCTAGGAAGTTCATTGCTCGCGATTATCTTGTGTTATGCTGTGCCAAATACCCCTTTAGAGCTACTCGAGAGAGAGTCTGAAGAAAGAACCTAAGACTCGAGAGAGCTATGTTAGAATCTAGACTCAAGAGAGCAATATTAGAACTGTATAAACAAGAGATAGGGGCTTGAAGATAAGCTCTGTGTGTCAACCTGCATTGCATGCATCCTAGAGATGGGAATGATATTATGTGGTTGCCTTATTTGTGTGTGTGTCATTTTGTCATCGCATAAATAAGAATAGAGGCTTATGTGCAGGTTCTATAGATTTATCGCATATATCGCATGCGTTCTAAGCTTTAGAAGCCGTGGTTTTCGCACTAAGAGATGGTTTACTATTGTATGCATGTTGCATGAACGCATCCTAGGAAGTGTTAGCCAAAACTTTTCTCAACCCGTTCACCGCATATTCATCGTATCTCCCGTTTTATCAACTCTTTTCAAACTCTGCCATATTTGTTTAGTTTTCATTAACGCAAATGACAACCTTAACAACTATTTATTTATTTGGTTACCACAAAGTTTTCCTAAAAATTACCACCGCAACCTGTTTTCACAAGTCCCTGAGTTCGACCCTGGACTTACCAGGAAACTCAGTGGAGTTTACACTTGAATTCTGCTGAGGAAAATTGAGTACTTAACACAATTTCACCATCGCATTTCATCCACTATGCGATGGACGTATGCGGTTATTGGCCGCAACATCCATGCGTCGAACGAATGCGTTCGCCTCTGCGATGGAGAGATCCCCGCATGTGGTCGTCTTTGCGATAGATTGGCTTTCGCACATGCGATCGCTTTCTGCAGTTGCTATAAAAATCAACAATTGAACGCATAATAACGCATAATAGTGGGTTAGCCGAGATTCTCAATGTCGATCGATGCAAACTCATTTTCTCATGAATTCTAAGTATAATCGCCACATTTTTTACTTAACAGCCTTCATAATTCTAAATAAAAGGCCTATAATGACGTGCATTTCTGCCTGTCATCATGTTCTCACTCATATCATAGAAGTATCCACCCTTCGTTTCCTTGGGTTAGCCTTATGATAACAGGCAGAAATGCACGTCATCTTAGGCCTTTTATTTAGAATTATGAGGGTTTTTAAGTAGAATATGTGGCAATATGTTAGAAATTCATAAGAAAATGAGTTTGCATCGATCGACATTAAGAATCTCAGCTAACCCATTATTATGCATTATTACACGTTTAATTGTCTATCTTTGTAGCTAACTATTAAAGCATAGGTTGTACGTAATACCTGGGAGGAGGTTGAGTATAAAGTTTAAGTTGATACCAACTTGGTATCAGAACATAAGTTTTGGGATAATTGCGGAATTAGTTTATACCAGTTTAGTATCCAGTATAAGTTTAAGGAAAGGTTAAAGAGTTAGCTGATACCAGAGTGGTATTAGAACATAGGTATACGTAAACTTGGGGAAGGTTTGAGCTAAGTTTAGTACTAGAGTATAAGTTTCTAGGAAAGTTAAAGGTGAGTTGATACTAGTTTGGTATCAAAGTATATGGTCTAAAAAAAACATTAGGGTTGAGTTTAGTAAAACCAGAGGGAAGTGTGAAAAGAGAAACCTAAAAATTAGTCGAAGTGGGACTAAGAGGAATGGTAGATGTGGCATGACCTAGCAGGCAACCGGAGCTGAAACTCACAACGCTACCTGAAGACCTACCGAGGAAGGTAAGTATGAAATTAAGTTATTCTTATTTAGTATTGAGATAGAAATGTTTATGTTGTAAATAATTTGGTTCAACATCTAGCTTAGAGATGGCTAGGTGAGGTATTGTTGGCAAACTGAGAAAGTTGATATTAGAGTAGCGCAGTGGAAGCGTGGTAATAGACGAGGGTATAGAAGGTTACAATAGTGGTTGTTATGAAACTTAAACCGGAATTAGTTCGAGTAAATTTCGAGGACAAAATTTCTTAAGGGGGAAGTAATTGTGAAACTCGGATCTCCATTTTCCTACTTAAGTAAGTGATTAAGGGGTTAATTAGGAGAAAGTTAAATCCTATGTTATGTAAATAATCTAATAATTTTACAATTGTCATAATAACTGTAATAATTGTCACCTTCTGTGGATCAACAATTAGTAAAAGTGAATGTAAACTATAATGGTTAGGTATTATAGTTATGATAACCATATTTGATCCTAGAGTACGAGTAGAGAGGACCCTAAAAGGATAAAAAGAAGAGAAAACCTTGAAGACTTAAATCCTGAATAGTGAAGAAAGGATTGGAGAACTGAGGAAAATATAGAAAATTATTTGGGAAAATTCGTGTGGAAGTTGCATAGAAATAAACCATATTCACAGTAGCTAACGAGATTAGAAAGAATGAGAGTGGAGAGAGCGACACCAGCGAGAGTGGAGGCCGCGAGAGAATGGGAGAGAGCGAGATTGGCTAAGCGAAAGACTGGGAGAGAACGAAGTTGGAGAGAAATGGTGGAGAGAAAGAAGGAGAGAGCGACGTTGGCAAAATTGGAAAGAGTGAGATCCTTAGCGAGAAACTTGGAGAAAGTGACACTGCTGAGATCCAAGCTAGCGAGAAGGCTGGAGAGAGTGATATCCTTAGCGAGAAACATGGAGAGAGTGACACTACCAAGAGCTAAATGAGTGAGAAGGCTGGAAAAAGCGAGAGTTTGAGCGAGAAAGTTGGAGAGAGCGAGATTGTGAGCGAGAGTGGAAAGAATGAGACCAGTGAGAAAGTGGGAGAGAGCGAGAGCAGAGAGAGCGAGAGCAGCCTAAATGCCTGATTCGAACGTCACGCCCACACGATCGAAGGAAACCGCCTGTGCATCGAATGGTCGGGCATTTATGTGTTGAACTTGGCCACGATCTTATAGATTATGCATTGAAAACCCTAGTTTGAATACAAACAAAGCTTTAAGACATAAGGGCAAACGTCAATTAAAATTTACATGTCCGATTAAGAGAAATTCTTAAACCCTAAGAAATTGTGTTGGATGCGTTTGGGAAGAAAACATTGAACCAAGGTGAAGTCAGCTTACGTTGATAAAGTGAGGATTAAACATTTGGCCATGCAGCCAAGTAGGTGGTGTCAACACCATAGGAGGTTTGGACACCTATAAATAGAGTCGTGGATTTCATTTTCAAATCACAAATCATAAAATTCGGGGAGAATAGAGTGCATTAGATAGTGAGGGTGGAGGAGAATGCATCAACTTGAGACGAGGAGATCTCTCAATCTGCTCGAGCGTTTGATGTAATTCCAAAGCCATCTGAAAGATAAGAGAGTCTAGTGTTCATGGTGAGGCTGCTGAAGTAGAAGCTCTAAGGAATTGGGCTGGAGAATGAGGAAAAGATAGAGGGGTCGAGCTATCAGGTAAGTTGGGCCAGTCTTGATGTTTGGATGATTCCGGCTAAACCATGAAGAGTTATAAGCTAAGATTTTATGGTAAGCTTCTTGAGAATTTTAGAATAGTTTTGTAGAAGGAAGTATCTTAAAATAAGGTATAGAACTATGAGTAATCTAAGCTGTGAGTTGGATCTAGATTCTAGGGGTAAAAAGGGAGCCCGAGGTAGAAAAGGGAACTATTAGAAAGGCTCCTAAGCAATTAAGGTGAGTGTTATAGTTTTGATAGTTAACATATGTTGTGAGTGTTATAGCTTTGATAATTAATACATAGTGTGAGTGTTATAGCGTTATAGGTTCGATATATCGTGAGTATTAGGTTGCTTTGATAGTAAATGCATATCATGAGTATTCATTTAGCTTTATACTCTGATATTGGAATACATGCATCTGTAGATACAAAATACATGCTCTGGTAATATGATGTTGCCATGATATTGTTTGTGTGTGACTATGGAAACTGCGATTATGTCGGGATGTGGTTAGCATGCTTAACAAAAGGTGCTTGGCGAGAAAAATTGGTCGGCTTCGGTCGGCGGGAAATAATAGTCGGTGACGACCGGCGGGAAATATGGTCAAGTACCTAAGCATGACTAGCGGGATAAATAAAATGGTCAATGTGCACATTGGCGGGAATTGGGGTCATAGGAAGGTTTCCATAGGTGATTGTATTGATTGATGATATGATATGCATGCCACGTGTAACATTTTGGAATAAAGGTTAATCATTGCATGACTAAATCCATGATCATGCATGGGTACACTGTGATAATATATTATGTGATTGATTTCCCAAAAATGATGATTTTCAAAATGATTTTCATCTTAAAAAGAACCACTCACTGGGCTTAGTAGCTCACACTCTTCAAAATGTTTTCTTAATCCCCCCCCCCCCCAAGGTAGCGGAAGATGAGGAGTTCCAGGGTGCTGCTAAGGTCAAGGTCTGCCACGTGCCCCAATTACACTTTCGGAGGGTTTTTACGGTTGTCGTTGTAAACTTTGTTGTTAATCCTTAAGTTGTATAAACGTTATATCACTGTCATAATAAAAGATGGGCCTACTTAATCCGTTATAGTTTATCTCCTTGACTTAATCATTCCGCTGTGTATAAGTTATAGTATGGTATCAGAGTTATTCCGCAAGAATCATTAGGCAGTAAGTGTCAGCTCAAGGGTTGATAACTGTTGCAGTCGCATCCCTCTCCAGGCTGAGAAGGTAATTTGAGGGTGAGGGTGTGACATTAACGCAGGAAGCAGGCGCATACGCGGAAGCCGGGCTATCGCAAAGACGACTGCAAGCAGGGAATCTCTCCATCGCAAAGGCGAACGCATATGTTCAACGCATGGATGTTGCGGCCATCAATCACATACGTCCATCGCATAGAAGTTGCGATCATCAAGTGATTGCGGTCATCGCAGAGAAGTTACGGCCATTGAGCGAATGCGGTCATCGCAAGGAGATTGTGGCTACATGATGGTAACCATAATAGAGGGATGAATGCAAGGTTGGTGGAATGGAAACATGAACGCATACCTTCAAAGAATCAAAAGATGATGTTGACATTTCACCTATCACGCCATTAGCAGCAGAGATTCACAAAAGGACCATCGTGCCGCGAATGTGAGAATCAGTGCAGGTCCATTAATGTTGTCGATGATCAAGCTCTATAAATAGAGGCCGTTGAGCTGAATTTCATTTTATCCAAGTTTCTACTTTCGGGTGGATTCTTATGATCTAGATGAAAGCTTGAGAGTTCTTCATCTTTTTCATCCATTCAGAGTGACGACCGAAGCCTTCGCCAAAGTTAGAGCTCGAGAGAGTCAGCTCCACCGCCCATCCATTGCACCACTGACAGCCTTGACACACATTTACTGGAAGCAAGACATTGCTTCCAGCTGGCCCTCCGTTTCTCTTCTTTCCTTGTATTGTATTGTATTACATTTTGGCTTAAGGAATTAATACATTTTGTGATCAATGCATTTCTATATCTTCCTTTGATTCCATCTCCATCTTCCTTTATTTAGCATCCTTAACTTTCATTGCATCATTAAGTAAGATTGCTAGAGTATCACATATTTAATCATGAGGATTAGAGATATAAAGCAAAACACCTTGAGGTGTGCGTTGCGTGAGTGTTGTGAGAAAACCTTATTTTCTTAGTGTGAAGTTGTAGCAACGCTTGTCTATAGGCAGACGCAATGCTTGTCTATGATTAGAATTAGCAACAACTAACTGCTCGGAAGGATAAGTGGTTGGTCGCATTAAGTAATGTAAGCAAGTGTTCACTAGGAGTAGGAATAATCATATGTTAACCAGGCTTTTGTGGTTACCTTGTTTTATGTATGCGTCCATCACACCATTAGAGCTACTCGAGAGAGATTCTAAAGAAAGAACATAAGACTTGAGAGAGCTAGGTTAGAATCGAGGCTCGAGAGAGCTAGATTAAGATTGAATAAGCAATAATGGAGACTTAGGAATAAGTTTCGTTTGTTATTACACATCACGTGCATCTGTGTCAGGCGTGTATATAATGATCGCATTAGTTTGCGTTGGTTAGGGTTGCCCTTGCGATCAAGCTCAGTGTTGCAGTGAAGACATCCTCACATTTTATCTATTTTTCTATACATTTTACTACGCGTCAACAGTTTCCATGTCTATACCTCTCATTCATACTTTCATTGCTTTATTGTTTAGTTAGGAGTAGGAGTTGTGCTTAGCTTATAACCCCCATCATTCTTTTATTTATCCGCCGCAAACACATCACCGCATACATTTAGCTACAAGTCCCAGAGTTCGACCTCGGATCACCCAAGAAACTTGCATTCGCGTTATACTTGGCGCGAGCGCAAGAAAACTTGTGACAGGAACGCATGTTCATTGCATTTGAGATCAACGCATACATTTCATTCCAACGCATGAGAGCAAACGCATAACCTAAGACATGCATCGGGCCCTACAAAGAGGCAAACTTTTGAACATGGTTCCAACTTCTTCACGTTAGTCACTAGCACGTGGGTCAGACACCTCCCAAATCGTGAAGTGGCATAAACTAACTTTATGGCCTCTCCACAACTCAAAAGGTGTTTTAGAAACAATTTTCAAGGGAACGTTGTTCAGAATATAACATGTAGTCTCTACTACAAAACCCCAAAATGAGTTTGGAAGATGAGCATAACTCATCATAGACCGAACCATGTCCAACAAGGTTCTGTTTCTCCTTTCTGATACACCATTTTGCTGAGGTGTACCTGTGGCTGAGAGTTGGGACGTAATTCTATGTTCTATCATATAGTTCTAGAATTCGATGTCCATATACTCTCCACCACAATCAAATCATAGTGTTTTTATCTTCTTACCTAACAAGTTTTCAACTTCAGCATTATACTCCTTGAACATGTCAAGGGTTTCAGACTTACGTTGAATTAAGTAGAAATACCCGTACCTTGAATAATCATCTATGAAAGAGATGAAATATTCATACCCACCTCAAGCCTTAACATTTATCGAACCACAGAGGTCAGAATGTAAAAGCTCTAAGGCTTTCTTGGCTCTATAACTTTTTCCAGTAAAAGGTCGTTTGGTTATCTTGCCTTCGAAGCATGATTCATATACTGAAAAGAAGTTTTCTTTTAAACTTTTTAGAATTCCACATTTCATCAACTGCTCAATTCTATTGAGGTTGATGTGACCTAACCTTAGATGCCAAAGATGGGCGTTTTCCTTAGGAGAAAACTTTGGTCTTTTAGCTGTTGTCGCCGTACTGAATATTTTAGTATTAAACAAGGGTTTTATGACTAACAGCCTTAGTACATACAAGTTATTTTCCATTGAACCAAAACCAATCTCCATTCCATTCTTGAAAATAAACACTTTACTCTTAGAAAAAGAGACGGTATAGCCTTGTTCAATGAGACAAGAAACTGAGATTAAGTTTCTCTTAATATGAGGAACTATGAAAATTTTATCCAGTAACAGATAACGTTTCTTGTCCAAAAATAACTTCAGTCTACCTATAGCAATAGCTAAAACAACCTCACCAGTACCGACTTAAAGAGTCATCTCTCCCTGTAGCAACATTTGCTAGGAACTAAATCTTTGATAAGAGGAACTGACGTGATTAGTAGCACCTGAATCAAGGATTCAGGTAGAATCATCATTCTCTACCAAACATGTTTCCAAGACCAATAAATCATATTTATTGTCTTTAGACTTTCTCCCCTTTTGAAGTGTAGTGGGATCAATATCAGAACCTAAATAAGCTCCAAGTTCCATTTCAGAGAACACTTCTCGTTGATGAACTTTAACAGAGTCAGCAACACTTGCTTTCTCTTCCTGGAGGTCATCTTAGGAACTGATGCTACTGGTTTTGTCATCCATCCCTTTGTACTCGAAAAGTGAGAACTGACGTTCAAACAAATCTTGCAACGAGTCCATGACCTCATGTGCAATGACCATGTTCTCAAACCTTTTAGCTAAAACATCAAGTATGCTAGCCAATATGTGAAGTCGGGCCAATGAATTAGCCTTCATCCACATCTCATATGCATTACAAACACTTTGCGGTGCATCAAGGGTTGGGACTTGAGGACACTCCTCAACCATGAAAAACTCGAGATCTTTTACCATGAAATATGTTTTACAAGACTCTTTCCACTGTATGAAATCGGGCAAACTTGAGGCATTTAATGGAAAATCAAACATGTTGCTGAAAAAAGAAACACATTGACCTACGTTAGGTTTTAGCAAATACTCATTGGAAAAACATACAACATCCAATATAGTTTAGCAAAACTAACATGAACCCTGTGTGATATCTAGTTTTGCAATGGCACTTCAAAGGTTTAGGAAAAAAGCCGCCGAAGGGTGGTCAATTTATCCCTCCTCTGAATTGAGATACTCTCAACCAGCCATTAATACCAGAACAGTTCTTGTTCCTATAATGACTAGCCATCATTGACTTACTTAACAATTTCTCATGAGTGTGACCCATCATTTCAAGCCCTAGAGTTCCACCCCAAGCATCCAATCCGAACAGAAAAAATCCGATTGGGGCAAAAACTAAAGCGACCCTATCATTTATGGACTTAACCTTGATATTGACCAACTGCACAAAACCCATCTGAAAAGGGGACGCTCCTAGGGCGCCACGAGGGAGTGCAAGAATGATCTCACGGTGCGAACCAATGAAGGAGACTGCAGAATGTGTTAACATGCACCCTTCACCCACTTACTATAAACACTCGCTCCATCCACCTTAATATTGACTCATGCAAACACCATTCGAAAGGGGATGCTCCCAGGGCACCACGAAACCAAGCATGAATCTCACGGCATGAACTTTCAAACGTGAGTGGAATCATTGACATATCATATATATCTCTTCCTCCCACTAAGTATTTTATAACCTAGGATTTAGTTTACTTAGAAAAAACACGGTTAAGGATTTTAACTAAGTGACTTTTTAGGTTTGCCCAAGAGTAACTTTTACCTCGAAAAGTTGAACAACTTTTGATCATCATCCATTAAACTCTTAGCAGAGTCTTTGATCAACTGTCTGTTGGGTTTTATATCCTAAAACTCATGGTTTGTAAACAATAGAACTTATTCTGAAAATTCAATAAGTTGTTATTGAATAGATGTTCTGCTTATTATAAATCCACTAAACCTATAAGTCCCTTGACTATTACATGAGTACTTGAACTTTATGTGGAGACATAAAAGTGGATCAGGTTCGAGTAAATAGTCAAAATGATCTATAGTATATGAATAAGGTTAGGTGTCTTATTCTGGTAATACTATTGAATGCGACCTACTCTGTAGTTGTTACAAAGAGTTGTAAAGTGCTACAAACAAAGTGATCCTAATTCGTACATGTTATGACATGAGGAGTGGGGGCTCCTTGTGCAAAAGGGTTTGTACAAGATCGGACAACAAAATCAGTCACTCTTATTTTATAACGCTATTTACTGTTTAAGACTAGCTATTTCAAAGCGATGACCTAGGTAACTTGACCTTAATCCTAAGCTAATTATGAACTCCTGTTTATTCAGGATTATCCTTAGATATGCATAGGTAAAGGTTGGCTCAACAACGCCGACTCAATAAAATTCCATTTCAGGGGTAAGACCGGATAGATAGCTGGGGACATAGGGTGCAAGAAAGAATTCACTCCTATCCGATGTTAGGGAGAGTAGAGAGGTTGTTCCCTTAAGTGCTGATTCTGGGTCTTGAACAAGGGACCCCACCCTCTCACTAGCCTGAGAGGGACAGTTTTTTTATTGGATAAAAAATCAATTATTCATTAGAGGATTAGTGGGACTTAAGGAACAAGAGGTAATTTTGGGGGTAAAACAAAGATTTGATCCAGTCGTTATTATGAACAACCTATGAAGAGTTAACTTATTAATCATGGTTATATCGAGTGGACATAATATATCTACAATAAGGGAAGTTCAACTATGGGCTTTAGTTGAGTGATCCATTAGTTAATGAATGAGGGTTAATTCGATATAATGAGTTTAGCCAATTAATCTCGAATCGTTGGAGCCCATGATCTGTAGGTCCGCGAGGTCTCTCTACTAGCTCATAAATGGATTAGCTTTAGAGTAGCATGATAAGTTAATTTGAAATATTCAAATTAGAATTAAAATTAATTAGTAATTATATGAGATATAATTACATATTAATTTTAAGAATTAAACAAAATTGGAAAATTAATATTTAAATATGATTTGATTATATGAAAGTAGATTTGTGTAAAATTAATTTAATATTTGATATTAAATTAATTAGAATTATTTAAATTGTTTAAATAATTACTTATTAATTTTATTGGAAAAATTAATTTATGAAATTAATAATGTTTTATTTTTTAAATCAAAATTGTTTTTCTAAAATCAAATTTGGAATTTGAAAATTGAAAAAAATACACAAATTGAAAAAATGGTCTTTTCCATTATCATCTTTAAGTAGCCCACCCATAACCCACCATCCTAAGACTTCAATTATTCCAAGCATGAGCTGCATCTCATGCAGCTATCTTCTTTGCATGATGGTCTGCAATATAATGAGAAGATTTGAACGAATTTGAGGTATGCAATTGGTAGAATTTTTACTGAAAAATTTGTGTGAAGAAGGTGTTCTTCAAGTGGGTTGTTTTTGTGAGTTATCCTCCAATTTCCCTTGATTCAAGCTTATTTTGAGTCCCGCAACTCAATCTAGAACACCAAGAGAATAGTGGGAAAGATCTTGTGGTGGTCTACAACAAGATTTGGAGAAAGTTGCAGCTGGAAATTGAGATTTCAAAAGGATTACAAAGGTATGACTTGAAACCCATTTATTTCTGTATAAACATGCTTTAGTTTCTACCAAAATTAATGAATTAGAGTGCTTAATGATCCTTGTTACTTCCGCTGCGTGCTGATACAATCCAAAACTATCGCATGCTTGCAGAAAATCTATCTAATTCACCTTTCTAGGTAGGTTCCCAGGTAGGGATGTTCCATTTCCATCAACTTAAGTACCCTAGCCTAGACAGAACCCGCCTTAGACAAAAGGTCCCTGATAGATAGATTTAATACAATTTTAATCTTTTATGCCAATCAATTTAATCATATTAAACTGATTTAAAAAGATTAAACTAAGTTGCTAATCCCATTAGAACCTTGAACTTAGGTCTATCTCAACCCAATTTTAAAACCCTTTTAAAACATGAGTTTGCCTAAGTCTGCATGCAACTCTTTCTTATTGATTTTAGTTCTAATTTCCATTATAACACTTATAAGCAGAAACAACTAAAACCATCCACAATGCGAAGCAAACACATACAAGGTATTCATAACGCTTACAAATTAGCCTAAGTGTTATGCTCCATGCATTGTTCATTCATTGCTACTTTTAAATAACACTTATACAAACAAACAATGAACCAAGCACACATGCTTCCATACACCCTTATACTATAATGCTTATAATATAAAGGTGATGCATGAATATGCTTACTACATGCATAAATATAATTTTGATATTTCATGATGCATGCGCATGCTCTCTTGTAATTTCATCATGCCATATTATAACACTTATAATACATGATACATGAATAATTGCATAACCTAAGGTGGGTTTCAAATCTATATGTCATACACCATGCCATATAAACCACATACATCTCATGTATGTAAACAAGAATTGATGAATCGGGATAATTAGCCTCAAAATCTTCGACACTAAAGCTAACTATTACAAATAGCAAAGAGTCTCTGGTTCAAATAGGTGAACCGGGTCTTGAACCATCCGGTCGAAGTCCGTGTCTCCACTAATCGTGTACCAAAATCCTTGTGATCGCCTACACGAAAGAGTAAATGTTTTACTCAATCATTTACCAACGCTTCCAGAGCTAAACAATTGTTTAACAATGATTGTGTACCTTTAACTATGCGATCAAGCAAGAGGTACGCAATCATGCAGTGCGCAATGCATAACGCAAGCCTTAAACGATAATCTAAACGACAACGATGCAGTGAAGCACAATCGTCCAAACGATCGCTGAACACTGATGCATTATTTTATGATGTGGAATTATGGATGAAATGCAGTAATGAAATGCGGCGATGAAATGCGTTGAGCAATCAAGTTTTCTCAGTGGAATCTAAGTGTAAACCCCACTGAGTTTCCTGGTAAGTTCAGTGTCGAACTCAGGGACTTGGAAAAACAATATGCAGTGGTAATTTCTCAGAAGACTTTGTAGTAACCAAATATATCAAGTAGTTGTTTGGTTTTGTTGTTTGCGGTAATGAAAAATAAAAAAATGCGGTGAAGTTCGAAAAGAGTTGATAAAATGGAAGCGATGAGTATGCGGTGAATGGGTTGAGAAGGGTTTTGTCTAACACTTCCTAGGATGCGTTCATGTTTTGAGATCATGCAATACACATACAATAGTAAACCATCTCTCGATGTGAATGCTACGGCTTCTAAATCTAGAACGCATGCGATATATGCGATAAGTCTATAGGACCTACACATAAGCCTCTACTCTTATCTATGCGATGACAAAATGACACACACACAAATAAGACGACCACATAATATCATACCTATCTCTAGGGTGCATACGATACAGGTTGGAAAACAGAGCTTATCTCTAAGTTCCTATCTCTTGTTTATGCAGTTCTAATATTTCTCTCTCGAGTCTAGATTCTAACCTAGCTCTCTTCAATCTTAGGTTCTTTCTTTAGACTTTCTCTTGAGTAGCTTTAAAAGGATGTTTGGAACAGCATACAACAAGACAATCGCAAGCAATGAACATCCTAGGTTATGTTAGCTTAGTTCTTCTCAACCCATTCGACAAGTTTAGCTACTCATTCGTGCTAAGAGAGTGAATAGATGTAGAATAGGAACTTCCATTGTATAAATATTAAAATGAAGTACAAAATAACAATGCAAGAATAGAATAAAGAGCCTGGTAGCAATCTCTTGCTTCCCAAGCTTTTACACTGTCATTTCTACTCGTGTTCAAAAGATAATCTCGCTCTCACGACAGTCGGCCTGCTCTCTGCTTCTACGCCTCCGGGTTCTCTCTTGAGTTGCCCTGAGCGATCTTCTGGTGTATTGGCTCTTCTCTTGCTCCGCCTTAAAATAAAAGGGAAAACTATGGACAAGGCTAAACTATGGAGAAATTTATCTAAGTATCCGAACTTCTTTTCTAAAGGATACCTTCTATATTTATAGAGCTTCCGGGGTGAAAGCCGGTTTCTCTCTTATGATTGCACAGATGGGATAGTTTTAATTCTCTAACTGATGCGCCGAATATTTGTCACCGAAAACCCAAGTGTACTTGTTATCATTAGCGGCTGTCAACTTAATTCGGATTCAACCGTCATCAGCTTTCTGTCCCATCATGATTAATTATGCCTTTCACTCAGATGCGCCCACCAAGTTACGCCAGCTCTATGCGGCAATCCTTCTTGAGCAAATGTTTGCGAATACAAATCACCACAAAGCCTTGTGATAATGCTGCGCTCGACCATTGAATGCTTGAGATCGCGCTTTTCGCCTTGCGTCAACGCATATTCTGCATAAAAACACAAAAGTTAATTGTTTTTATACGATGAACGCATGCGACCGTAATGTTGTAAACTTAATATTTTTTGGACACAATATAACATATTTTATCAACGCAAGCCAGCATTGTTCAAGAACTTAGCACTATAATAACGTGCATTTCTGCCCATTATCAAGCACGTGCGAGGGTATCGTATACCATGTGATCATATAGTTAGTAACTATGCGATGAGGCATGCTAACTACATGATCATTTAGTGTGCGCGTCTTTTATTAAACGATGAGCATCAAATGCTCCCACTCGATCGTTTACCTCGAGCGTCCACGTGATCGAGCAACCAATGCTATGCGATAGACTAAACGCTTTACCCCATCGTTTAGTATTAGTAAACGATCGTTTAGTAAATACTACATGATCGTATAGAAAAATCTACACAATTGTTTAGCCAAATCCCAATGATCGTTTACCTTAGGCTACGCGATATGACCAACCTTTGGTCTTTTTCCTCGCTAAGAACGGCACCTCTATGCTTCGAAACTTCATCACAAACGACTCGACCAACTCAAACACTTTGAATTATAGCCTCAATTGCTTGTTAATTATGCCCAAAAATGCAGGGGCCCTTACAAATTAACACTTTGTAACTTTAAAGAAAGCTTTAAATAGAGAAAATTAACCCGTAAATATTCATCAACATCCATCCACAAACACATTTAACACTTAAACGCAATGTAGAAAACCCACCACAACTGTAAAATAAGTTCAAAACAGAAGTGAAATTTGGAATATCAAAGCAACCTGGCTCTGATACCAATTGAAGGAAATCAGACATGAGGATTTCCATGAGTAGTAGAAGGATCGTTCCAAATTCCATTCGATATTGAATATACACAATTACAGTACAAGAAACAGAGACTAACAGGTCATGTAGCATACGAAATTACAGCATGTTTTATGATAATCAAGGGATGGAGTATCATACCTTTGAAGACTAATTCTTCAAACTCCCTTGATCATGAGCGCTCGTTCAGTCTCCAAGACAATAATAGACGAATGCTCAAACACAACGACCGCAACATAACACGATCAATAGCAACCCGAACCCAACGATCGTAATGATCACGAACCCAACGAATGACCTCCAAAACCTCAAACTCAATCGAGTTGAGTGAGAACACCATCACAATGGTTACTTTGGTATTCTCGGTGTGAAAATCTAGAAGTGTAGGCTCTATATGATATTGGTTAGAGGAAAAGACTGGCCGAACAACAATCGTGTAGACGATTAAGCAAGTGGGAGATGACAAAGTCTATCGTATAGACAGTATGCCCAATCATGTAGAAGAAGGTAGCCTATCATATAGACAATGCCTTGTGGTCGTTTCGTTACAACCAACTGAGTGAACTATTGTATAGTGACACTCTACGATTGTTTAGTCTCTCTATGAGCTATCGTTTAGTGAAACTTTCACTTGATAACATTCCATGAGTTTCTTTCCGAATTAAGCAACTCTTCTAAATTTAAGAAAACATTTTTCCTTTGTTCTCACGGTTACCATAAAACCACCAACAACCTTCCACTCAATTGGTTATTAGAGAAAAAGAGATAATTATCCAATAATTAATATCATTATAGATTTATATGATAACCAACTTACCATATTATATTTATAACCTATAGTTTTAATATTTCATCTCATGAAACATATTTCAAATTAGAGTTAAGGGAATTAGTAATTATATGAGATATAATTAAATGTTTAATTTTATAATTAAACGGAATAGGAGAATTTATATATTTAAATATGATTTAAATATATAAAGATGGATATGTGTTAAAATTAATTTAATATTTGATATTAAATTAATTAAGTTTTATTTAATAATTAATTTATGAAATTAATTAAATTTTCATTTTTAAAATCAAAATAGATTTATAAAATCAAAATTTGATTTTTAGATAAAATTGGAAAAATTGGAAAACAAAAACACAAAATGGAAAAATGGGTTTTTCCATTATCCATCACCTAAGTAGCTCACACATGAAGCAACATCTTGGCCTTGTCTTCTCCTAGCATGAGTTGCAACTCATGCAGCTCTTCTCTTTGCATGTTGATCTACAATATAATGAAGAGATTGGAGTGAAAATTGGGCATGCAATCAAAAGAGTTTTGAGAGAAAAACTGGTTTGAAGAAAGGTTCTTCAACAAGGTTGCAGTAGTGAGCTTTTCTCCTTCATCCCTTGATTCAAGCTTGTTTTGAGTCCCACAACTCAATCTAGAGCACTAAGAGAATAGTGAAGAAGATCTTGAGGTGGTCTACAACAAGATATGGAGAAGATTGTAGCTGGAGAAGGAGCTTTGAAGAAGTTTTACAAGAGGTATGTCTTGAAACCCATTTTTCTGTAGAAGCATGCTTTATATTATGCCAAAATTAGTGAATTTGAGTGCTTAGATGATCCTTGTGCTTCTGCTGCTGTTGATACAATCCTACAGCATGATCCACTTATATATCTCATACACATGCTTAAGTTTACATACAATAACCATGGAGCTTTATTGATTGGATATGAGTAAATGCAAAATAAAATCACTCTTATTTTTATTCATAATAATGTGTACAGTTTACAAACTACGAGACTCTAAGAGAATTAGGATACCAATCCCAACAACATTGACTATGATTTTAAAACTGATAAGAATTCAAGGAAATTCACATCAGAATCAGTGTTCACTCTGAATGAAGGAGCTATAGTATTGCGCAACATTGAGCAAGGTTGTATTGTGGATTCTACCATGGAGGTTGAGTACGTAGCTGCCTGTGAAGCTACTAAAGAAGTCGTTTGACTCATAAAATTTCTCATAGATTTGGAAGTTTTTCCAAGAATGTCCTTGTCCATCATAATTTAGTGTGATAACAATGGTCTTGTAGCAAACTCCAAGGAGCCTCGTAGCCACAAACGTGGAAATCATATATAGCGCAAGTATCATCTTATTTGAGAGATTGTGTAATGGGGAGATGTGATCGTTACAAAGATTGCCTCGGATCACAATATTGTTGATCCATTTACAAAGGCACTCACGACTAAATTTTTTTAGGGTCACCTAAAGGGTTTGGGTCTACGAGATATGAGTCATGTAAGCTAGGGCAAGTGGGAGATTTTATTGGGTATATTGTATGCCCTATTTTATTGTATTATATATTGATACTTTACTTTACATTGTATATTGATACTTTACTTTTCCACTATTCTTTTATTGTATTTTGATACATTCCACTAGCTTTGGACAAGTGAAAGATTATTGAGATTGATGTCCTAAATCTAGTGTATCTCGTGGTTTATAGTTTTGTTAAGACAAATTATTTATCTAATAAAATCATAGGTATTTAATTTGACGATTAGACTGCATTAATTCAATCTAATAAACTAAGATCCAAGGTTATTTTATGAAACTTAAACATGTATGTGGAGACATATAGGTGGATCATGTTTAAGTAATAACCTAAATGGTCTGTAGTAGATGGATAAGGATGGGTACCTTATCCTAGTGACATTACGAATATGGTTTGCTTTGTAGATGTTACAGTTGTTGTAAAGTGCTACAAATTATCTGATCCTGATCATTCATAAGGAGACATGCAAATGGAAATAATTTATACAAAGAGTTTGTATAACATTGGACCATGAAATGAATAGACTCGATGTATAACACCGTTATTAGAAGAGACTTACATTTCACTAGGATGACCGTTAGAGGTAGAGAAAGTCGATGCGAAGGTTCAGATCGAAGATCTTCGCGAGACGGGCGAATCGACTATAACTCACCTATAAAGAATCGACCAACTCTTCTTTAGGATGACTATGGGAGACTTGACCTTAATCTTGAGTGAGTTGTGAACTTCTGTTTATGACGGCAAACCTTTGATCTATATGGGTGAGAGTGGCCATGATGGTCGACTCAATAAACCGACCATTTAGGGATTTGTCTTATTAGGGAGCTGGGAATATAACTACATAAGATGGAATTCACTCCTTCCCATTCCTTGGGAAAGTAGATAAATTGTTCCCTTAATAACTAGTTTCGAGTTTTGAACAATGAGGCCTCAACTTCTCACTGGCCTGAGAGATGTTAATTTATAGTTGGACTATAAATTGTTTGTTCATTAGAGAAATCAGTGGTGCTTAAGGAGTTATATGTAACTATAGGGGTAAAACGGTATTTTTACCCAACTATAGTTCTGAGCATTTGTGAAGGGTCATCGCTCTATTGATTGGTTATATCTATGGACACTGAAATAAATCTATAGTCCTAAGAGTGCAACTATCGGTCTTCAGTAGAATGCCCGATAGTTAATGAATATTGATTAATTGGATTAAAGGAGTTTAATCAATTAATCTCATATCATTTGAACTTCTAATCTGTAGGTCCATAAGGTCCTCTCGATAGCTCATTAAAGGAAATACAAGAAGAATGATTTAAATTCTTCAAATCAATTGATGGAATAGCATATTAATGAGATTAATATGATATGGTTAATTATAGATTTGATCTATAATTAAGAGAGAAATATTTGAATAGTATTCAAATAATGATTTTTTTTTATGAATCAGATTCATAAGGAATTAGTTAATTTTGAGAGGTGGAAGCAAATAAACATATGGTGTTAATTTAATTAGTTAACTATATACATTAAATTAGATTTAATATATAGTTGTTTATTAGGTTTGCTAATAATCAAATAAATGTTATTTGATTAATTGTGCCCTAAAGGAAAATACGAAAATACTTGGAGAAAGGGGTAAACCTTCCTCCATGTAAATTCTTTCTTTTGCCCAATTTTTTTTAAAAAAAAAAATGGGGGGAGGGGGAGGATTCATTTTGTGAAAACTTAGCCTCCAAATTCTCCCAAAATTCTCTCAATGCTTTCTCCTCTCCATCATTCCTCCTTCAAGGGTTAAAGATCACTCTTCTACCATTGGATTCCAAGAGAATATCGAGGTCTCTCTTATGGTGGTGTTCATTGTTTGTTTGAGTTATGGAGAAAAAGCTTGAGATTTTCATGAAGACAAAAGGATCTACAAAGGTAAAAAATGTTCTTCTTCCCTTTTCTTCTTATTAAAAGGCATGTTAAATATATAAACATGATTTATCCTTTGTTTTGGTTTTATTCTGTCTGATTTTGTTTCATATAAATCGAAAAATCGAAATGCAAGACGTTCACACGCTTCCACTCGGAAATCGATCCCTTCAATGAATAGATCTACAAAAGAGACATTCATGCGTGCATAAGAAGATGCAAATCTTTAAAGTAAGACTCATGGCAGAAAGCAAAACCTATTAAGAAAAATTAGATCATGAGTCAATTTTCTCACTCTTTGCCATAATGGAGTCTTTTGAGCTTGCTCATTGTTGCATATGAGATATGTAAAATAAATTGAAGTTTATGTCCTAAATCTCATATATCTTGTGATTTATAAAGACAAATTACATATCTAATAAAATAAGAGGTATTTTATTGATGTTTAGACTGTATTAATTCAATTCAGCAAACTAAAATCCAAGATTATCTCATGAAACTTAAACATGTATTTGGAGACATACAAGTGGATCATTTTTAAGTGATAACCTAAATGGTCTGTAGTATATAGATAAGGTTGGGTATCTTATTCTGGTGACACTATGAATACAACTCGTTTTGTAGATACTACACTTGTTGTAAAGTGCTATAAATGATCTGATCTTGATTATTCATGTGGAGAGTGGGGGCATTTTATACAAAGAGTTTAAATAAGACAGGACTGCGAAATGAATAGTCTCTCCTTATAACACTGTTGCTAGAAGAGACTTATATTTCACTAGGATGGCCATAGGTGACTTAACCTTACTCTTGAGTGAGTTGTGAACTTCTGTCTATGAGAGTGATCATTTGATTTATATGGGTGAGAATGGCAAAATTGGCCGACTCAACAAGCCTACCATTTTGGGGATTTTTCTGAGTGGGGAGTTGGGAACACAACTACACAGGATGGAACTCACTTCTTCCCGTCCTTAAGGGAAGTGGATAAATTGCTCCCTTAATAGTTGGTTCCAAGTCTTGAACATTAAGGCCTCAACCTCTCACTAGCCTGAGAAGTGTTAGTTTATAGTTGACTGTAAACTATTTAATCATTAGAGGGATCAGTGGTACTTAAGAAGTTAAATATAATTGCAAGGGTGAAATGGTAATTTGATCCTACTATAGTTATGAGTGATTGTGAAGGATTGACTCGCTATCAATTGGTTATATCTGTGGACACAAAAATATATCTACAGTGCGAAGAGTGCAACTATCGGTATATAGTAGAGTGCATATGTAGTTAATGAATATTGATTAATTTAATTAAAGAGTTTAATTAATTAATCTTATATCATGGGAACTTCTAATCTATAGGTCCATAAGGTCCCCTTGTTAGCTCATTAAAGAAAAAGATGAATGATTTGAATTGTTTAAATCAATTGATAGAATAACATAATAATGAGATTAATATGATATGGTTAATTATAGACCTGATCTATAATTAAGAGAGAAATATTTGAATATGATTCAAGTATTAAATTCTTATGAATTTGATTCATAAAGAATTAATTAATTAACTTTGAGAGGTGGGGACAAATAAACATATGATGTTTATTAATTAAGTAAATATATATTAAATTGGATTTAACATAATTATTTAATTAATGGGCTAACTAATTAAATAATGGTTATTTAGTTAAATTAGCCCTAAGGGTAATTTCAGAAAGCTATGGAGAAAGTCTCCATATAAATTCATCATTTTGCCTAAATTAGTGCAAGGGAATTTCATTTGATGAAACCCTAGCCTTCAAATCATTTTTCTATCAAAATTTCTCTTCTCCATATTCTCTATTCTTCTTCCTCAACCAAGGTGTGAAAGACCACTCTTCTCCCCCTTGGTTCCTAGAGAATAACAAGGTCTCACTTATGGTGGTATGTATTATTCATTGGAGAATTGTTCCGGAGAAGACGATGAGAAAATCGTGAAAAGTTCGGGAATCGACGAAGGTATATGATATTCTTCTTCCCATTTTCTTTTCTACTCTTCAAATAACACGCTGGTTTATTGAATGTTAACCCCTATTTGGTTTTGTTTTTATGTTGATTTTGTTTCATTTAAACTAAATGAATGAAATGCAAGACATTCACATGATTCCGCTCGGGATTTGATCCCTTCATAAATATCTAGATTCTTTTATGAAAAGAATATAAGGAATGCATCTACACAGATAAATTAAGGAGTTCAACTTTCAAAGATCAAATGTGAAGAGTTTGCAAAATGTATATGTTCATTTGTGAACTGTTAGATAATTAGATCTTTGAATATAAGGTTTGATAAGAGTTATCATAACTTGTGATTTTGAATAGATATTAATGATCTTGTGTAGACAAGAGAGTCATTAATTGACAAGTGAATATTTTCTCACGTTTTATGTTAATGATATATTACTCATTGTGAATGATGCAATATAACATAAAAATTTGACTACCTACCCAATTAAGGACATAATGTTAAGCTTGTCTCAAACATCTTACATTTATAAAATATTTGTCAAATATTTGATGCATAACTTCAAAAGAATGATAGTGTATCATTCTAATGTGAAGTCAAATCTAAGGAAGGGTATCCTAAGGCACCTCAAGTATTGAGGACAAATGATTAATTATCTTCTCTTAGTAGGAGACAATTAATGCATGAATGAGACTTAACAAACAATTGGTTAGTTACATTGATTAAATTAATGGTGTGACCATTGAGAATAAAATTAAAAACTTTCTCAAAGTATCTATGGATAATGAGACATTTTGTGTATAGTGTTAAGATATGATCTTTCACAAGATACACTAGGCCTTACAAAGATTTAGAGAAATCCATGATAAAATAAGTTCTATTCTATGTGATGGAGATTGGTACACAAGATGATTGTTTTTACTTGCGAAGCAAAACTTTGTGTAACCATAAAATATCCTTAAGGATCTTAAAGTGTTTCAATTCTAACTTAGTCTATCACAATTTTATGAGATAATAATGGTGCAAAGACTAAGACTAAGGATACTAGTAAACACCAACATCTAGATTAAGACATATTGAGAAAAAGTATCATGATAGTGACCAAGATGACTTTAAATTACGTATGATTTAATTTATATAAAAGAACTTTCTAGGTTAAAATGTTTGAGTGTCACCTAAAATGTCTAGGATTATGAGACATGTCTCATCTTTGCTAGGGCAAGTGGAAGAGCATGTTGGTATATAGTATGCCCTAGAATACATGTCTTACCAGCTTTAGTGCAAGTGGAAAATTGTTAGAATTTATGCCTTAAAGTCTTATAATTTATTAGTTGATTAATTTAATTATTAGTTATGCAATATTAAATTCCATTAACCGTAAAAATTCAAGGTTATTATATGTAGTCTTGAGCAATATGTAGTTGACATACAAGGTGGATCATGTTCAAGAAATAACCTAAAGGTTTGTAGTATATGGATAAGGCTGGGTATCTTATCCTGGTGATACTATGGATACGACCCACTTTGTAATAGTTACAAATAGTTTGATCTAGACCGTTCATCTAGAGATATGTGAGCGTGGGTATCCTATACAAGGAGAGTGTATAAGACCGAACTGCGAAATATTTGATTTATCTTTGTAAATTCGTTAATTGATGAGATTAATATTTCATAGGATGATCATGTTGAAGGAAATCAAGCATGAGGATTTTCATGAGCAACGAAAGGATCGTTCCTAATTTCATTCGAATTTGAACACTAACAATTACAGTCAATAAATGGAAACTAATAGGTCATACATTACATGAAATTACAACATGCTTACAAAGAATATCAAGGGATAGAGTATGCATACATTTGAAGAAACATTCTTCAAACTCCCTTGATCAATTCAATGCATCCAAGAATTACAACTCTCGAACACAACGACCAGTACACAACACAAAAACAACGAACAACCAAAGTCTCCTCGAAACCAATCGAGTTGAGTGAGGACACCACCACAATGGTTACCTTGGTATTCTCGGTATGAGAATCTAGGAGTTGTGGGCTCTGTGTGGACTTGGCTTGAGGAAGAGACTGGAGGACAACAATTATGTAGACGGTCGAGCAAGTGGAAGATATGATGCTGTCTATCGTATAGACAATATGTTCGATCGTGTAGAAGATGATAACCTATTGCATAGACAAAGCCACGTGATCGTTTGGCTAACTATCGTATAGTCAAACTCCATGATCGTTTAGTCTCTCTATAGCTATCACTTAGTGAAACAATTTCACTTGATAGCTTTCTTCGTGAGTAACTATCTGAATCAAGTAACATCTAATTTTAGGAAAACATTTTTCCTTTTCATCTTATGGTTATCATAAAACCATCAATAACCTCCCACTTAATTGGTTATTAGAGAAAAAGAGATAATGATCAAATAATTAATATTATTATAAAGAAATATGATAACCAACTTACCATATTATATTTATAACTTATAGTATTAATATTTCATCTCATGAAACATATAAACTATAGTTCTTTTTCTATTTTATGGTACCTAATGTAAATCATATTTACATTAATCCTCCACTTGATGTATCTCATATATCATACCAATTATATCATATATAATTGAATTTACTCTTGTCAATTTGAATACTTCAAACTAAAACCAAGAACTGATTCTCAACTTGAATCCATTGAGATACCAAGGGGACCTTATAGACATGTAGCTTGAAGCTCTAACGGTACGTAAATAGCTGACTAAACTCTTTAGTCACGAGATTCACCATCTGTTAATTGTCGGGCACTTCACTAAAGATTGACAGCTGCACTCCCCTTACTACAGATATATTTCTGTGTCATATCAACCAGTCAACTGGTCGATAACCCTTCACAGATCGTTCTTAAGTATAGCTGGACTAATTTACCATTATGTCCCTGTAGTTACATCTAACTCCTTAAGTACCACTGATTCCTCTAATGAACATAAGTCATAGTCCTACTATGACTAAGTCCTTTCTTCCAAAGAAAGGATGTGGCCACTATGTTCAAGACCCGGAATCAGCCCTTAAGGGAGCAATCTATCTACTTAATCCTGCTTCGAGGAAGGAGTGAATTCCGTCTTGTGTAACTGAGTTCCCAGCTCCCCAATCAGACAAATCTCTAAAAAGGTAGGCTTGTTGAGTTGGCAATCTGGCCACTCTCACCCATACTAATCAAATGACCACCCTTAAAGGCAAGAGTTCCCAAAACACTCAGGATTAAACTCATGTCACCTATGGTCGTTTAAGTGAGATGTAAGTCTCAAGTATTAATGATGTTATATAAAGAGACGAATCATCTCGTGGTCTGGTCTTATACAAACTCTTTGTATAAGACACCCTCGCTCGCATGTCTCCACATGAATGGCTAGGATCAGATCATCTGTAGTAGTTCACAACACTTGTAAACCTCTACAAAGCATATCGTATCCATAATGTCACTAGGATAAAGTATCCCTCCTTAATCTTTATACTACAGACCTTTTAGATTATTACTTAAGGCATGATCCACTTGTATATCTCATATACATGCTTAAGTTTTCATACAATAACCACAGATCTTTATTTATTGGATATGAGTAAATGCAAAATAAAATAACTCTTATTTTATTCATAACAATGTGTACAATGTTTACAAACTACGAGACTCTGGGAGAATTAGGACACCAATCCTAACATATGTACGACTTGATCTTAATCCTTAGTGAATTATGAACTCATGTCTGTGAGGCTAGTCCTTTGATTAGAATAGATGAGAGTGGCTCAAGTTGTCGGCTCAATAAACCTACAATTTCGGGGATTTGACTAAATGGGGAGTTGGAAACATAACTTCACAAGATGGAATCTACTCATTGTATAGGGTAAATAGACGAGTAGTTATCTTAAGTGCTGATTTCGGGTCTTAAACAAGGGGTTCCAACCTCTCACTGGCTCGAGAGGGACTTAGTTTATGGTTGGACCATAAACAAATTGTTCATCAGAGAAATTAGTGATACTTAAGGAAATGAGGTAATTATAGAGATAAAACGAACATTGGACCTAACTATAATTATGAACAACTCCTTAAATTTAAACTAATTGAACGCTATTAAAAAATTAACAAGTTAGTAAAATGGTAAATGAAATCAAATTGAAACTATTAATCCCTTACATTTATTATTATATATAGAACATACCGATACAAAACAAATGACACTAGATTTTTAGTTTGAATTTAGCATTTTAATGAACTATGCAAAAATCTTCTACCATATATAAATATAAACATAACAAGAAATTTTATGATAATATATTTTTTTGTTTTCTTTCATAGATAAAGTAATAAATGGATTATAAAATTTCTAATAATAGATAAAAAAAAACCATCAAGTGTAATGGAAGTTCAACATTTAACTTGGAGCTATTAAATAAGTCAAGTGTATCATAAGTGAAATTGAACATTAATTTTAACTATTTTGAACTCACACATATATGTTAACAAATGTGGGTATATGTAGCATATGAGGAGATTTGAATGATATGAGCTATTTTAGAGTGAAATGAGGGCCTCAATCAATGATTTTTTTAACATCCACCTAGTACTAGTTAGATTTTTAGTTTTTAAGTTTTGAGTTTACTTTAAATTTAGTCCTTTGATTTTAAATTATTGTATTTTTATTTTTGTTTCAATTTGGTCTCTAAGTTTCAAGATTTACCGTCAAGCTCAATTTTTTACTAAATACTAAATACTTTTTCTTTTTGCAAAGAAAATTTTCAACTAAATACTTACTTTTAGTTCTTAATGTCAATATCTATTAATTTTTTTTGAAGTTAATGTCTATTAATTATTTAAAAAAATTAAAAAGAATTATAATTGATTAAGTTTTACTATTTTTTACTAAAAAAAAATTTACTATTTTTTCATTACTATTAAAAATAATTTTAAAATTTTACTTCATAATTATTTAAAATTAATTAATCAATGTTAATGTCAAAGATTGAAGTGAATATTTAGTAAAAATGTCGAGGTTTAAAATGTAAAATTTGAAATTTAGGGACCAAATTGAAACAAAACTCAAATCTAGATAAAATTGTGACATTTTAAAACTTATTGGCTAAATTAAAATCAAACTCAAAACTCAAGTACCAAGGCCACGTGTACAATAGTTCAAAGGTAATCCATCAATGACAAGGTAAAAAGTGGGTCCTACTTGATTACGTTGTTTACTTGCTTTAGGTAATATAAATGAGTTGTGGGGTCGTCTTGAAAATTACGTGACACCCACCACCTTTACCACTATATATATTGTTATTATAACAATATAAAAAGTATGAATTTGTCACATTTATTTTTAATTTTACTGTTATCGTTAGGATCAAAATAATCGTAAAATGTGATGCATTTATAATTACAAGTAAACGTGATCAAAAGTAATTCAATTATATTTGTAATTCTGGCATATTACGATTCATCCATCAATAAAATGTTTAAATTTTTATTACAATTTAGTAAATATGACTTGAAAGTATAAGATGTTAGAGTTGAAAGACTAAATGGAAATTAGACAAATGGATTAGCATTAGCAATAGCAAGTCCCAAGAGCTATGGTTGGTTTTGAATTTTGATAATATATTTATAATCTTCCATTTCTCTCACCTTTGAGATTCTGTCATACCATTTTCTCTATCTGTCTCTCTCTCTTCAAAAACAAAATATGAAATTGGAAAAATGGAAAAAAGGGGATTTTGAAAATTGAGATTTGTTTTCTTTTCTTTTTCTTCATTCTTTATTTATTAAATTTTGAGGGAAAACCTCAAATTTACAATCCTCCTTCAACGTCAAAACCGTTCTTTATCGCCTCCTCTCTTCAATCCCATATTCCAATTCCCTAACTCACTATCTCTGATTCTCTTCTTTCTTCTTTTTTCTTGTTTCTCTTTTATCTCTTCCGCTCTCACAAACCCTATTTTTCATTTTCTGTATTTGATCTACCCTTCTTCAGCATTCATTTCCCTCTACTTTCATGCCCCAACTTTCTTGTTTCTTCTTCTTCTTCTTCTTCAACCCTTTTCACCTCCATTTTTGATTCCCCCACACTTCCTGCATTTTTGGGATTGCTTTAGTTTTTGTGTTCTGGGGTTTCATTATACCGCCTCTTCTGTAAACTACTTCTAGGGTTTCCATTTCTGCCCTCTTTAGGGTTTCCATCCACCCTTTTCGTTAGATTAGATTTGGGTGTTTCTTGATTTCTTTTCCCTCTTTCTTTATTGGGTTTCTGTTTCTTCTTCGAATTTTGATTTTTAACTGGGGGATCCTGAGATTTTGTTCAACTCTGTTCCATGCTTGTTTGGATTGCTTATGCTTTTGGCAATCTTTAACTTCAAACGCGAACGAATCCGGAGGGGAACGAACTGTATCGCGTTTGGTTGGTTCTTCCAGCACTCAAAGTTTCCTTTTTGACTGACAAGAACCTTATCAAAAGGTTTGGGGAAATTCTCAAATTTCAATATCTCTTTAGTTGCCCTCTTCCCTATTAGTCTATTTCTTTTTTGTACTTGTCGTTTGGTTTGTTTTTTGGATAAAGGAGGAAGTGATATAGTTTCTTTTCTTGTGGGGGTCTAATCGTTGTAGTGTTACTTGAGTTGTGGGAAAGTCTAGGCTTGCATGGGCGAACATGAGGGGTGGGCACAGCCACCAAGTGGGCTTTTGCCCAACGGTCTTTTGCCCGATGAGGCAGCTACGGTCATGCGAATGCTTGATTCCGAGAGATGGTCGAAGGCGGAGGAGCGAACTGCCGAGCTTATTGCCTGCATTCAGCCCAATCCACCCTCTGAAGAGCGGCGAAATGCTGTTGCAGACTATGTGCAGCGGCTGATCATGAAATGCTTCCCTTGCCAGGTGCAATGGCATTTAAACCCCCCACTTTGTTGTTCGCTATTGGGAAATGTGTGTGTATATATATCTCTTATGGCTAATAAGCACTGTAGTTCATCACTACACTCTTTTGGATGTCTTGGTAGTTGTTATTAGGAGTTTGCTTGTCAATATTTCATATGCTGTTAAATGATATCTAGACATTGTGCTGGAAGATCTCATTTAGTTATATTTTTGAAGTAGTTTTTTTTTGTGCATATTGCACCAATACCTTGTGTTATATGGGTCAGCTCATGAAGATGATGCGACTTTCTTGACTAATCTTGGTTAGTATGTAGTCTTCAAGTCAAATGGGCTGGTGTGTTAATTTTACATTTCTCTGTAACAAGTTGCTTTGGAAGATGAAACAAAGGAACAATGTTATTCTCTATTTCAGGAAAAGAAAATGTGCTTTACTACCATACTTAAACGTCAAAACAGATGCACTTGAGGAAAGGAAATTTTGGACTTGACTTTGATAATGGATAATTGAGCTTCCACAATCACCCTTATTTTTTTTTTTTTAACTCGAGCCAATTGGGGAGAATTTATGTAATCTTCTTGACCTTGGGAGGGCAAGTGTTGTGCTTTCTTCCCTATGTCTATCTTGCATGCCTCATCTAATAAAATAATTATGAGTAATTGGGTTTCATTTTGTTATGTCATGGCTTTGTTTCCATTCCACAGTTACTGATAATTGTAAATTTTTTACAAGATGTTATGCTTTCTATTCGATCTGTTATTTTTGCTCAAATTTCGACGACAATGTGCAGGTGTTCACCTTTGGGTCTGTTCCCCTGAAAACATATTTGCCTGATGGAGACATTGACTTAACAGCATTTAGCAAGAACCAAAATTTGAAGGAGACATGGGCCCATCAGGTTCGGGATATGCTTGAAAGTGAGGAGAAGAATGAGAATGCTGAATTTCGTGTAAAAGAAGTTCAATACATTAAAGCTGAGGTTGGTCTCCCATCACATAAATATTACCCCTTATGGACTTATCTTAGTTTTCTAATTTCTTGTCTGCTTCCAACTTTATTCTATTACTACTTTATTTTACTTAGACCGCAGAGAGCATTTATGTAGTTTTAGAACACAATGAGGTATTTCCAACCTTCTAAATTATTGAAATATTATTTGGTATCGTGTTAAAGCGTGTAGTTTACCTGTGCTTATCCTCATGTAAAACACATTTTTACACCATTTTATTTTATCCCTTCTGCTGATACAATAATCCAAGTGGAAGAAAATGTCACGATTTATATGTAGTGAATGGTTATTAGTCAATGAGTGCTCATTTAGTACTTTTGCGAAACAATCTTCTCTCTCATTTCTTTTCTTTCAGTCTTAAATATATTTATTGCTACATAGTCTTCACAGTTCACAAGGAGATCCATGTAGCTTGATAGGGTTTTATGTTGATTTACAATCGAATGTTCAATTTCCATATTTTGTAACTTAGCAGATGCTTTAGATGATTCTGCTAATGTTCTTGCATGTTAGGGTTTCTTCATAAACATGGCTTAAGAGGGTGTTACATTTTTTTTTTGGTGTTGTTAAACCATGGTATTTATGGACATGTATTGAGCCATTGTCTCTCCGAGGTTCTTCTCCATCTCCCATAACTATTATAGTTACCTTCTATGACTATAACTATTAGTTTTAAAGTAGGATCTTCTAATATTTTTTCACTAGCTAGCTTCCGTGTGTAATTCTATGTTGTTACTACTACCAATACACTTGATATTTCACATGAATTTTAAGTTAATTTCTTATATTTTATCTGTACATTTTGCAGGTTAAGATAATCAAGTGCCTGGTGGAAAATATAGTTGTAGACATCTCATTTGATCAGCTAGGGGGATTGTGCACCCTTTGTTTTCTGGAGGAGGTGAGTAGTGCTTCCTTACTAGCCCTGCTCTTAACCCCTTTCAACAGCTATAAGTATAACTTTTTAGAATGATACTCATATAATCATATCTTCAATTGGTCATATTTATTTTTGTTTTGTAGGTTGATCATTTAATAAACCAAAACCACTTATTCAAGCGTAGTATTATATTGATCAAAGCTTGGTGCTATTATGAGAGTCGGATATTGGGCGCACACCATGGACTTATATCTACTTATGCCTTGGAAACGTTGGTCCTCTACATATTTCACGTGTTCAACAATTCCTTTGCTGGTCCCCTTGAGGTTACTACTACATCTACTCTCTTCCATTTGTTTTTTAGGTTTTATCCATATACCAATCCATGAAAGATTTTGTTTGGCATTTCAGGTTCTTTATCGGTTTTTAGAGTTCTTTAGCAAGTTTGACTGGGATAATTTTTGTGTTAGTCTATGGGGTCCTGTACCTATTAGTTCCCTACCAGATGTGACAGGTACATTACTATGCAGATAAATTAATAATTATTCTATTGAAAAGTATTTTTTGTTTGTTGGGGTATAGCCACTGTTTAATGTGTTCGGGATTTCTACAGCTGAACCTCCGCGTAAAGATGGTGGTGAATTACTTCTCAGCAAGTTATTTCTTGAAGCATGCAGTGCAGTATATGCTGTTTTTCCTGGGGGCCAAGAAAATCAAGGGCAGCCGTTTGTTTCTAAACATTTTAATGTAATAGATCCTTTGCGTGTTAACAACAACCTTGGGCGTAGTGTAAGTAAAGGTATATAAATTTTAAAATTTTTGAGCTTTTGTTACCAATCTGTTCTCAACAGTGTAGAAATAATTATTTCTTGTAGTAAGCCATTAATGGTGCCACTGGAAAAAAATAATTTAATCATGGGCAGTAGTTTCTAGTTTCTGACTGACTGATGGTTAGTATTTCTAGGCATTACCATGCTATTGAAGGTTGGGCCTCGACTCTGGCTTAGTTTCAATTCTTAAGTTTCTTAGTGTTTCATTTGTTTGAATTTGACCTGACCATGTTCCACTGTTTTTCAGTAACAACTTTTTGTACTTCTTAAAAGGAATTTCTTATTATAGCTTTACAGGTGATATATTAAATAACTGGAAATCTTATATTGGAGCACTTGGTGAGGGTGCGAAAAGTTTTTAAGCCCTAAATGGATACTAATCATTTGGGTCTTGGAAGCTTTTAAGTAGGGTTTCATCTCTGTTCTAATTTAAGTTAGAAGGTTGATATTATGATAAGCTGTTAATTAGAAAGATTGAGGTGAACCGAGCACTGTACAGAACTTGCTAGGCTAATTTGAGAATTCATCTTCACTCGCAACACAGACACCCACACAATCCTTCTTCCCTCATTCTTTCCACCCTCCCTACAGATGCACACAGTCTTCTATCATGAACATTTTGGTAGATTTCCCTTTTTACCTCTCCTCATAAACTCACTATTGTAGGCCTAATATATTGTTCCTGGTTTTGTGTGTTTGATGATATATTTGGCATTGGTGATAGTGAAATATAGAACTGTCCTTTCAAATGAATAAGCAATATTTTAATGGGTTTGTGTGATGATTGGATTCCCTATTTCCCATTCTTGTGGTGAATGGTAATATGAAATTTTATTTTTGCTCAAGTGCATCATGTTAATCGGTAAAATGCATGGTTCATTTGCTGCATGCTTTGTTTTGTAATCGTTGGCAGCAACTTCAGTTGTGGTACATGTGTTACCCAGGTAACTTCTTCAGGATACGCAGTGCATTTGCATTTGGAGCTAAAAGGTTGGCAAGATTGTTCGAGTGCCCTAGAGAAGATATTCTTGGAGAACTAAATCAATTTTTTTTGAACACTTGGGAGAGACATGGCAGTGGCCAACGCCCTGATGTTCCAAAAACTGAATTGAAGTACCTGAGATTATCAAATCCAGAGCATTTACATGGTTCTGAGAATCTCAGAAACAAAACGAACAGCAAAAGAAATGAGAATTCATCTGTTCGTGAAACCCAAGATATAGAGTCCCATGGCTCTCATGCTATGAACTCAGTACAAGGTAATTCTCCCTTGGAAAGTGCTTCTAGAAATGACACTTCGACGACTTCTCGTAATCAAGCCCAAAGGAGTTCTGGCAGCTCAAACAACTCAAGGTCCTCTGATCATAGTAGGAAAGAAACGATCTACAGTCAAGGTATTCTTGTAGATAGAAGTCAGAGATATGCTAAACCTGAGAACCATGTGAATGATGTACAGGGAAGGTTTCTGTTTGCAAGGACGCGTTCTAGCCCAGAGCTGACTGACACCTACAGTGAAGTTTCATCTCCATCAAGGCGTAACAGAGTTCCTGAAAGTGGGAAAGCCCATTCTAACAGAACAGATGCCAACAGGAGGAAGAACCTTGAATCTGATAATGTGGACACCCACTTGAGATCTTCAACTGACGAACCATCAATTGTTAGGCATATCCCAACCCGTCAGAGCATTGATGCTACTGGTGATTCCAACAGTGGTTCAAATAGTTACCAGGATGAGTCTGGCCTTGGGACTGTTGGCGAGGATTTTGCTTCTATTTCAGGGACATTAGCGATGCATCAGGAGGAGCAAGATCTTGTTAACTTGATGGCATCATCTACAGCCCATAATTTTAATGGACAGGTTCATCTGCCACTGAATTTGACGACAGGTCACCTACCTCTTCCATTACCTTCTTCTGTTTTAGCACCTATGGGCTATGCTCCAAGGAACTTGGGAGGAATGGTACCCACCAATATTCCATTGATTGAGACTCCTTGGGGTGCAAATATGCATTTTCCGCAAGGATTTGTTCCTTCTCCGTTGACTCACTATTTTCCTGGCATGGGATTGACCACAAGTTCAGAAGATGGCATTGAGTCAGGCAATGAAAATTTTAGTTCTGTAGAAATGAATTCAAGAGAGGGCGATCAAGACTTTTGGAATGAGCAAGATAGGAATTCTACTGTTGGGTTTGAGCATGACAATGGGGGATTTGATGGGCCTCAGTCGGATGATAAGCAACAGTCTACTTCTGGAGGTTTTAACTTTAGTCCTTCATTCCGAATGTCTGTATCTGGCAGTACTGCTGCTGTTCATAAAAAGCATGCCAAAGAAAATAGGGTTGCAACGAAGGATGGGACGACAAGTACTTATCAAGATGACAGAGAGAATGAAGCATGTTATGATGACAGACCATCATCTTTTAGGCCATCTACTGGTGTTGCACACACTAGTGGCCTAAGAAACAAGATCGCCACAGAAAGTTCTTGGGATGAGTTGTCTTCAAGAGCCTCAAAATCATCTAGAGAGAAACGGGGATGGAAATCAAATACCTTTGACCTGCCATCTTATGGGAAAGGCAAAAATGTTTCTGAACATTCATGTACTGTGACTGATGAAGATAGCAGAGATTGGAGTCACTCACCTAGTTTGGGTACTGAATTGGCTGAAATAAGTGGTGGACCTCAATCAATAGCATCCATGCATGCCACAAGGCATCAAATTACTGGACTTGAACCACCTCATACAACTGGGTCAGATCCACTAATACCTCTTGCTCCTGTGCTCTTGGGCCCAGGTTCTAGGCAAAGAGCTGTCGATAATTCAGGGGTGGTTCCTTTTGCATTTTATCCTACAGGGCCACCTGTCCCATTTGTTACAATGCTTCCAGTATATAATTTTCCATCAGAGACAGGAACTTCGGATGCTTCAACTAGTCATTTCAGCGAGGACTCCTTGGATAATGCTGATTCTTCTCAGAGTATTGATTTGTCTGAAGGACACAATAAGTCTGATGTTTTAACCCTCACCAATCCTATGAGGGGGACTTCCTTTATTGAATCTTTAGAACCCAAACCTGACATTCTTAATAGCGATTTTGCTAGTCATTGGCAAAATCTGCAATATGGGCGGTTTTGCCAAAATTCTCGGCATCCATCACCCGTGATTTATCCTTCACCTGTTGTTGTACCTCCTGTCTACCTACAGGGTCGTTTTCCATGGGATGGGCCTGGAAGACCTCTTTCTGCCAACATGAATTTGTTTACTCTGGGTTATGGGTCTCGTTTAGTCCCTGTTGCTCCTCTTCAGTCTGTTTCTAACAGGCCTAATATATATCAGCATTACATTGATGAAATGCCAAGACATCGCAGCGGGACTGGAACATACTTGCCAAATCCTGTAAGAAAACTGCTTCCACTTATTTAAATGATTTGTTTGGTTCAGCTACTTTATGAAGACAGTTGCTAAATCTGTCCTATACTCAAACTCCTATCTTGCGGCTTATTTATTTATCAATTTTGGAATATTGTACACTCGTTACATGCTTCCTCATCATGTTCTGGTATTTGTCATTTGTGTATAAACCAAACATTATTTCTGCATGTCATACATTTATCTTTAATTTTTCTGCAGTTTTGATGGTTCCACTGGGCACACCTACCCCATTTCTTTCCTATTTCTTTCCTATTGTTATGTTCCAAAGAAGTTTAATTGTTATCAGCTGGTTACATGTTTTTCTTTTGTTTCCCTTTTCTTTATATTCTTTAATTGAAATTTCTGCATTTGTGTTTCAAAGCAGTTTTTTACTTGTGTTTCCTGCCAAGGTGTTTCCTTGCTTTCTGAATGGTTTGAGTTAAACCTAGCATGTTATTCTTCTCTAGATTCTTACTTTGCTTCTTTTACTTTGTTTTAGAAGGCATCAACGCGTGAACGGCAGAATGCCAGACGAGGAAACTTCAGCTATGATAGAAGTGATAGTCATGGTGAAAGAGATGGAAACTGGAGCATCAATTCAAAATCACGAGCTTCTGGTCGCCGTGGCCAAGTCGACAAGCCAAATTCCAGGTTAGATCGCTTGTCTGCTAGTGAGAATCGTGTTGAAAGGGGTTGGAGCTCACATAGGCACGACTCCTTGCCTTACCAATCCCAGAATGGTCCGATCCGCTCAAACTCCTCACAGAGTGGTTCCACTAGTATGGCATATGGCATGTATCCGCTACCAAGCATGAATCCAGGCGTGGTGTCTTCTAATGGACCTTCCATGCCCTCTGTTGTGATGCTTTATCCTTTGGATCATAATGGCGGGTATGGCTCACCTGCAGAACAGCTCGAGTTTGGATCTCTTGGACCTGTAGGTTTTTCTAATGTAAACGATGTGTCACAAATGAACGAGGGAGGAAGAATGAGTAGGGCATTCGAGGATCAAAGATTTCATGGTAGCTCAAATCAACGGACTTCTCTCGAAGAACCTCCTTCACCTCATCTTCAGAGGTAGCCTTAGCTTAATTTCCTTCACGACCGAACTATTTTCCAAGATAGGAAAGCGTCAACTGAAAAAAAGATCCATCATGACACTGTCGAGCTGTGTCGGTTGAATTCATTGATTCTACTAGCAGCTGGCAGCATCTCCCGAGCCGTAGCCATGCACCCTTTAACTCAATTCCTGTATGAACAAATATGCATATGAGGGAACCCGTACCCCAACTCTTTGACTGTTATTCCTCCCAAGGATATGCACATTTGGGAATTTGGTTTTATTTTGGCAAACAAGGGCCATCAGAGGAACTTTTGGTCAAAGCTGAGGTTGTTAGCCTATTGCATTTTGAACCAGGGAGGAGGTCTCTGAAAGTGAAAGGTCATTTATATCCTCGTGTCGTAAAGTGGTTTGAAGAAAATGTTGTGATGGAGAAATCAATGGCGTGCAGTAGTTTGTATGTATATTAAAGAGCAGAATCCATCCCATTTAGAGAGGGACAGAAAGTGGCAGTGAAGGAAGGAAGGAGGTCGCGGGTCTCGGGCGATTAGAAGATGATGATCATTTTATGGTTTAGATACGGTTTATAACTAATCAAGTTAGAAAAGTAGAAATCATTTGGGTTGGAATTTGGGGTGTTTTCCCCCATGTCATTACAACACGATTTGCTTCCATGGAATTCTGTCACAAAAATACATTACATTTTAGGGTTCCCAATTTAGAGTCTCACTCCACTTCACTTTGTAATAGCCTTTTTCTTTCTTATTATTACAAACTCCTAAACTCCTTTGCACATTATGATGTTACCTACTTTGACAGAATAGCAATGACAGCACCACCAACAGCAGCGTTAAACTGCAATTGCTTCTTCAAATCTTTTTTTAAGTACCATAAATTTTGAGCATAAATGATGTGGGAATACTTTACAACTTTGTGTTTTGTTATCTCTAGTTTATCTTTGTGAAATGAGATTTTACAACTTCGCAGTTAATTTTCTATAACAACGATCTGTTTTGGAAATTAGTACTTTTTTGAAAAATTATAATTCAATGCTACATCTTATTCGATCAGAACTAAAATATATGGAGTGCTTTTAACTCACTTTAGATGATGTAAATTCATATCATGGTCGGTAAACCTTGCGGATTTATCTATGCCTTTATTCTTGTATTTAGATTTTACTTATCATTATTATTTACTATTATTATTGTTTTTTGAGTTGAACATGTTGGGTAAAGTTGAGTTCTTCTCACATTGACACTTGGGTTTCTAAATTGAACTTTCAATATTGTGCCAATTTGTCTCGTATACTTGAAAATTTTGAACTAGGTCTTCTAACTTTCAATTTCGTCAGTTTAATATATATTTTTTTAAACTTCAAGAACCAAATAGACATTAATTTCAAACTTTGGTGATCACATTGGAATCATTTTTAAGTATAGAAATCAAATAGACATTAACTTAATACGATATATAGGTTAATGTCTATTTGATCTCTATTACTTAAATGATTGGGAAATGCTTCTAAATGATTCTCGAGTTAATTATGTGTTATGTCGGGGTTCAATCTGAAATTACAATTCCGTTCTTTCTGAAATTACAATTCCTTTGTTGTTACCTTCTTCAACAATGATGACTGCTGACAAACCCACTGGCTCGCACGAGCTCTCCAACCTAGCCACCACATCCCTAAACAAAGAAGTGCTATAGAAACCCGACATGCTATTTGTGTTATTTAAATATTACACGAGTTGATTTTAGGGAAGTTCAAGTTAAATGTTGGGAAGAAATGTATCTTTGGTCCTTGAAGTTTAAGATTAGTGTCTATTTAGTCCCTAGAGTTCCAAAATGAACATTTAATCTCCCAGGTTTGAAAATACTTCTAAATGGTCCATAAATAAATTTGACCGTTAGTCAATTAACGAAAAAGTGAAATAATAGGCTGAATTGGCAAAATTTTAAATGAAGTGTCAATTATTATTAATTTCATATGTTTTTTCTCAAATTAGGTGGGTTTTTTATTTTTCCTTTTTCTTTTTGTCTGCTCTAGCTCTTAGTATACACAATCACACCTAACACTAGATGAAGGAAGAAAAAATATCAAAGTATTTTTTAAAAAGTCATTTCTTTGCAGAAAAAAAAAGAAATATGGATGGGTATGGGTTGTTGAATTATACCAGTTTTTGTTAAAATTATTATAGAAATTTGAATTTGAGCAAGCCAAATATAAAAAATCGTCAAAAGCTTTTGAACCCACTGAAAGTAAAACTTGAAACATTGGACATCTATTTTTATAATATTTATAATACTCACCCTTAGATGCCCATATACATAAGAAATATGCTTCGCAGGGGTGGTAAAATTCTCCGCAGGATTGGCAAAATTCCCTGCAGGGTTGGGTCCGAGGTTAGGAATCCCTAGTTTAATTGGAGATGAAGTCAAATTGGGGACCACTGAACTGAGAATGGGGAGGGTCCCCCACCCCATCCTCGTCCTTGACCCCGCTTCAATTACATTTTTAAATAAATGAATATATATATATATATATATATATATATATATATATATATATATATATATATATAATATATATATAAAACTTTTAATTTAGTCCAATCTAAGTCCAACTAAAGTGTCCAAGCCCGAATCAAATAGAATTTTAGGGGAAAAATTAAAAGAAAAAAAAAAGTCTCCATGGGAAACAAAAGAGAAAAAGGGGAATGGGCCCCTACGGGGAAATCCCCGCCTCAGTCCCTGCCATTCGGGGTGGAGAATTCTCCTCCGCCCCGCCCTGGCCCCGTTGCCAACCCTAATGCCTCGTTAAAACCTTATTAGGAAAAATTCAATGGGAAAATCCTTAGTGAAGGAAAAATAGTACATATTTCATATAATATATACTCCTAAAAGAATACAATATATTTACTCTCCCTCACGAAAACATCACTTAAGATCTCTGAGTCGTTACATTCCAATGTTGTGCACCAATTTTTCAAAAGTTACAGTTGGTAAAGCCTTCGTAAATAAGTCTGTCAAGTTATCCTTCGAACAAATTTTTTGTACAGTGATGTCGCCATTTTCTTCAAGATCATGAGTGTAGAAAAGCTTAGGTGAAATATGCATTGTTATATCTCCTTTAATATATCCTCTTTTGATTTGGGCTATGCAAGTTATGTTGTCTTCGTGTAATATTGTTGAAAGATTTTTATTAGAAGACAAACCACATGTTTCACAAATGTGCTGAGTCATTGATCTTAGCCATACACATTCTTGACTAGTCTCGTGAATTGCAAGAATTTCAACATGATTTGAAGAAGTGACCATTATGGACTGTTTCACCGATCGCCATGATATAGCAATTCCTTCATATATGAACAGATAATCTGTTTGAGATCTAGCTTTGTGTGGATCATATAAATATCCAGAATCTGCATAACCAACTAGATAAAAATTTGATTTATTTGAATAAAACAAATCCATATCGATTGTTCTTTGGAGGTAATGGAGTATATGCTTAATTCCATTCCAATGTCTTTTTGTAGGAGAAGAACTATATCTAGTTAATAAATTTACTAAAAATGCAATGTCTGGTTTTATATTATTAGCAAGATATATAAGTTCACCAATTGCACTAAGATACGGTACTTTAGGACCAAAAAGTTCTTCATTATTTTCTGAAGATTGAAATATATATTTCTTTGTATTAAATGAATGGATTTCCATTGGAATATTTAATGGATGCGCTTTGTCCATATAAAATCTTTTTAAAATTTTTTCCGTATAAGTTGACTGATGAATAAATATCCTATTTGCTAAATGCTCAATTTACAAATCAAGAAAAAAATTTGTTTTTCCGAGATCTTTTATCTCAAATTTTTTCTTAAGATATTATATTGCCTTTGAAATTTCTTCAGGAGTTCCAATTATATTTAAGTCATAAATATATATAGTTATAATAGAAAATCCTGATTGTGATTTCTTTATAAAAACACACGGACATATAGGATTATTTTGATATCCTTCTGTCAACAAATATCTATTCAGGTGATTGTACCACATCTGTCCTAATCGTTTCACTCCATGTGGTGATCTCTATAATTTTATTGAATACAATTCCTGAGAATTTCATCTATATGTTTCAGGTATCTTAAATCCTTATGGGATTCTTATATGAATATCATTATCAAGAGATCCATATAAATATGCAGTGACTACATCCATAAGATGCATATCTAGATTTTCATACATAGTTAGACAAATTAAATATTTTAGTGTAATTGCATTCACCATTGGAGAATGTGTCTCTTCATATTTAATATCAGATTTCTATGAAAAACCTTGTGCAGCTAGTCTTGTTTGATATCTTGTGACCTCATTATTTTCATTTATTTTTCTCACAAATACCTATTTGTATCCCATATGTTTGACACCTTCTAGTGTTTGAACTACTGGTCCAAAAACCTGACGTTTTGAAAGTGAGTTTAATTCTACCTTGATTGTTTTTTTTTCCATTGAAGCAAATCTTTTCTATGTTGACATTCTTCAACGAATTTTGGTTCAGAATCCTCATTTTCAGATATAATATCAAGAGCAACAACAAAATGTTATCAATAATTGCATGAGTCTGGTTCATCTTTTCCTGTCATGATAGTTTATTGAAATCTCATTATTATCTTATTATTATCTTTAGGTACCTCACTTCCCCACTTGTCATGTCAAGAAATTCTGTATGGGTATTTACATCCTCAACCAAGTGTTTTTACTATTAATTATTTTTCTTTTTCGAGGATTATCTTTGGAACCCATGGGTCTACCACGCTTCTGGCATGTTCCAAATTCATTAATGATGACTTGCTGTGTTGGGATATTAATTTTCGACAGAACATTTGCAGTTGGTATAAGTGATTTAGTTACTTTCTTAGCATCTATAAATGCATCTGGTAACTGATTTACTATATTTTACAAATGAATTATTTTCTGAACTTAAAGTTCACATTGATCAATACAGAGATCTAAATGAGACAATAATGATGCATTTCATGCAATTTCTTTTTCCAACTTCTTAATTCCTCCCTTTGATGTTGGAAAATTCGTCTCATTAAAATGACAATAAACAAATTTAGTAGTAAATACATCAACCGTTAAGGGTTTAAGATATTTAACAATTGATGGGGAATCATATCCAACATATATTCCTAACCTCTTTTGAGGATCCATCTTAGTACACAGTGGTGGAGTAGTTGGAATATATATTATACATAAAAAAAGAAATATCTGGCTCATGGCCATAAGCCAATTGTAATGGTGAGTAATTATGATAAACTATTAGTCTAATGTATACAAGAGATGCTGCATGCAAAATAACATATCCCCATATAAATGTAGGAAGCTTAGCTCTCATAAGTAATGGTCTTGCAATTAATTGAAAACGTTTTATAAATAATTCTGCCAAACCATTTTATGTATGACACATGAGCTACATGATGTTCAACACTTATCCCAATTGACATACAATAATTATCAAAATATTGGGATGTAAATTCACCAGGATTATCAAGATGAATGATCTTAATCGTATAATCAGGAAATTGTGCTCTAACTTAATTATTTGAGCAAGCAATCTTGCAAATTCAAGATTTCGACTTGATAACAAGCATACGTGTGACCATCTGTTGGATTCAACTATTAATACTATAAAATATCTAAATGGTCTACTTGGTGGGTTAATAGATCCACATATATCACCATGAATTCGTTCTAAAAATCCAGGTGATTTGGGAACATGATAATCTATTAGATTGAAGAATCTTCTAGCTCTTCAATGGATGTCCATTTGAATCCTCAATAATTCTTCTCATCATTATAGACCCTAGATGATCTAATCTGTCATGCCAAATTGTAAATATGTCTGGATTCATGAACTTCAGGTTCATTGATGCATATGTTTTAATTACTCGTATATGAGTATAATATAACCCAGAAAATAAAGCTGACAACTCTTCCAGCATACGTTTTTCATATGAGACAATAGGTATGATATAAAGATACTTCATATTATTCTTTCTATCAGTCGCAATATGATAACTATTGCAACGTATATCTTTAAAACTTAGAAGATTTCTTTTTGATTGCCTAGACAACAATGCATTGTCAATTGTAAATTTGTCAATTTGGAAAAATATTTATTATTTGTAAGTATTGTGTGTGTAGCTGTATTGTTGCCAAACATAAATCTTCATAGTTCATTTTTGAATCACACAACATATGAAAATGATCCATGTTTCTTCATTAACAGAAAATAATTACAATAAGAAAAAAACACTTAGAATATGCAAAAGTTAACATTTACTAAATAAAACATGAAGATAGACAAGAAAAAAAAAACATTAAGTCTAGATATTCTTAAAGTCAAAAGAAAACACTTGATGTTCAATCAACTATGCTGATCTTCTCTTAAAGAGATTCAAAGAAATTTGCCACATCCCAATTTTTCATATGAGATGGGTCAAATATGTCATTATCCTGGTACGCAAAATTTGCTTCCACATTTAACCTTTTTCTTCAGGGAGGCTTGATAGAGGTTAACTGAGTGTTTTGACGTACAACAGGTACGTGACCAATGTTCAGTCATTTCGCATCAAAAACATTTATTTTCAATACTTTGAACTTTTATCTTGTGGAACTTTTCCTTTGTGATCATCATTTTGTGTGGTTCTTTTGAAATTTGAATGATTAGAGCGATCACCACAAAAATAATAATTACTTCTTCCTCTGCCATGATCATGACCTCGACCACAACCACGACCTTGATCACGATTATTAACATTCACAGGATTCACTTCAGGGAATGGTGTTATTTTAGTTGGTCGAGATTTGTAGTTCTTCATCAATAACTCGTTATTTTGTTCGACCACAAGAAGACATAAAATTAGTTCAGAATATTGTTAAAAACCTTTTTCTTGATATTGCTGTTGGAGGAGCATATTCGAGACATAAAATGTAGAAAATGTCTTTTCTAGCACATCACCATCAGTAATTTTCTCTTTGCATAATAATAATTTTGAACTAATTTTAAATAATGCATAATTGTAATCACTTATTGATTTAAAACCTTGCAACTTCAAATGCATCCACTCTTAACGAACTTTAGGAAGATTAACTGTTTTTTTTTTTAATGATAATACCTTTCCTTCAATTTTTTTTCACAAGATATGGAGATATTTTATTGTAAGATACTCCATTTTCAATCAATTGTGGAGATGATGACAAAGAAAAATCATAGTTTTTGCTTTGTTCTGACTGGATGTCGTATTTCCTTCTTTAATTGTTTCTATCAAGTTCATAGCATCCAGATGGTTTGCGACATCGAACACCCATGACCAATAATTATTGTCATTAATGTCAAGGGCTGCAAATTCTAATTTGTAAGGTTTGTCATCACAAAACGTTATATTTATATTAGGAATTTAATATGTACTAAATATGTAAAATAACATTTCATTTATTAATTACAATAAAGAGGAAAAAAAACTTACCTACCTTTAGGACCTACCTTCAGTGAGGGAAGCGACAAGGGCTCATGTTGATAACGTGTTGTGAAATTGAGGAGGACAACGGAGCATAACTAGAACATGAGTATGGAGAAAATATAATATTATAATATTATAATATAATAAATAAATATAATATAATATAATAATAAAATAAAATAACTAAAATTATGAAAATTGGATAATATGAAAATAACATGAATAGTGTCATTTGGTGTGTTTTTTCAAGATCCACCAAATGCCACTATTTATAGATAAAGTGACAAGTAAGATGTGGTTGTTGGGTTTTATGTCCTAAAACTCGTGGTTTGTAAACAATGGAACTTATTCTGAAAATTCAATAAGGTGTTATTGAATAGATGTTTTTCTTGATAAAAATCCAATAAATCTGAAAGTCCCTTGACTATTGGATGAGTACTTGAACTTTATGTGGAGACATAAAAGTAGATCAGGTTCGAGTAAATAGTCAAAATGATCTATAGTATATGAATAAGATTTGGTACCTTATTCTGGTAACACTATCGGATGCGACCTACTCTGTAGTTGTTACAAAGAGTTGTAAAGTGCTATAAACGAAGTGATCTTAATTTGTTCATGTTGAGACATGAGGAGTAGGGGTGTCCTTGTGCAAAAGGGTTTGTACGATTGGATCACGAAATCAGTCACTCTTACTTTATAACGCTATTTACTGTTTAAGACTGATTATTTCAAAGCGATGACCTTAATCCTGAACTAACTATGAATTCCCGTTTATTTTGAATTATCTTTAGATTTGCATAGGTGAGGGTTGGCTCAACAGTGCCGACTCAATAACCTCCCATTTTAGGGGTAAGACCGGATAGATAGCTGGAGACATAGGGTGCAAGACAAAATTCACTCCTACCTGCTTTTAGGGATAGTAGAGAGGTTGTTCCCTTAAGTGCTGATTCTAGGTCTTGAACAAGGGGCCCCACCCTCTCATTGGCCCGAGAGAGACTTGGTTTTGTTGATTGGATCACAAAACAATTGTTCATTAGGGGATCAGTGAGAACTTAAGGAACAAGAGGTAATTTCGGGGGCAAAACAGAGGTTCGACCTAACCATCATTATAAACAACCTGTGAAGGGGGTTAACTTACTTGGTTATATTGAGTGAACATAATATATCTACAGTGAGGGGAGTTTAACTATGGGCTTTAATGAAGTGACCCATTAGTTAACAAATGGGGATTAGTTCATGTTAGGGTTGATGTCCTAAAGTCTCATGTCCTGTAGTTTGTAAACAGTTTGTACGAATGCTTGTATTGTATAATATATAATATTTACTTTACATCTTGATTTTTCTCAGTTGTATGTTTTATTTGCTTTACCACAAACCAATAAACATAAAATGGCTGGTTATCTGTAGGTAACTTAAGCATGTATGTGGTGACATACAAGTGGATCATGTCTTGAGTGATAACCAAAATGGTCTGTAGTATATGGATATAGGAGGGAAACCTTATCCTGGTAACACTATGGATGTGGTCCGCTTTGTGGAATGGTCACAAGTGTTGTGACTTGTCACAGATGGTCCGATCCTGATCATTCGTGTAGGAGACATGCGAACGGGGGCGTCCTATACAAAGAGTTTGTATAAGACTTGACCACAAAGTGTTAATGTCTCATTATATAACACCGTTCATGATAGAGACTTCAGTTCACTAGGATAACCATAGGTAACATGACCTCAATCTTGAGAACTCCTGCCAGTGAGGGCGGTTCTTTGATTTGTATGGGTGCGAGTGGCCAGGTCGCTAATTCAAACCTACCATTTTGGGGATTCGTCTGATTTGGGAGCTAGGAACTCAACAACACAAGATGTAATTCACTCCTTCTCTGAGACAGGGGTAAGTAGATACATAGCTCCTTAAGGGTTGATTCCGGGGCTTGAGCGATGTGGCACCACACACCTTCTCTTGGCCCGAGAGGTGTTCACACATAGTTGGACTATGTTGTATTGTTCATTAGTGGGATCAGTGGTACTTATGAAGTGAGATGTAACTACAGGGGCAAAACGATAAATTGGTCCAGTTGTACTTACGAGCATTTGTGAAGGGTCATCATACTCATGATTGGTTATATCCGATGGACACTGAAATATATCTGTGGTAAGAAGAGTTCAGATGTTGGTCTTTAGTAGAATGCCTAGCAGTTAACGAATGGTGGATTTCGTGGCTAAAGAGTTTAGTAGCTATTCACGTACCATTAGAGTTTCGAGCCACAGGTCCATTAAGTCCCTTAGGTAGCTTGGATAAAGTCGAGAATCAGTGTTTGGGTCAGTTTGAAATGTTTAAAATGACAAGAGGGAGTTCGATTATATATGATATAATTGAACTGGTTAATTATATATGATATAATTGGCTAAATGTATAAGATACATTATTTTAGAGGAAATTTTATATAAATATGATTTATATCAAGTGAGGAGAAATTACTATAGTAGATATGTGATATCAAACTATAGGGTACGAATATAATATGATTATATTCATTTATTATTAAATTAGTTAATTATGAGATAATTGGCCGAATTATTCTCCTCAATCGTGCATTAGTGGGAGTAGCCGCATTCGGCTATGGTAACCGATGAATAAAACAAAAATTAGTTTCATTTTGCAAAGAGTTCGAAAATTTGCAATCGGTGTGAAAACATAACAATCGCCTAGCTTGAGAGCCTATACGATAGTATCTCATCGTCTAAACGATCACACACCAACGTCTAAACGATCACACGCCTTTCCTTAAATGATCGCTTAGCTTTTCTAAACGATCGCATAGCATGCCACGTTTTATAAATGATCGTCTACCTTTTATTAAACAATTGCTTAGTAAAACCTACACGATCGTGTAGCTTCATTTAAACGATAAGCATCCCTGCTATACGATAGCTTTTTCTCTTCCACTTGCTTATCGTTTACACGATCTGTCTTTTCTCCTACCTCTACCAAATTTACCAAAGACCACACTTTGGATTCTCACTCCGAGAATACCAAGGGCTCCAACTGGTAGTGTCGTCCTTGCTGTTTACTTGTTCATGACTATTCATGTTGCTGCTATTTGTGTAAACGATCGTGCTGCCGCAATCGACTGATTTGCTGGGCGATAGAGCATATAGAGGTTCTTCTGCTGCTTTGAGTTCGACGTTTGAAGAGAGTGTTCAACTGGTATGAGAACTTTTTCCCTTGTGTTTTATTGTTCCAAGCATGCCGTTAATTAGTGTTAATTTGCATAACTATCTGTTAGGATGTGTATGTTATATTTTGGTCATGACGAAATCGGATAGATCCGAACGTGCTCATGGATGCTCTTCATTAAGAGTTCCTTCAATTTGGTCTAATGAGTTTAGTCGAATAATCTCGGATCGTTGGGCTCATGATCTGTAGGTCCACGAGGTCCCCCTACTAACTCGGAAATGGATTAGCTCTAGAGTAGCGTGATAAGTTAATTTAAAATGTTCAAATTAAAATCAAACGGAATTGGAGAATTAATAATTAAATATGATTTAAATATATGAAGATGGATTTGTGTAAACTTAATTTAATATTGCATATTAAATTAATTAGAATTATTTAATTTATTTAAATAATTATTTATTAATTTTATTAGAAAATTGATTTATGAAATTAATTTGTAAAATTAATAAATTTTGATTTCTATATCAAATGTGATTTTAAAATCAAAATATGGATTTTGGAAATAGAAAATTACAAAAATGGAAAAATTGGTTTTTCCAACTCTATCTTCAAGTAGTCACTAATAACCCACCATCTTGCTTCAATACTCCAAACATGAGCTGCATCTCATGCAGCTGCAATATATTGAAGAGGTTGGAGTGATTTTGAGGCAATGCAATCATAAGAATTTTAGTTGATTTTTTTTTTTTCTTAGTAGATGAATCAATTTAAAAGTAGAGGTGACTTTTATTTATAAAATTGGGGTTCTTCTTTTAAAATAATAATACATATAATTAAAGTATGAACTATGGATGTGGATTAATATTTTATTAAATTGAGCCGATTTAATTAATTAAAATCTTATATTCTTAATTAAGTATAGACTTAATGGTAGAAATACATTCCTAATTAATTAGAGTTTAATAGGAACACTAATGAAATTACTATATAAAGAGACCTTAGACTATCATCCCGATATATCAAAACAATACACACTCAGTGTTTGAGGAAGATTATGGTCATCTTGAAGTTATTATCAATCTCAATGGAATCCAGTATGTTATTAATTATTGGCAACTTAGCATTTAAAGTTATTATGTTAACAAGTGGTATCAGAGTGTGATTTTCATATTAAATTGTTGGTTTATATTCGTTAACTATTGATATTGATTCAATTTTCGGTAAAGAAGTTTAAAGAATTTAAAGAATTAAAAAGAAAATGTTGCCGGTGATGGTTGCGACATGTGTGCAGTCGGAGGGCTCTTGTGTAGGCAATGGATAAATCTTGCCCGGGCTTTTATTGCCCTGAGTTAAATGGATCCAATTCTGAAATTGATTGATTGACATAATTTTAGTCTATAATTATTCGATCAATTTTTTATATATATTCTGAACCTCTATTGGAACTTAATCAAATGGTGATTCTATTTTAGGATTTGTTTGATAAATTGGAAATTAGTTGATAAATTGTATTAATATTGAAATCAGGTCGTTGAAAATTTATCACCAATTTGGTTAATTGCCTGGATTTTATGCCAATCTGCCGTCGGTATTGTAATTCAAATTTTTTATGTTCAATCTAGGTTTGATTTTTAGGATTTCAATTAGAAACAATTTTTGTGTGCTTGTGTAGGCATTTGTCTTATAATTTGTTAAAGTTCTTGTCTATAGTTCTTGGTTCTTAATTGACAATTTTGTGAATCCGGTTTCAATTTGAGTGAAAATATTGCGGATTTAAATTAAATTTGATTAATCATGTTGTGGATTTAAGTTTAAAATTTAAATAATCATGTTGTGGTTCAAGATTAATTGATCATGTTGTGGATTAAATTTAAATTTGATTGATATTTTGGTGAATTTACATTTAAATTTGATTGATATTTTAGTGAATTTAAATTTAAATTTGATGATGATATTTGGTGATATTCACATGTTTATATTGCTTTAATTGTATTATGTGTATGCAATTATTAGGTAAATTTTGGTAAAGACTATTTGGTGTTATTCTTCTATTTATTTGTACAATAATTTTTTTTATATTATTGTGTCTTATATTTTGGATTGAATTAGTCAAAATAATATGTTACCAAAGTAGCCTAAATCCTGAATTTATGCGGATAATTATCGGTCCAAATAAAGATAATTGTTTGGCCAAATTGTAGGTATGCATGTTCTAATGAGTATGTGATAATTATAAGGATTCCTCATGTGAAAAATAGTCGGTCCAAAGAAAGACTATTTTTTGACATAGTTTATTGTCAATACTTTGATTACTACTTTACCGTTTATTGTTGGTGTTTTTGCCCAAAAGCCTAGACATCAATGTTGTGCTTATTGGAATTGGTGTCCTAATTCTCCTGGAATCTCATAGCTTGTAAACTGTACACATTATTAGGAATAAAATAAGAGTTATTTTATTTGACATTTACTCATATCCAATAAACAAAACTCTATGATTATTGTATGTAAACTTAAGCATGTATATGAGATATACAAGTGGATCATGCCTTAAGTGATAACCTAAAAAGGTTTGTAGTATAAGGATTAAGGAGGGATATTTGATCCTGGACACTACAGATACGACCGAGATTTACAAGTGTTGTGAACTACCAAAGATGGTAGATCCTGACCATTCATATATATGAGAGCGGGGATGTCCTATACAAAGAGTTTGTATAAGACTAGACCACGAGATAACTAGTCTCTTTATATAATATCGTTGATACTTGAGACTTACATCTCACCTAAATGACCATAGATGACATGACCTCAATCCTGAATGTTTTGGGAACTCCTACCTTTGAGGGCAATCATTTGATTAGTATGGGTGATAGTGGCCAGATTGCCAACTCAACAAGCCTACTTTTTTGGGGATTTGTCTGATTTGGGAGCTAGAAACTCAGTTACACAAGATGGATTTCCTCCTTCCTCGAAGCAGGGGTAAGTAGATAGATTACTCCCTTAAGGGCTAATTCCAAGTCTTGAACACAGTGGCCACAACTTCTCTTTGGAAGAGAGGACTCAGTCATAGTAGGACTATGACTTATGTTCATTAGAGAGATTAGTGGTACTTAAGTTAGATGTAACTATAGGGGCATAACGGTTATTGGCCGAGTTGTACTTACGAGCGATCTATGAAGGGTTATTGCATTGTTGATTGGTTAATATTGACACAAAATATATCTGTAGTAAGGAGAGTGCAGTTGTCTGTATTTAGTGGAGTGTTTGGTAGTTAATGGATGATGGATCCTATGACTAAGGAGTTTAGTCAGTTATTCACGTACTATTGGAGCTTCAAGCTACAGGTCCATAAGGTCCCCTTAGTAGCTCAATGGATTCAAGTTGAGAATTAGTTCTTGGAGTTGATTTGAAATGTTCAAATTGACAAGAGGAAATTCGATTATATATGATATGATCGGTGTGATGTATGAGATACATCAAGTGAAGAATTAATGTAAATGAATTAATGTTTTCCTAAATTTAGTATTGTTAGAAGAGTTTCTATTCTCGGAAAGGAACTCACGGTTTGCTGTCAAGTGAATTGGATTCACTAAACGATAACTGAAAGAGAGACTAAACAATCGTGGAGTTACACTATACGATAGTTCACTTAGCTGGTCGAAGCTAAACGATCGCAGGGCTTTTGGTGTACGATAGCTTGCCTTCTTCTAAACGATTGAGCATTTGTCTATATGATAGGCTCTTCTCATCTCCAACTTGCTCAATCGTTTACACGATTGTTAATCCTCTAGGCTCTTCCTCTAAGTCCACACAGAGCCCACACTTTTGGATTCTCATACTGAGAATACCAATGTAGCACTTGTGATGATGTCCTCACTCAACTCGACTGAATTCGAGGTTTTGGAGGCTGTTCGATGGGTTCTTGTATTGTAATTGTTTATGTTCAATATCGAATGGAATTTGGAACGATCATTCTGCTACTCATGGAAATCCTCATGTCTGATTTCCTTCAGTGCTAGGTCTCTAATAAAAAGGACCCATCATATATGTGAAATTATTTTGTCATATTTTAATTGCGAGTATATGTTTTGTTGTTTATTGTTTTAGTTGGTCTTACTCAAATATCTAGAAATCTGAGTTCAATCCCTAAGTTTAATGGATCGAACTTTAGGATTTGGAAGGAAAACTTAGAGATACTTCTCGGGTGTATGGATCTGGACTTTGTATTAAGGACAGATAAACCTACTTCTAATATAGAGAAGTGGGAAAAGTCAAATCGCATGTGTCTAATGATTATTAGGCACTCCATTCCAGAATCTTTTCGAGGTTCTGTCACGACAAGTGAAAATGCCAATAAGCTCCTTACTCAAATTGAAAAATATTTTACTAAAAATGAAAAAAAGGGAAGCAAGTAGTCTTTTGACTTCTTTAACTTTCATGAGGTATAAGGAAAATGGGAACATAAGGAAGTACATTATGGAAATGTTTAATCTTGCAAGTAAATTAAAGGTAGTTGATATCGAGTTATATTAAAATTTACTCGTACATCTGATACTTATTTCTCTTCCTGCATAATTCACTTAGTTTAAAATAAGCTATAATACTCGGTAGTAGTGATCATTGAGAGGGTGGTGTTGGTTTTGGGTGAAAACTGACACTGATCGCCGACATGGATTTTTGGCGGTCGACGTATGTCAGTCCATGGGTGCTTGCTACCATTGATCATCTGACCACACAGTTTGAGCGAGTGGTTTTATCGGTTTTGTAAGTTCAATGAAGATAAGTAGTTGAAGTTAAAAAAAGATGAAGAAGAAAATAAGAAAGGGAGAAAAATAATTAATAAAAACGAAGATTGAGAAGGAAAAAAATGAAGGAATGGAGAAGAAAAAAATGGAGAGTGAAAAAGGGAGGGTAGTGTTTCGAAATTTGTGAGAGAGAGAGGTGAGGGGAAGAAAAGAAAATGGTGAAGAAGAGAAAGAGAATGGGGAAGGTTACGTGAGAGAGAGGGAAAGAGGAGAGAGAGGGAGAAAAAATTAATGATGATTCTTGGAAGTTAGAAGAAGGGAGAAGGGAGAATGTAAAGTAATAATTAGTTTTGGAAGTTGGGAGAAGGGAGAAGATATTTTATAATAAAAATATATAATATTTATATTTATATTGTATAATATATATAACAAAAAGGATATAATATTTATATTTGGTCGATGACGGTCGGTTTCGGTCTACATGTCAGCCGAAGGTGATCAATTTTTAACAGTATTTTACTGTTTTGACAAAATTGACCTCGACCAATTTTTTGAAACAATCAACCTCCAACCTTTAGTTCGGGTAGCTTCGGTCGTTCAGCTCGATCTTTTGGCCATCTTTGCTCACCCCTAATACTCAAAAGAATAAATGGAGTATTAATGAGTTTATTTCACAATGTGTGCAAGGAGAAGATAACATTAAGAGCGAAAGGACAAAAAATGTTCATTTGGAAATTGACTCTTGTGATAAGAAAGAAAAAAAAAAAAAGGAAATCTACTAGTGTTGCAGAAGGCACATCTTAGTAGAACAAGAGAAAGAAATATGTTTATGAAAATCCTTGTTTTTTTGCAAAAAGGAAGGTCACTTCAAAAAAGATTGTCCCAAGTACGTGAAATGACGTATAAAGAAGTGTAAACTTCTTACTTTGGTTTGTTCTAAAGTTAATTTAGCTTCTATACGTACAAATATTTGGTGGGTAATGACGGGAAATTAGAAGTCAATTTTACTCGACAACTAAAATCCCGTGGATGCGGTATGTGATGCACGTTCCTAAGATATGCGTTGGCATGAATATGCATTAATAAATGTATGCGATGACCATGTGTCCTGTCACAAGTTTTCTTGCGCTCACGCCAAGTATAATGCGAACGCAAGTTTCTCGGGTAATCCGAGGTCGAAAGCATAGACTTATAGCTATATGTATGCGGTAATGTGCATACGACGGTTTAAATAAAAGAATGGAAGGGAGGTTGCTAAGTTAATCCTACTCCTACTCCTATCTAATAGACAACACAATGGGAATATGCATGAGAGGTAGAGATACGACAACACTTAACATGAAATAATTGTATGGGAAAATAGATAAAATGCGGAGATGATTTCACTGCTACCTTTAAGAGTGAACACAAAGGCAACCTTAGTCAACGCAAACCATGCAATCATGCTACACACACGTGAACCTAACTCTAGGACGTATGCGATGTATCTGCGATATTGCCGAGAATCCTATGCTTTCCTAGACCTTCATAACCAGTTCACTAGCTCCCACCGCATGAGCATAGCTGCCGCATAACCTTTTATCCTACTTCTTGAACGCATGCAAATCCATTCTGTAGGGTGCATACGCTGTGTGAAGCAAACGGAGCTTATCCCTAAGTTCCCCATTCTTATCTATGCGTTCCAATCCGCTTTCCTAAGTCTTAGATTTGTGTTTTAGACTACTCTCCCAAATATGCCTAAATGATGAATGATGCGCTCATAGGACAAGGTAACCGCATGAACTTTGCTGACCTAAGATTGATACTATCCCTAGTGAACAATGCATACATTGCTTAATGCGACTAACCACTTACCCTCCTGGGCAGTTGATTGTTGCTGACTTCACTCATAGACAAGTAATGCGTTAGCCTATAGACAGGCGTTGCAGAAGCTTCACACTAAGCAAATAAGATTTCTCACACACTTACGCAACGCACACCTCTCGGTGGGTTGCTACATGCTTCATATCCCTAATCCACATGACTAAGTATGCGATACCCAAGCAATCTCACTAAGTGTTGCAATGAAAGTAAATATGCTAAGTAAAGAAGATGAAGATGGAGTCGAAGGAACAGAGAAATGCATTGAAAACAAATTGTATTAATTCCTTAATCACAAAATGTCATACAGTATAGTATAAGAAGAGAAAGGAAAATGAAATGACCGACTGGAATCAAAGACTTGCTTCTAGCAGATATGCGTCAAGGCTTCCGGTGGTGCCATGGATGGGCGGAGGAGCAGACTCTCTCGAGATGTAGCTCCGGTCGTCACTCGGAATGGATGAAAGAGGTGAAGAACTCTCAGCCATCTTCACATGCAGTTTTTCTGGATCACGGGGAAAATCCCCGGTTCACAAGAATCATCCCCGGATAACTTGAATTTCTGCTCATCGGCTTTTATTTATAGAGCTTGGGTTACCGACAGCATTAATTAAACTCCTCTGAGTCTGACATTCGGTGCGTTAGTCATTTCTGAACCTCTGCCACTAACGGTGTGGTAGGTGAAATGTCAGCATCATCTTTTGGTTTTTCTCGAGGTAGATGCGTTGATGCGTTTATTCCACCAACTTTGTGTTGATCCCATTAGTATGTGTTGTCGCGTAGCGACAATCATTTAATGACCGCATTCGCTTAATACCACAACTCTACACGATGACCGTAATCGCTTGACGAGTGCAACTCTCATGCGATGGACGCATACGACTGATTACCGCAACATCCATGCATTGATCGATGTGTTTGCCTTTGCGATGGAGAGTTTCTCCGCATGCGGTCGTTTATGCGGTGGTCCAGTTTCCGCATTTGCGTCCATTTCCTGTTTTAGCTACAAAAATAGAACATTGAACACATAATAATGCAAAATAACGGGTTAGCTGAGATTCAACATGCTGATCGATGCAAGCTCATTTTCTCGTGAATTCCTATCATGATTGTGCATATTCTGCTTAACAACCTTCATAATTCTAAGTAAAAGGCCTAAGATGACATGCATTTCTACATGTCATCAGTGGGTAGATTATAGTGCTACTACTCACATAAGTATATCAACGCAGGATTGTCTATGGAGCTAGCCACCATATGATGCTGAAAGATTCATCTAAGTGGACGATGACAAAACAGTTCCAAATGAAGTTATTGAGAATTTTAGATTACATTTAAAAACTTGTTATTTAGATTTGAATGAGACTTTTGTTGTGTTGGGATTGATGTCCTAATTCTCCCGGAGTCTCGTTGTTTTAATATATTCATATTATTTATGAATAAAATAAGAGTTATTTCATTTTGGCATTTACTCATATTCAATAAACAAAGCTCCATGGTTATTGTATGTAAACTTAAGTATGTATATGAGATATACAAGTGGATCATGCCTTAAGTGATAACCTAAATAGGTCTGTAGTTTATGGATTAAGGAGGGATTCCTGATCCTAGTGACACTACGGATACAACCCACTTTGTAGAGGTTTGCAAGTGTTGTAAACTACTATAGATGGTAGATCCTAACCATTCATGTGGAGACATATGAGCGAGGGTGTCCTATACAAAGAATTTGTATAAGATCGGACCACGAGATGACTAGACTCTGTATATAACGCTGTTGATACTAAAGACTTACATCTCACCTAAACGACCATAAGTGACATGACCTCAATCTTAAGTGTTTTGAGGACTCCTGCCTTTAAGGGCGATCCTTTGATTAGTATGGGTGAGAGTGGCAAGATTGCCAACTCAACATGCCTACCTTTTTGAGGATTTGTCTTATTTAAAAGCTGGGAACTCAGCTACACAAGATGGAATTCACTCATTTCCTAAAATAGGGGAAGTAGATAGTTTTCTCCCTTAAGAACTGATTATAGGGCTTGAACATAGTGGCCACAACTTCTCCTTGGAAGAGAAGACTCAGTTATAGTAGGACTATGACTTATGTTCATTAGAGGGATCAATAGTACTTAAGAAGTTAGATGTAACTATAGAGGCATAACGGTTATTGGCTGAACTATACCTACGAGCGATCTGTGAAGGGTTATCGCACTGTTGATTGGTTAAGATGGACACATAATATATCTATAGTAAGGAGAGTTCAGTTGTCGGTCTTTAGTGGAGTGCCTGGCAGTTAACGGATGGTAGATCGCATGACTAAAGAGTTTAATCAGTTATTTAGGTACGTTAGAGCTTCGAGCTACAGGTCCATAAGGTCCCCTCGGTAGCTCAATGGATTCAAGTTGAGAATCAGTTCTTGGTGTTGATTTGAAATGTTCAAATTGACAAGAGGTATTTCAATTATATATGATATGATCGGTATGGTGTATGAGATATATCTAGTGGAGGATTAATGTAAATGAGATTTACATTAAGGACCATAGAATAGAAAAAAAGCTATGGTTTATATGTTTCATGAGATGAAATATTAAAACTATAGGTTATAAGTATACTATGGTAAGTTGGTTATCATGTATATTTATAATAATATTAATTATTAGATAGTTATCTCTTTTTCTCTAATAATCAATTGAGTGGGAGGTTATTGGTGGTTTCATGGTAACCGTGAGATAAATGGAAAAATGTTTCCTATAGTTAGAAGTTGTTTTGAGATTTCCATTCTCAGAAATTACTCATGGAAAGGTTGCTAAGTAAATTAGATTTACTAAACGACATCTTGGAGAAACTAGACGATCGTGGAGTGTTTCTATATGATAGACACTCAACTAGCCGATGAGGTAAACGATCGTGCAACTTTAGTTAAACGATCGCATAGCGTTTATTAAACGATTGGGCATTGTCTGTACGATAGACTTTGACATCTCCCACTTGCTCAATCGTTTACACTATTGTTCTCCTCTGATCTCTGTCTCTAACCAAGTTCACACAGAGCCTACACTTCTGGATTCTCACATCGAGAATACCAAGGTAGCCATTGTGGTTGTGTCATACTAACTCAACACTAGTCGAGATTATTTGGAGGCCGTTCGTGGTGTTCGTGTGGAGTCTGCGGTGTTTGTGATCTTGGAGATCGCAGTGTTCGAGTTCGTTGTGATCGTGTAGTGTAGCGATCGTGGTGTAGGAGCGTTCGAGTGTTGCAGTGTTACTGTGAACGAGCGTTCGCGATCAAGGGTTTTGAAGATGAGTCTTCAAAAGTATGTTTATTCTTCCCTTGATCTTTAGAAAACATGCTATAATTTTGTTTTATGCATAGCCCGTTGTTTTCGTTTCTTGATTGTAATTGTTAATGTTCAAATACGATTGAAATTTGGAACGATCCTTCCGTTGCTCATGGAAATCCTCATGTCCGATTTCCTTCATGTTGTACCATCATTTAGGCGGAATTTGGCTTCTATTTCCAGTTTAGGAAATTTTGGTTTTTCTTGTTCTATTGGAAATAATAAAGTTAGTCTTTTCAAGATTTCAATCTTATTGATACTTGTTCTTTAATAGATAATCTATATATGCTTGATTCTTTTGCTTTATCTAACAAGAATATGTTATCTAATTCATGTAGTACAAAGCGTAAATTAAATGAGAATTCCGCTATGTTATGAAACACACGTTTAAATCACATCTCTTAACAGAGAATTCAGAGACTTGTGTCAGATGGAATTCTTGATTCCCTTGATTTAAGTAATTTTGACGTTTATATAGAATGTATTAAGGGAAAACAGACAAACATAAGAAAATTAGATACCAACAGATGCTCAAGCTTCTTAGAACTAATACATACCGACGTTTGTGGTCCATTTCCTACGACTTCTTGGAATGGACAACAATATTTTATTACGTTCATATTCGACTATTCAAGATATGGGCACCTATATTTACTTCATAAGAAGTCTCAATCTTTGGACTTCTTCAAGTCTTTCAAAGCTGAAGTTAAACTTCAACTTGGAAAGAAAATTAAGGTAGTCAAATCTGATTATGGTGGTGAATACTATGATAGATATGATAGATCAGATGAATAATGTTTAGAACCCTTTGCCAAATACCTAGAGGAATGTGGAATCATCCCATAATACACTATGCTGGGCAAACTCAACATGAATAGTGTAGCGGAAAGGAGAAACACTTAAGAATATGGTAAGAAGTATGATTAGTCATTCTTCTTTACTAGAATCTCCCTAGGGCGAGGCACTAAAGATTGCAATATATGTTCTTAATAGGGTACCTAGTAGAATGGTAGCTAAAACCTCTTATGAGCTGTGGATAGGAAAAAAGTCTAGTATTAGACATCTTCACATCTGGGGTTGTCCAGCTGAGGTTAGGCCTTATAGGCCTAAAAAAAGAAAATTGGACTCAAGAACTATTAGCTACTATTTTGTTGGGTATTCAGAGCATTCTCGGGGTTTCAAGTTTTATGATCTCACTTCTAAATCATTGTTTGAGACAAGAAATGCCAGATTTTTTGAGGATGTCGAGTTTGGGGGGAAGATAACATAAGGAAAGTTGTCTTTGAAGATGAGTTAGTTTTGTTTTCCTAATATGGTTATAGATGATGTTCAAGCTCCATTTCTTGACTTCACCATTGAACCAATTATATAATAAAACAACATTGAAGTCTTGGTTGTTGAACTTGAAGTTCAAATTCAACAACTTCAAGAAATGCCACTAAGGAGATGAACAAGAGAAAGAAGAAGTGTAATTCTAGATGATTATATTGTGTTTCTTCAAGAACATCAAGATGATATGGGCGTGATAGAAGATGATCTAATCAACTTCTAACAAGCTCTACAAAGTTCAAACTCACAAAAGTGGAGGAAATAAAATCCATGAAAGACAATGACATTTGGGAACTTGTCGAATTGCCATCAGGAGAATCCATAGGTTGTAAATGGATATTCAAAACAAAAAAGATTCACAAGGAAAAATCAAAAGATATAAGGCTCTCTTATTGCAAAGGGTTTTACTCAAAAGGAAGATATTGATTGCAAAGAGATTTTCTCTTAGATTTCCTCTAAAGACTTTTTCAGGATAATTATAATACCTATAGCTCACTTAGATTTAGAGTTGCACCAGATGGATGTAAAAATTTCATTTCTCAATATGAACATTGATGAGACGATTTATGTGGTGCAATCAGAAAACTTTATGTCTGGTAATTCAGAGTCTATGGTGTGCAAATTGAAGAAATCTATCTATGATCTTAAACAAACCTCTCGTCAATGGTATCACAAGTTCCATGAAGTAATAACTTTGGTTTTGAGGTGAATATAGTGGAAGATTGTGTATATCACAAGTTCAATGTGAGCAAATCAATCTTTCTAGAGTTATATGCTGATGATATACTCATAGTAAGTAATGATGTAGGTTTATTGCATGACACTAAGAGGTTTCTCAAAAAGAATTTTGAGATGAAGGATTTTGGTGATGCTTCTTTTGTATTAAGAATTGAAATACTAGGAGATCGTTCTCAAGGTATTTTTAGATTATCACAAAAGAACTACACTAAAATGATTTTGAGTAGATTTAGCATGATGGATTGTGCACCAGAAGATACCCTCGTCGCTAAAGGTGATAAATTTCATTTAGGTTAATGCAACAAAATTGTACTCGAGACTAAGGAGATGCAGAAGGTTCCTTATGAAGGAACTCTAATTACAAAAGACCTTTCAGCAGAAGCGGATTGTCTAAATTTCATTGTGAATAACTCATACATTTACAGTTAAACAGAACAGATTATGCATTACAAACTAAATTACAGCATGCTTTGAATATAAAAACAAAGGTTGAGAGATTATATCTTTGAAGAATCGTTCTTCAAGATAATCCCTTGATCGTTCACGAACACAACGAGCAACACGATCTCCCTCGAATAGCAACAAGCAGTAACTTGATCCTCGAACTAACCAGACACTACCACAAAATTACCTTGGTATTCTCGATATGAGAATCCAGGAGTGGTAGGCTCTGACTTATTTTGGTTTGAAGGAAGGTTTAGTGTGAAGGAGGAAAACGATTGAGTAAATGATAACACTATCATGTAGATTATGAAGTCTATTACATAGACAATGTACCTGATCGTGTAGGCTCTCTAGTGATCGTCTAATAAGACTTTCTTACTCGATTTCCCTAATAATGTTAGTTGTGTGAGATTTTGAAATCAAATTTCATTTTATCTCAAATTTGCCATAAAACTGTATAACTACCCACTAAGGGTGACTTTGGAGAAAAAGAAATTTAATTATCATATAATTAATAAATATAAATAAATATGATAACTAACTTATCATATTATATTTATAACATATAGTTTTAATATTGCATCATATACAGTATATAAACCATATTTTTTTCTTTATTTTATGGCATTTAATATAAATCATATTTATATTAAATTTAATAACTATGAAACTTATTCATAGAAAATATATTTGAATCATATTCAAATATTAGTTTCTCCAATTAAACAATAATGTATCAAATACATTATATTAATTATATCATATATAATCAAATTCCCTCTTATTAATTTTAAACATTTCAAATTAACCCAAAAACTGATTCTCAACTTAAATCCATTGAGCTATCAAGGGGACCTTATAGACCTGTAGCTTGAAGCTCCAACAGTACGTGAATAACTGACTAAACTCTTTAATCACATTATCCACCATCCGTTAACTGTCAGACACTATACTTAAGACCGACAACTGCACTCTTCACACTACAGATATATTATTGTGTCCATTGGATATAACCAATCAACAGTACGATGACTTTTCACAAATCATTCGTAAGTATAGTTGGGACAAATTACCGTTTTGCCCCTATAGTTACATCTAACTCCTTAAGTACCATTGATCCCTCTAATGAAAAATAGATCACAGTCCCACTATGACTAAACCCCTCTTGGGCCAAGAGAGGGTGTGGCTAAATAGAAGGCGTAGGCCACAGGTCGCACATAAGCCACCAAGTCCACATTGTTCAAGACCCGAAATCAGCCCTTAAAGAAGCAATTTATCTACTTACCCCCTGCTTCGGGGAAGGAATGAATTCCATCTTGTGTAGCTGAGTTCCCAGCTCTTAAATCAGATGAATCCCTAAAATGGTAGGCTTGTCCAGTCGGCGATCTGACTACTCTCACCCTTGCAAATCAAAGGACCACCCTCATAGGCAGAGTTCACAACTCACTTAGGATTAAGGTCATGTTACCTATGGTCATCATAGTGAAATGAAAGTTTCAATTATGGACGACGTTATATAACAAGACTAAATATTTCGTGGTTCGATCTTATACAAACTCCTTTGTATAGAATATCCCCGCTCGCATGTCTAATACATGAATGATCAGGATCAAATCATTTGTAGCACTTTACAACATTCGTAACACCTACAAAGCAGACCATACTCATAGTATCACCAGGATAAGGTATCCAATCTTATCCATATACTACAGACCATTTAGGTTATCACTTAAAACACAATCCATTTGTATGTCTCCACATACATGTTTAAGTTACAACAATAACCATGGATCTTAGTTTATTGGTTTGTGGCTAATGCAACTAAAATATCAAATATTTCATAGACAGAAGTGAATAAAATATCATATATTATAAATCACAAAATGTTTGTTCATATAGGTGTGTACAAACTACAGGGCCCTACGAGATTTAGGGCATCAACTTCAACACCCTATGCATCAGCTATCAGAAGTCTAATGTGCGCTCAAATATGTACACGTCCAGATATTGCGTCCATAGTTAAGGTGTTAGGCAGATATTTGAGCAACTCGGGGATGGGTCATTAGAAAGTAGCCAAACGGATTATGGGGTATTTACAGAGAACAAAACAGGTTATTAGGTATTTATAGAGGTGTTAGATATTTGAGCAACCCGGGGATGGATCATTGGAAAGCAACCAAACGGGTTATGAGGTATTTATAGAGAACAAAAGATTATATGCTCACTTATCGGAGATAAGAAGTTTTAGAGATCATTGGGTATTCTGATTTCGATTATATTGGATGCTAAGACACTTTGCAATCAACTTCAGGCTATATCTTCATGTTAGCTGGAGGAGTTATATTGTAGAAAAATGTTAAACAAACACTTATGGCTTTTTCTACCATGGTTGTGGAGTTCATAACATGTTATGAGGCTTCTAATCATAGAATATAGTTGTAAAATTTTGTCATTGGGTTGCAGATAGTGGTTAGCATAAAAAGACCACTAAATTTATTTCGTGACAATAAGTCGACAGTAATGTAATCCAACAATAACAGAAGCAATACAGAGTCAAAGCATGTAGACGTGAAATTTCTGGTTGTGAAAGAAAGAGTTCATAATGGTCAAATTTTGGTAGAAATATAGGAAAAAAACTCTATGGTGGTATATCCATTGATAAATTAGGTTTACTACCTAAAGTTTTTAATGAACACGTTTCTCACATGGCTGTTAGTTACTTTTCTAATTCTATGGTTTAGTGGGAATTTGTTATAGAAGATGTTTTTTTAACATTAATTTGTTTATTTTCTATATAGAATAAAGTTGGTGGTTCATGTTTTATTATCTGAACTTGTTAATCATGCATTCAATTTAGCATAAAGTTTTTTTTTTTCTTTTTTAAGAATAATCTCACTAAGGGATTTGGACCAGTTGGAAATAGGTATAATCTCGATTACTTTGCATGATCTATATCATTGAATAAATTGGAATTGGTGATCAAAGAAGATTTAGTTACAAGGGTAGTGACAAGAGTATTGGAATATAATTATAAAAAAGGCAGTCTTGACAACCATTTGCTAAATTTCATAATTATAAAAAGTGGCAATGGAGAAGAGTATCCTGATTGATTTGATCATAGCAACAGGTGAGAAGGTTTCTTCATTGTTTACCCCCCCAACCTGGGTATAACCCTTTGCTACTAACCGGGTTTTATAGGTATGTACCTTACCCGTATGGTCTCTTTTATGCTTGTAGATCCACTTACAACTGATAGGTCTTACCTATCAGGTTTATCTACAAGTTCCCATACTAAATTAAACTACATAGACTCTATTTTAAGGTCCATGTCTTTGATCCACTGATCTCGATCAACATCTTCCATTGCCTATTTATATGTTAATGGATCCTCTAAGCCATCATTAGGTATGTTGATTTGGCTTCAATTAAACCCATATAGTGGTCAGACTATCTCATAACCCTCCCACTACGTCGAGGCTCTCTCAACTCTTGAGTAGGATGTGATGGACCAGACATCCTTGATCCATCTACAACTCTTGTTGATGAGCAAGTCTGACCAACAACTTTTGTAGATTCGTCTGTAGCATTATTTGAAATCTCTTCCAATACTAGTTTACTGCGGGGTTTATGATCTCAAATATGGTCTTCCTCTAGGAATATGACATTTGTTGATATAATTACCTTATCATCCTGAGGATCATAAAACTGACCACCTCTCATTCCTTTAGGATAACCTCTCGTGTGCCGGGCAACCCTAGATCCGGAAATGACGTAAACTAGCTTTACGCCCTGCCTATAACTCATAAGGTGTTTTTGAAATACTCTTAGAGGGAACATTATTCAAAATCTAAGCTGCAGTCTCTACTGTATACTCCCAAAACAAGTTAGGAAACCGAGCATAACTCATCATGGACCGAACCATGTCTAAGAAGGTTCTGTTTCTCCGTTCAGATACACTATTTTGCTAAGGCGTTCTTGGTGCAAAGAGTTATGAATAAATCATATGTTCTATCACATAGTCCTGGAATTTCAAGTCCAAATACTCCCCTCCTCAATCTGATCGAAGTGTCTTAATAGATTTACCTAATTGGTTCTCAACCTCAGTCTTAAATTTCTTGAACTTTTCAAGAGCTTTAAACTTAAAATGAATTAGGTAAATGTAACTGTACCTTAAATAATCATCCATAAATCTAATTCATAACCTCCCAATGATTTAACTCTCATCGGTCCACAAAGGTCCGAATGCACGAGCTCTAAGGTTTCTTTGGCTCGAAGACCTTTTCCAGAAAAAAAATCTTTTTGTCATTTTACCTTTGAGACATGACTCACATGGCGGTAAAAAGACATCTTCTAACTTGTTTAGAAGTCCACTTTTAGCCAGTCTTTCAATTCTATTGAGATTAATGTGGCCAAATCTCAAGTGCCAAAGATAGGTACTTTGAGAAATGCATTGCCTTTTTCTTTGAGTTTCAGCTGTTTTAAACATTTTTTTATTATATACAAATTCAACTTTAGATTATTTTAACTTATATAAGTTATTTTCTAAGTTAGTAGGACAAATTTGTATACCTCTTTTTGTAATGAACGCTTCACTGAGGCAAAAGTTTACATGGTACAAATGTTCCAACAAATAGGAAATAGATATCAAATTTCTTTTACTAGAAGGTACATAAAGAACAATTTCTAAATACAGATATCTATTTCCAAAAGTTAACTTAACAACTCCCACTGCTTTTGCTGAGATACGTGCCCCTAATCCAATCCGGAGAGTAATCTCATCTTCTTTAAGCTGCCTCCAGGAACTAGTTTCTTGAAAAGAAAAAAAAAACATGATTAATGGCCCTTGAATCCAATATCCAGGTAGAATCTTCATTCTCTGATACATGTTTCAATAACTAGTAAATCTAATTTACCTTGTCTTTCTTTTTCAGCTTTCTTCTCGGCAAGATATTTAGGGCAATTTCTTTTCTAATGCCCATTTTCGTTGCAATGGAAACATTTTCCTTTATCAACTTCATTTTTGCATTTTTTGTGTAGCTGGAGCCTTCCCCTTCCCAGTTTCCATGTTTTTCTTTTGAGTACCTCTATTCTTGGAGAAGAAAGGGCCAGATTTACTCCTAGAAGACGAAATTTTCTGGGATTTTCTCTTTGAAGATGTTGCTTCCACCTTTGAACCTTTATTTTTCAATAAAAAGTCGTAAATCTGGAGTTAGTTGAGAAGAGTCGTCAAGTTATACTCTATCTTATTCATCATGGTATTTTTTTTTAATTGAAAAAAGTTCTTCAGAAGAGACTGCATGATGAATCCAACTTGACTCTTCTCATTCATGACGTCTCCGTTCACTTCTGAAATATTGAAGTGAACCATCATGTTCAAAACATGTTCCCTTATAGAGGTTCCTTCCTTCATTCTACAGTTTTAAACGAATTTAATTGCGTCATGCATGGCAGATGTGGACGGTTGTCCAAACAGGCCCTGCAAAGAGTCCATGATCTCTTTTGCAGTAGCTAACCTCTCGTGTTTCTTAGACAATATATCAGATATACTGGCTAAAATATAAACCTGAGCCTTCTCATTAGCTTTGACCTATATGTCATATGTATCTTGAACTGTTCGGTTTGCGTTGGGACCAGGGGATGGAGAACACTCCTTCGTTAAAACGAATCGAAGATCATCTATTACTAATATCGTCTTAATATTCGATTTCCAAGTTTCATAATTCGTCGTTAAGTTTTTTAGAAGCTAGAAGTTCTATAATAGATGATGACATTGCTGAAAAAGTAAACAAATTATTAAAGAAAAGATTTTAACACTTTTTAATCCAATTTATTTAGTAAAAATAATGTACCCGTTCTCATTATTGTTTTGCTACAATACTTCAGTGAGTCAGAATAGCCCCTACCGAAGGGCAATTGACTACTCCTTCACTGAATTAAGACATTCTTGACTAAATACTAATTTCAAAATAACTTTTATCCTTATAGTACTTAGTTACTATTTATTTGGTCAAGATCTTTACTAACACTTAATAAATCTTGTAAGTGTATACTCGCCACTTTCGAATTACAGAAATCAGAATCAAACAAGCCCTTGAAGAAGAAACAATTTTTTGAAAACGGACCTAAGCAACCCTATCCATTTTTGTAGTTCACGGTGTTCTGAATCCTATTTTACAACCCTCCGAAGAGATAGCCATCATTAAATGACTAGCAAAAGGTCCCATAAAGCCAACCAACAGACGCAACATAGGAATCTCATGGTGTGCCCTAATGGAAGAAACCGTAGGACGTGTTGACTACACCCTTCACCCACTTACTATGAACTACTTTCCCTATTCACCTTGTTATTAACCCATGCAAATATTTTTCGAAGAGAGGTTGCCGCTAATAGCAACTCGAAGCCAAGCATGGATCTTACATTGTGAACTCTTAGGGACGTGAGAGCTAGAAATAATATATCTCATATACTATTAATCTCTCATTGAAGTGTTCTATTTTATAAAAGATTGAGTATTTACTTGGTTATTAACCGACTAATATTAAACAACCTAAGTCTAGGTGATTTTTCCTAGTATAACTCTTATATGAGGATTAACCTTTGATGTCTAGGTGATAAACCAATTTTATTACCTTACACCACTCATGCATGCTCATAAAACTAGGGTTATTGACTTAAACGCTAGTTTGATCTCTAAGTAAGAGGTGTTCCATAAATCGTCAACTTAAGTACCCCCAACCTTAGACAAGATCTCCCCAGGTAAGTAAACAACTCTTGTTTTACAAGTAATTGACCTATTCTAACTCTTAAAAAGGCGATTGAATTACACTGGTTGATCCTAGGTGAACATGCATCTTATCTTTGTTATAGATTTTAAAAGTCTTATAACATTTATAACCCTAGAACATTCATCTATAACCTGCTTCCTTAAACCAACACGCTTTAATATAACACTTATATTAAAACTAAGCATGTATACTATATACATTATAACACCTATAATATATATTAAATGCATGCCACATACTTATCCTACGGTGGGATTTAAAAAAAAAAAAAACTTTGTGGCATACTTTATGCACATATAATTAAAACAATATCATACATCACATATATAATAAATAAACAACAATAAAGTGGATCGGTTTTAGCATTAAAAACAATCAAATAACTAAATTATTACAAAAAACAACAAGCAGCTCCCTCGAACCGACTTCAAACTCTTTGAACCAACCCAAATTGGCCAAAAACTATTCGAACCGACTTAAAAACTCCAAAAACCAGGTTGAACTGGTCAAACCAGCTCAACTAAGTCAACTGGACCAATCTAGACCATTTGGACCGGCTGAGTTAACGCGCTGGAGCTGGTCAACGAAGCAAGCACGTGCGTTGGGAAGTCGGGTCAACGAGGTGGGTCGGGTTGGGTTAGATGAGGAAGCAGGCACGCACGAGAAAATGAGGAATGAAGACAAACTGGGTCGGATCGAGTGCGCAGACGGGTCGAAGCTAGGTCTGGACACGCGTGCACGAGGAACAAGGAAAAGCCAAACGAGGAAAGAGGATGCACTGAGTCGGGGCTTCTGACATTTCGGATGCTGGCAACAGTTGGCACACGCAGGGACGCCACCTAACCAGGTTGGGGCACGGGTTCTTGGGTCTGGAATGGAATTTTTGGTCTGGAAGCATAGCCAATTTACACCAAATTTGAAGCTGTCTCTTTGTTGGAACTGAGCAATTACAGCCTAATAATGATTCTAATGACTCTAGCAAATTTACAAACCCTTTGCCACACATTAAAGCTCACATACATGTGAGCAATTACAAATTTCAACAAGAAATTAAATGAAAACTAATGCCAAAACCGTAATGTATCCACTTTAGTCAACCAAACATTCAGTCAATGATAAAACTTCCACCAATATGCAATAGAATATTAAAAACATGCTCTGATACCAATTGTTGAAATATAAAGAACACATGCACAGCGGAAGCAAGGATCGATAATGTTCTAATTACATAAAAACAAGAATAAGCATGCATAAGGGTTAGAAATTACAACCTTTATAGAATCTACTGCAATCTTCCTCTCTTGAGATCGATCAATACCAATGGCAAATCTTCACTATTCTCCAGTTGAAGAACACAGTGATGAGACCATTTTGTTAGTGAAGAGAAGGAAAAATCACTTTAATAAAAGGAGAGTAAAGAGATTTGGTGGAAGAGTTTAGGTCAATGGTCAAAGAAGCATTAGATTTTGCAAAATTCAAAAACCAAACTATTTATAAAAAAAATACATGCAAAATCTATCTTGCATGTCTTCCACCTCAAACTCTACTAGCATGTAAACTTTAGGTATTAAGCCGAGGAAGGGCCACTTCAAAGTCCACTCAGTTAATGGAAAAATCCAACAATTGGATTTTTCCACTAACTAATTTTTTATTAAAAAGATGAAATACAATTTTCCAAACTTAGAAATTATTTAATTAAAAAAATTTCAATTAAATAAAATAAACAAATTTAATATCATATATTAAATCGTCTTTGACACCTAGCTTTGATTAATCACGTTTATCAAGTTTAAAAAATACTTTCATGCTAATGATCAAGTATACTCTAAAAAATAATTAATTAATAAACTAATTATTTAATTGTAAATTATATCTCATATAAAATACAATTTTTTCCTAAAGCCCGAATTTAAACATTTCAAATTCTTACTTCACCTAGTTCTTCAATTTTGTCAGTAGTGAGCTAGCAAAGAGATCTGATGGACCTATAGATCATGGGCTACAACGATCCGAGACTAACAGGACTATCCACTATAGCCTTTAGTTGCACTCCCCTCACTGTAGATTTATTATGTGTCCATTTGATATAACTGTTATTAATAAGTTGATCCTTCACAAGTTGTTCGTAACCTCAGCTAGGTCAAATATTGAAATACCACTAAGTTATAATTTATTTATTCTTGACAATTTAGTATGAATGATCCTAAGGTTAATTTATTCAATATAGATTTAAAGTAATCATGCTAACACTTCTTTCTGATTTATTTTGTCTTTTTTGGCAAATAAATTATTTTTTTCCAATAAGTTCTTATTTTTCATCCTCGTGTTGGGTGTTATTTTACAACTAATTTCACTTCCTTATCGTATAAATAAAGAGCTATGTTTAGAGGAAGGATGGATAAAGGAGGAGGAGAGAAAGGGAAAGAGAGAGATAAAACAAAAGAAAATTCCACATAATTAAGAAAAATAATATTACCAAATAGTAAAATTGCCACATCATTAAAAATATGTAAACTCAACTTGCCACATCATTTTTTTATTAGTCAACCGATAGTTAAATTAACTCAATAACTATTTAGAAACATTTTCAATACTTAAGTATAGAAATCAAATGGACATGTTAACCTATATATAGTATAAAGTTAATTCTATTTGATCTCTATGCTTAAAAAATGATTTCAATGCACTTTTGATCCTTGAGGTTTGAGATTAATGTTTATTTGATTCTTGATTTTTTTTTAAATATTTAGCATGTCATATAAATATTAAACTGGCGATAAAGTTAGAAGACCTAATTCAAAATTTTAAATATATGAATCAAATTAACACAACATCGAAAGTTTAATTTAGAAACTATGTGTCAATATGAGAGCAACTCAATTTTGCTCCAACATGTTCAACTCAAAAAATAACAACAATAATGGTAAATAAAGTCTAAAAATACAAGAACAACGCATAGACTTAATCTGTAATGTTTAACGATGATGATATAAATTTACATGATCTAAAATGAGTTAACAGTGCTCCATGTTTTAATTTAGATGAAATACGACGTCGCATTGAATTATAATATATATTTTTTTTTTTTGGAAAAAAAGTAGTAATTTCCAAAATAGATCATTGTTATAGAAAATTAACTGCAAAGTTGTAAATCACTGTCAAGAATGTGAGGTTTGGGTTTTAAAGATTCAATAAAGGAAGATCCTCTCGTAGGATTGGTGAGGGTTAAAACATCAGACTTATTATGTCGTTCAGACAAATCAGTAACTTTCTGTGGCGGTCTCGTAATTTCTTAGGCCACTAGTGTGTGCTACACCATTAGAGGGCCTAAACGATAATGATCCTCTCATTACTTGAATCAATCTCATCTTCTGAAGTTGTTCCGAATCTTCAAACCTATGTTGAATTCATATTTGACATATTTAATTATTTACGATTTATTTACGATTATGATTTTAAGATTTAAAGAAGTATATTATATATTCTATAATCTTAGAGGTGTTATTCTTCTATATTTTATAACATTCTCTTTAATAAAATTGTTTTCTGTTTATCTTGTAGACATAGCTAAACACAATGAATTACGTAAATCTTTGTGTCGATTCTTTACTATTTTACGTTTTCTTGTCGATTTCATAACATTTAGAATATCTCTAGCTTCTATCCTACAAGATTACCTAGATTGTAGTTTGTTTCTTTACTACTATGATCAGTGGACCTTGAGTTGTTTGAGTTGCCAGAATTCCTTTGTGCTTGATTACAAGAAGTCGTAAAAGTGTCATTTTTAGAAGCAGTTTCAAAGGGAGAATTACAATTTCTCTCCGTAGTGTTAAAAAAAAAAAAAGATTCAGACCACATTTACCCCAGTGAAAATGTAATAAATCAATGGTAATGTGAAAAGTGGGTCCTATTTGATTACTTTTGGTATTGTTTATTTGTATTCTGCATTCATACTAAACATAAGGTCCACTTCCAAATTTGTAAATAAAAAACGCAAATTGATTGACAAGTGGAGCGTGCTAAGTCTAATTGTATCTGGAAATCACATTATATCGTTATCGTTACCGTTACCATTACGGTTGCTATTATTATCACTATTCTAGAGGAAAAAACATAAAATTTGACGCTTTTACTGTTATCATTGCTATTATTGTTTGACCCTCAAAGATAACGGTGACGGTAAATATGAAAAAATTCATAATTCTAAATAAACGCGATAAAAAACAATCCAATTATATTTGCGATTTAGATCTATTACAATTGATCCATCAATGAAATTTCATTACGATTATACCAAATTTTATTACGATTTGATAAATGCAATCTTACCGATGTTTTAGTTCCAAATGCAAATGCACTGCATATCCTGAAGAAGTTCCTGGGTAACACATGTACGAAGTTGCTGCCAACAATTACAAAAGTCAGAGTCAATTCTCAATCTTCAATAGCACGTAACGCCTGGAAATACTATCAGTTGGTCAGAAACTAGAAACTAGAAACTACTGCCCATGATTAAATTATTTTTTTCAATGGCATCATTAATAGCTTACTACAAGAAAGAATTATCTCTACACTGTCAAGAAACAGATTGGTAATAAAAGCTCAAAAATTTTAAAATTTATATACCTTTACCCACACTACGCCCAAGGTTGTTGTTTACATTCAAATGTTTAGAAACAAAAGGCTGCCCTTTATTTTCTTGGCCCCCAGGAAAAACAGCTTATACCGCAATGCATGCTTCTTACTGAGAAGTAACTCACCCCTATGAAATCGAGCATAATTTAATTAACATATAACTGTATTAGAAATCATGTGGTTTATGATTCGGATCCTCCTACTTCTAATTGTACTCAAAAAAGAAAAAAAAAAATGTAACTCACCACCTAAGATGAGGGAGGGACAAAAATGTCAATTATATGAATTCCAACTTCTACGATGAAGATTTATCAAGGAACAACGAATTTATCGTCTCATTCTTGCTCAAAGTCGATATCATTTTATTTGAGATTTTCAACAAGGTTGTGAATATACAAGCACCAAATTACAAGTTTTTCCTTTAGGTCACCTTTACACCAATGGAAAGGTAATCCATCAATGGTAATATAAAAAGTGGGTCCCAATTGATTACTTTTATTATTGTTTACTTATTTTCTGCAATCATAGTGAGATGTGGAGTCTGCTTGAAATTTGTAATCAAATCATGTAATCTAATTGAGGAATGAAGGGTGCTCAATCTGATTGCGGTTAAAAATTACGTAGGATCTACTACCTTTACTATTATCATTACAAATATTTTTACTGTAACAATATGAAAATTATGAATTTATCATATTTTTTGTTACCTTTACCGTTACTGTTATAGTTATTATTACTGTTACCGTTAGAGTCTAGTAACAGTAATGATATCGGTAACAGTAAAATGTGACAAATTCATAATTTTAAGTAAACGCGATAAAAACCAATCTAACTACGTTTGTGATTCAGGCTTATCGCAATTCATCCATCAGAAGTCTCATTATTATTATAACAATTTTTATTGCAATTGGATAAACGTGGCCTTAGTTCAATTAGATTATCGCAAATTTTTAGTTAGTAGTTAGCGATGCTCTCTCCTGTTTTGAATTTTAACGAAATTCTAACACATTTTCTAATACCATTAAAATAATTAGTTTCCACTTAATTTTTCACTCTTTTAAAATACCCAATATTTTATCCTCCTAATCTATGCATTATATTATATTCCATCTCCATTAAAATACTTTGATTTTTTTAATTAAAAAAACTCCATTTTATCTTAATGCAAAGTCCAACATGCTTATCTTTATCAAATGTTTTAATATAATCAAATTATTTCTTATCTGATGAGGAATCCTATTTCATCAAGGATAAGCAAACTTGAAAAAATTATTAATTTTTACCCTATACTTTTAATTTTGTCAAATGGCATGCATTTAAATTTGAATAATTGTCACCATTTTCATCTCAACTTTGAAAAAGTCTTATAAATATTATTACTTATGAAATACTTTCGTTTGAAGAAATTAGGTTTTTCACTAAAAAAAATTTATGATTTAGGCAAAAACGACATCCAACCTTAAATATGTGAAGTTAGGAAATCAAACTTCTGACTTCGAGATTAATAACACACACATTAAACCTGTTAAACTATTTTTATTTTGGCGAAAAAAGAGCAAAATTTGACCTAGTTTGTCAATATATTATTTAATTTGGGCCTACACATCTCTTGATAATATTGTAAATTTATAAAATATTGAAAACTAAAAAAGTGTGTATTTATAGTTTATTTACCATATTCTTCAATTGAGATGACACTTTCCTTTTGTTCCCCTCAAAAAAAAAAAAAAAAGAAAGGGAAGATGCTCTAATTAAAGAGTGTGTTTGGTTTAACATTTTAAGTGTTTAATTCGAAAATAAGTCATTTTGAAAAAATAAAGTATTTGACAATTATTTATAATAATTTCTGAAATATTTTTTAAGTGTATTTTAAAATATTTTTTTAAAAAAAATTTTAAAAAAATAACTTGTTTGAAAAACATTTTTTTCTAATTTTTTTTGTTTGGAAGCTATGCAATAAGAAGCTTTTTCTATCACTATTGATTCAGATAACTTTTTCTCTCACTGGGAATTCATGCAACTTTTTCTATGACTTCATAGTAACACAAATACTTCTTCTTTTCAACCCCATAAGAATATTGAAATCGACTCTAGGTTTGATTCCACGATCTAAGGAAGATATGTCAAATCGAGCATACTTAAATTGACATACAAGTATAATAGTAGCTACAAGATCTGTAATTCGAATTCTTGTACTAAAAAAATACAAGAAAATGTAATTTGCATATTTTCCCTCATTTTTAGTTGGACAATGATTAAATGCAAGCTTAATACCATTTTTCTTGCATAATAAAAAGATAAAAATAATCCATTTTTTTTAAAAAAATTAGTATGCCACATGGTAGATTTTTATTGGTGTGTAACCTATTTTTTCCTTTTTAATTATACACGTCCCATTGTTTTAGGGATAATTTGTATCATTCACTCTCCATTTGGATTCAAGAAAGTTTAAAAAATGATTATAAATTCCGGGATTTGAAATTCGAGAAATAATTTTAAATTAATTCATTTGTTTGGAACGAGAAAATTTTGAAATGAATGTATAAATTTTTTTGTTTGGATGGTAACCAAAAAAGAAAAGAAAGTTAAGAATTTACTAATATAACTATGATGTGATAACTGAAAAATCAGAATTAATTTACTATCAAATCTTATGAAATCCTACAAAATTCGAGCATTTTAGTTAGAAAAGTCTTTAGAGTAAAATAGGATTCGAAATCACTTCAGATTTTAAAATCATTTTATTTTTCCATTACCAAATAATGGAATTCATTTGAAATCCATTATGGATTGAAATTCCTCAAAATCACGAGGTTCCAAAATCGTCATCAATTACATATATTTGTTTTGAATTTTTTTTAAAGAAAAATTTGTTTTAAACTTTATATATATTTGGTTACTTTTTCTTTATGAATTACCTATATTACGTTTTTTTCCCCATATATACACTTTCAAAACTCTATAGTTTTGATTATCTTTTATTTAATTTCAATTAAATATTTTTCTATTTCATGTTTTAAACCAATTTGAATTGTAATCAAAATATCTCATTAGGTTTCAATTGTTCTCTCTCCCTTGGTTAACATAAATCATAAATGGCCTGGACGAACGAGTAATGACCAACAATCCTAAGTAAAAGCGCACACTATCAAATCAAGTGATAAAGTGAAGAATACTCAAAGTATCGAATGAAAGAATCTAGTTGAAAATTTTGCTGGTAAGAAAATTAAAACCATTAAAACTGATAATGGTCTTGAGTTTTTGAATGAGAAATTTAGAAAATTATGTTATGAACAAGGTATTGATAGACATCTAATATCCTTGAAACTCCCCAACAAAATGCATGGTTAGGCTTGATGATACAATAAGAATATTTTAAATAAGGTTAGATGCTTGCTATCAAACTCAAACCTGTCAAAATCTTTTTGGGAGAAGCTGTTAACATTGTTGTCTATTTAATAAATAGAAGCCCGTCTACCACGATCATTTGAGAACTTTTGGGTGTGCTGCCGTTGAACATATTAAACAAGGAAAATTTAACCCAAGGGCAAATAAATGCATATTTCTTGGCCAACCCCATAGAGTCAAGGATTATAGACTATGGTCACTTAAAAAAGGAGATAACAAATGCTTTATGAGAAGAGATGTCACTTTTAATGAGGATTTAATGCCTTGAAGAGAACCTCAAAATATTCAAGCATCCTCATCTTCTGTCACAAAATTTGTTGATTTTGACATCAGAAATTCAAGTTATGAAATGAACTGTGAAAGTTCCAAAGAAAGTTCTATAGAATCGACCCATTATAATCCAAACTTTGTTGAAAATCAGCTTGTTGACATCATTTCAGAAACATCAAACTTAGAGGGAGTTGTTAAAAGGAGTTGTAAAGTGCTACAGACAAAGTGATCCGTAGTTCATCATTTTCATACAACTTATGAAAATCATCCACCGAGCCAAGATTAAACCAAATTGAATGCTTAAATGGTGCTCTGATACCAATTGTTGGAATACAGAAGTAAGCAGCGGAAACAAAACAGGATCATTAAGCATTCTAATTCATTAATTTTAGCTTCAAACTCAGCATGCTTATAAACTAAAAACAGAGTTTCAACACTAACCTTTGAAGTACCTTTGAATCAAGAATTCCAGTTGCAATCCTCCCTTCCTTTGTAAGTGAACCACCATAAGGTCTTCCCTATTATTCCCTTGGTGCCTTAGATTGAGTTGTGGGACTCAAAACAAGTTTGAATTAGGGAAAAAGGAGGAGAATGACTGGTTTATCAGCCTTTTGAAGAACTATTCTTCAACACACTTTTTCAGCAAATTTTGTAATTGTTGCATCATCGATTTCCATCTCAAAATTGAAGTTTATATTACATGACACTCAAGCAACAAACCTTCTGCATGAATTCTTGCTCAAGCTTGAGAATTTGAGCTATAAATATAGTGGAACCATGATTGAGCTACTAGCTTGAAGAAATAGGAAAATCCCACTTTTCCAATTTCTAATTTTCCATTTTTTTTTTCAATTTTGAAACTTTTCCAAAATTAAAAATTAAAAAATAACTTTTCAATTTTAATTCTTTAATTAAAACTGAGGTTTTATTAATTTTACAATTATTAATTCAATAATTAATTTTTCTAATAAAATTAATAATTAATAATTAATTAAACATTTTAATTAATTCTAATTAATTTAATATCATATATGAAATTAATTAATCACCAATTTCACTATCATGAATAGATTCATGAACTTAATATTTAAATCATATTTAAATATTAATCGTTTTTCCAATTTTTTGTTTAATTCCAAAATTAAACATGTAATTATATCACATATAATTAATAATTCCCTTAATTCGTATTTGAACGATTGAAATCAACTTATCACGCTACTCTAAGGCTAATCCATTTGTGAGTTAGTAGGGGACCTAGTGGACTTACATATCATGGACTCCAATGATCCGAGATTAATTGGCTAAACTCTTTACACCGAATTAACCCCCATTCGTTAACTATTGGGTCACGTCACTAAAGCCCGTAGTTGCACTCTCCTTACTGTAGATATATTGTGTCCACCCGATATAACCATGATTAGTAAGTTAATCCTTCACAGGTTGTTCGTAATAACGGCTGGGCCAAAAGGTTGTTTTACCCCCGAGATTACCTCTTATTCTTTAAGTCCCATTGATCCTCTAATGAACAATTGACTTGTGATCTGATCATCAAACTGAGTCCCTTTCAGGCCAATGAGAGGATAGAGCCCCTTGTTCAAGACCCAGAGCCAGTACTTAAAGAAACAACCTTTCTACTATCCCTAAAAGCGAGTAGGAGTGAATTCCTCTTGCACCATATGTCTCCAGCTATCTAACCGATATTACTCTTGAAATGGGAGGCTTATTGAGCCAGCGCTGTTGAGCCAATCCTCACTTATGAAAATCTAAGAATAATCTCAAGTAAATAGGAGTTCATAGTTACCTCAGGATTAAAGTCAAGTTACCTAGATCATAGTTTCGAAATAATCATCTTAAACAATAAACAACATTATAAAGTAAGAATGACTTATTTCTTGGTCTGATCTTGCGCAAACTCATTGCATAGGACGCCCCTACTTCTCATGTCACTACATGTACGAATTAGGATCACTTTGTCTGTAGCATTTTATAACTCCATGTAACAACTACAGAGTAGGTAGCATCTGATATTGTTACCAGAATAAGACATCCAACCTTATTCATATACTATAGATCATTTAGTCTATTTACTCGAACCTGATCCATTCTTATGTGTCCATATAAAGTACAAGTACTCATGTAATAGTTATGGATCTTTTAGTTTATTGGATTTGTTTCTAAAACGAAATAAGTAATTCGTATATTCAATACAATTTTATTGAATCAAACTTCAATAAAAACTTTATTGATTTACAGAATGAGTTAATTGTTTACAAACCTCAAGATTTAGGACATAAAATCCAAAAAACTCCCACTTAGATTTAAACTCTATTGATAACATACATATGAATATATAATGCTAAATTTTTTAGTTTTACGGAGAAATACAATAAACTAGGGCATCACATATCCATGGTTTGCCTTTAGGTATCACATACCCATTCTTAGGTATCACATACCCATGGATTTTTCTCACACTTGCCCTTGATTATTCAACTTGTAATCCTAGTCGCACTAGGTGATCCTCAAACACTTTAGACGAGAGGATTGCTATAAACACTTTAGTATACTATGGATTTCTCATTAAACTATATAGGAAATGCATCTTATTTTCACAACTCTTTGTTTCTTGATGCTGTCATCGAGATTTGGTGACTTGAGTTTCCACTAAACCCAAATAATGGCTAGGCTATCATACATTCCTCCCACTACATCGAGGTACCCTTAACTTTTTGAGTAAGATGTATCTGACTTGTCCAAACAACTTTTGTTACAATGTTAGCTTTGATCAATAACTCTTATTGATATACACTTGCTTTTTATGGAAACTAAATAATACATGGTGATCTCGTATACTTTTCCAGGAAAAATTTAGCATTTTTTCAACGCAAACATTTAATTATTATTTTTTTTTTACATGAAATGTATACTACTTTTGGGTTGTTTACAAATAAGCATGCCTTTTTGAATTATATTTCAATACTTAAGGGTTCAACACTAACCCACGTGTCGATCTTTTTTCTAGATTTCTGAATTATGTAAACATCTTTCACATCTTATAAACAACTTTTATGAGTTCTCCACATCTCATATGAAGTTTCAGAAAATACCTTAAAATTGGAATGACGTTCAAAACAATTAAAACAACTAGGTGTAGATAGTTTTTCACTGGATTTCATGTTCTATCTAAATAGCCCTAGAAATCTCAAACTCTCTATATTTTCTACTTCGATCCAATCGAAGTATTTCGAATTTATCTAACAAGTTTTACACACCTTGAACTCTTCAAGTATTTTAAACTTATTACTTAAGTTAAATAACTTTTTGCCTTTGTTGATTTCTAGCCATTTTTAAATATCTAAATATTTGCAAATGACTTTTAACTTGGTTGGTTTTAACAGAAGTTGCTTTAGGGTATAAAAAATACAACTTTTATTAATGAACATTTCATTTATAACAAAAGGTTTATACAATATGTTCTTTACAAAAGATAAAACAACTTTTATTACAACAACAAAATTAAACAGGTTTATCTTCTGTCAGCAACTCCAACATCTCCCACTGGTCATTTTGAGAAATTCTCCCTTATTCAAAACTTAGAGTTTACAAGGAACTAATTTACTCTTTTTTTCTTTCTCTGCTCCTTTCTCCGCAAGGTATTATGGGCAGTTTCTCTTCAATGCCCATCTCCACTGTAATGGAAACATTTTCCTTTATTTGCAGCATTTGCCTTGCCCATTTTGCCAGTAGGTTTCTTTTTCCCTTTACCTTTGTTCTTCTTTACTAGAGTACTCTTATTCTTTGAAGAAGAAGCAATATTAGGCATTTTAGAGGACAATCCTATTTTGTTTTTGCACTAGTAACATTTACCTTTGTTTCATGTCCCTTTGCTCTCATTCTGGTATGGTAAGCCTATAGCTCAGTAGTCAAGTTATACTCTGTTTTATTCATCAGTGTGTTTGTACAGAACTGCAAGAAACTCTTCGGAAGAGATTCAAGAATAAAACCAACTTGACTCTTCTCATCAACGACAACACCCTTTACTTCTACCACATTGAAATGGACCATCATGTCCAAGACATGTTCTCTAACAGAGGCCCTTTCTTTCATACGGCAGTTGTAAACGTATTTTATTGCATCATGTCTCAAGGAGAAAAATGGTTGTCCAAACATCCCACAAAGAGATTTCATAACCTCTTTGGCAGTACTCATGCTCCCATGTTTCTTGGCCAATGCATCAGATATGTTGGCAAGAATATAGGCACGGGCTTTCTCATTAGCCCTGATCCATCAATCGCATGCATTCCGAATATTTCGATTTACATTTGAGCTAGGAACGGGAAGACACTCCTCTGTTAAAATGAACCTCATACAAGTTATTCCAAAATATTTATCCATATCATACATAAATACATGTAGATATCTTGCAAACATTTATCCCATATAAGAAACCTCATACAAGTTATTCCAAATCATTCTTAAACACAATTTTCATGAATTATTGTAACATTTAGCATATAATAATTATTCGATAAAATAATCATTCCATTAAAATCTCATGACTGAAAACATGATTTCTCAATATTCAGAAATTATATAATAAAAAATATATATTGGTTTTGTAAAATAAACCACTCACGATCCTATGGGTGAGATGCATTTGGATTCCAAATTGCTCAAATCTCTACTTGACCTGAAATACTATTTAATTGAAGTATAAGAACATACTTAATCCTAAATTCAAAGTTAATCTACTAGTCATGTACATTTAGTTAAATTCCAACTAACCATTTGACCTTGGTATAATCGACTTACAATCTTGGATGGGACATCCTACCTAACTTCTCATAGGAAGAGCACCATAATGCTAACAACTTCAGTCAATAAATGAAGCCAAGATATCCTCTTGGATTTGTCCAACCACATCACCCCATTTGTGTAAGCCTAAAATTCTTCCTAATTTTTTTAAGATTAGATTAAAGTTAGTATTTCAATTTGGACATAGTAAATTTTAAGGGCAATTTGGAGGAGAATATGGTCTAGACATGGAACAAGTATGCATGGAAGTTTTGATACTTAGGTGTTGTATGTTAAGGAAAAAAAATTAAGTGTATGAGGGAGATGGGTTATGTGTTGAACAAGGAAGCAAAGGAGGAAATTTTGGTCAAGGAAAGAGTGATGTATGTGTTGAATGGGAGGTGAAAAAGAAGAGAAATAAATTTTTGACTAAGTGTTAGAGTGGGAAGTGAGACCAGTGGAGCTTAGGGAATTTTAATTTTCTTTTTAATTAATTATATTGGGTTTATTATGTATCTTTTAATTAATTTTATTTGTTCTTTAAGATGGCTAAGGATAAATTTAGACAAAAATTCGTGAGGTAATAGGAGCTGACAATAGCTCAAGTGAGGAGGAATGGTGGTTGTCGGTCATATAAATAGGATGAAGAAGATGGTGTCGATGTGCACAAACCATTCAAGAAAATTGTGAATTTCTTCGGCCAAGACTTCGAGAAACCATAGAAGATGGAGAAGGAGAGCTGCCATGGTGAAATTAAGCCGGAAAGATGATGAAAATTGAAGAAACCCTGAGGTTAGTATGAAATTCGAGCGAAACCGAGCAAGGTGAAGATTTTGGTGGATTTTAGACCATTGAAGAGGAGTTAAGAGCTCAAATTTGAAAGTAAATTAGTTTAATCGTTTTTTAAGATGCTTATGAAAGGAATTAGAGCTTAAATTGACTCTAAATGATAAAAAATGTACTGAAAAATGCAAATGATACACAAGGGTTTGGTCAAGGGGCCTGTCAGTTGTGTTGGGTTTTATGTCCTAAAACTCGTGATATGTAAACAATGGAGTTTATTCTAAAAATTCAATAAAGGTATTATTGAATAGATCTATTGCTTGAATAGAAATCCAATAAACCTAAAAGTCTCTTGACTATTGGATGAGTACTTGAACTTTATGTGGAGACATAAAGGTGAATCAGGTTCGAGTAAATAGTCAAAATGATCTATAGTACATGGATAAGGTTGGGTACCTTATTCTGGTAACACTATTGGATATGGGCTACTCTGTAGTTATTACAAAGAGTTGTAAAGTGCTACAAACGAAGTGATCCTAATTCGTTCATGTTGAACATGAAGAGTAGGGGTGTCCTTGTACAAAAGAGTTTGTACAAGATCGGACCACGAAATAAGTCACTCTTACTTTATAACGTTGTTTACTGTTTAAGACTGAATATTTCAAATCGATGACCTAAGTAACTTGACCTTAATCTTGAGCCAACTATAAACTCCTATTTATTCGGGATTGTCCTTAGATTTGCATAGGTGAAGGTTGGCTCAACAGCGCCGGCTCAATATGACTGCCATTTCAGTGGTAAGACCAGATAGATAGTTGGGGACATAGGGTGCAAGAGGAAATTCATTCCTACCCGTTTGGATAGTAGAGAGGTTGTTCCCTTAAGTGTTGATTCTGGGGCTTGAATAAGGGATCCCTTTCATTAGGGGATCAGTGAGACTTAAGGAACAAGAGATAATTTCGAGGGTAAAACAGAGATTTGACCCAGATATTATTACGAACAACCTGTGAAGGGTTAACTTACTAATCTTGGTTATATCGAGTGGACATAATATATCTAGGAGTTCAACTATGGGCTTTAGTGGAGTGACCCATTAGTTAACGAATGGGGGTTAGATCAATCTAATGTGTTTAGCCGATTAATCTCGGATCGTTGGAGCCCATGATCTGTAGGTCCATGAGGTCCCCCTCCTAGCTCGAAAATGGATTAGCTCTAGAGTAACGTGATAAGTTATTTTGAAATATTCAAATTAGAATCAAACAAAATTGGAGAAAATATATTTAAATATGATTTAAATATATGAAGATGAATTTGTGTAAAAAATAATTTAATATTGGATATTAAATTAATTAGAATTATTAAAAAAAATTAAATAATTATTTATTATTTTTATTAAAAAATTAATTTATGAAATTAATTTTTAAAATTAATAAATTTTGATTTTAGAAATAAAATATGATTTTAAAATCAAAATGGGTTTTTGAAAATTGAAAAATTACACAAAACTTGAAAATGGGTTTTTCATCTTCAACTAGCTTACAAGGAACCCACCTTCTCCTTTGGTTTACTCCAAGCATGAGCTGCATCCCATGCAGTACATCTTTTTGCATAATAGTCTGCAATATATTGAAGAGATTGGAGTGAAGAAAGGACGAGGAACCGACTGAATTTTTGCTGAAAATTCAGATGAAGAAGGTGTTCTTCAAATGGGTTGGTTCAGTGAGCTTTCTCCATATTCCCTTTGATTCAGCTTATTTTGAGTCCCACAACTCAATCTAGAGCACTAAGAGAATAGTAGGGAAGATCTTGTGGTGGTCTACACAAGAATTCAGAGGATTTTACAGCTGGAAATGGAGATTTCGTTGGTTCGGCCAAGATATGTTCATGAAACCCATTATACTCTGTTTTTAGCATGTTTCTTTTCAACCAAAATTAATGAATTAGAATGTTTATGGATCTTGTTCCCTTCCGCTGCGTGCTGGTGTAGATCCAACAAGTTGGAGGTTGAAGAAGGCAGGCAGTGGAGTCAAGGGCTCATCATGTAGCCAACATCAATGTAGATCACGCTTGTGCCTTGCCCCGCATGTGCCAGCTGCACACACACCATGCCCATCGTGCGTCCAACGTCACTTGTCTGTGCGTCCATGTTCGCACACACCTGTGCTCCATTGATGCCAACGGCACTCGCTTGCTCACTCGATATCGTGCACGTTCGACGCGTAGTGCTAGGTGTCCAATGTTCAATGCCTTGCCTGTGTGCTTGAGTTGTTGCCCACACCTCCTATCAGGTCACCCGTGTGTGTGTCCCAATGCCTACGCCGTACCCCTTGTCATGCGTCTAACTGCCCGTGGGTTTGCCATTGAGCTTATCTTGGCTAATTGGTGTTGGTGATTAATGTTGGAGCTCATTCAAAGATTTATTGGATTTTTAGTTATAAAATGATTAAGTATGGATTCTATGAAGAATTTAAGGGTTAATAGAAACTAAGGGAAACATGAATATATGTATAAGAATATTTGAAAGTCGTTGGTTTTAAGGGATTGTTTGGAGAATAACCAGAGGTTTATTATCCATTTTTCAGGCCAAACAGAGATTGGGTTGCCTACAGATCCTTAGAAGTCAACTAGTGACTGTGAGTGACAAATATTTTTAAAATAAATTATTTTATGATTTTAATCATAATTTCTTATGAAGTGAGTTACTTATCTTAAATGTCAAGTTGAATATGATTTACTTACCATGAGTTTGTGATTCATCTTCCAAAGTGTTATGTTTAAAACATGATTTTCTTGTTGTGCATGATATATCTAAACAATGTGTTGGAAGCTTATTCTTTTGAGTATTGTGCCTAAAAAGGAAGGAAAGTATTCTTCATGATTTCATGTTCATAACATGTTACATTTTGCCAAAGAATAGTTTTTAATGCATTATGCTTTGTATCCTAGATTAAGGATTCCCGATACTCAAGAATGGAAGAAGGTATCCGAAAAATCCAGGAAATAAGTATGATATAGGTCTTTGGGACCCACTTTGGCACACAAATAAGTTTTAGGGCGTGTGCTGGGGTGCTAAGCCTTTTGAGAGGATTTTTACATACAAATATGAGAGTTACCAATGTTGATTGTATTGATTTTACTCTACATCAGCTAAGGTTATCAACGTTGGATGCATTGAGCTTGCTTTACCTCAACTAAGGTTTTAGGTACAAGATTTAATGAAAGATTTATGAATGTTGAGATTTTAAGCATGATTTACCATGTTTCGTGGTTTATTGAGTTTACTAATTTTTATGCTCGATTTATGAATCATGAGCTTACTAAATGTTTTTATGGACCAAGCCACATGTTTATAACCTTGGAATGGAATGGTTTACATACATAACTGTTTTAAAACTCGTCACTCATTGGGCTTCCCAACTCGCTCTTTTTAAATGTTTTCTTTTCCCTAGATAGCGAACGAGTTTCTGGTGCCAAGCTGACTTAGTCCAGTCTGCCACGACCTCAAGTTTTTTTTTTTTTTTTTTATAGTTCAGAGTTTCTTAGATTTTGTACTTACATAGTTTTGGTCTAAGTTGTCATGTAAACATCTTAGCAAGAAATGAGAGAGAGACTATCTGGTTGTATACGTTTGTAAATATTCATTTATGTTGGCCATGTATAAGTTGTCTGAAGTTTTTGAATGTTTATAAGGCTACTAGTTATAAGATATTCATGCATATAGCCATATTATTGTTTATCAAGTCAAGCAGGAACAGATGAACAGGTTAAACAGGAATCAGGTGGACAGTAGATGTCATAAGAGGGTTGACATATACTGCTTTCATATCTCTTTCTAGGTTAAGAAGGTAATTTGGGAGGAGGTGTGACAATTTAAATTCTATATTGTAAAGTTTGCAAGAGACACATGTTGTAGCAAAAAAATCACATCACATTGAAGCTTCAATAATCACCTTGGCAAGCAAGAAAATATTGCAACTTTGAAAGAAAGAATGGAAAGCAAGTATAGATAGATGGATAGATAGAGAAATATCTTATTTTGAGCTTAAGCTCAAAGACCAAATGATATGCACAACCCTACCACAAAGAAATTTAATAAGCATTTTCTAAACACACATGACACCACCTAATGTATACAAAAGATCGACACACAACTAAATGTCATGAATTATTTAATTTAACCAATCATCCAATGTTGTAAAAGGACCATTGTAAATAGTCAATCAGTTTATATACAAGTATGTTTTGATTTGTGCTACAAAAGATTAACACATAACTAAATGTTATGAATTGTGAATTAATACTAGCAAAAAAAAAAAAATGAAATATGCAAGGATGATTAATCCAAACATAATTCAAGGTATAGAAATTCAAATCATTCAAGAATTAGAAACAATCACAAGATAATATTTAGAACTACAAATCTTCACAACTTAATACATTAGGTTTCTTCCTCAACCTAAACTCGAAAGTACTTACCTCAGCAAATAAATATTGAGATGGAACTTCTAACGACCAAGATGAGTTTCTTTATCATGAGAATAGACAAAATACAGAGAAAATGGTGAAACAGGCTTAGTTTCAGAGGGGGGATTGAAGGGATCCTTTAATCTAGAATACAAAGATAGTATTTATGTAAGTTTGGTGGTGCCACGACACTGTAACCAATGCCAATGTTCGTTGGCTTTTCCTTCCTAGAATGATATTTCTGTACTTGCACTAGTATCACGACACTTCCTCATGATGCAGCTTCTGTCTTCAGCAATGTGGATGGTGTCAATCCAACACTACGACGCTGCGGCGGAGGGCATCCACGGTTATTTTCTCCTCCTTTTAACCTAATTTCATCTTTGGGACTTCAAATATTCCATTTAAGCTTGGTTTTCGTCCTATTATTCGATTCTATCTCTCTAATGTTTGATACCTATAAAATCATCATTTAAACACATTAAACCACGCAACGAACTCAAGTTAGGCTGAGTGAGATAATACATTTCAAGTGCTATTACTACTCTCTCCCAAATTTCCGAAAGAAAATTCCACAAAATTCTTCACACCTTCCTCCCATCCCACTCCCTCTATTTATAACTAATATCCTAACAAACTTGCTAGCTATTTACTAATCTACCCCTTCTAATAACTATACTAATATTCTACTAAAGGAAGGCTTTTAATAGTCTCGGAAAAGATAAGGAAAGGCAAACGATCGGACTATCCCTAAACTAACCTAAACTACAAAACCAAGCTAACTTGAGTTAGAACTAAATCAGCTAGCTAGGTAATTGCGTGGTTCCAATGTTTTTAAACATGGGCCTTGGGCATCCAAGTATACATTGGAATTAAATTCCTAAAGAAAATTGCAATACAAGTAAATGTAAAAATACTACCTTGAGGTTCAATCCCTAATCAACTACTAAATTGGAGCTCTTGGGCTTGGTGTCTTTATGTTGCCTTGAAGTAACTTTCTCACTTATTCTCCTTTGTCCTCAAGTATATTACTTCAAATGCTGAAGTAGAGGTTTCTCTTCTTCAAAAAGATGTTTAGCTGAGACAAACAAGTCTTGATGGATTCTTGCCCCCCTTCGGCTTGTAACCTTGTGATTGGCCCTCTTCATGATGTTGAAACCCTTCACAGATCAGTAACAATAGTTTGACAGGGAAAAAAAAAGCATAATCCAAATTAAAGAAGAAGGATTAATGAGAATTTGAGGAAAACAAGTTCAGTCTTATGCAAACATATTAGATTGGTACAAATTTTACATTGACATTAATGATTGTGGGTATTGGAAAAAAGAATCTTCATTAGAGTTCATTGTTGTAATAAGAATAGGAACAAGGATAGGATGTTTTTAGAGTTGTGGTTGAGATAGACTTTGATTTTGGTGCTCCAGCATTAGAAATAACCGGAGGTTGAGTTCCAAGTTGTTGTGCCTCTTTATTTAGGCATTTAGTTGTTTTAACTTTATTTTACTCTGTTTTCCATTTGAGTTCTTTGATTTCTTCGAACTTAAATTAATTTATAAGGACTACTCAGTGTCCTATCTTATTTAAAGTCAAGCCAGTTGGAGTGAGTGTATGTCATTCAATGGCTCATCAGCAAGATTTTTTTTTTCCTCTCCAATTTCTTTATCTTTTTTGTATAATTATTTTACAAAAGACCTATAAGAATAAATACCTTTTTTCCCTTTATGGAAAGATACATTATTGTACGCATTTACAGAGATGATTTTCAAGATGATTACGAAGCTGAAATTGAGCCATCCATCACACAAGCAAGGCAGAGCTCATGGAAAATGGTCTTAAACACCTGTCATTATCTCATTGGACAGAAAACTATTATTATTGTCCAAATTTCCATCATGGCTCCATAACTCTGGAGATGGTGAAGCAAGTAATGGCCATAACAATTTCCTCTGATTTCTGACTTTTCCAACAGTCATCTTTGTTTGTTGTTTAAGAACCCCATTCAAAGCCTTGAGATAGAAACTTGAGTCATGGTCTCTTAAAATGGTGCCCTCTGACCCATAAGCTGTAGGGTCACTGAGTGTCTCAAGTGGATGAGGACAATTTAGAAAGGCCCTAAGGAGGCCTTTGGAATATCCATTTTGGGTGCTATCCAAAGTATAGAGGGCACTTCCTTGAGGGAGCATAGGATGAGGGGGAGATGACATCTCATCAGGTTGCAAAATGAATAGCTTACCCAATGGAGAGTACAGTAACTTCTGCATAAACACAAATTTTGAAATTTGAAACCAGCTACACATTCAGTATAATTTAACCTAAAACTATAGAGTTGAATAGAAAGCAGATCCTAAGACTGCTTACACTTTTGTTGAGGCAAGAATGTGACCGAAACGATCCACTCAACCGCTTGAGTACAGCAGCAACATGGTTGGGATAGTTGCAGGAGAAGGCCCTTGGAACAATATCTCGATGCATTATGACGCAATGAATATCGTTTTCATCCAAACCCAATTCATTTAGAATCTTGTGTCCACCACAGAACACAAATGGAGAGCCAAAAGTGACCACTGGTTGAAGCATAGTAGGTTTGACAACCCCATTCTTCAGTAGCATCAAGTGCACCAAAAGGGAAAGACTGCCTCCAAGAGAATGGCCAGTAAACTGAAACTTTGCATGGGTTCCATATTTTTTCAAATGGTCTATAATTTCTGGCATGAATTGCTTGTATATTCCCTTTGCAGCTTCATATATTCCTCTATGGACAAGCACTTCAGTCCCCTACATTAAGTTCATTTTTTATTACAAAACTTCGTGTAGTTTTTCATCTCTCACTTAGCAAATAATAGAGGCCATGCTTTACCTCAAATTTGGTGGGCTCGAAAAAAAGATTTGCTTGCCAAGATGCCAAGGAATCTGATCCCTGTATTTCAGACATACTAATAGGTTAAATTATAAGTTTGGTCTCTAACTTTTTTGGTTGGGCCAATTAATCTCACTATACTTAAACAAGTTTCAATTGGTTTCCAAACTTTCAAGCTTGTATCTATTTAGTTCCTGTACATTAGAAAGATTCTAGTGGGCCCTTAAACAGTCAATATTTTATCTAATAAATCTTTATCATTAACTTTGTTAGTCTAACATTCATGCCGTCAACCACGTGAGCCTACACAAAATCAACTTATCATATAATCCTTAGTAAAATTGACATGTTCAACTGTTAAAATTGATGAAGTTAGTAAAAATGACATTAGACATGAAATTAAAAGTTTAAGGACCTATAAGAAACTTCTTAAGTTATAGAGAGACTGGATAGACCCAACATTGAAAATTCATGAATCTACTAGAAACAATTCTCAAAGTGAATAGATTAGGGGAAGCACCTGAATAATGAAGCATCGGGTCAAGGTGTGAGTATCGTCACAAATGAACCATTCACAAGGAGAAGAGTGAAGAGATTGGAGGTCTTTTGCAGTCTCCTGTTTCTGCACCTCCTCAGCAGCAACCACAGCAGTCATTGTTGAAGCTGCAACATAGGCAGCCACCTCGGGATTATATGCCCGAGTCGAACTCTCTCCCTTTTCTTGTGATTCCAAAGGATGGGATGAAGGATTTTTGGCTCTTGAGTGAACATAAGATGCAGCTGTCGCAGCAATCTCATAAGCAACAGTTGTGGGGATTTGTCGTGTCCTCCCCAGCTCCAAGGCTTCCACTGAAAAAGATTCATCAACATTGAAGGCCTCATCAGAAATACAAGTTGATTGCTGATCCAGTTTTTCTTTGATATTAATAGCTGCAGCATCTGCTTTCTTGCGCAAGGAGGATGTAACAAATTGCAGGCCATGATATATTTCTAAATCCTCTGCCTGTAATTAAAACAATGGAATTAAATACTAAAATACACATTTGACATTGTAATCTAAGACTAAGTTACAACCACCTAAGTTTTAGTTTGGATAACGTGTTCATGTCCACATATGACTGACATCTCGATATTTGAATACTCGTTGAGCACACAATACACACATTCAAACACTAATCATATAAACTGAATGAGCATGACACTTCTTAGGCACATATCAAATACTTTGTTATGCATAATAAATAGACAAATAGTAATATGCAAGAATTATAATAAATTTTGAGAATGAAATGTATACAACTTGTTTCTTCAAGCATACAAATGAATAAGCTTATCGACTTTAAAATTTCCTTCAGACATAAACATGTGTATATATATATATATATATGAAACTGTATAATTTAGTAACTGTGTCCAGAAAATGACAAGTCACTGTGTCCGTAACTATGTAGCAAAAAGATGCAAATGGCCGGACTAGTACCTTTATTTTTGGTATAACGTAGGCCATGTTTGACAGGAAAGCCAACCGCGAAAACACCTTGGTATCAGACAATGGAACCCGGATTAAAAATCTTGCAAATAATTCAGTATCAAAAGTAAGTCCTTCTTCATCTTCAGAGTCATAATAATCCACTTCACAGACATCATCATCTCCACCAAACACACTCTCAGTGTATTCATCGTGATCTGCATAAAGATCATTCTCAACTCCGCCTTTTTGCTGCTGCTTTATCCGCCAACGACTTCGAATCTCCAACAATCTCTCGATCCAGTTTGCTCTCTTTGTCACCTCCTCTTCACCAGTGAGATCCTTTGAGGTCTCCTCCATGTCAAACAGAAATGATCTGACTGCATTAGGAAGAAAAGACCCTGAAAATTTCAAAGGAAAAATCCCCGTTCCCATACTGTTGTTATTGCTGTTTTTTGGCTTTGGCTGTGTTGAATTAGCATGAATTTTGTTTGCTGAGTAACAAATTTGGTTATCAGAATAAGATCTTTTGATGCAAGCTCGTTCTCTAATGTCCTTGCTGGAGTGCGAACGACGAAGCCCATTATATTCTTTGAAGATGATGTCTTTTGTTATTGTAGCGGCTGGAGAATTGCCAATAGCCACTGAAGTACAAGCCATAATGACTCTTGAGGAACTGTCAGTTGATGGACCAAAGAAACTATTTGTGTTTATTAGACCCTCTTCACAACAAGGGATTCCTGAAAAAGGAAGACAAAGAAGAAGCCATGTCAATAAAAGAGAGAGAGAGATGAAATTTCAAGGAAGCTGAAAAACTCAAACAATCTCAAACTGTATAGATCTTATATGAAGAGGTTATATAGATATGAGACAGAATTTAATAATCAATCAGATCTTTGGTTTGTCCGTATGATCCTTAGAAATGGAAATTGATGGTATCCCATTTCAATGGAGAAGTGATCTTCTTGTTAGTAACGAAAATATGGGGAGAAAAAAAAAATTGAACCCCAAATAAGTCTATACATCTAATTATTGAATTTATGAAGAGAGAGGTGATTAAATTAATATGTTAAGTAGGAAAGGATAGGTGGGTTTCACACCAATAACAAAGACAGCTAAACTCCAAATCCTGTTGCTAACACCTATGTTAAAATTCATCCGTTACGAAGATAACAAATGTAAAATCAACATAGAATACAAATTTTTGACTACCAAAAAGGACCGGACTGTTTCGGATATTCCCATTGTTACTCAGTTCACTATGCAAGAAAGCATCTGATCTTAGCAATATACTTTGATTCGAAAGACTTCAAATAAAATAGATACTACGCTATTGAGGTGCATCTCCGTTTTCACTGGTCCATAAGAGAAAACGCATGTGAGGGAGGCAAAGAATATTGGAACAGCCGTTTTACACTCAACGCTGAAGTCAAGTACAAGTACAGAGACCATGAGACTATGAAAGCATGGTTAAGAAAGACTTAAATGGATGTTTATATATTGTTTATACAAACAAAGTGCATATTTCTTTTCTGTAGCCTATAAGACAAAGCACAAAAATATGTGTTACTTAGCGAGCAGGGATTGATCCTATACTAACAAGATGCATGCCCATATGAAAAATGTGGGCGACGAACAAAAGCAAGTTGAAACGATTCGTGCATTTTCACTTTCTCTCGAGTGAAAGTAAGTCAAGTGAAATGCAGAGGAATGTTGAAACCGAATCGTGTAAAACGAAGAAAGGAGAGTATAGGGGGGTGATGAACAATGAAAAGGTTTCAAATCAGAATAAACTTTCAGTCGCCTCAACTACTTTTTCTCGAAACTATCGATCTTAAATTAATCTCCAACAACCAAAAACAGCCGACATTGTTGAAAACAGAGGTTTTTGAGGCTCACAAACTCCAATTTAGACAAATCAAACCTATAATAGCAAAGTAACACAACCCCATATAAATCGATCAAACAAACTTCACATAAATGCGAACTAAAAACTTGCGATTGAAATGTAGGAGATATATGATACCTGGATTTCTCGACAATCTGATGGCTCCACTATGATTCTAACACAATGCAAATGCAGCCCAGAGAGGAAGGATTTGAGTTGGCGGTGAATAGGAACAGAAATTGGATGATGAGAAAATTCTGATTCTGGGGATCACAGTTTTCACAGGCCGTTTTCAGAATTTTATTTATTTTTTGGTGGGTTCGTGTCGAATGTATATTAATGTTGTTGACAGAGAAGAGAAAATGGTGTTTTGCGGTTGCTGTAACTCTCTTTTTGGCCTCCCATTGTTATATACATAATACACACACGCTGGAGTGAAGAAGAAGCAACAATGGACAACTTCTTTCATTTTTTAATATCGGTCATCAACTTTCAATCCGGTTCTATTTTAATCAATAAACTTAAAAAAAATGTTCATTCTAATCCTTAAATTTTTTAAAAATATCTATTTTGATCCCTACTATTAAAATTTTGTTAACTAAATACAACATGCGATGATTTGTATTTTTGGGTGACTAACCTGTAAAATAAGTTTTAAAAAAAATATTGAGTTTCAAATTTGAATTAAGTGGTAAAGCAATTCTCTAGAGGAGATCTCATAAATCATTTTGGGTTTAAAATTTTGGTCGTTCACTATTTGACCACATTGATCGTTGATATTTTACTTTACCGTCATCTTGTTCAATCCATGTTAGATGTAAATTCATCATTAAAAGTTAACACAATCACCAAAATAAGCACTTTTTAAAAGTTTAGGAACTAGAACAGTCGTTTTTAAAAATTTAGGGGCCAAAATAAAATAAGATTAAAAGTTGAGGGACCAAAATAGGATTTAAACATTTTTCTCTTCTTCTTCTCATTACTTTTTTTTAAAAACATCATTCAAATAAATAATAATAATGGTTAAAATACCATTTTGGTTTTAATAGAAGTTTGTTCAATTTTAGTCTCTATACTTTTAATTATCCAATATTAGTCTTGTACTTTCAATAAATTTAAATTTTAATCTCTCAAAATTGATTTTTACAGAAATTGATTAAATTATAACAATAATTTTCATATAAGGAAATATAATATATATGTGAATATGTATTAAAAAATTGTAGTAGAAGTGATGTTAAATAACACACGTTTTTAAAAAATCAACAATAAATTGGTATTGACACTAAATTTAAGATTTATTGAAATTACGTTGATAAAAATTGGAAATTTAAAAATACATAAACTAAAATTAAATACTTTTCAAAGCATAAGGACTAAAATGATATTTTAACCAATAATAATTTAATAAACGCACACATTTAAATTAGGTATAGTATGATGTTCTCTTTCATTCAAAGACAGTACACGTTTAAATTAGGTACATTATGATGATCTATTTTATTCAAAGATAGCACTCGTTTAAATTAGGTACATTATGATGATCTCTTTCATCCAATGATAAATAGAAAATACATCATCAACATGAGCATAATTCAACTAAGATCAACCTATATTATCAACATCCACAAATAAAAGAAAATGTTTTGGGGATTTAAAAGATAAATGATTTTGTTCGCACGAGGTTTCCGGAGAAACGTGTTTCGTGGAGTTGAACTTGAGTTGGTGTTGATGTTGGAGTTGATTTGATGCGATGTGGTTCGATCTCTAATATTTGATCCTCTGATTCTCTCTCAAATAGGTGAATATGCTTGACTTAGAGAAGGAAAGCACCGAACATTCTTGAAGTAGAAGTCTTGGAAGCTTGGAGTAGAAGTTTTGGAAGAGTATTTATGTCTTCAAAGGTCTTCTGCCTTATAGGAGTGCACCTTCAGGAGTCTTGGAAGCTTGGAATAGAAGTCTTGGAAGAGTATTTGTATCTTCAAAGGTCTTCTGCCTTATAGGAATGCAACTTCAGGAGTCTTGGAAGATTGAAGTAGAAGTCTTGGAAGAGTATTTGTGTCTTCAAAGGTCTTCTGCCTTATAGGAGTGCAGCTTCAGGAGTCTTGGAAGAGTATTTGTGTCTTCAAAGGTCTTCTGCCTTATAGGAGTGCAGCTTTAGGAGTCTTGGCAGCTTGAAGTAGAAGTCTTGGAAGAGTATTTGTGTCTTCAAAGGTTTTTTGCCTTATAGGAGTGCAGCTTCAGGAGTCTTGGCAGCTTGAAGTAGAAGTCTTGGAAGAGTATTTGTGTCTTCAAAGGTCTTCTGTCTTATAGGAGTGCACCTTCAGGAGTCTTGGCAGCTTGAAATAGAAGTCTTGGAAGAGTATTTGTGTCTTCAAAGGTCTTCTGCCTTATAGAAGTGCAGCTTCAGGAGTCTTGGCAGCTTGAAGTAGAAGTCTTGGAAGAGTATTTGTGTCTTCAAAGGTCTTCTGCCTTATAGGAATGCAACTTCAGGAGTCTTGGAAGATTGAAGTAGAAGTCTTGGAAGAGTATTTGTGTCTTCAAAGGTCTTCTGCCTTATAGGAGTGCAGCTTCAGGAGTCTTTGGAAGCTTGGAGTAGAAGTATTGGAAGAGTATTTGTGTCTTCAAAGGTCTTCTGCCTTATAGGAGTGCAGCTTCAGGAGTCTTTGAAGCTTGGAGTAGAAGTTTTAAAAGAGTATTTGTGTCTTCAAAGGTCTTCTGCCTTATAGGAGTGTAGCTTCAGGAGTCTTTAGGAGTCCTCTACTTGTTAGTGAATTCTCTCTGGGTCTTTTGAGTGTAGAAAATGCTGCCCTTACAAATGAAGAGAACTTCTATATTTATAGAATTCTCAGGTGGGTTTCGTGGGCTTAGTTGGTCTATGGGCCTGACTCTTGGGCCCAAATAGTTGGTTTTGGGCCTGATTTAGAATTTGGGTCCAATTCAACTTTTGTTGTTGTTTGGATTTTAAGCCCAAATAGTAATATCAAATTGGACCAATTTAATCTCATCTGATTCATTCGCGTGACGTCATTGAAACTTGTCTTCAATTCAATTCGGGACATGTGTCAACTTCTAATTGGATCCAAAGTCAATGATTTAGAAATTGGTCATTAATTTAGTAAACAACGTGGTGACTTGTGATTGGTCCAAAATTTCTCATTTAACAAATGCCCCCTTTTCGAGATTTATGCACATATATGGGTGGATGAATCTCGAAAAAAAATGTAATTTGAGATCAAAGAATGATTTTTTTACTCTTTTAATTTGATGCATCATCATGATCAAAATATTAGAATTTAGCTCAAAATTTTGATTTGAAATCTTGTTCGTTTGACACACTTTCGCTAAGTAAACTTTAATTTGAAATAAAGTAGAATTTATGTTCCACTTTAATTGTAAATTTAATTTAATTCGAATTCGGAATAGAATTTGGGGTGAAATTGAATCTTGATCAATTTTGGTTTAAGATAAAAATTTGGGATATGCTCAATTTTACTTGGAAATGAGTATAGAAACTAAGGTTGATTTAAATTTGAGATAAAATTTGGAATATAGCCAAATTTTGACTTGGCATTTTATTCATAACTCAATATCAAAGTTAACTATTCGAAATTGATAAAATTTGGGGTATGGCCAAATTTTAATTTGGGACGGATTTGACATTTATCTCACCTGATTTGGCTGGCTTGAATTTAGAATAAAAATTTGGATTAGAAGCTTTAGACTGAGATTTGGAATAATAGTTTATTTTAATTCCAATTTGAATGGAATATGAATTTGAACTTAAATTGAAGAGATTTTGGAGAGCCAACGTATTGGAAGACAGCCTTACTAGTAAGATCAGGCCATTACCAGCGATACCAAGCCATTATCAGCAAGATCAGGCCATTACCAGTGACACCAAACTATTACCAGCGAGATCAGGCCATTACCAGTGATACCAAGACATTACTAGCGAGATCAGGCCATTACCAGCGATACCAAACCATTACCAGCGAGATCGTGGGATAGAGTGAGATCAGCGAGAGCATTTCGAGCGAGATTGTGGGAGAGAGCGACACTGGAGAGAGCGAGATCATAGGAGAGAACGAGATCAGCGAGAGCATTTCGAGCGAGATTGTGGGAGAGAGCGACACCAGCGAGAGGATTTCGAGCGAGATTCTCCTTTTTTATTATTATTTTTTATTAATAATTTTTCTTTTTTTTTTTTTTTTAATCTCAGACAGCTGTCTGCTTTGTGGCTAGCGATATCAGCCTTAGCGAGATTTCCTTCTCCATACTGTTGGCTTATGCCAGATTCTCTCAATTTTTAAGCTCAAAACTTCTTGCCGTTGAATCTACGGATTCAAAACTCCACCATGACCCCTAATTCAGGTAGCCTCTAATCGAGCATGATCTTTTTTTGTTGACTCTTAACTAATTTTGGCAAGAATCGGAGTTCCACAACAAAATAAACAGTATTCAGTTCAAGTAACCCATGATTTTATCAGATTTCAACTGATTAGTAGAAAAAAATCCCATCGAACTTAGCTATATAAATACTGGCAGGACGCATGCTCTTCTTCATCTTGTAGTGTGATCTCCTTCGTTCTTACGTCCTTTGCAGTTTGAATTGTGATTCTCTTTCGATCTTACGTTCTTTACATCCTTTGTCAATCGGACTCGGATTGCAAATCAGCCTTGAATTACAGTAAGAAGTTGTAAGTGAGGAGAAGGGAGAAAAAAGGAAAGATGGGGAATTAGGGCTTCCCTTCCTTTTTTGTTTTCATATATATATATATATATATTTTTTCTCTCTTTTTTTAATTATTATTTATTATTTTTTTTACTAACTTGCTCCCCTACTATTTTTTTTGTAGGAGTTACAGTTCAACCAAAGGAGCACAACAAAAGTTTTTTTTTTTAATCTCATCGACCCGTCTTTGCTGCGCTCGTGTATCCTGATCGTCATGGGAGGGGCCCCGCAAAGGCTTACAACTCTCCCATTCGATCACCCTAGGTGGATCCCGAAAAGGTCTACTTTGTAGTACCGTTCATACATTCTCATAGTCATGGGAGGGGCCCCGCAAAGGCTTACAACTCTCCCATTCGATCACCCTCGGGAGGATCTCGGAAAGGTCTACCTTGTAGCGCCGCTCGTGTATCCTAATCATCATGGGAAGGGGCCCCGAAAAGGCACACAACTCTCCCATTCGATTACCCTAGGGAGGATCCTCGAAAGGTTTGCCTTGTTATGTTACTCCTTGATCAAAATTTAAAGATAAGGGAAATATGCCATTATTTAAAGATGAGGCGAATATGCCATCAAACCTTGAAGATGAGAAGAATGTGCCATCAAGATTTTGAACAGAGTCAAGTTGGCTAGAGTCGATCTCGCGTACAAGGAAGAGCCAGATGGACCAGAGTTTTCCTCACATATGAGGTAGAGCTAGGCAAACCAAACTTGATCTCGCATACGAGTTGGAACCACACCCACATTTTTGGAGAGAAAGCGAAGCTACACCAATTTTGGAGAAGGGGTGAAGTTGTACCAATATCTTGGAGAGGAAACGAAACCGCACCACGACTTTGAAGATGGAGTGAAGCCGCGTCATCAGTTTGGAGATGAAGTGAAACCGTGTCATCAGTTCGGCGATGAAACGAAGCCACGCCACGACTTTGGAGATGAAACGAAGTCGCGCCAACATTTTGGAGAGGAAACGAAACCGTACCATGACTTTGGAGATAAAGCGAAACTACGTCATGATTTTATAGACCGAGACATTGAAAATGGAGCCGAGCCATACACACCAACCTTAAACTTGAAGATGGAGAAGCATCAACAGGACCTTCGCATTTAAGTTTGACAAAGCATCGGCAAATCCTCTGCATTTGAGTTTGATGAAGCATCGATGAATCTTCACATTGAACTCGACTTCGCGACTTTGAGCGTGAAGATGGAGCATCAATGGAGCCTCTAAACTTGAAGATGGAGAAGCGTATAAGTTTACTTTTAAGGAGGAAGCGAAGCGCATTCCACGTGTGTGTCTTTTATTTACTGTGTTGGCTCCTTATAAGGGATGAACATCTTCAACCCATTGTGTTGCCCCCAATAGGGATGAACATCTTCAATCTGAAGTGTCATTCTTTGACGGGGATGATCAGCATCAATCTTGTAGTATTATACTTAGGTGGTTGTGGTACCTCTTCTGATAGATTAAACTTAAATTTCTTTAAGTTTCTTTCGTACCTTTAAAGAAAGGGATCGAATCATGACGTAGTTCAAGTTTTTTTTTTTTAACTGGACTGAACTTGAAGTTTCTTTCAAGCTGCCTACATACCCTTCTTAATGATAGGGATCAAGTCATAAGTAGTTCGAAGAGAATTTTTTTTCTTTTTATGCACGACTAAACTTAAATTTCTTTAAGTTGCCTACGTACCCTTATAATGAAAGGGATCAAGTCGTAACGTAGTTTATACAATTTTTTTTTTGGCGTCGTTCACATTTTAAGCTCATGCGGGCTAGGAGCATCATGTAATTTAGGCTCTTGTGATGAGGAGCTTCTTCATTTAAACTTCAAAAGCTCTTATTTCATCATGGTTTTGATTATCCTCTTCATTTGTAGGATTCCTCAATATGATGAGTTTTGGCTTCACTATCAAGGAACCTTCTGTACTTATGTCAACAGAAAATTTCCTCTTCATGCGTGAAGGGACACGACTGTGAATCTTTTCGTCGTTGTTTTCTTCATGGAATGACGTTGGCTTCAAGATTTTCATCCTTCCTTTACGTTGATCGCTTGTTGTCTTGAGATGATCAAAAGCAGATGCTGGAGGTTGGTCTTCCTTTGATATGGATATACTTAGCCTTTTGAAGGCTGAAGTTCGAGCAGAAGTAGTCGTTGGACATTGGTCTTCTTCTCCTACTGTGGCCCTACTCAATCTTTGAAAAATTGAAGATCGAGCACTGGAAGGCTTAATATGATCGAAGACAGAAGTTCTTTGCTTCATTTCTTTTAAGTCTTTGACTTCTTCAACAGTCACATGATTGTTGTCCACTTCCACTATGCCGACAGTGTGACATGCAATAACTTCTGATACTTTCTCTGGATGATTATTGAGAAAGCTTCTTGGGAGAAATTCTGCCGAAGTTGCCGGCCGTCATAATTGAGGGAAGTCTTTGTCTTCTTTCTTAGCAGGCTTAGGCTTCCGTGTCATCTTTTTGCCTTTCTTTTTATGAGTCTTGTTTCTTCTTTTATAGTTTCAATAGGAACGCGACTCTTTTTAGGTGGAGTTTGGTTGTCTTCTCTTTCGATGAGTCACTATTATCCACCCTTCGTTATCATCTTCAAAAAGATCATCTTACTTTTCGGAATTTGCTGTTTGAATCTCTTGTTGGAACCAAATAACTATAGGCTCGAATTTTCCAAACTGGATCGGACTTTGTCTTTGAGCATGGGACACAGACAGTATTGGAACATTTGAAGTCACCGCTACTGTAGCGTGATTTGTCTGAGCTACTTCATCCAAATCTAGCTCAATCTTCTTTTCACGAGCCAACTTCATAATTCGTTCCTTCAACACGAAGCACTTTTCAAATGGGTGACTAATGACCTGATGATACTTGCAGTAGTTAGGATCATCTATTTTTCCTTCTTGTTCCGGTCGCTTGCATTCTGGTAGTTGAATAAGTTGCTTCTCTAGTAGTTGCTTCAACATATTTGCCACATCAGAGTCAAAGAATGGATAAACCTTCTCTTGTTATTCTTTAAGAGTTGGATGATGCTTCTCGCCCTCATTGTGCCTTCTTTCAAATTTTATTTGTTTTCCTTTGGAGGAAAATTTCAGCGGGGTCACATGAACGACCATAGATTTTTTTGTGGCACTACCCACAATCTTTTCAGTGCCCTTGGCGTCATTTTTGTATTTTCTCCCTTCAGAGACTAGGAAATCTTTAGTTCCCCTATTGGCAATGCTCAGCTTCATATCATGAGTGCGTGTTGCCAGCTCCTCAAACGTACGAGGTTTTATTCCTTGTAAGATGTAGAGGAGTTCCCAATGCATACCCTGCGTGCACATTTCCACAGCAGACAACTCGGTGAGTCGATCTTTGCAATCCAGACTCAGAGCTCTCCATCGATTGATGTAGTCGACGACTGGTTCCCCTTTCCATTGTTTGGAGTTTGTCAACTCCATCATGCTAACGGTGCATCTGGTGCTGTAGAAGCGATTCAAGAATTCTCTTTCAAGTTGCTTTCAACTGTCAATCACCTCAGGCTCTAAGTCTGTGTACCAGTCAAAAGCATTCCCGTTGAGGGTTCTGACGAACTGTTTGACCAGTAAATCTCCTCTTGTTCCCGCATTTTCGCATGTTTCTACGAAGTGGGCGATGTGTTGCTTTGGGTTGCCCTTTCCATCGAATTGTTGGAACTTTGGGGGCTGATATCCAGTAGGCATTCTCAGGTTGTCGATCCTCTGAGTATATGGCTTGGAATCCATGAAGGAGGTTTGGGTCGGCCCTCCATATTGAGCTCTTATGAAGGTCATGATCATGTCTTGTAGTTGTTAGACCGACAAAGAGGCCACCGAGGGTGACTGTTGCGATTGCTTTCTTGTAGCATGGTCTTTCCCTTGTCGATTGCTTTCATCGTGGGTGCTAGGCTTGATTGAGCAGCCTCTTGAGACTGCATTTGTTCCTTCAGGACAGCGATCTCGTGGTCTCGCTCCTCGACGACTTTCATCAGGAAGTTAATCTTCCTTTCCATTTCAGCCATGGCCGCTTCTGCCGTCACATCCGTCATCATGACAGAAATCACATCTGGCGGTGAATCTCTTTTCGGTTCGTCGGGCGCGAAAGTAGAGTTATTGAACAAGGGGTTTTCCTTGATGGCAACCCCACTTTGTGGGGATTCCATCATTTGTTTCAAGATGTCATGGGCGATTGGGGAGCTCTTCTCTTGATCTTGGTTGATTTCTTTTGAGTGGCCGCGGGTGACCGGTCCCTTGTATGAGCCATTTGCGGAGGAAGCTTTGGATGGCATCTTCTTAGGAGATTTGGGTGCCACCTTCTTAGGTGCCATTTGGCTTGTTTGAATGCTGAGAAAGAGATGAGAGGTAGAGAGGTCCCACTGGGCGTGCCAATTTGTTCGCACGAGGTTTCCGGAGAAACGTGTTTCATGGAGTTGAACTTGAGTTGGTGTTGATATTGGAGTTGATTTGATGCGATATGGTTTGATCTCTAATATTTGATCCTATGATTCTCTCTCAGTTGGGTGAATATGCTTGACTTGGAGAAGGAAAACACCGAACGTTCTTGAAGTAGAAGTCTTGGAAGCTTGGAGTAGAAGTCTTGGAAGAGTATTTGTGTTTTCAAAGGTCTTCTGCCTTATAGGAGTGCAGCATCAGAAGTCTTAGAAGCTTGAAGTAGAAGTCTTGGAAGAGTATTTGTATCTTCAAAGGTCTTCTGCTTTATAGGAGTGCATCTTTAGGAGTCTTGGAAGCTTGAAGTAATAGTCTTGGAAGAGTATTTGTGTTTTCAAAGGTCTTCTACCTTATAGGAGTGCAGCTTTAGAAGTCTTGGAAACTTGAAGTAGAAGTATTGGAAGAGTATTTGTGTCTTCAAAGGTCTTCTGCCTTATAGGAGTGCAGCTTTAGGAGTCTTGGAAGCTTGGAGTAGAAGCCTTGGAAGAGTATTTGTGTCTTCAAAGGTCTTCTGCCTTATAGGAGTGCAACTTCAGGAGTTTTGGAAGCTTGAAGTAGAAGTCTTGGAAGAGTATTTGTGTCTTCAAAGGTCTTCTGCCTTATAGGAGTGCAGCTTTAGGAGTATTGAAAGCTTGGAGTAGAAGCCTTGGAAGAGTATTTGTGTCTTCAAAGGTCTTCTGCCTTATAGAAGTGCAGCTTCAGGAGTCTTTAGGAGTCTTCTGCTTGTTAGTGAATTCTCTCTGGGTCTTCTGAGTGTAGAAAATATTGCCCTTACAAATGAAGAGAACTTCTCTATTTATAGAGTTCTCAGGTGGGCTTCGTGGGCTTGGTTGGTCCATGGGCCTGATCCTTGGGCCCAATTAGTTGGTTTTGGGCCTGATCTGGAATTTGGGTCCAATTCAACTTTTTTTGTAGTTTGGATTTTAAGCCCAAATAGTAATATCAAATTGGACCAACTTAATCTCATCTGATTCATCCGCGTGACGTCATCGAAACTTGTCTTCAATTCAATTCGGGACATGTGTCAAATTCTAATTGGACACAAATCAATGATTTAGAAATTCGTCGTTAATTTAGCAAACGACGTGATGACTTGTGATTGGTCCAAAATTTCTCATTCAACAGATTTTTTAGGGAAAAAAGAGAAAAAAAATTCTCATTCGCTACTATATATATATATATATATATATATATATATATATATATATATATATATATTCCATGATTTTCCGAGCCAGCTTACGTGCACTACCTTACAAGGTAGGTTGAATCCATTATCTTTTAGGTTTTTATCAGAGGAATATTCCCTTATTTACAACTAAGCGAACCAATGATGTTGTGTCACAACAATTTATTTGTTTCACTCTTTTTTGTATAAATAATATTTTTTTATTTTTGAGAAATTAACATTATGATACAGATGCAAGAATTTTGAGCGGTCCCTACGCTTTCTTTTGCATTTAACATCTTTTAAAAAAATATTATTCCAATGTACTTCTTTACGTATATGAAAATTTTGTACAGATGACCCAAACATTGGGCCCCAAAAGTTAAATGACTTTGTTTTTTTGAAAAAAATGCCAAATGACATTCTGCTGATGTCACAGATGAGTGAAGTTACAACTTTGCCCTTTCATTTTCTCTTTCATTTTCTATGATTCGATTTCTTTTTCTTCTCCAGCTCCAATGCGATTTTCTTTTTCTTTTGAGGAAAATTTCCACCCTTCAGCTCGCTGAACGATTAAGCACAAGCTTCGTTTCATGGTTTCGACGACTGCTATCCGTTTATTCCTTAACGAGATCTGGTCGAAATTGACAACCCTCCTCCATTCCATTCTTCAGTGAGATCGAGAGCGAGATCGAGATCGAGATGGAGACTGAGACTGAAATGGAGAATGAGAGAGAGAGCGAGAGAGAGAAAGAGCGAGAGAGGAAAAGAAGACAACCCATTTTGCAATAGCGTGTGGCTTTGCGGTGGATGTCCATAAATTGTTCGATGGATGAAATGTTTGAAAGATGTTTGCAAATAGATCATTACCAAGAGCGAGAGTGAGACCAAAACCGAGAGCAAGAGCGAGAGAGGGCTTTTCTACATGCACGTGTTTATTATGGTAATTCCACTCGACCTGACATCAGCAAATAGTAATTTGATATTTTTTGAAAACTCGGGTCATTTAACATTTTAGGTCCAATTTTTGGATCATCCGTACGAATTTTCCATACATTAACTACATGAAGATGTGTTATTAAATAATTTGTAAGGTGGGTGTTGTCCAATACAATGATACAAATTTGTGTGTAGTAAATTTTCATTTAGCGCAATTGTTGACTCAAAAAGCCTAAAAATACATTCATTTTCTAGCCAAAACTTTCATTTTATTTCAAATTATTGCCGCAAAGTAGGAAGTTTATGGTATGAAAATCCTAACAATTTGAAAATTAGAATTTTTTTTGTTGAACTCCTAATAACAAATTCTAGAAACCCCAAAGTCAATTTGATGTAAGAGAATGATTGGATTTGAGTTAGAGATATGAAGAACTAATAATTCCTTACTCCACAGTTTGAACATCACATAAACAAATTGTTTAGGCCTCTTTGAATGTTCTTATCATGTAACTATAGCTCAAGAATTGTAAAGTGGCGATGGAAGCTATGTCATCTATCAGATAATTTCGTTAAGAAAAACCCAAAACTTAAAAATTCATCGTACAATGTTTAGGAAAAAGAAAAGAAAAGATAAGATAAGATAAAAGTAAAAGTCCATTCTATCCCTAGTTGATAAAAAATATAATAATAATAATAATAAAACACAATGAAGACATAGAAGGGTTTATAAACAAAATACCAAAATAAAGTATGCTTGCAAATGAAATTACACTAACGAACTTTAACAAATCTCAATCAATTTCATTTTGTAGCATCATTTGAAAATAATTATAGAACTTTTGATCAGTTTGTTATTTAAATTGTCTCAATTGAGTTCATCTCTATTTGTATATGAACATTCAAAGCTAAATGTAGCTTCTTGGGCCTTGAATGTGTGATTGGTCTTGGAGGTAACACGAGGACATCATCCTAGTCATATCATTTGAGTTTTCAAAGTGACTCCTTCTAGCAAGATGAGAGTAGGAAATGATGTGTAGATTGACTGTCATATTAAAAAGGCTAAAAAAAAATGTCATTGAATTTTGTACTTTGTGTCAAAAATATCTATAAACTTTTAAAGTTCTAAAAATATCCTTAAACTTTAGAAAATATTTAAAGAATATCCTTGCCGTTAGTTTTGAATAGAAACCATTAGTGTTTTGTATAAAAAATATTCCTGAACTTTCAAAAGTTTCAAAATATCCTTGACGATCTAAAAAAAAACCAATAATACCTTTATTGTTATTATATAAACAGAAACCGTTAAAAAAAACAAACAAATACCTGTCATAGAGAAATATGTGGCTTTAGACATATGTGGAAATTTTTTCTAGCCATGATTGAAAGTGAAATTAATTAGAGGTGTAAATTGATACACTTATTCAAGTTTGAAGTTTAAATTGATGCAATCGAAAATTCATTTTAGTTTTATTATTATTATTGAAAGTTTAAAGTTAAAGTTTGAATACAACTTGTCAAGTTGTTGTCAAAGATGATTTTTTCTTAAAATTTTAAAATATAGAGATTAATAGATACGATCCTAAAAGTCTAAAAAGAATCTAGATTTAAAAAAAGATTGTCCCTAAACTTGATAGATAGTAATAATTTAGTCTCGTAACATTAATTTATAACAACATAATCTTTCTTAAAATTTGTAACCGCTTTTCTTCTCTAAACTTCAATATGTAATAATTTAGCTTTTGTACTTTAAAATTTAGAAGAATTGAATCCATATCATGAAAAATTTGATCAAAATTAAACACAATTTTTATGATGGAATGACTCAAGTCTTTGTAGTGTCTATAAACAAACATTTAGCCTCTAATTATGTTAATTGATATGAAAATATAAGAAAAATCTATAAATCTAAAAAAAGCATAATAGAAACAAAATTGTTACGGTGTTTGAAGTATAAAGACTAAATTATAACAAAAAATTAAAACTATAAAAACTAAATCGCTTTATCTTACAAAATAAAGCTTTCAACGGGTAGTTTTGAAACAAAAAATTGACTTTTAACCAATACTTTACTAAAAAAAAACATTAACTTGTAAATTTGGTCTCAATGGTTTGAAAAAAGTTACAATTTAGTCCCTATAGTTTATAATTAGAATTTAATCCTTATGATTTGATAAAACTATCTCCAAAATATTCCATAAGGTAATGACTATTTAATAATATTTTATCAAATCATGTAGATTATTTATGAGAGTTTATTAAACCATAGGGATTATAACTCTTAAAACCACATGAACAAAAATTTAACTTTTTTCAAATCATAGGGACTCAATTTGTAATTTAAGGGAAATTATTTCAAATGGTAAAACTGTTGAAAATATTATAGCACAATTTCAGAACTATGAAGGATAGACGTTGATAGACACTGATAGACTTTTATCAGTGCCTAACAATGTGACTGATAGACACTGATCGAATTTTGCTATATTTTGTAAATATTTTGATTATTTTCTATATTTAAAAACAGCTTGTAATTTAATCTAAATAAATGATTAGATATAAAGATAACGTAGAGATAATTTTTGTACGAGAGTAAAGTTTGTTTTTTCTTTCTTTTTTTTCTTTTTTTTTTTTTTTTTACAACAACAGAGATGAAGATAAAATATTTGATTTTTAAAAAAGAAGATCTTGTGAATTACTGTTAAACTATCTATGAGAGTGACGTTAATTGAAGAGGGTTGTTAGGTTTGTATTTAAGGTCCATGGAATTGGCGGGAAAGAGTAGGGGAGGGGAGGGGAGGGTTATTGAAAAGCTGAAGTACACAGCAAATAAAGGAAATGTGGAGAGTGATGGCATTTATTTCCTTCATGCAACCACACACTTGTTGCCCTTCTCCTATAAACTTCCTTTGCATCCTCCTATTACCATTTTGCCCTTCTTCCACTTTATTTTATCTTACATTACTCTTCCTTTTGTCAAAATCTCCCATTGAACCTCATTTGTAACCATTTTATTTTTCTAGGTATGGTCGATAATTATTTAGGTCCCATTTAATAACCATTTTTGTTTTTGTTTTTAGTTTTTGAGAATTAAACTTATTTTCTTCCAATTTCTTATAATTATTTGCATATTTCTTATATACAATTGTTGAATTCTTAGCCAAATTCTGAAAACAAAAATATGTTTTTTTTAGTTTTCTAAATTTGGCTTGACTTTTTAAACAATTGGTAAAAAATAGATAATGAAGGAAGAAATTTGGAGATGAAAATAGTGTCTATAAACTTAATTTAAAAAAAAAAAAAAAACAGAAATCAAATGGTTACTAAACGGGGCCATGGTTTTCAAAAATTTATTTTTGTTTTTAAAATTTAGCTAAAAATTCAACTATTGTACTAAGAAAGATCCAAATCATTACAAGAAATTGAGACAAAATGAGCTTAATTTTTAAAAATAAAAAACGAAAGATGAAGGCCCTATTTGGTAACCATTTCGTTCTTAGTTTTTGGTTTTTGAAAATTAAGTCTAATTCCTCCCAATTACTTTTCATGATTTGTATTTTTCTTAATTTTAAAAGTTAAACCCCCGTTTGGTAACCATTTGATTTTTTTGTTTTTGTTTTTTAAAATTAAACCTATTTTATTTACATTTATTACAATGATTTGCATCTTTCTTAAGTATAATGGTTGAATTCTTAGCCAAATTCAAAAAATAAAAATAATTATAAAAACTACTTTTTTTAGTTCTTAAAATTTGGCTTGGTTTTTTATACCTTTAGTGAAAAGTAGATAACAAAGGAAGAAATTTGGAGGTAGAAGTAGTGTGAAGAAATTTAGAGGTTTAGTAGTGTGACCATAGGCTTACTTTTCAAAAACAAAAAGCAAAAATAAAATGGTTACCAAACGCGTTCTAGGGTCCCATTTGGTAACCATTTGGCTTTTGGTTTTATATTTTTGAAAATTAAGCCTATAAACATTCATTTTATACCATTAAGGGAGTGTCTAGCTCACCCTTATGAGTTGAGTTGAGTTGGTAAAATATACTAACTCACCCTAACTCACCTCAACTCTCCATTTTTCCAACTCTGATGATCGCTGCCACATGCCGTGAACCAACTCTGAGCTCCAACAACCACTTATGTGTTCGGACAACTATCTTTGCAACCAACTCCGACAACTACCTTCGCAACCAACTCCAACGAACAATTATGTGTTCTGACAACCACCTCCAACTACAAACTCTAGCGAAAATCATTTTCGATAATCAACTTCGATGACCATGTTCGCATGACCAACTCTGACGACAAACTTTAGAAACCAACTCTAATACCACCTTCGTGCGACCAACTTTGGTCTCCAACAACCACCCCCGACTATAAATTTGGCAAAAATCATCTGCGACAATCAACTTCGGCTACCACCTCTGATTATTGTAAGACGATGACTGTTAAGTACATTGTAAGGGTTGTTGATTATATAAATAATAGTATTTTGCTTACGTTAAGTACAATATCTATATGTACAAAATTGTAAAATAGATTTTTATTTAATTGAATTTACATATCAAATGAGTGTTAAGAATATTTAGAAAAATATATATGTAGTTGAAAAACATGTCAAAAAAAAAAAACCATAAAATGGAGACTTTTTTTCCTATAACATTTTCTGATAAGAATTAGGAAAAAATGGAGTTTTGTTCTTTGATGATCCTCCAAATTTGGATGAATTGAAAGTGGAATTGTTAAAGAAATATGGTGGCATTCAATTGACTGCTAAGATGACGAGTGGGGTTCAATTAAAAAAAATGATGGAGGAAAAATACAAAGCAACAACAGAAAGAAGAAGAAAAAGAAGAAGAATATAATGATGATGAAATTCCTAAAGAAAAATTAGGAATCAAAAGCTTTTGTTTCTATTTGGTGTTCCACTTTATTTAACCATATTCGGACTAAGTTCAAGAATATAGTAAAATTTTAAAATAATGACAAAAATAGAGTATATGGGAAAGAATTTTTAAAAATAGGCGGGAATGGAAAGTATTGAAAAAAATATGGTAGTTTTGGTGGAGAAGGGAAATCGTGTACCCGGTATATGATTAAGCTTTAATCTAGTCAGTACCACGTCAACACAGTCGGTAGACTAGTACTCGTGGACCGGGTCCACGATTAATTTTTCTTTTTTTAATTAATTATATATTTAATTGTAAATTATATCTTTTTCTTTCTTCTTAATCAATTTAACTGTTTATTTTCTAATTTTTAAGTAACAAATTCCTTCATTACTAAACTTAATTATATATTTAATTTGCAATGAAAACTTAATTATTCTACATTCATATTAAAAAAAAAGTGACTTCACTAAGTAGTACATCTCTCTGCAAATAAATAAATTAAAAAAAAATCTCATGATACTAAAGAAAATTTACAATTAGTTCTTTAATTTAAAATAGAAGTTTACGTGAAATTTAAAGACGACCCCCTACCCCTTACCCCACATGGGGATTATCTTCGTGTGCCTCTAAATTTGCTTTGCCCTGTTATCGTTATCGTCTACGATGAATATGACTTCGATCAGTGTCAGCAACATTGATTCGTCTTGTTTGTTGAATAATAGTTTTTATGTTGACAAACGTTTGGTCGCACATTGAACCTAGCTCTGGTAAATCGTGTTATACTAAATATTGTTGTACTTATTCCATAAAATTATTCTATATGATGAAAACATTAATATTAAACAATATTCATATTATATATTTAGGAAATGTCTGATTTTAAATCTCTTACCATGCAGTGCAGTAATAGTAAGCGCCGTCAGGTATGATAAATCGCCTCGTGATTGAATTGTATTAGGAAAAGTAGTCGTATGATACAGTTGGTCTATTTGTTATTTCTTCCTATGCACAATGATCATGTCGTGCATGCCAGTAGGATATATATTCCACGGGAATTCGATGCTAGTCTTGGTTGTGCTTATCTCTTAAATCAATCTGGTATAGTGCTAGGAGTGTATAACACAACGAAGGTACCATTTGGCGCAAACCGAACTGTCTCAATACACGATCTGAATGATGCCACTCTACTATATGGAAACATATAAGAGGGCTAACGGTCAATCAGATGTCTTGACTATGAAGGAAATCACAAACACTGATCTCCATGAGCAGCGGAAGTGGGTCGTTCCAAATTCCATTCCAAATGAACACAAGCAATTATAGTTTTAAACAGAAACTAACAGATCATGCATTTACAGCATGCTATAAGATATTCAAGGGATAGAATATGTGTACCTTTGAAGAACCATTCTTCAAGAATCCCTCGATCGAAGTCCAATGCATCCAAAAACAACACATAAACGCAATGAACAGAATATCAACAACACGAACGTCTTGATGCTCCTCGAACCCAATCGAGTCCAACTCGATTTATGAACTGAGTAAGAACAATACCACAAGTGTTACCTTGGTATTCTCGGTGTGTGAATCCAGGAGTTATGGGCTCTGTATGATCTTGGCTTGAGGGAGAGAGGAGGTCTACGATTGAGTAGACGATCGAGTAAGTGGGAGATGTGAACATTGTCTATCGCATAAACGATGTACTCGATCGTTTAGTAAATAAAGCCTATCGTATAGACTTTGCTACTCGATCGTGTAGCAACGACTAGTTGAGTAACTATCATATAGTCAACTCTTAAACGATTGTTTAGACTCTTAACAGCTATCGCTTAGTAAAACCAATTTTCAATTGATAGCCTTATCCGTGAGAATTTTCCAAATGGATTAACTACTAATTTTGGAAAAAAAAAATTCCTTTTATCTCATGGTTATCATAAAACTTCCAATAACCTCCCACTCAATCGGTTATTAGAGAAAAAAATTAATTATCATATAGTTAATATATTATAAATAAATATGATAATCAACTTATCATATTATATTTATAACCTATAATTTTAATATTTCATCATATGAAACATATAACCCATAGTTCTTTTTCTATTTTATGGTACTTAATATAAATCATATTTATATTAAATCCTCCAATTAATGTATGTCATACATCATACCAATTATATCACATATAATTGAATTTCCTCTTGTCAATCTGAACACTTCAAACTGACCTAAAATCTTATTCTCAACTTGAACCCATTGAGCTACCAAGGGGACTTTATGGACTTGTAGCTTGAAGCTCCAATGGTAGGGGAATAGTTGACTAAACTATTTAGTCACGAGATCCACCATCCGTTAACTGTCGGACACTTCACTAAAGACCGACAACTACACTCTTCTCACTACAGATATATTTTTGTGTCCATATAATCAATTAACACTGCAATAACCTTTCACAAATCGCTCGTAAGTACAGCTGAACCAATTTACCATTTTGCTCCTATAGTTACATCTAACTCCTTAAGTACTAATGATTCCTATAATGAACAATAAGTCATAGTTCTACTATAATTGAGTCCTCCCTTCCAAAGAGAGGGTGTGGCCACTATATTCAAGACCTAGAATCAGCTCTTAAGGGAGCAATTTATCTACTTACCCCTGTTTTGGGGAAGGAGTGAATTCTTTCTTGTGTAACTAAGTTCCCAGCTCCCCAATCAGACGAATCCCCAAAAAGGTAGGCTTGTTGAGTTGACAATTTGGCCACTCTCACCCATACTAATCAAAGGACCACCCTCTAGGCATGGTTTCCAAAACACTCGGGATTAAGTTAATATCACTTATGGTCATTTTAGTGAAATGTAAGTCTAAATTATCAACGGCGTTATATAAAGAGACTAATCATCTCGTGGTTCAGTCTTACACAAACTCTTTGTATAGGACACCCCCACTCGCATGTATCCACATGAATGGTCAGGATCAAAACATTTGTAACACTTTACAACACTTGTACATATCTACAAAGCGGATCATATCCATAGTGTCACAAGGATAAGGTATCCCTCCTTTATCCTTATACTACAGATCATTTAGGTTATTACTTAAGGCATGATCCACTTGTATGTCTCACATACATGCTTAAGTTTATATGAAATAACCACGGATCTTAGTTTATTGGATATGAGTAAATGCAAATAAAATAACACTTATTTTATTAATAAGAATGTGTATACAAACTATTTACAAACTATGAGACTTCAGGAGATTTAGGACACCAATCCCAACAGACCAATTTGACAATAATCAGGTAGTAATGACCAAATATCTTGCGTGTATGGTGTCCAATTAATCTAACAAAAAAAGAAGATATAAAAAAGAACATAATTATACACCCAATTAATCTGACCAAATGTTTTAAATATTCATTTATAAATACATTTGTTACCTGATTGTGCATCAGTCTGTTAAATATTTTTTGATATACTAGCAACATATTTGCTGACTGTGCAGAGACAACTAATACACCACTCCATCTAAAATTATAAAAAAAATACAATTAATTTATATTCTTACATAAAATGATAACGAAATAAATATATAAATGAAATAATACCTGACAATAAATGGACGATGACCTGGGACCAATAACTAGACTTGTGGTGCTATAATTTGAAATCTATCATAAGCCCATATTTGTAGTAGTATCAGTGGCCCCGCTATTTTCAATTCTTGTGCATTGGTAGCCCAACAAAGTTCTCTATAAAGCCATGCAAGATAGGCACCACCCCATAAGTACGTACCAGCATGAAATCAGATAATAGAGGGAGAAACATAGGATGTACTAGAGTGTTCGACTTGTCAGCGAACAAAAATCCTCCAATAAGCTGCATAATATATGCTCGTATATACCTACATATGCTGATGTCGTCGGCATCGGGAGGTAATTCTGGAAACTGGGACGCCGACCACGAGATACTCAATCTTGAGCCTTTCAGCTAGTAGAACGCCTAGGAGCTCGTCATAAATAGTTTTCCAATTATATTGTAATGAACCTGTCAAAAGTTCTCCATCCACTCGTAACCTAAATTGAATGGCAACATCTTGCAACGTAATCGTACATTCCCCACAAGGTAGGTGAAATGTGTGGATTTCTGATCTCCAATGCTCAATTAAAGCAGTAATGAGGTGCCAATCAAGTTGGATAAATCCAATCTGTGCATCGCCAAGAAAACCAGCCTGTTCAACGTAGGGAATAATACGTGGATCAAATGGGATAGTATGTTGTGTAGATGCCTCTCTTCTCCGACAATCCAAAACTACGGTAGAAGAACTATCCCATATCGATTGTGAATGATGGGTATTTTGTTGATATAGTTGTACAGGATTAGAAGAACCGGCCTCCATTACTTTAGAAGTTCAAACTACATTACATAACAAAACCCATTACATAACAAAAAAAAATACAATTATATTAAAAAACACAAGTATACAATTAAATTAAAAATACAATCTCGTTGGGTAAAATATTCACACAATGCCTACAGAAACCATGACCAACTGGACAAATTTTCACCTTTAACAATAGCAAAAGCAAGGGAAAATATCTACCCGTTTGCAAAAATAGATAAGGTAGTCGATAATTTCCCCTTATACTTTCTGTAGAGATGAGTTCCATCGATATGGATTAATGGTCTACAATATTTGAACGCTTCTCTTACAAGACCAAAGGACCAGAAAACTCGACCAAAAATAGTAGTACCTAACACATCAGACGGAAGGAAATACTAATCCGTCGTGTTCCTGAATTGTAATGAACAAGAGCACTCAACCAATACGAAAACTCTGAATATGATTTCTTCCAATCACCAAACACAACAATCAATGATTTTCTCTTGGCTTGTCACACCCGTCTATAATTAACATTATAGCCATATATATATATTTTTTTTAATCGCTTTTTGGAATAAGGCCACAGGTACCCTGGGATCAGTTCTAACCGAATTTTGGATTTCGATACTCATAAAATTTGAATCAAGCTGTGAATAATCCTGTGTCAATTCTGAATACAAACATCAGTGTTCGCCTTCAAGTTTGGTGATTTCAAACATCCCATGAGTTTTACGCCGACATGCCCATAACCTCCAATTATAACTATCATTCCACTGTTAAATCTCGCATACCAAATATCTAGATTTGATTACACTACAATAATCTCATAGTGTTCTGTCACGTAGTAATTTTTTTTACAACAAGTTGTATTTTTTTTTTAGTATTAAATAACATTTAAACTAAAATCATCTACACATATACTCCTTTCCTCCAAAATTGACCCTCGTTCACATGTTGAATTAGTAATTTCCCAATCTATCTAGGTAAAAATATCTGACGGTACCAACTCAAGATCATGTTCCTCGCTTCTATCCTTCCCAAATAATTCATCAAGTTCAACGTCATTATCACTATCTCCATCATTTCCAGTTTCAAGAATAACTAAATCTTCAGGACGCATCGACATATTTATTCAATTTTTTTTTAACTATTATAGTTGACAAAAAATATGCTAATACAAAAAAAAAAAAAAAGTGTTTATTCTTTTTAAAGAAATCCAAATATTTTCTTAAATCAACCAAACAAATAGCCCAACAAAATCATCCAAAAATTAGCCCAACAAAACCAACTCAACAAAATCTATAAAGTATACATTACAAAAATTCAACAGTCCAATTACAAATAATAATAATAATAATAATAAATAATCCACTCAAATCTAATACATTTAAATTAGCCCAAATCTATAAAGTATACATAAATCAGCTCAAATATACAAATCTATATAAAAAAAAAATCATATAAAATCATATAAATAAATCTATAAATCAGCCCAAATGAAACAATCTTAGAAAAAAATAAATCCTATAAACTAATCTATAAAGTATACATAAATCAACCCAAATCAGCCCAAATATACAAATCTATAAAAAAAACGTATAAAATCATATAAATAAATCTATAAATCAACCCAAATAAAAGAATTTTTAAAAGCCCAAGTATACAAATTCATATATTAGAAAAAAATAAAAGAAAAAGTTTTACCTAAGGTAGAGGCAACAAAGGGTAGATCAACTCGCGGTGGTAGAGGGTAGATCGACTCACGACGGCGATAGCAGCAACAAGATCAGAGATGGCGGATAGCAGTAGTGAAGAGAAAGAAAATGAGAAATGTTTTGGATAGGAAGAAGAAGAGGAAGAGCCACGGGTTTAAAGGACCACTAAGTCGTGTACATGATACACAACTTAGGGTAATCGTGGACCCCGTTCACGATTCCATGTGGCAGTCTGTGTGTGCCAGGTCACAAGTAGTTGTGTACGGGGTACACGATTTAGTTGTAGTCGTGTACTGGGTACACAATTCAGTGGCAATCGTGTACCAGGTACACAATTTCAACACCTATTTTTGTCAATATTTTCTACCCAACCCTATTTTTCTTAATAATGATTAAAATATCATTATTTAAAAAAAATCATATTCCTGCAAGAAATGTAGTGGGTTAAGTTCATTACCAAAAAAGAAAGAACGAATGAAAGAAAGAAAGAAAGAAAAACTTAAAAAAATAAAAGGAAAAATTTGCAATCTATATTTTATTCAAACAAAGATGGAAAAAATTATTTAACAAAAAGTTTTAAAACAAAAAAAGTAATCATAAAAACAGATTATTTAGTGTTAAAAAAACTATACTAAGTACTCTACACATATGAACTCAACTCTCCACCCCAAATACAGACATATAAATTCATACCAAATAATTCTGCACCCCAAACACAAATATGTAAACTCCACAGACATGAACTTCATACATCATATCTCAAATCAATGGCCCAAACAACCCCTAAATTTCTTGTTTTCTAATCCACCTTTTACTTTAATTATGTTTTAAAAAATGTAGTCAAATTTTGAAAACTAAAAAGAAATAGCTTTTAAAAACTTGTTGTACTTAAAAATGATGCATGTCATTGTAAGAATATGAGAAGAAATAGGCTTAATTTTAAAAAATTGAAATGGTTACCAAACGAGGTCTAACTAATTAAATTAACATATTTTACACAAACCATACATTCTAACAATTTAAAAAGTTTAGGCTCCGTTTGGTAACGATTTCGATTTTTTATTTTTGGTTTTTCTATTTTTTAATTTCTATTTTTAAATTTACGTTTTCTAAAAATAAAAACCATATATGTTTGATAAATGATTTTTATTTTCTATTTCGTTTCTACTTGACATTATTTTCCTCGGTTTTTTTTACATTACAAGATGGCCGAGGAAGACAGAGAGAAAACGGTGTTTATAAAGCTACTGATACCGCACAAGGAAAAAAATCCGTCATGGGTTTAGCAATCACGTCTGAGGAGGAGGCGGGCGCCCTCTAAGTTTTTTGAAAAATACAAAAAATCACAACTTGTTTGGTAACTATTTTTGGTTTCTAGTTTTTTTTTTTTTTAATTGAGAAAAGAATGATTTGACAATCACTTTTTATTTTTGTTTCTATATAATAAATAGTAAACTAGTTTTATAACATTATTTCATCTAATTATATGTAAGGGTCAGAACTCATTCAAGATTTTTCATTGTAACTGTTCGGACGAGATTTCAAGAGAAATTTATTTCGTGGAACTTGAATTTTGTATTTGTATTAATTTGGTAGTGAATGCAATCTCTAATACATAATATTTTTATGCTTTCAAAATAAACTATAGTTGGTTGATCTTCTTGAATGATTGGTCTTTGGGCTTGTTGATCTTCTTGGATGATCGGCCTTTGGGCTTGTTGATCTTCTTGGATGATCGGCCTCTAGGCTTGTTGATCTTCTTCGACTATCGGCCTTTGGGCTTGTTGATCTTCTTGGACGATCGGCCTTTGGGCTTGTTGATCTTCTTGGATGATCGACTTTTGGGCTTGATGATCTTCTGGGACAATCAACCTTTCGGCTTGTTGATCTTCTTGGATGATTAGTGTTTGCATGAGGCTTCCAAAGAAACTTGTTTCAGGGAGTTGAACTTAAGTTTGTATTGATGTTGATGTTATTTTGATGCGATGTGGTTCGATCTTTAGTACTTGATCCTCTGATTCTCTCTCGGATGAATGCGTACGCTTGATGTATAGAAGCGGAGCTTGTGGATGTTCTTGAACTTGGAGTTTTGGAAGAATGCTTGTATCCTCAAAGAACTTTAGTTTTCAAGTGTGGTTAGAATGCTTATATCTTCAAAGGATTTCAGTCTTTAGAATGCTTGTATCTCCAAAGGACTTCAGCCTTCAAGCATGGTCAGCTTCAGGAGTCAAGGAGTCTTTTGATTATAGAGAATTCCCTCTAAGCTCTATGAAGTATAGAATTGCTGACCACTGCAAATGAGGAGAGCTTCTCTATTTATAGAGATGGGCTTCATGAGGTTGGGTCTGGCCTTGATTGGCCCATGAACTTGACCTTTGAACCCAATTTAATTGAACTTAGGCCTGGTCTTTGGGCCTAATTAATTGGACTTGAGTTTGGTTTTTAGGCCTAATTAACTGGGCTTAGGCCTATTTTGGCATTTTAGAGCCACATTAAGCCCATATTTGGGTATAAGCCCAAATTATAACGTCAAATTGGTTGAAATTAATTTTACTCAATCGATGTCTGCGACGAAAACATAGAATTTGTCCTCAATTTCAATTTGAGACACATGTCAACTCTTAATTGGTCACAAATTTGACAATTTCGAAATTTCGTCATTAATTTAACAAATGACGTGGCGGTCTGTGGTTGGTCCAAAATTTCTCCTCCAACAAATGCCAACTTTTTGAGATTTGTGTATAGATGTGAGTGGATGAATCTCGAAAAAGATAAAGTCGACATCGAGATGCAAGTAATTCGGTCTTGACTTCAATGCTCCCAATTTAATTAAACTGTGAGTTTAGTGACGAGTTTAACTAAATTTGTAATAGGGGACGACCAAAATTTTAATTTATGAAAAATCCCAACCTTTACCTCATACTTGATTTGATTTGGAAAGATAAAATGTAGGAATTCTAAAATTTTCTCTTTTTTTTCTTTTTTTTTTTTTAAACAAAAAGGAAAATTCAGGATTCGTCCCAAATTAATTTGACTTAAAGATGAAACTTAAAAATTTTGAATTTAAAATGAAATTCAAGATTCATCCCTCATTTAATTTAATTTGGAGATGGAAACTTTAAGATTTTGGTTTTAAGAAAGAAATTTTGAAGATGACCAAATTTATAAGAAAACTTTAAACTTTGTCCTAATTTAATTTGATTTTAGGTATAAAACTCAGCAATTTTTTTTAGTTAAAAATAGAAGCTAAAGTTTCACCCCAATTTAATTTAATTTGGAGTGAAAACTTAAAATTTTGGTTTTAAGAAAGAAATTTGGAATATAGCCAAATTTCAAAAAAAAAAAAAAAAATTGAACTATGTCCCAATTTAATTTGATTTTGGGATAAACTCAGAAATTTCAAATTTAAAAATAAAAGAATAAGTTTCATCTCCAATTTAATTTAATTCGGGCTAAAAGGCAATTAATAATCTGGTTCGGTGGATGGCCAAAAGTTTTAAAACAATTAGGGATGAAAAAAAAAAAGAAAAATCGTAAATGATAAGATTTAGGTGGTTAAAAGAAAGATTTTTTTTTTGTAACCAATAAATATAGAGTTAATAAAATGTAAGATTTGATTCTAGATTCAGTGAAGTCCCTATAAATAGGCCTCGAAACCTTCTGTATTTTCATTCCAATCAAAGGTAAAGGAAAAAAAAAACTTCTCCCTTTCTTCCTTTCTCTTTTTTCTTTTTTTTTTCCTTCTTTTTTTCAAAAAAAAAAAATCGTTTTTTTTTTTTTTTTTCTTTTCCTTTTTCTTTTCCTTTTTCTTTTTTTTTTTCCTTTTATTATATTATATATATATATATATATATATATATATATACTACTAACTTGCCCCCTTGCCTTTTTTTTTATGCGAGTTAGAACTATCAGTAGCCTGCGCTTTGTTATTTCACCTACTTCTTCATATCTTTACACAAAAGATGGGTTCTCTTTTTATTTTCTTCTTTTATATATATATATATGCATATATATTAGCAGGGGCATTCGACGTGCAATGACTCCTACTAGATATAGCCCCTATGTGGGCAATTGTGTAGCCTGCAGGTATGGTCGTCAGCTCCATCAACAACGATCTGACACCTGCTAGACACGACCCCTATGTGGGTGACTGTGTAGCCTACAGGGGTGGTCGTCAGCTCCGCAACCAACGATCTGACTCCTGCTAGACACAGCCCCTATGTGGGTGACTGTGTAGCCTACAGAGGTGGTCGTCAGCTCTGCCAACAACGATCTGACTTCTGCTACACACGACCCCTATGTGGGTGACTGTGTTGCCTACAGGGGTAGTCGTCAGCTCCACCAACAATGATCTGACTCTTGCTAGACACAGCCCCTATGTATTGAGATTGGTGTCCTACTTCTCCCGGAGTCTCGTTGTTTTGTAAAGATACACATTGTTCAATGAATAATTCTGGCATTTACTCATATCTAATAAACAAAGCTCCTTGGTTATCTTATGTGAACTTAAGCATGTATATATGATATACAAGTGGATCATGCCTTAAGTGAAACTTAAATAGGTCTGTAGTATAAGGATTATGGTGGGATACCTAATCCTGGCGACACTACGGATACGGCTCGCTTTGTAGACGTTTGTAAGTGTTATAAACTACTACAGATAGTAGATCCTGACTATTCGTGTAGAGACGTGAAGCGGGGGTGTCCTATACAAAGAGTTTGTATAAGACCTAGACCACGAGATGACTAGACTCTGTATATAACGCCGTTGATACTAGAGACTTACATCTCACCTAAACGACCATAGGTGACATGACCTCAATCCTAAGTATTTTGGGAACTCCTGCCTTTGAGGGCGGTCCTTTGATTAGTATGAGTGAGAGTGGCGAGATTTCCAACTCAAGATGCCTACCTTTTTGGGAACTTATCTAATCTGGGAGTTGGGAACTCAATCCACAATATGAAATTCACTTCTTTCCCGAAGTAGGGATAAGTAGAGAGATTTCTCCCTTAAGGACTGATTCCAGGGCTTGAACATAGTGGTCACAACTTCTCTTTGGAAGAAGAGACTCAGTCATAGTAGGACTATGATTTATGTTCATTAGAGGGATCAGTGATACTTAAGGAGATAGATATAACTACAGGGGCATAACGGTTATTGGCCCAGCTGTACTTACAAGCGATATGTGAAAAGTTGTCAGACTGCTGATTGGTTAAGATGGACACATAATATATATATGATAAGGAGAGTTCAGTTTTCGGTCTTTAGTGGAGTGCTTGGTAGTTAACGGATGGTGGATCCCGTGACTAAAGAGTTTAATTAGTTAATCATGTACCATTGGAACTTCGAGCTACAGGTCCATGATGTCCCCTTGGTAGCTCAATGGATTCAGTTTAGGATCAGTTCTTATTGTTGATTTGAAATGTTCAAATTGACAAGAGGTATTTTGATTATATGTGATATAACCTATGTGATGTATGAGATACATCTAGTGGAGGATTGATGTAAATGAGATTTACATTAAGTACCATGGAATAGAAAAAGAACTATGGTTTATATGTTTCATGAGATGAAATATTAACACTATAAGTTATAAATATAGTATGATAAGTTGGTTATCATTTATGTTGATAATAAAATTAATTATTTGATAATTAATTCTTTTTCTTTTAAATAACTAAAGTAATGGGTGGTTATTGGATCATGGTATCCGTGAGTTTAAAAGGAAAATGGTTTTCCTATTTTGAAAAGAAGGTTTTTACAAAATATTGAAAAGGTTTTGAGTTTTCTCTCCAAGCAAAAGAAACTCACGAAGTCGTCAAGTAAATTCAGATTTACTAAATGATAGCCGGGCGAGCTAAACGATCGTGCAGAGTAGAGCTAAACGATCGTGCAGTAGTTTCTAAACGATCGCGTAGTTTTATCTAAACGATTGGGCATCGATCTATATGATAGGTCTCTACCATCTTCCACTTGCCCAGTTGTGTACGCGATCAGTGTTTCCTCATTCGTCTGCCTCATACCAAGTTCGAACAGAGCCCACCCTCTGGATTCTCACACCAAGTATACCACGGTAGCCTTGTTGGTGGTGTCAGACTCAACTTGACAACTCGAGGTTTTCTGGAGGTCGTTCGTGGTGTTGTGGAGGCCGTTTGCTATTGCAGAGGAGATCGTGATCGAGGAGATCGTTGAGGACGAACGTGAATTGTTCGTGCAATGTTCGTGCTGTGTTGTGGTCGTGTAGTTCGAGCACTCATAGTTGTTTTTGTTCAATCAGAGTCGCACAACGGAGTGTGGAGACGTATCCTCATATGTGCTTAAAGTTTGATCTCTGTTCATTTGAGTTTATTCATGCTGTAATTTTTCTGTGTGAATTATATAACTGTTTTTATTAAAGTCGACTGTAAATATATGTTCATTCATGATTGTAATTTGGAATAGTCTTGTTCCGCTGCTCATGGAAATCTCACCTCCAATTTCCTTCAATTGGTATTAGAGCCAGGTTATCTGATATTCTAAATTACAGATCTGAATTGAACACATTTTTCAGTTGCGGTGGGTTTCTGCATTTGTGGTTAACCGTTTTTTGCATTTGTGGATGAATATGATGGACGTTTCGGGTTTAAATTGCTTTTCGTTAAAACTTTCAGTATTACAAAGTGTTAATTTTAAGGGCCCCTGTGTTTTTGGGTGAAATTAACTTTGCAATCGAGTCTGTAATTCAAAACGTTTGAGTTCGTCGAGTCGTTCATGATGAAGCTTCAGCGCATGGTGATGCAGTTCTCAACAAAGAAGAAGACCAAGCGTTGGTCGGATCGTGTAGCCTCAGGTAAAGGATCGTTGGGATTTAACTAGGCGATCGTTTAGATCTTTTTTTTCTAGACAATCATGTAGTATTTTTTAACGATCATTTAGTTAATGCTAAGCGATCGGGTAAATCGTTTACCATATCGCATAGCATTAGTTGCACGATTGCGTAGGCGCTGGAGGTAGACGATCGTAGTGGGAGCATGCGATGCTCATCGTTTAGTAGAATGTGCGCGCTAGACGATCGTGTAGTTATTAAGCTTTACTTAGTTACTACCTATGCAATCGCGCGTATACGATACGGAGGCACTAGCTAAGCGATCGTTTAGGTGATGGTGCTTCGTGTCACAATTGCACTTTCTGAAGCTTCACTTAGCGATTGTGCGACACTTGTTCCCACTCACGAACAAGTCAGCCAATTCAAATACGAACAGTCAATGGCACACCAGGTGCCTCTCACAACCTTCACCCCCGTTTTGGAGAAAACGAGTTTGGTGAAAAGGTTTTCGCAAAAAGTTTGATTGTAAGAATAGAGAAGAGAAAGATTGTAGTAGGCTAGAGAGCAATAAGCAACAACAACAGCTTTATAACATACTACTTCGAGTATGGAGAAGTGATGGTTAGTCTTATCCCCATATAGTGCATTCTGAACAAAAACACATCCGCCACTCTTGCATATGGAAATAGGCGAGCGGTCACTCACTAAGAGAAGTACATATAAACCTAACTACCTAGCAAAAGGAAATACGTAAGATGAAAGCATAGTAAAAAAAAATGGAGGTAGTCATGTGGCCATGGGCAACATGCCCTAGACAAGCATGACGGTGACATTCTCCCCCACTCAATTGGTTGACGTCCCTGTCAACCGAATCTGCTCGAACTCAGCATACTGTTGAGCAACTACCTTTGAGGCCTTCCATGCGCTCCCAATGAACTTCTCTGTCTTGGAGGCTTTTCCATTTCTCTAGGAACTCTTCCCAGCCTGGTCCTGGTTCTTCCGCTCTGTCACTCCTTCCCGTAAGTCTCTTATTGGCTTCTTCCCCTGCCATTCTCTTTGTTGTGGCTTGTGGACGGGTCACCACTCTACATCTCTCCTCGGCATGGTTGGGATGACAAGGTTTTAGTCTACTTACATGGATGAGAGGATGAATCTCCATCCACAATTGTAATTGCACCCAATAAGAGGTTTTCCCAACCCTTTCGATGACTTCCACTGGTCTCTTAAAGTTGCTCACGAGGCGATGTTCTCTTTGCCCTCAACTTCGAAACTGTCCCAAGCACAAATTCACTCAAACCCAATCTTCTGGTAGGAACTCTCAATGTCTAGGCTTCCTTCTTCTCATTCTTCTCCTCTTTGGAGTTGGGGACGTGTGTAAACTGTCCGGCTCAACAACACGACACTGCTCTAAGACACACAGAATGTCTTAGGGGGCCTTCTGTTCTGCGGTTTTAACTGACTCGTGGGTAACGTTCTTCTCCAACTAAAGGGCCAAGATAGTCCTTATCCCCTTCGACTGTCTAATCTCAGCATTCACAATGGTGGGCGTAGACCCGGTGATCACTAAACACTTGGTGATGGGTATCAGTATTACCATGTGCTCAAGCAAGAACTCCATTCCCAACACCACATCAAAGTCATCCATATTAATGATCACGAAATCAACAAGGCCACTTCAGTCCCCCAACTTTACGACTATCCTATTTGCCATTCCTGTAATCGGCAAAGCCTCAAAGTTCACTGCTTTCATTTTACTTGCGCCTCCTTTCCAATAAAGATTAAGCCGTCTGGCTTCTGTTTCAGACATAAAATTATGAGTGGCCCCCGAATCGACCATGGTACTTTTGGCCGATTTATGGTTGACCCAAGCATCAGCATACATCAGTCCGCCTCCATGGGATCCCTTTTCTTCCCATACATCCTTTTGGAGGCCAGCTAAATATCTCAGGGCCCCAATCCATGGGGTTCTATCTTCCTCTGCTTGCACATTCTCATCTTCTACCTGAATAACTTTGCCTTTCTAGTCCGAAGCTAATGAGGCTTGAAAAGAATTAAAGGCAGCTCGTTCCGGACATTCGCTTGCCTTGTGCGGACCATTGCATATATAACAGGATAAGGGATGATAAAAAATTCTTCTGATTCTGCCCCCACCACGTATTTCCAATCGTCTGCTGAGGAGATCTACTGTCCCCATTGTTGTCTTTATCTCCTCCACTATTTCTCGATGGGCTCAGAGCTTGTGCTTTCTCCCCTTATTAGGGGATCTCGAGTGTTGCCTCATCTCTTGAGATTCATCAATTAAGTCAAATAACCATTCGGCTGTTGCATAAGCGACTGGGAGATCCTGTATTCTCTACTCATACAGTTTTGTTTTTGCCCACGATTTCAGGCCTTCGACAAAACATAAAACTTTGTTTTTTTCGGACATGTCTCTTATGTCCAACATCAATCCGGAAAATTGCTTCACATAGTCCCTAATGGTATCAGTATGTTTCAATTCCCATAGCTTGTGTCTTGACAAAATCTCAACATTTTCGGGGAAGAACTGAGAAAACAACTCTTGTTTCAGTCTCTCCCACGTGTCGATGGTACACCGACCCTCTTAGACATCTATGAAATGGGATCTCCACCATAACTTGGCATCCTCTACTAGGTGCATCGTTGCTAAGGTGATCTTCGATTTTTCAGTCGCCGTGTTCGCAGCTCTGATGTACTGTTCCATGTCAAAGATAAAATTTTCTAGTGCCTTTGCATCACGAGCCCCATAGAAGGGCTTAGGCTCGAGTACTTTTACCCTATTGAATTGGGTTGCACCCCCGATTAGGGCTTGATTTACCACCGCTCTCATGGTGAGGTTAATTTTTGCACCAATGTCTACAATCTCTGCCCGGATGACATCAATGATTGCTCAAAGTCCTCGGACATTTTGGTCACCATCTGAATGATTGCTCTCTGCGAGCTGTCTAGTTCTTTAACTCGCTCTTCTATCGGGGCAACAGATCCTAAAGAACAACCCCCATGCTCGAGAGCCTATCCATCGTGGTTTTTGCCTCTAGGGGTCTCAACCCTTGTCAACAATTCTCTGACGGGCATCCCGTCTAAGCAGCTAACCACCACATCAATTTCATCAGCCTTGTCGGCGACTTCCTGTAACCGAGTCTCTAAGAACCGAACCTGATCAGGGACTCTTATTAAATAGAGCATTTGCACTTCAATCTCGACCAATCGATTAACATGGGACTTACCCAACTTTTTTGTAGCATGAACGTGACACTTCAGACTTAGACAATCGCGAAAGGCGGGCGTTTTGCGGAGCGCGCTAAGCGATCATGTATTTCAGGCTTCATCGCTTAGTAAAGGTACACGATCGTTTAGTAATAGCTAAACGATCATTTGGGTTTTTTTAGACGATCATATAGTAAATGCTAAACGATCGTTTAACTCTGGTAGCGCTGAGCGATAGAGCAAAGCGTTTATTTTATCGTGTAGACGATCGCAGGTGCTTAGTACACGATGGATGGTTAGGGAAGCGATATTTTGCTGAGTGGTTCAAGACCTGGTTCACTTGTTTGAACCGGAGACTCCTTGTGTTTGTAATAGTTAGCTTTCCTTTTTGTGTTTTAAGGCAATTTTACCCGGTTCATTAACCTTGGTTGCTTATACATGTGATGTATGGTACTTATATGCCAAAGTGTTTGTCATATAGTTAAAAACCCACCTTAGGTTGTGCAATTATTCATGCATCATGTATTTTAATTGTTATAATATTGCATGAAGAAATTACCTGAAAGCATGCGCATGCATCATGAAATATAAGAGTTATATTTTGCATGCAGTGAGTATTATCATGCATCATCCTTTTATTATAAGTGTTATAGTCTAAGGGTGAATGGAAGCATGTTTTGCGTGTTTCATCGTGGTTTTGTATAAGTGTTATATAAAAGAAGTAGCAATAAATGGAAAATGCATTGAGCATGACACTTAGGCTGTTTATAATCGTTATGAATGCCTTGCATGTGTTAGCTTCGCATTGTGGTGGTTGTTTCCGTTTATAAGTGTTATAAAGGAAATTAGACCTAAAATCAATAATTCAGAGTTGCATGCAGACTTAGGGTGAACTCAAGTTTTTAAAAGGGTTTTAAAATTGGATTGAGATATACCTAAGTTCAAGTGGTTCTAAAGAGTTTAGTAACCTAGATTAATCTTTTCAAATCGGTTTAATAGGATTAAATTGGTTGGAATAAAAGATTAAATTTATTGTAAACCTATCTATAAGAGACCTTTTGTCTAAGGCGAGTTCTAGCTAGGCTGAGGTTCTTAAGTTGATGAAACGTAACACCCCTACCTGATAAACTACCTGGAAAGGTGAATTAGATAGATTTTCAATAAGCAGGTGACGTTTTGGTCAAAGATTATGTTAAAGAGTTTAATGGATGATGATAAAAAAGTTGTTCAACTATCCAAGGTAAATGTTACTCTTGGGAAAACCTAAAAGTCACTTAGTTAAAATTCTTAGCCGTGTTTTTTTTAAGTAAGTTAAACCCTAGGTTATAAAATACTCAGTGGGAGGAAGAGGCGTTTCAGATATGTCTATGATTCCACTGACGTTTCTCCCTGTATGTTCACACCATGAGATTCATGCTTGGCCTCGAGATGCCCAAGATGCATCCCCCTTCAGATGGTGTTTGCATGAGTCAATATCAAGGTGGACGGAGAGAGTATTTATAGTAAGTGGGTGAAAGGTGTGTGTCAACAAGTTCTATGGTCTCTGTCATTGGTTCACACCGTGAGATCATTCTGTACACCCTCATGTCGCCTTTGGAGCGTCCCTTTCAGATGGGTTTTGTGCAGTTGGTCAATATCAAGGTGAACTCCAGAAATGGATAGGGTCACTTTAGGTTTTACCCTAATCAGATTTTTTTCCATTCGGATTGGCCTTTTGGAACGGACCTCTAGGGCTTAAAATGGTGGGTCACACTTACGGGAGATTGTTAAGTAAGTTAATGATCTCTTGGCCAAATTAATGATGGCTTGTCGTTATAGGAACGATAGTTGTTTTGGTATTAATAACTGGATGAGAACTTCTGAATTCAGAGGAGGGATAACTGACCTCCCTTCGGCGGCTTTTTTCTTAAACCTTTGAAGCATCATCGCGAAACGAGATGTCACATGGGGTTCATGTTAGTTTTGCTAAAACCTTATTGGATGTTGTTTTGTTTTACAACGGGTATTTGCTTAAAACCTAACATAGGTCAATGTGTTTTTCGTTTTAGCAACTCGTTAATATTTCTGTTTAAAGCTTTTAAAAATGACCAATTATTTACAGTGGAAAAAATCGTGTGAAACGAATTTCGTGGCAAACAACCTTCATCCCACTACTCTCTAAAAGAGGAGACAAGACAGTAAATATGATTTATTGGTCTTGGAGACATGTCTGGTAGAGAATGATGATTCTGCCCGGATCCTTGATTCAGATGCAACCAATCATGTCAGTTCCTCTTACCAAGGATTCAGTTCCTGAAAAACGTTATCATAGGGAGAGATGACTCTTCGAGTTAGTACTGGTGAGGTTGTTTCAACTGTTGTTATAGGTAGGCTGAAGTCATTTATTGACAAGAAACATTTTCTATTACTGGATAATGTTTTTGTAGTTCTTCATATTAAGAGGAACTTAATCTCGGTTTTTTGTCTCATTAAACAAGGCTACACCGTCTCTTTTTCTGAGAATAAAGTATTTATTTTCAAGAATGGAATGGAGATTGGTTATGGTTCAATGAAAAATAACTTATATGTACAAAGGTCGTTAGTCATAAAAGCCTTGCTTAACACTAAAATGTTCAGTACAACAACAACAGCTAAAAAACCAAAGGTTTCTCCAAAAGAAAACGCCCATCTTTGGCATCTTAGGTTAGGTCACATCAACCTCAATAGCATTAAGGATTTTGTGCAAAGTGGACTTCTAAAGAGTTTAGAAGAAAACTCCTTACCGGTATGTGAATCATGCCTTGAAGGCAAGATGACCAAACGACCTTTTACTGGAAAAGGTTACAGAGGCAAGGAAGCCTAGAAGCTTATATATTCAGACCTCTGTGGTCCGATGAATATTAGAGCTCGAGGTGGGTATGAATATTTCATCTCTTTTATAGATGATTATTCAAGGTTTGTGTATCTCTTCCTAATGCAACGTAAGTCTGAAGGCCTTTACAAATTCAAGGAGTATAAGGCTGAAGTTGAAAACTTGTTAGGTAAGAAAATAAAAACACCACGATCTGATCGTGGTGGAGAGTATATGGACCTCAAATTCTAAAACTATATGATAGAACATGGGATTGCGTCCCAACTATCGGCCTCTGGTACACCTCAACAAAATGGTGTATCAGAAAGGCGAAACAGAACCTTGTTGGACATAGTTCGGTCTATGATGTGTTATGCTCATCTTCCATACTCGTTTTAGGGTTTTGCAGTGCAGACTGCATGTTATATCCTGAACAACATTCCCTCAAAAAGTGTTTCTGAAACACCTTGAGTTATAAAGAGGTTGTAAAGGTAGTTTACGCCACTTTAGGATTTGAGGCTGTCTGGCACATGTGCTAGCAACTAATCTAAAGAAGTTGGAACCGCGTTCCAAGGTTTTCCTCTTTGTAGGTGATCCCAAGGAAACGAGAGGAGGATACTTCTATGATCCAATTGAGAACAAAGTGTTTGTTTCCACTAATGCTATCGTTTTGGAAGAAAATCACATAAGGGATCATAAGCCACGAAGTAAGCTAGTTTTACGTGAAATCTCAAGTGAGACTTAGATTGCTGAGGGTTCAACAAGAGTTGTTGAACAAATCAACAGATCAACAAGAGTTGTTGAGGTCGGGACGTCTAGTCAACCAGGTCAAAAGTTGAGACTGCCTCTATGTAACGGGAGGGTTATGAACCCACCGAACCACTACATGGGTTTGACTGAAGTCCAAAATTTCATTATGAATGATGGATTTGAGGATCTGTTGTCCTTTAAAAAGGCAATGGAAGATGTTGACAAAGATGAATGGGTTAAGGCCATGAACCAAGAAATGGAGTCCATGTACTTCAATAACGTCTAGGAGTTTGTTAATCCACCTGATGGAGTAAGACTTATTGGGTGTAAGTGGATCTATAAGCGAAAGAGAGGTGTAAATGGAAAGGTGCAAACCTTTAAGGCTAGACTCGTGGCAAAGGGCAACCCAGGTTGAGAGAGTTGACTATGAGGAAACTTTCTCACCTATTGTCATACTTAAGTCTATCAGGATTCTCTAGTCCATAACCATATTTTTTATTATGAAATATGGCAAATGGACGTCAAGGCTGCATTTTTTAATGGTAATCTTGAGGAGACCATCTATATGACTCGACCAGAGGGGTTTATAGTTCCAGATCAAGAGCAAAGAGTTTGCAAGCTTAATAGGTCCATTTATGGGCTGAAACAAGCATCTAGATCTTGGAACATCAAATTTGACACTGCTGTCAAATCGTTTGGCTTTGACCAGAATGTTGATGAGCTTTGTGTTTATAAGAAGATCATCAACAGCTCAGTAGCTTTCTTGGTACTGTATGTGATGATATCCTACTCATTGGGAATGATGAAGGATATCTGACTGACATTAAGAGTTGGCTAGCTGCCCAGTTCCACATAAAAGATTTGGGTGAGGCCCAATATGTTCTCAGGATCCAGATTATTCGAGATCTCAAGAACAAATGGTTAGCCTTGTCTCAGGCATCGTAAATTGATCAAATGTTGAACAGGTATAGGATGCAGGATTCCAATAGGGGTTTGTTACCCTTCAGGCATGAAATCGTTCTATCTAAGGATCAATGTCCTAAGACACTTGAAGAGGTTGAGGAGATAAGACAGATTCTTTATGCTTTTGTTGTCGAAAGCTTGATGTATGCAATGTTGTGTACCAGACCCGACATTTGCTATATAGTAGCAATGTTGTGTACCAGATCCGACATTGTTATGTCCAAGATTTGATCACTGGACGACGATCAAGACGATTCTCAAGTATCTTCAGAGAACGAGGAACTACATGCTTGTATATGGAGATAAGGATTTGATCCTTATAGGATATAATGTTGATCCCTTTACAAAGGCCCTCACGGCTAAAGTGTTCGAGGGTTACTTGGAAAGTATGGGTCAGCGGGACATGCGGCATCTTGTCTAGGGCAAGTGGAAGATGATACAGGGGTATGCCCTAGTTTATTGTATATTGTACATTTTTATATTATATTGTACATTAGTCTCCCGAGGCATTAGAACAAGTGGGAGATTGTTGGGATTGGTGTCCTAATTCTCCCGGAACCTCGTTGTTTTGTAAAGATACACATTCTTCAATGAATAAAATAAGTGATAATTAATTCTGGCATTTACTCATATCCAATAAACAAAGCTCCTTGGTTATCTTATGTGAACTTAAGCATGTATATGTGATATACAAGTGGATCATGCCTTAAGTGAAACCTAAATAGGTCTGTAGTATAAGGATTATGGTGGGATACCTGATCCTGGAGACACTACAGATACGGCCTACTTTGTAGACGTTTGCAAGTGTTGTAAACTACTATAGATGGTAGATCCTGACCATTCATGTATAGACGTGGAGCGGGGGTGTCCTATACAAAGAGTTTGTATAAGACCTAGACCACGAGATGACAAGACTATGTATATAACGTCGTTGATACTAGAGACTTACATCTCATCTAAATGACCATAGGTGATAGGACCTCAATCCTGAGTGTTTTGGGAACTCCTGCCTTTGAGAGTGGTCCTTTGATTAGTATGGGTGAGAGTGGTCAAATTGCCAACTCAACATGCCTACCTTTTTGGGAACTTGTCTGATCTGGGAGCTGGCAACTCAATCTAAAATATGGAATTCATTGCTTTCCTGAAGCAGGGATAAATAGAGAGATTGCTCCCTTAAGAGCTGATTCCAGGGCTTGAACATAGTGGCCACAGCTTCTCTTTGGAAGAGAAGACTCAGTCATAGTAGGACTATGACTTATGTTCATTAGAGGGATCCGTGGTACTTAAGGAGACAAATGTAACTACAAGGGCATAACGGTTATTGACCCAACTGTACTTACGAGCAATATGTGAAGGATTGTAGCACTGCTGATTGGTTAAGATGGACACATAATATATCTGTGTAAGGAGAGTTCAGCTGTCGGTCTTTAGTGGAGTGTCTGGCAGTTAACGGATGGTGGATCCCGTGATTAAAGAGTTTAATCAGTTATTTACAGACCGTTGGAGCTTCGAGCTATAGGTCCATGAGGTCCCCTTGGTAGCTCAATGGATTCAGTTGAGGATCAGTTCTTGGTGTTGATTTGAAATGTTCAAATTGACAAGAGATATTTCGATTATATATGATATAATCGGTATGATGTATGAGATACATCTAGTGGAGAATTGATGTAAATAAAATTTACATTAAGTACCATGGAATTGAAAAAAAAACTATGATTTATACGTTTCATGAGATGAAATATTAAAACTATAGGTTATAAATATAGTATGATAAGTTGGTTATCATTTATGTTGATAATAATATTAATTATTGGATAAATAATTCATTTTCTTTTAAATAACTAAAGTAGTGGGTGGTTATTAGATCATGGTAACTGTGAATTTAAAAGGAAAATGGTTTTCCTATTTTGAAAAGAAGGTTTTTACAGAAGATTGAAAAGGTTTTGAGTTTTCTCTCCGCGCAAAAGAAACTCACGAAGTCGTCAACTAAATTCGGATTTACTAAACGATGGCCGGGCGAGCTAAACGATCGTGCAGAGTAGAGCTAAACGATCGTGCAGTAGTTACTAAACGATCGCATATTTTTATCTAAACGATTGGGCATCGACCTATACAATAGGTCTCCGCCATCTCCCACTTACCCAGTCGTGTACGCGATCAGTGTTTCCTTCTTCATCTGCCTCATACCAAGTCCGAACAGATCCCAACCTCTGGATTCTCACACCGAGAATACCACGGTAGCCATTTTGGTGGTGTCAGGCTCAACTCGACACCGTCGAGGTTTTCTGGAGGTCGTCGTGGTGCTGTGGAGGTGGTTTGATGTTGTGGAGGAGATCGTTAAAGAGCCCGAAGTGTTTGTGCGTTGCGGTCGTGTAGTTCGAGCGCTCGTGGTTGCTGTTGTTCGATGAGAGTCGTGCAACGGAGCGTGGAGACGTATCTTCATATGTGCGTAGAGTTTGATCTTTGTTCATTTTAGTTTATTCATCCTGTAATTTTTATGTATGAATTGTAATACTATTTGTATTGAAGTCGATGTAAATATATGTTCATTCATGATTGTAATTTGGAATAGTCTTGTTCCGCTGCTCATGGAAATCTCACTTCCGAATTTCTTCACTATATGGGTGACTTTGTAGCCTGCAGGGGTTGTCGTCAACTTCGCCAAAAACGATCTGACTCTTGCTAGACATGACCCCTATGTGGGTGATCGTGTAGCCTGCAGGGGTGGTTTCCAGATCTGCCAACAACGATCTAACTCCTGCTAGACACGGCCCTTATATGGGTGACTATGTAGCCTGCAGGGGTGATCTGCCAACAACGATTTGACTCCTACTAGACACAGCCCATATATGGGTGAATGTGTAACCTGCAAGGGTTGTTGTCAGCTTCGTCAACAACAATTTGACTTTTAGTAGACATGGCCCCTATGTGGGTGACTGTGTAGCCTGCATAGGTGATCTACTAACAATGATCTGACTCTTGCTAGACACAGCCCTTATGTGGGCGACTGTGTAACCTGCAGAGGTGGTCGTTAGCTCTGCCAACAACAATTTGACTCTTGCTAGACACAATTCCTATATGGCAGATTGTGTAGCCTATAGGGGTGGTCGTCAGCTCCGCCAACAACGATCTGACTTTTGCTAGACACAACCCTTATGTGGATGACTGTGTAGCCTACAAGGGTGATCTTCCCACAATGATCTGACTCCTGCTAGACACAACCCCTATGTGAGCGACTATGTAGCCTGCTGGGTGGTCGTCAGCTCTGCCAACAACGATCTGACTTCTGCTAGACACGACCCCTATGTGGGTGACTGTGTAGCCTACAGGGGTGGTCGCACAACGATCTGACTCCTGCTAGGCACAACCCATATGTGGGTGACAGCCACACGATCATTTTGGAGATGAAGCGAAGTCGTGCCTTGACTTGTGTAGATGAAGCGGTCTTCACAAGCCACGCCAGACTTTGGAGACAAAGTGAGCCACGCCAGACTTTGGAGGCAAAGTGAGCCATGCCAAACTTTGGAGACAAAGTGAGCCATGCCAGACTTTGGAGACGAAGCGAGCCAAACTAGAATTTAGAGATGAAGCGAGCCACACCAGACTTTGAAGAAGAAGCGAGCCACGCTAGAATTTGGAGATGAAGCGAGCCACGCCATAATTTGGAGACGAAGCGAGCCACGCCATAATTTGGAGACAAAGTGAGCCACGCCATAATTTGGAGACGAAGTGAGCCACACCATAATTTTGAGACGAAGCGAGCCACACCAAACTTTGGAAACGAAGCGAGCCACGCTAGACTTTGGAAATGAAGCGAGCCACGCTAGACTTTGGAGGCAAAGTGAGCCATGCATACCGACCATAAACATGAAGATAGAGTAGAGCCGTGCACATTAACCTTGAACTTGAAGATGGAGCGGAGCCGTGCACATTGACCTTGAACTTGAAGATGGAGCGGAGCCGTGCACACCGACCTTAAACTTGAAGATGGAGTGGAGCCATACATAACAACCTTAAGCATGAAGATGGAAGTGGAGTCATGCACGCCAATCTTAAACTTGAAGATAGAAGCAGAGCCATGCACACCGATCTTGAACTTGAAGATGGAAGTGGGGCCATGCACACCAATATTGAACTTGAAAATGGAGCAGCATCGATGGAGCCTCTAAAATTGAAGATGGAGAAGCATCGACAAGACCTTCGTGTTTGAGTTTGACAAAGCATTGGCAAATCCTCCGCATTTGAGTTTGACGAAGCATCGGTGAATCCTCTGCATTTGAGCTTGAAGAATCGGTGAACCCTCTGCATTTGGGTTTGAAATATCGATGAATTCTCTGCATTTGAGCTTGAAGAGTCGGTGAATCCTCTGATTTGGGTTTGAAATATCGACGAATCCTCCACATTTGAGCTTGAGGAGTCGGTGAATCCTCTGTATTTGGGTTTGAAATATTATGAATCCTCCTCATTTGAGCTTGACGAAGCATCGATGAATCCTCCGCACTTGAGCTTGAAGCATCGACGAATCCTCCGTACTTGAGTTTGACGAAGCATCAATTAATCTTCGCATTGAGCTCGACTTCGCGACTTTAAGCATGAAGATGCCATTGCAAAGCCTCCAGACTTGAGCATGAAGATGAAGCATCGATGAAACCTCTAAACTTGAAGATGGAAGAGCATCCAAGTTTGATTTTGAAGAGGAAACGAAGTGCATTCCAAGTGTGTGCCTTTTATTTAATATGCTAGCTCCTTACGAGGGATGAACTTCTTCAATCTGTTGTGTTGCCTCCAATAGGGTTGAACATCTTCAATCTAGAATGTCATTCTTTTACAGGGATGATCAACATCAATCTTGTAGTATCAAGGTGGTTGTGGTACCATTTCTGATGGACTAAACTTAAATTTCTTTAAATTGCCTTCGTACCCATAAAGAAAGGGATCAAATCATGACGTAGTTCAAGTTTTTTTAGTTGAACTGAACTTGAAGTTTCTTTCAAGCCGCCTACGTACCCTTTATAATGATAGAGATCAAGTCATAACGTAGTTAAAAAATAATGTTTTTTTAATGCGCGACTGAACTAAAATTTCTCTAAGTTGCCTATGTACCCTTTATAATGACAGGGATTAAGTCGTAACGTAGTTTGTACAAAGGTTTTTTTTTTTTTTTTTTTGGGGGGGGGGAGGGGGGGCATTCACATTTTAAGCTCATGCGGGCCAGGAGCATCATGCAGTTTAGGCTCTTGCGATGAGGAGCTTTTTCATTTAAACTTTAGAAGCTCTTATCTCATCATGGTCTTGATCATCCTCTTCATTTGTAGGATTCGTCAATATGATGAGTTGTGGCTTCACTATCATTCTGTACTTATGTCAATAGAAAATTTCCTCTTCATGCTTGAAGGGACACGACTGTGAATCTTTTCGTTGTTGTTTTCTTCATGGAATGACGTCGACTTCAAGATTTTCATCCTTTTTTTATGTTGATCGCTTGTTGTCTTGAGACGATCAAAAGCAGATGCTGAAGGTCGATCTTTATTTGATGTGGATATACTTAGCCTTTTGAACGCCGAAGTTCGAGTAGAAGTAGTAGTTGGACATTGGTCTTCTTCTCCTACCATGGCCATACTCAATCTTTGAAAGACTGAAGAACGAGCACTTGAAGGCTTAATACGATTGAAGACAGATGTTCTTTGCTTCATTTCTTCTAAGTCATTGATTTTTTCGACAGTTATATGATTGTTGTCGACTTCCACTTTTCCAAAAGTGTGACATGTACTAACTTCTGATACTTTCTCTAGAAGATTATTGAGAAAGCTTCTTGGGAGAAATTCTGCCAAAGCTGCCGGTCGTCGGAATTGAAGGAAGTCCTTGTCTTCTTTCTTAGTAGGCTTAGGCTTCCGCATCATCCTTTTGCCTTTCTTTTTATGAGCCTTGTTCCTTCTTTTATAGCTTCGATAGGAACGCGACTCTTTTTGGGTGGAGTTTGCTGTCTTCTTTTTTGACGAGTCACAACTATCCACCCTTCGTTGTCATCTTCAATGAGCTCATCTTTCTCTTTGGAATTTTTTGTTTGAATCTCTTACTGGAACCAAACAACTATAGGCTCAAAGGCTCCAAACTAGATCAAGCTTTGTCTTTAAGCATGGGACATAGACAGTGTTGGAACACTTGAAGTCGCCGTTACTGTAGTGTGATTTGTCTGAGCTATGTCATCCAAATCTAGCTCAATCTTTTTTTCACGAGCTAACTTCAGAATTCATTTCTTTAGCACAAAGCACCTTTCCACTGGGTGACTAATGACCCGATGATACTTGCAATAGTTCGGATCATCTACTTTTTCTATTTATTCCAGTCGTTTGCATTTCGGCAGTTGAATAAGTTGCTTCTCTAACAGTTGCTCCAACATATCTGCCACATCAGAGTCAGGGAATGGATAAACCTTCTCCTATCTTTCTTTAAAAGTTGGACGACGCTTCTCGCCTTCATTGTGCCTTCTTTCAAATTTTGTTTGTTTTCCTTTGGAGGAAAATTTCAACGGGGTCACATGAACGACCATAGATTCTTTTGTGGCACTATCCATGATCTTTTTAGTGTCATTGGCTTCATTCTTGTATTTTCTCCCTTCAAGGACTAGGAAATCTTTAGTTTTCCTATTGGCAATGCTCAACTCCATATCATGAGTGCGTGTTGCCAACTCCTCAAACATATGAGGTTTTATCCCTTGTAAGATGTAGAGAAGTTTCCAATGCATGCCCTGAGTGCACATCTCCACTACAAATAATTCAGTGAGTCCATCTTTGCAATCTAGACTCAAAGCTCTCCATCGGTTGATGTAGTCAATGACCGACTCTTCTTTCCATTGTTTTGTGTTCGTCAACTCTATCATGCTAACGATGTGCCTTGTGTTGTAGAAGCGGTTAAGGAACTCTCTTTCCAGCTGTTCCCAGCTGTCAATCACTTCTTGCTCCAAATTAGTATACCAATCGAAAGCATTTCCTTTCAAGGTATGGACGAACTGCTTGACTAGCTGGTTTCCTCTTGTTCCTACATTTTTGCAGGTTTCAATGAAGTGTGCAATATATTGTTTGGATCGTTCTTTCTATCGAACTGCTAGAATCTTGGAGGTTGATACATAACTGACATTCTCAGGTTGTCGATTTTCTTGATGTACGGCTTGGAGTACATAAAGGAGGATTGTGATGGTATTTCGTACTGAGCCCTTATTGAGTTTGCAATCATATCCTGCAGCCATTGAATTGATAGAATGGCGATAAAGGTAGATTGTTGCAGCTGGCCTTTTCGTATGACAGTTTTTCCTTTGTCATGGGCTTTCGTAGTTGGAGATTGACTCGACTCAGCAGTTTCTCGAGCCTATATTTCATCTCTTAAAGCAGAAATTTCATGATCTTTCTCTTCCACTTCTTTCATAAAGATATTTATCTTTATCCCCATCTTTGCCATGGTCGACTCAGTCGTTACGTCAATCATCATAACAGACACTACATCAAAATGTGATTCTTTCTCTGATAGATCGGTAGCAAAAGCATAATTGTCGAATAAAGAATTTTCTCTGATGACGATCCCGCCTTTAAAAGATTCCATCAGCTGGTCCCAGATTTCCCCCGTGATGAAAAAACTTATGTAAGTGTTGCTTGTGACGGTAGCTTTGGATGGAGCTTTCTTTGGTGCCATTTGTAGATTTGTTGACTTGGATGATGAGAAAGAGATGAGAGGTAGAGACGTCCCACTGGGCGTGCCAATTTGTTACAAGAGATTTCAAAAGAAATTTATTTCGTAGAACTTGAACTTTGTATTTGTATTAATTTTGTGAAAAGTGAGTACAATCTCTAATACATAATATTTTGATGCTTTCAAAATAAACTATAGTCTTTAAGCTGGTTGATCTTCTTGAATGATCGGCCTTTGGGCTTGCTAATCGTCTTGGATGATCGGCCTTTAGGCTTGTTGATTTTCTTGAATGATCGGCCTTTGGGCTTGTTGGTCTTCTTGGACGATCGGCCTTTGGGCTTGTTGATCTTCTTAGACGATCGACCTTTGGGCTTGTTGATCTTCTTAGACGATCGACCTTTGGGCTTATTGATCTTCTTGGACGATCAGCCTTTGGACTTGTTGATCTTTTTGGATGATCGACTTTTGGGCTTGATGATCTTCTTAGATGATTGACTTTTGGGCTTGTTGATCTTCTTGGATGATTAGTGTTCGCAAGGCTTTCGAAGAAACTTATTTCGTGGAGTTAAACTTAAGTTGGTGTTGATGTTGATGTTATTTTGATGCGACGTGGTTCAATCTCTAGTACTTGATCCCCTGATTCCCTCTCGGATGAATGCATACACTTGATGTATAGAAGTAGAGCTTGTGGATGTTCTTGAGCTTGGAGTTTTGGAAGAATGTTTGTATCCTCAAAGGACTTTAGTCTTCAAGCGTGGTCAGAATACTTGTATCTTCAAAGGATTTCAGTCTTCAGAATGCTTGTATCTCCAAAGGACTTCAGTCTTCAAGTGTGGTCAGCTTTAAGAGTCAAGGAGTTTTCTGATTGTAGAGAATTTCCTCTAAGCTCTCTGAAGTATAGAATTGTTGTCCCTGAAAATGAGGAGAGCTTCTCTATTTATAGAGGTCTCTGGTGGGCTTTATGAGCTTGGGTCTGGCCTTGATTGGCCCATGGGCTAGATCTTTGGACCTAATTTAATTGGACTTGGGCTTGGCCTTTGAGCCTAATTAATTAGACTTGATTCTAGTCTTTAGGCCCAATTAACTGGGCTTAGGCCTATTTTGGCATTTTAGGCCCACATTAATCCCATATTTGGGCATAACTGGGCCAACGCCCAAATTGTAACATCAAGTTGGTTGAGATTAATTCTACCCAATCGACGTCTGCGACGAAAACACTAAATTTGTCCTCAATTTCAATTTGAGACACATGTCAACTCTTAATTGATCACAAATTTGACGATTTCGAAATTTCATCATTAATTTAGCAAATGACATGGCAGTCCATAGTTGGTCCGAAATTTAGCAAATGACATGGCGGTCCGTTAATTAGTGTTAAATTGCATATCTATCTGTTAGAATGTATGTGTTGTATTTTGGTCACAATGAAATCGGAAAGATCCGAATGCGCTCATGGATGCTCTAAGTTAAGAGTTCCTTCAATTGGTATCAGAGCCAAGTTTTGATATTCCAATTTCATTGTTGCAACGAATTTCATATACATTCTTGGTGGGTGCATATTTGCTCTGTTTAATCGTTAAATTGTTGTGGATGTATGGATTAATGGTGTTTTCCAGGATGTTAGCCTCGATTTGATTTAATTCTTTTACATTTTCGGTTAATTGTAAAGGTCCCTGCGTTTTTTGGCATTATTAATCATTATCGAGTCTGTAATTCAAAGTCAGTTTGAGTCTTGAGTCGTTCGAGAAGAAGATCGGAGCAAGAGTTCCACTTCTTCGAGGAAAGAGATGATTAAAGGTTGATCGGGTTGTGTAGACGTTGGGGTGAGTGATCGCTAAGTATCTAGTCGTGTAGATGATGGGTGCTCATGTATCATTTAACGCGCACGCGCACTAGACGATCGTTTAGCTCAGCAAGCTTCATCGCTTAGTAACTGACTAAACAATCGCTTAGATGACAACGAGGCTGTGAAGCCTGATCGTCTAGGCGATCACTTAACGCGGTGAAAGGTAAACGATTTACAACGATGGACTTCTTCTGGTGGTTCAAGACCCGGTTTGCCTGTGAACTGGTTCGCTCGATGGAAAATGTAATAGATAGGGTTATTTCATTCTTGTTTTTTGTAAAGGCTCATCCCGGTCCATTAATCCTTACTTTATTACATGCGATGTATGTTTTTTTATATGTCATATGGTATGCACATATAATAAATCCCACCTTAGGTTATGCATTGATCATGTATCATCTCTTTATTGTAAATGTTATAATTTAGAGAAGCATGATTTAATTATGTAAGAGCATGCTCATGCATCATATAATACAAGATTATATTTATGCATTCATAAAAAACATTGACATGCAACATCTTTATATTATAATTGTTATAGTAAAAGGGTGAATGGAAAGCATGTTTGCTTGGTTATTATGCGTATATAAAAGTTATGTATTGTAATGACCGGACATTGCATGAAGCATGGCACATAGGTTTCTTTATAAGCGTCATAAACACCTAGTTATATGCAATGGGTTTTAGTTGTTTCTTTTTAAATGTTAAAGAGAAATTAGAACTAAAATTAATAATAAATACATGCATGCTCACGTAGGTTTATTTCATGTTTTAAAATGTTTAAAACTTGAATCACATAGACCTAAGATCACGGTTCTAATATGATTAGCAACCCTAAGGCTTTAATCTTTTAATCAGTTTAATAGGATTAAATTGACTAATAAAAGGTTAAAGTGTAGTAAATCTATCTATTAGGGACCTTTTGTCTAAGGCGGGTTCTGTCTAGGCTGGGGTATTTAATTTTACGAAAACATAATACCTCTACCTGGGAACTTACCTGGAAAGGTGAATTAGATAGATTTGATGCATGCATGCAAGTTAAGGACAATCTATTAAAGTGTTTGAATGTGACTACTTGAACTTGTTCATAATTCATAGACAAAATTTGTTTATGAGCGGGAATTAAAAAGACAACTTAGACTAAAATTAGTAGCCAGATTGTCTAGGTTAATGAACCCCTAGATAGAACATTCAGTGGGAGGTACTTGGGGCATAAGATGCTTCACTTAAACCTTTCACGTTTCTCTTAAATAGTCCACACCATGAGATCTACCCTCTGCCTCGAGGCACCTTTGGCGTGTCCTCCTAACGGATGGTGTTTGGGTAGGTTAATATCAAGGTGGATGGAGAGAGTGTTCATAGTAAGTGGGAGTGGGAAGTGCGATAGCATATCCCTCGGTCCCTCAGTCTCCCTCGTTGGATTAAATAAAGTTACTGTGCATCGCCTTGAGGCACCATAGGAGTGTCCCCCTAAAGAATGGAAGTTTTGTGCGTTTCTTTATTTGATCTCCTGTAAGAGGATAAGGTAACTTAATCTCTTGTTTTAATCTGCTTCTTCCCTATGGTGGGCTTATTAAGGCGGGACTCTGGCACCGAAAGTGAGGGGTCACACTTACGCGGAATTGTTAAAGTTTAACAGTTTTGGACCGAATAAATGGTAGTTGTTAGTTCCAAGAGTTGGTTCTGCCTAATGGTTGAGAATGTCTCATCCCAGCACAGGAGCATTTGATCACCCCACCAATGACGTTTGTTCTGCCTCACTGGGGCATCATTGTAAAATATAAGTTTTTCACTTAGGGTACTTGAAACTGTTTTACAAAACTAATTGGATAAATGTGGTTTAGCAAAATCTAATAAAGTTTTTTTTTTTTTTTTTTTTTGTATTTTCAGCAACAACTTTTCAAAATGGCAATAACCACGTTAGCTTTGCTTAGCGCCGAAAAATTAATTGGAAAAATTTTCGACATGGAAACACATGATTACGATGATTCTTATCATCGAGGATCTCATGTTCGCTCTTACGGAGGTTATCCTCCTATTCCAGCTCCAAATTCCGCTCAAAATGTTCGAGAGGCATATGAGCGATGGACACGGGGGAATGAGAAGGCTCGAGCCTACATCTTGGTAAGTCTTTTTGATATCTTGGCTAAGAAACATGAGCCCATGGTCTCAGCGCGTGAGATCATGAAGTCCCTGCGGAGGATGTTTGGACAACCGTCTGAACAGCATATGCATGAGGCTCTTAAGTATATATTCAACTCCAAAATGGAAGAAGGCACCTCTGTTCGTGAACATGTGCTTAACAAAGCCTATACGATAGAGTCTTATCATCTAAATGATCGCACGCCTTTCTCTAAACGATCGCTTAGCTTTCCTAAACGATCACCTAGCGTACCGCATTTTCTAAACGATCGTTTACCAATTACTAGATGATTGCTTAGTAAAATCTAAGCCTTCGCTATACGATAGCTTTCTCTCCCACTTGCTTATCATCTACACGATCAGTCTTTCCTCTTACCTCTACCAAATTCACCAAAGACCACACTTTAGATTCTCACACCGAGAATACCAAGGGCTCCAACTGGTAGTGTCATCCCCGCTTCTTACTTGTTCGTGTTGTTGTCGTTCGTGTAGATGATCGTGCTACCATAGCCGACTGATTTGCTGGGCGATAGAGTTTATAGAGGTTCTTCCGCTGCGTTGAGTTCGAGATTGAAGAGAGTCTTCAATTGGTATGAGAACTCATTCCCTTGTATTTTATTTATCAAAGCATGCCGTTAAATAGTGTAAAATTGCATATCTATCTGTTAGAATGTATGTGTTGCATTTCAGTCACAAAGAAATCGAAAAGATCCGAACACGCTCATGGATGCTTTTCGTTAAGAGTTCCTTCAGTGAGAAGACAGATCAATGTGGGTTCAATGGACGTCCCACACGATCGTCGTCGCCGCCGCCCGTCCGATTGGTCGTGCCGCATGTATGTGTGATTATTAATTTTAATAAAATTATTATTTTTTTATTTATTAAAATTGAGGAAAAAAAAAGGAAAAGTCCTTGATAACTTGTAGAAATACAAGTTATTTTTGCTCTTAAGTTGGAACAACTAAGGTTTTTAATGATAAATTATCCTCATTTTTAGAAGAAACGCATGGATTTATTCAAACATTAGTAAACTTATACAAAAGAAGTTTTATTACTAAATATCGCGGCACTAACGCATTGTATTGTAGGATTTCAATGCAAGGATTAACGTTAATGCATTAGACAAGTGCCGCAGGAAAAGCTCTAATGCAAGGGCCATGCGTCGGAGGGAATTCAACGCAGAGAGGTTTCATTGCTCTTAGCTGATTGTGTCACATCACCACTTGCAAGTATGGGCACCTACAGCAGGCGACGTCTGAAAAGCTTCCAAGAGTCAGACGGCTAACTAGGGCATGGACTTTAATGCTGACCAGGGCATGGATTTTAATGCTGCCCATTCACCAAGTGGACGTGACCAACGCCTATAAATAGATGAAGTCCCTCAAGAGTTAAGAAGTTCGGATTTATCAAGATCCTTACTCTCTGTATATTGTAGTCATAGTCTTAGTTCTGTAGAAGCTGTGTCATGGTGTCCAGACGATTAAAAGGGTTGAGAACCACCACCACCGCCGGTCAGGGAGCGGAGGAAGCCACTTTTGAGAAAGACACTCTGTCCACTTCCTATACAAGTGATTATACACAACGAGATTGAGCCAAAGAACTACAAGAAATTGTATTCTTTGGCTTGACTTAGTTTCCTTCTTATTTATCGCTTTCATTCCATTTGATTGAATATTGTTTTTGTAAAGACTCCTTGTTTCTATATAAAATTCATATATTTGACCCATCATACTTACTATTGTTTATTTCTTGTTTATGTTGAATGCATTAATACTTTATGCACAACTTCATTCTAATGCTCAAGCCAACTTGAAAACTTGGTAAAAGCATCTTTAATTTAGACTATTCGAAAGAATAACTAAGCTGCATTAAGTAGGATGCCTAGTACAGCTAAAGATAGACTTACTGGTGTCTATTTCATTTTGTGTTAGACGCATGCATCCTAGAGATAGGCTTTGTATGTTATTTACGTTGAGAAATGTTGAATGAAGTCTGACGCTTAAACAAAAGATAAGCAAATCATCCCATCTCATTTACATCACATCCTAGTTGTGTACATTCATCTTAGACCGACGTGTCCACTTACCTTAAACTTCAATTTTGCATGATCCATCATTCACCACTCCCCTTTTGTATTTTCTTGCACAGGCACAACAATTGAGTGTAAATAATACATTTCTCACATTCATTTAGGAAAACCCCTACAGTAGATACAATGCAAGTCTGCGTTTGGTTAACTGAATCCCTGAGTTCGACCCTGGACTTACCAGGAACCTAAATTAGATTTATACTTAGGTCTAGTTTAGGAAAACTTGAACGTCATTACAAGAAGTTGTGTGCGTTCTTTGCATATATCTAACGCCCCAACATATTACAATTACTTAAACGCATCAAAGCTTAAACGCATCATTGTATTTAGAACCTATTTTTTCAATTTATTTTATACAATACACTCCTAGAGCAAATCATTATAGCAACGAACAGTCCTCCTATTTGCACGAGCATTGCACATTCTGAGGCTCTCCGCCTCCTTCGCTCTCTACCGTTCCACGCTGAAGGCCTATAAAAGGTGTGGCCTTCAATAGTTCATTCACACAACTTATTCATTCATTTTTATTCGAATGTTCTTTTTTCCTCTTCTAACTCTTCTATTTTCCATTTTTCGAGCAGTGGGTTTTAGAAAGAATGTGTGTTTTGGTCGATGATGGTGCATTTTCGATCGGGTTTCTTTGGCTGTTTTATCCTAGGGACGATGCGGCAATATTCTAGACCTGCTTGCACACTTGGACAGAGCCACAAAACGTCTTAAAGAGAGCGAGCTCCGCGACTCAACCTATAACGAGTTTCTGTTTTGCAGGATTTGTTCTTTTCTTGATCATCGTGCCTTGATCGTTTACTGTTCGTCGTTCTGAAGGTCTTGCCGTTTTCAACAATTTTAAGATGTTTCCCGCCACATCACTAGTGACCCTCACCAGCAACAATGACGTTATGATATTTGACCTCAACCGTTCATTCTGATTCAAAGGAGTAAACTTCAAATGGTGGAAGCAAAAGATGTTGTTCTTTCTCACCGTCAAGAAAGTTACCGAAACTTGTACTAGAGATAAGCCAATCGTCCCTTTAGAAGAACCAACTGAACAACAGATAAAAGAAGCTGCTGACTAGAAGAAGAAAGACCTTCTTTGTAAGAACTTTATTTTAAATGGTTTGACTGATAATCTGTATGACTATTACAGTACAATGAAGACACTAAAAGAGGTCTAGGATGCCCTGCAAAAGAAGTACGACACTGAGGAGGCCGGGTCGAAGAAATATGCTATTAGCCGTTATCTCAAGTTTCAGATGACGGATGACAAATCCATGGAGGTCCAATCCCATGAACTCCAGGAGATAGCCCACGAGATAATTACTGAAGGTATGCCTCTAGACGAACAATTCTAAGTTGCTGTTATTATTGATAAACTGCCCCCTTTGTGGAAGAACTTTAAGAACACTTTGAGGCATAAGACCAAGGAGTTCTCCTTGGAGAGTCTTATCACCCGGCTAAGGATCGAGAAGAAAGCTTGAAAACAAGACCAGAGGGAGAAGGTGAATGCAGTACTTAGGAAACCCACCTCTGTCGTGGTAAAACCTGACAAAAAATCCAAGGGGACAAAGAGGAAAGGTCAGAATCGTGGCTCCAGCAACCAAAACCAACAGAAAAAACAGAAGCTCCCTTCAGAAGAAATGGTACAGTTCCTCAACTTTAATTGTAATAAACCTGGGCACATGGCTAGAAACTGTAGGAACAGGCATCGTCCTGCTGGTCAGGCGAACCTGATAGAAGAACCGTTAGTCGCCATGATCACAAAAGTAAATGTGATCGGTGGTTGTGAAGGGTGGTGGATAAACATTGGTGCTATGCGCCATGTCTGTCACGACCTTAGTCTATTTGAAACTTATACTGAAACTAAAGATAAGAATATTCTACTGGGGGATCACCACTCCACGAAAGTTGCTAGAACCGGCAAGGTGGAATTGAAGTTTACCTCTGGGAAGACCCTAATGCTGAAGGACTTCCTGCACACTCCAGAGATGAGAAAGAATTTGGTCTCGGGCTATCTCCTCAAATAAGTCGGGTTTACTCAAACTATAGGGGCATACCTATATACCTTACCAAAAACAATGTATTTGTAGGAAAAGGGTATGCAACTGAGGGAATGTTCAAATTAAATTTATACCTCAATAAAATGAAATCTTCTGTGTATATGTTGTGTTCTATGAATGTTTGGCATGCTAGACTCTGTCATGTGAATAAAATTTAATTAGTAACATGATTAGGATGGAAAAGATACCTAAGTTATCTACGAATGATTTTGATAAATGCGAGTATTGAAGTCAAGCTAAAATTACTAAAACTCCGCATAAATCTGTACTTAGGAATTCTGAGCCTTTAGATTTAATTCATTCTGATGTATGTGAATTTGATAGCATCTTGACTAGGAACAGTAAAAGATATTTCATTACCTTTATTGACGACTGCTCTGATTTTACTTTTGTATACTTTCTGGAAAAAAAAAAAGTGATGCTTTTGATGCCTTCAAATTTTTTTGTTTCTGAAATAGAGAATCAATTTAATAGAAAGGTTAAAAGACTTCGTAGGGATAGGGGAACCGAGTACGAATCAGAAAGTTTTAATGAGTTTTTTAACTCACATGGAATAATACACGAAAAGACCGCACCTTATTCTCCTAAAATGAACGGAAAATTCGAAAGGAAAAATAGAAGTTTAGCTGAGCTAGTAGTTGCTATTTTACATAGTTCAGGAGCCTCGTCTTATTGGTGGGGTGAAATCATCCTTACCGTGTGTTATGCCCTAAATAGAATCCCAAAGTCTAAAAACAAAACTTCACCTTACGAGATTCTCAAGAATAAGAAACCAAAATTATTCTACTTTAGAACATGGGGTTGTCTAGCTTTTGTAAGGATTCCAAACCCAAAAAAGAGAAAGTTGGCTAGTAGAGCTTATGAGTGCATCTTTATAGGTTATGCCTTAAATAGTAATGCCTATAGGTTCTATGATGTAGTGAACTAAGTGATCATTGAGTCAAATGATACTAACTTCTTTGAAGATAGATTTCCTTTTAAATCAAGGAATAGTGGGGGCTCTGGAACAAATGGTCTAACCCTAGTCAGAAATCCTAACCTTATTGAGGAAACCGACCCAGAACCTAGAAGAAGCAAACGAGCACCAAAGATTTCAGAAATGACTTCCTAACCTACAATATAAAAGAAGATCCTAAAGATCGAGTTGCCCTATCCTCAGTAGATGCCAACCTATGGCAAGAAGCCATAAATGATGAGAGGGACTCAGTAGAGTCAATAGAACTTGGTACTTAGTAGATCTACCCCTAGGTTGTAAGGCAATAGGGTGCAAATTGATCTTAAGGAGGAAACTTAGACCTGATGGGACTGTTGACAAATTTAAAGCTAGGTTAGTAGCAAAGGGCTTTAGACAAAGAGAAAACGTGATTTCTTTGACACCTTCTCCCCTGTCACTAGAATTACCTCAATTCGTGTCTTGGTCTCTCTCGTTGCCCTTTATAACCTCGTAGTACATCAGATGGATGTAAAGACCGCTTTCTTAAATGGTGAACTTGAAGAAGAGATTTACATGGAACAACCTGAGGGTTTTGTAGTCCATGGTCAAGAAAATAAGGTATGTAAATTAGAAAAATCTCTCTATGGACTAAAACAAGCTCCTTAGCAATGGCATGAAAAATTTGACAACCTTATCCTATCTAAAGGTTTCAAGGTTAATGAAAGTGATAAATGCATCTACTATAAGTTTGAATAATCTCTGCACTATCTTGTGTCTATATGTAGATGATTTATTGATCTTTGGGTTGAACTTGCACGTCATAAATGATGTGAAATCAATATTGAGTGCAAACTTTGACATGAAAGACTTAGGAAAAGCTAGTGTAATCTTAGGCATAAAAGTGAATAGCTCTGAAAAGGGAATTTCTTTGGATCAATCTCACATATAAAAAAGATTTTAAAGAAATATAATTACTTTGATTTTAAACCAGCCTGTACTTCTTATGACCTTAGTGTCAAGTTGTTCAAGAACACTGGTGACAATGTTAATCAATCTAAGTATACGAGCATTATAGGCAGTCTTAGATACGTTGCTGACTGCACTAAGCCTGACATAGCTTATACTATAGGATTACTTTGCAAGTTTATAAGCAGACCTAGTAAAGAGCATTGAAATATTATGGAAAGGGTAATGAGATACTTGAAGAAAACCCAAAACCTAGGATTACATTGTCAAAAGTTTCCCACTGTCCTGGAAGGGTTTAGCGATGCTGATTAGAACTCTCTTTCGGATGATTCAAAGGCTACAAGTAGCTATATCTTTAATATAGCAGGCAGAGCTGTCTCTTAGAAGTCCAAAAAATATACTATTTTAGCCCAATCTACGATGGAGTCAGAAATGATAGCACTAGCGACAGCTAGTGAAGAAGGGGGTTGGCTTAGAAGTCTACTATTAGAGATTCCTTTATGGGTAAAGTCGTACCAGCCATATTGATCCATTGTGATAGTACTGCAGCAATCGCAAAAGTTTAGAATCATTTCTACAACGAAAAGAGATGACAAATACGTTGTAAGTACAGTACCATTAGAGAGTTTCTCACTACTGGTGCAGTTAGAGTGGATCACATACGAACTGATGAAAATTTGACAGATCCTTTGACGAAAGGATTGGCCAGAGAAAAGGTTTTCAGAACCTCCAAAAGGATGGGACTCATGCCTATAGAAAGATGAATCACAGTGAGGAAAACCCAACCTGTAGACTGGAGATCCCAAGAAACAGGTTCAACGGGTAATAACTAATCACGAGTGATATATAGTGAATCATGCTAAACCAAACACAGAGTTCCATTCCTATGATTTATAGTTTGAGCATGATATCCTTAAGCATAAGAGTGATTGAACTCGGTTCTTAATGAGAATCTAAAACGGAATAGCAAGAAAGAAAGCAGTATAAAAATCCAGCAATCCAACATAATTTAGAACATCAATTTAACTCTTCAAATGATAAAATGAAGAACACAACTTTGGTTCATTTTGAAATAAATGATAAAATGAACTACAGGTTCATTTTGCCTCAAATGATAAAACGAGAATACCACAGAAGCTAAATCACCGTGAAACACGGCTTTAGTTGTTGCTTGATGCTACCGGAAAAACCAAATCCACACCATTTCAAGCTCTTGAATGAAAAGGAAATCAAAAGAAGAAAGAAAAAAGAGAAATCGAAGCTTATCAGTGATAAGGAAAGAGAAGAAGAGATGAAGAACACCGTTTCAAGCTCTTGAACATAGGAATGAGGAGGCACGTTGTGTTTTAGGGCTTTAAAGAGTGAAGGGCATTCTAAAAAACCAAAACGAATTTCTGAAAGCTTTTTTTTTTTCATTTTCTATTTCCCTTCATAATTTTAAAAACAAATTGCTTGTTTAAAAAACAAAAAAGTGAATTATTTACCAAACACACAGTTTTTTAAAAATTAAAAATCAAAAACCAAAAACAGAAAATGAATGAGTTATTAAGCGGGTCCTTAATTTTTACCGTTATATTTTTCTGACTGAAAAATAGGTTTACAATTGGAACATAATTTATTCTACTATTGGCTTGAGAGAGTACGTAATTTATGCTTTTGTTTTTATGTTTTTTTAATATTAACTTTGATACAAACATATACAGGGGACAAGATATGTATTTAATGGACAGAAAAATTATGTAAACAACTCACAAATTATGTGAATGTCAACCAATCAAGTTTGTAAACAACACATTTTGACAATATGTGAGTTAATTTCTTGTTTCGAAGAATTTGTTAGTTTTATGTTTTAAAATTATGCAAAAATTAAATCTTTTTCGAAAAGAACAGAATTCTGTAATTCATATTTATATATTTACCGTCAATATTATGTTGTGCTTTAAAATGGTAAAATAGACTCTCTAATTAAAATTTTGAAATAAAAAATTAAACAAAAATTGTTCCACAAATCTCAAAAGTTTAATTTTAATATGTATGCCAATATTTATTATTGAGAATTCCACTTCAAAATCTCACTAATTTTCATATTATCCAATTTTATAATTTTAGTTATTTTATTTTATATTATATTTATTTATTTATTATTATATAAATATATTATTATATTATATTTTCTTTATATTTGTGTTCCCGTTGTACTCCAAAAATTCACAACACGTTATCAGCACGAGCTCCTGTCGTTTTTCCCACTAAAGGTAGGTCCTAAAGGTATGTCGTTTTTCCCTCTTCATTATAATTAATAAATCTAAACTTATTATACATATTTAATATCTATTAAATTTCTAACATAAGTATAATATTTTATGATAGTGCTGCCATAAAAAATCTCACAAAATTAGAATTTGTCGCTCTTGATATTAACGTCAATACTTATTTGTCATGGGTACTTGATGCCGAAATCCACCTAGATGCTATAAATCTTGGGAGAATATTAAAGAAGAAAATACGACATCCAGTCAGAACAAAGCAAAAGTTATTTTTCTTCATCATCATATCCATGAAGGATTGAAAATGGAGTATCCTACAATAAAAGATCCCTATATCTTGTAGAAAAATTTAAAAGAGATGTATGATCATAAAAAATTAAAATTAAAATTAAAAAAAACAGTTATTCTTCCTAAAGCTCGCTACGAGTGGATGCACTTGAGGCTACAAGATTTCATATCAGTAAGTGATTAAAATTTCGTATTATTTAAAATTAGTTCAAAATTGTTATTATGTGGAGAAAAAATTACTGATTATAATATGTTAGAAAGACATTTTCTACATTTCATGTCTCAAATATGCTCCTGCAACAGAAGTATCGAGAGAAAGATTTTAAACAGTGTTCTGACTTAATTTCATGTCTTCTCGTGGTCGAACAAAATAACGAGTTATTGATAAAAAATCATGAATCTCGACCAACCGGAACAATACCATTCCCTGAAGTGAATATTGTAAATGTTAATAATCATAGTCGAGGTCGTGGTCGTGGTCGAAGTCATGACCGTGGTAGAGGAAGAAATTATTATTATTTTCGTGGTGATCGCTCAAATCATTCAAATTTCAAAAGAACCATGCAAAATGATGATTACAAAGGAAAAGTTCAAAATGAAGGAACTCTATGAGGAGAGAACCTTGAGCGGAAGCAAGATTGTCCCAAATCTATTTTTCATTGAATGTAAGTTTTATAGTAAATTAAGAACAAGATATGCATTTACATAAATTATAGCATGCATTAATAAAGGAAAACTTAATGTTTCAGAAACCCTTACCTTTGAAGACTATTCTTAAAAAATCCCTCAAACAAGTCATGAACGGATCTCCTTCTCCAAAAGGGACACCACCAAACGGAGCCTCCTATATTCTCTTTACAGATTGAGAATGGCAGGAAGTGTGGGCTCTGTCTTAGGGTTTTGGAAGAGGGGAGATGGAAAGGATGAGAGTGAGGAGAAAAAATTTTCTTATCTTTTCGTTTTTTTCTAGAGAGAACCCTTCTTTCAGTGTTTTATGGAGGAAGATGAATGAGCACCATCCCTCTCTCTAACCCCTCTCATTACGTATTTGGCTTAGAGAAACATATAATCTATTATTATATATTGTATCAGATACAATATAGCCTATAGATGTATCTTCTCTCAACCATACATGACATTTAATATAAATCACATTTATAGTAAACTCACTTATATGAATTTCATTCATATAATTGATATTTGAATCATATCCAAATATTTAATTCTTCTCAACTTATTTATGGTATTTAATATAAATCAAATTTATATTAAATTTAATTACATGAATCTCATTTATATAATTAGTATTTGAATCATATTCAAATTCCACTCATATTAACTTATATTATAATATATCATTATATAAATTATATCACATATATAATTAATTTAATTAATTATATCACATATAAGTAATTCCCTCATTAATTTAAACACTTCAAATTAATCCAAAATAATTCTCAATTAAATCCCTATTGAGCTACAGAGGGACCTTATGGACCTATAGATTGAAGCTCCAACGGTACTTGGATGATTAATTAAACTCTTTAATTGAATTACCCAACATCCGTTAACTGTCGGTCATTTCACTAAAGACCGACAGCTGCACTCTTCGCACTACAGATAAATTTTTGTGTCCATTGGATATAACCAATCAAAAATATGATGACCCTTCACAAATTTCTCGTAAGTAAAGCTAGGCCAAAATTACCATTTTGCCCCTATAGTTACATCTAACTCCTTAAATACCATTGATCCCTCTAATGAATAATAAGTCATAGTCCAACTATGACCAAGTCTCTCTCGGGCCAAGAGAGGGTGTGACCACTATGTTCAAGCACCGAAATCATCCTAAGGGAGCAATTTATCTACTTGCCCCTGCATCGAGGAAGGAGTGAATTCCATATCATGTAGCTGTGTTCCCAACTCCCTAGCCAGACGAATCCCTAAAATGGCAGGCTTATTGAGTTGGCAATTTGGCCATTCTCACCCATACAAATGAAAGGACCACCTTCATGAGTAGGAGTTCACAACTCACTCAGGATTCAGGTCATGTCATCTATGGTCATCCTAATGAAATGTAAATATCTATTATTAACGGCCTTATATAAAGAGACTAATCATTTCGTGGTTTCAAACCCTTTGTATAGGATACCCCCACTCACATGTCTCTACATGAATGATCAGGATCAGATCATTTGTAGCACTTTACAACACTTGTAATACCTACAAAGCGAGTTGTATTCATAGTGTCACCAAGATAAGGTACCCAACCTTATCCATCTACTACAAACCGTTTAGGTTATTATTTAAATAAGATCCACTTGTTTGTCTCTATATACTTGTTTATATTACATAAAATAACCTAGGATCTTAGTTTATTCGATTGAGTATATGCTTATAAAATAACACTTACTTTATTAACAACAATATATTTATACAAAGTTTACAAATTACGAGATTGCAAGGAGATTTAGGACACCAATCCCAACATCTCCACCTTGATCTCAATGCATGCAACTCTCTCCTTTCCAGATCTAATGTTTGTCTAACCTTTTCCGGGTAAGCTAAAGTTGATTAGCTCAAGACACTTGAGGAGCTTGATCTAAGAGACGAGATTCATAAGCATGTCAGCAACAATCTCTGTGGTATAAACCTTTAACATTTTAATTTCACCTTGTTCTATTCTGTCTGTTACGAAATGATGCTTGATGTCTATGTCTTTAGTCCTTGAGTGATATTGTGGGTTTTTGGAAAGATGGATAACGCTTTGGTTATCACAGTAGATTTTAACTACTGTTTAGGATATACCAAAGTCTTCAATCAAGCCATTTAGCCACAATCTCTCTTTAATTGCTTTTGTAAGTATCATATATTCTACCTCTATTGTAAATAAAGTTGTGATTGACTGTAGATTTGTCTTCCAACTTAGCAAATTAGGACCATGTAAGAATAAGTAGCCTAATAAGGATCTTCTTTTATCTAAATCCCCTGCAAAGTCAGAGTCAACATAGCCATACAACTCTAATTTTGTCTCTTGTGTGCTCTTTTAGGTTAACTTTGCATTCTTAGACCGAATTAAGATACTTAAGTATCTATTTAGTAGTCTCCTAATGTCTTTTGCTAGGGTTAGACATATATCTACTCACTAAACTAACACAATAGAAGAGGTCTGGTCTTGTTGAGATCATCAAGTACATTAAATTGCCCACTACTTGATTGTAAGGCACTGTTTGCATCTGTGTTAGGTGTTCAATATCTGTTTCAATTGGTGAGCTAGCTGAAGATAGCTTAAAACGATGTGCATTAGTGATAGTCATTGGCTTGATATTAGATAGGTTTAACCTTCTGACTATTTTATCACAACAAATAGCTTGGCTTATACTTAGGGTGGAGGACTTCCCAATATCTCTTAAGATTTCAATATCTAGGATCTTTCTTGACTGACCCATATCCTTCATGTCAAAATCTTTCTTTAGGAGGTCATTTACATATGTTAAATCTTCTTTAGAATTTCCTGTTAGTAACATGTCATCAAGATAGAGAAGTAGATACACCTTGTTCTTGTAGGAAGTTGAGTTAACATAGATACATATATCATAAGTACTCCTTTAAAACCCAATACTCTCTATATAGTCATTAAATCTGTACCAATATCTTCGGGACTATTTAAGTCCATAGATTGACTTGTTTAAAAGACAATAAATGTCCTTTTTCCCTTTTTCTTCAAATTCACTAAGCTACACCATATATATAGTCTCATCTAGATGTCCATGTAGGAGGGTAGTCTTGACATCTAGTTGGTCTAGTTCTAGGTTATTCTGAGCAACCAATGACATTAAGAGTCTGATAGAGGTCTGCTTTACAACTAGTGAGAAAATCTTTGTGTAGTTAATGCCCTCTCTCGTTGTGAATCCCTTAGCCACTAATCTAGCGTTATATCTATGCTTTTGATAAGTAGTAATACCCTTTTTTAGTTTGTAAATCCATTTGGATGTTATTGGCTTGCATCCTTTAGGAAGAGGTGCTAAGGTTCATGTGTTATTCACACTTAGGGCCCGTTTGATAATGTTCCCGTTTCCCATTTCCTATTTCTCGTTCCCTGTTTCTTATTTCCTGTTTCTTTTTTTTTTTTTTTTTTTTTTTTTTTTTTTTGAAAACAAGAAACAAATGTTTGATAACTATTTCTGTTTCCTGTTTCTTGAAAAAAAAAAAAAAAAAGAAACAAGAACAGAAACTTGTTTGATAACAATTTCTTGTTTTTCGTTTCTTATATTTTTTTCCTTACATTTTTTCCATATTTTATAGTTTAAATATAATCTAATTATATAAAATAAAAAGATATATATCATGCATTAAAATATAAAAAATAGTTATCAAATATTTAAACTATCGAATACACATAAGTCCCAATGTAAAATTATATCGATAATACAATTGTTTCTATCATTCATATGTTACTAAAATTTGATTTACAATATTATTTCTCACTCAAGTCATTTGTTTTAAATTTTAAATGATGTAGTCTCAAATCTAACTCAATTATATATTATGTAAATGTTGTGGTTGTAAAAATATTAAAAGGAACCTAAATAAATATCTTAGTAAACAAAATTTCTATTATTATAAAATTATAATTGGTTTCGTATGTCAGAATAATTAAAAAAATATATGAATTTCAAAAATATATAAAATGCATTTTTCAAAATTTTAAATTTTAAATTCAAAAATATATTTATATATACATATTGAAAAGGAAAATTATTTTAAACGACAAAACTGTTGAAAATATTTACAAATAATAGTAAAATATCACAGTCTATTTGCGATAGACGGTGATAGACAGTAAAATTTTGCTACATTTGCAAATATTTTGGTTTATTTTCCTATATTTGTAAACAATCCTAATGAAAATTTGAAATTTAAAAATCAAAATAATATATAAATCTAAATATTTGAAAATAACCCTAGTGAAATTTTGAAATTTGAAAATCAAAATAATATATAAACCTAAATATTAGAAAATATAAAATTCAAAATTAGATTAAAATATAGATATTAAAAAATTATAAATTATAAAAAATGGAGAAAATATATAAAAAAATAAAAGAAATATAAAAAAATAGAGAAAAGGGAAATATAAAAGAAAATAAATAATTATAAAAAAAATATAGAGAAAAAGAAAATATAAAAAGAATGAAAAATAAAAAACCCCATGTGAGATTTGATCCCAAGACTGTGGAGCTAAAAGATGAATTCAATATATTTCCACACCATTAAACCAAATCCCTATTATGATATATTATAGGAATAACTTGAAATAAAATAGAAATGAAAAATGAGAAACTACTTTTTTAATTCCTTAATTTTGGCCCCATTTTTAGGAATGTTTCTCAAATTTTGGGAATAAGAAACAGGAATGGTTATCAAACAAGTCAGTTTTTTTAAAAATGAGAAACAGAAACAAGAAATAGAAACGTTATCAAACGAGCCCTTAGTGACTACATTTCCTCACTCATAGCTTCAATCCAACTTCTAGCATTAGGGCAGCTCACTACTTAACCAAAAGTAGCTGGCTCTTGGTCACTTGGGACCACAATAGCATTTAAAGTTAGATTCATGTAATTGGTTTCAGTATACCTAGTTGGAGGAACAATTACCCTTCTTTGGCTATCCCTAACTAATGAGTATTGACTTAAATCAGGTTGGGCTTCAACATGTACAACTTGCTCACTTGTAATTACCTCTTCTTCTTCTGAATCCTTCAGAGGATTGTCTTCTGTGGATTAATTCTTAGGATTCTCCACCTCAATTCTAGTGGTAGGGTTCTTAGGGACTTCAACAGTCACATTCTCCTTTTGCATAAACATTTCTTTCTCTTTAAATGTAATATCTCTACTGACTATGAATCTTTTCTCAATAGGATTCCACAACTTGAAACCCCTTACACCATCTATGATCCTATAAACATGCACTTGACAACCCTATACTTAAATTTCACTTGGTTTTGATGTATGTATCTAATACATCCAAATACTCTTAGATTTTCTAGGTTAGGTGGATGCTTAGACCACTTCTCCCCAGGGGTTAAGAAGTCTAGGGATATGTGTAGACATCTATTTAAGGTATATATCATATAAGCAGCAGCTTCAGCTCAATATTTCTCACTAAGAATGGTATCAGACAGAAGGCATCTGACTCTCTCCATGATTTTTCTGTTTAATCTCTTTGTCACCATATTTTGTTGAGGTGTAAACTTAACTATCTTTTGTCTAGTAATCTCATTCTCTCTAAAAAATGTGTTAAACTCCTCACTACAAAATTCTAGCCCATTATCTGTCTTTAGGTATTTAATTTCCTTAGAGGTTTGGTTTTTTTTTTTTTTTTTTTTTTATCATGAGTTTTCATTCTTTGAATTTATCAAAAAACTTGATCTTTTGATTTGAGAAGTCATCAGTAAAGAAAAGTAAATACCTTGAGCTACTTGGCTTGGAATTAGGGCTGGTCCCCAAAGATCAGAGTCTATGTAGTTTAAGATGGATTTGGTTGAATGTTGTGCCTTAATAAAACTGTGTCTTGTAGCCTTGCCCAAAACACAATGCTCACAAAATGTAAGCTAATCATAAATCCCTTTAGGTAGAATGGCCTGTTTAGATAGAATCTCCAACACTTTAGCACTAATGTGAGATAGTCTCTTATGCCTCTATTAACTCATTCGAAGTTATTGCATAAACCCTTGTCATCATTTGAACTTCTCTGGCCACAGATAAGTCATTGACCTTTTCTTCAACTAGGACCACCTTAGAATCTCTAAGAACTTCAAGAGTTCCCCCATTTCCTTTTTATTCACACCCAAGTTCATCTAGCATTCCCAAAGAGATCAGTTTTCTCTTAAGAAGTGGTACATGTCTGACATTTCTAGGGAATTTCACAGTCTCATCTCTCAACTTCAATGATGCTAATCCAATCCCTTCAATTTTGCAAGCTTGGTTATTGCCTATGTAAACCATTTCTCCATCAATCTCCTTGTAGGTATTGAACCAAGGTCTCATATGGATCATATGATCGGTGCATCCGGAGCCCAAGACCCAATCATGTTTCCCAAGGGTATTTACATGATTGACCTTGTCTTGTGTTGAAGCTAGTGCATTAAAGTAAACATAGGCACCTTCTACAATTGAGGCTTCAGGCTGTTTGTCTTTAGCTTCTTTCTCTTTCTCTTAATTCTTTCTCTTAAGGATGACACAATCCTTGATCAGGTGGCCATTTATCTTGCAATACTTAAATTTCATCTTCTGTTTAGGCTTGGTGTTGTTGTTTTCCTCCTTTAGAGTGATTAGGCTTGGAATTACCTTTCACAAACAGCCCTTCACCACTTAGTTGTTTCTTTTTCACAGATTGTAGCTAAAGTTCCTTAGTTCTCAAGGCTGTGATAATGGCTTCTTTGGTTATGGAGTCCCTTCCATACTTCAAAGTATTCTTTATTTCTTTGTAGGAATCTGGTAAGGAGTTAAAAAGTACATAGGTTTCATTTTCATCACTCAATTTCTCCCCTAGATTCTTAAATTCGGAAACAATCTTCTTAAATTCATCAATGTTGTCTGAAATTGACTTTAATGAGTCCATTTTGAATGTGAAAAACTTCTCCCTTAGGTACATCTTATTTGGAAGATCCTTGGTGGCATCTAATTCTTTCAACTTTGTCCAAATCTTGTAGGTTGTCTCTTGATCAAGGACTTGCCTCAAAACATTGTTACTAAGATTTAGGACAAGAGTACCATAGACTACTAATTTCCAATCTTCTTTTTCTTGAGCTGTGACTATATTCGGTAGAATAGATGGATCAAGAAAGGCTTTGTGAGCCTTCTATTGGCCAAGGATGGCTCTAATTTTGGCTTTCTACAAGCCAAAATCATCATTTCCATCGAATTTCTCCACTTCAAACCTTGCTACTATCATGGCTTAATTGAAACTTGAATCTTGATTCTCCAAGAATTACTTTTTTTTATAGTCTTGTGCTCTAATACCACTTTGTTCGGCTATTGATTTCAATTTTGGGCCTAAAACGTTTTTGGAGAAATCTGATCCAAAATGAGGTTGGTGAAATGAAAGGTATAGAGAAGACCACGTTGGTGTGCTGAATGAAGAACACGTGTGAGGGAAACCCTTTCCTCTTTTGTCGAGCAAGTAAGACAATCAGAAGAGAAATGAATTTCGTAAAAACTCTTCTCTCACTCTAAACCGAGATCTGAAAAATTCTCTCAGCTCTCTCTAACTCTCTTTTCATTTCTTATGAATATTGCAAGGTAAAGGCTGAAGATTTGTAGTATGCAATCGATGAAGAAGAAGGAGAAGAAGAAGATGAACACTATGATATACATGGTTTGACCAAAAAATGCCTACATCCACGGAAAGTGGAGTTGATTTCCTTTATTAAGAGCTACAAGATGATAAGTATTCCTTTACAGATTTTCTTTTAGATTTTTCATCATGTACATAATAGAGAGACAATAATGTATTTATAGTGTGTGGACTGTTACAAGTTATTTTGAAATCTATTTAAAGAAAATATTAACTAGTGAGATCAAACTCTCCGGTCATCAAAGGAGAGCTTTTTTTAAGTGCATAAGACTTGTGCTTTCAACCTTAATGAGAGGAGTTTGACTCCTTCACTCCATGTATTGTTAAAATAATAATAATAAAAAAAAATTAAGACTGCAATCTAAAAGCGAGTATCTAGTGAAAAATTAGGTATAAAAGTATAAGCTTTGAAACTTGGGCGCTAAATGACAACTATTTTAAAATTTAAAGACCAAAAAGATATTTTCTCCAATAAAATTAAGAAGTTAAAGTATAATTTTAATCGATAAACTTTTTCAATTGTGTATAATAAGTTTCCAGCCTTTTAATTTTGTATCTAAAATGTTTCTAATTTTTAAAGATATAGCCACAAAATTGAAAATTTATAGGCCAAGGGCTGTTTTAAAATATAGAGAAGTGAATCAAAATACTTACAAAATATAGTAAAATTTTAGAACTATCAATTATAGATATTGATACACACTGACAGACTATTTTGAAATTTAAAGACAACTATTGGGAAATAACCAATTTAAAAGTTTCATTTGTTAATATAGCAAAAAAAAAAGGTAAATTAGAAAAATGAAAAAAATCGATTTATTTATTTATCAATTAATAGTTATGGAAGGGCAAAAATATCCCCAATTCTAAAAAAAAATGTTTCCCCAAGACCCAAACATTAAAAAAGAATAAACAATAATTGTGTTATATTTAAAAATCTGTCAACCCAAACACACTCTACTTATACCTTCTACAAGATCTTGTTATACTATTGACCTGGCTAATACATCACCCAAACATCGATGGAGCCAAAATACCTATCTCATGACATACGATTGAGCCAAATCAAGTTAGAAGATTCAATTCAAGCCACTGACCCCATGGTTAGTAACACATGCGTATATCAATTGAGATATACTCGATTTTAGTGCAATAAACAATGTCAATTAGCATGAAACGTAGAAATTGAAGCTTTTAGTTCAAAAAGACCACCAAAGCTAAAGAATGAAAAAAAAAAATAGAGAGACATGGTAGAACAAGGAGGGAATCTAGATAGAAAGAAGATACATTCAAAAAGATGTTTGAAACTTTGAATTCCAATATATAATTACACTGTATATATAAATGGTGATGTGAACATATTGATAACCCAATTGAGTGTAATAACGGAATACAAGAAAGATGATGCACGTGCAAGGTAGCAGGTTTGCTAAAAATCTGAAGAATTTCAATTTTTGTCATATTTCCAAATGCAACCTCAAATATTGTTATATACTCCAACTTTCCAAAAATATTTCCATGAAAAAAAAAGGCCCCAACTTACCATATTGGACAAATCAGTGACACCATTCTAAGTCTTTTGAAGTATAGAAGTTACAACTTTCTGAATGCCAATAAAATCAAGCACAAGATGATTGGTGACGATCAAAACATTCAAAAAAAATAATCGAATTGGTCTTTAAATTTTGAGTCTAACTTCTATTTGATAATTAAGTTTCAAATGTATTACACATTTAACTCTGTGTTTGATAATTAAATTTCATTTCATCTCTAAATTTCAAAACTTCACACTTTTGTCCCTAAAATTTTACTAATGCTCATTTTTTTGCCTTTAACATTAACTTTAAAGAAAAAAAAAAAACATGATGTTAATGTTTAAAAAAATAGTTTTAAGATTAAAAAAAATAAAACTTATAAGCCTATTTTGTTTGCGGTGAATTCGAGAAATGAGAAGTAAATTTTATACATAATAATTCATAATCAAATGCTTTAAAAAATAATTATAATTAAATCATTAGAGCTGAAAATGTTTATCTAAATCACTTAAAAACATGTTTGAAAGTTTGTTTAAAATCACTTTTGTCATTTTTATAATAAAACATGTTTTCAATTCTTCAAAACTAATTGTGATGGTTTGGAAATTACATTCAAAAATATAAAATTTAATATTAAATTAATTTGAGCATTTTCTGAATGTTTTTGAAAATGACAAGTAATTTTGACGATTTTAAAACCACTTCCAAACATGCACCAAATCATTTAAGATCATCTTTTAATTGTATGGAAATTACTTTCAAGAGGGGAGATCAAAACTTTTAAATGATTTTATGAAAACCAATTATAATAAATCACTTATAGGCAAATCATTTTTGTTAAAATCGCTCATACACATACACTTAAACTATGATAAAAAAAATTATTAAAAAAAAGTTTAGATATAATGTGAAGCAATTGTTTTTACCAACATCAAGGTGGAGAAGAAAACTGCCTTTGAAGTTTCAACAAAAATGGATCTAATGTGGCTGTGAAATGTCATATTTTTTCACCAAGATTGTACCTTGTTCTTCCCTCACGCTTTGGCCAGGGTTTAGAGTTGCACCTTTCCCAAAGAAGAAACATATTCATTTAAATGTAAAAGATACTCAAGATCATACAAAGCAAAGTTGTCAAATTCTAAAGAAGTTGACTTGAACAAACAACTGGCTCTATCTAACTGCCCTCTTGGACTGGAAAAATTGATAAAGTTTAAATCAAGTCATTGACAACATGAACTCAAGGCCAAACTGAAGTTTCTAGTAATATCCACTCGAGGAAAGAGGGGAAAAAGACCATACTTTGAAATTCCCCAGGAATTGCAACGGTGTTTTCATCATTCTGACTCCTCCATAGCATCGCCTCCTTCGATTATTTCCACCTTTTCCTTCAATGGCATAATCTTTGTCAGCAGAACCTCTGCAGTTAAAGAAAGCGAGAGTCATCAGTAGAGCAATGGGTAAAGTAGGGGATATGGAAAGAGAAACCAAACATGAAAGTATGCGGAAGAGTAGAGTAAACAAGTGATTAACCCGTTTTCTTGGGGAAGGAATAACCCCTCGAACTGACATACGTTCGAGGATTCGGCAAGAGGTGGTTTCTTAAATAATCCTTTTGACCCTGCAACACCCAAAGAAATAAACATACAATAATCTCACATACTTTTTGGATGCTTCCCTACTATCTTCAAGGAGATCGAGAAACCTTAAGATCACAAACCTTGGTTATAACACAAACATCAACGTTACTTCCACTCCCCAAATCATTAAATATACCAGAACATATCGCCTCAGTTACAAGTCGAATCCCTTCATCCCTCTGCAACAAGGAAATAAAAATCCCACCAATCACCATGCCAGATAAAAAAGGAAAGAATGATTGCCACAACTAAGATACACCATGTTGCTAAATTCATCTGTATCTATATAACCACGAGACATGAACTTACAGTCAGGCCTTCTTTGTACTTCGATTCAAATACAGCCATGGCAGCTAGAGAACCCGATCCCATTGTAGCAAATGGCAAGGTATCAGTGGATCCATGAGGATAGATCTGCAGATGAAGTATAGCATTAAAAGAACGCAATTTATGAAACCCAAAATTGTTTGTTTTCCAGGACAAAACTCACAGTATGTAAATGAGGTCCAGTAACATCAACCCCACCAAGCACCAAAGCGGCTGAAACATAACCTCGATAACTGGAGAAGACAATGGATGGGAAGACTTAAATCTCATGCTACAGATAGATGAGAGATATGGAAAAAATCCCAAATAGACAAAAAAGGCTACCCAAAAAGGTGTTTCTTGAGAAGGGTCAGTGCGGTAACAACTCTTGATTCTCGACCAGTGTGGTAACGATGCAATTGCAATTGGGAGCTAACCATGTCTTAAAATATTGCAAGAATAATAGAATTAGTTCTGTCTGAGAAACAATATTGACGAATTTTAACATGTAGTAGCAAGATGTCACCAATTACCTGTTACTGCCTCTGTATCAGCCGCAGTTCCTGCTCCACAACAATAAATGTTTGGTGCCATGTAATGAATTTTCTCACAGTTTTTGTCAGCAACAATAGGGCCTTCGGTAGCACGTGTATCTGCCCCAAGAATAACACCATCCTGAAGCAAACCAGGAAGAAAAAATACAACATTATTTTGAATTTACTAAAGAAGCTTCGGTGCATAATAACATAATTGAAAACAAGAAACCATGCAGGGACAAGTGTTACATTTACTAACTAATTTGACCTGACTATTCAATTCAGTCATCTTCTAAAAAATGATGTACATTATCAAGAAGGTGAATGCTTAAATAATTTCTTCAGACAATGCAACCAGAAGTTAGCAATTTTAGTACCATTAAGACTTTTCCCCAATAGCTTTTTATTTTTCCATATAAAACAGATCTGCTAGGCTTCGATATATAGGCATTAGGAGATATTGGAAGAGTGATGAGAAATTTCTAGTGGGAAGAGCTCAATGAGGAAAAACGGTCCCCATTTAGTTAAGTGGGAGGTGATGGTGAACTGGTGGGACTAGAAGGATCTGGGATTTGCTTGAGATTACATAATGAAGCTCTTCTGGCAAAATGGTTGTGTCAGTTCTTCATGGAGCACAATGCTTTGAAGAACACAGTTATTGTGAGTAGATATGAACCACACTCATCTAAGTGGGTTTCAGGTGGTGGGTCTAAGAACACTACACTAGTAGAAAATTGAAATCTTTTGGAAGTTATTACCTCTAAATTTCTTTTCTTTTCTCAGCTTATAACTTGTTCCATTGGGGATGGCTCAAAGGTATACTTCTGGAAGGATTGATGGGTGAATGATAAGCCCCATTGTGCATTGTTTGGCAGTTATACTATCTCGCCAATAAGTGGTTTGCATAATGTGTTTAATTTTTCCCTTCTTATTCAATCTCCACAGGTTTTCGTCATCATTTTTCCAAATGAGAGACAACAAAAAGGGTGGTACTTCTTTCCCTCCTTTAAGACTAGCAGCCCTACCTAAGGAGAAGGAGGTTAGGATTTGGACCCCCAATCCAAATTTGTCTAGCAATTAATTTCTCCACAATTTATCTACCCCTTTCCATCCCAAGCTGATTCTGCTTTCTCCTTTCTCTGGAAAGTTAAAAACCCAAAGGTCAAATTCTTTGAGTGGTACTTGGTAGTTTTACATGGGAGTATCAATACCATGGATCACGTTCAAAGACAATATTATGTTGTGTTGCACAAGCAATCTTTGAAGGCAACAAGAGGACCTTAATCATATGCTTTGGGGTTGCTAATCGGTTCGATATCTTTGGTGTTAGTGAATGAGCTTTTTTATATATATATATATATATATTTTTCTATGTCCTTGTATATTCTTTCCAATTCTTTTAATGAAAGCTCCATATCTTACCCAAAAGGTAAAATATATATGAGCACTGGGGGCAGTCTTACTATACCAATAGCATAACTTGAACTCCCAATGCTAGTAACTCAAGCTGGCTTTGCTTCCCATTTTCTCTTCTAAAAGTTTCCCATTGGATGTGGTATATTTATAATTGAACATAGACAACGACTAGCATTATGCCATAATTGGTTACTGAAACTTCATCATACAACAAGCAAAAAGGTGCTCATCATAAATAAATCAAGTTTCGTATACACTCCTAAATTACATTTGCAGTTCTTCAATGGAAAATCGCTCCTTACAAGGCTTACCAATGTCAATTCACAACCTCAGACTTCATTGTAGAAAGACTAATTAAGGGAAACTAAAAAAGGCCAATTTTCTGAAACTAATAGAGAGAAAAGAGAACTCAAATTACAAAGAAAGGTAAGACATTTCCAAATATTGATAATGGTGGCAACGGATCTCTACGATATTAATGGCTGGAAAAGACAACATTTGGCAATTGAAAAATAAGATTGACCTATGTAACACCCTAAATGTAACTGATTACCTCGAAGATTAAACCCACAATGGTAGTTCCAGTCTTAAGGTAAGACGGAGATTTAAGACCCTTCTTTGTAAGCATATCATTTCTTCTGCAGAGATCAAAACTAAACCCACCCTTGGGAGGAACATCAATTACAGAGGTAGACATAGCTAAATTTCAAGTGCACCTACAAAGTCGAAACAAAATATGAACTGCTTTCAAATCGAAAATAAACAGAGAGAGAAAAATCAATCAATCACCCCCATAACTTTTTACAATATGCTGTCAAGAAGCCAACTAAATCATTGTTCCTAATACTGAATCAAACTAACGGGTCGCTACACCCAGAAATAAAACCTCAGAAATCTAACATTTTCAAGCAATAGAATATCAACTTTAAAAACTAAAAAAAAAATAGTGCATTATCTCAAATTCAGCTGCGACTCATAAACCAGAGTAAGCAGATTAAAATGGCAACATCAAAGAGTTGAAGACAAAGACAAAAATAACCGGAAGACTCAGATTTGTAAAATTCGAACTGAAGGGAGAATCCAATGGAGTACAAAACCCAGAGCTTATAAGTCATAAACACAACATTCGAGATTGGACTCAAATACTGGAACATTGAGTGTTCAATTTTGAGATTGATGGCTCGTCTTAAATCCCAAATAAAAAAAAATAAAAAAAATAATCGCGAACCAGTTGAGAGAAGAGGGAAATTACCCTTGCTGTGAAGCTACTGCCGCCACCGACGGAATTTGATGCTAGCGTCGAGGAGGGACGCCGTCACCGAATGCCTCCGTTGCTCGTTACTTAGATGGAGAAGCGTTGGTCGGTGGTTGAGGAACGCCGGAGTGTTGGCCGGGAGAGTAAAGAAGAAAAGAAAAGAGGAGAAGAAAGGAATCCGGGGGTTCACAATTAGCGAAGAATTAAGACTTTTTTTTAAATAATGTTTTCTTAATAAATAATTACAAAAAAATAGGGTTGGAGAGAAACAATTTCAGGTGTTTTGAGAAACTATTGACAAAAATAGGCTAGTGGAATTGTATATCGGGTACACAACTTCCATGTGGCATACTCGTGTATACGGTACACGAGTACCGTTTAATCCAGTCAGCATCACGTCGGCTGACTAGTTGACCGGTCAAGCAAACTCGTGGACCCGGTCCACGATTTGCTTATAATTTTTTTTCTTTTTTTAAAGTTTGTTAGACTATTTTTTTTAATTGTTAAATTTAATTATTAAACTTAATACCTTCATTATTAAACTTAATTATATATTTAATCTATAATGAAAATATCTTGCACTCATATAAAAAAAATAACATGATATTAAAGAATATTTACAATTAGTTCTTTAATTTACAATTTGAAAATGATACAATGTATGATTTAAAAATGACCCCTCGGCCCTTACCTCTCATTGGGTTGTCTTCATGTTCCTATAAATTAGGTTTGCCCTATTGTCGCTGTCGTCTATGATGAATACGTTTTCGATCGGTGTCAGCAACATTGTGTCGTCTTGTTTGTTGAATAATACCTTCTACGTTGACCAATGTTTGCTTGCTGACACATTGAACCCAATTCTAGTAAGTTGTTCTCCACTGAATATTGTTGAACATTGCCGATAAAATTATTCTGTACAATAAAAAAATAAATATTAAACAATATTCATATCATATATATGGAAAATGTCTGATTTTAGATCTCTTATCATGCAGTAATAGTAAGCGTCGTGAGGTGTGATAAATCACCTCGTGATCGAATTGTAACAGGGAAAGTAGTCGTCTGCTACAGCTGGCCCATTTGTTAATTCTGTTGGTGCACAACGATCATGTTGTCCATGTCAGTAGGATACGTGCTTACCTTTTAAATCTATCCGGTGTAGTGTTGAGAGTATATAGGACAACGAAGGTATCGTTTGTCGCAGACCGAACTGTCTTAGGACACGATCTGGATGATGTCACTTTACTATATGAAAGCATATAAGAGGGTCAACGGTCAACCAGATGTCTTCACCATCACAACAATAATCAGGTAAGGATGACCAAATCTGTGTGTATGGCATCCAAATAACCTGACAAAAAAAAATAATAAGTATACATATAAAATATTTTAATATTCATTTATATACATATTTACTACCTGATTGTGCATCAGCATGTCGAATATTTTTATGCACACGAGCAACATATTTGCTGATTATTCATATTTGCTGATTATTCAGAGACAGCTAATACACCACTCCATCTAAAATTATAAAAAAAAATACAATTAATTTATATTCTTACATAAAATGGTAACGAAATAAGTATATAAATGAAATAATACCTGGCACTAAGTGGACGATGATCTGGGGCCTGTAGTTGGACTTGTGATACTATAATTGGAAATCAATCATAAGCCCATACTTGTAATAGTATCAGTGGCCCCGCTATTTCCAACACTTGTGCATTGGAAGCCCGACAAAGTTCTCTATACAACCATGCAAGACATGCACCACCCCACGAGTACATACCAATGTGCTCGAAATTAGACAATAATGGGAGGAACATGAGATACACCAGAGTATTTGACTTGTCAGCAAATAAAAATCCTCCAATAAGCCGCAGGATGTATGCTCGTGCGTACCTATGTATGTTGATGTCATCGGCATTGGGAGGTAATTCTGGAAACTGGGACACCAACCAAGAGATACTCAATCTTGATCCCTTCAGATCCTCTGATAGAATTCCTAAGAGCTCTTCACAAATGTTCTTCCAATCATACTGTAGTGAACCTGTCAATGGTTGCTCGTCTACTCGTAACTCAAATTGAATGGCAACATCCTGTAGCGTAATCATACATTCTCCACAAAGCAGGTAAAATGTGTGGGTCTCTGGTCTCCAGCACTCAACTAGAGCAGTAATAAGATGACAATCATGCTGGATGAAACCAATTTGTGCAACCCTAAGAAAACCTGTCTGCTAAACATATGGAATAATGCAATGATCAAATGGGATAATATGTTGTGTAGGTTCCTCCCTTCTCCGATAACTCAACACTATAGTGGAAGAACTATCTCATACTGTCTGTGAACGATGCACATTTTTTTGGAACAATTATACAGGATTAGAAGGACTAGGCTCAATTACCTAAAAAGTTCAAATTACATTACATAATAAAATCCATGACATAAAAGATACATAAAAAAATACAATTACATAACATAAATTTATTACATAAATTCATTATAAATACATAAAGAATACAAGTACATAAAATATACAATTACATGAAAATTATAAGTACATAAAGAATACAAGTACATAAAACTTGCAATTACATGAAAAATATAAACATATAAAGAATACAAATACATGAAATATACAATTACATGAAAATAATAAATACATAAAGAATACAAGTATATAAAATATACAAGTAAAAAAAAATACACCTAATGACCCGAAGACGACGAAGTACCCAATGTACGGTGTGGACAAGTGCGTCTGTTATGTCTTTCTCTTTTACAAATTGTACATCACACTTTTTGGCTTGCTTCTCTCCAATCCATTTCATTATGAATGCACGTACTTTTTGGCCGACCTTGTTCTCTTATTAAGTCCGCATTTGGATGAACTTTTGTAAATGATAATTCTGACTAATAATCTAGGTGTTGAATTGGATGGAAGCAGCCTTCATAACAACGCTTGAAATTGGACAATTTGTAGCATTCATCAATAAGTGGTAGGTATGTCATACATATGTAATTACAAACTGCAATTACATGGGAGCATGGAATCTTGAATGATTGTCACTTATTACAAGAACATGTCCTTCTTTCAAGCTTAAAACTTGAATGTGTTGTCCTTTATAGGAAGAAATCATACTTATGCCAGTTTATACTTCAAAAGTTTGACTTTACCTGTCAATGGATGTCACCGTATGTGCAGATGCTCGTTTTTCCCACCTCTTCAGTTTTTTTAGGGCATATTCTGTATATATGTCCCCACGATCGAGTGCTTCACTGATTTCTTGTCTCTGGCATTCAAAATACAGTATTGTGAGATAGAATGTTAGCCTAACCAAAGAAGTAATTGCTAACATTCTAGCACCTTTGAAAATATCGTTCATGCATTCAGCTGCATTTCTTGTCATCCACTCATAGCGGTACCCACCGTCATGTGACTGTATCCATTTTTCCAAGTCAATGTCTGAAAAAAATTCAAGACATTTAAGGTGCAATTGTTTCAATTATTTCATGCATCGGATGAACTTACGCTTTTGGTGTTGATTTCTGACCTTAAACACCAAATTTTTTAGTTGCTTTGATTTGTATTTTGTATTGAAATTACTGGAAACATGGCGAAGACAATATCGGTGGTATGCTCTGAGCTCACTCCAACCAATTTCTTCATTATTAATTGCAGCAAGAATGCCCTTGTGTCTATCAGAAATCAAGCAAATATGGGTAACATATTCATAGCAAAAGCAAGGAAAAATATATGTTCGTTTGCATCAATAGATAAGGCTGTCAATAATTTTCCCTTATACTTGCCATAGAGATGAGTTCCATCAATCTGGATTAATGGCCTACAATGGTTGAACCTTTCTAGACCAAAAGACCAAAAAACTCATCCAAAAATAGTCGTATCTGGCACATCAGAGGTAAGGAAAACCAATATGTTCGTGTTCCTGGATTGTAATGAACAACAACACTCAGCCAATACGGAAGCTCCGAATATGATTTCTCCCAATCGCCAAACACAACAATCAATGCTTTTCTCTTGGCTTGCCACACCCGTCTATAATTGACATTATAGCCATATTATTTTTTAATGGCTTCTTGGAGTAGGACCACAGGTACTCCAGGATCAGCTCTAACCAAATTTTGAATTTCAATACTCATGAAATTTGAATCAAGCTGTGAATGATCCTGTGTCAATTCTGAAAACAAACATGAGTGTTCTCCTTGAAGTTTTGTGATTTCGAACATCCCATGAGTTTTGCACCGACATGTCTGTAGCCTCCAAGCACAACCGTCACTCCATGATTTACATTTAACATACCAAAAATCCTGATTTGATTCCACTACGAAAATTTCTTAGTGTTCTGTCACACAATATTTTTTTACGGCAAGTTGTAAATCTTCTTTAGTTTAAACAACATTTCTTTTTGTATTAACTACAGGCTCCTACATTCCTTTCTTCCAAAGTAGACCCTAGTTCACCCGTTGATTTGTCATTTTCCAATATATTTGGGTGAATATTTCTGATGGTACCAATTCAAGATCATGTTCACCATTACTGTCGTTTCCAAATAATTCATCAACTTCAACGTCAATGTCACTATTTCCATCATTTTCAAGTTCAAGAATTACTAAATCTTCAGGACGCATCGACATATTTATTATGATTTTTTCAATAGTTGACAAAAAATAGGTTAATATGTCAACCCAACAAAATCTAATTTTTAAGTTTAAATCTAAATATTATACATTTAAATAAGCCCAAATCTAATAGTTATAAACTATATATTTAAATCGGCCCAAACAAATAAAAAAATATAAGATCTAAGATTTAAGATCTACAAACATATAGCTATAAGATCAGCCCAACAAATAAGATCAACCCAACAAATTCATATATTTCTAAGTTTAACATATATATATTTCTAAGTTTAAATCAGCCCAAACAAATAAAAAAAATATAATATCTAAGATTCAAGATCTACAAACATATACATATAAGATCAGCCTAACAAATTCATATATTTCTAAGTTTAACATACATATATTTCTAAGTTTAAATCAATCCAAACAAATAAAAAAAATATAAAATCTAAGATTTAAGATCTACAAACATATACATATAATATCAACCCAACAAATTCATATATTTCTAAGTCTAACATACATATATTTCTAAGTTTAAATCAGCCCAAACAAATAAAAAATATAAGATGTAAGATTTACCAAAAGAATTTTATTGAAAAACATACCTAAAATATATTTAAAAACATATATACAGATCTAAGATTTACCACATAAATATAAGATCAGCCCAAACATACATATATTTCTAAATTTAAAATATATTGAAAAACAACTAGAGAAAGAATTTTACCACATAAGTGAGCAAAAATCGGCAGCCAAAAAGGTAGATTTCAGTGAGGAACAAATGGAGGTGAGGAAAATCGACCAAAATCGGAATTTTGGAAAATTTCGATAAGGAAAATCGAGGACTCGGTGAAATGGAGGACTCAGTGAGGAAAATCAACAAGATTTTGGAAGCAAAATGGAGGAAAACGGTCGAAGTTATCGCGAGGGAATACGAAATCGACAGAGAAATATGGAAGGCGGAACATCTCGGTGAGGAAGAAGAAGGGGCGAGCGGCGATTTTAATGGCGAGGAAGTCATGTACGGGTACACGACTTAGGGTAATCATGTACCAGGTACACGATATCCTCAGTCAAACATGCATGACTGTCACGGCAGACTGTGCGTGCCAGGTGGCCAGGTACTCATGTACTCGGTACACGATTTAAAGCTAATCGTGTATCGAGTACACGATTTAAAAACCTATTTTTGGGAATACTTTCCCTCAAACCCTATTTTTGTCATTATTTTAAAAAAAATCAAGAATTAAAGAGGAAAATGGAGGTACGAAAATCGATTAGGTAATTAAATGTAATTGTTTCTTGTCAGATTTCTACGTGATTGCTATCCGATTTTCATTTGATATTTATTAGTATATGATTGTTATCTAATTACTATATGATATACTAATTGTCAATGATACATGAGTGTTGTCTAGTCACTATTTGAATTCAGTTTGATATTGATTATTATCTAATTGCTATCTTATACTGATTTGCTATCTAATGGTTGCTTGACTACTATTTGATATTGAATGTTTTTTAATGTCAATGATACTAATTGTTATTTGATGGTTGTCTGATTACTATTTAATACTGGTTGTCAATGTATATATTCCTATATGATAATGATTATCAAATTGTCAATGATACTAATAGTTGCTTGATTGTTTTCTGATTATAAAAATCAAATAGCAATCAGTGATATTGATTGCTATTTGATTGCTATTTGATACTTAGTATTTTGTGATTGCTATATATCATGCAATTTCTATTTGATGTTTGGAACCATAATTGGGATAATTGATAAAATAATATTTGACATAGTTTGATATGAGATTTGATAATTGAAGGTGGAGAATTTGAAAGATTTGGAATTTAGAAATTTAGAATTAAATTAGGAAATTTTGATTAATTGGTTTTAATATGAAATTTGAAGATTGAAACTACACACTCATGTAAAAGGCATGTCTATTATTCTACTCGGGTCAGGAACACAACAATTGACAATAGGACTCACACAAAGATTGAAGGAAATTAGAAACATAACCAAATTAATTTATGGGATCAGATTGACTGATTGAGGATGAATGGGAAAGTGTGAGCTTATTGTGTCATCCAATCCAGATACGTCGTCGTAAAAAACCCACGAGGCTTCTGATTTCCCTTTCGCCTGGTGACGACGTTGATTGTCTCCGGCCAACGAAAAGGTCCACATAATCTCCTCTCAATGGGAGACAAGTTATTGCTTGTGGCTAATTAGAAAGAAACAAAGGAAATGGTGATTGCCCAGATTTTAGGAAGAAACTAATTTTGGAGGAAATTGATATTTGGATAATTTTGGTATATACAATAAATGAAATTTCAGATTTTAAAATTTTTCAAACACACTTATAAATTACTATTTTATAAATGTCGCCCATTGTAATTTCCCTATGTATGTATATATTGACACGCATGGATTGATGGTATTTAGGGATTAACTTAGGTTGAGTTGAGTTGGACTTAACCGAATACAATGTTTGGTCCACGAGCTTTCATATGTGGGAGTTAAATAAGTCAATTCTACCGATTTCAATCGTGTTTACTATTGAAATTTGCTTATTTATCAAGCAACTTCATCTTTCCCGCTTACTCTCTTATTTCCTCCAATGTTTTTAATGACTCTACCCATTGTCTACTGTCCATCGCTAATGATCAAATTGATGACAATAATCGTCAATGACGTGCTCTGACAACCATCTTCGACGATCAACACCAGCGACTACTGAAAAGCACTAAAAAATATTTTTTTAGCTGAGGTTTTTGTTAATTTTTTAATGTTAAATGTGTTCTTTGATTCGTTTCTATATTGATATGTAGGAATTGAGCATTTAAGTAGAATTAGAAGAAATTTGGAGATTAATTGAAGAAAATAGCCTTAAAAAGGACAAAAGGGTGCTAAGGCATGAAAAAGGGCAAAAAGAAGCGGAAAAAGACATGCAAGTGGCACCTTAATGCTAGGCTAGGCATTAGAAACTTTGTGGTTGCAAAACAGAGCAGCATTGCAAGGTTATACCTATGCACCATGGTGCTATAAGATTTACACTGTCGCAACGCATTGGAGTAAAAAAAAAAAAAAGTCTAGCATCATGGCTCTATCGAGGGTTTTCCCTATTTATTTCTTTTTCGTCGGTAATCAAAGGGGACAAAAAGGAGCCAATTTCTAGATAAAGACGACGATCAAGTACTTCTAGAGAGCTTGATTATCGAGAAGATCGTTTGAGGTCAATCTCAAGCTTGAGGATCACAGTGGAGAGTCCGACTTCCTTCTCTCTCCTTATTCTTTAATTTCTCTGTATTTGGAAATGATGTGGATTGTCCATGTTTGTATTGTAACCATAGTTGAAGTTTGTAGTTCTTAGGGTTTTGATTTAATTATGGATTGCTACAAACTATTTTGATTGTTATTGGATTGATTTATGCAACTTTATTCTAGCATGTTTGCTCTTGATGCTTTTAGAAATCTGGCCAATATTTGAACAATGTTCACTTAATTTCTTGCTTGAGAAAGAAGATTTTAGGTTGAATCAAATGTGCTAGACTCTTATTCAAATATGCACGAAATAGATAGGCAAGTAATACAGATCGATAATGAAGAGGCTTATTTCTACATCTAATTAATTGATTGCATGATAATGAATTAATGATTAGTTATTAGAAAGGGTTAAGGTTGGAAGAGGATACTTAGATATTAGACTTCTAAGTCTATAATTGGCGTAAAATAAATTCAAAAGCTAAACAATTGATTCAACTGATCCATTAATGAAGTCATTACCCTTTAACGTATTTTTGTCTAGTCTTCACCCTATTTGTCATCGTCTATTTTCTTTACTAGGTTTAGATTAGATTAATTTTCACCATAAGTCGGTCCCCTAAATAAAACTAGAACGTTCTCTAAGTAGCTAGTATAATTATTAACTTGATTCTCAGTGGAAGACTCGATCAAAGGTCATTTTAACTATACTATAATTTAACATGTGCGCTTGCATGTATCAACCACTTCGACGGTCAACTCTAATAACCACCTCTAACACCTAACTTCAACAACAACCATTGTTGCACGACTACTGCCACCTTACTCTGACAGCATGCTTCGACAACCACCTTCAGCGACTATCTTCGGCAATCATCTCCAATGACCACCTCAAGCAGCCAACTTCAACGATCACCTCCAATGACCAATTCTAACCACCAACATCATCAACCATCTATAACAATTAACTCTAACAACCAACTCAGTTGATCATATACTTTGAAAAATAAAATTTTGGAAAACTTGGTTGGCGAAAGTGTCTTAAAATAAAAATTGAAATTACCAAACAAACATGTGTATAAAAACACTTTTGAGAAAATGTAACCAAACATTTTTATTTTTTATCTTGTGTATATTACGTTCATGCATTCTACGAACGTGAAACTATATAGTAATTTTGGTTGTATGAAACAAGAGTATTTTGTCTACCTCAAATATAGTGGGTACGTGTAAAAATTTTTAAAATATATGAAGAGATAATAAGTTGACATCTCAACTTAATGTTAAAAAGTTTATAAACTTATATATGCAATTGAAGAGTTAAACAAAAAGTTAAGCAAACAAGAATAACCATTGGAAAATCATACTTTTTTTCAGATTACATAAATTGCACCATATACCTCAAACATAATAACTCAATTTCGCACCCCAAATACAGAATCCATAGACATATTAACTCTAGATTTCAGAACTCAACCTAATGCCCCAAACAACCCCTTAGCTCCATTTCTACAAGAGTATATATATATATAACTTTCTAAAATTTAAAATTTAAAAAAAGTTAGATCATATTTCTATTTTTCGTGATTTCAATTTTATTTTTTTTGGTTTATGAGTATGTATGTCAATAATATAGTAGATACATTTTATGTTTTGCATATCAGTTGGTATATCAGTCAACTAATATATTTTATATTTAATAAATCGATTAATTATCTAATTTGATATATCAAATTTATTAGTCGTTATGCCAAATTTATCCGTCAATAAGTGCTCATGCACTTGTTATTCCTGAACTAATTAATTTAAGTCCTTGTTCATTTGTTTTGGGGTTAAAGACAATTTGTTGCAATGTACTTTTAGCCATAGTGATCCTATTTAGATTCTTTGAAAAAGCTTTATCAATCTTAGTTATTAGGTCTCTTTGTAATATTCAAATGAATAACTTTCTCTTTTTGTCATTATAGGCATTTATGTGACATTTAACAAACTATCCTAAGATATATTTTATTTACAATATAAAAATGTCATAATATGAACTTGTGACCATAAAAAGGCGTATTCATAGTACAGTTGTTGATACAAAACATTCATCCTAATTTAGTTATTCTTAACAATAAAGATGGTATTATAACATTTTTTGTGAAAAGGAAAAATGTCATTATATATTCTTTTTTGACATTTTTCAACGTTAATACTCATAATTGTACAACAAAAAGTTAGTGAACCAATTAATGATAATGATAACTTGTCATAGTAAACTTGACATGGACAGTTTATAATTATTAGTAATGGTTTATTGTTGATAAAAAAAAAATATTCATTAAAAGAATAATTATGATGTTTTTTAAAATTTCATGGATACTAATACCTTGATGTGCAATACAATTGATAGAAAATCACTGTCACAAAATTTAATTGTGATGGTTTTTAAATGTCATAGAATTTACAGTGTTTCTATAGGTGAGTAGTAATTTTCTAGTATATTATCATCAAATTACAATGGTTCAACTGGTTTTGTTGGTAAGTAATCTGAATGTATGTTGATAAACTATTTATATACAAATGTTACGCCTGAAATTGAATTTTGATCTAGAGGTAATTAGAACAAATTATTTTAATAAGTTTTGATTTACCTAATGATACACCAATGTTATATTTGAAATGAATTTTAAATTAACATTGATATATTACTTATTCACCAATATTATACTTGAAATTTAATTTAGAATGAATGTAATTAATATATCATTGACACCAATGTTAGACTTAAATTGAAATTAATAATGAGTGATGATACTAATAATACATTATGATATACTTGAAATGAATTTTTAATGTAAGTTATCGTCGATATACTACTATTAGATTCTAAATGAATTTCAAATGAGCATCAATAAACTACCAATACACCAATATAATATTTAATATTGTAATTTTAATGAATAATGATAAATGACTGATTTACTAATGATGCATTTGAAATGCACTTTGAGTTAGTATTAATGTAAAATGGAAATACCAAAAATGATATAAATTAAGTATTTCATTTTGAATGATCTACCTCATATCCGATATATCCACGATATTGTTGATAAAATTGATGTACATACCAAATTAAATGCAACATTATACAATTGATGTATGAAATTAAATGTAACTTACATCTCATCAAAATCATATTCAAAATTTTGAAAATAAAACAAATTAACTAATATGTTTTATATTTGGCATATTAGTTGACACAATTAATGTAATTAAGATATACCATAAAATTAATTTTAAAATTTTGAAGAAAACATAAGAAACTAATGTCAGAGTCTAAACTAGACCATTGAAATCAAACTAATTAAATGAATGAAAACAACTCCATATCAAAACAAAACAAAATAAACCAACTTTTACCATCACAGATAATTAAAATCATGGTATATTAGTTGTATAAATTGTAACGACCTGGCTTTTCTAGAAACAGACCTTAGGCATTAACACAATCACAACATTTAACACTAAAATAATAATAAAACTTAACCTTAACACTTATAAATATAAGAACTAAATTAAGAGAACTTCTCAAACTTAATCAACCAAAACATAGCTAACCTATGTGATTTAATATAATATTGAAGTTCAAAAAACAAAAAATCACGCCATTTCAAATTAACACAAATTTCAACAAAAATCGTTCAACAAGAAATCGAGGGCGCATAAATCACACCCTCAAACAACAATCTGTCATTTCAATTATATTAGAACACAAAAGAGAAAGCAAGAAGATAGTCTCACAGTTAGATTCGGAAAAAAAGGAAAAGATATTTTCATAATAACTACGTGAGATTGCGATCGAGAGCGAGAGCGACGAAAAAGATAATGAAGATAGGTAGTCTGAAAATGGTGGGAGTTGGGTTCAATGTGAAAAGGATGACAAAAAGAATATTTAATTTATTGTTTATTTCCTTTTTTACCTATATTTTCAAAATCTTTTCTGTTTTAGGATCAACTTTTCCCTCCTTTCTTTCTACTATTTCTTCCCCTATCAGAGTGTTTGCCATGTGGCGGTCTATTTCTTTTTAAATATTGTCTAAAGGAATTATGCTTATCATCGAGCAATTGTATCATGTTTCCCTTTCTTGGTTGCCTCTTTATCTTCTTTTAATATGGTATCAAAGCTGTAAGGTTTTCACCTCGCTATGGCGTCGATGTCAAAAGCCTCTAGTGAGGAGACTCTTCCATCAGAAACGACTAAGCTTTCGGTGACCACTACAGGTGTATCTTCGACTTTGCCATACCAGTACCGTCAAATCCTCCTCTCACTCCACCTATTACCCAATGCCTTCCACATTTTCCAAATCATAATGTGAACACCTTGAATCCATCAAGTTTTCAATATTCATCGGTCTTCTATAACCCTAATGCTTCACCCTTTTGAAGTCACTTCTCCCAAAATACTATACCCTTCCCAAATCAATTTTCTTTGCCTTTAATACCTATAACTAATCATATCCCCTTTTACCTGCCTCTTAGCCATCAATAGCCTCTTTCCCAAATCTGGCCCAGACACTCACCATCAAGCTAACGGACACAAACTACCTACTATGGAATAATCAACTGCTGCATCTTATCATGGCCTATGTGTTGGAGAGATTTATCGACGACACATCGCCTCAACCACAAAAATTTCTTGATCTTCAGCATACTCAGGTAAATCCTCACTGGCAAAAATGCAATCGAACTCTTATTAGTTGGTTTTATTCTTCCCTTAATGAGGATAAGATAGGCAAAATTGTTAGGTATGAAACAACTTTTGAAATTTAAGAAGCCTTACGAATAGTTTATGAATCTTCTTCCATAGCTCGGATCATGGGTCTTTGAGCTCAACTCCAAAGAATGAAAGAGGGTGGACACTGAGTAACTCGGCATTTAGCCAAGATTAAAGACATAGCTAATAAATTCTCTGCTATTAGGGAGCCACTATCCTATCATGATCATCTAGGATACATTCTTGAAGGACTTGGGAATGAGTACAATGCGTTTGTTACCTCAATTCAAAATCACACTAATCGCCCCTTCATTACAGATGTTCGAAGTTTTTCGGTTGCTTATAAGGCCCGTCTAGAGAAGGAAACAACCACAGACCAACTAAATCTGATCCAAGCTAACCTTGCAAACCTCTCTTTTGGACAAAATGCTCGTTGTTCTGCCTGACCTACGACTGGTAAGCCTAATGCTCCCCGTCCTTTTGTCCCTCCACATAATTTTCTTTCTACAAGTATGTTTCGTTCTCCTACTCAATTTACGTTTGTCCCCACTAGTTCCCCTATGCATAATAACAAGTAACCTTCACCCCAACCCTTCAATTGTTCATAGTGTCAAATCTACAACAAGTTTGGGCACATTGCCTTTACCTGCTACAACCTTGATAACCCGAAGTATAGAGTATTCTCTGCCTCCCCTCCCCCTCAAGATTATTTTGCTCAATCTTCTCCTGGTCTTGGATCACCCCTTTCTCACTCAGATTCAACCTCTATTTTCAATACCACGCATCCAAATGACAATTGGTATATAAACCCCAGTGCCACCCATCACATGACTCCTGATCTTGCTAATATCCAACACTCTCATCCCTACTACGGTGCAGAACAAGTTGTCGTTGGCAATGGTAAGACATTATCTATATCTAATATTGGTTCAACAAACCTTCCCTCTGTTCATGCTCACTCCTCTATTAAACTACATTCAGTTCTCCATACTCCCTTTATATCTCATAATTTAATAAATATTTTCAATTATGTTATGATAACAATGCTTATGTTGAGTTTTTTCATGACTCTTTTCTTGTGAAAGATCTTCAAACTAAGAGACTTCTTCTCCACAAGCTTGATGGTGGCCTCTACAAGCTGTCTTTCTCTTCCATTCCCTTTACTCGACCTCAATATAGGCCTATTGGTTTTCTTTCCATTCTTTTGGACATATCTTTTTGGTATCGTAGACTTATACATCTCTCATCTCACATTGTCAAACTTTTGCTTCTTCATATACTTCTCGACCCTGTTACCACGAAGTTATCTCCCCTGGTTCGAAGGAATATGCCCATTTCTTTGCTTGATCGCATAACGAAAATGAGAATAGCGTGAGTCGAACTTCTTCAGCAGAGATATTTGGGAACACAAAAGTGTTACAAATTTCAATAAAACTCTGGAGATGGGCATGCGGATCCTCGCTACGCCTTCCACCAAACTGTCTGGTTGTCTGGATCATCTTTAACATAACCGGCTTCATCTCAAACCTTGATCCGTCCAAAGTTGGCCTCATGATTCCTGGGGAGAAATCATACAGGTTAGGTGACGCATAGTCCCAGATGGGTCTATTGTGGTCATTCGCCAGGAAAATGGGGTTTTCCATGATATTGTTCGCATTTATGGCTCTTTCTTATGATTTTTTCGCCATTCTGGGAGTTCTTTCTTGTTGTTGTGGCGGTTGTTTCTTTGTCTTCTTCAGAATGTTCTTTCGATCTCTGGGTCGTAGTTGGGCTTAGGAGTGTGTCCTTTGTTCATGCGACGCCTGCTTCTTCCCTTACCAAAGGAATGTCAGTGCACAGAGGTCGAAAGCTACAAAGAAAATCAAAGAGATTTACTGTTAGTGCAATATGTACCGTAGTCCCCGACAACGGCGCCAAAAACTTGATGCGTGCAATTATGATGTGATTTTGTGGTGATGTGTGTTATGCGGTGATCATACAAGTTTTCCTAACAAGACTCAAGTATAAGCCTTATTAGGTTTCCTGGTAAGTCCAGGGTCGAACACAGGGATTATTAAGTAAGTATGCGACAGTCATTTTGATTCTCTTGCAGTAGTAAAAACAAATGAAGTGGATGGTGTTTTGATTAAGAATTTTCCTAGGTGACAGAGTTGAACGCAGAGTTGATGAAATCAAGAGTTACAATGAGTATGCGATGAAGGGGTTGAGAAGGGGTTTAGCTAACACTTTCTAAGATTATGCACAAGTTATGTGATCATGCTACACACAAATAATAGCACGTCATCTCTCAATGCAAAATTTCATAATTCTTATTTCTAGGACGCATGCGATGTATACGAAAAAATCGATAGGACTTATGTCTAAGCCTTTATTCTTGTCTATGCAATGATGAATGATGCACACATAAAACAAGGTGACCGCATATAATCATATCCTATTTGTAGGGTGCATACGATGTGTTAATAGCAATAGAACGCATGTCTAAGTTTCTATTTCTTGCTTATGCAGTTCTAATCTGACTCTCTCAAGCCTAGATTCTAATCTGACTCTCTCAAGTCTAGATTATATCTTTAGACTACTCTCTCAAATATCTCTAAAGGGTGAATGACGCATACATAAAACAAGATGATCGCCTAAAATGTAAATTTTAAGTCATGCTAGCTAAGTACTTCTCAACCCATTCAGAAATTTAGCTACTCATGCGAAATATGGAGAGATAGAACAAAGATTGAAATGAGATTTTCATTTTCTATGAATAAAGCACTTAATACAAAATAACAAATGGAATTGAGAGATAAGAAGCCTGGTAAGCAATGTTTTGCTTCCCGTGGTCTTTTACACTGTTCTTTTTCACTCCAACTCTGTTCTCGATGTGTATTCTTACTCCCGCAAGTGTTGGCCCCTCTCCTTTGTAACGCTTTCCGACAGTCTCTCAATCTGTCCGGGAATGATCTCTAGGCTTCCTCGTCTCCTTGTTTGTCTCCGTCTTCTAAGTAAATCTACGAGTATGTGCGTGAACAAACTAACTAACTTTCTAACTTGTCTTCTATATATTATTCTCAAACTCGTTCTACACTGGTGGCCTTCAATATTTATAGAGCTCAAGGTGAAGTAGTCTTTCTCTCTAATGATTGCAATGATGGGCAGCCATTAATTCCCCTGCTCTAATGTGCCAATTATTTGTCACCAAAACTTTAGTGTACTTACTACAGTGTGGCTTTAATGGCTTGTCAACTAAATTTGGATTCGACCGTCATCAGCTTTTTGTCCTATTGTGATTTATTATGTTGTCACCTTGATGCGCAGTCTTTATGCGGCCACCTTTTTAAGAAACTTCTCACAATCGCATACGATCGCATAACTTTGCGATCACAATCTTCAAGCGTGCTGACGTCTAGTTCCTTTGGATCGCAATTTTACTTGCGCCATCGCATTTTTCCTGCACAAAATAAGTAAATTAACTGCTTTTATGCGATGGGCACATGCGATCATAATTCCTTTCAGTTTAGCGCTTTTGGACATGATATTTCTTATTTTACCATCACATTCTCTCATTGTTTTACTTATTTGAGCTGTAATAACTTGTACTTCTATTCCTTATCAATTGGTCAAAAGGTCTTGCTATTTAACTCGCATTTGCGATTGTTCTCAGGAAAATTGAAGTTCAGGTGGTCAAGTCCATTCATTGTAAAAACGATCTTTCCTCATGGAGCTATGGAACTTACACGAGAGGATGGTACTAATGCATTCAGGGAAATGGGCAGCGAGTGAAGCCTTACCATAATGGAAATCTAGAACGTCACAAATTATCCCTCGAATTGCATGAAGCTATATGAAGCTCACGTTGAAGCCTCACGGTGTTTGATCAGACACATATTCCAAGGACGCTTATGAAGGAACTCTTAACAAAGAGAACTAATAAGCGGAAGCATATTATTCCAAATCGCATTGTGAAAGAACATCAACATTTACAATCTAACACTTAACAGTTATGCATAAAGATTAAATTACAGCATGCTTCAAAAAGAAAATACCGGAGATCGAATAAACATACCCTTGAAGAACCTTTTTTCTTGCATTTCTCCGATCAATCAACCCAATGTTCAACAGTACGAACGCCACGCAAATAAATCCAGCAAATAGTGCAAACTGTCAGATCCTCGATCACAATCGAGTTAAACACAATACTTGACCCTCAAAAGCAAACTCGACACTACCAAGAGGCTACCTTGGTATTCTCGGTGTGAGAATCCAGGAGGTGTAGGCTCTGTATGGATGTGATAGAGGGAAGAAGGAACTGAACGATCGTGTACACAATCGAGTAAGTACGAGAATCAAGAAGCCTATCATCTAGACTTGGATACTCAATCGTTGAGTAACGAGGAACTATCGTCTAGCAAACACTCAATACTTGATCGTTTACTCTCTCAAGGCTATCGAATAGCTATCTGTCTTATGTGCGATCGATTTTTGAAAAAAATGAAAATGTTTTTCATTTTATCCATCTATTATCAAAACAATTAAAACTTTCCACTCATTCGGTTAATAGAGAAAAAAATAACCAACAAAAATTATCTCATAATCATTTAGTTATAAATAAATATAATAACTAATTTATCATATTATAGTTATAACCTATAGTTTTAATATCACATCATATGTAATATTTAAACCATAGTTCTTTTTCTCCTCTATGACATTTAATATAAATCATATTTATATTAATTCCTCCAATTAATGTATCTATTACATCAAATCAATTATATCATATATAATTGAATCAATTTAATTATATCATATATAAACAAATTGTCTTTTGTTAATTTGAACACATCAGACTAACCCAAAAACTGATTCTCAATATGAATCCATTGAGCTACCAATGGGACCTTATGAACCTATAGCTTGAAGCTCCAAAAGTACTGAATAACTGACTAAACTCCTTAATCACGATATTCACTATCCGTTAACTGTCAGGCATTCCACTAAAGACTGACAGTTGCACTCTTCACACTACAAATATATTTCTGTGCCCATTGGATATAACCAATCAACAGTACGATGACCCTTCACAAATCACTGTAAGTACAATAGGGTCAATTTACCGTTTTTCTCCTATAGTTACATCTAACTTCTTAAGTACCACTGATTCCTCTAATGAACAATACGTCATAGTTCTACAATGAGTAAACACTTCTCGGGCTAAGAGAAGGTGTGGCGTCATACTGTTCAAGCCCCGGAATCAGTCTTTAAGGGAATAATTTATCTACTTACTCCTACTTTGGGGAAGGAGTGAATTTCGTCTTGTGTAGCTAAGTTCCCAGCTTCCCAATTAGACGAATCCCCAAAATGGTAGGTTTGAGTCGGCGATCTGGCCAGTCGTACCCATGCAAATTAAAGGATTGCCTTCATAGGCAAGAGTTCCCAACTCACTCAGGATTAAGGTCATGTTATCTGTGGTCATTCTAGTGAAATAAAAGTCTCTATCATGAACGGTATTATATAACGAGACTAAACATTTCGTGGTCCAGTCTTATACAAACTCCTTTGTATAGAGCATCCCCGCTCGCATGTCTAATACATGAATGGTTAGGATCAGACCATTTGTAGCAATTTACAACACTTGTAACACCTATAAAGCGGGCCACACTCATAGTGTCACAAGGATAAGGCTTCCTTCCTTTATCCATATATTACAAACCATTTAGGTTATCACTTAAAGCACGATCCACTTGTATGTCTCCACATATATGCTTAAGTTACAACGACAACCAGGGATCTTATTTCATTGGTTTGTGGTTAATGCAACTAAAATATCTCATATTATTGTTGGGATTGGTGTCCTAATTCTCCTAGAGTCTCGTAGTTTGTAATCTGTACACATTGTTATGGATAAAATAAGAGTTATTTTATTTGGCATTTATCTCATAAGTAGGATTATGACTTATGTTCATTAGAGGAATCAGTAGTACTTAAGGAGTTAGATGTAATTACAGGGGCACGACGGTAAATTGACCTAGCTATACTTATGAGTGATCTATGAAGGGTTATCGCACTGTTGATTGGTTGATATGGACACAAATATATCTGCAGTGAGGAAAGTGCAGCTATCGATCTTTAATGGAGTGCCCGATAGTTAACAGATGGTGGATCTTATGACTAAAGACTTTAGTCAGCTATTCACGTACCGTTGGAGCTTCAAGCTATAGGTCTATAAGGTCCCCTTGGTAGCTCAATGGATTCGAGTTGAGAATCAGTTCTTGGTGTTAGTTTGAAATGTTCAAATTAACAAGAGGGAATTCAATTATATATGATATAATTGGTATGATATATGAGATACATCAAGTAGAGGATTAATGTAAATATGATTTACATTAAGTACCATGAAATAGAAAAAGAACTATGGTTTATATGTTTCATGAGATGAAATATTAAAATTATAGGTTATAAATATAATATGGTAAGTTGGTTATCATAACCCAGACACAGAAGGAAACCACATCCTAGAACATATAAACCTGAAAGTTGAATTATAGGTTATAAATATATTTATAACCTATAAGGAAACCCAAACACGTTATTACAGTGCTTTGTTCTTAAACAATGTTGGATTGTGCTGATAAAATATGTTCGATTGCATCCAAAAAGCATTAAATTCATAACATTGCGGCCACATGCGTTCATCGCATAGAAACATTTGATTTTTGTATTTTTATGCAGAATATGCATTGAAGCAAGGTGGGAAGAGCGATCACAAGAAATCAATGAACAAGCGCCGCATTACCGCAAAGTTTTGCAGTGATTTGTGTTCACCAACATCTACTCAAGAAGGATTGCCTCATAGAGCCGGTACAACTTGGTGGCCGCATCTAGGTGAAAGGCATAATTAATCACGATGGGACAGAAAGCTGATGACGGTCGAATCCGAATTAAGTTGACAGCTGCTAACGATAACAAGTACACTCAGCTTTTCGGTGACAAATATTCGACGCATCAGTCGGAGAATTAAATCCATCCCATCTGTGCAATCATAAGAGAGAATTTTCCTTTCACCCCCAGAAGCCCTATAAATATTGAAAGCAGCCTTCAAGAAAGGAGTTCGGAGAGTTAGAGAATTTTTCCTTGGATAGTTTAGCCTTGTTCTTAGATTTTATTTTATTTTAAGGCGGAAGCAAGAGAAGGAAGTTGAGCCGATAGATTGTTCCGGTAAGCTCGGGAGAGTGCCAGAAGCTTCAAGACCAGAGAGAGGGCCAACTCCTGTGGAAGTAGGAATATCTTTTGAATCGAATAGAGTTGCCAGTGTAAAAGCCTTGGACAGCAAGGGATTGCTACCAGGCTCTCTACCTTTATCTTCCATTGTTATTGTGTATTCAAACTCTTTTATAGAAATGGAATTTACTTCTCTATAACTATTCACTCTCTGTTTATCACGCATGAGTTGCTAAATCTGTTAATTGGGTTGAGAAGCATTTAGCTAGCACAACTGGGGATCTTCATTCTATGCGATTATCTTGTATTATGTATGCTTCATTTGTCCATTAGAGATACTCAGGAGGGTAGTCTAAGGACAGGATCTAGCCTTGGAAAAGTCAGGTTAGAATCTAGGCTCAGAAGAGTTAGATTAGAACGGATAATCAAGATATAGGAGCTTATGATAAGCACTGTTTGCTATTAACGCATCGCATGCATCCTAGAGATAGAATATGATTGTGTGCAGTCACCTCGCCTTTGTGCATCTTGCATCATCGCATAGGAAAAAAGTAGAGACTTAGGAATAAGCTCTATGGACACTTTTGCATTCAACACATGCGTCCTACACTTAGGAGCACTGCATTTGCATTGGAAAATGGCTTGCTGTGCATGGGTGTAGCATGATCGCATAGTCTGACCCAAGTAACGCTAGCTAAAGACCTTCTCAACTCATTCATACGCATACTCAGTACATCTATCATACAATCAAACTTTCCTCAAATCTGCCGCATTTGTTTATTTTTCATTACTGCAATCAACAAAACCAAACAAATATTTGAGTTACCAGTTACCACAAAGTCTTCCAAGAAATTACCACCGCATATTGTTTTTCAAGTCCCTGAATTTAACCCTGGACTTACCAAGAAACTCAGTGGGGTTTACACTTGGATTCCACTAAGAAAACTTGATTGCTCAACGCAATTCCATAACCGCATTTCCTCCATAATTTCACATCATAAAATAACGCATCAAGTTTTTGGCGCTGTTGCCGGAGACTTTGGCAAAATAGTGTGCTAACGGTAATTTTTCTGATTTCTTTGCAGACTCTCAATCTCTGGCCAATTACGACCCAGAGATTGAGAGGACGTTCAGACAAAGATTAAGAGACTGCCAACAACAACAGTTGGATAAAGAAGATATGGCGGAGCAGCCTGGAAACGGAGCACTAAACGAAAACAACGTCATGGCGAATCCAATCCTGCTGGCAAACGATCGCAATAGGCCCATTAAGGACTATGCATCGCCAAACCTCTATGATTTCTCTCCAGGAATCATGTGGCCTACCCTCGACGGAAGCCGATTCGAAATGAAACCAGTGATGCTGCAGATGATCCAAACTGCAGGACAATTCAGAGGACGGTGTGGCGAGGATCTGCATGCCCACCTTCGTAGCTTTATAGAAATCTGCAATACTTTTGTGTTCCCGAAAATCTCTGTCGAAGAAGTTCGACTAACTTTGTTTCCATTTTCTCTGTGTGATCAGGAAAGAAAATGGGCACATTCCCTCAAGCCGGGAGAGATTACTTCATAGGAACAGGTCGTAGAGAAATTTATGAAGAAATATTTTCCACCTACTAAGAATGCTAGACGAAGGGAACTCGTAACTAATTTTGAACAAAACATGGACGAATCGCTCAGCGATGCATGGGCGTGGTTTAAGATGTTGGTCAGGGACTGTCCACACAATGGATTGTCAGACTGCCTTCAGATGAAAATTTTTTATCATGGTTTAAATCCCACTTCGCAGACCGCTACCAATGCGGCAGCCGCTGGTGGTCTGCTTGATAAAATGTATGACGAGGCTAAGAATATCTTGGATCGCATCTCCAAGAACCACGAGGATTGGAGAGAGAGTGATCAGAGACTAAGAATCAAGGATAACGACGCAAGTAATAGTGCTATTACTTCACTACAGAATCAGATGACCGCAATGATGAACTTAATTCAGGGAATTGCGATCAGTAGTGCAACACCGCAAAATGGGCAAGTAAATGCAATTAGTCAAAACACCGGAAGGTGTGCGACTTGCAGTGATGGGCACGCAATGGAAGAATGCCCACAGAATCCACAATCTGTTTACTTTGTGAAAAATAATCCATTTGCTAATACCTACAACCCCGGGTGGAGAAACCACCCCAATTTTGCATGGAAGAATCAGCAGCAGAATTTCCAACCTGTGGCATAGAAAGAAGGGCCATCTAGATTCTTCTCGCGCAATAACGGTCAGACAAGCAATCAAGTAAGTAGCTCGCTACCGCCACAATCCTCCTCCCTGGAAAGACTATTGAAGCAGTATATAGAGAAAAACGAAACTGTGCTTCAAAATCAGGCTACGTCCATCAGTAATCTAGAATTACAGATGAACCAGATTGCAAGTGAGCTAAAGAACAAATCGCAAGGGGCTTTGCCGAGTTCAACAGAACTCCCACGCAACCCGGGGGAATCAGGTAAAGAGTAATGTCAGGTTGTGACATTGCGGAATGGAAAAACTGTGGAGAGAGAAAAGAAGGAGCTTAGCCGCACTGCTCCCATTGCGTTGGAACATGAAATTGCGGTGACACAAGAAGAAGAAGAAGAAAAAGAAGCAATAGAGCCAGAAGTTGTGTCCACTTCAAAGCCAGTAGGGAAGGGGACCGTGAGAGTGCAGTTATCACCTTTTCCGCAGAGACTCAAAAAGAAAAAGAATGAAAAGGTATAATACCAACACTTTCTGTCTATGTTAAAACAATTACTTATTAATATTCCATTCAGTGAAGCGATTGAGGAGATGCCTGCATACGCGAAGTTTCTGAAGGAAATGATAACCAAGAAGAGAGGTACTGGTAAGTTTGCCACGGTGGCTTTAACCCAAAGTTCAAAATCAATAATTCCGCCGAAGATGAGCAATTTTGGGAGCTTTACTATACCTTGCTCCATAGGAGGACTGTACATCGGGTAAGCCTTGTGTGACCTTGGAGCCAGTATCAACTCGATGCCTCTGTCGATCTTTAAGCAGCTGAATGTGGGGCAACTTGCACCCACGATCGTGACTCTCAAACTTGCAGATAGATCTCTAGTGCATCCAGAGAGGAAGTTGAAGTACGTGCTGATCACCATCGACAAATTTATCCTACCAGCTGACTTCATCATTTTAGATTACGAAGCCGACAAAGATGTGCCCATCATATGGGGTGACCATTTTTATCAACAGGTCATGCCCAGATTGATGTGCATAAAGAGGAAATCACTTTGAGCATAAATGGACAGAAGCTCAAGTTCAACATCATCCATGCCATGAAGTTTCCTGGCGAAAAAGACCTGCATGACTCAAACGGCGACCAGAATTCGGTTGAAGAAGAAAATTTTGACGAAGTGAATGAAGAAGAGGATACAAGCACATCCATTGTTGCCTATAATGCGATCATAACAAAAACAAGCAAGGAAGAAGAGATGATCGCAACCCAAGAAGAAAAGCCAACAGAAAAAGAATAAAGAAAAATAACACAACCGTCCCTAGTAGAATCACTAACAAAGGAATTAAAGACCCTGTCGAACCACTTAAAGTACGCATTTTTAGGGCAGAATGAGAAGCTGCCAGTAATTATTTCCTCCGAACTTAACGAAGACCAGGAGAATGCGTTGATGAGCATTCTGAGGAAACATGTGCAAGGAATTGGCTGGACGCTCGCCGAAATTCCAGGAATTAGCCCAGCGTACTGTATGCACCGAATTCATCTTGAAGAAAACCACAAAGCAATGATCGAACATCAGCACAGACTCAACCCTGTAATGAAAGAGGTCGTTAAAAAGAAGATCATTAAGTGGTTAGATGCGGGCATTATTTATCCGATAGTAGATAGCACGTGGGTCAGCCCCGTGTAGTGTGTGCCTAAAAAGGGTGGCATGACGATAGTCCCGAACGAAAATAATGAACTAATACCGCAAAGAACTGTCACTAGGTGGTGCATTTGCATGGACTACCGCAAGCTGAATGTGACCCAAAAGAAAGATCATTTCCTTCTATCGTTCATTGACCAAATGCTAGACCGTTTAGCCGGAAATGACTTTTACTGCTTTCTGGATGGATATGCCGAGTATAACTAGATTATGACTGCTCTAGAAGACCAGGAGAAGACCACATTCACCTGCCTATATGGGACCTTTGCTTTTCGCCACATGCCATTCAGCCTCTGCAATGCGCCAAGCACATTTCAAAGGTACATGATGGCCATCTTTTCAGACTATCTTGAGAACTCTGTTGAAATCTTTATGGACGACTTCTCTGTCTATTGGCACACCTATGAAGTCTATCTGGCCAACCTAGAGAAGATACTGAAGAGATGTAAGGAGACGAATCTCGTTCTTAACTGGGAAAATGCCATTTTATGGTAAAGAAGGGCATCGTGTTGAGGCACAAGGTTTCTCGAGACGGGTTGGAGGTGGATAAAACAAAAATAGAAGAAATTGAAAAACTTCCACCTCTAACAACGTGAAGGTTGTACGAAGTTTCTTGGGGCATGCTGGATTTTATAGACGCTTTGTCAAAGACTTTTCGAAAATAGCATGACCACTGAGTGCGTTGTTGAAGGCTGGCAGAAAATTTGATTTTGATGACAATTGCCTCACGCATTCAGAATTTTGAAGAATGTACTGACTACTGCACCCGTGTTAATTGCACCTGATTAGACATTTCCTTTTGAATTAATGCACGATGCAAGCGGGTATGCAATGGGAGCAGATTTGGCATAGAAGAGAAAAAAAATCTTACATCCCATCGCATATGCGAGTAAGACATTAAATCCTGCTCAGACTAATTACACCACCATAGAGAAAGAGCTTCTTGCGGTAATTTTTGCGTTGGAAAAATTCAGAGCATATCTACTGGGAACAAAGGTATTCATCCACATTGATCATTCGGCAATAAAGTATTTAATGACAAAAAAGGATGCGAAGCCGAGGTTGATCAGATGGGTTCTCCTCCTCCAGGAATTTGACATAGAAATAATTAATCGAAAGGAGACAGAGAACCAAGTTGCGGATCATTTGTCTAGATTAGAAAACCCTGAGGTTGACCGCAATGAGTCAGAGGTGAGTGCGGTGTTCCCAGATGAGCAACTATTTCAGATTGAAGAACTACCATGGTATGCAGCCATAGTCAACTATCTAGTTTGCGAGCAATTTCCTGAAGATTATACCTACCATCAACAGAGGAAGCTCCAACATGAATGCAGATATTATTATTGGGATGAGCTGAATCTATATAAAAAGGGAATAGACCAGATTCTGCGACTATGCGTACAAATGCTGCTCAACAACGCATATTATCGTAACGTCACGACTCACCATATGGTGGGCACTTTGGAGGACAGCGCACCGCAGCCAAGGTTTTACAGAGTGGATTCTTTTGGCCAACATTGTTTAAAGATGCAGCTGACTACGCCATGAAGTGTGATCGGTGCCAATGCACAGGTAACATTTCATGAAAACTTGCAATGCCGATGAACATCATCTTGGAGCTTGAGTTGTTCGACGTATGGGGTATTGACTTCATGGGACCATTCCCTTGAATGGTAAAAGTTATATTTTATTAGCCGTCGACTATGTATCCAAGTGGGTAGAGGCAGTAGCATGCGCCGCAAGCGATGCGGCGGTAGTCTCTCAATTCTTGAAGAAAAACATCTTCACTCGTTTTGGCACTCCGCATGCCATCATAAGTGATGAAGGGTCCCACTTTGTCAATCATACTGTTAAGGAGCTGCTGCACAAATATAACATTCTCCACAAAGTGGCCACCGCATACCATCCGCAGATGAATGGTCAGGCCGAGATGTCCAATCGAGAGATCAAGCTAATATTTGTGAAGGTAGTAAGGCCTTCGTGGAAGGATTGGGCAACAAAGCTCGACGATACGTTTTGGGCATGTTGGACTACAATTAAAACCCCCTAAGTATATCCCCATATGCGTTGATATTCGGTAAGGCGTGTCATTTTCCTCTAGAACTGGAATACAAGGCACTGTGGGCGGTAAAGAAACTAAACTTTGATTTGAAGAAATCAGAAGAAGTGAGAAAACTTCAACTGGTCGAGATGGAGGAATGGAGGATCAACGCATATGAGAACGCAAAGATTTACAAGGAGCGCACAAAGCGCTGGCACGACAAACACATATGTGGCAAGAACCTCCAAGTCAGGCAGAAGGTCTTACTATTCAACTCACGACTACGACTTTTCCCTAAAAAATTAAAATCGCGCTAGTTCAGACCCTTCATCATTAAAGAAATATTCCAACATGGTGCGGTGGAGTTGATCACTTAGGATAGAAGCCGTACATTTAAGGTTAATGGATAGCGAGTTAAGGCATATTGCGGGGATGATTTTCAGCAAGAAAAGACCTCCATGGATCTAAAAAACCTGGAATAAAGAAAAATAGAGTGGCCCCTGCACTTGCAAGCAACATCATCTGGGGCGCAAGCCTTCTAGAGTATCCTTTGTTTGGTTCTTGAACTCTCATTTCTTCGACACTTTAATCATCATTTATCTTTTTGCATTTTACTTATTATTACTTCTAAAAAAAAGGCAAAAAATTTTGTTAACTTTTTTTATCATTTGACCCTCTCGATATTTCTTTGCAAATGATCAAGGTACACGATTGCGGAGACACTATACGAAGATGAAATTTCACGTCGTCACCGTAATCCAAAGATAGAAGATCGCTGCAAAGCAGGATACATCAACAAAAAATGCGGGCGACAACGTAAATTTGGGGGTTGTATTCTTCCTTAACTTTATTTCCAATTTTGCACTATCGCATTGCATTTTAGTTTTAAAAATTTTATCAGCGCATCCTCTTTGATTACCGCAATCATTTGACATGGATAAATTTAATAAGTTACTGCATGCTATCTCTTTGCCAATTATGATTTCAATGATGAAAAACATGCTTCTATTTCTTTCGTATATACTAGAGTCAACTTAATCTTAAGATAGTCACCTCATGAAATATTTCTAGAAGTTAGGAGTCTACTAGTTTTCTTTCAAACTCTCTTTACGAAGCCTTCTAAGAACATCGCATGACTTCTTTCAATCTTTTGGCAATGTGGACATTGCCGCATTTGGAATTTGAGGGTGAGGTATTTATTTTCGACCTTGCTATTTTGAAAAAAAAAAGAGAGAAGAAGAAAAGAGGAAAATTTTGAGAATAAAAACTCTACTGTCAACGCAATGGGAAACCCATGTTGATAAGAGTTAAGTTATGAAGGGCACTTACCCGTAGTTGGATGTCCACATGACACACGTGGGGGCAAGCCAAAATGAAAGTAAGTCGTCAGGATCAACGCCTAAATAAAAAAACTGCAACTCTGCTGCCAAGTAGATATGAGTTTAGTCTGAGAAAGAGCGCATTGCTCGTAATTGGATGTCCGCATGACACACGTGGGGGCAAGCCAAAATGAAGGCAAGGCACTTGGATCAATGCAAGGTCAGAAAAAATAACAATGTCATGAAATATGCAAGGATAAAAATCATTTGACACCCCGTTAGAAAAGTTTTCTTTTTTAAATAAATCATGCGATGTCCCGGAATTTAGTAAAGTCCTTTTGAAGGTTAAGCTTGCGGTCTCTAGGTCTTAGAAATATTTTAAGAGGAGACTTAAATAAGACTTAAGGAAATTTTGGTATATAGGATTCGAATGAAGTATCCTTGAGAAATCTAGGAAAAGAGATTTGCGGTCGACTCACTAAAGGAAATTTGTAGCTTATGCTTGAGGACAAGCATTGTTTAAACTTGGGGGTGTGATAAGGGGCAGAAATGCACGTTATTACAGTGCTAAGTTCTTAAACAATGTTGGATTGCACTGATAAAATATGTTAGATTGCGTCCAAAAAGTACTAAATTCACAACATTGCGGTCGCATGCGTTCATTGCATAGAAATAGTTTATTTTTGTATTTTTATGAAGAATATGCGTTGACGCAAGGCGGAAAGAGCGATCACAAGAAATCAATGGACGAGCGCCGCATTACCGCAAAGCTTTGCGGTGATTTGTGTTCACCAACATCTACTCAAGAAGGATTGCCTCATAGAGCCGGTACAACTTGGTGGCCACATCTGGGTGAAAGACATAATTAATCACGATGGGACAGAAAGCTGATGACGGTCGAATCTGAATTAAGTTGACAGCCGCTAACGATCACAAGTACACTCAGCTTTTCAGTGACAAATATTCGGCGCATCAGTCGGAGAATTAATTCCATCCCATCTGTGCAATCATAAGAAAGAAGCCGCCATTCACCCTAGAAGCTCTATAAATACCGAAGGCAACCTTTAGAAAAGAAGTTCAAAGAGTTAGAGAATTTTTCCTTGGATAGTTTAGCGTTGTTCTTAGATTTTCTTTTATTTTAAGGCAAAAACAAGAGAAGGAAGTTGTGCCGATAGATCGTTCCGGTGAGCTCGGGAGAGTGCTAAAAGCTTCAAGACCAGAGAGAAGGCCAACTCTTATGGAAGCAAGAATATCTTTTGAACCGAATAGAGTTGCCAGTGTAAAAGCCTTGGGCAGCAAGGGATTACTACCAGGCTCTTTACCTTTATCTTCCATTGTTATTGTGTATTCAAACTCTTTTATAGAAATGGAATTTACTTCTCTATATCTGTTCACTCTCTATTTATCACGCATGAGTAGCTAAATCTATTGAATGGGTTGAGAAGCATTTAGCTAGCACAACTGGGGATCTTCATTCTATGCGATTATCTTGTATTATGTATGCTTCATTCGTCCATTAGAGATACTCGGGAGGGTAGTCTAAGGACAGGATCTAGGCTTGTAAAAATCAGGTTAGAATCTAGGCTCGAGAGAGTTAGATTACAACACATAATCAAGAGATAAGAGCTTAGGAATAAGCACTGTTTGCTATTAACGCATCGCATGCATCCTAGAGATAGGATATGATTGTATGCGGTCACCTTGCCTTTGTGCATCTTGCATCATCGCATAGGAAAAAAGTAGAGACTTAGGAATAAGCTCTATGGACACTTTTACATTCAACACATGCGTCCTAGACTTAGGAGCACCGCATTCGCATTGGAAAATGGCTTGTTGTGCATGGGTGTAGCATGATCACATAGTCTGATGCATTTCCAAGTAACGCTAGCTAAAGACCTTCTCAACCCATTCATCCGCATACTCAGTGCATCTATCATACAATCAAACTTTCCTCAAATCCACCTCATTTGTTTATTTCTCATTACTGCAATCAACAAAATCAAACAACTATTTGAGTTATCGGTTACCGCAAAGTCTTCTGAGAAATTACCACCGCATATTGTTTTCCAAGTCCCTGAGTTCGACCCTGGACTTACCAGGAAACTCAGTGGGGTTTATACTTGGATTCCATTGAGAAAACTTGATTGCTCAATGCAATTCCATCACCGTTTCCTCCATAATTTCACATCATAAAATAACGCATCAAGTTTTTGGCGCCGTTTCCTGGGACTTTGGCAAAATAGTGTGCTAACGATAATTTTTTCTGATTTCTTTGCAGACTCTCTATCTCTGGCGAATTAGGACCTGGAGATTGAGAAGACGTCCAGACAAAGATTAAGAGGCCGCCAACAACAACAGTCGGATAAAGAATATATGACAGAGAAGCCTAGAAACAGAGCACCAAATGAAAACAACATCATGGCGAATCCAATCCTACTGGCAAACGATCGTAATAGGCCCATTAGAGACTATGCATCGCCAAACCTCTATGATTTCTCTCTAGGAATCATGAGTCCTACCCTTGACAGAAGCCGATTCGAAATGAAACTGGTGATGCTGCAGATGATCCAGACTGCAAGACAATTCGGAGGACGGCGTGGCGAGGTCATGGAGTCCCTACGGGGGATGTTTGGACAACCGTCTGAATAGCTTATGCATGAGGCTCTTAAATACGTATTCAACTCCAAAATGGAAGAAGGCACCTCTGTTCGTGAACATGTGCTTAGCATGATGGTCCACTTTAATGTGGCGGAGTTGAATGGGTTTACCATCGATGAGGGCAGCCAGGTTAGCATAATCCTACATTCTTTGTTGGAGAGCTTTCTGCACTTTGTTAGTAATGTGATTCTTAACAAAATGAAGTATAACCTTACAACTCTCTTCAACGAGTTGCAGACATACCAATCTTTACTGAAAATTAAGGAGAGGCAGAATGGTGAGGCAAATGTTGCTTCATCCTCCAGGACATTCCATAGAGGTTCAACCTCAGGAACAAAGTCTGCATCTTCTACTTCTATCTCTGCAAAGGGGACGAAGAAGAAGAGTGGTAAGGGAAAAGGGAAGGCACATGCTAACCCACCGCATGTCGCCCCAAGTAGGCATCCACAAGTTGCTAAAGGAGAGTGTTTCCACTGTAACCAAGATGAACACTGGAAGAGAAACTGTCCTCAGTATCTGAAAGAGAAGAAAGTAGCCAAGGCGGATAAAGGTCAATGTGATTTACTTGTGCTTGAAACTTGTTTAGTGGAGAATGATGATTCTGCCTGGATAATTGATTCAGGTGCCACTAATCATGCTTGTTCTTCTTTTCAGGGGATTAGAACTTGGTGACAATTGGAGGCTGGTGAGATGACGATACGAGTAGACATTGGGCATGTCGTCTCAGCTATGGCAGTGAGAGGACTCCAATTAGCTTTACAGAATAGGTTTCTTGTTTTACATAATGTATATATTGTTCCTAAACTAAAGAGGAACCTCATTTCTGTAAAGTGTTCATTGCAATGTAAATATACTATCTCTTTTAATGTGAATAAAGCGTTTATTCATAAAGATGATGTTTTTTATTTGCACAACAAATCTGAAATCGTGTGCTAAGGCCGTTAGCCATTAATTCCCTCCATAATACTGAAATGTTCAGAACTGTTGTAACTTAATCAACACGTTGACGAATTTCTCCAAAAGAAAATGCCCAACTTTAGCATCTTCGTTTCAGGCACATCAATCTCAATAGAATTGAGAGATTGGCAAAGAATGGACTTCTAAGTGAGTTAGAAGAAAATTCTTTACCAGTGTGCAAATCTTGCCTTGAGGGTAAGATGGCTAAACGACCTTTTACTAGAAAAGGTTATAGATCCAAGGAGACTCTTGAGTTAGTACATTTTGACCTTTGTGGTCCTATGAATGTGCGAGCTCGAGGTGGCTATGAGTATTTTATCAGTTTTAATGATGATTACTCAAGGTACAGGTATGTTTATCTTATGCAACGAAAGTCTGAATCCTTTGAAAAGTTCAAAGAGTTCACGACTGAAGTTGAAAACGCAATAGATAGACGAATTAAAACACTTCGATCGAATCGAGGTAGAGAGTTTTTGAACTCGACATTCCAGGACTATTTGGTAGAACATGAAATCGTTTCCTAACTCTCAACGCCGGGTACACCTCAGCAAAATGGTGTAGCGGAGAGGAGAAATAGGACCTTGTTAGATATGGTTCGCTCGATGATGAGTTACGCTTCCTTACCAGACTCGTTTTGGGGTTTCGTAGTGGAGACTGTGGTATAGATACTTAACTGTGTTCCCTCCAAGAGTGTTGCAAAAACACCTCTGGAGTTGTGGAATGGGCGTAAAGCTAGTTTACATCACTTCTACATTTGGGGTTGCCCTGCACATGTGCTAGAGGCTAATCCCAAGAAGTTAGAACCACGGTCAAGGTTATGCCTCTTTGTAGGCTACCCCAAAGGTACATTAGGGGGTTATTTTTATGATCCGACAGAAAATAGGGTGTTTGTTTCAACAAACGCTACTTTCCTAGAGGAGGATCATATAAGGGAGTATAGTCCACAAAGCAAAGTCGTGTTGCGTAAGCTTTCCAATGCAACTACTGAAACTTCAACAAGAGTTGTTGAAGAGCCTGCTACATCAACAAGAGTTTTTTATGGGATTTCATCCAGTAGTGGGAGGGTTGCGAACCCACCCGTTCGCTATCTGGATTTTATGAAAATCCTTACTATGGTAGCATAAGGTGACGTTGAGTATCCGTTATCTTATAAAAAGGCAATGGAAGAAGTTTACCGGGATGGCGACGTTGATGAACCTTGTGTTTAGAAGAAGATAATCCACGCTTCAATAGTTTTCTTATTGTTGTATGTAGACGTTACCCTACTCATTGGGAATAATGTAAGTCTACTGACTGTAGTTAAGAACTGGCTAGCGACCCACTTCCAAATGCTAGAGTTGGGAAAGGCTCAGTTTATTCTAGGTATATAGATCTTTGAAGGGTCATCGTACTCATGAGTGGTTATATCCGATGGACATAGAAATATATCTGTGGTAAGAAGAGTTCAGCTGTTGGTCTTTAGTGGAATGTCTGACAGTTAATGGATGGTGGATCTCGTGGCTAAAGAGTTTAGTCAGCTATTCACGTATCGTTGGAGCTTCGAGCCAAAATTCCATTAGGTTCCCTAGGTAGCTTGGATAAAGTCGAGAACCAGTATTTGGGTTAATTTGAAATGTTCAAATTGACAAAAGGAAGTTCGATTATATATGATATAATTGGACTAGTTAATTATATATGATATAATTGGCTAAATGTGTGAGTTACATTATTTTCGAGAAAATTAGATATAAATATGATTTATATCAATTAGAGGAGAAAATACTATAATAGATATGTGATATCAAACTATAAAGTAAAAATATAATATGATTATATTTATTAATTAATTAATTAGTTAATTATATGATAAGTAATCCGAAATTCACGTTCGGACGTGGGTTAGTGGGCAACGCCGGTTATTGTAACCAATGAGTTAAAATGAAAAATGTTTTCATTTTGAGTCGTCCGTCGTTCAATCGCCCAAAAAGATAGTGTGAGAGTGCTGGTGATTGTAAACGATCGCTTAAAGAATCGATAGACTATACGATAGCTCCTCTCCACACAAACGATTGTCTACCTCGCACCTAAACGATCACACGCTATTTCCTACATGATCGTATAGCTTCTCTAAACAATCGTATAGTGTGCCATTTTTACTAAATGATCGTGTACCTTTTCCTAAACGATCGTTTAGTAAATCCTACACGATCGTGTAACTCCTCCTAACGATAAGCACTTCTGCTATGCGATAGCGTTGTTTACCCTCCCACTTGCTTATCGCCTACACGATTTGTGTTTCCTCCTTCCTCTACCAAATGCACCAAAGTCCACCCTTTGGGTTTTCAATACGAGAATACTCGGGGTTCTTTGGTGGTGGTGTCGTCCCTGCGGCGTTCGTGTTCGTGGTTGTTCGTGCTGCTATTGGGCGTTGGTAGACCGCTTGGAGGGTTCCGCTATGTTGGAGTTTCGAAGTGTGAAGACTTTCTTTAACTGGTATGGAACTCTCTCCCTTGTTATTTATCTTGTTCATAGCATGCTGTTAATTAATTTTTGTTTGCATAACTGTATGTCGAATGTATATTGTATGAATTTCGGTCACGGTGAGATCGGAGCGATCTGAATGCGCTCATGAAACTTTTAGATATGAGATCCTTCAGACACCCCCGTTCGCACGGCTCCACATGAATGGTTAAGTTCTACCATTTGTAGTAGTTTACAACACTTGTAAACCTCTACAAAGTGGGCCGTATCCATAGTGTCACCAGAATCAGGTATCCCACCTTAATCTTTATACTACAGATCTATTTAGGTTATCACTTAAGGCATGATTCACTTGTATATCACATATACATGCTTAAGTTCACATAAGATAACCAAGGAGCTTTGTTTATTTGATATGAGTAAATACCAAAATTAAATAACACTTATTTTATTCATTAAACAATGTGTATATTTACAAAACAATGAGACTCGGGGAGAATTAGGATAACAATCTCAACAGAACTATATGGCTTGACTCTTTTCTTTTTACTTTTTCCATTCATGATCTTGCATTCGTTGCCGGATAGCTTCCTGCACTTTGTCAGTAATGCGATTCTGAACAAAGTGAACTATACCCTTAACACTCTCCTCAACAAGTTGCAGACATTCCAATTATTGCTGAAAAGTAAGGAGAAGAAGGTGGGTAAGGAAAATGTTGCCTCGTCTTCAAAGAAGTTCTATAGGGTTCGATCTCAGGAACAAAGTCTGCACCTTCTACTTCTAACACTACCAAGTGAAAGAAGAAGAAGGGTGATAAGGGGAAGGGGAAGGCACCTACTAACCCACAACTTTTCGCCCAGCGGAGAAGGCGATCTGCACCCAGTGACAAAGGAAAGTGTTTCCATTGTAACCAGGATGGGCACTAGAAGTGTAATTGTCTACGCTGGATCAAGGAGAAGAAGAAGAAGAAGGCTAAGGCCAAGGCAAAACAAGGTAAATATGAGTTACTGGTTTTGGAAACTTGTTTAGTGGAGAATGATGATTCTGCCTGAGTTATTGACTCTGGGGCCACTAATCATGTTTGTTCTTCTATTCAGGGGATTAGATCCTGGCAGCAGCTTGAGGCTGGAGAGATGATGATGTAAGTAGGCACCGGGTAGGTCGTCTCAGCTGTGGCAGTGGGAGAGCTCCAATTGACTTTAAAGAAGAAGTTTATCATTCTAAATGATGTTTATATAGTTCCCAAGTTAAAGAGGAACATGATTTCTATAAAACGTCTGATTCAGTGTAAATATACTCTAAATTTTGATTTGAATAAAGTGTTTATTCATAAAGATGGAGTTGAAATCAGCAAATCTGGAAAACAACTTGTATGTGCTAAGGCCGTTAGCAACGAGTTCCCTCCATAACATAGAGATGTTTAAAACTGTCGTAACTCAAAATAAACGACAAAATGTTTCTCCTAAGGAAAATACCCAACTTTGGCACCTTCGATTAAGGCACATCAATCTCAATAGGATTGAGAGATTGGTGAAGAATGGACTTCTAAGTGAGTTAGAGGAAAATTCTTTATCGGTGTGCGAAGGCAAGGCAAGATGACTAAAATACCTTTTACTGGAAAAGGTTATCGAGCCAAAGAGCCTCTAGAGTTAGTGCATTCTGGCCTTTGTGGTTCGATGAATGTGCGAGCCAGTGGAGGCTATGAGTATTTCATCACTTTTACTGATGATTACTCTAGGTATGGGTATGTTTATTTGATGCAATGGAAGTTTGAATCCTTTGAAAAGTTCAGAGAGTTTAAGACTGAAGTTGAAAATGCATTAAATAGATGGATTAAGAAACTTCGATCGGATCAGGGTGGAGAGTTTTTGGATTCGGGTTTCTAGAACTATTTGATAGAACATGGAATCGTTTTCCAACTCTCAGCGCCAGGTACACCTCAGCAAAATGGTGTAGCGAAGAGGAGTAACAGAACCTTGGTGGACATGGTTCAGTCAATGATGAGTTATGCTTCCTTACCGGATTCATTTTGGGGTTTTGCAGTGGAGACTGCAGTGTATATCCTCAAATGTGTTCCTTCCAAGAGTATTGCGGGAACACCTTTGGAGTTGTGGAATGGGCATAAAGCTAGTTTGCGTCACTTCCACATATGGGGTTGCCCAGCATATGTGCTTGAGGCTAATCCAAAGAAATTGGAACCACGGTCGAAGTTGTGCCTCTTTGTAGGCTACCCCAAAGGTACACGAGGGGGTTACTTTTATGATCTTACAAAAAAAAAATGTTTGTGTCTACGAACGCTACCTTCCTAGAGTAGGATCATATTAGGGAGCATAGTCCACGTAGTAAGATCGTGTTGCGTGAACTTTCTAGCGAAACTACTTATACTTCAACAAGAGTTACTGAAGGGCTTGCTCCATCAGTAAAAGTTGTTGATGGTAGTTCATCTGGTAGGTCAGTTCCACCTTAAGAGTTGAGGAAATCTCAACGTAGTGGAAGGGTTACGAACCCACCTGATCACTATATGGGTTTCACTGAAATCCTGGCTATGGTAGTCGATGGCGAGGTTGAGGATCCATTGTTTTATCAAAAGGCAATGAGGATGTTGACTGGGATGAATGGGTCAAAGCCATGGACCTCGAGATGGAATCGATGTACATCAACTCAGTATGGGATCTTGTAGTTCAACCTGATGGGGTAAAACCTATAGGTTGCAAATGGATCTATAAGAGGAAACGGCGTGTCAATGGGAAGGTGCAAACCTTCAAGGCTAGACTTGTGGCAAAGGGTTATACCCAGGTGGAGGGAGTCGACTATGAGGAGACTTTCTCGCCTGTTGCCATAATAAAGTCTATCCGCATCCTCCTGTCCATTGCCGCATTTTATGACTATGAGATATGGCAAATGGATGTCAAGACTGCCTTTCTGAATGGTAGTCTTGAGGAGACCATTTATATGGTGCAGCCTGAGGGATTCATAACCCAAAGTCAAGAGAAAAAAGTTTGCAAACTGAATCGGTCCATTTATGGGCTGAAACAGGTGTCTCGATCTTGGAATATTCGGTTTGATACCACGATCAATTCTTACAGCTTTGACCAAAACATTGATGAGCTTTGTGTCTACAAGAAAATCATCAACAGTTCAGTAGTTTTCCTAGTGTTATATGTAGACGATATCCTGCTCATTGGGAATGATGTAAGTCTACTGACTAAAGTTAAGAACTGGCTAGTGACACAATTCCAAATGAAAGATTATGGAGAGGCTTAGTTTGTTCTTAGTATTCAGATTTTTGGGGATTGACAGAACAAAGTGCTAATGTTGCCTCAGGCATCGTACATTGACAAGATTTTGCTTAAGTACTTGATGCAGAACTCCAAAAGGGGTCTACTGCCTTTCAGGCATGGAGTTACATTGTCTAAGAAAATGTATCCTAAGACACCTCAAGAGGTTGAGGAGATGAGATGGGTCCCCTATGCATCTGTCGTTGGCAGTTTGATGTATGTGATGCTCTGTACTAGACCAGACATTCGCTACGTTGTGGGGATTGTCAGTAGGTATCAGCCTAATCCAGGACAGGGTCACTAAACCGCAGTCAAGAACATCCTCAAGTATCTTTGGAGAACGAGGTACTACATGCTCGTGTATGGAACTAAAAATTTGATCCTTACTGGATACACAGACTCTAACTTTCAGACTGATAAGGATTTTCGGAAATCCACTTCAGGGTCAGTGTTCACTCTTAACGGAGGAGCAGTAGTGTGGCGAAGCACTAAGCAGGGGTGCATCGCCGACTCCACGATGGAGGCCGAGTATGTAGCGGGTTGTGAAGCTGTTAAGAAGGTCGTTTGGCTCAGGAAGTTCCTGACTGATCTGGAAGTTGTTCCAAACATGTCTCAACCCATCACCCTCTATTATGACAATAGTGGTGTTGTTGCGAACTCCAAGGAGCACAGGAGTCACAAGCGCGACAAACATATAGAGCGAAAGTATCATCTTATTCGCGAGATAGTGCATTGAGAGGACATGATAGTCACAAAGATCGCTTCGGAGCACAACGTTGCTGACCTGTTTACGAAGGCTCTCACGACTAAAATTTTTTAGGGTCACCTTCAGAGCATGGGTCTATGGGACCGTCTGCAGCTGGACTAGGGCAAATGGGAGATTTTTGTACTGGGCCTTAGTGCCCTAGTTTATTTTTTTGTACTTACTGTATTGTACACCCCACTCACTTTAGGACAAGTGGGAGATTGTAGGGGATGATGCCCTAAACTCTCGTTGGGTCCTGTAGTTTGTAAATACTGTATTGAACAAATGCTTGTCATGTAATAATATGAGATATTTTCTTCACTGTTGTTTATGAAACATGAGATGTTTTACTTGCTTTACCATAAACCAATAAACTAAGATCCCTGGTTATCGTTGTAACTTAAGCATGTATGTGGAGACATATAGGTGGATCATGTCTTAAGTAATAACCAAAATGGTCTATAATATATGGATATAGGAGGGAAACCTTATTCTAGTGACACTACAGATGTGGCCCACTTTGTAGATTGTTACAAGTGTTGTGACGTGCTACAGATGGTCTGGTCCTGATCATTCATGTGGAGACATGCGAGCGGAGGTCTTCTATACAAAGGAGTTTGTATAATACTGGACCACAAAGTGTTATAGTCTTGTTATATAACGCCGTTTATGACAGAGACTTCACTTCACTAGGATGATCATAGGTAACATGACCTCAATCCTGAGTGAATTGGGAACTCCTGCCTTTGAGGGTGGTCCTTTTTCATAGGTGTGAGTGACTAGATTATCGACTCAAACCTACCACTTTTGGGATTTTTCTGATTTGGAAGTTGGGAACTACACAAGATGGAATTCACCCCTTCCTCGAAGCAGGGGTAAGTAGATAGATTGCTTTCTTAAGGGCTGATTCTAGGGCTTGAACGATGTGGTGCCACACACCTTCTCATGGCTCGAGAGGTACCCACTCATAGTAGAACTATGAGATATTGTTCATTAGAGGGATTAGTGGTACTTAAGGAGTTAGATGTAACTATAGGAGCAAAACGGTAAATTAGCCCAACTGTACTTACAAACATCTGTGAAGGGTTATCGTACTATTGATTGGTTATATATGATGGACACAAAAATATATCTGTGGTGATAAGAGTGCAGCTGTCAGTCTTTAGTGGAGTGTCTGTCAGTTAACGGATGTTAGATCTCGTGGCTAAAGAGTTTAGTTAGCTATTCACGTACCATTGGAGGTTCAAGCTACAGGTCCATAAGGTCCCCTTGGTAGCTTAATGGATTCAAGTTGAGAATCAGTTTTTGGGTCAGTTTGAAGTGTTCAAATTGACAAGAGGGAGTTTGATTATATATGATATGATTAAACTTGTTAGTTATATATGATATAATTGACATGATGTATGAGATATATTAAATGGAGGAAAAAGATATAAATATGATTTACATCTAGTGGAGGAGAAAATGACTATGGTTTAAATGTTCCATATGATATGATATTAAAAGTATAGGTTATAAATATAATATGATAAGTTAGTTATTAAATTTATTTATAATTAAACAATTATGAGATAATTGTTGGTGGTTTTCTCCATAACCATACAAGAAAGTGGGAGGTTGCATTCAGTTTCCATAACTGAAAGGATAAAATGAAACAAAATTTCATTTTGCAAATGGATCGAATAATCGCTTCATAAAATTGTTCACTATCTTTCATTTAGCTAACGAGAGCCTACACGATAGCTCAAGTTTTCCTAAACGATCGTGTACACGCGCAGTCGACCTAAATGATCGTATAGCTTTTACTAAACGATCGCGTGCGAGAGTGAGATTCTCTAAACGATCATACCTGCTTACCTAAACGATCGTGCACCTTTTCTAAAGGATCAAGCACTCGTCTATACGATAGACTCTAAACTCTCTCACTTGCTTGGTCGTTGAATACGATTGTGTTTCCTCATTCCCTCTACCAAATCCAACAGAGCCCACATCTCCTGGATTCTCACTTCGAGAATACCAAGGTCACTAAGTGGTGTCCTAGTTGCTGCTTGTTCGTGGATAAGACTGTTGGTTTGTTAAGCGACAGCGAGATTTGGTAGACGATTGGTTTGGCGTTGCAGCGACAATGAGAGGGGTTGTTCTTGACGAGAGTGAGAGATAAAGAGAAGAAAAGTTCTTCAAAGGTGAGTCTCTTGTTCTTTTGTATTTAATTTGTTGAAAGCATGTCGTAATTTATTCTATGATGCATAACTTGTATGTATATTTGTGAATGTTTGTGTTTCTATCACAATGAATTTGAAACGATCTTGCTTCCGCTCATAGGTTCTTTTTGATAAGTTCTTTCATCATCCATTCTTCTCACCTAGAGAAGTCATTCACCATTCATCTTCATTTACATCAATCTTATCTTCCATCTCTACTCATAATACACTCCTAGCACACATCACGAAACCACAAACAAGGATCTATAATGATAAGGATAATTATTGAGAATTCAAATGGACACCCATTGAAGAACCAGAAGATTTTTCAATCTAATGAATTATCATGTGATGCTTGCTCTCAAGGCAAATTAATAATTAGACCATCACTAGCTAAAGTGTGGATTGAATCACCTGCATTTTTAAAATGAATTCTTGATGACATATGTGGACCTATTAACCCACCAAGGTGGACCATTTAGATATTTAATGTTATTAATAGATGCATCCAGTAGATAGTCACTCGTGTGCTTGTTATAAAGTCGAAATCTTGCATTTGTAAGATAACTTGCTCAAATAATTAAGTTAAGAGCACAATTTCCTAATTATATAATTAAGACCATTTGTCTTGATAATGCTAGTGAATTTACACCTCAAGCTTTTGATAATTATTGTATGTCAATTGGGATAAGTGTTGAACATCTTGTAGCTCATGTTCATACACAAAATGGTTTAGCAGAATCATTCATAAAACGTTTGTAATTAATTGCAAGACCATTACTTATGAGATGTAAGCTTCCTTTATTTGTATGGGGACATGCTATTTTGCATGCAGCATCACTTGTACGCATTAAGCCAGTAGCTTATCATAAATATTTGCCATTACAATTAGCTTATGGTCATGAGCCAAATATTTTTCATCTAAGAATTTTTAAGACGGATCCTCAAAGAAAGTTAGGAATATATGTTGGATATGATTCCCCATCAATTATTAAATATCTTGAACCCCTAACGAGTGATGTATTTACTGTACGATTTGTTGATTTTCATTTTAATAAGACCAATTTTCCAACATTAGGGGGATGAATTAAGAAATTGGAAAAAGAAATTATATGGAATGCATCATTATTACCTTATTTAGATCCTCGTACAGATCAATGTGAACTTGAAGTTCAGAAAATAATTCATTTACAAAATATAGCAAATCAATTACTAGATGCATTTATAAATGCAAACAAAGTAACTAAGACATATATACCAACTGCAAATGTTCCATAAAAAATTGATATCCCAACATAACAAGTTGTTGCTAATGAGTCTGGAACACGTCAGAAGCGTGGTAGACCAGTGGGTTCCAAAGATAAAAATCCTCGAAAATAAAAAATAATTAATAGTAAAAAAAAAAGACTTGGTTGAGGATGTAAATACCCATGAAGAAATCCTTGACATGACTAGTGAGGAAAGTGGAATACCTAAAGATAATAATGAGATTTCAATAAACTATGTCATGACAGGAAAAAGATGGAATCGAACTAATGTAGTTATTGACAACATTTTTGCGTATAATGTTGCTCTTGATATTATATCTGAAAATGAGGATCCTGAACCAAAATTTGTTGAAGAATGTTGACATAGAAAAAATGGCTTCAGTGGAAAGAAGCAATCGAGGCAGAATTAAACTCACTTTCGAAACGACAGGTTTTTGGACCAATAGTCCGAACACCAGAAGGTGTCAAACCTGTGGGATATAAATGGGTATTTGTGAGAAAAAGAAATGAAAATAATGAGGTCGCAAGATACAAAGAAAAACTAGTTGCACAAGATTTTTCACAAAGACCTGGTATTGATTATGAGGAGACATATTCTCCAGTGGTGGACGCAATTACACTAAGATATTTAATTGGCTTGACTGTGTATAAAAGTTTGGATATGCATCTTATAAATGTAGTCACAACATATTCATATGAATCTCTTAATAATGATATTTATATGAGAATCCTAGAAGGATTTAAGGTACTTGAACCATATACATCAAATTCCTGGGAATGGTATTCAATAAAGTTATAGAGATCACTATATGGATTGAAACAATCAAGATGGATGTGGTACAATCGCTTGAGTGGATATTTATTGAAAGAAAGATATCAAAATAATTCAATATGTCAGTATGTTTTAATAAAGAAATCACAATCAAAATTATTTGCTATTATAACTGTATATGTTGATGACTTGAATATAATTGAAACTCCTGAAGAGCTTTCAAAGGCAATAAAATATCTTAAGAAAGAGTTTAAGATGAAAGATCTCAAAAAAACAAAATTTTGCCTTAGTTTGCAAAGTGAGCATTTAGCACATCAGTCAACTTATACAGGAAAAATTTTGAAAAGATTTTATATGAACAAAGCACATCCATTAAATATTCCAATGGAAGTCTATTCATTGGATATAAAGAAAGATATATTTCGATCTCAAGAAGATAATGAAAAACTTTTTGGTCCTGAAGTACCGTATCTTAGTGCAATTAGTGCACTTATATATCTTGCTAATAATACAAGACCAGATATTGCATTTTCAGTAAATTTATTGGTAGATATAGGTCTTCAACTACAAAAAAACATTGGAACGGAATTAAGCATATACTCCATTATCTCCGAGGAACAATTGATATGGATTTGTTTTATTCAAATAAAATAAAATTTGATCTAGTTGGTTATGCAAATTCTAGATATTTATTTGATCCACACAAAGCTAGATCTCAAACATGTTATCTGTTCACATGTGGAGGAACTACTGTATCATGGCGATCAGTGAAACAAACCATAACGGCCACTTCCTCAAATCATGTTGAAATTCTTGCAATTCACGAGGCTAGTCGAGAATGTGTATGGCTAAGGTCAATAACTCAGCACATTCATGAAACGTGTGGCTTGTCTTCTAATAAAATTTTCCAACAAAATTATATGAATACAATACAACTTGCGTAGCCCAAATGAAAGGAGGATATATTAAAGGAGATAGAATAAAGCATATTTCACCGAAGCTTTTCTATCCTCATGATCTTAAAGAAAATTGCGACATCACTGTACAACAAATTTGTTCGAATGATAACCTGACGGACTTATTTACAAAGACATTACCAATCGTGAATTTTGAAAAATTGGTGCACAACATTGGAATGAAGTGACTCAGATCTTAAGTGATCTTTTTATGAGGGGAGTAAATATATCGTATTCTTTTAGGAATATGTATTGTATGAAATATGTACTCTTTTTCCTTCACTAGGTTTTTTCCCATTGGGTTTGTCCTAGTAAGGTTTTAACGAGGCATATTTCATATATGTATATGGGCATCTAAGGGGGTATTATGAATATCATAAAAGTAGATGCCCAATGTTTAGTGTCCTAAAAGTCATGTATCATTTTTCATATTGTCCATGTGCCTTGTAATAATTCATGCTTGGTGTCCTGTAGATCCATATCCTACTTGTCACTTTACCTATAAATAGTGGCATTTTGTGGATCTCAAAAGAATGCATAGTGTTAAAATCCACTTCAAAATTCCATGAATTTTCATTTTATCCAATTTTATAATTTTAGTTATTTTATTTTATTTTATTTTTATTCATTTATTATTATTATATTATATTTTCTTCATATCCATGTTCTTGTTGTGCTTCCGAATTTCACAACAGTTAAAACATTCACCCAAGAGCAAAATGGTTTTTTAGTCTTATCCTTGATACAGTTGGTGTTTTGGGACTCCAAATACTTTGTTTAAGCACGATTTTGACACACGGGCCCAATTTAGCTTTGTATTTACTCAATGTCTACCCAATAATCACTTTAAGCTAATTAGTCATCTAATCTAGAATTAGACACACTTTAATGGTATTATCAAAGTCGGTTAACTTTTCTTTACCTTGCTTCTTATTAAGCTCATTCGAGTACATGCTTAATTTAACTAACAACGACTGAAAAGATTTATCAACCATACAAGTTGAGTCACTTTTGTACATTCAAAGTTTTAAACAAAGAAATTCTTAATTTAAAGTTTTAATTGATTACACTAACAAAAGAGGGCGTTTGACGCGCAAGTTTGGAATCTTAAGTATGAGAATGTTAAGTTTGAGGGTTTAAGCTAGGGGTTTTAGGTAGCTGGGTTTAAGAAAATTATATTTGGAGTCTAGGTTTAAGAAGTATGTATTTGGAGTGCAAGCTTTGGAAGTCTGGGATGAACAACGAATTTATAAATCTTGAGTTTGTGAAATATTTTCTTGTATTTAATAAGTGGTTAGATTTTAGATTACTTTAAATTTGTCATATTAATTATTTTAATATAGTTAAGTTTAAAATAAACTAATTTTCATATTTTTCAAATATAACTAAATTTAAATTTAAAATTGTGTTTCTTATATTTTTATTATTTTAAATTGACTAACTTAAATATATGAAAAAATTACTAATGTAAAGAAAATATGTTGGGGTAGTTTTTTTTTTTAAAAAAAAATGACTGTGTGAAAAATGAAATATATATATTTCATTTGTACAAATTGAATATCATACACGTATTTTTTTTCTTGCCTTGAATAAATTTAATTTGTAAATAAAATATTTTTTAAACGACTAATCTAAAATTAAATATTATTTATTTTATTAACATTAGTTTAGTAATTTATAATTCAAAATCAACTCAATTCAATTAAAAAATTTAGAATAATATATTTTATTTAAATTTTGGAATAGAGATTTGACTAAAATTAAATAAATTATTATTTTATTTTAAGAAAATGTAACTCATGGATTTGAATAGTGCTTACTATTCAAATCCATGAGAAAAATGTATAGTTTCCTAGACTCTTGTCCCTAAACAAGCGGTGGACTTAAGCCAAACCCTTGAAACAAACACCTCCGAAAAATTATCTAATGTTTGATTGGATAAAAAGGAAGAAAAAAATAGGAACAATTGCATTTATAGCAATTTTGCTCAAAATATTAGTAGATATAGCATAATATATATAAAAAAATACAAATATAACAAAATTTAGATAGTTTATCAGTGATATACCATATTGCTAGTAGGATTCTATCAGAGCATATCGCTAGCAAAATTTTATCAGTAGTAGAAGTTTATAACCGATAGACTTTGCTATATTTACAATTTTTTAAAAATGTTGTTATGCACTTAATTACTATCCTTAAAAATGTTACCCATTGTAATTATCTAAAAAAAAGATTGGTATACAAATTCAATGGCATATTTTAGGGCATGAGTGCGCCTCTTGTGGTCCTCCCATACGATTGGTCCTTTACTTTGATAATTGTTAAATTTTTATTTCTATATTTTCAAATATTTAATTTTAATACTTGTACTTTCAATAAATTTTAAATTTAGTCCATGTTATTAATTTGTTGTTAAATTTTTCTAAAAAAATAGTTATTAACAATTTCACAATAAATTTTGAATACAAAATCACGTAGTCTATTTTCTTATATGAAAATTATTATTATTATTATTATTATTATTTAATCAATTACATAACTTTAAATGATTAAATTTAAGATTTATTGAAAGTAGATAATTAAAACTCGAACATAAAAAACTAAAATTAAATAAGTTTTAAAGTATTAAAAACCGAAAACAATATTTTTTAGTACACCAAATATGAAGTTTTAACTATCTTCAAGTTGGGCAGTTCTTGAAATTCAACATTATTCTCTTTTGTTTTTTTCTCTCTCCTCTTAGGTGCGAGAAAAAGATGCCGAATCTCTTTAGAATTGTGAAAGATTTTACACAATGCATATATTTTACGCTACAATAGATTTTGATCCCAATATATAATAATTAATAATAAATTAGAAAAAGTACTGGTGGAAATAAGTAGTTTTTTCTCTCTTTTTTTTTTCTTTTTGAAAATAGGAGATAGGTAGCTTTTTGACTGAGGACAAAACTCCATTTTTACAAGTAATGTTCAATGGGTGAGAAGGAAGGTGGAATACATTTAATAGTCTTTAAATATTGGTTTGATTACAAGTTCTTTTCTATGATTGTGTTGATAAGTTTTTCAAAAGTGTGTTGAACTTTAAATTTTTAATTTTGTATTTATTAAATTTGAAATTTTGAATCAATCATAAATTGTTGTGCCATTTCTCAAATTATGATTAAATAAATCGATAAATTATTATGTCATTTCTCAAATTATGACTAAATAAATCATTAAATTTGGGACCAATTAAAGGTTGTCATGTGTTCCAAATTGAAATTGAAGACATAAATTGACAAATCCTGATGATGTCACGTGTTTTTATTATGACAGTTGGATTAGATCAAATTAATTTGATCCAATTTGATATTATTATTTGGGCTAAAATCCAATTCAGCTAAAGAACATGTTTAATTTGACCCACATGTCAAATATGGTTTGAATCCAATTAGTTTGACTCAAAGGCTAGGTCTATGGACTAACTAAATAGGAGAAATCAACACAAACACAAATTCAACTCTACGAAACACGTTTCTTCGAAAACTTTGTGCCAATAGTATTTAATACATTTGTTACTTTCTTCAACTTTAATTGTGTATTTAATAATTTTCTATCATATTCACATTTTTTTTAAATTCACTATTATTTTTAGACAAACAAAAACTGAATTTTGTGTTTTATATAGAGAAAAACACATTTCATGCCTAACAAATCTATGAATTTCTTAAAATTTAAAATATTGCAATAATTTATTATATCAAAAATTGAAAGTTTAGACCTCATTTGATAATCATTTAGTTTTTTGTTGTTGAAAATTAAGTTTATTTTATCCACATTTCTTACCATATTTGCATCATTCTTAAGTACAATGATAGAATTCTCAGTCAAATTCCAAAAACAATAATAACTTTTTGAAAGTTATTTTTTTTAGTTCCCAAAATTTGGCTTGATTTTTCAAATCATTGTTGAAAGGTAGATAACAAAGAAAGAAATTTGGATGTGGAAGTAGTGTTGGTAGGCTTAATTTTAAAAAACAAAAACAAAAACCAAAATGATTACCAAACGAGGTCTTAATATTTGAATTTTGTGCTCCAAAGGACAGAAATGAAAACAAAAAACTAAAAAAACCATCTACATATTTTAATTGGAAATAGTAAAAAGTCCCATAAGGAATGATTATTTGATTAGACTCTCTTTTTGTGTGTTTAATATGACGATTCAAACCTCAAATCTTTTAATTGTTGGTATGTATAAATTATGTTTGTTTTGTTTTTTTTTTCCTTGATTATTCTCTCTAAATTCACTGTACATACCCAAAAATTAAAGTTTAGTACATTTATTTACACGTCTCTAACATATTTCTCTTTAAAATGGGGAATGTGTCGTAGGTGGTGAGTGAAGGAGAGAAAAAATGGGGTAATTAAGGAGGAGTGAGAAAAAAAAACAATTTTAGAAAAGAAAAAAAAAACAATTTAATGCACATGATTTTCATATTTGTGTATTTTTTATTTTTTTGTTTTTAATGATCGAAGATTAATAGGGGTGTTATAGAATTTTGGACTTAATTTTTTTTTATGTAATATTGTAACCTATTAGGTTGTTCATAAAAAAAAAAAGATGGATTTAAGACATTTTTGTAATTTGGTCTATTTAATTAGGTTATTAGTGTAGAAAAAGCCCAAGAATTTAAAGGGTCGTTTGAGCCCTCCAATTTGGAATGGATTATAGTCCACTCAACACTAGGAGTGTATTAAAAAAATAGGGGTAAAAGTTTTTTTAACCGCCTATTTTGCTACAACAACACTATTTACAACTCTTAGTAATTAAAATAATCAATTCTCTCTCCTTCTATGTTTCCAATGACTCCACAACCAACGATCAACTTCAACAACAACATAATTACTGTCAGCGATACTGCCGTTGCATCACAACTCACTTTGACAACAAACAGAGACCTCTTGAACTCAAATTGAAATATTGTGCACCTCAAACACAGACATTTTGAACCTAAATTAAAATACTCTGCATCCTTAACATATACTATTCGACCCTATGAACTTTTTATTACCCCACCATGGTAAAGAAGCTGTAAAAGAAAATAAGCACAACTTCTAAAGATAAAAAATTGAAAATAAAAAGTTCATCAAACCAAACTCAAGAATCAAAATGATTATCAAGTGAAAACTTTTTTTTTTTTTTTAATAAAACTAACCCTAACATAAGCATTTAAGATTTGGAAGCCACACGGAAGGAAAAAAAAAAAAAAACTTTTAAGACACTAAGATTTACAAATAAAATATAGTCGAACCTACATTAGAGTTGTATTAATTATCTTTTCAAGGAATTTTAATTAATGAAGTTTATTATTATTATTATTTTTTAATAGTATGAAGTTTCATTTCAAAATCAATTAGTAATAGGAGGAATAACTCAACTATCTTATCAGAAGTATGAGATCCCTTAATTTTTTCAATATGAGATTCTTAACAAAGTCTACACATAATTATTAACCTCAAAACAAAAGCAATATTATTGAATAAGAACCATGTAGCTTTTTAAAATAAAATAAAATAAATATTGTAGTTTTTGTAATATTTTAAAAATTATGACGATTTTGAGGTGAATTCAAAATTAATTAGTTGGTTAAATTATAAATTTGATCCATATAAATTCAATTCTAACTTTTAAAATTATAGAAATTAAATTCTCAAAATCATAGAGGCCATATTTAATATATATATATATATATATATATATATATATATATATATATATATTTATTTATTGATAAAAAAATGGTTGTATTTGAGGTTGAAATTATCAATTATATATCTAATAGATTAAATATTTTTTAAATTAAGGAATTTAATATAACATAAAATTATAATCAATAAACTTTTCATTTGGTGTTAATAAACATGTGAAGTTTAAAAGCGGTCAGAATTTGTCAAAAAATTATTAGGCAAAAAGATTTAAAGTCGTAGATATGAAATAAAAATTTAATGACTAATTAAGGCGTATTTTGGATTATCTTAGAAAAAAAAATATATTTTAAAAAAAGTTATATTTCATTTAAATACTTTTAATAAAAACTATTAAAAATAAAAAGAATCATATGTTTGACAACTTCTCTCAAAAATGTCTTTATTATAAATTTTTTTAGTTTGATATATACTAAAAATATTTTTAGTAATATCTATAAATAACGACTACGAAATATTATAAACTAATAATTTAAAATAATGGTGGTAGAAGTTGGTGGAAGTGATCGCCAACGGCGATGGTAGTGACTAGAGTTGGTTGCAAATGACCAGAGTTGAGGGAAGGTGGCCGCGAAGTTGTCTTAACATTGGTGGAAGAAGTTGGTTGCTAGAATTGGTCGGTGGTAATGATGACTGATGGAAGGTGGTGATAGCCACAACAACATAGTAGAATGAAAGTGAGGTAAATAATTGTTTGACGTTTTAGTAATTTTAAGAATTATATAAATTAGGGAAAGATTAACAATTAAATATCTAAAAATCATTTTTTTTATCACTGGTTTATCCTAATCAACTTATTATATAAATTTATTTTTTAAATTCTATTGGGAATAGTTGTTAAATAATTAATTTTTCTTAATATAATCTATTTTTTAAATTAAAGACTTACAAAAAGTATTTCAAACGTACCTTAAATATAAAACTAAAAATTGAAGAAGTTAATACAATTATAAAAAGATGAAATTTGTAGAGAATTCTGAAATGAGAGCGACAGAGAAGAGACATTGAACAAATCCAAGGAAAAAGAAAAGAAGAAAAAAAAAGAGAAAAAGAAAAAGAAAAAGATGATTTCAATTTCCTTCTTTCCTTTTGAATTGTGTCCTTATCCATTTGGAGCCCAATCAAGCACCTCCACGTGTCTTTTCTGTCATGTTTTCTTGTGGGCAAAACAATTTGTTCCAAAGAGGATAACCGATAATATCAATATTTAATGAGTTATTAATAATAAAATATTATGAAACAAACCAGAAATTACTTTTGACATGAAAATGATCCTTTACAATTAATTTATTCTATTTATTCATTTACGTAGATTTGTCACTTCGAACATATTTCAAATGGTACGAATGTTAATAACTACAAGATATTTCGTTTAAATCTTCACAGTTCTATGATATTAAAAAATAATTTTAATAAATTTCATCTATTACAATTATACGATCTAATCTTCTATATTATAGTCGTTGAACTTAAAAAGAAATAAAAACTATATATTTAATACTTGAAAATTATTGTAAATATAAAATACATCAATATGGACGATTATGGTGAAATCAATCTTAAAAAATTATGGATTTATAAATATTTATTTTTTAAAGGGTTAGAGTACAATTTAGACCAAAACTTCTACTCCATCACTTTTATTTTATCCAACTATCTGCTTTTTTCGGTCACATATAATCATATCATGTTACATGATGTCAAATCGTTACTTTTTGTCTAATTAATAATATAATATAATATATGTGAAGTTAAACTACGGATGATGAAGAATATTTGAATCAAATTAGAATCTTTCTAATTTGACTCTCAAACATTGTAATTTTCTTTTTCTTTTTCTTTTTTTTTTTTTTTTTTTTTTTTTAAGAAAATTGAATTGTCACGTAAAAAATGAGGGATAAATGGAGACAAGTGTATCTAATAATTGTTCAAATATTATTGACTGAATTAAAAATTTGACTAATAAAAAAAAATGATACTTGCTTAAGTTTCCATAGAAATGTATTTCATTATGAGAATGATAATGTTGGAAAATATGAGTGGATTTTTGGATGATTTTTTTTTTATAACTATTTGATTTTTTTTTTCTTTTTAATTTCTTGAAAATGTACTAGTTTATCTCATAATTTACATTTGACTTTCTAGTCAAATTAAAAAACAAAACGCAAATATTTAGAAAAAAAAAATTAATTTCAAAATTTAGTTTGAATTTTGAAAATTCCATTAAAAGGTAGATAATAGAACAAATAAACGAATTGGTAAAAGTGGTGCTAACGAACTTAATTATATTAAAAAAAATTAAAATCTCATTTTGTACCGATTTCGTTTTTCGTTTTTGATATTTATGTTTATTTCCATCTATCTCTAATATGTATTTTACGTATCTTAAAGAAACACTTGAATTTATAATCAAATTCTATAAACGAAAAATAAGCATTTGAAAACTACAACCTCATTTAATAACCATTCGAGTTTTGTTTTTGGTTGTTGAAAATTATTTTTGAGCTTACTTTCTCACAGATTCTTGATCATGGTTTTCATCTTTCGTAACTAAACAATTTGAATTCTCACAGACTAAAAAAACAAAACTACTTACTACTTCAAAAATTGTCTTCAATTTTGAAAATACTCATAAAATGTGAAGAACATAGCAACTTACTGGTGAAATGGGTGTTTATAGGTTTAATTTTAAAAAATCAAATAGTTGTCAAATATAACTTACTTTTTTAATTTTTAAAATTTGACATGGTTTTAAGAACATGAATAGAAAATGGATAAAAATACCTAAAAATTTACGAGTGAAAGTAGTGTTTATAAATTATAAGTTTAATTTTAAAAAATAAAAAATAAAAAATCAAATGGATAAGCTAAGTAGTTGTGAAAGGAGGTTTAAACTTGTGAAAAGGAATAGTGGATTAGATAGCGGAAAAATCTTTAAAAAGGGAAAAAGGAAAGGGAAAGCACATCAAAAAGGAAGAGAAAGTTTTGGCCGAAAGTGCCAAATTTTGGGAATCTATCCAATGCCAAAATGAGGTGAAAATTATGAGAACAACTCTCCTTTTTTTTTTTTTTTTTTTTTCTTTTTTCTTTTACTTTCGCTTTTCTTTTCTTTTCTTGTCTTTTTTTTTTTAAAGGAGATTATGAAACAAACAAATAAATATCTAAAAATTGGTAAAGAAAAGCTTTCCATAAATCTATGGAATAATTGAAAATGACTTTATTATTGGCCCTTGATTTGGACTAAAATTTAGATTTCAACCTTACAAACGATGTAGGGATGAGATTTCTCGTGATACGATGTGATTTATGGGCTAACAAAGTGGAAGATGGTGAACATTTGAATCGTGTTGAAGAAGGCAATGAAAAGAACTGTTTTGAACATTGATTTGGAATCAAGATTATTGATTGGGTAGGGTTAGATTTTTTTTTTTTTTAAAGTACATTGATGATAGGAGAATCAAACTACAAACTTCTTAGTCAACACATTTATATGTCAGTTGAGTTATATTCGTTTTTGTCCTAAGTTACTTTTTTATTACTATTTTAAACTTTTATTTTTTTAAAAAAAATATTCATATTACTTGAATTTGTGATATTATATAACTTTTAAGTTTACTACTTGGTTACATTTTAAATTAGAAAATCGTGATATCCAATTCTAATCATAATCTATTTGATAACGATCTTGTTTCTTGTTTTTTATTTTTTATTTTTACTCTTTCTAATAATTAGAAACATAAACGTGTTTGATATATATATATATATATATATATATTTTTTGTGGTTCTAGTGAAATAAAATTTGTCACACATAATATAATGAAATATATAAGATGGATTAAAACGAATAGAAAACCATTATAAACCAAAAAAACAATAAATAAATAATTATAATAAATTTTAACGATCAATTTTTAATTGCCCAACATGATACATATATTTGTGCAAATATTTAGGAAAGAATTAATCATATATATCCGCATCTATTTATTTGAGTAGCAATCTTTTTTTTCCTTTAAAAATGTTTCATATTAGCCAATCATATCACATATAAAATATTTTTTTAAAAAAAAAAATAAATAAAAAAGGGACTGAGAAAATTTTTCTTTAATAAATAGTTAACATGAACATCTTATTAATGTATTTGTTTATACCAAAATTGATGAAAAATAATAGATATTTAAAATTTTAAAAATAACGAAAAAACTTGTTAATGAAAAGAAAAAAATAAAAATGATAAAAAAAGTAGAGAAATTTTCACATACAGGAAAATAATGTCAAACTAGAAATAACAAAAAAAAAAAAAAAAACGGATAGACATTGATAGACTTCTATCAACCTCTATCAATGATAGACTTTTATCTATTTCAATACTGATATTATCAATGATAGACTTATATAAGTTTCTTTCACTGATAGATACTAATAGACTTCTATCAGCTTCTATCAATGATAGACTTCTAAAAGTTTTTATCACTGGTAGACGCTGATAGACATTGATAATATTATCTATCACAACTATAATTAAAATTTGTTATACGTGTAAATGTTTTTCCTTATTTTTATATTTTTTAAAATGCCAAAAAAAAAAAGTAAGAAAACGAGAGTGGAGAGAACGGGGGATACATAAAAAAAAATTAATTAATTTTAAAAAATGAAAATATAAAAAGGATAATAAAAAACTACCATAAGTACATTTCTTGACTTTTTTTTTTTCAATCTTGATTCCACTATTGAAGAAAGTATATCAATGATACATCTATAATCTGTCAATATTAGTTGTTTCGTGATTTTTTCAATATAATGAATAGGGGTATTCAAAAAACTCGATGACTTGAAAAAATCGATTAACCCCACCCAATCCGTACGGTTTGGGTTGGGTTATCAACTCATTTGGATTGGGTTGAGTTCAAATAAATGAAAATTTTATAGGTTGGGTTGGTTCATAGGTTCACCTAATATAATCAAAACCAACCCGAATTTATTATTAACTTTGAAATATATATTTCTGGTTACTTATAACATAATTATTTAAATCGATTTTAATTTTATTTAATTATAATATTTTTTGAATAATTTATTTTTCAACCACTATTAAAAGTAGTTTCTTTGTACTTTAAAAAGAAAATTTTCACTATATAAATTAAAATTGAGTAGTTAATCTTAATTTAATATATGAAAATAATTAAATTAAATTTTTATATATCTACGTTTTGCTTTTTTTTGGAACAAAATCTTAAACAATTGATCCGATTAACCCTGACCAACTCAATCCAAATATTTCATGGCTGAGTTAAGTTGGGTTCATTTTTTGATAAGGGTTATTTGGGTTGAAGAAATTTATAACCCGAACAATTGGATGAATCTAAAAAGTCTTTGAACTCAATCCAATCCAATCCATTAACACTCTAGTTCTAATGAAAAGAAAATGAGTTGATGGAAGAGAGAGAAAGAGGATATATGAAAGAAAAACTTGATGAACTTGAAAGGGTAGGAGAGAGAAAGATGTGTTGTAATGAATTAAGGTTGTAGTGGGGTGGTTGGGTTTGTAATGAATGTGTTGTTATAATGAGTTGAAGATTCCAAACCAACCCTTAACCCAACAAACATTAAAAAACATAGCTTTCGACTCCAAACTCATTCTAAACCAACCACATTACAACCCTACTAAGATAAGATGCTATAACATATATAAAAAAGTGAGAAACTAATAAATTTATAACACTATAATTTATATGTTTTAATTCCTTTTTCAAATTTGACTTTGTTTAGTAAAAGTAAAAATGAATAAAAAATATATTAAGATACGATTTTGGCCACTATATTTTGACACTTGTTCAACCCTAGTTTCTATACTTTCGGTCTCTAATTTTAGTCTTTTTATTTTCAATAAAAACTTAAACTTGTTTTTGTATTGTTGATTTTTCTTTTTTTTTTTTTTTTTTACTATCTATTAGTATTTACATGGTATATTTTGAAAATATTTTAATTTTTAGGTCAATATGTCAAATTTATTATGTAGTGTACAAACAAATTCACAAAAGCATCAAACTCAATACCACTTAATCATTTATTCAAATAAAAAAAAAATGTAACTCTCATCCTACCATGCTTAGTAAAAACGTACTATAAACGTGTTTAGTTTGGAGTTTGTATTGAATAGATTCTTAAAGAAAAAAAAGAACTTAAAAGGATATGAGAGCAATAACTAAACATGTCGAAAACAAAATTACTCTTTCGACTTTCGTAAAATTCCTAGAGAGGAGAACAAAACTGTCCATTATCAAGTAGCTTTATATCTTTTTCTGGGTCATTTGGATCTTGAAAAAAAGAGTCTTTTCTCCTATCGTTTTATCTCTTATTCTTGAGAGGGATTGATGTTTTGATGTTTGGTCTCTTTGGTCAGTGGTTTCTAGTTTTATTTATCTCTACTTTGAAAAAAAAGTCTTTGACTTGGGAGATAATTTTCCACAAGTAATTAAAATAACGTAAAAGATCACTCAATTCATTCAAACGTTCGAAATATATAAGAAGACATAAGAGAATATATAAGTTACATCCATATTTCTGAACTTTAGTTAACTATCAAAACAATTTATCACTTTAATTACCATATATAAACTTTAATTAACTATCAAAACAATTTATCACTTTAATTACCATATATATATATAAGGGTTAATTTGGAAATTTTCTTCCAAGTTCTCTATTCTTTAAACAAATATTCTCAACTACTTTTGGTATTTCTTAATGGTTTCATCATTCACTATAGTCTTTAGCCTTTTATAATTTATTCATCAAAATTCTTAAAAACCAATTTACAATAATAAAGAAGTTATTTCTCAAAACAATTCTAGTGACAATCCAAAATTCTATATATAAGTTAGGGTAAATATTAATTTAGACCCTTAAATTTCAAGATCATATCAATTAAAATTCTGCATTAATAATTTTATATCATAACTTTTATAATTATACCAATTTATACTCTCCTCCAAATTTCAATCGACAAATATCGTATGAAACTTATAATTACAATCCACTAAATTCTTAACTTTTCATAAGTCAATCAATTTAGATCCTTCATTATGGTTACCTTTAAAAATCATTTATACATAAATCTCAATATGTGTAGATTTCATCAAATGTTGGGTTAACAAAATAGACGACTAAAGTAAATGCACAAATAAATTTTAAAGGAAACTTTGTCTAAATGTCTAATTGATTCATTTATGAAAATTTACGAGTTTAACTAAAACAATGGTAAGTTTCACATGAATTTTTTTCAAACGAAATGTAGTAGAAGATGTAAATTGATATATTTATAAAAGTTCAGAATTTAAATTGAGATAATTATCAATTGAGGTTTTAAATTGATATAATCCCTAAAATTTAAGGGTATAAATAATAAGAGAATTGTTTGACAATTTTGAGTAGATTAAAGTTGGTAGCTGTTTACCATTTTTGTAATAATTTTTTTAAACAATTTACAAAATTTCTAAATAAAAAAATATAGTTGAAATGAATCTAATTCAATATATATAATTCTTATATTATCAATATCGAAATTAGAGGTTTGATTTCTCCAATAGGGTCAAATGTGTTTAATATATATACATTGAATAGGAGTGTCCATGTCATTAGGCTTTTTAGCTATAAATTCTTATATTTTAGATTTTATATGATTTGTAGTTTTCATTGGCTGGTGCATGGGTGATACACGTGGCACAAAGTGGAGTATAGAAGAGGGTATTTAAATTGTGACGTGTCTTCGTGTTATTGCACAACACAAACCACCTAAGAAATATGTCAAATACTAAATAAATACAACTCCAATAAATCGCCTTTTCTCTCTTACTAATAAAAAAAAATAATATCAATTTTTAGAATATCTAATATTTTTGTTCATGAGAAGAAAGGAATTGTTGATTTGGATAAATCTAATAATTTATTTTAGTTCAATGGTAATTGAATCATAACCAAATTGTTCATTAAAAATATCATATTTAAAATATAAGACATTAGTCACTTAGAGAAAATGATCTTTTAACTCAATTGTAATTACAAAACAACTCAAAAAGGGTATCAACTTGTATTATAGTTACTTGTATATAGTGACTATATTTGTAACGACCCAAATTTTGATTTAGACTGCTTGTGAAATTTACAAATCCATGGAGAGAAATATTTTCTTTTTTAAAAAAATCAAAATCCTTTATTTGGGAGTCCAATGAAAATGTTATTGAAAAGAATAACCTAAATACAATGGATCTAATTAATTGAGACAATATCGTAACATAATTTCTAGAGTAAAAACATTAAAACATGAATTAAAATGAGTGTACAAAATGTTGACATTGACACCACGACACAACCAACAAACATTTTGTCACTCTTTAGCATAAATTTTAAATTTACCTATGAAATAAATTTAGAAAAATATTGAATATTAAAGACATAATGTCGTGGGACCTAAATTATTTTTGTCAAAACATATAATTTTTTTTGCCTACTGTGGACATCTCACTCCATTTCTCTAGATAAATGGACATCAATTTGGACCTAAATTAGTTACTTTTCCCTCAAAATCTTACCAAAGTGACAAAAAAAAATTTCATGTAATTTTTTCCAAATAAATATGGAAAATAGAAGAAGATAAATACAAGAAGATGAAAAATCATTCATAATAATGAAAATCTACCGCTTTCCATTTCATTACGACATTTCTCTTTAATATCATTGTTATCTCTACATTCAAATGAAGTCTTATATGTGTAGATATTGTGGATTAACAATTTTAAAACAAAATCTTTACTTAGTATCTAGATTGATTCACTTACATGTAAATTTTGATTCACTTATATGTAAGTTTAAGATTTTAATCGATACATCTATCAGTTTTCTTTTTCCTTTTTGAAACAATTGGTTTAGGATTTTAATTAATTTAATTGATTTTAATTTTTTTTTTAATAAGTTAAAGAATCCATTAGGCACAAAATTGAAAGATAAAGAACCTATAAGACATAAATTGAAAGGCTTTTTTTAGTTCAGTAACATGTGGAGATAGGGGCACGAACTTTGACCTCTTGATTGATGATATACAGTTTAGCATAGTGTTAGCTTTTGAAAAGAACTAATTTTATGCCTCTAATCACAATTGCTTGTTATGTTTAATGTTTTTAATTACTTATTTTTGTATGAATTCAAGCAAATCATAAATTTCAAAGATTTGTTGGCCATTCGGGGTTAATTTGGAGATATTCGGAGTGATGTTGAGCATTCGAGGCTTCAAATGATGCAAAAAGATGATAATACCCCAAGGAGGCTTGTTGCAGCAACGTTATTTCCAGAGGCGATGAAGCATTGCAGAGCCGCAATGATTTGAATTTTCACGAACTACACCACCTTGACGTTGTGACACTATGCTCGTGATTCCTTATATATTCTCTTCATTTTTCTAGGGTTTATCATGTTAGAAACTATGAAGGCCGAGAAGTTCTCTCAAACTTCTCTAGATTTCTCTTTCACTTTGGATTGTAATTATGGATCGGATGCTCCCACTTTACATCTTGTCTATGAAATGTTGAGGTAAGGATTTTTCTAGTTTTTGGGAGTAAGAACCAGTTTTTCTTTATTAAACTGCATCTTGATTTACTTTGAATCTTGTTTGATTTAGATATATGTTCATGTATGGATTGACGCCCTTACCTATAAATGTATGCTTTTGCTGGGATTTATAGCTTGCACGTTCTTTCTTGTTCGTCTAGCTAAAACCACGAGTAGCAAAGGTTCAATGTATGTATGCTAAGGAATATAGATTATCCATAGACCTTAAGATGCATGCTAAACCTAGGTTCAAAGAAAATTTGGTATGTTAATTAGGCTATCCAATTGAGTTAATCACACAATGAAACCCTTAAGCTTAATGCAAATATATATGGACACTATCAAGCTAATAGGATTGAAGTATCTAGTTTAATTATGACTTAGACTTTAATTGATAACGAGGGTGCTTGCTTGGTTTAAATCGACGAGTTGACTGCTTTTTGCGTCAATGAGTTTGGTTAGACCAAGTAAAGTCATTGTGCAACCATAAAATCAAGCGGATGTTTAATGGAGAGAATTTGATGATTGAAATTGCATTGGAATCCTTTCTTGCTCTTGGAACTAGAATTTACGATCCTAGGTTACACTTACCCGCTTTATTTATTTATACTCATTTATCTCTATTTCACTCCAACATCTACCCTCCCTAATTTACCACTATAACTAGGAAATTGACTTTACTAAACTTATTCTTATGCTTCTTGTATATCAACCTGAACTTGCCACTATTGCTATACCTTTGTAGTAGTAATAGAGTTTGGTATTATGAATTGTATTTGATCAGAAGGACCTCAACAAGCTTTTACTATCATATAGTGATTACACAAATAAATATAAAAGGCTATGTAATTTTTTTTAAGAACAACTCATCTTCTTTCAAGAGTTCCCTCCCCCCACCTCTCTCCCAATTTCTTTCAAAAGTTGGTATATACGGTTACTTTTGATCTTTTATAAATGTCTCAAAACTATCTTCAGAGTAGACATTTGTTAGAGTTTTAAATAAAAATTAAGACTTGGAAGAGATGTGGGTGACCTAGAGTAGTGTGATAGTGTTAGTCGTCCAACTTTTCTAGTCTCAATTTTCATCTTAACAGAATTTTTTTTTTCCAAAAAGATTTTTGAAATGATTATGAGAAATTAAGAGTCACAAGATAATTTTTGAAAGAGTATGATACTTTTGAAATAATGGACAAAGTTTAGGTATAATTTTGGTTTAGGTCAGGTATAATTTTGGTTTAAATACTACTTTAATCTCTGGTATTTGGATTTGGTTTCTTTTAGTCATTGTATTTCTAAAATGTTCATTTTGACATGTAACTTTTGTTCATTTTGATACTTGAATTTTAAAAAACTAATCATTTTGGTCCCTTAAAAATAAAACAAAAATAAAAACGAAAGGATTAACATGATAACTTAAATAACACGAGAACCAAAATAAATGTTTTGAAAAAATAAGACAAAAATAAATCCAAATTAAAAATATAGAAATCAAAATAAACGTAATTGTATCACGACCCAAAATAAACGAAGGTGAGAAGTAGAGAAAACAAAATAATATTTAAAATTTAATTAAAAAAAAAGTAAAATCGTCGGTGGGGCAATAGGGGAGAGAAAGTTTAAAGCATGAGAATATGAATGTGAATTTGTGGCACTCAGTTTTCTCTGCTCCAACTCACTCCATATAGCCTTTCATCCAACTCCTTATCCCTCACCAATTTTCTTCTTCTTCTTCTTCTTCTTCTTCAACCCAAATCCATGGAGTCCCAATACATTCAGAGGCACCACAGCCACAATCCCACAGATAACCAGTGCTCCTCCGCCATTTTCAAGCACATCAAAGCTCCCGTTCACCTCGTACGTCTCTCTCTCATCTTTCTCTTTTCCTTTTCAATTTCAGATTGCTTCACTCTATTCAAATCCTTTTTCCTATACTACTTGTATTTTGGGTCATAGATTCAGCACTTCCCCTAATGATCAGGCATCAATTCGCTCTCTGAAATGAATTTTGTTGTGAATTGAAATTTTGATGTTGATTTTTTAGGTATGGTCTTTGGTTAGGAGCTTCGATCGCCCACAGAGGTACAAGCCTTTTGTTAGTCGGTGTGTGGTGAGAGGAGATAGCCTTGGAATTGGGAGTCTTAGAGAAGTTGATGTTAAATCTGGGCTTCCTGCTACTACCAGCACTGAGAGATTGGAGCTTCTTGATGATGATGAACATATACTTGGTGTCAAGATTGTTGGTGGTGATCACAGGCTCAGGGTATTGTTATCCCCTTTTCTTTTAACGCTCTTTCTTGGTTTCTCTTTCAGGGATTTGCTCTTCATAAATTTGCTTCATAAATATTTCAAACTTGCCCCTATTCAACTACTATTTATAGCTCTAAAGTTTAAGTTCATAGGTTATGTAAATTTCATCACATTGGTTGTGAGGTTTGAGGTCTAATGACAATCTCGAGATTTTCTTCCTTGATACTTTGTTAAACCACGGTGGGTGGTTGAATCACCGGTTGACCAAAAAGTTTAACTAATGGATGAAATAAATTTAATATCATATCATCTAATACTCCTCTCAAATGGAAATCAATATTAAATGAGAAGGAAATAATATTGCAAGAGTTTGAACACAAGACCTCTAGGCAACCTGCGTTGATACTATGTTAAATTTAATATTACACCTTCTAACTAAATTCAAAAGTTCAACCAGATAGGTCACCAAAAAATTCAAATGATTGTTAATGTTAATGGGAGGATGATGTTACAAGGTTTGAACATCGGATCTTCTTCTCCATATCATGTTCTACTACTATTAAACTCAAAAACTTAAGTTGATATCAGAACGTGTGAATTTTCCCAATAGAGTTGTAAAATGATGCAAATGTTGATTCTATGATAGGAACTTGATTGTCTTGAATACTAATGCAAGTTGTAGAACAATTTGAAAGCATTTTAGAATTGATTTCTTTGACGTCCTGAATTCTTTGCAGAACTACTCTTCGATCATCACTGTCCATCCCGAAGTTATCGATGGAAGACCGGGGACACTGGTGGTCGAGTCATTTATTGTGGATGTGCCTGAGGGGAACACCAAGGAGGAGACGTGTTTCTTTGTCCATTCCCTTATAAACTGCAACCTCAAATCACTGGCTGATGTCTCCGAGAGGATGGCCGTGCTGCAGGATGCAGTCAAACCGATTCATCCATACCGGGTATAGCCAGAACAGGTGTACAACCAGAGCAAAGGAAGCGTTTTCTATAGATTTTTCTACGTCGCTGCAGATTTGCCATCTCATTGGAGACTCACCCAGTATCCTCTTCTGATTTTGTTTTCATATATTTTCTGAATGTGCTAGGATGGTGTCTTATGTTGATACTCTTTGTTTCAGCATTGTCCCTTTGGATCTATGGAACTCCTCAAAACTGGGAAATGTGGAGTTCTTTTTTTTGCTTTCATTTGTTATATATGTATTGTAGTATAGAGATGCTTTGATCCGTGTGTGGATACTTGAGGTGTTATGTATATAATATGAACTTTGAGATGGTATGACAATCACTCTGTTTTTACTTTTGCTCAAGTCCCCTTTAGTTTTTGATAGAAATCTATCTTATCCTAAGCTAGAATTTGCATAATTAGTATCTTAATTTTAATTCCCACATAAATTTGATATGCATTCCATCTGTTATTTTACTTTTATTTTTCTATGATTTAATAGTATATCATGTGATGGGGATTAGAGGTAAACTTGTATTTTTTGAAGTATGAGTTAAGAACATTTTTTATAATGTAAAAATATCTCAAAATCGACTTATATGGTTAAATTCTTTGAATTTTATCCATTAAAAATTTAAAAATAGGTTCCAAGCAAAATTTCAAGAATTTGAAAAATGCAATTTTAAGGTTGGGTAAGTTAGTTATGTTAGGGGTGTTCAAAAGATCTGACAACCGAACAATTTGAACTACCCAATCCAACTTAACCCAATCCAAAATGTAAGGGTTGGGTTGGGTTAGGTTAGTTTTGTTTCTAGGTCGGGTTGAGTTAAACTTTTTCTATTTTTGTTGGGTTTGGGTTGAGTCGTGGGTTGGTTAAAAAAGTATCGGGTTGACCCAATCCGATCCAAATTATATATATTAATAAAAAAAGATATTTCTTATTTAAAGTTTGATTATTTTGTATTAATTGCTTTGTGAATTTTTAATATATATATTTTAAAATTGTTATGCTATTCATCTTTTTTAAAGTTTGTAATAAATATCATTGATATTTAATATTTAACGTTTGGATTCTATGAGATTTTAGTTATTAGTAAGCGTTGTAGATAAATTTATATATTTTTACTAAAATGAAAAAAAAAAAGTTATAACCCGACAACTCAACTCAACTCAACCTAAATTTTAAGGGTTGGGTTGGGTTGGGTTAATTTTTTTTTTTTTTTTTGGGTCTTTTGGGTTATCAAATCAACCAATCCAAAATTTCAGGTTGGTCTAAAAGACACCCTCAACCAAACCCAATTCAATCCATGTACACCTCTAGAGCATGCTAAGTATATAAAGATAGTGTAACGTCTAAGCTCTAGGTGAGCTTAAGGCATTTTCTCTAATTATTTGTTATTTTCTATTAATTTTGGTTTTAAAATCCATAATTGGATTGAAATGGAGTTAATCTTATTTGCTTGATTTGAATTAGGGCCAACAATATATTAAGAACCAAGGTAGTATGGGATGCTTTTGTTCCACATTGGTTAGAATGGGATGACCAATGTGGTACTTAAGTGGCTTGGCTCTCTTTCACCAATATCTAGCTTTTGGGGTATGGTTCTCCAAGGTGCTTAAGTACCTAATAATGGTATTAGAGTTGATTGGTGTGTATAAATTTCCTTTTTAGGGTTTTGAAATTTGAGATTATCCCACTTGGTTAGTGGATTTTGCTGTGCGCATTATAGCTTAGTGCTTGCATGTATTAGATACATAAAAGCTTCAATTTTGAATTGGAGCAAAATGATGCATGCTTAAGTACCTATCAAATTATATTTCAATATAGTAGGAGGGGCAAGGGTAATAAGGGACAGTTAGAAAGTCTGAAAATAGAATATATAGGGAGAGAATGGGGTGGGAGTAGGCTGAAGAGTGCGTGTTATTGAATGTAATAAGTTCATAAAGGTGGAAATGTCAATATTGAGTGGTACGGATCTTGATTCGTGTTTGTTTAGAGCCGTTTAAGGATTGTAAGGATTTGAAACAGAGATTGCTAGTACGATTTCGATAAATTGGTAGCACCTTTACCACATTTTCCAAATGAAGTTATAGAGTAGGTTGAAGAGTGCGTGTTATTGAATGTTGTGAAATCAGGCATAGAAGAGGTGGTAAGTGATCGGAATAAGTTCATGAAGGTGGAAATGCCAATATTGAGTGGTACGGATCCTAATTCGTGTTTGTTTAAAGCCGTTTAAGGATTGTAAGGATTTGAAATAGAGATTGCTAATACGATTTCGATAAATTGGTAGCACCTTTACCACATTTTCCAAATGAAGTTATAGAGGATACATTCATGAATGGACTGGCTCCTTGGGTTAAAGTAGAAGTGGAGTGTTGGGAGCCTGTTGGGCTCACACAGATGATGAAGTTGGCCCAATGAGTGGAGAATCACGAACTCTCGCGTCTAGAAGCAAGCCACCGCAAACCGAATGAAGGTAAGGCCCAATCTCTAGCTAATAATAATAATAGTAAACCTATTGTTCCTGTTGTTGCGAAAGAAGGGGTGAAGTCACACGAATCTACTCCGATGAGGACGATTACTTTACGAGATGTGGCGGCAAGTGATAATCAGTGAGAAGTGTTGTCTAAGAGGTTAATTGATGCGGAATTTCAAGCAAGGAAGAAGAAGAGATTGTGCTTCAGATGTGATGAACGATATTCTGCGGGGCATCATTGTAAAGGGTGTGAACAACGAGAGTTGCAACTTTTGGTGGTTTAGGCGAATGGAGAAGAAGTTGTTGATTGACGAAAAACACATAGAGGAGAAACAAGTGGAATTGAAGATGTTGAATGTAGACGAAAATCTACAAACGGTAGCGAAATTATCGATAATTTCGGTAGTAAGGTTAACAAATCCAGGAACGATGAAGCTAAAAGGGAAAATTAAAGGCGAGTAGGTGGTAGTCTTGATCGATTACAAAGCTACTCATAATTTCATCTCTGAAAGGTTAGTGACTCGTCTACAATTACCAATAGTTGAGACTTTGAATTATGGCGTGATTCTGGGTTCTAGTTCGGTAGTAAGGGGAAAAGAGTTTGTAAGTCGGTGGAGTTGTCGATTAGGGAGTGGATGTTGAGGGATAGTTTCCTTCCTTTGGAGTTAGGAGGAATGGATGTGATTTTAAGAATGCAGTGGTTGCATTCACTGGGGTTGATTGAAGTTGATTGGCGGAAGTTGATGATGACCTTTGTTTAAGGGGAGAGGAGGGCTGTGATGAGGAGAGATCCAAGCTTGACGAAGGCTTGCATAAGTCTGAAGAGCATGATGAAATCATGGTCTGATACTGACCAAGGGTTTTAATAAAGTGCCGAGCGATGGAAGGTGGAGTGTCATTGGCGGAATGATATGGGATTGATGAGATATATACATTATCAGAATCTATACCAACGTTATTATATACATTGGGAGATATCTTTGATTAGCCAGCAAAGTTACCTCCAAGAAGGAATATTGAACACCACATACATTTGGAGGGAAGCAATCTAGTAAATGTTAGACCATATCGTTATGCTCATTAGTAAAAGGAGGAAGTGGAGAAGTTGGTTGAGGAAATGTTATCTTCGGGCATCATCAGGCCAAGCACTAGTGCGTATTCGAGTTCCGTCTTGTTGGTGCAAAAGAAGGATGAGGGCTGGAGGTTTTGTGGATTATAGAGCACTCAACATACCGGATAAGTTCCCCATTCCGATGGTTGAAGATTTGTTTGATGAATTAAACAGGGCTGGTCTGTTTTCTAAAATAGATATGAAGTTTGGTTATCATCATATCAGGATGCATTCAGGGGATATAGAGAAGACATCATTAAGAACTCATGAAGGCCACTACGAGTTTTTGGTGATGCCATTTGGAATGACCAATGCTTCTTCGATGTTTTCAGGCCTTAATGAATTCTATTTTTAAACCTTATTTACGAAAATTTGTGTTGGTACTCTTCAATGATATTTTAGTATACAACAAGAAGCTAGAATAACATCTACAACATTTGGAATTGGTGTTGATTGTATTGCGGGAAAATGAGCTATATGCCAATCCAAACAAGTGCCAATTTGCTTGTGGTAGAATAGAATATTTGGGGCACATAATTTCAGAGCAAGGTGTAAAGGTTGACCCCGAGAAGGTCTGAGCTATCCTTGAGTGGCCAGTTCCTGTCAGTATCAGAGAAGTTAGGGGGTTCCTTGGATTGACGGGATATTATTGACGGTTTGTTCAACATTATGAAAGTATTGCAGCACCATTGAGTCAAGTGCTGAAAGATGGGACTTTTGTGTGGAATAATGAAGCTCAAAACGCGTTTGAAAAGCTAAAACAAGCTATGATGTCCCTACCGGTGTTGACATTACCTGATTTCAATCTACCATTTGAGGTGGAGGCTGATGCCTCAGGATATGGAATAGGGGTCGTGTTAGTACAACAAAAGGGATCAATTGCCTTCTATAGTCATACACTATCGATGAGAGATTGAGCTAAACCAGTCTATGAAAGAGAACTCTTGGTGGTAGTTATAGTAGTTGCAATGATGAAGACCTTATTTGTTGGGAAGGAGGTTTATAGTCAAAGCTGATCAACGCGCAGTGAATTTTCTATTGGAGCAACGCGCCATACAACCACAACACCAAAAATGGGTTGATAAATTACTTGGGTATGATTTCGATGTGGTTTATTGATCAAGGTTAGAGAACAAAGTAGTTGATGCTTTATCCCATATACCTCCTATCGTGCATCTAGCATCCTTAACAACTCCTACGTTGTTGGATGTACAAATTGTTCAAAGGGAAGTGGAGAATGATCCTAAGCTGAAGGAGATCATTACACGCTTGCAACATGATGCTGGAAGTGTTCCAAAGTTCTCATTATAGCAAGGTATTTTGAATTACAAGGGTCGGGCACTATCTAAATCTTCTACTTTGATACCTACAGTGTTGCATACTTATCATGACTCGGTTTTTGGGGGACATTCAGGCTATTTGAGAACTTATAAACGTTTGATCGACGAGTTGTATTGGGAGGGAATGAAGGGAGACATGAAGAAGTATGTTGAAGAATGTATGGTTTGCCAACAGAATAAGACTTTAGCTTTGTCGTCGGTCGGTTTGTTAATGCCTCTAGATGTTATTTGGAGTGATATTTCAATGGACTTCATATAGGGTTTGCCGAAAGCAGGGGGATACGATGTGATATTCATGGTGGTGGATAAGTTTAGTAAATATGGACATTTTATCGCAATGAGGCATCCCTTTAATGCTAAAATGGTAGTTGATGTGTTCATAAAAGAGATGGTTAAGCTACATGGATTTCCAAAGTCGATTGTATCGAATTGGGATAAGGTGTTTATGAGCCACTTTTGGCAAGAGCTTTTTCATTTGTCAGGAACTCAATTGAACCACAACACTGCCTACCATCCGCAGACGGATGGAAAAACAAAGGTTGTCAACTGAAGCGTTGAGGCTTATTTGCGATGCTTTTGTGATGATAGACCGAGAGAGTGGATTAGCTAGCGTCACTGGGCAAAAGACTAGTATCACAGTACCTATCAGATATCGATAGGAGTAACTCCATTTCAAGTGATATATGGGCGGTTACCCTTACCGCTGATATATTATGGTGATTTCTGCCCTACAAACTCAACTTTAGATCAACACTTGAAAGAAATGGATGTAGCTTTGAAAACCCTTAAAGAATATATGCGTGTGGCTCAAGATAGAATGAAGAAGAGTGCTGATCGTAAATGACATCATGTAGAATTTCAAGTTGGTGATTTGGTTTTTTTGAAACTTAGGCCTTATAGACAGGCGTGAAAAAAAAAAAAAAAAAAAAAAAAAAAAAAAAAAAGAAAGAAGAAGTTATCTCCAAAGTTCTTTGGGCTCTATAAGGTCTTGGCAAGGATTAGACCAGTGGCATATAAGTTGGAACTTCCTCCTTCAGTTGCAATTCATTCAATGTTCCACGTGTCTCAGTTAAAGGGAGTATTGGGGCAACATCAAGAGGTAATAAGGTAAAGGGTAGTTTCCAAGGAAGGGGGGAGCACAGTTAGAATATATAGGGAGAGAATGTCGGGTTTAGGGAAAGGGAAGAATTTGGGAGGTTAGAGGGGCTGGCTCCTGATTTGAATAAAATCCTTTAAATCGGATTCCCATTACAATAGAAATGGCTATAATTAAATAGTAGTGTTTGAAAAATTACTAAAATAATGGTTTCTTGCAAAAATGACACAATGTACATTTTAGTAGAATTTAATAGTTTTATTTTGACGAAAATACACCGAGGAAGATTATTCAATTTTTTCCACTAACTCATTGTTTGGGCAAAAGATAAAGATTTAAAAAAAAAAACATATAAAATTCCGAAGGTCCAACGTAAATAAAAATATGACAACTGCTAGTTTTTTCAACTACCTCAATTGCTGAAATGTGTCTACATGCTTCTAACTTATCTCGAGGATCACTATCATGATGCATATATGCATAAATAAAGGTAAAATTATAATAATGGTTGTTTAAATGTGGGAATTTACGAGTAAATACAGGAATTTTCGATTGGGATAGTTTGACAATAAATACACTAATATACTTGGGATATAAATGGAAACAAAAATATTTCTCATTACATTGTTTTTATAGCTATTCCTCATAATACTATATTAAAAACAACTCTTAGCAATTTTACTGTTTTTGTTTAGCCAGTTGTGTTGTGAGTTTGAACTTCCTACCATTCCTCAAACAAGTAGAGTTTCTAAATATATATAATTAAACTTTATTTTAGGGTATTTAGAAATGTCTCTCCCTTGATGTAGTTTGCAATTTGCATGTTGCATAGTCATTACAGCTTTATTGATCATCAAACTCTTAATTAGGGGATTGTAATCCTCTAACATGGCTTTTGGCTTTTGATGTACAACTAAAAACCTTCTTATTTTTCTTTCTTTCTGCATAAAGAACATGGTTATGTGCTTGACCCCATATATTCAATAATAATCAATTAAAAACCATGGTAAATGTAAACTCTAATGCCTACCTAATCAAACCTAGGGGGCGTTTGGGACGCTAAATTAAGTTATGAGATCTGATCATCGATAAATGTGCAAATTTCAATAGTAACCATATATTAAAGTTGAGTTATTTAACACCCGACTTTATAAGTCGGTGAGCCAAACACCCCCAAATGTTTCCCTGCTGAAGAGAAATGCAAGGAGTAAAGTAATATGCATAAAATAAATTTGATGATTTGAGAGAAGCTTTCATTGCTACTTCGCAAGGAAACCATCGTTACTACACAGCAGAGCACAATCTCCAATAGTATACTACAAAATAGACAAGTATATAGCTCTCACCATCTCTCTCGGGGCCTTCCATCAGGTAGTACAGGAGACAGAAGACTCTGACCAACCTTCTGCAAGTTATTGACCTGTTTTTGCTTCCTTGATCCACTATTTATGGATTCTCCATCTCTATCTCCATCGAAACTTGGTGGGGTATCATCTTCATCAATCCAGTCATCCTCAAAAGCTCCATCATCACCATCATCAAATTCATCATCATCGTCGTCCCAAACATTATCAACATCAGACCATTCTTCACCACTCATATCATCTGGCTGATCGGTATCTTCCCCATCCATGTCACTTTTAGGAGCTCCTCTGCCTTGGAATCGAGGAACGGCAACAAGAGATCGAAGTTTCTCTTTTATGATTAATAACCGATCTTTGTCGATCAACTGGGAGTCACGATACGCTTCTCTGAGGAAGACCGAATCTCTATCCCCTTTCAACGAGACGTAAAACATATCGGGATGCCTTATTAGCATCCCTCTCAGCTGCTGGGAGAACCTAAACTCCTCCCGGAAATGAGTGAGATGATCCACTAGAGTTCTCTTCTCAAGTGTAAGGCTTAGAATCTCATGAACAACCCCACAAGCATGTTTCTCTTTCTGGGGTGTACCTGCCTTAATCCCTGAGAAATCAGAATAAGGAGAAATATACGGAATGTCCCTAAACTGACTAATTTTCCTCATCTCACTCTTTGAAAGATTAAGCCCCTTAGGTAGCTTCACTCGATTAAACTTCAGGGGTCGGTCGATAATTAAATTCTTCTCTTCCAATTCTCTAGCTCGATTTTCCTCTTCTGCTAACTCTGCTGCAGAAACAGCAAGTTCAGGATCCCAGTGTGTCAATTCGAGGGCAGGACCGCGCTCGGTTGCCACAACTCTAAAGTACTGAGGATAACGATGACAAATCGTGTCGCGAAACTCTAAAGGAAGACCAAAATCAGTCCTCAAATGTGCAATCTTCTCCAACAATATTCGTTTATCAGCAGACATCATCAATAGCTTCCTAAGCTTAATAACCAACAAACCTTCCATCTCATTTCTGATCTTCAACTCCTCCAAATACAACCTTTCGGCCTCGGCCGTTAATTTGAATTTTAATGAAAACGCCCCTTCTTCCACAACCTCAAATACTGCAGGGAATTTCTTCAACAATGCAATTAGCCTCCTCTTTTTCTCCAGACCCAAATCTCTCCTGAATTTACCTAATTCCTTAAGTGACATAACTCTATCAGGCTGTTGAACAAGAATCTTCCTAATTCGCATAACCAACTTCAGTTTCTTATCCCTCTGTATTACATTATCAAACTTAAGCTCTTTCCTCCGTTTCACAACAGCTCTAATGGGTTGAAAAGGAACATGAGGTTTTCTTAAACTATCATTTCTGTTTCGAAATTCCAAATTCTTACCCCAAAATTCCGATTTCACAGAACAATAAGATTTGTGCCCAAGAATGAAGGGTACGGATATGGATAGCGAAGGTTTGGGGCAATAGAGCAGTAACTTGGAACCCATAGGTATCAATTGCTTTGTGAGATAAAAAACAACAAAACAAAAAAATGAAGAAGAATGATCGAGCGAACTCACCTGCTCAGTTCGAGCTATGAAGCTGAATCCAGCTAACAGAAGGGAAATTATTAGGGTTTATCTTCAACGGGAAAAACCCTCTTCCAAATTCGTAGAGATATTTTCTTCGGGGCTATAAAAGTGTATAAACAAAATAATAATAATAATAACAACCTTTCTAACAAATTCACCAAACTTATTTATAAATATAGCAAAATTTTAATTTTTATATGTGATAGATAACGATAGATGTGGATAAACATGTATCATTTTAGTGATAGATCATAATAGATGTCTATCTGTATCAATCACAATCTATCATTGATAAAAAATAAAATTTTACTATATTTGTAAATATTTTAACAATTTTTTGAAGTAATAATAAATCACTAGTCTTTGAACTTTAGGAAAAGTAATAATTTGGTACCTCAACTTTAAAAGACTAAGGATTTAGTCATGAACTTAAAAATGATAACTTAAACTCCTTTGATTGTTGTAAAAATTGAGGACCAAAACTAAACACTATGAGAATTTGAAGATTGAATAATTATAATATTTAAAAATAAATAGACTTAAATACTATTTTGGTTTTTGTTCATTTTGGTGCCTCTACTTTGAAAATATTCATTTTGGTTCTTATACTTATAACATCGGTTCATTTTGATCCTTATACTTTAAAAATGTTTATTTTGGTTATTGTATTTTTAACTTTGATTCATTTTGATCCTTGAACTTTTAAAAGAATAACCATTTTTATCCCTCAAAGGTTAAAATGAAGAAACCAAAATGACAACCTTTAAAAGTATAAGAACTAAAATGAACAAAAATTAAGTACATAAACTAAAAAGAATACTTTTAAAGTATAGTGACCAAAATGAATTAAAATTGAAAATACAAGGACAAAAACGAACGATTTGAAAGCATAAGGATCAAAATGAACAAAAATGAACAAAAACCAAAAGTATAGGGACTAAAGTAGTATTTAAATAAATAAATAAATAAAAATGAGAAAATAAAGTGGATAAAATTGGATTATTTCTCACAAAATTGCATACCTACAAAATCTATGGAAAAAACTCACTATTTATATGCAATTTGATAATTAGATTATAGGACTACTTGGACATTAAACATGTATAATCATAACACGACACATGGATATTTGGGCATTAGACACATGGACAATATGCACTAAGATACATGAGGCAATGGAAGATAAGACATTTGGCCTTTTAGGACACTAAGTATAGACAACTATTTTTGCTTATAATATTTATAATAATTCCCTTTAGATGCCCATTATATATGAAATATGTCTCGTTAAAATCTTACTAAGAAAAAAAATTGAAGGGAAAAGAAATCCTAGTGAAGGAGAAAGAATACATATTCCATATAATCTAATAAACTTAAAAGAATACAATATATTTGTTCCCTTTCATGGAAACATCATTATAGATCTCTAAATTGCCGCATTCCAATGTTGTGCACCAATTTCAAAAGTTGTTGTAGGTAATGTATTTGTAAATAAGTCTGTTTGGTTATTCTTCGAATAAATTTGTTGTTCAATGATGTTACTATTTTCTTCAAGATCATAAGTGTAGAAAAGTTTTGGTGAAATATGTTCTGTTCTATCTCTGAGATATCCTCTTTTGATTGACTAGAGAACAATGCGTTGCCAATTGTATATTTTGTTCCTCTAGGAAAAATAATATTGAGAAATTGCAATGTATGACAAATATATTTTAAGAAACCAAAGTCATAACTTCAACTTTTTTGTAATTGCAGGTGTGGCAATTGAAGGAACTCTTAAACAAGAGAACCAATGAGCGGAAGCAGATCGTTCCAAATCCCATTGTGAATGAACAGTAACATTTACAATCTAACACAGAACAGTAATGCATCAAGTCTAAATTACAACATGCTTCATAAAAATAACACTAAGAGATCAAGTAAACATATCCTTGAAGAACTTTTCTTCTCGTATCCCTCGATCAAACTCAGTAACGTGTTCAACTACACGAACGCAATGCGAACAAACCAACAAACTGCACGAACTGGTAGAATCTCGAGCACAATTGAGTAATACTCGACCCTTGACCCTCGAACAACAACTTTACACTACCACGAGACTTTCTTGGTATTCTCAATGTGAGAATCCAGGAAGTGTGGGTTCTGTATGGATTTGGTAGAGGGAAAGAGGAACTAAACGATCGTATAGACGATTGAGTAAGTGGGAGAAGACTGAAGTCTATCGTATAGGCTTAGGTTCTCGATTGTTTAGTAGTGAGCGACTATCGTGTAGTATACTTTTTCTTTGATCATTTACTCTCTCAAGACTATCACATAACCTTTTCTTTATGAGCCTTAGATTATTAAAAATGAAAATGATTTTCATTTTTATCCATCAGTTACCATAACCGGTTACAACTTCCCACTAAGTCGGTTATTAAGAGAAAAAATTGAAATCAATTATCTTATAATTGATTTATTTATGAATAAATATAATAACTAATTTATCATATTATATTTATAACCTATAGTTTTAATATCACATCATATATAATATATAAACCATAGTTATTTTTCTCCTTTATTTCATTTAATATAATCATATTTATATTAATTCTTTCAATTAATGTATCTAATACATCAAATCAATTATATCACATATAATTGAATCAATTTAATTATATCATATATAATCAAATTCCCTCTTGTTAATCTGAACATTTCAAACTAATCCAAAAACTGATTCTCAACATGAATCCATTGAGCTACCAAGGGGACCTTATGGACCTGTAGCTTGAAGCTCAAAGGTACGTGAATAACTGACTAAACTCTTTAATCACGATATCCACCATCCGTTAACTGCTGGGTGTCACAATCGCTCTTTCGGAAACTTCTCTTAGCGATTGTGCGGCACTTGTTCCCACTCACGAACAAGTCAGCCAACTCGAATACGGACTGCCGGTGGCACACTAGTGCCTCTTGCAACCTCCACCCCCGTTTTAGGGAAAAAGTTTTAGAAAACGGGTTTGGAGAAAAGGTTTTCGTAAGAAGTTTTTGTGAGTGTGAATAAAGAAAGAAAGATTGTAGTAGGCTAGAAAGCAATAAGCAACAACAACAGCTTTATAGAGTACTACTCCGGGTATGGGGAAGTGATGATTAGTCTTATCCCCATATAGTGCATTCTGAACAAAAAGCCAACTGGCGCCCTTGCATATGCCAAAGGGCGAGCGGTCACTTACAATGAAAATGTAAAGAAAGTAAGCTAACTAAGCTAATACTATACAAGATATGAAAGTATGCTAGAAGGGGGTTGGATCAGGCATGCGGCCATGGGCAACAGGCCCTGGACAAGCATGACCGTGACATTCTCCCCCACTTATTTGGTTGACGTCCCCGTCAACTGACCTTGTTCAAAATCTGCGATGGCTGGAGCTGCATTCTTCAAATCTTCGGCCCGCTCCCAACTGATCTCTTCGTTGGGGAGATCCTTCCATTTCACTAAGAACTCTGTCAGTTCTCGTCTGGGTCTTCCAATATGGCGCGTACGTTTATTCAGGATTTGTACAACTTCTTTCTCAGCGGAATTCTTCATCGTGACCGGTGGGCGCCTTAGCATGTTTCGTTGTTCATCCTCGGGATCGGGATGATAGGGCTTCAGGATACTCACATGGATGACAGGATGAATCTTCATCCATGAGGGTAACTGAACCTTATATGAGGTTCTTTCGACCTTCTCAATTACCTCCACTGGACCTTCATATTTTCTTACTAGCCGTTGGTCTCTTTGGCCTCGGAAATGAAACTGTTCCGATCGTAGCTTGATCAGGACCTTGTCCCCGGCTTGAAACTCGAGGGCCCTCCGCTTCTTATCAACCCACTTCTTCATTCTTCTTGATGCTCTTTCTAGGTAGGCGCGAGCTATCTCAGAGGTTTTGCTCCACTCTTTAGTGAAGTTATGTGCCTGAGGACTTTTGCCTGCATAAGGGTGGTCCACCAAGTGTGGCATGAATGGCTATCTACCGCACACCATTTCGAAGGGCGTTTTTTCGGTCGTGGAACTCTGCTGGCTATTGAAGCTGAATTGAGCCACATCTAACAACTGGACCCAGTTCTTCTGCCTAGCATCGATAAAGTGACGCAGATATTCCTCGAGCATACTGTTGAAGCGTTCAGTCTGGCCGTCGGTTTGGGGATGATAGCTAGAGAAGATATTCAGTGTTGACCCCAATATTTTGAACAATTCTGTCCAGAATGTCCCAGTGAATCTTCCGTCCCGAACGCTAACAATGCTCGCGGGGACGCCCCATAATTTCACGATGTGTTTGAAGAACAGCTGGGCAGTCATCACGGCTGTGCACATTTTTGACGTCGGGATGAAAGTGGCATATTTTGAGAATCGATTGATGATAACAAGGATCGATTCAAACTCTCCCATCTTGAGAAAATGGGTGATGAAGTCGAGAGACACGCTCTCCCATGGTCTAGAGGGCACAGGTAAGGGTTCCAGCAGACCCGCTAATTTCGCCCTTTCGACCTTGTCTTGTTGGCAGACAAGGCAAGTCTTGGTGAATTGCATGACATCGTCTCGAAGGCTTGGCCAATAGTAGCCTTGTTTCAGAAGGGCATAAGTCCTCTGCCAACCATTATGTCCTGCCCACGGTGTTTCGTGATACTCTTTCATCAGCGACCTTCGTAACTCCCCGGATCTGGAGATGTAGAGGCGATTGCCCTTGGTGTATAGTAGATCGTCTTCCACCCAAAACTGGCGTGTCTTCCCCCCTTTGGCCAACTGTATGATGGCTTGCGCCGCTGTGTCATTTGTCAAGTGAGTTTTGACAGCTTCTCGTACTGTTGCACTCAACGTACTTGCTTGTAGATGGGCGAACATGCACAGGGCCGCATGTTCGCTCTTTTGGCTAAGAGCATCAGCCGTTTGGTTACTTTTCCCCAGTCTATGATCGAATTGAAAGTTGAACTCCACTAGACACTCCTGCCACCGTGCCTATTTCGACGACAACTTCAGTTGGTTGAAGAAGTGGCAAATGGAGTTGTTATCGTCTTGACCACGAACTTGGCCCCCAAGAGATACTATCTCCAGGCCCTCAAGCAGTGAACTACTGCTAACATCTCTTTCTCAGAGGCGACATACCTCCGTTCGGCATCATTTAGTTTCCTACTCTCATATGCGATGGGGTGTCTGTCTTGGAGGAGGACACCGCCCAACGCGAAGTCAGAAGCATTAGTCTCTACTTCAAATGGCTTGGTCAAGTCGGCAATTCCGAGGACCGGCCCCTCAATCATCACTTTCTTCAAGCTCTCAAAGGCGGCTTGACATTCAGGAGTCCAGCTCCATTGGCTATCTTTCTTCAACAGTTCGGTTAATGGCCCTGTTCTTCTCGAGAATCCTTCTACGAATTGCCTATAGTAGTTGGCTAGTCCGAGGAAGGATCGTATTCTGTCACGGATGATGGTACCCTCCAGTCTCTGATCGCGGCCACCTTGCCCTCTTCCATACCAATCCGACCACACTCAATCACGTGGCCGAGGAAATTTATGCGCTCTTGGGCAAAGGAGCACTTCTCTCTCTTTACATACAACTGATTTTTCCTCAGCTTTTCGAAGACTAGTTGGAGGTGATGTCGATGGTTCTTCAGCGAGGCACTATAGACCACAATGTCATCGAGATACACTACGACGAATTTGTCGAGGTATTCGTGAAACACTTGGTTCATTAAGGTACAGAAAGTTGCTGGAGCATTAGTGAGGCCAAAGGGCATCACGAGAAATTCGAAGGCTCCATATCTCGTGACACAGGTCGTCTTAGGTTCATCTCCTTCAGCAATTTGGACCTGATAATATCCCGACCGTAGGTCCAGCTTCGAGAAATACTTAGTGCCGTGAAACCGATCAAATAAGTTAGTAATGATAGAAAGGGGATATTTGTTGCGGACTGTGAGCTTATTCAAGGCCCGATAGTCGATGCACAACCAGAGGCTCCCATCCTTTTTCTTCTGGAACAGTACTGGGGCTCCGTAAGGGGCCTTCGCCGGTCTGATAAATCCTGCATCTAACAATTTGTCTAACTGTTTTCGGAGTTCGGCCAATTTTGGCGGGGCCATCCGATATGCATTCTTGGTAGGCGGCTTTGCCCCTGGTAACAACTCAATGTCATGGTCAATCCCCCTTCGTGGGGGTAAGGCCTTGGGCAAGCTTTTAGGCATGACATCCCGATACTCTTCCAAGACAAATAGAACGTCTTGGAGGATCTCCTCTTCAGTGGATTCAACTGATTCTATCGGGATGGCCATGAACGTGGGTTCGTCGTGGGTCAGGCCTCTCTTCAATTGAAGGGCTGAGATCATTCTCACCCCATTTGGCTGCTTGATACTGGCTTGAACTACGGTGGGTGTAGATCCGGTAATGACTGGACATTTGGCGAGGGGCATTGGTATGACTTTATGTTCAAGTAGGAACTCCATCCCCAATACCACGTCGAAATCATCCATCTTGACAATCACGAAGTCAACGAGGCCCTTCCAGTCTCCTAACTTCACCAGAGTTCTCTTCGCTATCCCCGTAATTGGTAGGGCTGCAGAATTCACAGTTTTCATCTTCCCTGCATCTCTTTCCCAAGTCAAGTTCAGGTGGCGGGCTTCCGTTTCAGCCAGGAAGTTATGGGTGGCCCCGGAGTCAACCATAATGTTCTTGGCCGATCTTTGGTTGATCCAAGCGTCCACATACATGAGTCCTTTCTCTAGTGGCTCCGTCGCCTTTCCCATTTTCTTCTGGAGCGCAGATAAGAATTTCAATGCTCCCATCCTGAGATTCTCAATTTCTGCAGCTGGCTCGATTACCGTTTCCTCTAGTTCAGCCTTGTCTTCGGAGGTAGAGGCTAATGTGGCTTGAAAAGCATTGAACGCGGTTCAATTTGGATATTCGCCCACCCTATGTGGCCCTCTACATATGAAACAAGACAGGAGGCGATTGTAATTGTTATGCTGTTGTGGCGGCCCCCGCCAGTTGTTTTCTGATCTCGGTTGGGATGATTTACGGTCCCCCCCTGTATTCTTGTCTCCTCCCTCAGGTCTGGGAGGACTGGAACGGCTGTTTCTGTTTCCCCCATTTGAGGAAGTTGACTGTTTCCTCACATCTTGCGAGTCAGTGCTAAGGTTGTATAGCCGTTCAGCTGTCGCATAGGCAGAGGGGAGATCCTGTACTCTCTGTTCATATAGTTTTGATTTCGCCCACGGTTTCAGCCCTTCAACAAAGCAAAAGACCTTGTCTTTTTCAGACATATCTCGTATGTCCAACATGAGTCCTGCAAACTATTTTACGTAGTCCCTGATGTTACCTGTTTTCTTCAGCTCTCGGAGTTTTCATCGAGCCAAGATCTTGACATTTTTAGGGAAGAATTGCGAGCGAAGTTCTTGTTTCAATCTATCCCAAGTATCAATAGTGCAACGTCCTTCCTGTATGTCTGTAAATCGTGATCTCCACCATAGTTTTGCATCTTCAGCCAGATGCATCGTTTCTAGTGTGACTTTCAACTCTTCAGTCACTATGTTCGTCGCCTTGAAGTATTGCTCAAGGTCGAAGATAAAATTTTCCAGGGCTTTCGCTTCTCGCACCCCACAGAAGGGTTTCAGTTTTGGGATTTTTATTATGCTTACTGCCATTGCTCTGCTAGATGGGGCTTGGTTCCCTACCGCTCGGATGGTGAGATTCACCCTAGCACTCACATCCGCTATCTCGGCTCTGACGACGTCAAGGGCCGACCGAAAGTCTTCAGACAAATCGATTACCATCTGAAGTATTGCTTTTTGGGAGCCGTCTAGCTCTTCGACGTGCTCCTCTATGTGGGCAACAGAGCCCGATGATCTATCGCCACGTTCAAAGCTGCCAGACCGTGCTATTTTGGTCTCGAGGGTCTCTACCCTCATCATCAATTCTCTGACGGGTAATCCGTCTAGGCGGCCCACTACCGCATCAATTCCATCGGCTTTCTCAGCAACTTCTTGTAGCCGATTCTCTAGGAAACGAACATTATCCGGGACCTCTCTCAGGTAGAGTATTTGCTCTTCCATCTCTACCAACCTATCCACATGGGACTTGTTCAGGTTCTTCGTCGCCGACATGATCACTGATCTTCCTTCTATGAGCCGACTTGGCTCTGATACCAACTGTTACAATCGATCTTTCGGAAGCTTCTCTTAGCGATTGTGCGGCACTTATTCCCGCTCATGAACAAGTCAGCCAACTCGAATACGAACTGCCGGTGGCACACCGAGTGTCTCTCGCAACCTCCACCCCCGTTTTAGGGAAAACGGTTTTAGAAAACGGGTTTGAAGAAAAGGTTTTCGTAAGAAGTTTTTGTGAGTGTGAATAAAGAAATAAAGATTGTAGTAGGCTAGAAATTAATAAGCAACAACAACAGCTTTATAGAGTACTATTCCGGGTATGGGGAAGTGATGATTAGTCTTATCCTCATATAGTGCATTCTGAACAAAAAGCCAACTGACACCCTTGTATATGCCAAAGGCGAGTGGTCACTTATAATGAAAATGTAAAGAAAACAAGCTAACTAAGCTAATACAATACAAGATATGAAAGTATGCTAGAAGGGGGTTGGATCGGGCATGCGGCCATGGGCAACAGGCCCTGGACAAGCATGACCGTGACACTGGGCATTCCACTAAAGACCGACAGCTGCACTCTTCGCACTACATATATATTTTTGTGTCCATTGGATATAACCAATCAATAGTACGATGACCCTTCACAAATTGCTCGTAAGTATATTTGGGCCAATTTACCGTTTTGTCCCTTTAGTTACATTTAACCCCTTAATTACCATTGATTCCTCTAATGAATAATATGTCATAGTCTCACTATGAGTAAACCCTTCTCGGGCCAAGAGAAGGTGTGGTGCCACATTGTTCAAGCCTCGGAATCAGCCCTTAAGAGAGCAATTTATCTACTTACCCCTACTTCATGGGAAGGAGTGAAATTCGTCTTGTGTAGCTGAGTTCCCAGCTCCCCAATCAGACGAATCCCCAAAGTGGTAGGTTTGAGTTGGAAATCTGGCCACTCGCACCTATGCAAATCAAAGGACCGCTCTCATAGGCAGGAGTTCACAACTCATTCAGGATTAAGATCATGTTATCTATGGTCATCCTAGTAAAATGAAAGTCTCTATCATGAACGACGTTATATAACAAGACTAAACATTTCGTGGTCAGGTCTTATACAAACTCCTTTGTATAGAACATCCCCGCTCGCATGTCTAATACATAAATGGTTAGGATTAGACCATTTGTAGCACTTTACAACACTTGTAATACCTACAAAGTAGGCCACACTCGTAGTGTCACTAGGATAAGGTTTCCCTCTTTTATCCATATACTACAGACCATTTAGGTTATCACTTAAAGCACGATCCACTTGTATATGTCCACATACATGCTTAAGTTACAATAACAACCAGGGATCTTAGTTTATTGGTTTGTGGTTAATGTAACTAAAATATCTTATATTTCATAGACTGTAGTGAATAAAATATCCCATATTATTACATCACTAAGAGTTTGTTCATACAGGTATTTACAAACTATAGGACCCTACGAGATTTAAGGCATCAACCCCAATAACAATCACATAGCAATCACATACAAATTAGATAGCAATCACATAACAATCACATAGAAATCAGATAATAATCAAATTTCTAGGTGGAAGTTTTTTGCCATGTTTGCAAAAAAAGCAAAACCTAGGGACACACACCCAATTTTTAATTTATTTTTTTTAATTAAAGTTGCAATTGTCCCAATAACATTTGCTTTTCCAAAACCTTCAAATAAGTTTGCAGAACTTAATATTGTATTGACTTTTGTTTCCAGCATGGTTAATTTGGAAAAATATTTTTTACTTGTAAGTATTGTGTGCGTTGTTGTATAGTTTGCTAGACATTAATCTTTATCGCTCATTTTTTAGTCTCCCAACATATATGAAAATTTTCCATGCTTCTTCATTAAACAAAATAATTACAAGAAGAGAAACAAAACTTAGAATATTAAAATTTAATTAACTTTATCTATAAAGAACATGAAAGATAGATTCTAAAAAAACAACATTAATTCTGCATATTCTTAAACTCAAAAGCAACACTTGTTATTCCATCAATTGTACCGATTTTCTCTTCAAGAGATTCGAAGAAGTTTGCTACATCCATATTTATCATACTAGATGGCTCAAATATATCATTATCCTAGTAGACAAAATTTGCTTCCACATTTTCCCATTTTTTCTCAAGGGAAGCTTGATAGAGGTCAATTAAGTATTTTGACGTATGATAGATATGTGTCCAATACGCAGTCATTTCGCATTGGAATCATTTATGCCCAATACTTCTTGAACTCTGATCTTGTGGAGATTTTCCTTTATAATCATTATTTCATGTGGTAATTCTCTTGAAATTTGGATGATTTATAACTACCATCACAAAAAAATAATTATTTATTCCTCTACCGTGGTCACAACCTTCACCTCAACCTCGACCTTGACCATGATTGTTAAATTTCATAACATTCACTTCAAGAAATTTGCTCTAGTTAGACGAGATTCATGATTTTTCATCAATAACTTGTTATTTTTTTCATCCATGAGAAGACATGAAATGAGTTTAAAATACTTTTTAATACATTTCTCTCCTTATTGCTATTGCAGAAGTATATTTAAAACATAAAAGGTACAAAAATATTTTCTCTAACATATATGCATTAGTAATTTTCTCTCAGCATAACAACAATTTTGAATTGATTTTAAATAATGCAAAGTTGTAATCATTTACTAATTTGAAATGTTGGAGCCTCAAGTGTATCCATTCATAATGAGCTTTAGGAAGAATAAATTTCCGATGATCATATCTTTCTTTCAAACTCTTTCACAGGATACGGGGGTTTGTTAATTTATTGCGGGGAAATGATGACAAACGAAAATCATGACTTTTGCCTTTTTCTGACTGGATGTCGTATTCTCTTCTTTAATGATTTCATGAAAATTCATAACATCTAGGTCTATTGTGGCATCATCACCCATGACAAATAATTAGCATTAATGTTAAGGATTGCAAATTCTAATTTTGCAAGATTTGTCATACTAACAATAACACAAAAAATTGTATTTATATTAGAAATTTAATATATATCAAACAAAAAAAAAACAACGTTTAATTTACTAATTATAACGAAGAGGAAAAAAATGACCTACCTTTAAGATTACCTTTAGTAGGAGAAATGACAGGGGTTCATGCTTATAGCGTATTTTCTAAAAATTGAAGAGCAAAAGGAGGCACCATGAGAATACGAACATTGATAAATTATAATATTTTAAATTAAATAAATAAAGTTAAGAAAATAAAGGTGGATAAAATTGGATTATTTCTCACGATAAATCTACAAAATCCACAAAAACCCACTGTTTATAGAAAATTTAACAAATAGGAGGAACCATTTGGACATTAAACATATGTAGACATATGAATATTTTGACATTGGACAAACGAACAACATGCACCAAGACATATGGAGCGATGGGAGATAGGATATTCGGTCTTTTAAGATACTAAACATAAAAGTCATATATATTTTTAATTTAATTCAGATAATAGGTTTTTTTCTTTTTCTTTTTTAACAAAAGAATTATATAAATAATGTATAAAAGAAAGAATATTAAAAAACATTATAGAAAAAGGTAGAAGTTTAGGAGATAATGAATTCTGCTCGAGATTTTAGCTAGAATTCACGATTTCACATTGAGGTTGTGATTGAAAATCATGATGTTCAGTCAAAGTTCCGATTTTTGGCTGAGATTGCGGTGGGAAAAATCAAGACTTCCGGCCACAATCTTGGCTAGAAATCATGAGCTTTCATCTATTATTTAGTACTTTGAACGTTCAAATATGAGGATCTTGTTGAGTCGGAGTCCAAAGACGACATCCTCTAGTAGGAGTTTGGAGATAACACCCCAAAATCTAAGTTGAATTCCTACCACAAATATCACATACGATAGCATAAAAAAAATGCTATCATTGACTTTTCACAGCGATTTTAGAATACTGTGGTAGTACATGTTATTGAAAATCATCTACTTTCCATAGAGTTTTTTTAACGCTATAAAAAATACTATAGAATATCAACTTTTAGCATATATTTAATGTTATGAAAACTTTTCATAGCATTGGCAAAAAAGACTGTAAAATGTCTTTTATAGCGTTATTTATAGCAATAAAAAATGTTATAAAAAACTTTATATAGCATTTTTAAGATGCTGTTATAGTCGATATTACTAAAAGTCTCTGACTTTCTATAGCGGTTTGCTATAAAAAAAGCTATAAAATGTCTTTTATAGCGATAAAAAAAATGTTATAAAAGACTTTATATAGCATTTTTAAGATGCTGTTATAGCCGATATTACTAAAAGTCTCTGACTTTCTATAGCGGTTTACTATAAAAAAAGCTATAAAAAGTTCATTTTTGATTGCATAATTTTAATGTTATGAAAACTTTTTCATCGCAATAGAAAAATACTATTATTGAATTTTGATAGCAATTTTTATCATAGTAAAATAAAAATGCTATAAAAATCATATTACATTATTAATCACTAGTCGATTTTGATCAAGTTGTATGTCATTTATGTAACACTTTATACCCATAATAAATTATTAGAAATGTAACTATAAAATCAATGGTATCATATAAACGTTTAATATTATATTCAAGTACATTTACATCAAAATAAATATTCAATACTATAAACATTGTTTGTTATCAAATGCTTCAATCAATAAAACACTCCACATACATAAATAACCATATTTTTTTGTAGGCTCACCACGTTATTCAAATTATATTGTGACAAATGAACCTAAAAAAAAAAAAAAAAAAACCTTCATTTTCTAGTTTCCTTAAGACAAATAAGTATCCTTTAGTCTTCAACTTTTTAAATGGATGCATCCTTTAATATTCACGTCCAAAAATCTGATAAATCTCTTATCCTTGCTTGCTGCAAAAAGAAAAACAAATTTACCATCAAATTCACCTTAAAACTCATTCATCAAATGGACAATTTTTTCCCCTAAAATATAGAGTACAATGATCATGATGCAAAACTAAAAATGTAGAACACAAATATGAGAAAAAGTACAACAATCAACTAAACATATATCATATACAAAGTTAAAAAATAGAGATATCACAAGCTTCCCTTTTGATTCAAGAAAGTTATAATATCAAGGGTTCAAAAAATTGACATTCTACATACACACACAAAACTAAAAAGAACATCCAAACACCAATGTAACAAAGATTAAAATAACATATTGGCTGAGAAGAAAAAAGTGGAAGTCCAAAACTTCTTACCACTATAAAAGGTAAAATCTAGAGATTATAAAGATTAAATTTGATAAAAAAAATCCACAAATGATAAATAACCTAATTAAGTACGTTAACTTTAAATTTGAGTTCCAATTGTTTAGAAAGAAACAAGAGCGTCTAGATAACTATTCTTAATTTTTCATAAAACAAGCAAACATCAAGCAATTAATCGAAAAAGGTAGATATGGAAAAAAAAACTCAAATTGAAATCAATACCTTACATACGTAGTTTTCCAGCTTGCCCTGGTTGAATTAAATACATAGAGTTGGCATCCTTCATCTACTAGCAATATCAAGCTCAAAAATTTAGTAAGAAAATGCATTAAGTATATGTTGAAGAGAAGTCATGCATGAAACTTATAAAGAGTAGATCACTTAGCACAATAGAATAATCTATTGAAAAACTAACCAAATAAGTCAGAATAAGATATTAGATTTAAAACCAAGCCAAAATGCATAAAAAAATTTCAAGGTTGCTTTTAGTAAAAGGCATTATGAAATTGTGTAAGAAAAGAAAGGAAACGTACCTACAATTACTTTGATATTCACCCATGAAACATAATAGTTTTGTTTTTAGGAATCTCCTCCTTGTTTTCCTGCCAAATAATCTCTAAGCTCCTTTATGGCTTTCACCTGTCGCTCTCCTGTAATGAACCAAATGCAGTTTAGTTTCATCTATAAGGCCCTAAATCAACAATAGAAACTTAAACATTATCTTTGGAAGAGGGTGAGGAAGCCAGTTTTCCAGCATTGGTCTTATGGTTTGGGTCATGAGAGGCAGGTGGCTTCAAAAAGGGTGAGGAAACAAGTTTAGTGTAAGTCTTTTCTACACTACAGCTAATAAACCATCTAATTCAAGTTTGGGGTGTTTGACAACCCAGGAGAATTGAGCTGAGTTGGTATTTTTTATCAACTCAATGTTTGATAACCAACTTTAAATGTTGGTAGGATTGAGTTGGTTATTTTACCAACTCACCCCAACTCTCCCCAATTCTCTCTCCCTCCAATGTTTTTAATAGTTTCACCTATCGGTCTCAGTTGGTGATTACTGCTACCACACTTTAGCAACATACTCCGAGGACCACCTTCAGGTGGCCAACTCCAACGACTAACTCCGAGCTTTGACAACCACCTCCGACGACACTCCGACAACCATATTAGTAAAAAAAACTTTCTACATTCACACGACCAACTTCGCCGAAGGACTCCAGGCTCCACCAACCACCTTCGATGACAACTCTAGCGACTAACTCCAACGAATACCTTTGCACAAGCAACTTCGGTGACATACTCTGCTTACCACCTTCGTGTGCCCAACTTCGACGACAATTGATAAAAATAAAATAGTGGGTTTAATTTTCCACCATTTTATCACTCTCACTCTCACCCGTTTTCCCACATGTTTTCATTAATCTCCCAATTCCCTCAATTACTTAGTCGTTTCTCTCTCTCATGCTCTCTTCACATTTACTCCCCTTCTCTCATCTTCTCTCTTCTTTCGCTGTCCAATTCGTCTTTCTCATTTTCTCTCCTTTTCTTTGTCTGGCTCGTATGGGTTTTATTTTCCTTTTGCTTTTTTAATTTTCTTTCTATGGCTGCTCTTTTAGATCTAGTTATTCTTCTTCTATTTCATTTTTTTCTTAGATCTAAAAAATATTATATACGGCGTCCTATTATTGTTTCACTAAACAAAGGTTCAATGATATGTTTTAAACAACTTATCCCATGATGTTTTCAAATATTACATAATTCTAATGATTAGTGGAATATAAAATTATGACTCGCTTTTTTTTTTTTAAAAGAAAAAAGATAGTTTGTACACTGATACAACATAATAGTAGAAAAAATAGACATCAATATTTCTAAAATCATTTCATAGGTTATAGGTAAAGGTAAATCCATATTCCACAAATTGGTAAAAAAAGACTATCTAATAGTTTGTTTTATAATTTACATTGTAAGATTTTGATTTTTTTAAGATTAACATTTAAGTGTCATCCCGTCTATCTAAAACAATGTCAATAGTTTCATTTGATGACACTAATCCTTTCAATTTTTTTAAAATTTTTTACGGTAATTAATGATTAAGTTGGATTTTTCACTTCTATTTGAGTGTTTAAAAAACTGAGTTCAAAATTTTGTGTTTTGTATATGAATACTTTGTAGAGAATTTGTTATGTTTTGAGAATGAAAAAGAATTGAAAGTTTTTTGTTTTTATCTTAGAAAAGTTAGAAAAATATGTGTATAGTTGAAAATCAACAATAGAAAAAAAAACAAAAACAAAAAAAGACAAAATCAATTTCATTTACAAAAACAACATCAGGTACCCAATTCAACTCTGCATCCAAACACAAACAATAATTACCAATTCAATTCAAGTTTGCGCACTAAACACAGACAATGTGATAATAGTTATCAACTCAACTTAACTCAACTCAACTCTCTATTTTTATCAAATGTGTGTTTACTCTGAAGTTTCTGTGAACTTCTTGCAAATAGAATTCCAGCTTTAACACCCTCTTTTCAGCTCTTGGTCGGCTCGCCACAATTTCTCAAACTGTTGACAAGAAAACCAAAATATATGAACAAATATAGAAAATAAAATGGGCAAGTACATTGTACACATTATTTTTTATATTACAGCAAGATAGTGGGATAGCTCCAGATTTGAATCTTGAATTTATGAATTTCTGACATTGAAGATCTAGAAAATAATTAAAACATAATATAGAAACTGGGTCTCAAAGAGAAGTAGATAAAAAGGCCAAATAGAGATAAAAGAATCTAAACACACATAGATAATGTGGATGATCCTTGTTCTTTTGGTAAGAATCAAATTAAAAATACTGCACTTTCTTGAAAACATGTCAAGAAAAAGGTTGAATTTCAGTATGGTACCGAAGCAAAAGGAAAGAATAAGCATACACTAAAGCATCTAAAATATAAAAAGAATTTGAAATCCTAGTTAGTAAATGTTCTATAATTCATGTGCACACGAGTTCAACAAATGCATTCACATTGAAATTATACATTCCTATTCTCATCATGCAGGACAATGGCTTGAAAATGAAATCTTCCATCTGTGTTACTAGAGTATATTTTTAACCTTACTTGGTTATAATGCGAAAGTTGTCAATATGACTCTAGTACAGAACCCAAAAATTATATTCCCAAGCTATCTAGAGTTCAGGAAAATATTTTGCGAATGAGAGAAACTTTCAAATGGATAAAGAAAAACAATGATTATCAAAATTTCCATATGCCACAAGCCTAACTTCAAACTGTTAAGCTTGAGAAGGAAATATGGGCTGAATATACACACTACATTTATGTTTTTGGGCTTAATAAAACTCAGGCCCTATTCTGAATACCGGATACCACCTTTGATAATCACACAAACACAAAACAATGTGCTAAAAGCACATTCCGTATGATGAGAAATCTCCATCCTGCACCTTGATGGCTAAGATTAGAGAAAGGCACTACTGTTGATTGTAGAACTCTAATGTCTATTATTTTCTTTTCTTTGTTGCAGAGAAATAAGAGAGAAAAGAAAAGAGAGAACCGGTGGGAGATGCTGCCGGAAATCGCCTGGACGATGAGGCTGCAATCGTCTAGCCGATTGAAGGTAAAGTAGGAAGTTGTCTAGACGATGAAGGCTTTACTGAAGGTCGTCTAGACGATGAGGTTCAAGACAACGACGGTCTACATGATAGAGGCACCGAGGTAAACGATTGATGGCTAAAAGCTACATGATCGATGGCTAAATGCTACACGATCGATGGCTAAAAGGTACACGATAGAACAAGACGATCGGAGAAGAAGATGAACACGATGGTTTACGTGATTCGGCCAAGGATAGCCTATGTCCACGGAAAAGTTGACGGGAGTTTTTATTAGGGAATATTACAAGATCGCTACAAGATAAGTCTCAAGCTTTCTTGCACACTCTGTACAATATTTCTCTCTTATTCTTATAATTAGTTATAAAGTGTATATAAAGGTAGCTTGAATGTAACAGATTTGTAATAACTTTGAAGTTGTTTTCACCTTTCTGTATTAACACAAACCGAAAGTAACTGATGTCACAAAAGTGAGTACAGAGGAAACCAATTGCACTAATGGGATAGCAATTAGGAAAAAATCATCATCACAACAACAATAATCAATAAAAACAAAAGTAAACAAACCTAAAAGAGAATGGTAAGCCACATAAAGAAGAAGCAGTCCTTGTATGACCAGTTCCTAAAGTCTCTTTGCAAAACCCTACCTTTCAAAAATATCCATTTCATACAAGTATACATTGAAATCACACTCTAAATTGCATAATGTCAAATTAAGCATAAATTTCAAATTTACGTCCCACCAACACCTCCAGCACTATCCCACTAATATTTCACTTTAGTTACCTAATATGTAAGCAATCTCGTTGCTACCTTTATCTAGTATGCCACCTCAATATTTCACTTTAGTTACCTGATATGTAAACTCCATGTTAATCATTGATTTCTCTACCCTCTTTCACATGATTTGAAACATGAGTAGTTCTTACTTCTTTTATTAATTGGTCTAGGGCTTTAAATTCAAGCTTTCATTATAAACATGTATTAAGACAATGACCATCTTCATATTTTTAAGGATATTATGATATCGTCAACTTAAATTAAGCTGAAATGACTCTATAAGATATTGTTATAGAAAGAACCGAGTCAAAGAAGTTGCAGTCAGTTGATTGTTGTCGTCTCTTTCTATTTTCTTTGTTGTAACCACTAGAGCTTCTTCGTTGAAAATGAGCGTCTATATAAAAAGAAAACGAATAAGAGAATAACGAGAACGAGAGAGAGCAAGACATTCATTTTGTAAAGAAGTTTAAAGAAGTAACATAAGAGACCCTCCCAATTTGCACAGTGGACATAGGCCTTTGGCTGAACCACTTAAATACTTGTGTTCTTTCTTTCTTTCTCTACGATCATTTAGCTTTTACTTAAGTATCATGTACACGATCACTTAGTTCCTCTTGTATCGTTTAGACGATCATCTAGCTGCGCATTGCATTTTCTATATGATCGTTTAGTTTCTCAACTGTCGTCTATACGTTCATTTAGTTCCATTCAACTATCGTCTACAAAATCGTCTAGTGCTTCTTAATATCGTTTACATAATTGAATTATTGTCTAGTTCCTCAGAGCTTCGTCTACACGATTGAGCTGCATTCAGGTAAACGATTGAAGAGTTTTGAAGCTTAAAGTATACAATCTTCCCTGAGTCTTGAAGTGAAGTTGACCGTTAATGTTGAGTAGTTTGAGCCTACAATCAAAAGAATCATAGTTATTTGGGGCAACAAATGGTATCAGAACTCAGAGAACAACTTAAGACAAATCCAAGATTTGAATTCTTACATACAAAGATTCAGACAAGTCAATCTTGAAGTTTAAGAATGACTACAATTAGGTATGAAATCGAGAAGTTTGATGGAAAGAAAAACTTTGAATTGTGGAAAGCGAAGATCAAGGTAGTATTGAGACAACAGAAGGCACTTCTAGCCATCACAGACCTAGCAAAATACCCTGAAACACTCACAGATGCAGAAAAAAAGACAATAGAGGTAACTGCCTATGGAACTATTGTCTTGAATGTTACAGATAATGTTTTAAGGCAGATAGTTGACCAGCCAACTGCTTATGATCTCTAGAACAAGTTAAACGAGATTTATCTCAAAAAAGACTTGCCTAATAAAGCTTTCTTGAGGGAAAGATTCTTCACATATAAGATGGATGTTGCAAAATCCCTCACTGACAATTTGAACGAATTCAAGAGACTATCATCAGAATTCAGATCAATAGGAGACAACATTGGGGAAGAAAATGAGGCTTTTATCTTACTTAACTCTCTACCAGAATCATTTAAAGATGTCAAAATAGCCATGAAGTATGGAAGAGAAAAAATCACTACAGAAGCAATAATTTCAGCAATAAGAGTCAGAGAACTAGAGTTATAGATGAGCAAGAAAGAGCAGCAAGGAGGAGAAGGTTTATTTTCAAAGGGGAAAACAAAGAACAATGGAAAGGGCAAGCAAAATGGAGGTGACAAGTCTAAAATCAAGTGTCATTTTTGCCACAAACTTGGACACATGAAGAAAGACTGTTATGCCTTGAAGAGGAAGCTGAACCAACAGGAGGAAAACAGACAGAGGCAGCTATGGGGAAAATTCCCTTGTGTATTTAGATGCCTTGGTAGCAACTAAAGAGTGTGGTGAGTAGAATTCTATGGGCACTCAAGACTGGGTGATAGATTCTGGCTGTTCAGTCCATATGACACCATCTAAAGGGTGGTTTTGTTCCTACAAGAAGTGGAATGGAGGACTGATCTACATGGAAAATAATAATACATGCAGAAAGGTTGGAATTGGGTCTATTTCTTTGAAGTTACAAGATGGTTCAGTGAACTTAATCAGAAATGTGAGGCATGTTCCTACATTGAAGAGAAATCTCCTATCATTGGGGATTTTTGACTCCATTGGTTGTGAATACAGAGGAGTTGGAGGCACCTTTGAGATAATTAAAGACTCAAAAGTGGTGTTGGTGGCTACTAAAGTTAATGACTTGTATATCATTAAAGATGTGCAAATGGCACATTCAACCTTGATGGCCACAGATGAAGAACCCACAGAAGATGAGCTATGGCACAAGAGGATATCTCATATTAGTGTGAAAGGGCTGCAAATTCTTTCAAAACGAGGGATTCCTTTCTTTTGTTGATGATTACTCAAGAAAGAGTTGGGTTTATTTTCTAAAAACCAAAGATGAAGTGTTTGGAAGATTTAAAGAATGGAAAACCTTGATTGAAAAACAAACCTCTAAACACATTAAACACTTGAGAACTAACAATGGTTTAGAGTTTTGTGGAGAAGAGTTGAACTTGTTTTGCAGGGAGAATGGTATTGTAAGACATAGAACAATGTGGTATACACCTCAACAAAATGGAGCTGCTGAAAGACAACAGAACATTGCTTGAAAGGGTGAGATGTCAGCTGTCCAATACTCTTTTGCCTGAGAAATATTGAGTAGAGGTAGTTTCCTATACAATCTACACTCTAAATAGGTATCCACATTAGTCCATTGAGCTGAAAACACTAGAAGAAAGATGGACAAGAAAGCCTCCCAAGCTGGAACACTTGAAGGTGTTTGGGTGTGTAGGGTATGTGCATCAAAGCTAAGGTAAGTTGAAACCAAGGGCTGTCAAATGCATGTTTCTAGGCTTTACACCTCGAGTGAAAAGATATAGATTATGGCATCATATTGAGAAGAGATGTGTTAACAGTAGAGATATTGTGTTTAGAGAAAATGAGATATTTATGATGTTTGAGTAACAATCTACATCTATGTCTAAGACCAGTAGCACAAGGTTTAAGGTGGAGCCTCAAAATTATCAAGAAGCTTCTACTTCTTCTCAGAATCTAGAAGCTAAAGGTGATGACACTACTAAGACAAGTGAATAAGTAGAGACACATGGAGATTTACAAAATTATTCAATAACAAGGGACAGAACTAGAATAACCATTGTGCCCCCTACAAGATATCTAGAATCTGACTTTGCTAGTGTTGCTTTGAGTGATGCCATTTCATTGAGCAACAATGAATCCACCAGTTTTGAGGAAACAACTAACAACTCTGATGCTAGAAAATGGATTGAGGCAATGAATGATGAAATAAGGTCTCTCAACCTAAATGATACCTGAAAACTGGTACCTTTGCCTAAAGGGTACAAACCTATTTCATGTAAGTAGATATACAAGTTCAAAGAAGAAATTCTAGGGATCCAAAAGTCTAGATTCAAGGTAAGACTTGTTGCAAAGGGGTTCACACAAAAAGAAGGGATTGATTACACAGAGGTCTTTTCTCCTGTTGTGAAACACACATCCATTAGGCTAATCCTTTCCTTAGTTGTTCAAAAGGACTTGGAGTTAGACCAATTGGATGTGAAGACAACATTCGTACATGGATTGTTGATTGAAACCATCTATATGAAGCAACCTCAAGGGTATGTGAAGAAAGGAGAAGAAGACTCGGTGTGTCTATTAAACAAATCAATTTATGGTTTCAAGCAGTCGGTGTTGGTATGACATATTTGATGAGATGATCTCTAAAATGGGATTCAAGAGAAGCTCCTATGATTGGTGTGTGTATACCAACTCAAAAAGCTTCAAAGAACCAATGTATCTACTCCTTTATGTAGATGATATGCTGCTGGCTGGAAAAACCAAAGAAGAGTTGGGGCAAGTCAAGGCTCTTCTAAAGAAAGAGTTTGACATGAAAAACCTAGGAGAATCTAGAATGATTCTTGGCATTGAAGTTGATAGACATAGAAAGCAAGACAGATTGTATGTAAGTCAAGCTGAATATTATGGAAAAGTACTTCAGAGGTTCAAAATGGATGGTGCTAAATCTGTTGGCACTCCTCTTGCACCTCATTTTAAGCTCTCAGCTGCAAACAGTCCTAAGAGCACAGATGAATATCACATTAATCGTATGAAGGTTGTTCCTTATTCCCAGGCAGTGGGATCTTTGATCTATCTAATGACTTCAACTAGACCAGATCTGTCCTATGCTACAAGTTTAGTCAGTAGATACATGGTTAATCCTAGTAAACGACATTGGGAAGCAGTTAAACTGATACTAAGGTATCTTTGGTCATTAAAGGAAGCACAGATCTTATATAGATAGAATGACCGCTCCAATGATGAAACGTATGGTTATGTTGATGCTGATTATGTAGGGGATCTGAATAGGAGGCACTCACTATCTGGATATGTTTTCCTATTGGGAAACAATTTGATAAGTTGGAAGAAAAGTTTGCAGTCTGTTGTGACGTTATCCACAAAAGAAGCTGAGTTCATAGCACTATCTGAGGCTGTCAAAGAAGGTTTGTGGCTGAAGGGATTACTGAACGATTTTGGCATTACACAAACAAAGGTGAGAATATATTGTGACAATCGGAGCACAATCTATTTGTCTAAAAACCAATAGTTTCATAGTAGAACCAAGCACATTGACATCAAGTACCATTTTATCAGACAGAAGATTGAGAAAGGGGAAGTTGAGGTAGTAAAGATACATACTTCAGACAATGCGGCTGATATGTTAACCAAGTTAGTTCCTCAAAGTAAGCTTGGTCGTTGCTTGGACCTCCTTGGGTTCGAGTTACCTGAAAAAGGTTAGCTAAGATCAACTCAACAAGCAAAAAGGGAAAGATACTTTGGATGTTTACAAAGGTGGAGATTGTTGCAGAAAGAACTGAGTCAAAGAAGTTGCAGTCAGTTGATCGTTGTCATCTTTTTCTGTTTTCTTTGTTATAACCATTAGAGCTTCTTCGTTGAAAATGAGTGTCTGTATAAAAAGAAAACGAATGAAAGAATAATGAGAATGAGAGAGAGCAAGGCATTCATTCTGTAAAGAAGTTTAAAGAAGAAGTAACATAAGAGAACCTCTCGATTTGCACAGTGGACATAGGCCTTTGGCTGAACCACTTAAATACTTGTGTTCTTTCTTTCTTTCTTTCTCTACGATCGTCTAACTTTTACTTAAGTATCATGTACACGATCACTTAGTTCCTCTTGCATTGTTTAGACGATCGTCTAGCTCCGCATTGCATCGTCTATACGATCGTTTAGTTTCTCAGCTATCATCTATACGTTTGTTTAGTTCCATTCAACTATCGCCTACACAATCGTCTAGTGCTTCTTAATATCGTTTACATAATTAAATTATCGTCTAGTTCCTCAGAGCTTCGTCTACACGATTGAGCTGGATTCAAGTAAACGATTGAAGAGTTTTGAAGCTTAAAGGATACAATCTTCCCTGAGTCTTGAAGTGAAGTTAACCGTTAAGGCTGAGCAGTTTGAGCCTGCAATCAAGAGAATCATAGTTATTTGGGGCAACAAGTGGTATTAGAGCTCAGAGAACAACTTAAGACAGCCCAAGATTTGAATTCTTGCATACAAAGATTCAAACAAGTCAATCTTGAAGTTTAAGAATGACTACAATCAGGTATGAAATCGAGAAGTTTGATGGAAAGACAAACTTTGAATTGTGGAAAGCGAAGATCAAGGCAGTATTGAGACAACAGAAGACACTTCTAGCCATCACAAACCTAGCAAAATACCCTGAAACACTCACAGATGCAGAAAAAAAGACAATAGAGGTAACTGCCTATGGAACTATTGTCTTGAATGTTATAGATAATGTTTTAAGGCAGATAGTTGACCAGCCAACTTCTTATGATCTCTGGAACAAGTTAAACGAGATTTATCTCAAAAAAGACTTGCCTAATAAAGCTTTCTTAAGGGAAAGATTCTTCACATATAAGATGGATGCTGCAAAATCCCTCACTGACAATTTGAATAAATTCAAGAGACTATCATCAAAATTCAGAACAATAGGAGACAACATTGGGGAAGAAAATGAGGCTTCTATCTTACTTAACTCTTTACCAGAATCGTTTAAAGATGTCAAAACAACCATGAAGTATGGAAGAGAAAGAATCACTACAGAAGAAATAATTTTAGCAATAAGAGTCAGAGAACTAGAGTAACAGATGAGCAAGAAAGAGCAGCAAGGAGGAGAAGGTTTGTTTTCAAAGGGGATAACAAAGAACAATGGGAAGGGCAAGCAGAATGGTGATGATAAGTCTTAAATCAAGTGTCATTTTTGCCACAAACTTGGACACATGAAGAAAGACGATTATGCCTTGAAGAGGAAGCTGAACCAACAGACCAAAGGAGGAAATGAGAAACATTTAACTTCAATCAACCATCAAACTTAACTTCAATAGATATTCTAAACATTTAAATTCAGAAATGAGAAAAAAAACTCTTTACAAGTACCAGAAAGTACCTAAAACAAGATTTTGTTAGATATGTATTTCCTAGAAAACATGTTCAATAAGATATACTAACTTACTAAGAGGAGGTTACTGTAGGTATTGCATCATGGTTTAGAGCATCAAGTTAAGACTCTGCAATACCAACCAAAACTAGACCTATCATAATAGTTGCTCCAACTTGCTTAGGCCTTTGCTCTAAAAAACAAATTTAATAAATGTATCAAGTTCAAACTTAAATTTCAATCCATCCATGAGTGATGTCCATAAAATACTTGAGATTGTTCAATACCTGCATTCCATAATATTTCTCTTAATGAACAAGTCCTAATGTGTTGTTATTTAAAGATAAAAGATAGAAACATTGAAAGTAAAAAAAAAAAAAAAAAAGGTGATATTAAGTATCATCAAAGAACACCAAGACTAAAATAGTTCTCAAGGAAAGTATATTCATACTTCACAACACCATAAATGAACTAAACTTATAATCCAAAGGCCTTCATTCTAGAGCCTCGAAATCTAAGTCAAATAGTAGCATAATAAAATAGTTCGAAAAAGTAATTAAGGGCGGCCAAATATACATAAATAAAAAAAATGAAGAGTGGTATATAGTTAATGTTTGTATCTTACAAAGATCCTTAAGAAAACATCACAACTTCTAGAGGTAGGTACTACACAACTTTCATTAAGATTTCTCTCTAGGTCAATAGGAAAATGATCTTCATTGTTGACTACAAATTGTAAGCCTATCTAACCTATTGCTTTTCAAGGATTCACTAACAATTCCATATCACATATTGCTAGGTAATCCTAAGCATTCAATCACAAATCCTTAAGTAGTTTGTCAGATATTCAAGAGAAAATATAATTGCATCAATAAATTAAGTAGAGATAAACCCATAAGCAAATATAATCATTAGGTTATGAAAATTCTCCGAAAAATACGTTGTTTCCAAGTCCTCTAAACTAGAAGCTAGGGCTCACCTTCCCATGGAGATGGGGAAGACAAAGCCTAACATTCCTCCAACGATTATATGGAGAGAAGTGGAGAAAAATACCAGTGGAAGAAGTGAGAAGAGGGGAAAATCGGTTAGGAGCCGAAAGGGAAAGAGGAAATGATCTGGAGATGAGATGATGAAAGATGTTGCCCTAAAATTGAGGGATAATATATATAGAAATCGTAGGGTGTCGCAGTGCCTCGAGGTAGCGCAACAGTGCTTGGAAATTCTTGTCGAAGCACAACGTCGTGCTGTCTGTGTGTGTAGAGCCTGTACTGATGAGATTCACCTTTGTGATGCCTATTGGAAAAAGCATTGAGCAATGCACTGTCTAAATGCATGCAGTCAAGAAAAATCAAGGTTAAATTGAATAGAAATCATTCCCTGAAATTTGCAAAACATGAGGTGGGTTGCTTTTTGACAAACCATCTCCAAAAAGTAAAATGAAAAGGACCGACTATGCAAGAAAAAAAAAACCCAAAATAGGGCCAAAAAGGGTTCAAGAAGCTAACCTAACCTAAACTAAACTACTCTAGTCCAGACTAATCTAACCTAAACTAAAATACTTTAGACTAACCTAGCTTAAAACTAACCTAGACCTAGAACTAAAAACTACAACTAGAAAGCTACTCCTAACTAGGGCATCTAGGTAGACAATCTAGAAGTCAAAAGAATCAAAGGGGCTATTCTTCCTCTGATTCCGATGGATTGAGGCTCATAATGGGCATCTTTGAAGCTTCACCCAAGTTAAGTAAGAAAGCAAGACAACAGTTCTGATACTGCTATCCTCTGTTGAGACGCCTAACTATCCGGGTAATGGCTCATTTTCAAGCACTGTCCAACCTAAAATCACTTTGAAACTGGCAGACATCCTGTACTAGATGGCCCACAATGGACTCTAAGGATTCCCTTTCCTTCTCTTCTTCTTGATGGTCCCCATGATCATCGTCACCTACAGCCTCATCCTCCCTTTCTTGATGGTCTAAGCAACCTCGAAAAGCAACGATAGTGATCCTACTGATATGAGGTTTTGGACCCGCCTTCTCTTCATCCTTGTACATCTCTACTTCTGCCCTACAAAAATGTTATGTGACTAAACAGAGGTGACCAAGTACTCCGATGGTAGAGTAACGACCTATATATTGGATCAAGCCATTAATGACTTTTCTGACATCCACCGACCTGGATGTACAAGGGCATAGAGCAAATTTTCCTCGTCGTTGGTCACATCCGCAAGGCGAGTGATGAGCATGAATCTAGCACAGATTAATGCATGCCAGATTTTGTTGGCAACCGTTAAGGTTGTCCCTCTAGTCTTGACAGGCACATCCTGATACATCTCCCACATACCCCTTGGCCGTAAAGGGTTTCAGCCACCTCAGTGTATGGAAACTCACCCTTTAAGAGCTGAACATACTCGTTGTTCTCTATATTGGGCAACCTATACACACTATTGATGCGTGCATACTCGAAAGTGACTATGAATCCTCTAACACGAGAAACACTCCGATTTTCCTCCATGTTAGTGTAAAGTTCCCTCACAACTAGTATGATTGCGTCCTCGGGATCGGTAACTAAGAATTCCCATCATCTTTGCCGTATTTCGGTGGTGATTTATGGGAATTTTTTTAGCATCTAGGCATAATGAGCACTCGAGAATGAATACCTTAGAGGTGATAGCCTGACGGAATCTTTCATACTCACCTAAGGAGCAAAATCTTTCCCGATTAAAGTCGGGTTTCGATTGACGAGACCTAGAACTATTAGCTACTACTTTTCCCTTGCTTTTCTTCAGTGCCATTGGGATTTTTCAACAAAAAGAACACAACTCTAAGCCAAGAAGGGAAAAACGAACAACGCTCTCAACTATTCTACCCTAAACTTCTCTAAAACTCCTTACCCCAACCCGATTCAACACGATTTAAAGCAAGAGCTTCTCAAAGAAATTCAATCCAAAACTACAACAGTTGAATCCCTTCCTCCTTTTCAACACAACATAGGAAATAAAAAAACAACCAGAGTTCCCAAGCAATAATCAATATGAAAAACTTAAAGACAAGTGAAAAACTAAGTAATTATACCTTGGTTCAGGAATTGAGGCTCCACAAAATGAGAAAAAAACATTAAAAATTCCCGAATAGGGAAAAACCCACAAGGAAAAACATTTTGGAGGTGTGGAAATCGAGTGAGGGTGTGTGGTTTTGGAAGATAAACTAGAGATTAGTGTGAGGGAGATGAAGAAACTAGGGATTTTTTAGAGAAAACTTGAGAGATTTCGAGAGATAGGGCTAAAAAATAACCCTACTATCATGTGAGAGAACTACTATAAGCAATTCTACCACGATGGCGTTGTGGCACTGTGCTCTACTTTTTATTAAATTCGATTTTTTTAAAGAAAATTTACAGTAAACTAAACTAAACTAAATTAATTCTAACTAATCTAAACTAAATTAAAACTAACCTAACCTAATTAATCTAAATTACGTTACACTACTCCTAAACTAGGAAAGTAGTAAAAATTTTGTCGCTTGGCTACCTCTAGGTAGGGAAAATTTTTAATATCGGTTGCTCGATGTAACCTGTCTCCTTTAAGTCACATAGAAGTGATTGTACCTCTTTGGTCCCTTTTTGGATGTGTCGATATAGCCTGGTAGGGCTATAAGGCTCTTCATCTTTGTAAAGGAAACAAACAGGTCGAATTTTTTATTTTTAAATTTAGACAAAAATGTAAAAAGAGAATTAAAAGACTCAAGCAACCCAAAAGAGTCAAAAGAAAGAAAAAATTCTATAGACTCATGAGAAAAATTAAAGAAAATTAAAAAATAAGGGGTATACCTGAAGCTAGAACAGAGTGAGTTTGGTAACCTCTAACTCTACCTTTGGGACACCGCTTGATTCAGGCTTGGGTTCCTTGATAGCCTCACAAATTGGTAAGTGATAACTTGTAGAAATACAAGTTATTGTTCTCTCAAAGTTGGAGTAATTAGGATCTTTAGTGATGTAAATGCACTAATTGTAGAGAAAAACACATGAATTCTATATGTGTATTAAACTCATACAAAAGTATCGTTTTAAGTATAAAAAAAAAAAAGGGCTTCACTAACACATTGTAACGCAAAAATCATAAATTTACGAAGTGTTGCAGACAAGGCCAACATAGGGGTATGTATCTAAGACTGTTCGATGCATGAAGGATACAGTTGGCTCGTGCGTTTTATGTCAAATCACCACTCCAGCATGGGTGTTGAGGATTAAGTTTGTGTTTTGTTGATATGCGTTAATTGTCATGCGTTGATGGTCATGCGTTAATATGAAGAATGTGCATTATGCGTTAATCGTGTATGTGATGACCATGCGTCCTATCACAAGTTTTCTTGCTCTCTCGCTAAGTATAATGAGATCGCAAGTTTCTCGGGATTATTCAAGGTCGAACACGGGGACTTGCAACTAAGTGATGTTTGTAAAGTAATGCAATTGAGGTGGGGAATAAAAATAAAAAGAAAGAAGTTGATTAACTATGTGCTTCTCCTACTCCTAGCTAAACGGACTGAACAACTGAAGTTTGACTATGAGAATTAGTAGAGATGCGGCAACTGTTAACGCATAATGAGATGCATGGAGAAGTAGGGTTGGGGCAAAAATTCACCAAGTCATTAAGTTGATTGCAAGGGTAATCTCAGCTCACCACACTAACGCATCACACATCTCTCGATGGTCAGCCACATGCTTATATCTCTATAATGCATGGTTGCGTTGAGCATGAGATTATTCATATCTCTATGAACATTGCTTAGTTTGCTTAGTGAGTTCCACTACTTACCCTCCCAGGTAGTTGGTTATAGCTACTCTGCTTATATACAAGCATTGCGGTAGCCTCGCACTAAGCAAAAAGGATTGGCTCACAATACTCACGCAACGCACACCTCTCGGTAGTTTGCTACATGTGTCATATCTCTATATCGCATGATTGAATATGCGATAACTCTTGCAATCTATAGTTAACTCGTTGCGATGAAATTAAATGATGATAAAGAAGAAGAAGATGATGAAAATGGTGTTGAAGGAACTAAAGAGATGTATTGAATACAAAATGTATTAATGTCTTAAGCCAAAATGTAATACAATACAAAGTTGAGAAGAGAGATGGAAGGCTAGATGTAGGCAATCTCTTTCTTCCATCAAATATGTGTCAAGGCTACCGGTGGTGGAATGGATGGGCAGCGAAGTAGTCTCTCTCAAGCTCTATCTCGGACAAAGCTCTTGTCGTCACTTGGAGGAGGATATGGAAATGAAGAACTCTAAAAAACTTTCTGCTCATGTTCTCGTCTGTGATCACAAGAATCTGCTCAAGGCAGAGTCCCGGATGCTTTGAATTTGGGCTCCAAGGCTCTATTTATAGAGCGCAGATGCCGAAAATTTTGATAATCTCGCCTTGAATCACTGCCATTGCTGACGTGGTAGGTGAAATGTCATCATGATCTTATCTCTTTGATACTCCCAAGGTATGCATTCACGATTGTTTCTTCTGAAGTATCAACGCATTCCACCCACTTTGTGATCTTCCTCCTATCATGGTTATCACTTTAGTTGCGGCATTTCACGCGACCAACGTGTCTTCATTAAGATCAATGCATGTGATCACTTTGCGATGGTTTGGGATTAATGCATGCGGTCGATTCTTGCGACCACTACAAAAATAGACATTTTGACGCAAAATAACGCATGATACAGGGTTAGCAGGAATTTTCAGTGCTGATCGACGTAAGTTCATTATTCCACATGAATTCTTAGCAATATTAATGCATACTCTGGTCATCAACCCTTATAATTCTAAGTAAAAGGCTGCAATATCTTTTATTTCTACAAGCTATCAATGGGCTTTTGACTGGCGGCATCTGAACAAATCAGAAGTGGTAGACGACTATTACAGGGTATGGAAATTAATGCAGCCAAATCACCATGTTGTTTAGATTTGCCTATAAAAGGAGCAACCACCTACAGAATTGAGCTAGCCATTTTTGCACATAAAACAGTTAGAATTTTCTATAGTTAGAAGCTCTCTACCATTGCAAGCAAAAAGTAAGAGGGAAGATCACCATTCCACCAGTGATCAAGAGGTGCTGGTTAGAAGAAACTCGAGTGAGATATCTTCCTCAACTCCTTCACCAAGTTGGTCATAGCAAGCATTAAAAACAAGCGAAAGAGGACAAGAGAACTATACGACTTGACTTCTTACTTTTCACCTTTCATTCTTATTCTCCAATTACTTTTATTAGGCTGAGATTTTTTGTATAAACACTTGATATATTTAATTCAATCTTATCTTTAACCATTCATCACTTCTTCATTTGTTTACTTTCAAAATTGTGTGTTTGTGATTTTTATGACTTAATGAGAGCATGAAATCTGTTGCTTAAGTTTCCTGATCAGTTGACTAAAGTGGTAAAGTAGTTTAATCACTCGAAAAAGAAGTTTAACTATTGAATGCATTAAATCAGGGCCTGAAATGATTTTAGAGATAGAATTGCTCGTCGTTCGTCTGTTCTCTGTAGCCAACACATACACCCTAGAGATAGGATTACATGTGGCAGTCACATCGAACGATGTTGAATCTAGCATGAACTAAGAACATAATTTCCAACGCATAACATATACATTTAGATTGTAAACAAACATCTACACCCTCTTCATTTTATCTCCATTGTGCTCATCTAGGCTTGCTATTTCTGCTAGGAAATCAATGCATAACACTAACACTTTAAACTATTCATCCATAAACCCTATCTCCCTTTGAACTTCTATTTCTTCTTGCATGTGTGTCGTAGATTAGTTTAAATGACCAATGCATCTCAATTAATTAAGAAACCTTTGCATTAGATACGATAACAAACCCTATGTTAGTACATTCTAGAGTCCCTGTGTTCGACCCTAGACTTAGCAGGAAACTTGGGTTAGATTTATACTTGGGTCTAACTCAGGAGAACTTGTACGCATAACAAGGTGAACATGCACCTATATCCAATGCATCACCTTATTTTCACACCAAAAGATAGATCAATCCTTCACCCATTTTCATTCATCATACTCATTCATCTCCACTTACATTCATCACCGTAGATAGATTTAGAATCAGAATCATGGGACAAACAAGTTTTTGGCATCATTGCTAAGGATTCTAGCAATGAAGCTAACTGAAATTTGGCTTTTGTATCTTTTTCCGAATCATACAATCAAAGGAGTATTACAGGTTGAGCCTAAACTTGTGAGTGTTTTATAAGTAGAGAGAATATTCCCTAAGCTCATATACGACCCTGAAGTTGAAAGAACCTTCATACGAAGAAACAGATCGAATTGACGTCGGAGGTTATGGTAACAATAACAATAGTAGATGGCAGACGACCAAATGGATCAGAACCTACACAGCAATTAGCAAATGCTACACTAAACCCAATCCTAATTTCGAACAAAAGCACGCATCCAATGCATGAGTATGCATCACCAGTACTATATGACTTCTCGCTAGCGATCATTTACCCAACGCCTGACAGGACAAGGTTCAAAATGAAATCAGTCATGCTCTAAATGCTGTAAACAGCAGAGCAATTTGGAGGAGCCTACAACGAGGATCCTCATGCTCATATGAAATGCTTCTTAGAAACATGCAATTCATTCGTGATTCCTGGAATCATGCTAGAAGCTATCAGACTATCCTTGTTTCCTTATTCACTCTATGATGATGCAAAGCAATGGGCGAGCTTTTTGGAGCCGGGCGAAATTGAAAGAACCATATGAAGGGACCTTGAGCGGAAGAGATGGATCATCCAAATTCCAAAAAATTTACATAACAGAAAAATTTTACAAAAGAAGAGAAAATACGCATTTATCCCAAAAAATATAGCATGCATCAAACAAAAAACAGAGAAATAAAATGGGTTAGAAAACCCTTACCTGTGAAGAATGAATCTTCACGTAAAAACCCTTGATCTCCAAATTGGGCACCACCATGATGGAATCCACGGTATTCTCTGGTGCGAATCTAGGAGGGTGTGGGGTGATGGCTATTTTTTATTTGAGAGGGAAAAGAGATTGAGAGATCTCTGAGGAAAAGGGAGGAAGAAGAAACACAGAACCTTTCTCTGTAGTTTTTTAGGAAGAATAAGAAGTGTGAAATCCGTCTCCCACTCCTACGAGAAATAAGGGGGAGGGAGTCAACTCCATCCCTAAAATTGATTTTTTTGTTTTTTTTATTAAAAAATATATTAAAATTAATAAAATTAATTTTAATAATAAACTTTAATATATATATATATATTAAACAATATGTTATATCAAATATAACATATAATCTATAGTTCAATATTGTATCCAATACAATATAATCTATGGTTTAGTTCTCTCAACAACGATCTTTAATATAAATCTAATTTATATTAAATCTAATTATATGAATATAATTCACATAATTAATATTTGAATCATATTTAAATATTTATTACTTTCAATCAAATTACTTAATATTATAATGTATTAAATACATTATATTAATTATATCATATATAATTAATTCATTAAATTAATTTGAACAATTCAAATTAATTAAAAAACTTGAAGCTCCAACAGTACATGAATAATTAATTAAACTTTTTAATTAAATTATTCACCATCTGTTAACTGTCGAACACTTTACTAAAGACCGACAGTTACATTCTTCGCACTACAGATATGTTTTCTATGTCCATTGGATATAACCAATCAACAGTACAACGACCCTTCACAAATTGCTCGTATGTACAGTTGGGCCAAAATTATCTTTTTGCCCCTTAACTCCTTAAGTACCACTAATCCCTCTAATGAACAATAAATCATAGTCTAACTATGACCAAACCCCTCTCGGGCCAGGAGAGGATGTGGCACCACATTGTTCAAGTCTCGGAATCAATTCTTAAGGGAGCAATTGATCTACTTGCCTCGACATTGGGGAAAGAGTGAATTCCTTCTTGTGTAGATGTGTTTTCAGCTCTCCAATCAGATGAATCTCCAAAATGGTAGGCTTGTTGAGTTGGCGATCTGGCCACTCTCACCCATACAAATCAAAGGACCGCCTTCATAGGCAGGAGTTCACAACTCACTCAGGATTCAGGTCATGCTATCTATGGTCATCCTAGTGAAATGCAAGACTCTATTATGAACGACGTTATATAATAAGACTAAACATTTCGTGGTCCAGTCTTATACAAAATCCTTTGTATAGAATATCCCCGCTCACATGTCTCCACATGAATGATCAGGATCACATCATTTATAGCACTTTACAACAATTGTAACAACTACAAAGCAAGCTATACTCATATTGTCACCAGGATAATGTATCCAACCTTATCCATCTACTACATACCATTTAGGTTATCACTGAAACATTATCCACCCATATGTCTCTACATATATGTTTAAGCTACAAGATAACCTTGGATGTTAGATTATTGGTTTGTGGTTAATTGAACTAATTTTGAAATATAACATCATATATTTTATTACATAAATAAAATGTTTGTGCAGTATAATTAAAAACTATAGGACCCTACGAGATTTAGACCATCAACCCCAACAATCTCCCACTTGACCTAAAGCTAATGGGGTGTATAATGTAAAAGTTAGACTAAAATACAAAGTACACAAATCAATAAACTAGGTCATAACACGTGCCCAGTACAAATCTCCCACTTGCTCTAGTCTAAGTGTGTCGTGTCCTATAGACTCATACTCTGCATGTGACCCTCAAACATCTTAGCCGTGAGGGCCTTTGTAAATGGATCAACAACGTTGTGCTCCGAAGTTATCTGCGTGACGATCACTGTTGCGTTTTATGTCCTATAACTCATGGTTTTGTGAAACAATAAACTTATTCTGTAAATCAATAAAGTTGTTATTGAAGTGTGGATTAAATAAAATTGTTATTAAATATATGAATTGCTTATATCATTTCAGAAATAAATCCAATAAACTTAAAGATCCATGAAAATTATATGAGTACTTGTATTTTATGTGGACATAAAAATGGATCAGGTTCGAGTAAATAGTCAAAATGATCTATAGTATACGAATAAGGTTGGATACCTTATTCTGGTAACACTATCGGATGTGGTCCACTCTGTAGTTGTTACAAGAAGTTATAAAGTGCTACAAACGAAGTGATCCTGATTCGTTCATGTGGTGACATGAGGAGTGGGGGCATCATGTGCAATGAGTTTGCATAAGATCGGACCAAGAAATAAGTCACTCTTACTTTATAACGTTGTTTACTGTTTAAGACTGACTATTTCATAACGATGACCTAGGTAACTTAACTTTAATCCTGAGCTAACTATGAACTCCTGTTTTTCAGGATTATTCTTATATTTGCATAGGTGGGGGTTGACTCAACAGTGTTGGCTCAATAAGTCTCCCATTTCAAGGGTAAGATCGGGTAGATAACTGGGGACATAGAGTGCAAGAAGGAATTCACTCCTACCTACTTTTAGGGATAGTAGAAAGGTTGTTCCTTTAATTGCTGACTCCTGGTATTAAACAAAGGGTCCCACCCTCTCATTGGCCCGAGAAAGACTCGGTTTGATGATCGGATCACAAACCAATTATTCATTAGAGGATCAGTGGGACTTAAGGAACAAGAGGTAATCTCGGGGGTAAAATAGCCATTTGACCCAACCGTTATTATGAAAAATTTGTGAAGGGCTAACTTACTAATCATGGTTATATCAAGTGGACACAATATATCTACAGTGGGGGGAGTGCAACTACTGGGCTTTAGTGGAGTGACTCACTAGTTAACGAATGGGGGTTAATTTGGTATAAAGAGTTTAGCCAATTAATCCCAGATCGTTGGAGCCTATGATCTGTAGGTCCATTAGGTTTCTTTACTAGCTCACGAATAGTATGTGTCTTAGAATATCGTGATAAGTTGATTTGAAACATTCAAATTCGAATTAAGGGAATTAGTAATTATATGTGATAGAATTACACGTTTAATTTTGGAATTAAACGAAATCGGAGAATCAATTAAATATTTAAATAAGATTTAAATATTAATGAGTATGGATTCATAGTAGTGGAATTGGTGTTAAATTAATTTAATATTTGATATTAAATTAATTAGAATGAATTAAATTGTTTAATTAATTAATTATTAATTTTGTTAGAAAAATTAATTATTGAATTAATTTTTATAAATTAATAAAATTTCAGTTTTAATTATAGAATTAAAAGCTGAAATTTAACTTTAATTTTGAAAATGGTTTTCAAATTTAAAAGAAAAGTGAAAATTTGAAAAAAATGCAAAAGTGAGTTTTTCCACTTTGAACAAAGAATTTTAGTCATGCTCCTTATTCATAATTCCACCCAAATCCACCAAGTAGATGGTGTCTTCATGGCATGAAATCCTCAAACATGCATTAGTGATATAAGAAACATTGAATCAGCTGGAAAAAGAAAAGACATGCAAGTCAGTGGAATTTGCTGAGAATTAAGGTTGAAGAAGTGTTCTTTACCAAAGTTGAGAACCAGTGTGTCTTCTCCATTCTTCTTTTCAATTCAGCTGGTTTTGAGTCCCACAACTCAATCTAAGGCTCCTAGAGGATAGTAGGGAAGCTCTAGTGGTGGTTCATAACAAGAACAAGAGGAAGTTGCAGCTGATTATCAAGATTGAAGAGGATCTTTCAAAGGTATTTATGAAACCCTCTTAATATCTCATGAACATACTTAATTCAAAGTCAAAATTGATGAATTAGAATACTTTATGATCTTGTTTTCTTCCACTGCACGTTTATAAAAACTAACAATTGGTATCAGAGCACCATTTAAGCATTCAATTCGAGTTAATTTTTGCTTGGTGTGTGTTTTTTCATAATTTGTATTAAAATGGTGAACTGATATGGTTTTCTAAGTTTTGACATCAAATTCTCTTCAACTATGTTGTAATCTTATAATTGACTCTTGATTGATGGACCTTAATGTGTGCTTAAGAGTTTGTAATTTGGTTAGAGTCATTAGAGTTAAAATTAGGATGTACTTGAAGAAAGAAGTAGTAGAGGTCACCAGCAGAAAACCGAAGTCTCAACCACTGCCTCGCAGCGTCGTGACGATGTGCTTGGAGCGTCACAACGCTATTTTTCATTCCAGCCCAAAATTTTGAAGAACATCTCGTAGCGTTGCAATGTTGGGATGTAGTGTTACGACGCTGTTCATCCCAGCCTAACTGCACGCGTGAGCCCAAACCGGTGGTCTAAGTGAACCAATCCAGCCAGTTTGGGTCAAGAAGGTCAGGTTTGACCTAACTAAACCCGGTTCAGCCTAATTTTGAGCATTGAAGGTCCAGTTCGAGAGGTTTGAGTTTAACTCAGGGCGGTTCTAACGATCCAAAAATATTTTGGAGCTAGTTTTTGCTGATTTATGTAATAATTAGGCCTTTGTTTGCTTGAGAATGCCAAAACTAAACCATATTAGTTTGTGTTTAATTATTTATGCATGTGATGTATATTATAATTAAATAAATCTTGTATGTGCATTGAAAGTATGTTATAAGGTGTTTTAATATATAGTATGCATGTTTAGAATTTCAAGTGTTTTAATATAAGTATAATATTAAATCATGAGATATCTAGTGTTTGTTATGGATACAAAGCATATCTAAAGTTTTGTAAGTTGTTATAAAATTAGATTAGACATTAAGATCCATAACAAAGATAAGTTGCATACTCACGTAGGTTAACCACTTGTTTTAATAGTTAAAATAGGTTGTTATCTTATAAAACTTGGGTTACAAACTCAACCAGTATATAATCCTGTCTAAGGCTGAGGGTATTTAAGTTGACAATCTATGAAATACATCCTACCTGGGAATTATGGTAGAATAATTGAGCGTTGTTAATCAGTTTATAAGCACACGTGAGTGGTGTAAGGTTTTAAAACTGGTTTATCACCTAGACATTGGAGGTTAAATCCAAATATAATCATTATACTTGGATAAACATCTAGACTTAGATTGTTTGATTAGTAAGAAAAAACCTATACTCACAAAAATGTTAGAACACTTCAGTGGGAGTTTAATAACATATATGATATGTTGTTAGAACACTTCAGTGGGAATTTAATAACGTATATAATATGTTATTAGAACGCTTTAGTGGGAGAATAATAACATATACAATATGTTGTTTTTAGCTCTCGCGTCCCTAAGAGTTCACATCAAGATTCATGCGATGCTTCGTGTCACCCTGGGAGTGACCTCCATTCGGAAAGTGTTTGCATGACTCGAGATTAAGGTGAACATGGGAAGTTGTTCACAGTAAAATCAAATACATGATGTTTTGATTTTAATTCTCACGTTCCTAAAGAATTAACACTGTGAGGTTCATGCGACACTTCATGTCACCTTGGGAGTGACGTCCATTTGGAAATTATTTGCATGAGTCAATATCAAGGTGAATAAAGGGAACTTGTTCATTGTAAAATCAAATATGGGATATATTGATTTCAACTCTTACGTCCCTAGAAAGTTCACACCATGAGATTCATACAACGCTTCGTGTCACCTTGGGAGTGACCTTCATTCGGAAAGTGTTTGTATGGGTCAAGATCAAGGTGAATGGTGGAAGTAGTTCATAGTAAGTGGCTAAAGGAAATGTGTCAACGTATCCTGTAAATAGGCATTTGTCAACATAAACACTTGATTTTATTCTACTTGAAAAGTATACTACTTTTGGTTTGCCTACAGATAGGCATGTCATCTAAACGATATTCCAATACTTAAGGGTTCGACATTAACACATGTGTCGATCTATTCCAGATTTTTAAACTATGTAAACATCTTTTACATATAACAAACAACTTTTATGAGTTCTCCATATCTCATATGCAATTTCAGAAGCACCTTAAAATTGGAATGTTGTTCAAAACAATTTAGGCAACTAGGTATAGAGAGTTACCACTTGATTTCATGTTATATCAAAATAGCCTTAGAAATCTCAGACACTCTGTATTCCTTACCTAACAAGTTTTATACACCTTAAACATTTCAAGTGCTCTAAACTTATTTCTTAGGCAAACATAACTATTTTTCCTTATTGTTTTTCAGCTGTTAAATATCTAAATATTTGAAATGGCCTTGAACTTTAGTTGGTTTTAACAGAAGTTGCCTTATAGTAGAAGAAATATAAAATATATTTTTGTTAATGAACATTTCATTTATAACAAAAGAATTTTATATAACTTGTCTTTTACAAAAGATAAAACAACTTTTATTACAATAATAAAAGTACAAGGATTCATCTCTTGTCAGCAACTTCAAGATCTCCCACTGGTTTTACTGAGATACTCTCCTATGTTCACAACCTAGAGCATTATCTCATTTGCAAACAACCCTCAGGAACTAATTTTCTTTTCTTTTTTTTGCTTTTTCCACTATTTTCTTTGCAAGGTACTATGAGTAGTTTCTCTTTCAGTGCCCGTCCTCGTTGCAGTAGAAACATTTTCCTTTGTCTGCAGTTTTGGCCTTGCCTTTGCGGTTAGTAGAAGATTTATTTTTCCCTTTCCCCTTGTTATTTTTCACTAGAATACTCTTATTATTTGAAGAAAAAGCAACACCAGGCTTTTTAGAGGACAATCCTCTTTTCTCAGCAGCTGCAACATTTACCTCCACTTATTGTCCTTTTGTTCTCAAAATAGACTGAAAAGCCTGTAGCACATTGAAAAGTGTAGTCATGTTGTATTTTATCCTGTTCATTAACGCGTTGGTGTGAAATTGCAAGAAGCTCTTCGGAAGAGACTCTAGAATAAAACCGGCTTGGCTTCTCTCGTCTATGACAGCTCCGTTTACCTCTACCACATTGAAATGAACCATCATTTCCAGGATATGTTCTCTATCAGAGGCCCATTCTTTCATTCGACAGTTGTAAATGTATTTGATAGCATCATGCCTCAGGGAGAGGGACGGTTGTCCAAACATCCCACGTAGAGATTCCACAATATCTTTGACAATACTCATGCTTTCATGTTTCTTAGCCAAGTCTTCAGATATGCTAGCAAGAATGTAGGCACAGGCTTTCTCATTCGCCTTCGTCCATTTGTCGTATGCATCTCGAGCAGTTCGATTTGTATTTAAGCTAGGGATGGGAGGACATTCCTCTATTAAAATGAACCTTAAATCGTCTATCACCAGTATTGTGTTCAAATTTGATTACCGTGTAGCATAATTGTCCCAGTTAATTTATCCAAAGCCAACAGTCGTATCAATGAACTAGTCATTCTAAAAATATAAACAATTTCTTTATTAGTGAATTTATTTTAAACCCAATCATATTTTAGCAAGTTAATAATGTACCTAAAATTCATTATTTTTGCAATGATACTATAGTGAGTCAGAATAAGTGCTACTGAGGGGCAGTTAATAATCCTTCACCAAAGCAAGAAATTCTTGACTAAATACTATCTCAAGAATAACTCATATTCCGATAGTCATTTAGCTACCATTTTTGGTCAAGAACTTACTAACACTTAGTAATTCTGTAAGTGTAACCCATTTTTAGATCTTAGAGATTAGTGGCCCCAACGATGCTATCGAATTGGAGAGTCAAAGTTGGGAAACGTGCTAAGAAACATATCCATTTCTGGAGTTTGAGTTGTTCCGAATTCCATGTTACAACCCTCCGAGGAGATAGTCGTCATTAAACAACTATTAAGGGTCACTTAAAGCTAACCAGCAGGCGCAACATAGGAATCTCACGATCCAAACCAATGGAAGAGACCGTAGGACAAGTTGACATATATCTTTCACCCACTTACTATGAACTACTTCCCCTATTCACTTTGATCTTGACCCATACAAACACTTTCCGAATGGAGCAGTCGAGGTATAATCGACACGAAGCGTTGTATGAACCTCCTGATGTGAACTTTCTAGGGATGTGAGAGTTGAAATCAATATATCACATATTTGATTTTACAATGAACAACTTTCCCTAATTCACCTTGGTTGACCCATACAAACACTTCCCGAATGGAGCAGTCGAGGTATAATTGACACGAAGCGTGGCATGGACCTCACGGTGTGAACTCTTTAGGGATGTGAGAATTAAAATCAAAACATCGTGTATTTGATTTTACTGAGAATAACCTCCCCTATTCACCTAGATCTTGATTCATGCAAACACTTCTCGAATGGAGCAGTCGAGGTATAATCGGCACGAAGCAAAGTATGAATCTCGATGTGAACTCTTAGGGAAGAGAGAGCTAAAAATAACATATCACATATGTTATTAATCTCCCATTGAAGCGTTATTAAATTCCCACTGAAGTGTTCTAATAACATATCATATATGTTGTTAAACTCCCATTAAAGTGTCTTAACAATTGTTTGGGTGTATATTTACTCAGGTTTGTTATGATTAATTAAACAACCTAAGTTTAGGTATTTATCCAAGTATAACGTTTATGTTTGGATTTAACCTACGATGTCTAGGTGATAATCCAGTTTTAAAACCTCACACCGCTCACGTATTGCTCATAAAACTTGTTAACAACACTCAGTTATTTGGCCATAAACCCTAGGTAGGAGGTGTTCCATACACCGTCACCTTAAATACCCCAACCTTAGATAAGATTATATACCGGTTGAGTTTGTAACCAAATTTTTATAAGTAACGACCTATTTTAACTATTAAAACAAGTAGTTACCCTACGTGAGCATGCAACTTATCTTTTTTATGGATTTTAATGTCTAATCCAATTTTATAACAACTTATAAAACTTTAGACATTGTGTACATCCATAACATACATTAGATATCTCATAATTTAATATAACACTTATATTAAAATATTTGAAACCCTAAACATGCATACTATATACTATAACACCTTATAACATACTTTCAATGCATCTAACATTCTTTCTTTGGTGGGATTTTAAATCTACATGGCATACTATATGCACATACTAGATTTATTTAATTATAACATACATCATATGCATAAATAACTAAACACAAACTGATATGGTTTTAGTTTTGGCATTCTCAAGCAAACAAATGTCTAGTTATTATAATAATAATAAAAACTAGCTCCAAAACACTTCTGAACCGCTCGAACCACCCTGAACCGGACCCGAATCTCTCGAACCGGACCTCTAATGCTTAAAAATGACTGAATCAGGCAAAATGCCATCGACCATTGAGTAATCAAGTAATTGAGTACTATCAAGCATCGAGTATTTACCAAAATACCATCAAGTAAATGTCATCGAGTACCATCGAGCATCGAATAATTACCAAAATACCATCAAGTACCATCAAGCATCAAGTAATCGACTAATAGAGTACCATCGAGTATCATCGAGTAATAGCCATCGAGCACGAGCATCAAGTATGCCATCGAGCATTGAGTATGCTATGCTATTGAGCATGAGCATCAAGTATGTCATCAAGCATCGAGTATGCCATTGAGTATGAGCATCAAGTATGCCATCGAGCATCGAGTATGCCATTGAGTACGAGGAATAGAGCAGTGGCTAAAAAAACAGTTTCTGCTATTCGACCTTCTTCACTTCTTTCTTCACTTACAACCTAATTTCAACTCTAATGACTCCAATTGAATTACAGACACTCAATCATCCATTAAAGCCCATTAATCAAGAGCCAATTACAAGAATTATAACATAATTGAAGAGAATTCAATGGCAAAACTCAGAAAAGCCATATCAGTTCACCATTTTCATACAACTTATCAAAAACACCCACCAAGCCAAAATTAACTCGAATTGAATGCTTAAATGATTCTTTGATACCAATTGTTCGTTTACAAAAACATGCACTGGAAGAAAACAGGATCATTAAGCATTCTAATTCTTCAATTTTGACATCAAACTAAGCATATTCATAGGGTATTAAGAGGGTTTCAATACACACCTTTGAAGATTCCCTTCTTCAACGAAATACAGTTGCAATCTTCTCCAATTCAGGCCGTGGACCACCGCTAGAGCTTTTATACTATTCTCTAGGAGCCTTAGATTGAATGGTGGGACTCAAAACAAGCTTGAACTTATGGAAATTGGAGGAGAGGTTTTCTGGTTTTTTAGCTTGTTTGAACAATACTCTTCTTCAACTTTTAAAAAGTTAGCAATTCAGCAATTGTATGTCCATTTCAGCTGAATCCCTTTTGTATTTTAAACCATCAACCCATGCTTTGAAGTCTTCATCCCATGAAGACAACACCTACTTGGTGGAATTAGGTGATTAAGGTGCTTTGAAGTTAAGTGGAAAAATACCATTTTGTGGGTTTTTTTGTTTCCAGTTTTTTCCATTTTGAATTCTGAATTTCAATTTCAAATTCAAAACCAATTTTAAATTTTAATTCTTTATTAAAATTGAAATTTTATTAATTTTACAAAAATTAATTTTTCTAATAAAATTAATAATAATAATTAATTAAACAATTTAATTAGTTCTATTCATTTAATATCAAATATTATATTAATTTGTCACCAAATCCATCACCATGAATCCCTATTCATGAAATTAGTATTTAAATCTTATTTATATATTAATCTATTCTCCAATTACGTTTAATTCCAAAATTAAATGTGTAATTATATCTCATATAATTACTAAATCCCTTAATTTGAATTTGAACGTTTCAAATCAACTTATCACGCTATTCTAAGGCTAATTCCGTTTCTGAGCTAGTAGGGGGACCTAAAGGACCTACAAATCATGGCTCCAACGATCTAAGATTAATTGGCTAAACCCTTTAGACCAAATTAACTCCCATTCGTTAAATATTGGGTCACTTCTCTAAAGCCCAGTAGTTGCACTCCCCTCAATGTAGATATATTGAGTCCACTCAATATAACCATGATTCGTAAGTAACCCTTCACAGGTTGTTCGTAATAACAGCTAGGTCATATGACTGTTTTACCCCTAAGATTACCTCTTGTTCCTTAAGTTCCACTGATCCTCTAATAAACAATTTGTTTGTGATCCAATCAACAAGTAGAATCCCTCTCAGGCCAACGAGAGGGTGGGGCCCCTTGTTCAAGACCCAAAATCAACACTTAAGAGAACAACCTCTCTACTATCCCTGAAAGCGGGTAGGGGTGAATTCCATCTTGCACCCTATGTCCCCAGCTATCTACTCGGTCTTACCCCTGAAATAGAAGGCTTATTGAGCCGGCTTTATTGAGCCAACCCTCACTTATGCTAATCTAAGGATAATCTGAAATAATCAGGAGTTCATAGTTAGCTCAGGATTAAGGTTATGTTACCTAAGTCATCGCTATGAAATAGTTAGTCTTAAATAGTAAACAATGTTATAAAGTAAGAGTGACTTATTTCTTGGTCCGATCTTATGCAAACTCATTGTCCAGGATGCCTCCATTCCTCATCTCACCACATGAATGAATTAGGATCACTTCATTTGTAGCACGTTACAACTCCTTGTAACAACTACAGAGTGGGCCGCATCCAATAGTGTTACCAGAATAAGGCATCCAACCTTATTCGTATACTATAGATTATTTTGACTATTTACTCGAACTTGATCCACTTTTATGTCTTTACATAAAATTCAAGTACTCATATAATAGTCATGGATCTTTTAGTTTATTGGATTTATTTCTAAAACGAAATAAGCAATTCATAAATTCAATAACAACTTTATTGAATCAAAGTTCAATACTAACTTTATTGAATTTCAGAATAAGTTTCTTGTTTACAAACCATGAGTTTTAAGATATAAAACCCAGCAGATTGAACATGAAATCCAATGACAACTCTCTACACCTAAGTTGCCTCGATCGTTTTAAACATAATTCCAATTTTAAGGTGTTTCTGAAACTCCATATGAGATATGGAGAACTCATAAATGATGTTTATGATATGTAAAAGATATTTACATAATTTAGAAATTTGGAATAGATCGACACATGTGTTAGTGTCGAACCCTTAAATGTTGGAATATCGTTCAAAAGGCATGCCTGTTTGTAGGCAACCCAAAAGTAGTATACTTTTCAAGTAAAATAAAATTAAGTGTTTGTGTTGAAAAATGCTAAATTTTCTGGAAAGTATATGAGATCATCATATATTATTTAATTTCGATAAAAACCAAATGTATATCAGTAAAAGTTATTGACTAAAGATGACACTGTAACATAAGTTTTTTAGACAAATAAGATGCATCTTACTCAAAAAGTTGAGAGTACCTCGATGTAGTGGGAGAAATATATCACAACTCAAGTAATCAAATCTAGGTGACAGTATTGAGAAACAAGAAGTTGTGGAAATAAGATGCATTCCCTATGTTGTTTGAATAGAAGTCTATTGTATACTAATATGTTTACAGTGATCCTCTCGGCTAAAGTGTTTAAGTATCACCTAGTTATACTAGGACCATAGGTTATATAATCTAGTGCAAGTGGGAGAAAAACCCACGTGTATGTGATACCTAAAGGCAAACCATGGGTATGTGATACCCTAGTTTATTGTATTTCTCTGTAAACTCAAAAACTCAACATTATGTATTCATATGTATGTTACCATTGAAGTTTTAGTCCAAGTGGGAGTTTGTTGGGTTTTATGACCTAACACTCGTGGATTTTTAAAAGAATAAACTTATTCTGTAAATCAATAAAGTTATTATTGAAGTGTGGATTCAATAAAGTTGTTATTTAATATGTGAAATGTTGGATCTACACCAGCACGTAGCGGAAGTGAACAGGATCCATAAACATTCTAATTCATTAATTTTGGTTGAAAAGAAACATGCTAAAAATAGAGTATGATGAGTTTCATGAACATACCTTGGCCGAACCAACGAAATCTCCATTTTCAGCTGCAAAATCTTCTAAATCCTTGTGTAAACCAGCACAAGATCTTCCTTACTATCCTCTTGGTGCTCTAGATTGAGTTGTGGGACTCAAAATAAGCTGGAATCAAAGGAAATATGGAGAAAGCTCACTGAACCAACCCATTGAAGAGCACCTTCTTCATCTGAATTTTTCAGCAAAAATTCAGTCGGTTCATTCTCTCTTTCTTCACTCCAATCACTTCAATATATTACAGACTATCATGCAAAGAGATGTGCTGCATGGGATGCAGCTCATGCTTGGAGTAAACCAAAGGAGAAGGTAGGTACCTTGTAAGCTACTTTGAAGATGACTCGAAAAAATCCATTTTTTCAAGTTTATGTGATTTTTCAATTTCCAAAAATTGAAAATTGATTTTAAAATCATATTTTATTTCTAAAATAAAAATTTATTAATTTTACAAATTAATTTCATAAATTAATTTTCTAATAAAATTAATAAATAATTATTTAAACAATTTAAATAATTATAATTAATTTAATATCTAATATTAAATTAATTTTTACACAAAGTCATCTTCATAAATTTAAATCATATTTAAATATATTTTCTCCAATTTCGTTGATTCTAATTTGAACGTTTCAAATTAACTTATCACGCTACTCTAGAGCTAATCCATTTCCGAGCTAGTAAGGGGACCTCATGGACTTACAGATCATGGGCTCTAACAATCCGAGATTAATCGGCTAAACTCATTAGACTGATCTAACCCCCATTTGTTAACTAATGGGTCACTCCATTAAAGCCCATTGTTGAACTCCACTCACTGTAGATATATTATGTCCACTCGATATAACCATGATTCATAAGTTAACCCTTCACAGGTTGTTCGTAATAACGGCTGGGTCAAATCTTTATTTTACCCCCGAAATTACCTTTGGTTCCTTAAGCCCCCACTGATCCCCTAATGAACAATTATTTTGTGATCCAATCACAAACCGAGTCCCTCTTATACCAAATGAAAGGGTAGGATCTCTTGTTCAAGCCCCAGAATCAGCACTTAAGAGAACAACCTCTCTACTATCCCTAAAGCGGGTATGAGTGAATTCCCTCTTGCAGCCTATGTCCCCAGCTATCTATCCAATCTTACCCCAAAAATGGCAGTCATATTGAGCAGGCGCTATTGAGCCAACCCTCACCTATGCAAATCTAAGGGCAATCCCAGATAAACAGGAGTTCATAGTTAGCTCAGGATTAAGGTCAAGTTACCTAGGTCCTCACTTTGAAATAGTCAATCTTAAACAGTCAACAACGTTATAAAGTAAGAGTGACTCATTTCGTGGTTCGATCTTGTACAAAATCTTTTGCACAAGGACACCCCTACTCCTCATGTCCATCATGAACGAATTAGGATCACTTCGTTTGTAGCACTTTTCAACTCCTTGTAACAACTACAGAGCATGCCGTATCCAATAGTGTTACCAGAATAAGGTACCCAACCTTATCCATGTACTATAGATCATTTTGACTATTTATTTGAACTTGATCCACCTTTGTGTCTCCACATAAAGTTCAAGTACTCATCCAATAGTCAAGGGACTTTTAGGTTTATTGGATTTCTATTAAAGTAATAGATCTATTCAATAACACCTTTATTGAATTTTCAGAATAAGCTCCATTGTTTACATACCACAAGTTTTAGGACATAAAACCTAACATGAAATGCTTATTTCATTTCAGAAATAAATCCAATAAGCTAAAAGATCCATGACTATTATATAAGTACTTGAACTTTATGTAGATTCATAAGAGTGGATCAAGTTCGAGTAAATAGTCAAAGTGATCTATATTTTACGAATAAGGTTGGATACCCTATTCTGATAACACTATCAGATACGACCCAATTTGTAGTTGTTACAAGCAGTTGTGAAGTTCTACAAAGGAAGTGACCCTGATTCGTTCATGTGGTGACATGAGGAGTGAGGATGTCCTGTGCAATGAGTTTGCATAAGATCGGACCAAGAAATAAGTCACTCTTACTGTATAACGCTGTTTACTATTTTAGACTAACTATTTCATAACGATGACGTAGGTAACTTAACCTTAATCCTGAGCTAAATATGAACTCCTATTTATTCAGGATTATCCTTAGATTTGCATAGGTGAGGGTTGGCTCAACAACGCCGGCTCAATAAGCCTCCAATTTCAGGGGTAAGACCAGGTAGACAGCTGGGGACATAGGGTGCAAAAAGGAATTCACTCTCTCCACCCTCTCATTGGCCTGAGAGGGACTCGGCTTCATCATCAGATCACAAACCAATTGTTCATTAGAGGATCAGTGGGACTTAAGAAACAAGAGGTAATCTTGGGGGTAAAACAGTCATTTTACCCAGTCATTATTATGAACAACCTGTGAAGGGTTAACTTACTAATCATGGTTATATCGAGTGGACACAATATATATACAGTGAGGGGAGTGCAACTATTGGAATTTAGTAGAGTGACACGATAGTTAACGAATGTGGGTTAATTCGGTGTAGAGAGTTTAGCAAATTAATCTCGGATCGTTGGAGCCCATGATCTGTAGGTCCATTAGGCCCCCTACTAGCTCACGAATAGAATAAGGCTTAGAATAACGTGATAAATTGATTTGAAACATTCAAATTCGAATTAACAGAATCAGTAATTATATGTGATAGAATTACACGTTTAATTTTGGAATTAAACGAAATTGAAGAATCAATTAAATATTTAAATATGATTCATAGTGGTGGAATTGGTGTTAAATTAATTTAATATTTGATATTAAATTAATTAGAATTAATTAAATTGTTTAATTAATTAATTAATAATTTTATTAGAAAAATTAATTATCATATTAATTTTTGTAAAATTAGTAAAATTTTAGTTTTGATTATAGAATTAAAAACTGAAATTTAATTTTAATTTTGAAATTTTTTTTCAAATTTAAAAGAAAAGTGAAAATTGGAAAAAATGCAAAAGTGGATTTTTCCACTTTGAACCAAGCATCTTAGTCATGCTCCTTATTCATAATTCCACCCAAATCCACCAAGCAGGCGTTGTCTTCATTGAATGAAATCCTCAAACATGCATTAGTGATATAAAACACTTTCAATCAGCTGAACAAAAGGCATGCAAGTCAGTGGAATTTGCTGAGAATTAAGGTTGAAGAAGTGTTCTTCACCAAAGCTGAAAACTAGTGTGTCTTCTCCATTCTTCTTTTCAATTAAGCTTGTTTTGAGTCCCAAAACTTAATCTAAGGCTCCTAGAGGATAGTAGGGAAGCTCTAGTAGTGGTTCACAACAAGAACAAGAGAAGATTGCAGCTGATTATCAAGATTGAAGAGGATCTTCAAAGGTATTTAGGAAACCCTCTTAATATCTCATGAGCATGTTTAATTCAAAGCCAAAATTGATGAATTAGAATGCTTTATGATCCTGTTTTCTTCTGCTTCACGTTTATTGAAACTAACAATTAAGTCCCCTCGATGCACAATCTCTCGGATGAGATGATACTTCCATTCTATGTGTTTCCTATGCTTATGACTCCTAGGCTCTCGGGAATTGCCATAACACCATTATTATCACAATAAAGTGTAATGGGCTTTGACAGGTCTGGAACGACTTCCAGATCAATCAAGAATTTCCTGAGCCAAACAACTTCTTTATTAGCTTCACAATTCGCTATATATACAACCTCCATAGTGGAGTCAACAATGCACCCTTGCTTGGTGCTCCTCCAAACTACTGCTCTTGCGTTAAGAGTGAACATTGATCCTGATGTAGATTTCCTCGAATCTTTATCAGTCTGAAAAATCAGATTTTGTGTATCCTGTAAGGATCAAATTTTTAGAACCATACACGAGCATGTAGTCTCTCATTCTCCATAGATACATGAGGATATTCTTAATGGTGGTTCAGTGATCATATCCTGGATTAGACTGATATCTACTGACTATCCCCACTGCATAGAAAATGTCAGGTCTAGTACATAACATCGCATACATTAGACTGCCAACAGCCGATGCACAGGGAATCTGTCTCATTTCCTCCACTTCTTGAGGTGTCTTAGGACATTGTTCCTTAGACAATATTACTCTATGCCTGAAAGGTAGTAAGCCTTTCTTGGAGTTCTACATGGAATACTTGACAAGCATCTTGTCAATGTACGATGCTTGAGACAGAGCTAGCATTTTGTTCTTTCAATCTCTAAAGATCTTAATGCCCAATGAGTAGGATATTGTCTACATACAACACTAGGAAAGCTATTGAACTGTTGATGATCCTCTTGTATACACAAGGCTCATCAATATTCTGATCAAAGTCATAAGATTTGATCGCAGTATCAAATCTTATGTTCCAAGATCGAGAAGCTTGTTTCAGTCCATAAATGGACCGACTGCAAACCTTTTGCTTTTGACCTTGGGTTATGAATCCCTCGAGTTACTTCATATAAATGGTCTCCTCAAGATTCCCATTCAAAAAAGCGGTCTTGACGTCCATTTGCCAAATCTCATAGTCATAATATGAGGCAATGGACAGGAGGATCCAGATAGACTTAAGCATGGTAATAGGTGAGGAAGTCTTCTCATACTTGACTCCCTCAACTTGGGTATAACCCTTTGCCACTAGTCTAGCCTTAAAGGTTTGCACTTTCACATCAGCACCACGTTTTCTCTTATAGATCCATTTGCAACCTATAAGTTTAACCCATCAGGTAGATCTATAAGATCCCAAATGAATTGAAGTACATCGACTCCATTTTGAGACCCATAGCTTTGATCCATTCATCTTTGTCAACATCCTCCATTGTCTTCTTGTAAAATAATGGATCCTCAATATCTCAGTTAGCTACCTTAGCTAGGATTTTTGTTAAACCGATGTAGCGAATAGATGGGTTCGCAACCCTCCCACTGCTTCGAGGTTCCCTCAACACTTGAGGTGGATTTGACCTACTAGATGATCCAACTTCAACAACAATTTTTGAGATGTTTGGTTCTTCAACAACTCTTGTTGAAGGTTCAGTAGATTCATTGGAAAGTTCATTCAACACAACCTTATTACGGGGCTTGTGCTCCCTTATGTGGTCTTCTTCTAGAAAAGTAGCGTTTTTCGATATAAACACTTTATTTTCCTTAGGGGTCAAAGAAGTAACCACCTCTTGTTCCTTTGGGGTAGCCTACAAATAGGCATAGTTTTGAACGAGGTTCGAGTTTCTTAGGATTTTCCTCAAGCATATATGCTGGGCAACCCCAAATTTTGTAATGTCATAAACTAGTTTTATGACCATTCCAAAGGTGTTTTGGTAACACTTTTGGATGGAACACAATTCAAAATATACGCTACAATCTGTACTGCAAAATCCCAAAATGAAGCAGGTAAGGAAGCGTAACTCATCATAGATCGAACCATGTCATATAGGATTCAATTTCTCCTTTCTGATACACCATTCTATTGAGGTGTACCAGGTGCTGAGAGTTGGGATGAAATTCCATGATTTATCAAATAGTTCTAGAATGTTAGATCCAAAAATTTTCCACCTCAATCAAATTGAAATGTTTTAATAGTTTTATTTAATGCATTTTCAACTTTAGCCTTGAATTCTTTGAACTTTTCAAAAGATTTAGACTTATGTTGCATTAAATAAACATACCCATATCTTGAATAATCATTAGTAATGGTGATGAAATATTCAAAACCTCCCCTTCGTTTGACATTCATCGTACCAAAGAGGTTTGAATGTATCAGCTCTAGAGGTTGTTTCGCGCTATGACCTTTTCCAGTAAAGGTTGTTTTAGTCATCTTTCCTTCAAGGCATGACTTATACACAGGTAAAAAATGTACTTCTAACTCGCTTAGAAGTCCATTCTTCATCAACCTCTGAATCCTATTGAGATTGATGTGTCCTAATCTCAGGTGCCAAAGTTGGGCATTTTCTTTTGGAGAAATTTTAAGCCTTTTATGTTGAGTTACCGTAGTTTCAAACATTTCACTGTTATGGAGGGATTTAGTTGCTAATGACCTTAGCACATATAAATTATTTTCTAGTTCAGCTGAACAAATATTGACACCATTCTTTGAAATAAGCACTTTATTTACAGAGAAATTTATACAATATGATTGTTCAAGTAAACACTTTACATAAATTAAGTTCTTCTTCAAACCAGGAACTACATTTACATTTTCTTGTAAAATATATCTATTCTGTAAAGTTAACTGGTTGGGATGGGTGTCATCGGTAACTAGTTTACTTGGACTAGTAAAGTTTAGGGGAATGGTATCTTGCACTGGTTGGATTGCTAATTGACTAATGAGGCATGGAAAGTGGATTTTCTGTATTTAGAGGTTAGGGTTAGGCAGTGGGGGATTATTGATCATAGCCTTCTTCTGGTGTCTACAGGGGAGACGAGAAGTAGGCCGCCTCTTACGTTCCGCTATTTTACTCATTGGGCTGAGGCAGATGGTTTTATTGATACTATCAGTTCAGTGTGAAGAAGGTCTGAGGATGTGTTCCCTATGGTTAGCTTTGTGCGAAATCTGAAGGCAGTGAAGTGAGTTTTATGTGCCTCGTTTTGTAGGCATATCTCTATGTTATTTGATGAGGTGCAGGATGTTAGGCAGGTTATGGAGGCTGCTCATGTCGAGTTGGAGAGGGATCCTTTTTCAGAGTCGATGTGTGCGGAGGCAGCTCGGGCCACTGAGGTGTTCTGGTCAGTTGCTAGATTGGAGGAGTTGTTGCTCCGACAGAAGGCGAGGGTGAGGTGGCTAGAGTTAGGTTATATGAACATGACGTTTTTTTATCATTATGTCCGCTCTCGCCGTAGATTCAATGGTTTATTGTCAGTTGTAGATGCTGAGCGAATTCGACAAATGGTGCATGACAGGGTGTCGAGGGTGGCAATGGATTTCTTTCATTGGAGTTTGGGGTCTCAGCATGTGGGATATAGGGATCTTACTGCCCGGATTAAGGATATTGTGCAGTTCAGTTGGTCCGCGGAGGGGGTAGAGGTGCTTGGTCGCCTAGTGAGTCGGGATGAGATTCAGAAGGCTTTATTTTCATTGAAGTCTAAGAAGGCTCCTGGGCCTGATGGGTTTCTGGTGGATTTTTACAGGGCCACTTGGAGTGTGGTTGGGGATGATTTCTGTGTTGCGGTTCTGAATTTTTTTGAGTCATGTTATCTGCTGGGTGGAGTTAACTCTATTGCTATTACTCTTATTCCAAAGAGGTGGGGAGCTTAACATATGGAGGACTTTCGTCCTATATCTTGTTGCAATGTTGTGTATAAGTGTATCTTGAGGGTCATAGCTGAGAGATTGTGGTTGTGGTTGCCTTCTTTCATTAGTCTAACCAATCTACATTTCTTCCTGATAGGTCGATTTTTTATGACATTTTATTGTGTCAGGAGCTTGTGAGGGGCTATAATTTGGGCAGAGGGAAGCCGCGTTGTGTGTTGAAGGTTGATCTTCAGAAGGCGCATGATTCGATCAATTGGGATTTTCTATTTGGTGTGTTGATTGCTATAGGTACGCCCCTTCAGTTTGTTAGTTGGGTGAGGGCTTGTGTTACTTCGCCTACGTTCTCTGTGATGATTAATGGTTCCCTTGAGGGGTTTTTCCCTAGTAGGAAGGGGTTGAGGCAGAGGGATCCGTTGTCTCCTTTTTTGTTTGTGGTGGTGATGGAGGTCCTGTCCAGGTTGTTGAATAAGCTTCCTGTGTGGTTTAGGTTCCATGATCGATGTGACCGTGTGGGCCTGACACATTTGGTTTTTAGAGATGATTTGATGATTTTCTGTGCAGCTAAGAGGGGTTCTTTGGAGTTTGTGAGGCAGGTTCTGGCAGAGTTTGCAGAGCTATCTAGGTTAGTTACGAATGTTGGGAAAAGTTCCATGTTTGTTGCGGGTGTGAATTTTGGTGAGGCGGAGGATCTTGCTACTTTTATGGGTTTCTATCTTGGTTCACTGCCTGTTAGGTATCTGGGGTTACCTTTATTGGCTGGTCGGTTGAGGGCTGTGGATTGTGCGCCTTTGATACAGAGGATTATAGCTCGTATTAGAAGTTGGGTGGCTTGGTCTCTCTCTTTTGCTGGGAGGTTACAGCTTGTTAGATCTGTCTTACAGTCCTTTTAGGTGTTTTAGTGTAGCATCTTCGTGTTGCCTGCGGGTTTAACTCATGAGGTTGATTGTCTGTTGTGTAGTTTTTTATGGAAGGGCAGTGCGGAGAGTCGGGGTGGTGCATGGATGGCGTGGGATGAGGTGTGCTTGGTCCCTCTCTTTTGTTGGAGTTTATGGATGGTGAGGGAGGTTAGAGGTGGCCTATAGTGTCATGGGAGTTGCTTGAGATTTGGGGTTTTATTCAAGCAGTGGGGCCTAAGGTGAGGGGGGAGGATTATTGAGTTTGGGTGCCAGGTGCTAGTGGTTGGTTTTTTATTGCTAGTGCATGGGAAAGTTTGCGCCCTTGTCGTCCTTGGGTGTCTTGGGCAGGTTTTTTGTGGTCTAGGGTTGGTATTCCGCATCACTCCTTTGTGCGTGGTTAGCTGTGAAGGACAAGTTGGGTACACGGGATTGGTTGAGGAGTTGGGGTGTGTTGTCAGAATGGGGTGTCTTCTGTGTAGGGGAGGTGTAGAGTCGCGAGATCATTTATTTTTTGAGTGTGGGTTTGGGAGAGAGGTGTTTTCAGGTGTGTTACGTCAGTTGGGTTCGTCTCATTGGGTGGCGGGTTGGGATGTTGAGTTGTCTTGGGTGTGCTGAGTGGGGTCGGGTAATGTGGTGCGTAGTAAGTTATTCCTTGTCTTCTGGTGTGCTTCCATCTCTTACATTTGGCAGGAGCGTAATCAGCGACTTCATGGGGGTAATCCGAGGACGGTGTCTGCTCTGTTTCACATTATGGTCTCTACGGTTCATACTCGTGCTACTTTCTAGCAGGTTGATCTTGTTGGTCTTATCTAATGCGTTTACGGATGTTTTCCTCTTTTTGTTCTTGTCGTTGTTCTTTGTTTTGCATTGGCCCAGGTTGTAGGGTTTTGTTTCTTTTACTTTATTTTTCTCCCAGGTGGATGGTGTTGTTTGCTTTTGTTTCGGCTTTGTTTCGGTAGAGTCCTGTTTTGCTTGTTCATTGTTGCTTTGATGCCTTGATCCCAGGTTGTGGGATCTCCTTTGTTGTTGTATAATAATATCACCTATTCTAAAAAAAAAAAGTTAACTGGAGACCTTCTACTGCCACAACTGAGACACGTGCCCAGTTCCAACTCGCATCGTCATTTCCCTAGCTCCCAGTTGCTGCCAAGAACTAATTCCCTGGAATGAAGAACAAACGTGATTAGTGGCACTCGAATCAATTATCCAGGCTGAATCATCATTCTCCACTAAACAGGTTTCCAAAAGAAGAAAATCACATTTACCTTGCCTGGCCTTCTTCTTTCTGTTAAGTACTTGGGATAGTTCCTCTTCTAATGTCTCTTCTAGTTGTAATGGAAACAAATTCCCTTTGTAACCTCGGCTTTTTTTTGCCCTTTTGGGTAGCAGTTGATGGATTAGCTTTCCACTTTCGATATTTTTTCTTCTTCCACCTTTTGGTGCCGGAAGAAGAAGACAGATTTTGTCCCAGAGGTCGAACCTCTGTGGAACTTTCTAGAAGATGAAGAAACATTGTTTCACCCTTCTATTCCTTGTTTTTCATCAAGGACTGGACGGTCTGTAGCTCATTGAGCAAGGTGGTTAGGTTGTAGTCAATCCTATTCCTAACAACATTGATAACTGTTGGAAACTTTCAGGTAAAGATTCCATAATGAAGCTAACCAGACTGGCTTCATTGATGACAAACCCATTCATCTTCGCCATGTTGAAGTGGACCATCATGTTGAGAACATGTTCTCGAACAAATGCCCTTTCTTGCATACGGGCATTGGAGATGTGTTTGAGAGCGTCATGCCTGAGCTGTGTGAATGGTTGTCTGAACATTCCCTTCAGGGACTCCATAATCTCATGAGTCGTGAGTATGGGCTCATGCTTCTTGGCCAAGACTTCAGAAAGGCTTTCCAAGATGTACGATTGGGCCTTGTTGTTTGCCTGTGTCCATCACCCGTAAGCTTCTCGAACATTTCGAGCAACATTTGGAATAGAAGGACAGTCCTTCATTAGGACAAAACGAAGTTCATCGATAATAAGGATTGTGTTGCTCGTGTTTTTCTAAAAAGTTTAGTTTTCGCCCGTAATTTGTTAGCGGCGAGTAAATTTAGGGTAGCGAAAGTCAAATTGAAAAAGATTACTGAAACCATACAAATTATTTATAATTAGTCTATTTGCATTAAACCATCAAGACAACCAATCAGTTTTAGCATAATAGTCTAGTGTACCCTAAGTGACATCTATATTACAATGATGTTACGTGTACCCTAAGTGACATCTATATTACAATGATGTTACAGTGAGTCAGGAAAAAAGTCACGTAGGGTGATCCAGTGCCCCTTCACTGAAATGAGACAATCTCAACTAATAGACAAAACAACTCCTTGTTACTATCACTATTAGTCACCATTGTTCGGTCCAAAAGTTGTTAAACTCACTGAACAATTTTTGTAAGTGTAACCCCTCATTTTAGGTGCTAAATTTCTGTCCTAATGAGCTAACCGTAAGGAAAAGCTTATTGGAACATGAAACTAAAGTAACCCTATCCATTGCTAGAGTTTGAATAAAGCGTTATGCAAAAATTTCATCCTATAGGGGATCACTCAAGGTGTCACGAGACCATGCACGAAACTTCACTTCAAACTAATGAGAGATACCGAGGGATGTGTTGTCACACGTCCCATTCCCACTTACTATAAACACTCTTTCCATTCACCTTGATAGTGACCTATACAAATGTCATTCATAGGGGGACACTCAAGTTGCCTTGAGGTCGAGTATAGATCTCACGGTGAACTTTAAGGGAGAAACGTGAAGAGGATAAAATGAAGTATCATATACCCCATTTTCTTCCCACTGAGTGTTTTACCTAGGGTTAATTTGAAGGAGCCCCATGAAGGGACCTTAAGTGGAAGCGAGATTGTCCCAAAATTCCCATTTTTACAGAATATAAATTTTACAAAGATAACATAAAATTATGCATTTTATAGATAAAGTACAGCATGCTTAAACAAAAAAAAGGAGAAGAATTCCATAAGGCTTACCCTTGAAGAAATTCAATCTTCACGTAAAAACCCCTTCTTCGTGCAAATCACAAATAGAAAAACCAAAAATGGCCAAATGGGCACAACCAATATGAAACCTCAGTATTCTCAGGCAGAGAACCCAAGAGGTGTGGGCACTGGCTATTTTGGTTGAGAGAGAAGGAAAAATGGGGAGGAAGAGGACGAATTGATTTTTGTTTTCTCTGAGATTTCTCTGATTTTTGTTTTCTCTGAGATTTCTCAGAATCCACACAGAACTTTCCTCTGACAAAATTTACATGAAGAAGAAGACTGCCCAGAGAGAACATCTACTTCAGCATGTTTTCAGAGAAAAAAGGGGAGGGAGTTACAACTCCCTCCCTTTAATTAATTTAAATTAATTTTAAATTTATACAATTAATTAATTTAATTTAATTTAATATAGACTAATATGATAACTAACTTATCATATAATATATATTAAAATATATGTTATATCAAATATTGTATATAACCTATAGTTCCTTTCTCTTACCAATGATTTTTAATATAAATCATATTCACATTAAATTTAATTATATGAATCCAATTCTTATAATTAATATTTGAATCATATTCAAATATTTATTTCCTCTCATAAATACTTAATATTATAATGTATCAAATACATTATAGTAATTATATCACATATAATTAAAATGTAATTAATTATACCATATATAATTAATTACCTCAATTAATTTGAACAATTCAAATTGATCCAAAAACTAATTCTCATTAAATCTCGTTAAGCTATCAAGGGGACCTCATGGACCTGTAACTTAAAGCTCCAATGGTATGTGAATAATTAATTAAACTCTTTAATTAAATTATTCACCATTCATTAACTATTGGACACTCCACTAAAGACTGACAATCAATACTACGATGGCCCTTCACAAACTACTCGTAAGTACAGTTGGGCAAAAATTACCGTTTTCCCCTTATAGTTACATCTAACTCCTTGAGTTCCACTGATCTCTCTAATGAACATTAAACCATAGTCCAACTATGGTCAAATCCCTCTCAAGCCAAGAGAGGGCGTGGCGCCACATTGTTCAATCCTCGGAATCAGCCTTTAAAGGAGCAATTTATCTACTTGCCCTAATATTGGGGAATGAGTGAATTCCTTCTTGTGTAACTGTGTTTCCAGCTCCCTAACCAGACAAATCCCCAAAATGGTAGGCTTGTTAAGTCGGCGATCTAGCCACTCTCACCCATATAAATCAAAGAACCACCCTTATAAGAAAGAGTTCACAACATACTCAGGATTAAGGTCATATTACCTATGGTTATCCCAGTGAAATGTAAGTCTCTATTATGAACGACATTATATCATGAGACTAAACATTTTGTGGTCTAGTCTTATACAAACTCCTTTGTATAGAATATCCCCTCTCACATGTCTCCACATGAATGATCAGGATTTGATCATTTGTGGCACTTTACTACAATTGTAACACCTATAAAGTGGGTTATACTCGTAGTGTCACCAGGATAAGGTTTCTAGCCTTATCCATCTACTACAGACCATTTAGGTTATCACTTAAATATGATCCACTCGTATGTTTTTACATACATGTTTAAGTTATGAGATAACCTTGGAAGTTAGTTTATTGGTTTGTGGTTAATGCAACTAATTTTGAAATAAAACATCAAATATTTTATTACATAAATAAAATGTTTGTACATTACAGTTACAAACTATAGGACCCTATAAGATTTAGGGCATCAACCCCAATATAATTAACTTAGGAAAATTTGGCTACTGATTTTAATTAAGTGAATGTTTAATTTGCCCAAAAACAACACTTGCCTTTAGATAGTTAAACAATTTTGATTAAGGTCCATTAAATTCTTTAACAAACTTTAATCAAACTTGCATGCATGTAACAAATCTATCTAATTCACCTTTTGAGGTAAATTCCCAAGTACGGGTATTACGTTTCTATTAACTTAAATACCCCACACTAGACAGAACTCACCTTAGACAAAAGGCCCTTTATTAAGGAAACATGACATGAGAAGCCCTTGAGCAGAAGAGGTCAACCAAATCCCATTAATTATGGAATATAAACTTTACAGTAAATATACAAAAAGATATGCATTAAAAATTAAATTACATCATGCCCTATAAAGAAATTTGGTTTCAAGAAACCTCACCTTTGAAGAACATTTCTTCAAGAAATGCCTTGTACAAGCCACGAACAGAATTTCTTCCTCACGGATCTCCTTCTTCACGCACAGACACTATCAATCGAGAACCCTTTGTATTCTCTTTTGGGATTAAAGGACTCAAGTAGGAGTTGTGGGCTTTACTCGAATCCTTAGAGAGGGAAAGGCGATTGAGAGGGGGAGAAGGAAGTTTCTCCAGAGAACCTTTCTCTTTCAAAGAACTCCTCTTCTGTGAGAATTCTTAGGAAGAAGATGATCCTATCAACTTCTTTTATCACATGTTAGTTTTCTTGAGAGAATGTGGGGAGAGAGTTATAATTCCTCCCATTTTTTTAATTTCAAATAAATTAATAAAATAATATATATATATAATAACTACTTTATTATATATATTTACTATATGTTATATCAAATACAATATATAGCCTATAGTTTTATATTGCATCAAATACAACATAAACTATAGATTTAATTCTCTTTCAACTATACATGACATTTAATATAAATCACAATTATATTAAATCCACTTACACTAAAGGAAATTTGGGCTTTAATGTCGGTTGGCAGCCGACATTAAAGATAGTATTATTAAAGCCCTTTAATGTAGGTTGCCTTTAATGTCGGTTTTAAACCGACATTAAAGGGCTTCAATAACACAGCCTTTAATGTCGGTTGCAACCGATATTAAAAGTCTTTAGTGATTAAAGCCTATTGGTTGCAACCGACATTAAAAGCAAAAGAAAATGAGATGTCAAGGGTGCAGTAAATAAAACTGACACATCACCAGGTTCTTCTTTTCCCCCCCAAAAAAAGTAACCAAATAAACAAAATAAATGTACACACAAAGATGAAGACAGTAATAATAAAAATACTTTATACCATATAACAAGAACACACTCAACCATAACCACCAAATTATTTAGTCCATTCCTTTCTAAAATTCACAGTAGTAACTCTACTTTATCAGTATACACAAACATGAGGGGTGCAAGTCCTTAGTGATGTCCCGACAGTTTCTCCTTGATCTTCTCCATTATTCCCTTCTTCTCATACTGCCCACCATACTGGGCCGACGAATAACCGCTCGGCGTTGTGGTTGACACTGCCTGGGGCTCATGATGATGTCCTGGCATCTTTTCCTTTACCTTCTCCTTCAGCCCCTTCTTCCTCCTCCTCCCTCCATGACCGTCATCTTTCGACTGACACATTTTCACAATAAAATCATCAATTCTTCCATTTTAAATCAGACCAAATAAAACAATGAAAATATATGCAAACATTAAGGTTGTTTGAAGGAACTTGCAAGGTGGAATTCTAAATGCGTCCACTAATTTTTTTTTTAAATATTTTAATTATTTTTATAAAGATGGATGATGCAGCATGAACTACGCACCTAATCAAATAAAAAAAATTGAACAATGATGGAGATTAAAACATATTATTGATATTTTTTCGTCATGAACTAAAAACACAACTCCACCTCCTACATGTAACTTAGACAAGTTTTGGACTAGAAAATTAGAAGGTTTATGTCCAGACTTACGGAGCTGGAATTGGAGCTTCCAGAGCGATGAAGTATGCCTCCATGCTCCTTATGCTATTGATGGTATCCTCCTCCATAACCGGTGCCACCATGAAGTATGCCTCCATGCTCCTTATGCTGTTGATGGTGTCCTCCTTCAAAACCACATAGCTCAATGCCAACACTTGAAGATAAAAGTTGTAAGACGGTATGGTCCCGGATGATGGAGTTAGGTCAGGAAAAATCCCATTGCCGGCATCGGTGGTCGAGGTCAGTATAATTAATTCAAAAGTTGCGATATTAACCTTGACCTTTTCTAAATTTTCATTAAAATTTAGAAAATAATCAGGATTAGGGAAAAAAGAAGTGATAAAAGAAGTGGTATTAAGCAAAGCATAATTTCCACCAATCAAGGCTTGTCTACAATAAACCTGATGATTAAATGTGGCAGTCATCCCCAATTGATCCAAATACCTTAATCAATCCAAAAAAAGCAAAAACATTATAAACAATTAAACATTATAAACATTATAAACTTGTTTTTCATTAACAGGTAACAGCTAACAGCCATAAGCTCTTCAAATAAAAAGCAGAAGAACAATAATATGCCTCAATGTTCATGAAAGCTTCTACTTAGAACAAAACAATAGAAACACAAACCTCCTTTTTTGGTGCAACATGGCGCTCTCGATCAGCAATAGCCCTTTTGTTACAAATTGCAAGCATTAAAAAATGAGGAACAATTTTCACCTGAATCCCTTACTGTTGCAAGAAATCCATCTCCTCCCCACCCCTTCCAAACACTTAAAAAATACACAAACAAAAAAGGTTTAAGATAAAGGATTGAAAGTGAAAATGTTATTATAATTCATATTCAACTAACCGTGTTTATTTGGATCATATTCATATAATTATATGAATCTCATCCATATAATATTTGGATCATATCCAAATATTTTATTCCTCTCAATATAAATCATATTTATATTTAATTACATGAATCTCATTCATATAATTGGTATTTGGATCATATTCAAATTCCTCTCATAATATATCAAATACATTATAATTAATTATATCACATATAATTAATTCTCTCAATTAATTTGAATACTTCAAATTAATCCAAAGATTAAATCCCTGTTGAGCTATAGTGGGGACCTTATGGACCTGTAGATTGAAGCTCCAATGGTACTCGGATAATTAATTAAAATCTTTAATTAAATTACCTAATACCGTTAACTATCGGTCACTTTACTAAAGACCGACAGCTGTACTCTTTGTACTACAGATAAACTTTTGTGTCCATTGGATATAACCAATCCATAGTGCAGTGACCTTTCACAAATTGCTCGTAAGTACAGCTGAGCCAAAATACCATTTTGCCTCTGTAGTTACATCTAACTCTTTAAGTACCACTGATTCCTCTAAACAATAAGTCATAGTCCCATTATGATCAAGTCCTCTCGGGCCAGGGGAGGGTGTGACCACTATGTTCAACACTCAAAATCAGCCATTAAGGGAGCAATTTATCTACTTACCCTTATATCGGGAAAAAAGTGAATCCCCCCTTGTGTAACTGAGTTCCCAGTAGGGGTGGAAATGGTTCGGTTCGGTGGTCAAATCGAACTGAACCAATTTTTTAAAATGTCAAAACCGAACTGAACCGATTATTGGTTCAAACCGAACTGTATATATGCGGTTCGGTTCGGTTTCAAATTCAGTTTTGGAATTTTTAAAAAATCTATGTTATATTCTTGTTTAATTAATTAAAAAATGGTTCGGTTCAGTTTGGTTCAGTTTCAAATTCAGTTTTGTTTTTTAAATTAAAAACGGTTCGGTTTTAAATTGGGTTTTACTCTTTTTTTAAATATATAAATAAATAAACATATATATTAGTTAAAAACGGTTTGGTTCGATTTCAAATTCAGTTTTCGAAAGTGAAACCGAACCGAACCGAATTAATTCGGTTTTAAAATTTCTTCAAATCAGATTGAATCATATTTTTCGGTTTCACGGAGTTTTTGGTTCGGTTCGGTTATGTTTTTAGAACTAGTTTGATTTTTGCGGTTTGAATGACCACCCTAGGTTTCCAGCTCCCCAGTCAGATAAATCCCCCAAAATGATAGGCTTGTTGAGTTGGCAATCTGGCCATTTTCACTCATACAAATCAAAGGACCGCCTTCATGAGCAAGAGTTCACAACTCACTCAGGATTAAGGTCCCGTCACTTGTGGTCATTCTAGTGAAATGTAAGTCTCTATTATTAACGACGTTATATAAAGAGACTAATCATTTCGTGGTCCGATCTTATACAAACTCTTTGTATACGATACCCCCACTCGATTATTAACTCTTTGTAATTTACAAACTACAAGATTACAAGGAGATTTAGAATACCAATCCCAACTATCTCCCACTTACAAGGAGTTTACAAACTAAAGAAATAATTTTGATCAATCAAACAGGAAACAAAAATTAGGTTTCTCTTGATATGAGGAACTACATATATGTTATCTAATAACATATATTGTTTCTTATCCAAAAATAACTTAAGCCTGCCTACAACAACAACTGGAACGACCTCACCAATACCAATGCTAAGAGTCATCTCTCTAGCTTCCAACTGTATCTAGTAACTAAATCTTTGATGGGAAGAACACACGTTGTTAGTAGCCCTTGAATCAACTATCCAGGTAGAATCATCATTCTTTACTAAGCACGTCTCCAAGACAAATAAATCATATTTATGGTCTTTGGAGTTCTTCATTTTCTAGAGAGTAGTGGGATCAATTCTAGAACCCATAACGTGAACTCGAAGATTCGTTTCAGAGGAGAATCCTCGTCGATGAACTTCATCAGAGTTAGCAACTATTGCTTTCTCTGTCAGTCCCTTGACATTCAATATGGACTGAAGATTATCTTGAGAACTGACACTACTGATTTCATTGTCATTAATTTCGTTTTGCTTGAATAGTGAGAACTTTCGTTCAAACAATTTTTGCATTGATTCCATGATCTCATGTGCAATGACCATGTTCTCAAACCTTTTGGCAAATGCATCAGGTATGCTTGCCAAAATGTGAACTCGAGCCCTCGAATTAACCTTCATCCACACCTTATATGCATTACGAACATTTTGTGGTGCATCAGGGGTTAGGACTTGAGGACAATCCTCATTCATGACAATGTCGAGGTCATTTACCACGAAAAATTGGATTCTTTGCACGTTATGTAATTAAAACTGGACAATCTAGAAAAGGTAACTAACGAAAAATCACTATTTGACATATTTGTTGAAAAACAAACATATTGATCTACATTAGATTTTAGCATAATACTTAAAAAACAAATCCAATCAATTTCAGCGAAATCTAAATGAACCCCATTTAACATCTAATTTTGCAATGACACTTAATTGATTTAGCACAAAAGCCACCGAAGGGTAGTCAATTTCTCCGTTCATTGAATTGAGACACTCTCAACTAATCATTACACCATAATAACTCTTATTCCTATGATGATTAGTTATCATTTATTTGGTCAAGAAATCATGAACTTGCTTAATAATTTCCCATAAGTGTGTCCCTTCATTTTAGATCCTAGAGTTCTGTCCCAATGAGCCAACCAAAGGGAAAAATCGATTGGGGCAAAAACTAAATGATCCTGTCCATTTATGGAGTTCGCCTTGATATTGACCAATTGTACAAACCATCCAAAGGGGGATGCTCCTAAGGCGCCTCGAGGCTGTGCAAGAAGGACTCACGGTGCAAATCAATGAAAGAGACCGTAGAACATGTTGACACACATTCTTTTCCCATTTACTATAAATACTCTCTCCATACATCTTGATATTGATCAATGCAAACACCATCCGAAGGGGGACACTCATAGGGCGCCTCAAGGCCAGGCATGAGTCTCACAGTGTGAATATAAAGGAAGAAACGTGAGTGGAATAATGACGTATCATATACATTTGTTACTCCCACTTAGTATTTTAACAACCTAGGGTTTAATTTACTTGGGAAAAATACAGCTAATTATTTTTAGTATTGTTTAAGTCTTCCCAAAAGTAACACTTACTTTGGAAAGTTAAACAATTTTGATTAATATTCGTCAAATACTTTAACAAATGTTAATCAACAATTGCATGCTTGTAGAAAATGTATTTATAAGGGACCTTTTGTCTAACAAACTTGGCTCTGATACCAATTGAAGGAAACATGACATGAGAGAACCTTGAGCGGAAGCGGATCAACCAAATTCCATTAATTATTGAATACAAAATTTACAGTAAACATATATAGATATTCATTCAAAATTAAATTACAACATGCTTTGTAAAGAAATTTGGTTTCAAGAAACCTCACCTTTGTAGAACCTTTCTTCAAGAAATGCCTCGTACAGGCCACAAACGAAACTCCTTCCTCGAGGATCTCCTTCTTCACACACGGATACTACCAGTCGAGAACCCTCTGTATTCTCTTTTGGGATTGAAGGATTCAATCAAGAGTTGTGGACTTTGCTTGAATCCTTGGAGAGGGAAAGGTGATGGAGAGGAGGAGAAGGAAGTTTCTTTAGAGAACCTTTTTCTTTCAGAGAACTCTTCTCTTCTGTGAGAATTCTTAGGAAGAAGATGATCCTATTAACTTCTTTTATCACATGTTAGTTTTCTTGTGACAATGTGGGGAGGGAGTTATAACTCCTCCCATTTTTATTAATTTCAAATAAATTAATAAAGTAATATATATATATATAAAATAACTACTTTATTATATATATTCACTATATGTTATATCAAATATAACATATAGCCTATAGTTTTATATTGTATCAAATACAACATAAACTATAGATTTTATTCTCTCTCAACTATACATGGCATTTAATATAAATCACAATTATATTAAATCCACTTATAAGAATCTCATCCACATGATATTTGGATCATATCCAAATATTTTATTCCTCTTAATATAAATCATATTTATATTTCATTACATGGATCTCATTCATATAATTGGTATTTGAATCATATTCAAATTCCTCTCATAATGTATCAAATACATTATAATTAATTCCCTCAATTAATTTGAACACTTCAAATTAATTCAAAGATTAAATCCTTATTGAGCTACGATGAGGACCTTATGGACCTGTAGATTGAAGCTTCAACGGTACTCAGATAATTAATTAAACTCTTTAATTAAATTACTCAACATCCGTTAACTATTGATCACTTCACTAAAGACCGACAGCTGCATTCTTCGCACTACAGATAAATTTTTGTGTCCATTGGATACAACCAATCAACAGTGTGATGACCCTTCACAAATTGCTCGTAAGTACAACTGGGCCAAAATACCGTTTTGCCCCTATAGTTACATCTAACTCCTTATGTACCACTGATTCCTCTAATGAACAATAACTCATAGTCCCACTATGACCAAGTCCTCTCGGGCCAGGAAAGGGTGAGGCCACTATGTTCAAGACCCGGAATCAGTCCTTAATGGTGCAATTTATCTACTTGTCCATGCATCGAGAAATGAGTGAATTCTGTCTTGTGTAGCTGAGTTCTCAGCTCCGCAGTCAGACGAATCTCCAAAATGGTAGGCTTGCTGAGTTAGCAATTTGGCCACTTTTACACATAAAAATCAAAGGACCGCCTTCATGAGCAGGAGTTCATAACCCACTCAGGATTCAGGTCATGTCACCTATAGTCATCCTAGTGAAATGTAAGTCTCTATTTTTTAGCGGCGTTATATAAAGACTAATCATTTCGTGTTCCAATCTTATACAAACCCTTTGTATAGGATACCCCCGCTCGCATGTCTCCACATGAATGATCAGAACCAGATCATTTGTAGCACTTTACAACATTTGTAACACCTACAAAGCGGGTCGAATCCGTAGTATCACCAGGATAAGGTACCATGTAAGCCCCAAATCCTACATTCTCTACACAAGTATGTTAGCCATGTGGATATTATATTAAATAGGTAGTATGTGAAGTTTATAGTTTAATGTAGGGAAGCAATGAGGGAAGAAGAAGAGAATGAGGGAGTTCTGGCTATACGGTAGTCGAGTATTAACTTTAGTGAAGAAGTTTAGAAAACTTTTATTAGTTAAAATTATTAAAATTAATTTTTGAAAGGACGAGATGCACAAAATCCATTAGTAGGCGAGGTCGTGGTTGATAATTTCATGCAAGAGAATGTAGCTAGAAGAATAAAAAAAAGATGAACTTCAGAAGCTCGGTCTGGGAAATTGAATTGACCAATATAAGTGAAATTAGTGCCATTTGAACGCTGGAAAAGTATAGTTTCTAACGCAGGGTAGTCGGATAAGGATCACACAAAAATAAGGTAAAAAATTGAAGAGATTACAGAAGGGCCGAGTCCTTAGATTAATCTGAGCCAGTGATAAAGATCACAAGCTCTAGGCCAAACCACAAAAACTTTAGGGCTAAAATTTTAAGGTAAGATAGCTTATGCAATTCTAAACAAGTTTGTATATGGAAGTTTCTTGAAATGAGTTTTGGATTTTGAGTTATAAATTCTTGAAGTTGGATCGAGAATTTGTTATGTAAACAGGTAGCTACCTGGGAAGATCAAGCCAGCAGCTCACCCAGCAAGCGAGAGCAAGACAAGTATCACGTAAGTCTCATTGTTCACTCAAGTCTCACTGATTTTCTACTTAGTCTCGCTAAGTTTTATGTGAAGTCTCGCTGATGATGATAAGTCTCACTACGGATGAAAGTCTCGCTAGTTTTGTGCTTAGTCTCGCTTAGAGGATAGTCTCACTCATGAGGATGGTCTCGCTGGTGAGGTTCTCGCTGGTGATGGTCTGGCTAGTGTGGCATGGCTAGTGTTGATCTCCCAGTGATGATCTGGCTAGTAGTAATATTGCTAGTGATGATCTCGTTGATGAAGGTCTTGCTAGTAAACAAACTTTTGAATCATCTTGATGGGAATTCTAAGGAATCTAACAAGGAATTATGTTGTTTCAGGCCAAGAGAAGCAAGGAGAAGCCTACAAACAATTAGGAGCATAGACGAGTAATGAGTGACTATAAATGATTTATAAATGTTTTATAAATGTTTTAATAATCCATGTTTTATTGACAGTTACTTTTATACTAGTTATTTTACAAGAAGTTCGAAGCACCGCGTTTTCCTAAAGTTTATAAATGCATGCTAGTAAAAATGTTTATGAAGTATGCTTTGGCACAATGGTTGAACCATGGTAGTTCTCAGTAGAAGATTCTATAACATGTTTAAGTTACAAGTATTTGTATTATGTTTTAAAGCATGCTCTTAATGTTGTTGAGCATACATTAGCAAATGATATTCTTATGAAAACTATGTTTTATGAGATCAAGTTTTTAGTAAGCTTGTTTTATGAAAATGTTTTACTATAAGGTATTTCTAACTCAATACTGAAGTACGAGAAGTTATTTGAGCTGTACTTCCTGGTTTCAGTTATGTTATGCTTCTGATACTGAAGTACTTAGAGAAGTTATCAGAATAATTCACTCAGTTCAATTAGTACCAGTGGTACCCAACTTCAGTTATGATCCTTCACGTCAGGATCCAGTTTTCTCTATGTGCACTATGACAGTTAATTTGTTCAGTACGGATTGAACCACGAGGGTTCTTTCCCATCATTGGCTAAAAGGTGTTGAACAAAAGGGTTCTCACCCCATCCCAACCTTATGTTTGATAGATTGAGCAAAAGGGTTCTCTCTTAAACAAGGACATCTGACATTGAGAGATCGAGTAAAAAGGTTCTCTCTGAACTGGGAATCAGTTCAGCTATGTTTTCAGATACGATGGTTTTAAAAGTTTTATGTACACGTTTGCTTGGAAAGTTTTTCTTAGTTTCAGTATTTAGTTTTCTAGCTTTTAGTTTAAGCATGAGATTTATGTTTTTATTAAGTCACTCACTGGGCTAGTAGCTCACCCTTTTTCCTCCTCAGGTAATGGTCAACTCCTCAGAAGCTAATTTTGTTGCCGCCCTACCACTCAAAGACTCAAGGCTAAAGGAAGACTAGGTGTTTGTTCTGTAAATACTAGTACACATGTTTTGTGCGTATAGGGACTAAACTTAGTGTCATGGGCTTACTGGATTTTATAATGTATATAGTTCTGAATGTGAATAGTAGCTATGAAACCTTGTTGGTGTAAGAATGTTAAGTTTCAGTTAATCTATTCAGTACATTTGGTATGTAAAGCTCTAAGGTTATAAATATTGTTGCTATTAAGTAATAAATGCACATCAGGGTTCTAAAGTAGGTTTAAAATGTAAGATAGGTAGTAAGTGCTGCCGTCGCATTCCCTTTTAGGTTAAGAGGGTAATCTGAGAGTAGTTGTGACAATTTGGTATCAGAGAATAAGATCTTGGGAGGAAGAGAGAGTTCATGCATGAGTCTAGGTCCCTTAATGTAAATTCCTAACATGTGTTCTATATAATTAGGCAAGGATGTTGAGAAGAAGTGGTAGACAGAGCAGTCAGACAATAGATAGGGACTCTGATCCTACCTTTAGAAGTTTCAAGATTGAAGGGTATCCAGATTCTAGTGAACAGAAAGGTAAAGACCCAGTAACTCAGGAAACAACATCAAAAGAGGAGTCGAGGATTCCGCAGTCAGGAATAGATCCTCAGCTTGAGGACAGAATATTTAATAGGATTGCCAAAAGGTTGACGAAAAGTGTCGAGTCCATTATTGCGGATTCAGAAAGGAAGTATGGTATTGAGAAAAACCTAATAGATATTGATCAAGGACAGGGAGCAAAGGACGAACGACAGCGAGCTTCAGCGAAGTCGAGAGGTAGGAGTTTTAGACCTTCATTTTCTAGTCAGGCAGTTAGAAAGAGATAGAGAGCTACAAGTCATCATAGTGTAAGAAGGAAGAAGTCAAAACCTGTGGTTAGTATGGGTGATAGATCATGGTTTGGGCATCCTAGCAAGCTAGTAGCTAGTACAGGTAAGAAACCTTTATATACGAATTGTGGTAAGTGTCATCAAGGGATGTGTTATAGGGGAAAAAAAAATTTGTTTCCAGTGCGAACAGACAAGACATTTCAAGAAGAAATGCCCCCAGCTAGGCCGAGGAGTCTAGACAGAATAGAGAATGACTTTAAAAACAGTAGATCCACCTAGTGGCTCAGGAGCCAGAGGAAAGGATTCCAGAGAAGCAAAACAAGAAAGGGAGCAGGATGACCTCAACGGCAGGGTAGGTTTTACAAAGTGACGCACCTGGAGGCAGATGAATCTTTTGATGTTGTGAATGGTAAAGTAACTTTATGTACCAGTTTATTTATGTAATAGTTGCTTATGGTGCTATGCCTTTATTTGTATCTAGCATGTTGCATTGCATGTAGGAAAGATGCTAGAGAGCATATCCCTAAGTAGTTATTTTTATGTCGTGGGGGGAGGTTGTAATAGTATAAAAATTTTACAGACCCCTGGGGTAGTTATTGATAATTATATTTTATGGAATGATTCCGTTAGATTTCTTGGAATTGATGCCACCCTAGGTCATGGATTTCCTGAATAAATATTACGACCTTATGGATTGTTTTAAGGATAGATAGTGTTCGAGAGATTAGTAGGTAGGATATGTTAATAGAAGGGTATAAAGGATCACTTCCAGGTAGCTTAATATCAGTAGTGAAAGGTTAGAAAGCTACTGAGTAAAGAATGTGAAGCCTATCTGGCTCATGTAATGATTTCTCAGGATGAAAAGCTAAACCTAAAGTCATACCAGTAGTACAGAAGTTTTTGAACGTATCCCCTAAAGAGTTATCAGGTGTGCCACTCGACAGGGAAGTAGAATTCACTATTAACGTAATCCTAGGTACAACCCCTATTTCACAGGCACCATACAGAATGGTGCCAGTTGAGTTAAGAGAACTAAAATTGTAGTTGTAGGAACTGATTGACAAGGGATACATCAGACCCAGTGTATCGACTTAGGGAGCTCTAGTGCTGTTTGTAAAAAAGAAAAATGGTACACTTAGACTGTGTATCAATTATAGGCAACTGAACAAGGTAACGATCAGGAACAAGAATCCGTTGCCACGTATTGAGGACTTATTCGATCAGTTGAGTGGAGCTACGGTATTTTCAAAGATAGACTTGAGATCGGGCTATCATCAGTTGAAGATAAGGGAGGCTGACGTCTCTAAAATTGCATTTAGGACGAGGTATGGACATTACGAGTTCCTAGTAATGCTGTTTGGACTAACGAATGCTCCTGCAGTATTTATGGACTTGATGAATAGGATATTTCATCCCTACTTGGATCGGTTCTTGATAGTCTTCAATGATGAAATTTAGTGTATTTAAGCAGTAGGGAAGATCACATGAACAATTTGAGGATATTTTTGTAGACGCTGCGAGAGAAGCAATTGTATGCCACATTCAGAAAATGTGATTTTTGGTTAGACCAGGTTGTATTTCTTAGTCATGTGGTTTCAGCAACAAGACTGAGTATGGATCCACAGAAGACTGAAGCTATAGTGAATTGGGAGAGACCCACAAATGCATCTGAAGTGTGCAGTTTTCTGAGTCTAGCGGATTATTATAGACATTTTGTCAAGGGTTTCTCGAAGATAGCTCTTCTATTGACGAATATGACGAAGAAAGATGTAAGTTTGTGTGGTCTTTTGAATGTGAGCAGAGCTTCTAGAAGTTGAAGAGGAGACTGGTATCGACTCTGATACTTACATTACCTACCCCAAGTAAAGAATTTGAGATTTACTGCGACGCATCTCGACAAGGGCTAGGATGTGTGCTGATGCAGGAAAAGAAGGTGATTGCATATGCATCTCGCATCTTAAGAAGCACGAGAGCAATTACCTTACACATGATCTGGAGTTAGCAACAGTTGTATTAGCTCTAAAGTTTTGGAGACATTATTTATATGGAAAGTGTTGCAGAATATTCACATATCACAAGAGCCTGAAGTATATTTTTTTTATCAAAAGGAGTTGAACCTAAGGCAGAGAAGATGGATAGAGCTGATCAAAGACTATGACTGCTCAATTGAGTACCACCCTGGTAAGGCAAATGTTGTAGCTGATGCATTAAGCAGGATGTCCTCAGGATCCAAAGTAGTCCTTGGATCGATATCGAGAGTGTTACTTTAGGAGTACAGGACTTCTAGAGCCACCCTATCAATAGGTCAATTAGAAGGACTGATTCATGTAAGACGTACTTTGATGGAAGATCTTAAGTAGGAATAGTTGAAGGATCCTAATCTTCAAAAGCTTGTAGAAGAAGTTAGAAAGGGAATAAGAACTGGTTTTCAGTTAGACGCAGATGGAATGTTAGTAAAGGAAGGAAAAATATGTGTGTCTAACGTGTTGTAGCTTAAGCAATCTATTCTAGAAGATGCACACAATTCTGCTTATGTCATGCATCTAGAAAGCACCAAGATGTATATGTTGGGTTTTATGTCCTGAAAACTCGCAATTTGTAAAATGATAAACATTTTCTATTATCAATATATTTGTTATTGATCTCATAAATTGTATGAAAGTGTAAATTCAATAAACTAAGACCCATGACTATTGTATGAGTACTTGAACTTTATGTGGAGACATAAGAGTGGATCGGGTTCAAGTAAATAGTCAAAATGATCTATGGTACATGAATGAGGTTGGGTACCTTATTCTGGTAACACCATTGGATGTGACGTACTGTGTAGTTGTTACAAAGAGTTGTAAAGTGCTACATACGATGTGATCCTATTTCGTACATGTCATGATATAAGGAGTGGGGGCGTCCTATGCAATGACATTCTTACTTTATAACGTTATTTACTGTTTAAGACTGACTATTTCACCAAGATGACCTAGGTAACTCGATCTTAATCCTGAGCTAACTATGAACTCCTGTTTATTCGAGATTGCCCTTAGATTTGCATAGTTGAGGGTTGGCTTAACAGCGCCAGCTCAATAAGACTCCCATTTCAGGGGTATAACTGGATAGATAGCTGGGGACATAGGGTGCAAGACGGACTTCGCCTACCCGATTTAGGGATAAGAGAAAGTTTGTTCTCTCAAGTACTGAATCCAGGTCTTGAACATAGGGCCCCACCCTCTCACTGGGCTGAGAGAGTTTGGTTTGGTGATTGGATCACAAACCATTGTTCATTAGAGGATCTGTAGGGACTTGAGGAATAAGATGTAAGCTCGGGGGTAAAACAGATATTTGACCTAGCCGTTATTACGAACAACCTGTGAAGGGTCAATTTGCTGATTATGGTTAAATCATGTGGACATAATATATCTACAGTGAGGGGAGTGCAACTATGGGCTTTAGTGGAATGACCCATTAGTTAATGAATGAAGATTAATCTGGTATAATGAGGTTAGCTAATTAATCTCAGATCGTTGGAGCCCATGATCTATAGGTCCGCGAGGTCCCCTACTAGTTCGTAACGGACTAGCTCTAGAATAGCATGATAAGTTAATTTGAAATGTTCAAATTAGAATTAAGGGAATTAGTAATTATATGAGATATAATTATGTTTAATTTTACAATTAAATGGTATAGGAGAATTTATATATTTAAATATGATTTAAATATATAAATATGGATATGTGTTAAAATTAATTTAATATTTGATATTAAATTAATTAAGTTTTATTTATTAATTAATTAATTTTCATTTCGAAAATCAAAATTTGAACTTTAGATGAAATTGAAAAAGAAAACAAAAACACATTTAAATGGAAAAATGAATTTTTCCATTATCCATCACTTAAATAGCTCACTCATGAAGCAACCATTTTGACCTTTCTGCTCCAAGCATGAGCTGCAACTCATGCAACTCTTCTCTTTGCATGTTGATCTGCAATATAATGAGAAGATTGGAGTGAAAATCAGGCGTGCAATTAAAAGGTTTTTGAGAGAAAAACTGGTTTGAAGAAAGGTTCTTCAACCTTGTTACAGCAGTGAGCTTTTCTTCTTCATCCCTTGATTCAAGCTTGTTTTGAGTCCCACAACTCAATCTAGAGCACCAAGAGAATAGTGGGGAAGATCTTGAGATGGTATACAACAAGATATGGAGAAGGTTACAGCTGGAGATGGAGCTTTGAAGAAGTTTTTCAAGAGGTATGTCTTGAAACCAATTTTTCTACAGAAGCATGCTTTATATTATGCCAAAATTAGTGAATTTGACTGCTTAGATGATTCTTGTTCTTCCGTTTCAAGTGATACAATCCTAAAATTGGTATCAGAGCATCAAATAAGCATTCAATTTGGTTTAATCTTGGTTTGGTGGGGGTTTTATATGAGAAATATGAAATTGATGCACTGATATGGTTTTCTGAGTTTTGGTTGCTTAATTCTCATTTAAATTTGTAATTGGCTCTTGCTTGATTTGCTTTAATATGTTCCCAAGAGTCTCTAATTTATTTGGAGTCATTAGAGTAGAAATTAAGCTGTAAATCGAAGAAACAAGCGAAGAAGCCGAGTTGCAGTTCCAAAAAAACCAGCCTCTGTTCTTGTCGTCGCGGAGGTTGCAGTTGATAAACGATCATCTAGCTCCAAACGCTAGATGTGAAGAAAAGCTACACGATCGTATAGTAATAGGCTCTGGTCGTTTTGATGTTTTACGCTAGACGATCATGTACCTACAGGAGCTAAACGATGCGTTCAATTTGCTATACGATAGCATTAAGCGATCATTTAGCTTTGGCGTGGGAACTAAACGATACGTTGAATTTACTATACGATGGTACTATATGATCATTTAGCAACGATGCGCTCTAAGAGATGCGATGAGGTGCTACATGATAGCACTGAGCAATCGTTTAGATGCGGAGCTAAGCGATCATGTAGATGAAGTGCTAAGCGATGCGTTGAAGTTTCTATGCGATGGAACTAAACAAATCGCTTACCTACGATGCTGAATGACGCTATGATGTTCTATACAATGGATCTAAACGATCGTTTAGCAACACGGCGTATACTGAACGATGACATGCAACGCTAGATGATGGTATTAAGCAATCATTTGGTTCTATACGATAGAACTAAGCGATAGTTATGAAGAGCTATACGATAGCCCTGAGCGATCACTTACTACGATCGTTTATCTTTGATCAGGAGCTAAACAATGCGTTGAGTTGCTATGCGATAGCATTACGCGATCGTTTACCTCTATGCGGTAGTTAGGCGACGTGTTGAATGCTATGCGATGGCATTAGATGATCGTTTACCTTTTCGCGCACTAAACGATCAAGCATTTACTAAACGATTTGGCAAAATGCTAGACGATGGTCGTCATTGCTCAACGATGAGACTTAGCAAGATGTTGAACATGTGCAAAGGCTGTCGGTTCGACCGATTCTCTTGTGGTTTGGTCGGGTTCAGCTTCGAATGGTTATTGGCTAGTCCGGTTTAGACTTCGCTTGTCCGATTCAAATGGTTCGGGTCCGGTCCAAGGTACTTGAGTTCGTTTTGGAGCGGTTGAGCGGTCCAGGAGTGGTCTGGAAGCTATTTTGTAATAGTTAGGCTTTTGTTTGCTTGTTTTTTGCCAAAACTAGAACCATATCAGTCTATGTTTAATTATTTATGCATTTGATGTATGTTATGATTAAATAAATCTTGTATGTGCATATAGTATGCCATTTAGATTTAAAATCCCACCATAGGAAGCATGTTACATGCACTGAAAGTATGTTTAAATTGTTATAATATATAGTATGCATGTTAGGGTTTCTTGTATTTAATATAAATATTATATTAAATGTTGAATGCCTCATGTATGTTGTGGATGTTTAGCATGTCTAAAGTTTTATAAGTGGTTATAAAATTGGGTTTGACATTTAAAATCCATAAACAACAGCTGCATGCTCACGTAGGTTGACCACCTGTTTTAATTGTTAAAACTTATAAAACCTAAGTTACAAACTCAACGGGTATATAATCCTGTCTAAGGCTGGGGGTTCTTAAGTTGACAGTTTACAGAACACCTCCTACTTGGGGATTGTGGCCGAATTATTGAGCATTGGTAATCGGTTTAATGAGCATACGTGAGTGTTGTGAGGTAATAAAATGGTTTATCACCTAGACATCATAGGTTAAAATCTAATTATAAGAGTTATACTTGGATAAACCACATAGACTTAGGGTTGTTTTATTAGCCGAAAAGAACCCAAGTATAAATATACCCAAATAGAACACTTCAGTGGCAGTTTAATAACTTCTATATGATAGAGTTATTAGGAAACTTCAGTGGAGATTAATAACATATATGATACGTTATTTTTAGCTCTCACGTCTCTAAGAGTTTACAATCCAGGTATAAGCGGTACTTTGTGTCACCATGGAAGTGACCTCCCTACGGAGAGTATTTTTTTTTAGCTTAAATCTAGATTTGGGTGAAGAAGAGGAAGTTGTTCAAATATAAGTCTATTATACTATAAATATATTTCAACTACCACATCTCCACATAGTTTACACCGTGAGATTCATATGACGCTTCATGTCACCCTGGAAGTGGCCTCCCTATGGAGAGTGTTTTGTATGAGTCAATATCAAGGTAAACGGAGGAAGTAGTTCATAGTAAGTGGGTGAAGGATATGTGTCAATATATCCTACAGTCTTTTCCATTAGTTTGAACCGTGAGATTCCTATGTTGCACCTGTTGGTTAGCTTTAAGCGGCCTTTTTCTATACGTTTAGCGACGGCTATCCCTACGGAGGGTTGTAACATAGGATTCGGAACAACCCATGCTTCAGTAAAATGAATAGGGTCTTATAGTTCCGTCTTGGATGTTGTCTTTTATTTCAGAGGCAAATTCATACCGTCCTATAGGATCTGAAAAATGGCAGGTCACATTTACAAGAATTACTAAGTTGTTAGTAAAGATCTTGACCGAAAATGATAACTAAACGACTATAGGAATAAGAGTTGTTCCAGAGACAATAGGAATAAGAGTTATTCTGGGGATAGTGTTTGGTCAAAATTGTTTGTTTTAGTGAAGGAGTATTTGACTGCCCCACGGTAGCACGTATTCTGACTCACTAAAATATCGTTGCAAATAAATAATGGTTATGGGTACATTATTACTTTTTGCTAAAACTTGATTTTGGATTTAGTTACAATTTAGTAATTAGAATTTGTTTGAATTTTATCAGCATGTCGAATTCTAGTATACTCGCTTCCGATGTATATAACAGTAAAATCAAATCAACAAACAAATTACTAGCGGTTGATTATACTAAAATAATTCTAAAAGAGGATTGTCCTCTATCTCCCAATTCATATGAAATTATGAATTATGTAGATGAGAATGCTAAATTCGAACAACAAGATAAATATGATTACTTGTTATTGAAGCATGTTTAGTGGAAAACGATAAAATCTGAAGAATTGATTCAGGTGCCGCTAATCATGTATGTACTATCTCACACGAAACAAGTTCCTAGAGACAGTTGACAGAAGGTGAAACAATCTTTAAGGTAGGGAGCGGGGAGATTGTTTTGGCCAAAGCAGTGGGAGATATGAAGTTATTTATAGGAGATAAGTACATTTATTAGAAAAATGTATATTATATTCCTTCTATGAAAAGGAATCTAATATCTGTCTCTTGTTTGCTAGAACAAAATTATAAAGTTTATTTCGAAAATGGTGAAGTGTTCATCAATATGGGAAATAATTAGATGTGCTCTGCAACATTAGGAAATAACTTGTACATGTTAAAACCAACTGAGGTCAAAGCTGTTTTGAACATAGAGATGTTTAAAACTGCTGGGACTCATAAGAAAAGGAAGATTTCTCCAAATGCCTATCTTTGGCACTTGAGATTGGGTCACATAAATCTCAACAAGATTGAGAGATCAGTTAAGAACGGTCATCTAAAAAAGTTGGAAGATAGTTCATAACCACCATGTGAGTCTTTTCTTGAGGGTAAAATGAAAAAAAAAAATCTTTTCCTGGAAAAGGTCTTAGAGCCAAAGAACCCCTAGAGCTAATTCACTCAGACCTTTATGGTCCTCTAAATGTTAGAGAAAGAGGAGGGTATGAATATTTCATTAGTTTTATAGATGATTATTTCAGGTATGGGCATGTTTATTTAATACACCAAAAGTCTAAAACTTTTGAAAAGTTTAAAGAGTATAAGGCTGAGGTTCAGAACCAATTAGGTAAAAAGATTAAAACACTTCGATAGGATCAAGGTGAAGAGTATTTAGACACAAAATTCCAGAACTATTTGATAGAATATGGAATTCAGTCTCAACTCATAGCCCCTGGCACACCCCAGCAGAACGGTGTGGTAGAGAGGAGAAACAGAACCTTGTTGAACATGGTTCGTTCCATGATGAGTTATGATCAGTTACCAAATTCTTTTTGGGTACACGCAGTTGAGACTGCGGTGTATATTTGGAACATAGTTCCCTCGAAAAGCGTTTCTGAAACGCCTTACGAGCTCTGGATAGGACGCAAAGGAAATTTACATCATTTCAAGATTTGGGGTTGTCCAGCACATGTGTTGGTGCAAAATCCCAAAAAGCTGGAACACTATTCAAAAGTATGCCTATTTGTAGGCTACCCAAAAGAAAAAAATGGTGGTCTCTTTTATGATCCTCAAGAAGATAAAGTATTTGTATCGACAAATGCATTCTTTCTGGAGGAAGATTATAAAGAACCTTTAACCTTGTAGTAAGCTAGTAATAGAAGAAATGTCTAGAGAAACGACAAATGCATCAACAAGAGTTGTTGATCGAGCAGGTCCTTCAACAAGAGTTGTTGATAGAGCAGGTCCATCAACAAGAGTTGTTGATGAAACAGATACTTTACATCCTTCTCAAGAGTTGAGAATGCCTCATCGTAGTGGGAGGGTTGTGCAACAGCCTGACCAGTACATGGGTTTAATTGAAACTCAAGTCATCATACCAGATGATGGTTTAGAGGATCCATTGTCTTTTAATCAAGCAATGAATGATGTGGACAAAGACAATTGGATTAAAGCCATGGACCTTGAAATTGAATCTATGTATTTCAATTCTATCGGGATCTTGTATATCAACTAGAAGGGGTAAAACCCATCGGTTGCAAGTGGATCTACAAGAGAAAATGAGACTAAGCTGGTAAGGTACAGACCTACAAAGCTAGACTAGTGGCAAAAGGGTTTACCCAAAGAAAGGGGTTAGATTTTGAAGAAACCTTCTCTCCAGTTACCATGATAAAATCTATTAGAATACTTTTGTCCATAGCCACATTTTATGATTATGAAATATGGAAAATGGATGTCAAGACAGCTTTTCTGAATGGCTATCTTGAAGAGATTATCTATATTTCTCAACCAGAAGGGTTTATACAGCAGGGTCAAGAGCAAAAAGTTTGCAAGCTTAATTGATCAATTTATGGATTAAAACAAGCTTCTAAATCCTGGAATATGAGATTTGAAGCTGCGATCAAATCTTATGGCTTTGAACAAAATGTTGACAAACCCTGTGTATATAATAAGATCATCAATAAAACTGTCACTTTTTTGGTGTTGTATGTTGATGATATTCTACTCATCGAGAATGAGATAGAATATCTAACTGACGTTAAAAGATGGTTGGCTTCACAATTCCAAATGAAAGATTTTGGAGAAGCACAGTATGTTCTTGAAATCCAAATAGTTCAGAATCGCAAGAACAGAACATTGGCATTATCTCAAGCATCTTATATAGACAAGATGTTGTCTAGGTATAAAATGCAAAATTCCAAGAAAGGATCTTTACCTTGCAAGCATGGAATTCACTTGTCTAAGGAGCAGAGTCCTAAGACACCTCAAGAGGTTGAGGAGATGAATCGAATTCCATATGCATCTATAGTTGAGAGTTTGATGTATACAATGTTGTGTACTCATCCTGACATATGCTATGTCGTAGGAATTGTCAGCAGATTTTAGTCCAATCCTACCATTCAAAACATTCTCAAGTATCTTCGGAGAACAGAGATTATATGCTCGTGTATGGTCCAAAAGATCTGATCCTTATTGGATACACTGATTTTGACTTTCAGACCAATATTGATTCAAGGAAACCAACTTCGGGGTTAGTATTCACTCTTAACGGAGGAGCAGATGTGTGGAGGAGCATCAAGCAGAGTTGTATTGCAGACTCTACAATGGAAACTGAGTATGTAGCTGCAAGTGAAGTAGAAAAAGAAGCAGTATGGCTCAGAAAGTTCCTGATAGATTGGGAAGTAGTTCCTAACATGCATCTGCCTGTCACTCTCTATTGTGACAATAGTGTAGCAGTTTCAAATTCAAAGGAACCATGAAGCCATAAAAGGGGAAAGCATATCGAACGAAAGTACTATCTCATCAGGGAGATTGTACACAGAGGAGATGCATTGTCACTCAGATTGCTTCCCAAGACAACTTAGCTGATCCTGAAGGTCCTCTCGGCTAAAGTGTTCGAGGGTCACCTAGTATGACTAGGTCTATGAGTTTTGTATCACTAGGGCAAGTGGGAGAATTGATGGGTATTGTGATGCCCTAGTTTATTGTATTTGTACATTTTATTCTCTTCATGTAAACTCAACATTGTATATATTTGTATATTGATCCACTGAAGTTTTAGTCCAAGTGGGAGTATTGTTGGGTTTTATGTCCTGAAAACTCGCAGTTTGTAAAATGATAAACATTTTCTATTATCAATATACTTGTTATTGATCTCATAAATTGTATGAAAGTGTAAATTTGATAAACTAAGACCCATGACTATTGTATGAGTACTTGAACTTTATATGGAGACATAAGAGTGGATTGGGTTCGAGTAAATAGTCAAAAATGATCTATGGTACATGAATGAGGTTGGGTACCTTATTCGGGTAGCACCATTGGATGCGGCCTACTCTGTAGTTGTTACAAAGAGTTGTAAAGTGCTACATACGATGTGATCCTAATTCGTACATGTTATGACATGAGGAGTGGGGGCGTCCTATGCAATGAGTTTACATAAGATCAGGACCAAGAAATAAGTCACTCTTACTTTATAATGTTGTTTATTGTTTAAGACCGACTATTTCACCTAGATGACTTAGGTAACTCGATCTTAATCCCAAGCTAACTATGAACTCCTGTTTATTCGGGATTACCGTTAGATTTTCATAGTTGAGGGTTGGCTCAACAGCGCCGGCTCAATAAGACTCCCATTTTAGGGGTATGATCGGATAGATAGCTGAGGACATAAGGTGCAAGGCGGAGTTCATGTCTACCCGATTTAGGGATAGGAGAAAGGTTGTTCTCTCAAGTACTGAATCCAGGTCTTGAACATGGGGCCCCACCCTCTCACTGGGCTGAGAGAGTTTGGTTTGGTGATTGGATCATAAACTAGTAGTTCATTAGAGGATCAGTAGGGACTTAGGAATAAGACATAATCTCGAGGGTAAAACAGATATTTGACCCAACCATTACGAACAACCTGTGAGAGGAGTGCAACTATGGGCTTTAGTAGGGTCAACTTGCTGATTATGGTTAAATCATGTGGACATAATATATCTACAGTGAGGGGAGTGCAACTATGAGCTTTAATGAAATGACCCATTAGTTAAAGAATGGAGATTAATATGGTCTAATGAGTTTAGCCAATTAATCTCGGATTGTTAGAGCCATGATCTGTAAGTCCGTGAGGTCCCCCTACTACCTTGTAACGGACTAGCTCTAGAATAGCGTGATAAGTTAATTTGAAACGTTCAAATTAGAATTAAGGGAATTAGTAATTATATGAGATATAATTATGTTTAATTTTAGAATTAAACAGTATAGGAGAATTTATATATTTAAGTATGATTTAAATATATAAAGATGAATATGTATTAAAATTAATTTAATATTTGATATTAAATTAATTAATTTTTATTTATTAATTAATTAATTTTTCATTTTTAAAATCAAATAGATTTATTAAATCAAAATTTGATTTTTAGATAAAATTGAAAAAGAAAACAAAAACAAATTTAAATGGAAAAATGATTCCATTATCCATCATTTAACTAGCTCACTCATGAAGCAACCATTTTGGCCTTGTCTTCTCCAAGCATGAGCTGCAACTCATGCAACTCTTCTCTTTGCATGTTGATCTGCAATATAATGAGAAGATTGGAGTGAAAATTGGGCATGCAATCAAAATGTTTTTGAGAGAAACTGTTTTGAAGAAAGGTTCTTCAACCTTGTTGCAGCAGTGAGCTTTTCTCCTTCATCCCTTGATTCAAGCTTGTTTTGAGTCCCACAACTCAATCTAAAGCACCAAGAGAATAGTGAGGAAGATCTTAAGGTAGTCTACAACAAAATATGGAAAAGATTGCAGCTGGAGATGGAGCTTTGAAGACGTTCTTCAAGAGGTATGTCTTGAAACCCATTTTTCTATAGAAGCATGCTTTATATTATGCCAAAATTAGTGAATTTGAATGCTTAGATGATCCTTGTTCTTCTGTTGCAATTGATACAATCCTACATTATACAACCTTGAAGGGATCATACTGGTGGCCTAGGATGAAGAAAGTCATAGCTGAGAATGTAGAATGATGTTTGATTTGTCAGCAAGTGAAACCTAAGAGGCAGAGGTAAGCAAGATTACTCAACCCACTCGCTGTACCTGAGCGAAAAGGGAAGCATGTGACAATGGATTTCTTGTTTGGATTGCCTACGACACCCTCAGGATATGATGGTGTATGGATGATTGTTGATAGGTTGACCAAGACGGCTAAGTTTATACCAGTGAAAGTTACATTTATGCTGGACCATCTAGCTAAAATTTATGTAAATAGAATAGTCAGTCAGTATGGAGTCCCAGTGTCGATACTGTCAGGTCAAGACCCAAAGTTTACTTCAAAGTTTTGGCCTAGTCTGCAGAAGGCTATGGGTACTAATTTATATTTCAGTAGGGCTTTTCATCCATAGACGGATGGACAGTCAGAGAAAACAATTTTGACACTGGAAGATATGTTAAAATCTTGTGTGTTGCAGTTCAAAGGTAGTTGGGATACGTAGTTATTTTTGACTGAATTTTTGTACAATGAAAGTTATCATTCAAGCATCAGAATGGCTTCATATGAAGCGTTGTGCAGTAAACCTTGCAGATCCCCTGTGTGTTTAGAGAACGAAGACTATTGGGTCTAGAGTTAGTTTAGCAGACGTCTGAGAATATAAAGCTTTTTAGGGATAACCTAAAAGCCACTCGTGATAGACAGAAAAGTTATACTGATAAGCGAAGAAGAAAGCTAGATTTGATGTCGGAGATTAGGTATTCCTTCGATTATCTCCGTGGAAAGGAATTCTCAAGTTTGGAAGAAAAGGGAAGTTAAGTCCTTGATACATTGAACCTTATAAGATAATAGGGTGTGTTGGCCCAACAACATACATATTAGAGTTGCCTCCAGAGTTATCTCATATCCATGATATGTTTCATGTTTCAATGTTAAGAATATGCCGGATCACCTGAATAACCAGTGCAGTTAAAGGAAAATCTGTCGTATGAAGAAAAACTAGTGGAGATTCTCGACAGAGAAGAGCAAGTGCTGAGAAACAAGAAAATACTTCTAGTAAAGGTATCATGGAGAAATCATGGAATCTAAGAAGCCATATGGGAAGCAGAGGAGCACATGAAAAGTAAATACCCCCAATTGTTTAATTGACACTCTTGTAGCAAAATTTTGAGGACGAAATTTATTTTAGGGGGAGGTAATTGTAAACCCCGAATCCTACATTCTCTACATAAGTATGTTGGCCATGTGGGTATTATATTAAATGGGTAGTATGTGAAGTTTATAGTTTAATGTAGGGAAGCGAGGAGGGAAGAAGAAGAGAATGACAGAGTTCTGGCTATATGGCAGTCGAGTATTAAGTTTAATGAAGAGGTTTATAAAAGTTTAATTAGTTAAAAATTATTAAAATCAAGTTTTTGAAGGCCAAAATGCACTAAATCCATTAGTGGGCGAGGTGGTGGTTGATAATTTCATGCATGAGAAGGCAGTCGGAAGAATAAAAGGAAGATGAACTTCAGAAGCTTGATCTGGGCAATTGACTCAAATGATCTAAGTGAAATTGGTGCCATTTGAACGCTGGAAGAGTCTAGTTTCTGAGGTAGGGCTGTCGGAGAAATATCACACCCGAAAGAGGGCCTAAAAGTGAGGAGATTATAGAAGGATCGAGTCCTTCTATAATCTCGAAATGAGTTATAAATTTCGAGTTATAAATTCTTGATTTTGAATTGAAAATTTGTTGCGTAAGCAGGTAGTTGATTGGGAAGATCAAGCTAGCAGCTTACCCAAGGAGCGAGAGTGAGACGAGTATCACGTAAGTTTCGTTGGTCACTCATGTCTCGCTGATTTTCTTCTTAGTCTTGCTAAGGATGAAAGTCTCACTAGTTTTGTGCTTAGTCTCACTTAGGAGGGTAGTCTCGCTCATCAGGATGGTCTCGCTAGTGAGGTTCTCGCTGGTGATGGTCTCGCTAGCGTGGTCTCGCTAGTGTCAATCTCTCAGTGATGATCTCGCTAGTAGTAATATTGCTAGGGATGATTTTGTTGATGAAGGTCTTGAAGGATCTCTTAACGAAGAGCATCCATGAGTGCGTTTGGATCTTTTCAATTTCACCGTGATCGAAATACAACATATACATTCTAACATATAGTTATGCAAAGAAAGAGTAATTAATGGCATGCTTTGAACACTATAGAATAAGGGAAAAAGTTCTCATACTTTACGTTACTAAACGATCATTTAGTTAGTTACTAAGCGATGAAGCTTGCTAACCTAAACGATCGTCTAGTGTGTGTGCGCATTAAATGATATATAAGTATCCCATCGTCTACACAACCTGATACTCAGCGGTCGTTACTCGATCGTCTACACGATGCGATCAACCCTTAATCATCTCCTTCCTCGAAGAACTGCAATGCTTGCTCCGATCTTCTTCACGAACTATTCAAGACTCAAAAAAACTTTGAATTACAAATTTGATAACGATTATTAATGCCGAAAAATGCAGGGGCCTTTACAAACAACTGTAAATGTAAAAGAATTAAATCAAATTGAGGCAAACATCCACGAAAAATCCATTAATCTGCACATCCACAGCAATTTAACAATTAAACAGAGCAGATATGCACCTTCCTAGAACGTATATGTAATTCGGTGCAACAATGAAATGGGAATATCAGAACCTGGCTTTGATACCAATTGGGAGAGAAAAGGAAGCTATCGTATAGAAGAAGCTACATGATCGTGTAGGTTTTACTAAGCGATCGTTTAGTAAAAGGTGGACGATTGTTCAGAAAACACGGCACACTATGCGATCGTTTAGGAAAGCTAAGCGATTGTTTAATGACTAGCGTGCGATCGTCTAGGCGTGCGGTGTGTGATCGTTTAGGCGCTGAGCGACTATCGTATAGGCTCTCGACTTATGCGATCGTTTACGTTTCCACACCGATGCTAATTTTTTCGAACTTTTGTAAAATGAAACTAATTTTCATTTTATCCTTCGGTTACCATAACCGAAGCGGCTGCTCCCACTAATGCACGCCTGAGAGAAATTTTAGGTCAATTATCATATAATTAACCAATAAAATTATTAATAAATATAATCATGTTGTATTCTTACCATATAGTTTGATATTACATATCTACTATAGTTATTTCTCCTTTACTTGATATAAATCATATTTATATCTAATTTCCTCCAAAATAATGTATCTCATACATTTAGCCAATTAAATCATATATAATTAACCAGTCCAATTATATCATATATGATCAAACTTCCTCTTGTCAATTTGAACATTTCAAATTAACCCAAATACTGATTTTCGACTTTATCCAAGCTACTCAGTGGACCTAATGGACCTATGGCTCGAAGCTCCAATGGTACGTGAATAGCTGACTAAACTCTTTAGCCACGAGTTCCACCATCTGTTAACTGTCAGACATTCTACTAAAGACCAACAGCTGAACTCTTCTTACCACAGATATATTTCTACGCCTATTGGATATAACCAATCATGAGTACAATGACCCTTCATAGATGCTCATAAGTACAGTTGAGCCAATTTACCGTTTTGCCCCTGTAATTACATCTCAATCCTTAAGTACTACTGATTTCTCAAATGAACAATACAACATAGTCCAACTATGTGTGAACACCTTTCGTGCCAAGAGAAGGTGTGTGGTGTCGCATCGTTCAAGCCGTAGAATCAGTCCTTAAGAGAGCTATCTATCTACTTACCCTACCTTGGGAAGGAGTGAATTCCATCTTGTGTAGCTGAGTTCCCAGCTTCTAAATCAGACAAATCCCCAAAATGGTAGGTTTGAATCAGCGACTTGGCCACTCGCACCCATACAAATCAAAGGACCGCCCTCAATGGTAGGAGTTCCCCAACTCACTCAGGATTAAGGTCCTGTTACCTATGGTCATCCTAGTGAAGTGAAGTCTCTGTCATGAACGGTGTTATATAACAAGACGTTAACACTTCGTGGTTAGGTCTTATACAAACTCTTTGTATAGGATGCCTCGACTCATATGTCTCTAACACGAATGATCAGGATCAGACCATCTGTGACAAGTCACAACACTTGTGACCATTCCACTACGCGAGCCGCATCCGTAGCGTTACGAGGATAAGGTTTCCCTTTTGTATCCATATACTACAGACCATTTTGGTTATCACTCAAGACATGATCCATAACCAGGGATTTTATGTTTATTGATTTGTGGTAAATCAAATAAAACATGAAATTGAGCAAAAAAAACAAAATGTGAAGTAAATATCATATATTATATAACACAAGCGTTCGTACAATCTGTTCACAAACTATAGGACACAAGACTTTAGGGCATCAACCCCAACAATCTCCCACTTGTCCTAAAGCAAAGTGGGGTGTACATAAAACTAGTACATAACAATAAACTAGGGCATAAAAGCCCAGTACAAGAAAATCTCCCACTTGCCTTAGTCCAGCTGCGAGCGATCCTGTAGACCCATGCTTTGTAGGTGACCCTCAAACACTATAGCCGTGAGAGCCTTCGTAAACGGGTCAGCAACATTGTGCTCCGAAATGATCTTTGTGACGATTACGTCCTCTCGATGCACTATCTCGCAGATTAGATGATACTTCCGCTCTATGTGTTTGTCGCGCCTGTGACTCCTCGGCTTCTTAGAGTTCACCACTGCCCCACTATTATCACTATAGAGGGTAATGGGCCTAGACATATCCGGAACAACATCTAGTTCTGTCAAGAACTTTCTAAGCCAGACGACCTTCTTAGCAGCTTTGCAAGCCGTTACGTACTCCGCCTCCATAGTGGAGTCGGCGATGCACCCCTGCTTAGTGCTTCTTCACACTACAGCTCCTCCATTAAGAGTAAAGACTGACCTCGATGTGAACTTGCGAGAGTCCTTATCAGTCTGAAAGTTAGAATCTGTATATCCATATATGAGCATGTAGTCCCTCATTCTCCGATGATACTTGAGGATGTTCTTCACTATGGTCTAGTGACCCTGGTCTGGGTTAGACAGATACCTACTGACTATGCCCACAATGTAGCAGATGTCTGGACGAGTACAGAGCATCGCGTACATCAAACTGCCAATCGCAGACGCATATGGAACCTGTCTCATCTCCACAACCTCATGAGGCATCTTAGGACACATGTCCTTAGACAAAGTGACTCCATGCCTGAACTGCAGTAGGCCCCTCTTAGAGTCCTGCATCGAGTACTTGAGCAATATCTTGTCAATGTACGATGTCTGAGATAGTGTTAGCACTTTGTTCTTACGATCTCAAAAGATTTGTATACCAAGAACAAACTGAGCCTCGCCCAAATCTTTCATTCAGAATTGCATCGTTATCCTTGATTCTCAGTCTCTGATCACTCTCTCTCCAATCCTCGTGGTTTTTAGAGATGCGATCCAAGATGTTCTTAGCCTTATCATATGTTTTTTCAAGCAGACCATCAGCGGCTACCGCATTGGCAGCGGTCTGCGAAGCGAGATTTAAACCATGATAAAAGATTTCCATCTGAAGGTAGTCTAGCAATCCATTGTGTGGATAGTCCCAGACCAATCTCTTAAACTCGCCCAGGCATCGCTGAGCGATTCGTCCATGTCTTGTTCAAAATTGGTTATGAGTTTCCTTCGTCTAACATTTTCGGTAGGTGGAAAATATTTCTTCATAAATTTCTCTATGACTTATTCCCAAAAAGTGATCTCTCCCAGCTCGAGGGAATACACCCTTTTTCTTGCCTGATCATAAAGAGAAAATGGAAACAAAGTTAGTCGAATTTCTTCAGTAAAGATGTTCGGGAACACAAAAATATTGCAAATTTCTATAAAGCTATGGAGGTGGGCGTGCGGGTCCTTGCCACGCCATCCCCCGAATTGTCCTGCAGTCTGGATCATCTGTAGCATCACCGGTTTCATTTCGAATCTGCTTCCATCGAGGGCAGGCCTCATGATTCATGGAGAGAAATCATAAAGGTTTGGCGATGCATAGTCCCTAATGGGTCTATTGCGATTGTTAGCCAGAAGGATTGGATTCGCCATGATGTTGTTGTTGTTTGGTGCTCCGTTTCCAGGCTGCTCCACCATATATTCTTTATCTGACTGTTGTTGTTGGCGGTCTCTTAATCTCCTTCTGAACGTCCTCTCATTCTTCGGGTTGTAATTCGCCAGAGATTGAGAGTCTGCAAAGAAATCAGAAAAATTACCGTTAGCACACTATTTTGCCGAAGTCCCCAACAACGGCGCCAAAAACTTGATGCTTTATTTTATGAGGTGGAATATTGGACGAAATGCGATGATGAAAATGCGTTGAGCACTCAAGTTTTCTCAGTGGAATCCAAGTGTAAACCCCACTGAGTTTCCTGGTAAGTTCAGGGTCGAACTCAGGGACTTGGGAAACAATATCCGGTGGTAATTTTCAGATGACTTTGCGGTAACCAAGTAAATCAAGTAGTTGTTGTGAATGTTGTTTGCGGTGATAAAAATAAATAAATGCGCCAGAGTTCGTAAAGGGTTGACAAACAGAAGATGCAATGAGTATGCGATGAACGGGTTGAGAAGGGTTTTGACTAACACTCCCTAGGATGCGTTCATGCAACACACATACAATAGTAAACCATCTCTCGATGCGAATGCTACGTGTTCTAATGCTAGAATGCATGCGATATATGCGATAAGACTATAGGGCCTACACATAAGCCTCCATTCTTATTTATGCGATGACGAAACGACACACACTCAAATAAGGCGACCACATAATATCATACCTATCTTTAGGGTGCATGCGATGTAGGTTGGGAAATAGAGCTTATCTCTAAGTCTCTATCTCTTGTTTGTGTAGTTCTGATCTTGCTCTCTCAAATATAGATTCTAACCTAGCTCTCTCGAGTCTTAGGTTCTTTCTTTAGACTCTCTCTCGAGTAGTTGTAAAGGGATGTTTGGTACAACATGAAACAAGACAATCACAAGCAATGAACATCCTAGGTCATGTTAGCTTAGTTCTTCTCAACCCATTCGACTAGTTTAGCTACTCATGCGTGCTAGAAGAGTGAACAGATGTAGAATACGAATTTCCATTGTATAAATATAAAGATGAAGTACAAAGCTACAATGCAAGAATAGAATAAAGAGCCTGGTAGCAATCTCTTGCTTTCCAGGCTTTTACACTGTCTTCTCTACTCGTGTTCAAAAGATAATCTTGCTCTCGCGAGAGTCGGCCCACTCTCTACTTCTACGCCTCTGGGTTCTCTCTCAAGTTTCCCTGAGCGATCTTCCGGTGTCTTTAATCTTCTCTTGCTCCGCCTTAAAATAAAAGAAAAACTATGAACAAAGAAGTGCTGAGTTAACTGAACTGGTGAACTTGTGAACTTTCGAACTTTCGAACCCCTTTTCTGAAGAATGCCTTTGGTATTTATAAAGCTTCGGGATGAAGGGCGGCTTCTCTCTTATGATTGCACAGATGGGATGGCTTTAATTCCCTGACTGATGCACCGAATATTTGTCACCAAAGAGCTGAATGTACTTGTTATCGTTAGCGGTTGTCAACTTAATTCAGATTCGACCGTCATCAACTTTCTATCCCATCATGATTAATTATGCCTTTCACCGAGATGCTCTCACCAAGTTGCACCGACTCTATGCGATAATCCTTCTTGAGCAAATGTTTGCAAACACAATCACCGCAAAGCCTTGCGATAATGCTGCGCTCGACCAATGATTTCATGTGATCGCTCTTTTCGCCTTGCGTCAATGCATATTCTGCATAAAAATACAAAAATCAACTGTTTCTATGCGATGAACGCATGCGACCGCAATGTTATAAACTTAATGCTTTTGGACGCAATCTAACATATTTTATCAGCGCAAACCAGCATTGTTTAAGAACTTAGCACTATGATAACATGTATTTCTGCTAGTTATCACACCCCCAAATTTAAATAATGCTTGTCCTCAAGCATAAGCTAAAGATTTTCTTTAACAAGTCGACCACAATTCTCTTTTCCTAGATTTCTCAAGGATATTTCATTCAAATCCTATACACCAAAATTTCCTCAAGACTTATTCAAGTCTCCTCTTAAAATATTTCTAAGACCTAGGGACCGCAAGTTTAACCTTTAAAAGGACTTTACTCAATTCCGAGACATCACATGATTTATTTCAAAAAGAAAACTTTTCCACCGGGGTGTCAAATGATTTTTATCCTTGCATATTTCTTGACATTATTATTTTTTTTTCTGATCTTGCGCTGATCCAAGTGTCTTGCCTTCGTTTTGGCTTGCCTCTGCGTGTGTCATGTGGACATCCAACTACGAGCAATGCGCTCTTTCTCAAACTAAACTCATACCTACTTGGCAGCAGAGTTGTGGTCATTACATTTATGCGTTGATCCTGACAACTTACTTTCGTTTTGGCTTGCCCCCACGTGTGTCATGCGGACATCCAACTACGGGTAAGTGCGATTCACAACTTAACTCTTATCAACATGGGTTTCCCCATTGCGTTGATAGTGGAGTTGTTATTCTCATTTTTTTTTTCAAAATAGCAAGGTTGAAAATAAATACCTCACCCGCAAATTTAAAATGCGACAATGTTCTCATTGCCAAAAGATTGAAAGAAGTCATGCGATGTTCTTAGAAAACTTCATAAAGAGAATTTGAAAGAAAGCTAGCAGACCCCTAACTTCTAGAAATATTTCATGAGGTGACTATCTCAAAATTAAGTTGACTATAGTATATACAGAAGAAACAGAAGCATGTTTTTCATCATTGAAATCATAATTGGCAAAGAGACAGTATGCGGTAACTTACTAAATGTAACGACCCAACCCCCTAGGACTTAAGTTAGGCCGTTACTAAATACATGCATACATGGAACTCAAAATGACACTCGGTTAAGGCGAAATAAATGCTAATTAAATAAGGTAAGTTCAAAAATCTTTCATTAAATTCAAATACTAAAACAATAGTAGGGTACCCATAAAGCATAAAGGACAATAAATAGGTTTGAAAAACAATTCTTAAAAGTAGGTTTTAAGCATCAAAACTAAAAGTCAAGAGGAACATGAAAAGAATTTTAAATCTCATGAGCGGAAGCATAAAAACTAGTCCCAGTGGCTCGATCACGAATTCCACTTGTCCATCGCGGGTGCATCTTTACCCTTACCTGAAACAACAACATGAGAAAGAATGAGTATAAAATACTCAGTAAGTAACCCCACTATTGAGGTCAGTCTGGGCAGCTATGTCCTTTAGATACCCATCTCTGGTGAAACATATAAATTGCTCTAGTCCTCATGGGACACATATACACATGAAACAAGAAGGGGGACTGAGTCCTATCCTACTGTAGTTAAGTATGTCCACTACCTCTAGTAAGTCCCGTGGACCCACAACCTCTAGTGAATCTCGAAGGAAACACAATCTCTTATATACGCATGGTTATGCATACACTTCTTTTGTATATATATAACCCACTTAATGTGTACCTCTTTTGTACACATGGTTACGTATACACCTCTTTCGTATACACATAACCTACTGAATATGTACCTCTTTCATACATCTAGTTATGTATACCCCTCTTTCGTATACACATAACCCACTGAGTATGTACCTCTTTCGTACACCCCAGTATCCTCTAGGTATGTATTACTTTCATACACACCAACCCTAGTACGTCTCTTTCATGTACTAGCGCCCTTAGAAGTGCATCACTTTCATGTAGTCACATAGTCTAGAAAGGAAAAGAGATTGCATCTAACTTCATATTACGTATAACATTCACCTAATCATGCATCCTCTAAAATCTTCTGATCAAGGTCAGGCTAGTTAATCTCAACATACATAATTAATCTAGTATTAATGGATCCACCCTAGTACATCACTTTCATACACTAACTCATGTAACAATCAAACATTTGAAATTTCATAATACATCATAACTTACACACTTTCATAATAAATCACATCAACAAGCACATCAAAGAATGCTCCAACTTTCACCTAACTTTAAGACATTTCCGTAGTAGTGTCGCTTAACTCATAATTTAGGGTCATGCCCAATTGTCCTTTTAATATATTCCATAAAATTCTAAATCATGCTCGTACATTAACATGGTTCAGTCATATTATCACATGCTCATATATCTTTTCTAAACAATCCATTAAATCTCAGAATAGTCAAAATTATCCTTGTAACTAGTCTTACAATCCTCAACATCAATAGATCAAATACAACCATATAGGATCACATACCATCTCATGCTAGCATTCAAGTGTCTATGTGCATAAGTAAATCTTTCAGATCTCATACCAGAACATACATTGGTCATACTGTACTATCAGACCATCATGCTATCATTTTGCAATATCATTCATTTATCATGCTAGCATACATCTAATGCCTGACCCGTGGACAGTTCTAGTAGTAAGATTACTTACCTTAAATTACGCCTAAGTGGCAAGCAATTTAATTTTTCTCCTGCTTAGATGAATCTTGAATCAAGCCCAAAGTGTATCTTGTTCCAAAACTGCCTTCGATCTCTTAAACAAATGCCTTAATCAAAACGTTGCTTGGTCCAAAATTAGTTTCGAACTTAAGTTCGTTTCCGAACCCAACTTAATCCTTCGCAATGCTTGACAACACACTTCTACCTTAAAATTCCACCAGTGCTCGAATCTATGGCCCAAACACAATGGGTATTAATAAATGGAAGCCAAAACTTGATGGATAGTAAAAATCTTCAAGAAAACCCATAAAAAGTAACACACTGTGATGGGCTGAAGAAGAGATCGTCGGTCGGACGTGACAAGCCAAGCGAGGATAGCTGGAGGAAGAAGAAATTGAAGTGGGGGGGGGGGGGGTTGCATGAGGAAGAAAGGGAAAGGGGGTTTTAAAAATAATAATAAAATAAAAAAGGAAATAAATATAATTACATTTAATTCCTTTCCGTTTTATACTATTAAATTCCTTTCCGTTTCAAAAGAAAATTAATTCCTGCTATTAATTTCCAATTTGAATAATTTCACGGCAACAATTAAATTCCCGCACTTACACTTGAAGTCCAAAATTCCAAAAATGCCTTCCAACTAATAACAATTATTGAAATTTCAAATAATAAAGTTACTGAAATTACATTATTACTAAAAAATGTGCGGGGTGTTACACTAAATTTATCCATGTCAAATGATTGTGGTAATCAAATAGAATGCGGTAATAAAACTATTGAAACTAAAATGCGATACGATAGTGCAAAATTTAGAATAAAGTTAAGGAAGAATACAACCCCCAAATTTGCGCTGGCACCCGCATTGTGTATTGATGCATCCTTCTTTGCAGCGATCTATCTTCTTTGGATTGTGGTGACGGAATAAGATAAGTTGCTTCTTTGTGTAACACCTCCTCAATCCAGTGCCTCGATCGTTACAAGAAAACAGAGATAGGGTCAAATAAGATTAAACAAAACAAACGCCTTTTTTTTTTTTTTTTAAATAAGGGTAAGAATAGATAAAGACTGAAAAGATACAGTGAAGTGAAAATTCTGAGTAGTAGAGAAGAATTGAAGATTCCATGATTCCCAAAACTTACGTCCTTGATGAATTTCGATCGTCTGATAACACAGGGACCACCTACTTCTTTCTTTATTCAAAGTTCCTCAGTTCCACAGAGTCGACTTGGCGATGCCAGCCTCTTCCACGATATGCTTTTACTCGCTGCCCATTAACTTTGAATATGTTGGTTCCGTCATCATTTGATAATTCAACCGCGCCATGCGGAAATACCTCTCTAACTGTGAATGGTTCCGAACCAATGTGACTTTAGTTTCCCAGGGAAGAGTCGTAGATGTGAGATGAATAGTAAGACCCTTTGCCCGACTTGGAGGTTCTTACCGCATATGTGTTTGTCGTGCCAGCGTTTTGTGTTCTCCTTTTAAATCTTTGCATTCTTATATGCGTTAATCCTCCATTCTTCTAGCTCGACCAGTTGAAGTTTTCTCGCTTCTCCTTCTTTCTTCAAATAAAAATTCAGTTTCTTCACCACCCACAATGCCTTGTATTCAAGCTCCAGAGGCAAATGACACGCCTTACTGTATACCAACGCATACGGGGACATACCTATGGGTGTTTTAAATGCAGTTTGTATGCCCGCAATGCATCGTCAAGCTTTGTTGCCCAATCCTTCCGTGAAAAGCCTTATGACCTTCTCAAGTATCAGCTTGATTTCTCGATTGGACACCTCGGCTTGACCATTCATCTACGGATGGTATGCGGTGGCCACTTTATGGAGAAAGTTGTATTTGCGCAACAGCTCCTTGACAGTATGATTGACAAAGTGAGACCCTTCATCACTTATTATGGCACGAGGGGTGCCAAAACGAGTGAAAATGTTTTTCTTCAGGAACTGATAGACTACCGCCGCATCGCTTGCGGCGCATGCCACTACCTTTACCCACTTGGATACATAGTGGACGGCTAATAAAATATAACGTTTACCATTCGAGGGAGGGAATGATCCCATGAAGTCAATACCCCATACGTCGAATAACTCAAGCTTCAAGATGATGTTCATCAACATTGCATATTTCCATGAAATGTTACCTGTGCATTAGCACCGATCACACTTCATCACGTAGTCAGGTGCATCATTAAACAGTGTTGGCCAAAAGAATCCACTCTGTAAAACCTTAGTTGCGGTGCGCTGTCTTCCAAAGTGCCCACCATAAGGTGAGTTGTGACATTGCGATAATATGCATTGTTGAGCAGCATTTGGTACGCATAGTCGCAGAATCTGGTCTGCCCCTCTTTTGTACAGATTCGCCTCATCCCAAAAATATGATCTACATTCGTGCTTGAGCCTCCTCTTCTGGTGGTCAGTGTATTCCTCTTGAAATTGCTCGCAAACCAGATAGTTGACTATGTTAGCATACCATGACAATTCTTCAATATGGAACAACTGCTCATCAAGGAACACCACACTCACCTCTGACTCGTTGCGGTCAACCTCAGGGTTTTCCAATCTAGACAAGTAATCCGCAATGATGCCCTACAAGTGATCCGCAACCAAAGTTTCAAGTACCCTAAGTTATAGACTTCTATTTTGCAATGATGCCCTAGTAAGGTAGGAAAAACGTCACCGGTGGGGTGATTAGGTTCCCCTTCGCTAGGATGAGACATTCTCAACCATTAGGCAGAACCAACTCTTAGAACTGAACCTAATAGCCACCATTTTTCGGTCCAGGACTATTAAGCTTTAACAATTCCATGTAAGTGTGACCCCTCACTTTCGGTGCTAGAGTCCCATCCTAATGAGCCCACTGTAGGGAAGAAGCAGATTAGGACAAGAGACTAAGTTACCTTATCCTCTTACAGGAGATCAAATAAAGAAACGCGCAAAACTGCCATCTTTTAGGAGGACACTCCCATGGTGCCTCGAGGCGATGTGCAGTAACTTTATTCAACCTAACGAGGGAGACCGAGAGATATGCTATCGCATTTCCCTCTCCCACTTACTATGAACACTCTCTCCATCCACCTTGATATTCACCTACCCAAACACCATCCATTAGGGGGACACGCCAAAGGTGCCTCGAGGCCAAGGGTGGATCTCATGGTGTGGACTATTTAGGAGAAACGTGAAAGGTTTAAGTGAAGCATCTTATGCCCCAAGTACCTCACACTAAATGTTCTACCTAGGGGTTCATTAACATAGACAATCTGGCTACTGATAAACAACGTTTGTCTATGAAATATGAACAAGTTCAAGTAGTCATATTTAAACACTTTAATGGACTGTCCTTAACTTGCATGCATGCATCAAATCTATCTAATTCACCTTTCCAGGTAAGTTCTTAGGTAGGGGTGTTACGTTTCTGTCAACTTAAATACCCCAGCCTAGACAGAACCCGCCTTAGACAAAAGGTCCCTTATAGATAGATTTACTACACTTTAACCTTTTATTAACCAATTTAATCCTATTAAACTGATAAAAGATTAAAGCCTTAAGGTTGCTAATCATATTAGAACCGTGATCTTAGGTCTATGTGATCCAAGTTTTAAACACTTTAAAACCATGAATTAAACCTAAGTAAGCATGCATGTCTTTCTTATTTCTTTTAGTTTTAATTTGTCTTTAACTTTTAAAAAGAAACAACTAAAAAACATTACGCACAATGAGGTGTTTATAACAATTATAAAGTAACCTATGTGTCATACTTCATGCAATGTCTGGTCATTACTATACATAATTTTTATATAAAGTGTAATAACTAAGAAAACATGCTATCATTCACTCTTATACTATAAAAATTATAATATAAAGATGATGCATGTCAATGATTTTTATGCATGCATAAATATAACTCTTATATTATATGATGCATGAGCCTGCTCTTACATAATTAAATCACGTGTCTCTAAATTATAACAATTACAATAGAGAGATGATGCATGGCAAATACATAACCTAAGGTGGGATTTACTATATGTTCATATCATAAGACATATAAAAACCATACATCGCATGTAATGAATAAATGATTAATGGACCGGGATGAGCCTTTACAAAAATCAGAATGAAATAACCCTATCTATTACATTTTTCATCGAACAAACTGGTTCACAGGCGAACCGGGTCTTGGCGATTGTGTAGACGACAACGAGACACTGTGAAGTCTGATCGTCTAGGCAATCACTTAACGCGGCAACAGGTAAACGATTTACCTTGCGTTACTAAGCGATCGTTTAGTCAATTACTAAGTGATGAAGCTTGCTGACCCAAACAATCGTCCAGTGCGCGTGCGCGTTAAACGATACGCAAGCATTGTCGCACCTCGTTCCAGACTACTCTCTGAGCCTAGGAAAGGATATGACTGTAGTAGTTATCAACCATTTTGCTGACACTTACAGCCTAATAACTCTAGCAGAAATAACTCTGATACCAACATGTAACTCATACACAGGGATGCCTCTTAGGCCAAATTCATTAAGTTTAAACACACAACATATTTAGAGAGATTACATTACTAGTTTCACAAGTCCGATGCCCAAAACCTTAGTCTCTATATGAACAACTGTAACATGTGTACAATATTTACAGTAACCACCTAATAGACGGGTTACAATATCTTTGTCCTTTAGTGGTAGAGCAGATGCAGGGCTACCTCCTGAAGATTTGACCGCTAACTGGAGGAAAGGAAAACATTTGAAAATGGGGTGAGCTTGCTAGCCCAGTAAGTGACTTAAGAAAGAAAACTGATTGTCATGCAAAAGTCTCAATAAAGAGATTAAACTGAAATATAAATTTCTACAGTAACCTTGTACTACAGTATAAACATTTTCCAAGCATGAAGCATATAAAGTTGTTTTTGTCAGAAAACATTAAAACTGTTCCTTAGTTGAGAATAACCCTACTGTGGTTAAATCCCAACGTCAACTGCTTATCAAGAGAGAACCCTTTTGCTCAATCTCTGACTTTAACTACCTACGTGCATGTGACCATACTAAGTACTGTCATACCTTAGGTACTTTTGCTCAGATACCTTCTCAAAACTTGTCCTTCAATATCGAGCCGCTCAGATACCTTCTCAAATGTCCTTCGGTATCGAGTTTCAAGTAAAACTAGTCATAAAATGACTTTCTCTTTAAAGCATGTAAAGCATAACACATAGAATACATGTCTTTAAAGATACTAATGCATTCTTGGTGTATTTAAACACACATAAATAGTTTTCCAATAAACTTTCATACATGGCATATGTTTAAAACCTAACTCATGGTTTGCTTGGAAATTACTTTGTAAAACTAGCTAGCATGAGAATAATATTTCTTTAAAACATTGTAAATATTTAGTCAAATATTTAGTCACTCACCTTAGTCGTTTAGTAACCTTTCTCTCTAGAAGTTTCTTGATTACCTTGGGCTCTCTTTTGAACCCTAAGATCCAAATTCAATTTAAAGCTCAGATTACTCATAGTTCTAAGCCTTATCTTGAGATACTTCCTTCTGAAAAAATGCTCTAAAATGTCTCTTGAAGCTTACCTTAAAATCTTAGCTCAGAAATTCTCGTGGTTTGGCCGGAATCATCAAATCCCCAAGACTGATCCAAGCTTACCTGACAGCTCGACCCTTCTGTCTCTTCCTGACTCTCCAGCTTGATCCCTTTGAGTCTCTTCCTTGGTAGCCCTACCATGAAAACTAGACTCTTTCATCTTTTAGGTGGCTTTGAAATCACTCCCAACACACAAGTATTCTGGGAGAACTCTTCGTCCCAAGTTGATGCTACTTCCAGACCTTTCTGTCTGACAGCATCTCCTCTTCTTGGAACCTCTTGACTAACGCATGGTTTTTCTATCAACGCATGCTTTCCTTCATCAACGCATAGTTTCCTAACAATTAGCCCTCACACTCTTCCTAATGTCCTTTGAAGAGAATTCGAGTTATGATCTGAAGAGAAGTCCTTGGCCCTATTTATAGGCGTCCAAAATCTCTCCAAGGCCAACAACTCCCACTTGGCCGCATGTCCAAGTGCCTTTTCCCCACACTATCAACGCAACCTTCATGTCATCGAGGTGTTTCCCTCTTCCTTAGCCAAAACATAATGCTCAAATTGCATGTCTTTTTCTGCATCCACCTCACTTGCTTGAAGCCCAAGATTTCTTCCCAACCAGCCACATGTTCAGATGATCACCATTGGCGTATTCCATATCCTTATGGCCGCAAGCCATCTTGGCCGATCGCTCCCTCGCTTGGCCTATGTGCCCATATGACCTCAAATGCGTCAATCCAACCTCAAATACATCAATCCAACCTCAAATGCATCCATCCATTTAGTGCAACTTTGTCACATATGCTAGATGCTCGCAAGGCTCATCCTAACCTTAAATTTCTTGGACGTGCATGTCCTTTTCTCTCGCATGGCTTTACCTTTGACCTATGTGCTCAACTAGGATTATGACCAACAATCTTCCAACGCATACTATTAGCCTTGTCCTATGCGCCCACATGCCCTCGAATGTCCTTGGTGCATAGCACATCACCAACACATAACAACCTTTGGGTCAAGCTAGTTCTCAACTCAACACCTCATGGTATAGCTTACCATTGCCTAGGCTCTTGCTAATGCATCCCTTCTGACCAATGCATGTATGTCTTTGTTGCTTGTCAACGTCCTTAGTCAATTGCTCAAGACCAACGCAACTAACCTCATAAGCCTTATGTATCGCCAGCCTTAGCCATGCAAAGACATTTCACCATGTGTCCACCATGGCTTGTCTCATCGCCTAACTCATCGTCTAGTAATGCTGCCGCGTAGCACCATCGCATAGTGCCTGCGCCTATCACATAGCACACAGCCTACCGCACAGCTCTTGTTCATCGTGTAGCGATAACACCCATCGTCTAGTGTAGCACGGCTATTGTCTAGCACACATGCCCATTGCATAGTGCCATCGTCCAACATCATCGTCTAGTGCTGATGTCGATCGTGTAGTTCCAACGCCCCATCACTTAACGCTATTGTTCAATGTATAGTGCTACAGGTTAGTGCGAACCTTCGCATTGTCTAGTGCCACACTTTACCGCGCGATCGCCTACTGCATCGCTTAGCTCTCCGCGCATTTACTATACGATAGCCCAGCGCCCGCCTACACGATCGCCTACCACATGTGTAGTGTTGATCACTTACTAGATGATCGCATACCCAATCGTGTAGCGCCGCTCATTTGCTACACCATCGCCCAGTGCATGAAACTCCAATGGCCAACGGCCATGTCCGCACACACTTGAGGCTGCCGCATGCTTTGTTAACCTCTTAAGACATTGGCTACCACATGCTTTCCTAGCATAACTTTTCTCTTGGCCACACTTTGGCTTCATTAAATGCCCAAATAACTCTAAAATGAGCATGGCCAACGCATGACACAACACTTAGCAAATTTTCTAGCTTCCATCGCATGGGTTACACTTCGCCAATTTTTTCAAGCTTTATCCAAGAGTCACGCTTTCAAATTCAAAATTTTCTTCTAACTTTTCACCCTTTTCTCTACAATTACACATTAATTTCCACATCAACCTACTCACCACAATAATCTTAGTAGGGAACAAACTCAAGTAGAGAAATGAGGGCTCAGGGTTCACAAACATCCCATCGTCTACATGACCCGATACTCAACGATTGCTTACCCGATTGTCTACATGACCCGATACTCAGCGATCGCTTACCCGATCGTCTACATGAAACGATCAACCCTTGATCGTCTCCTTCCTCGAAGAATTGCAACGCTTGCTCCGATCTTCTTCATGAACGATTCAATACTCAAACAAACTTTGAATTACAAATTCGATAATGATTATTAATGCCAAAAAACGCAGGGGCCTTTACAGACAACCGTAAATGTAAAAGAATTAAATCAAATTGAGGCAAACATCCACAAAAAATCAATTAATTTGCACATCCACAACAATTTAGCAATTAAATAGTGCAGATATGCACCCATCAAGAACGTATATGTAATTCGTTGCAATAATGAAATTGGAATATCAGAACCTGGCTCTGATACCAATTGGGAGAGAAAAGGAAGCTATCGTATAGCTAAATGCTTATCGTTTAGAAGAAGCTACACGATCGTGTAGCTTTTACTAAGCGATTGTTTAGAAAACACGGCACACTATGCGATTGTTTAGGAAAGCTAAGCGATCGTTTAACGACTAGCGTGCGATCGTTTAGGCGCGAGGTGTGGGATCGTTTAGGCACTGAGCGACTATCGTATAGGCTATCGACTTATGTGATCGTTTACATTTCCACACTGATGCCAATTTTTTCGAACTTTTGTAAAATGAAACTAATTTTCATTTTATTCTTTGGTTACCATAACCGAAGCAGCTGCTCCCACTAACGCACGTCTGAGAGAAATTTTAGGTCAATTATCATATAATTAACCAATTAAATTATTGATAAATATAATCATATTATATTCTTACCATATAGTTTGATATCACATATCTATTATAGTTCTTTCTCCTCTACTTGATATAAATGATATTTATATCTAATTTCATCTAAAATAATGTATCTTATACATTTAGCCAATTAAATCATATGTAATTAACCAGTCCAATTATATCATATATGATCGAACTTCCTCTTGTCAATTTGAACATTTCAAATTAACCCAAATATTGATTCTCGATTTTATCCAAGCTACCCAGGGGACCTAATGGACCTGTGGCTCGAAGCTTCAATTGTACATGAATAGCTGACTAAACTCTTTAGCCACGAGATCCACCATCTGTTAACTGTCAGGCATTCCACTAAAGACCAACAGCTGAACTCTTCTTACCACAGATATATTTCTATGTCCATCGAATATAACCAATCATGAGTACGATGGCCCTTCGTAGATGCTCGTAAGTATAGCTGGACCAATTTACCGTTTTGCCCTTGTAGTTACATCTCACTCCTTAAGTACCATTGATTCCTATAATCAACAATACAACATAATCCAACTATGTGTGAACACCTCTCGAGCCAAGAGAAGGTGTGTGGCACCACATCGTTCAAGCCTTAGAATCAGCCCTTAAGGGAGCTATCTATCTACTTACCCCTGCCTCGGGGAAGGAGTGAATTCCATCTTGTGTAGCTGAGTTCCCAGCTCCAAAATCAGACGAATCCTCAAAATGGTAGGTTTGAATCGGCGACCTGGCCACTCGCAACCATACAAATTAAAGGACTACCCTCAATGGCAGAAGTTCCTAACTCATTCAAGATTAAGGTCATGTTACCTATGGTCAAACTAGTAAAGTGAAGTCTCTGTCATGAATGTTATTATATAACAAGACGTTAGCACTTTGTGGTCAGGTCTTATACAATCTCTTTGTATAGGACGCTCCCACTTGCATGTCCCCAATACGAATTATCAGGATCAGACCATCTGTGATAAGTCACAACACTTGTGACCATTCCACAAAGTGGGCCACATCTGTAGTGTTACCAGGATAAGGTTTCTCTTCTATATCCATATACTACAGACCATTTTGGTTATCACTCAAGACATGATCCACTTGTATGTCACCACATACATGCTTAAGCTACATACAGATAACTAGGGATTTTATGTTTATTGGTTAGTGGTAAAGCAAATAAAACATGCAACTAAGCAAAAAACAAGATGTGAAGTAAATATCATATATTATACAACACAAGCATTCATACAAACTGTTTACATACTATAGGACATGAGACTTTAGGACATCAACTCCAACAGGTCTTACTAGTACAAACTATTTAAAGCATCTTGATGGGAATTCTAAGGAATCTAACAAGGAATTATGTTGTTTCAGGCCAAGAGGAGCTAGGAGAAGCCTACATACTATTAAGAGCCCAGACGAGTAGTGGGTGACTATAAATGATTTATAAATGTTTTATAATTGTTTTAATAATCCATGCTTTATTGATAGTTACTTTTATGCTAGTTATTTTTCAAGAAGTTCCAAGCAATGCATTTTCCTAATGTTTATAAATGCATGCTAGTTACAAAGTTTATGAAGTATGCTTTGGCACAATGGTCGAACCATGCTAGTTCTCAAAAGAAGATTCTATGATATGTTTAAGTTACAAGTATTTGTATTATGTTTTAAAGCATATGTGCTCTTAATATTGTTGAGCATGAGTTAGCAATATTCTTATGAAAACTATGTTTTATGCCATCAAGTTTTCAATAAGTTTGTTTTAAGAAAATATTTTCTTATAAGGTATTTTTAGCTCAATACTGAAGTACATGGAGAAGGTATCTGAGTTGTATTACCTGGTTTCAGTTATGTTATGATTCCGATACTGAAGTACTCAGAGAAGGTCTAAATAATTCACTCAGTTCAATAATAAGTAGTGGTACCCTGCTTCAGTTATGATTCTTGACATCAGGATCCAGTTTTCTCTACATGCACGTATGACAGTTAATCAGCTTAGTAGAAATTGAATCACAAGGTTTCTTTCCCAGCATTGGCTGGAAGCTGTTGATCAAAAGGGTTCTCACCCCAGCCCAGAGTTATGTTTGAGAGATTGAGCAAAAGGGTTCTCTCTTAAACAAGAATATCTGACGTCGAGAGATCGCTCTCTCAACTGGGAATCAGTTCAGCTATGTTTTTAGATATGATGGTTTTAAAAGTTTTATGTACACGTTTGCTTGGAAAGTTTTTTTTTTAGTTTCAGTATTTAGTTTTCTAGCTTTTAGTTTAAGCATGAGATTTATGTTTTTATTAAGTCACTCACTAGGCTAGTAGCTCACCCTGTTTTTAAATGTTTTTCCCTCCCCAGGTAGCAGTCAACTCCCTAGAAGCTAATTTCGTTGCCACTCTGGCACTCAAAGACTCAAGGTTAAAGAAAGACTAGGTTTTTGTACTGTAAATACTACTAGACATGTTTTGTGCGTATAGGGACTAAACTTAATGTCATGGGCTCACTGGATTTTATAGTGTACATAGTTGTGATTGTCAATAGTAACTATGGAACCCTGTTGTTGTAAGAATGTTAAGTTTCAGTTAATCTATTCCGTACGTTTGGTATGTTAAGCTATGAGGTTATAAATATTGTTGCTATTAAGTCATAAATGCATATCAGAGTTCTAAAGCAGGTTTAAAATGTAAGTTAGGAAGTAAATGTTGGTAAGAGGGTTTGTAACTGTTCCTATCACATTCCCTTTTAGGTTAAAAGAGTAATTTGGGAGGGGGTGTGACATACCCAGCTTTACCCATCTACTACAGACCATTTAGTTTATTATTTAAACAAGATCCACTTATATGTCTTTACATACTTGTTTAAATTACATGAAATAACCTTGGATCTTAATTTATTGGATTGAGTATATGCTTATAAAATAACACTTATTTTATTAACAACAATATGTTTATACATAGTTTACAGACTACGAGATTACAAGGAGATTTAGGACACCATTCCCAACACTTTATAGATACATTTGTTACATAGTTAATCTTTTACAAGAATCAATTTAATCTTATTAAACGGATTAAAAGATTAAACTTATATTTCTAATCTTATTAGAAATGTGTTCTTAGATCTATTTGAATAATGTTTTAAAACAAATTTTGAAAAATGATTTTAACTTAAGGTTTGCATGCAACTCTTAATTATAGATTTTAATTTCTAATTTCATTTTGTTATAACATTTATTAATAAGTGAAACAAATTAAAACAAACATTGCATGCTTTCACATACTTCATGCAATTTTATTTCATTACTAGCATATATAACATTTATATAATAAGGTAATGAAATAAGCTATCATACATCCATACATTGAACCATAATTATAACAATTATAATATAATGATGCATGGATATGCTATTAATGTATGCACGCATATATTATAATATTTATATTATATGATGCATGAGCATGCTCTAAAAATAAATCATGCATCTAAAATTATAACATTTATAATATGATGCATGAAATTAAATGCATAACTTATGGTGGGATTTTATACTATATTACATACTTTATGACATAAATATAAATAAAATTCATACATCATATGTATAAAATAAAAGCAATTAACGGACCGGGATTGGACACCTAAAAGGAAAATTAAATCTAAATATTACAAAAAAATATGCCATGATTCGCATAATGGAGGTCATTTTGGAGGATAGAGAACAGCTGCAAAGGTCTTCCAGAGTGGGTACTTCTGGCCTACTCTATTTAAAGATGCAACAGAATATGTTCTCAAGTGTGACCCATGCCAACGCACGGACAACATCTCAGGAAGGAACACAATGTAACTCGACAACACATTCGAAGTTGAACTTTTTTATGTTTGGGGCAGTAACTTCATAGGGCTTTTCCTCTATCTTGTGGTCAGCAGTATATTCTAGTAGCAGTGGATTGTGTGTCTAAATGGGTTGAGGCAGTGGCCTGTATGAAGAATGATGCTACAACTATTTCAAAATTTCTGACCAAGTACATTTTCACGCATTTTGGAACACCAAGGTCATTGATAAGTGATGAAGGTACACATTTATTAGCCGCATCATATCAAAAATACTTGCTAAATATAATGCCAAGCATAAAGTGGCTACTGAAGGAAATCAAGCAAGAAATTACACTATGCTAATCGATGATACAAGGGATAAAGGATGCATACCTTTGAAGAACCATTCTTCCCGAATCCCTCGATCAATCTACAAGCATCAAAGAATATCACACTCGAATGCAACGACCAGTACAGCCTACAAAATAACACAAACAACGAACACAACCTTCACAAACCCAACGAACAGAGTCAGGACACCACCACCATGGTTACTTCGGTATTCTCAGTGTGAGAATCCAGGAGTTGTGGGCTCTGTATGATCTTGGTTTGAAGAAGAGACTGGAGGTATACGATCGAGCAAGTAGGAGATAAGATGTTGTATATCGTATAGACGATGTGCTCGGTCGTTTAGTAAACTGCAGCCTATCACAAAGACTTGCCACTTGATTGTTTAGCTACGATCAAAAGGTCAACGATCATATTGTTAACTCTTAACGATTGTTTAGCTACGATCAGCTGAATGACTATCATATAGTCAAAGGTAAGTGATCCATAGCTAATCGTGTAGTCTCTCAAAACTATCGCTTAGTGAAACTCTTTCACTTGATAGCTTATCCATGAGTTCTTTCCGAATGAGGCAACTCTTTAATTTTAGGAAAACATTTTTCCTTTTATCTCACGATTATCATAAAACTACCAATAACCTCCCACTCCATTGGTTATTAGAGAAAAAGAATTAATTATCACATAATTAATTTATTATAAATAAATATGATAAACTTATCATATTATATTTATAACCTATAGTTTTAATATTTCATCTCATGAAACATATAAACTATAGTTCTTTTTCTGTTATATAGTACTTAATGTAAATCATATTTACATTAATTCCTCCACCTGATGTATGTCATAAATCACACCAATTATATCATATATAATTGAATTTCCTCTTGTTAATTTGAACACTTCAAACTAACCCTAAGAACTGATTCTCAACTTGAATCCATTGAGCTACCAGGGGAACCTTATGGACCTGTAGCTTGAAGCTCCAACAGTACGTGAATAACTGACTAAACTATTTAGTCACGGGATCCACCATCCGTTAACTATCGAGCACTCCATTAAAAATCGATAGCTGCACTCTTCTCACTACAGATATATTTCTGTGTGCATATCAATCAATCAATAGTGCGATAACTCTTCACAGATCGCTCGTAAATACAGTTGGGCCAGTTTACTGTTTTACCTTTGTAGTTACATCTAACTTCTTAAGTACCACCGATTCCTCTAATGAACAATAAGTCATAGACCTACTATGACTGGGTCCTCTCTTCCAATGAGATGATGTGGCCACTATGTTCAAGACCTGGAATCAGCCCTTAAGAGAGCAATCTATCTACTTACCTCTACTTCGGGGAAGGAGTGAATTCCATCTTGTGTAACTGAGTTCCCAGCTCCCCAATCAGACAAATCCTTAAAAAGGTAGGCTTGTTGAGTTGGCAATCAGGCCACTCTCACCTATACTAATCAAAGAACCACCCTCATAGGCAGGAGTTCCTAAAACACTTAGGATTAAGGTCATGTCACCTATTGTCGTTTTAGTGAGATGTAAGTCTCAATTATAAACGACGTTATATAAAGAGACGAATCATCTCGTGGTCTAGTCTTATACAAACTCTTTGTATAGGAAACCTCTGCTCGCATGTCTCCATATGAATGGTCAAGATCAGACCATCTGTAGTAGTTCACAACACTTGTAAACTTCTACAAAGCGGGTCGTATCCATAGTGTCACCAGGATAAGGTATCCCTCTTTAATCCTTATACTACAGACTTTTAGGTTATTACTTAAGGCATGATTCACTTGTATATCTCATATACATGTTTAAGTTTACATACAATAACCACAGATCTTTATTTATTGGATATGAGTAAATGCAAATACAATAACTCTTATTTTATTAATAACAATGTGTACAATGTTTACAAACTACAAGACTCCAGGAGAATTAGAACACCAATCCCAACAATCTCCCACTTGTCCTAATGCCTCGGGAGACTAATGTATAATACATGAAAAAATAAATACAATATACAATAAACTAGGGCATACTCTATACTCCAGTATCATCTCTTACTTGCCCTAGACAAGATGTCGCATGTCACGTAGACCTAGACTCTCCAGATGACCCTCAAACACTTTAACCGTGAGAGCCTTTATAAACAGATCAACAACGTTGTGCTCCGATGCGATCTTCGTGACTATCACATCACCGTGATGCACAATCTCCTCGATCAAATGATATTTCCGTTCGATATGCTTGCCTCTACATGACCCCGAGGTTCCTTTGAATTTTCCACAGCCCCACTGTTATCACAATAGAGAGTGATTGACAAAGACATATTTGGAACAACTTCCAAATCTGTAAGGAATTTCCTAAGCCAAACAACCTCTTTAGCAGCTTCACAAGCAGCTACGTATCCGGTTTCTATGGTGGAATCCGCGATGCATCCTTGCTTGATGCTTCGCCAAACTACAACCCTTCCATTCAGAGTGAACACTAACCCTGATGTCGATTTCCGAGAATCTCTATTAGTCTGAAAGTCAGAGTCCGTGTATCCTGTATGGATCAAATCCTTATCTCCATACACGAGCATGTAGTCTCTCGTTCTCCAAAGATACTTGAGAATCGTTTCGACCGCCGTCCAGAGATCTAATCCTGGATTAGACTGATAAGGACTGACAATCCCTACTGCATAGCAAATGTCAGGTCGAGTACATAATATTGCATACATTAAGCTTCCAATAGCTGAAGCATAGGGAATCTGTCTCATCTCCTCAATCTTTTGAGATGTTTTAGGACAATGATCCTTAGAAAAAACAATTCCATGCCTGAAGGGTAATAAACCTCTCTTGGAATTCTGCATCCTGTACTTGATCAACATTTGATTAATGTATGATGCCTGAGACAAGACCAACCTTTTGTTCTTACAATCCCAAATGATCTGGATCTCTAAAATATACTGCACCTTTCCCAAATCTTTCATTTGGAACTGGGCGGCTAGCCACGATTTAATGTCAGTCAGAAAACCTACATCACTCCCAATGAGTAGGATACAATCTACATACAGTACCAGGAAAGCTACTGAGCTATTGATGATTTTTTTTCATAGACACAAGGCTCATCAACATTATGATCAAAGCCAAACGATTTGACCGCACTGTCAAATTTAATCTTCCACGATCTAGACGCTTGTTTCAGCCCATAAGTGGACCTATTAAGCTTGCAAACTCTTTGCTCTTGATCTAGAACTATGAACCTCTCTGATTGAGCCATGTAGATGGTCTTCTCAAGATTACCATTCAGAAAGGTAGTCTTGACGTCCATTTGCCATATCTCATAATCATAAAATGTGACTATGGACAGGAGTATCCTGATAGACTTCAACATGACAACAGGTGAGAAAGTTTCCTCATAGTCCACTCTCTTGACTTGGATATAATCTTTTGCCACGAGTCTAGCCTCAAAGGTCTGCACCTTTCCATCTGCACCTCATTTTCGCTTGTAGATCCCCTTATACCTTATAAGATTTACCACATCAAGCTGATCCACAAGTTCCTAGACAAAGTTGAAGTACATAGACCCCATTTCCTAATTCATGGCTTTAATTTACTCATCTTTGTCAACATCCTCCATTGCTTTCTTATAAGACAATGGATCCTCGACCCCATCATTAGACATGATGTTTTGGGTGTCAGTCAAACCTATGTAGCGTTCCGGTGGGTTCATAACCCTCTCACTACATTGAGGTAGTCTCAACTCTTGAGATGGTTGGCTAGATGTATCAACATCAATAACTCTTATTGACTTATCGGTGTGTTCAACAACTCTTGATGAACCCTCAATAGTCTCACTAGAAATCTCATATAAAAAAAGCTTGCTTCGTGGTTTATGATCCCTGATGTGGTCTTTTTCCAAGAAGATAGCATTTGTTAAGACAAACACTTTGTTCTCATTCGATCATAGAAGTATCCACCCTTCGTTTCCTTGGGGTAGCCTATAAAGAGGCAAACTTTTGAACGCGGTTCCAACTTCTTTGGGTTAGGCACAAGCACGTGGGTCGGATATCCCCAAATCCTGAAGTGGCATAAACTACCTTTACGGCCTCTCCACAACTCAAAAGGTGTTTCAGAAACACTCTTTGAGGGAACGTTGTTCAAAATATAACATGCAGTCTCCACTGCAAATCCCCAAAACGAGTCTGGAAGATGAGCATAACTCATCATAGGCCGAACCATGTCTAACAGGGTTCTGTTTCTTCTTTTTGATACATCATTCTGCTGAGGTGTACCTGAGGCGGAGAGTTGGGACGTGATTCCATTTCTATAATATAGTTTTGGAATTCGAGGTCCATATACTATCCACCAGGATCAGATCGTAGTGTTTTTATCTTCTTAACTGACAAGTTTTCAACTGCAGCCTTATACTCCTTGAACTTGTCAAGAGCTTTAAACTTACATTGCATTAGGTATAGATACCGTACCTTGAATGATCATCTATGAAAGAGATAAAATATTCATAACCACCTTGAGCTCTAACACTCATCGGACCTTTTCTATAAGTCCCAAGATTTCCTTGACTCTATAACCTTTTCCACTAAAAAGTCGTTTGGTCATCTTGCCTTCAAGGCATGATTCACATACCGACAAGGAGTTTTCTTCTAAACTCTTTAGAAGTCCACATTTCACCATATGCTCAATCCTATTGAGGTTAATGTGACTTAACCTTAGATGCCAAAGATGGGTGTTTTCCTCAGGAGAAACCTTTAGTCTTTTTGCTGTTGTCGATGTACTAAACATTTTAGTATTAAGCAAGGCTTTTATGACTAACGGCTTTAGTACATATAATTTATTTTCCATTGAACCAAAATCAATCTTCATACCATTGTTGAAAATAAACACTTTACTCTTAGAAATGGAGACGGTATAACCTTGTTCAATGAAAAAAGAAACTGCGATTAAGTTCCTCTTGATATGAGGAACTACAAAAACATTATCTAGTAACAGATAACGTTTCTTGTCCAAAATAACTTCAGCCTGCCTACAACAATAGCTGAAACAACCTCACTAGTACCGAGTCGAAGAATCAACTCTCCTTGCAACGATTGCCAGGAACTAAGTCCTTGGTAAGAAGAACTGGTGTGATTAGTAGCACCTGAATCAAGTATCTAGGCAGAATCATCATTCTCTACCAAACACATCTCCAAGACAAATAAATCACATTTACTGTCTTTAGACTTCTTCCTATTTTGGAGAGTAGTGGGATCAGTATCAGAACCTAAATAAGCTCCAAGTTCCATTTTAGAGAACACTTCTCATCGATGAACTTTTCGCAACACTTGCTTTCTCTTACTAGAGGTTATCTTGGGAACCGACACTATTGGTTTCTTTGTCATCCATTCCTTTGTGCTCGAAAAGTGAGAACTGACGTTCAAAAAATTCTTGCAACGAGTCTATGATCTTACGTGCAATGACCATGTTCTCAATCCTTTTGGCCAATGCATCAGGTATGCTAGCCAAAATGTGATGTTGGGCCAATGAGTTAGCCTTCATCCACACCTCATATGCATTACAAACATTTCACGGTGCATCAAGGGTCGGGACTTGAGGACACTCCTAATGTTATAATGGACTCTTTCCAATGTATGTAATCGGTCAAATTAGAGGCAACTAACGGAAAATCATTCATGTTACTGAAAAAGAAACACATTGATCTACATTAGGTTTTAGTAAATATTCATTGAAAAAAACCATCCAATACGATTTAGCAAAACTGAAATGAACCCCGTGTGACATCTAGTTTTGTAGTGATGCTTCAAAAGTTTAGGATAAAAGCCGTCAAAGGATGGTCAATTATCCCTCTTCTGAATTGAGACATTCTCAATCAGTCATTAATACAAGAATATTTCTTGCTTCTATAACGACTAGCCATCATTGATTTGATCAAGAAATCATTAACTTACTTAATAATTTCCCGTAAGTGTGACCCGTCATTTTAGGCCCCTAGAGTTTCGCCCCAAGCAGCCAATCCAAAGAGAAAAAATCTGATTAGGGCAAAAACTAAAGTGACCCTATCCATTTCTGGAGTTCACCTTGATATTGACCAACTGCATAAAACCCATCCGAAGGGGGATGCTCCCAGGGCGCCACGAGGGAGTGCAAGAATATCTCATGGTGCGAACCAATGAAAGAGATTACAGGACGTGTTGACACACACCCTTCACCCACTTACTATAAACACTCTCTCTGTCCACCTTGATATTGACTCATGCAAACACCATCCGAAGGGGGATGCTTCCAGGACACCATGAGGCCAAGCATGAATCTCACGGCGTGAACATTAAAGGAGAAACATGAGTGGGATCATTGACATATCATATATATCTCTTCCTCCCACTGAGTATTTTATAACCTAGGGTTTAGTTTACTTAGAAAAAACATGGCTAAGAATTTTAATTAAGTGACTTTTTAGGTTTGCCCAAGAGTAACTCTTACCTTGGAAAGTTGAACAGCTTCTGATCATCATTCATTAAACTCTTTAACGAAGTCTTTGATTAATTGTCACCTGCTTGTAGAAAATCTATCTAATTCACCTTTCCACGTAGGTTCCCAGGTAGGAGTGTTCCATTTCCGTCAATTTAAGTACCCCGGCCTAGACAGAGCCTGCCTTAGACAAAAGGTCCCTTATAGATAGATTTAATACAAATTTAATCTTTTATGCCAATCAATTTAATCCTATTAAACCGATTTAAAAGATTAAACTTAGGTATCTAATCCCATTAGAACCTTAAACTTAGGTCTATCTCAATCCAATTTTAAAACTCTCTTAAAACATGAGTTCGCTTAAGTTCGCATGCAACTCTTTCTTATCGATTTTAGTTCTAATTTTCATTATAACACTTATAATAAGAAACAACTAAAACCAACACAATGCGAAGCTACACATACAAGGCATTCATAACTTTTATAAACAAGCCTAAGTGAAACTTAAATTTTAAATTGAAACTTAAATTTTAAAACAATAAATCATAAATATGTTAACATTCAACATCGGAACTCAAAATGCAATTCAAACTTAAACATAATTATGCATTTACCCCCTATACTAATTTAAAACTCAATATAAATTAGACCTATTTAAATTCAACCTAAGAACATTAGAAATTTCAAACAAACTCTCGACACTATCCTTGGAACATCCTAATTTTATGATGATTTAAAATTAATTGTCTTAACTTTATTTGGAATTAATTTGGTGAATGATTTATCATGTGGATTTTTTTTTTTTTTTTTTTTGGGTTTTAAAGCCAAACTTGAATTTTTTGGATAAGATAGTTAATAAAAGGATATATTAAGATTTGGAATTTTGATTTTTTTTCCTTAAAATCTTGGAAAATTTTAAAGGTTGAAGAAGGAGGGAGAGAGATCAAACTTAGGGTTTGACTAGAATAAGTTTATACATCTATTTATGATTTAACAAAAAAAAGAAAAAAGAAAAGAAAAGAAAATCCAAATTTCCTTCTCCCTCTTGTTCTATATGTCGTACAACCCCCACCACGAAAGGAAAAATTTCACAAAATGATCCAAAAACCAAAAACTTTTCTACCAATGACCTATTCCTAAAAACTTTTCTACCACTAGCCTTTTTCCCATTGGTAGTAAAGTTTTTAGGAAGAGGTCATTGGTAGACAAGTTTTTAATTTTTGGTCATTTTGTGAAATTTTCCCCCACAAAGACCCACGGCTGTTGCACCACTCTCCCTCTATTTTAATAGTCAAATGCCCAACCAACCGGCGCTCTGATCATGCCGCTCGCTGCGTCGGTGGTCCTCTACCTGAAGCCGTGTGACATCGCTGGTTGTGAGTCACCGCCTTGCATGGCCTTCGATTGAACGTCGATAAGCAGATCTCCTTTCCATAAGTTGTTCTACGCTTCACGTCTCAAGCCACTATTACTCGTCCACCGATTGGTATTCCTTCCATTACCCTTAAGCGTACTCTCAAAGGGAGCGAGGCGAAGGGGGCCACTTAAAACGTGTATATCACACCTCCGTGCATAAGGGTAAAGAACTTTGGATGAACTAATACCAATGGGTGTAAGCCTCGCTGCTAAAATACACCTAGTGCTGGCCATACTGAGAATGATCATTTTCCCCTCGAGACGTAGCAATGGAAAGTCTTAAATGGAGTCTCCTCCGCTGGATATCAGCCACACATCACTAGTTTCGCTCGCCACCCGTTCTACCCACCTACTCACGTCATTCAACCATCTCATCCCATTAGAATATTAAGATTTTGGGTTTGTTAATGGGTACTTTTATGGGTTTTCTTGAAGTATCTTGAATGCCCATTAAGTTTTGATATAGACTTATTGTTACCCACTAATTTTGGTCTAATTGATTAATCTATAATGTTGGAATTTTAGATTCAATATTTGGAGAAGGTTGGCTTGTTGACCATCAAATGTTAAGGACCATATAAGTGAATTTTTAGGTGAGAATCAGATTCTAGAATCCTTTTAGGCCTTGATATAATCACTGTAATGTCGGATTATAATGCCTATATTGAATTGTGTAAAGGACTAAATCATTGTTCGAAGCTTTGGAGTGAGTTTAGGTCAAGCCACTATTTTGTTAAGTGGTTTGGAGACATTTTAAGATGAATTTGTGTTTTGAGATTAAATTTACATGTTGAAGTAAATTTTGGTTTATGCATAGGGTTTGATTCAAGAATTTACCCTGGCAAAGAGAGATCGATTTTCTTGTTATTTAAGCTCAGTTTTGAGGTAAGTGTCTTACTACTTGTTTGCCTTCGAACCAGTCGCCCCAAGCATATGAGGATGTTTAGACTATTATATATAATATAATGGACTGTCTTGACTGATATTGTATGATATGTTCATTGAGTTGCTCGATAAATTTTCATGGGTTAAGTGGCGATGATTGGACTGTTTGATTTAATGATATGGACTGTCTGGATGTTTTAACTGTGATGTTAAGTAATGATGACTGAGGGCATTCTGGTATATCTTCCCTGTGTTAAGTGACTATGATTATATTAAAAGACTTATACGTGGGTTGATGCATGTTAAGTATATATGGTGTATGTTAACCTTTTTATTTGGGCAGTGTACACCATGTGACTTATTTTGTGTTCCTTCGAGATTCACACTTATGGCTATTTATGTGCACATTTATGATTGAATGTGTACCTTCGGGCATACATTTATAATTGATGTGTGCTCTCTCGAGACATACTTACAACTGATATGTGTACCTTTGGGTATATACCTATGATTTATGCGTGCTCCCTTGAGACCACACTTACGGTTGGTATATGTACCTTCGGGATACACACCTATGACTGATTTATGTATCTTTGGGTTACACGCTTATGATTGATGCATTTTTCTTTGAGATCATGTTACGACTGATACATGACCCTTTGGGTTCTACGACTGATATGATATGGGTGTACACCATTGCCTAGATAAAATGTCTAACATGTTACTTAGTGGGCCAAGTAGTGAGTCACTTATCGAGTATTTTTATGCTCATCCTTTCTTTCTTTATGTTTATTTCAGGTAATGACTGAAATACACCGACGAGCAACAGACGGAACACATGACAGAGTCATATGGGGACAACAGAAATCGCTTCTGCTTAGTCCATATTTTTAGTCTTATGATTGTTTTGAAATTTGAATTTATTATCAGACAAGATATTTTATCATTTTTAGAAATTTTCTTAGAATGTTTTGTTTATTTGATTTATTTATTAATTTGATAATTTGGTTTTGAAATAGTCGTTCGTATTTCCTCTAAATTTATGCATTATTGTTCAAAACATTTGAATGAAAATGTGTAGTCATGAGTAACAATCTTTGTCAGAGTACCCAAAAGGCCGGGATGTTATAATCCCCCCTCCCCACACACACTTTAATCTGATTTAAATTTAAGCATTACTTTACAAATATGTCAAAACTCAACATCAAATGTAATAAAATTCAACTCAAACTTAAATACAATTACACATTTACCATTATACCATTATACCAATTTTCAACTTAATATAAAATTTTGATAGGAGATTTTGGTTTTGGAATTTTGTGAGATTTTACTCTTTAACTTGAATTGTTTTGGTTTATATATTGTTGTGAGACAATTGGTTTAAGAATTATACAAATGGGAGAAAAATAAAAGTATCTATATGGAAAAAAAAAAGGAATATATATCTATATAATATGTTTTAAAATTGGTTATTTTGAAACTCAATAAAACGTCAAACAAATTTATCATTAGACTAATAGTAGGAGCATTTTTCAACTTTTTTCTATAAGGCTGAAAGTATTAATGCAACTTTTTGAAAGTTAAAAGGATTTTTTTTAAAACGAGTATTAATAGTTTGCGTTCATACATTAATAGTATATATATATATATATATATATATATATATATATATATATTTATTTTTTTAAAGTTTGAGCATACTTTTGAAACTTTTGAAAGTCAATCGGTTTTTTTAAAACAAAACACAGTAATAGTACTATTTACATCCAAAACTAATGATAAAGGTATACTTGAACATTTTTTAAGTTTAAAGATATTTTTTTAACTTTTGAAAGTTCAAGAATATTTTTTATACAAAATACAAAGTTTGATGAAATTTTGTATGATTTAGCCAAGAATAAAAAAATGTTGTATACTTTATTATGGGTAAATTATGAGAGTGTTGGTTTACTAAACGATACAACTAATATATTCGTGATATGAATGTTGGAATACTAATGATATATTTGATAAACATACTGATTTTTTTATATAATTAATATATATTTGAAAATCTAAGAGAGAAAAAATTGAATTAACAAAAATCCCAAAAATCAGATTTCAAAAATTGTCAGCAAAATCCAAAGGTTGTTACTGCATTTACCAATGTAGAAAAAGTTTTAGCTCCTCATTAATACATATTGTCTTATATTTCATAGTTTCAATTTTCAAATGGGTTTTTTCCCTTGAAAACTGAGAAGGTTGTTATGGACTATTTATTTAATTTATTTATTTGTTAGTATGGGAGGTTGTATAGAAAGAAAGTAGTCGCCTTTTTTTCTTTTTATCCTATATGTCAAGTTATTTAATAGGTTAAATCTTATTTTGGTCTCTGAACTTTGAAGTTGGTTCTAGTTTAGTCCTTAAACTGTTAAAAAAACATCTATTCTAGTCTTCAACGTATAAAAAAGACTTACTTTGGTCCATGCTATTAAAATTATGTTAACTCTTAAACAAAATGATGAGATGACTTATATTTATACAAGACTAACTGCCAAATAAGTTAGTCACACGAAAAAACTTTAGGGTTTCAATTTTTGAATTAGTTGGTAAAGTGATTTTCTATAGAATTTAAAAGTCGTTTTATGTTCAATTTTTTTTGTTGTTTAGTATTTTGGTACGTTGATTGTTGGCATTTTACTTTACCTTCATTATTTTCAACACATGCTAGATACAATTTTATCAAAAAGTTAACAAAATGCTAATAGTAGGGACCAAAATAAATACTTTTTAAGAGTTTAGGGACTAAAACGGTTGTTTTTTAAAGTTTAGAGACCAAAATAGAACAAGATTCAAAATTCAAGGACCAAAATAAGATTTAAATCTAAATTTTAAATATTAGTCATTTTCTTAATATAACAATTGCGGAGCGGGCAATTGAACCTTTAATTTCTAAGGAGAAAGATTATGTAAATTAGTATGGCTCTTTTTTGTTTTTATCATCTTAATAACAAGAAAGATTGCAATTTGAAGTAGCACATTAGTTTTCTCTTTTTTTTAGGTGGAGAAATTTTCATTTTACACCTTTAAATTTTAAAGTGTATCAATTTAAATTATAAAATGATATTTATATCGATTTACTCAGCTTTTGTAATTGTATTAGTTTACACTCTCATTCAGATTTAGTTCAAAACATATAATGTGAGATGCATAATTGGTTCAATTAAACTTCTAAAATGCCATAAATGAATCAATTTAGAATATTTATTAAGATTATATTCGAAAATCATCCATGCATTGAATTTGTAAATATTCTCACCAAATTCTCCATCTAATTGTTTATTTATTTATTATTTTTTAGGAAGTTTTCATTTATTTTTTGAACCAAATAAGTTTAAATTTTTAAAATTTTCAGTTTTATAATTGGAACATTTCCAGAACAATATCTATTTAAAGAAAACACTATAAAAGCAAGAAGTGCTTAATTTAGGGTATATATATAATTGAATTGGGAGGGAAATGGGAATGAGGAATATACCCTTATAATTTCCATCCCCGACTCCATTAAGCCAAAGAGGAGGTAATTCTCCCTACTCCTTTGTGCATTTTCCTTATAACCAACGCTTCATCTATGATTAAATAGACATATCTAGGAATATAACTTTATATTTAATATATCAGTCAATTGATATACTAAATATATAAATTGTGTCGGATATATTATTGGCACACATGTTGATCATATACCAACGAGCAAGGGGGAATCCACTTGTGGACGAGGAGGCACATGCCCTAAATTGATTTAGGTTAGTTATATTAATAAAAATGTTTGCAGTGGTACAAGGAAAAATTGATAGTGCTCCAATCATTTTTAGTTTTGTATTTAGTATGTCGATTACAAATCAGATTCGTAAATATATCTTTTTATCTAAAAGGTTTTAAAGATAATATTATTTTATTGGACAAAAAATTTAACATTAATATATATATATATAAAGTGACTTAGGATTTAAACTGATGTGTTGTAATTAAAATAAATCTATAAAAAATATATTAAAATAAAAAAACTTACATTTTTTATAAATCGGCTAAAATTTTATAATATATTAAAAGTAAACATGAGTATAACTGTGTTATCGATATCATATGGTATCTTAATAATTTAGAAACGTGTAGCTTTTAATGCACTACAAATGTGCTGGTATTTCAAATAATGTATTATATACATAAAAAAATATATATACGTATTATACACATTACTTGTGCAATGAGTTATAGATATAGTTGACTTATTGAACGTGTGTATAATATATATATATATCATTGATGGAAATAATTACGAGATAAGTGAGGATCAAATATATCAATATTGTATTACATCATTGATTGAGATTTGATTTTGATGTTTTTTTTTCTTCTTTTTGAGTAATAATCAAGCAAAGTTGACAAATCACGAGTAGAAGTATACCGAAGTTAGGTTGGATTGACGGTGTTTGTAGACTAATCTAAAAATTCCGATTGGTTAGGTTGACAATCTAAAAGACGACTCAAATAAAGTTTCCAACCCAACCCTTAAAACTCGGATTGAGTTGTAGATTTGTAACTTGTTTTTTTCATTATTAATTTAAATAAATAAATTTATCCACAACACATGACTAGTAACTAAAATATCATAAAATTCAATTGTTAAATATCAAATATCTAGGATATTTATTACAAATTTTAAACAAAGGTAAACATCATGACAATTCTAAAAGAAAAATATTAAAAATTCGCAAATTCATCAATCCAAAGTAGTCACACTTTAAGCAAAGATATATATATATATATATATATATAAATTTCTTTCTTAATTTCAAATTTGGGTTGTTTTTAGATAAAGGAAAATGAACCAACTTATTTATAAATATAGCAAAATGTTGCAGTCTATCAATGATAAAAACTGATAGACGTCTATCAGTGTATTAATTAATGTCTATCACTAATCCTGATGATGTCTATCGGTGTCTAGCTGAAGGATCCCATATTGACGGACCCTTGAGCGGAAGCGGTAATGTCCCAAATCTCATTTTTACAGATAAAGAAATTTTATAGAATAAACAAATAGATTATGCAATTATAAAAATAACTACAGCATGTTCACAACAAATCCCTCGATCTGCAAATCACGAACAAAGCCAAAATGATCAATTGGGACACCACAATTTGAAAATCTTGGTATTCTCAAGTAGAAAACCCAGGATTGGGGGATGAGAGGAGAATAAGAGTTTTAGATGAAGAGAGGACAAGAATTCAGAGAACCTTTCTCTGTCAAAAAAAAAAAAATGTTGTGTCTCTCTCTCTTTTCTCTCATAGGTCAAGATAATCAAAATCCAAAAACCACCCACGAAAAAAAAGAGGGGGAAAGAGTTGTAACTCCCTCCCTCATTTAATTTAAATTAATTTTAAAATAAAAAATAATAAAATTAATTTATTTAAATTAACATTTAATATATATATAAATTTGATAACTAACTTATTATATAATATATATTAAACTATATGTTATATCAAATATAACATATAACCTAGTTTTAATATTATATCATATTACAATATATACAATATAACCTATAGTTTATTTTCTCTCACATATGACGTTTAATATAAATCATATCTATATTCAATTTAACAATTATGAATTCAATTCATATAATCAACATTTGAATCATATTCAAATATTTGCTTCCTCTCATAAATAATATAATGTATCAAATACATTATAATAATTAGTTCACATATAATTAAAATAATTTAATTATATCATATATAATCAATTCCCTCAATTAATTTGAACAATTCAAATTAATCTAAATACTGATTCTCATTTAGTCCTATTGAGCTACTAAGGCAACCTCATGGACCTGTAGTTTAAAGCTCCAATGGTATGTGTATAATTAATTAAACTCTTTAATAAAATTATTCACCATATGTTAACTATCAGGCACTCCATTAAAGATCGACAGCTGCATTCTTCGTACTACAGATATATTTATGTGTCAATTGGATATAACCAATTAACAGTATGATGACCCTTCACAAATTGCTCGTACGTACAGCTAGGTCAAAATTACCGTTTTGCTCCTATAGTTACATCTAACTCCTTAAGTACCACTGATCCCTCTAATAAACAATAAATCATAGTCTAACTATGATCGAACCTCTCTCGAGCTAGGAGGGGTGTGGTGCCACATTGTTCAAGCCCCGAAATCAGCCCATTAAAGGAACAATTTATCTACTTAACCCGACCTGGGAAAGAAGTGAATTCCTTCTTGTGTAGCTGTGTTCCCAATTCCCTAATTAGACGAAACCCAAAAATGGTAGGCTTGTTAAGTCGACGATCTGGCTACTCTCACCCATACAAATTAAAGGACCGCCTTCATAGGCAGGAGTTCACAACCCACTCAGTATTCAGGTCATATTACATATGGTCATCATGGTGAAATGTAAGTCTCTACTATGAACGGCGTTATATAATGAGACTAAACATTACGTGGCCCGGTCTTATACAAACTTCTTTGTATAGAATATCCCCACTCACATGTCTCCACATGAATTATCAGGATCAGATCATTTGTAGCACTTTACAACAATTGTAACACCTATAAAGCGGGACATATTCGTATTGTCACAAGGATAAGGTATCTAGCCCTATTCATCTACTACAAAACTATTTAGATTATCACTTAAATATGATCCACCCATATGTCTGTACATACATGTTTAAGCTACAAGTTAACCTTGGATGCTAGTTATTTTTGTGGTTAATGCAACTAATTTTGAAATAAAGCATCATGTATTTTATTAAATAAATAAGAATTTTGTACAATACAACTACAAACTATAGGAACCTACGAGATTTAGGACATCAACCCCAAACAATCTTCCACTTGACCTAAAACTAGTGGGTTGTACAATGTAGAAGTTAAACTATAATACAAAGTGCACAAAACAATAAATTAGGGCACAAACTGCCAAGTACAAATCTCTCACTTGCCCTAGTCTAAATGTAGCATGTCCTATAGACCCATACTCTGTAGGTGACCCTCAAATACCTTAGTCATGAAGAACTTTGTAAATAGATCTCATATCGTTGGAGCTTCTGATCTATAAGTCCACGAGTTCTCCTTCCTAGCTTGTAAAGGGAATTGAGGTAACTATGTCTTTGAATTGAGTTTGAACTATTCAAATTCACTTAGGAAAATAATATAATTTATAATAATACATAATAATATAAAGTTTATATTTTAATTAAACTTTATAATATAAATTTAATTTTGGATATGATTCAAAATTAATTTATGGAGATTTAAATATTTGAAAGAGTTCAATATTAACTTAATATGAATTAGGTTAATATCAAAACTACAGATTAAATTTAATGTGTATTTGATGCATATTAAAACTATATGTTATGCACGAAATACAATTGAATATGATTCAAATATAGGCTAAATTAAATATTTGATATTTAGCTTGGTAATTATTTAATTGAAGAACTATATAATTATATAATTTAATTAATTTAATTACATTTGATCTAATTAAATTAATTTAATTACATTTGATCTAATTAAATTAATGTAATTACATTTGATCTAATTAAATTAATTGAATTAAAACTAAAGCTTATGTGAGAGATCTTTCACTTAATATGATTGCGATGAATTCATTAATTAAATTAGATTTAATTAATTATTAATTAAATTAATTAATCAAATAACTCCCATGTAGCGGAGTTATCTGAAATTGGGTTATCCCAAGTTCTCTTCATCTCTCTCTTGTTGGTTAAGAGACCTGCAAAACATAAGTTTTACAGGTGAATTGGGATTGAAACACAGAAAGGTTCTATGAAGTTTTACAAGTTCTCTTCATCTCTCTCTTCTTTTTTTTTTTTCATATTCTTTTATTTAGAGAATATGGAGGTAGCCTTGTTGGTAGTGTTCTTGATTTCAATCCAGTTGGAGAATTGACGAATTCCTTGATATACAAAAGTAAGTATTCTTTCCCTTTTCTCTATAGCATTATTTAATAGTATACTTAACCTAGATTAATTTTACAATAGGCTGTTGTTATTTTTGGTCTCTATAATTTTTCTGGAATTTTTCAGTATATGGGTATTTCACGTTTCCTAAATTAATTTTGAGTAATGGTCCTATATTCTTCCATTGCGTTAGGGTTTTCATCCGTACAATTGGTATGCGAGTCATCTCGTTATATTAATTTAGGTTTATGAAATTTACATTGGGTTTTTTACGGGATTAAATTGCATTATGAATGTTAATTTTCGTGAATGAATGTTTACGATAGTTTATGGCCATTTTCATGTTTTGATTCAATCAAAATTGTAAAGGCCCTTATGTTTTTGGGCATTTAATCATGAAATTTGAAGTCTTCTATAAGTATGTGTCTAGAATTAGGGTTGAATTTGATAGAGATTGAGACCAGTTTTGACCAAAACGATGAATAGTTGAAGAATTTGCCAAAAATTGCAATCTGGTGTCACAACGTTGCAACACTGCTCACAGTGTTGCAATGCTACGACAATGACAACGCTAGGGATGTTGGGTTTTATGCCCTAAAACTTGTAGATAGTAAATGTTATTAATTGACCGTCATCAACAAAGAGTTATTGATGCTAATTCAATAAATGTTATTGATTATGTTGTATTCTATTTTGTCTTCATAATCCTAAATCCAATAAACTAACATCCAAGGTTGTTTTATGAGTCTTGAACTGTATGTGGAGACATATAGGGATCAATATTCAAGATACATCCTAAAGAGTCTATAGTATATGGATAAGGCTAGGTACCTTATTCTGGTGACACTATCAATATGACTCACTTCGTATTTGATACAAATGCGATGATCCAATGCATTCATGTAGGTGACACGCAAGTGTGGGTATCCTATGCAATGAGTTTGCATAAGACTAGACTGCGTAATACTAATCACTAGATATAACGCACCGTTAATTAGTTAGGTTCCTATTTCAATTGGATGACCTAGGAAACTTAGTCTTAATCATGAGTGTATTATGAACTATTCATGAAGAATTGTCCTTTAATTTGTATGGGTAGGAATGGCTAGTTTTTCGGCTCAATAAGCCTACCATTTTAGAAACAATACCGAGTGGGGAGTTGGAAAGATAATAATACAAAGTGGAATTCACTCATACTCTACTTTAGGGTAAGTAGAAGAGTGTTCCCTTAAGTGGTGTCTCCGAGACTTGACTAAAGAGCCCTCCTCTCTCATTGGCCCAAGAGAGATTTCTGTTTATTGGTTGGACCATAAATAGATTGTTCATTAAAAGAGCATTAATACTTAAGAATATAGATGTAACATAGGGGTAAAACAGTAATTTGACCCAATTGATGTTATGGACACTCGTGAATGACTAACTTGTTGTTATTTTAAATATTCATGGACACAAAAATATATCTGCAGTGAGAAGAGTGTAGCTGTGGGTCTTTAGTGGAGTGTACCCACAGTTAACGAATATTGATTAATTTGATTAGTGAGTTTAGCCAATTAATCTCTTATCGTTGGAGCTTTTGATCTGCAGATTCATCAGGTCTCCTTGTTAGCTCACTAAAGAATATTAAAGAGGAATGATTTGAATTTTTCAAATCAATTTAAGGAAATTGTATATTAGTGCCAAGATCAAGATAATTTTCTGTGGAACTCAGGAATCTTCAAAGGTAAAAATGGTCTCTCTTAGTTTCCTTTCTCCATCCAATCGTTGAAGCCCATGATTTGTAGGTCCATTAGGTCCCCTACTAGCTTACAAACATATTAAACCTTATAATAGCTTGATGAGAGAATTTGAAACATTCAAATTTCAAATTAAGGGAATTAGTAATTATATATGATATAATTACTCATTTAATTAACGAATTAAACGAAATTGAAAATTTGAAAAATATTTAAATTCGAGTTAAATATTAATTACATGAATAGAGATTCATGACTATAGATTTTGTGTTTTAATAATTTAATATTGGATATTAAATTGTTTTAATTAATTAAATAATTTGTGTTTAAAATTAATTATTTAAATTAATTTGATATAAAATTAGAAAAGATTAAAAAATTGATTTTTTTTGGAAAATTCAAATATTGAATTCAATTTCAATTTTAATTTTAATTTTCTGAAAATTAAAATTAAAGAAAATTGATTTGAAAAGAAAATTGGATTTAATTGGAAAAATCCAATTTGAGTGGGTTTTCCCCACTTTGACTCACAATTCCACCGAAATCCTCCAAGTAGAAGGTGTCAACCTCTTGGGAAGAGTCTTGGCATGCTGAAGAGGAACAAAATTCAGCTGATTGTGCTGAGATTAATAGTCTGCATATGGAATTTCAGAGCTGAAGTTGAGGAAGGTCTGTAATAGATGGATAAGGTTGGGTATCTTATTCTGTGACACTACAGATGTGTCCCATTTTGTAGGTGTTACAAGTATTGTGAAGTGCTACAAATGATCAGATCCTGATCATTCATGTGGAGACATGTGAGCGGGGGTATCCTATACAAAGAGTTTGTGTAAGACTGGACCACAAAATGATTAGTCTTTTTATATAATGCCATTAATAATAGAGACTTAGATTTCACTACGATGACCATAGGTGACATGACCTGAATCTTGAGTGAATTGTGAACTCCTGCTCATGAAGGAGGTTCTTTGATTTGTATGGGTGAGAGTGGCCATATTTCCAACTTAATAAGCCTACCATTTTGGGGATTCGTCTAACTGGGGAGCTTGGAACACAGCTACACATGATGAAATTCACTCCTTCCCCGATGCGGGAGCAAGTAGATAAATTGCTCACTTAAGGGCTGATTCCGAGTCTTGAACATAGTGGTCACGCCATCTCCTAGCCCGAGAGGGACTTGGTCATAGTGGGATGGACTTATGGTTCATTAGAGGGATCAGTGGTACTTAAGAAGTTAGATGTAACTACAACGGCAAACGGTCTTTTGGCCCATCTGTACTTACGAGCAATTTGTGAAGGGTCTTCTTACTGTTGATTGGTTATATCTAATGGACACATAAATTTAGTTGTAGTGCGAAAAGTGGAGCTGTCGATCTGTAGTGGAATGACCGGCAGTGAATGAATGTTGGGTAATTTAATTAAAGAGTTTAATTAATTATTCGAGTACTGTTGGAGCTTCAATCTACAGATCCATAAGGTCCCCTCTGTAGCTCAACATGGATTTAATTGAGAATTAATTTTGGATTAATTTGAAGTGTTCAAATTAATTGAGAGAATTAATTATATATGATGTAATTGATTAAATTAATTATATATGTGATATAATTAATATGATGTATTTGATACATTATAATTTAAGGTAATATGAGAGGAATTTAAATATGATTTGAATACCAATTATATGAATGAGATTCATGTAATTAAATATAAATATGATTTATATTGAGAGGAATTTTTGGATATGATCCAAATATCAATTATATGGATGAGATTCATATAAGTGAATTTAATATAAATGTGATTTATATTAAATGTCATGTATTGTTGAGAGAAAATAAAATCTATAGTTTATGTTGTATTTGAAGCAATATAAACTACATGCTTATATTTGATATAACATATAAGATATATATATATAATAAAGTAGTTATTATATATATATATATATATAATATTAATTTAATTGAAATTAATTAAAGGGAAGGAGTTACAACTCCCTCCCCTTATTCTCTCAATGTTTTTACGTGGGTTGTGATTAAGGTGGTTGGACATTCATCTTCTTCCTTAATTGGCTATGAGAGAAGTGTTCTCTTCAAGAAAAAGTTTACAAAGAAGAAAATTTCTTCTCTTCCCTCTCCTCCTCTCTATCTCACTACAAGAAAATCTATTTTCAGTGACAACAATTTAGTGACGTTAATTTTTGTTACTAAAAGTTTATTTTTAGCGACACGTTTAAAACCATGTTGCAGAATGTTATTATTAGCAAAGAATTTTACATTGACGTCGCTCAAACAATCGCTGACATATTTGTTGGGATTGGTGTCCTAATTCTCCTGGAGTCTCGTAGTGTGTAAACCTTACACTGTGTTATGAATAAAATAAGAGTTATTTTATTTGGCATTTACTCATATCCAATAAACAAAGCTCCATGGTTATTATATGTAAGCTTAAGCATGTATATGAGATATACAAATGGATCATGCCTTAAGTGATAACCTAAATAGGTCTGTAGTATAAGGATTAAGGAGGGATACCTGATCCTGGTGACTTTACGGATACCACCCGCTTTGTAGAAGTTTGCAAGTGTTGTGAACTACTATAGATGGTAGATCCTGACCATTCATGTGGAGACATGCAAGCGAGGGTGTCCTATATAAAGAGTTTGTATAAGACCAGACCACGAGATGATTCATCTCTTTATATAACATCGTTGATACTTGAGACTTACCCCTCACTTAAATGACCATAGGTGACATGACATCAATCCTGAGTGTTTAGGGAGCTCCTGCCTTTAAGGGCGGTCCTTTGATTAGTATGGGTGAGAGTGGCCAGATTGCTAACTCAACATGCCTACCTTTTTGGGAATTTGTCTCATTTAGGGAGCTGGGAACTTAGTTACACAAGATAAAATTCACTCCTTCCCAAAGCAGGGGTAAGTAGATGGATTGCTCTCTTAAGGGCTGATCCCGAGTCTGGAACATAGTGGTCACAGTTTCTCTTTGGAAGAGAGGACTCAGTCATAGTAGGACTATGACTTATGTTCATTAGAGGGATCAGTGGTACTTAAGGAGTTAGATGTAACTACAGGGGCATAATGGTTATTGGCTCAACTATACTTACGAGCGATCTGTGAAGGGTTATCGTACTGTTGATTGGTTGATATGGACATATAATATGTCTTTAGTAAGTAGAGTTCAGCTATCGGTCTTGAGTGGAGTGCCTGGCAGTTAACGGATGGTGGATCCAGTGACTAAAGAGTTTAGTTAGTTATTCACGTACTGTTGGAGCTTAAAGCTACAGGTTAACAAACTAAATAATTATATCTTTTTCTCTAATAACCAATTGAGTGGGAGGTTATTGGTAGTTTCATGGTATCTGTGAGATAAAAGGAAACATATTTTTCTAAATTTAATAGATTTGAGAAAGAGTTTCTATTATCGGCAAGTACTCATGTTTTGTTGTCAAGTGAATAGGATTCACTAAACGATAGTTGAAGAGAGACTAAATGATCTTGGAGTGACACTACACGATAGATCACTCAGGTGGTATTAGCTAAACGATTGCGGAGCATTTGCTAAACGATTGGGCATTCGTCTATACGATAGATTTTTGTCATCTCCCACTTGCTTAATCGTTTACACAATTGTTACTCCTTTGGTCTCTTCCTCTAACCAAGTCCACATAGAGCTCAAACTTTTGGATTGTATCACCAAGAATACCAAGGTAGCTATTATGGTGGTATCTTACTCAACTCGATTGAGTCGAGGTTTCGGAGGTTGTTCGTTGAGTTATGGTGTTCATGTGGTGGTCACTGTGATCGTGCTATATTGTGGTCGTTGTGTTCGAGTGTTCGTGTTTTGCAGTCTTGGAGATTGAACGAGCGTTAATGATCGAGGGAGTTTGAAGATGAGTCTTCAAAGGTATGTATAATCTTTCCCTTGATCTTATTGTAAAGCATGCTGTAATTTTGTATTATACATGGCCTGTAAGTTTCTGTTTCTTGACTGCAATTGTTATTGTTCAATTTCGAATGGAATTTGGAATGATCATTTCGCTGCTCATGGAAATCCTCATGTCTGATTTCCTTCAGTATTAACTAGCACCGTTAAACATTTAAAACTTTTAGCAACATACTATATTGCCACTGAAAGAACACAATATTTCATAAAAAAGTTGAATAAAAAATTTGTAGCCTCCTAATGATTTTCGTTTTCCCACCATTCTTAACCCCCATTTCCATTTTCCCAAAACCAAACCCTTTTTCTCATTTAATTTCCTTTTTCCGCTCCTCAAACCCCATTTTCAACTTCTCTCTTCTTACTTATGTTGTAGAGCTACCATTCGGAGCTCATTCGTTTCGATAAGTGCAGATCCGTCTGATACCGTCACATCCCATCATTGTTTGGCCAGTTTCATCGACGTACGTGTCAAATCTGGCCGATTTCATGAATTTCCATCCATATTCATGTGAGATATAACAAGTTTCATGAAGCTCTATCAAAGTTCCTCTTAGATCCAACAGGTTTCAAAAAAGATCCATCAATGTGATGGAATACATAAGCATACAACGTAAGTAAACAGAATCAATAAGCACTCTAATTACATTTAATTTGAGTTCTAAAGCATGCTATTTCAGAAAAACAAAAGGTGGGTTTCAAGTTTCATACCTTTGATGAATTCTCCCGAATCCAAGGTGCTCTTCAGTTAATTCAGCTCCAATTTGTTAGTGAACCACCAAGAGACATTCTCTACTATTTTCAACCTTGAATTTGAGTAGTGAAACTCGAATTTGAGTGAATTTGTGAAGTTAATTTTCTGAGTTTTGAGAGAAAGAAGAAGATTAGTGCAGAAGAACCTTTCTTCAGCTCCAACCATTACTATTCTTCTTCAAATCTGAGTATTTTATGACTATACACCATGTAAGCATTCACCAGCAAAAAAATTGCTAGCTTCAAGTTGCAAACTCTAGTGGGATTTGTGTGACAATGCATGAAGAACACCTCATGCTATGCAAAATGTGGGAAAAACCCACTTTGTCAATTAATTTCAAATTTTTCCTTTTTTAATTTCAAAATCAGTTATTTCTGAAATTTGATATAATTAATTCATAATTAAATCTAAAAAATTCAATTTCCCAAGTTGAATTAAAATTGGATATTAACGGCTGGGTCAATATGTTATTTTACTCCCGATATTACGTCTTGCTTCTTAAGTTTCATTGATCCTCAAATGAACAATTGGTTTATGATCGAATCACTAAACCGGATCCCTGTTAGGCCAGTGAGAGGGTGGGGCCCCTTATTCAAGACCTGGATTCAGATACTTAAGAGAACAACCTTTCTCCTGTCCCTAAATCGGGTAAGCGTGAATTCCATTTTGCACCATATGTCCCTAGCTATCAACTTGGTCTTACCCCTAGAATGGGAGGCTTATTGAGCCGGCGCTATTGAGCGAACCCTCACCTATGAAAATCTAAGGATAATCCAGAATAAACAGGAGTTCATAGTTAGCTGAGGATTAAGATCGAGTTACCTAGGTCATCGAAGGGAAATAATCAGTCTTAAACGCTAAACAATGTTATAAAGTAAGAGTGATTTATTTCTTGGTCCGAAATTATGCAAACTCATTGCATAGGATGCTCTCACTCCTCATGTGAATACATGAACAAATAAGGATCACTTCATTTGTAGTACCTTTACATCAACTTCTAACTGCTACAGAGTAGGCCGCATCCAATAGTGTTACCAGAACAAGGAACCCAACCTTATTCGTATACTAAAGACCATTTTGGCTATTTATTTGACCTTATTTGATGTGTTTATGTAATTGTAACGCGTTGGTGTGTTAAATATGTGCAACAGAACGCACGACACTCCTTCTATTGACGTTCAAGTTTTCATAAATCAGACCCAAGTATAAATCCAATTTAGGTTCCTAGTAAGTCCAGGGTCGAACTCAGGGATTCAGTTAAGCTAACGCAGACCTTGCGTTGTAGCTATTGTAGGGATTTCCTAAATGTATGAAGAGATATGTTATTTACACTACGGTGTTGTGCCTATGAAAGAAGATACAAAAGAGTTGAGTAGTGAATGACGGATCATGCGAGAATAGATTTTAATGTAAGTGGTATTCGTCGATCTAAGATGAATGTACACAAACCAGAATGTGATGTGGATGAGATGGCTTGCTTATCTTTGCTTATGCGTTAGACTCTTATTCGACACTTCTCAATGCGAATAAAATACAAAACCTATCTCTAGGATGCATGCGTCGAACACAGAAAGCAATAAACACCAGTAAGTCTATCTCTAGATGTACTAGGCGTTCTACTTGATGCGGCTTAGTTATTCTCTCGAATAGTCTAAGTTAAAGATGCTTTTACCAAATGATCAAGATGGCTTAAGCGTTTGAAATGAATTTTTACATAAAGTATAAATGCATTCAACATAACAAGAAATAAACAATGGCAAAATGTGATGGATAAAACATATGAATTTATAAAGAAGCAGATTGTCTTTACAAAAGTAATATTTAATCAGATGAAATGAAAGCGATAAATGAGATTAAAGGAACTGAGTCAAGCCGCAGAGTATAATCTCTTGTAACTCTTTGGCTCAATTCTAGTTGTGTACAATCACTTGTCTAGGAATTGGACAAAGTGTCTCTCGGCTTCCTCCACTCCCTGACAGGCAGTGATGGAGGTTCTCAACCCTACTGATCGTCTTGGCACCACAGCACAGCTTCTAAAGAACTAAAACTATGACTACGCTAATTATGAGAGTGAGGATCTTGAAAATTTCTGAACTGCGTACTCTGGAGGGACTTCATCTATTTATAGGCGTTGGTCATCTCCAGCTTGGTGATGGGCAACATTAAAGTCCATGCCCTGGTCAGCTGCCTGACACTCAGAATTCCCTCCGACGCATGGCCCATGCATTAAAACTTTTGCCTGCGACATTTCTTACTCATGCATTAGCTTCTTGTTGAAATCCTGCAATATAACGCGTTAGTGCCATAGTATCTAGTAATAAAACTTTTTTTGCATGAGTTTGCTAATGTTCGAGTAATTCCATGCGTATCTTCTAAAAATTAGGAGAATTTATCATTAAAAACCTCAGTTGTTCCAACTTAAGAGCCAAAATAACTTGTATTTCTACAAGTTATCACCACCCTCAAATTTGAACAATGCTTGTCCTCAAGCATTCCAAAATAATTCTTTGTTATCTCCCATGTCTTAAGTGTGCAGAGTTCGCCTCTCATCATATTTAATTATAAGCTTGAGACAATAGTTTGGAAAATGTAACGCAGACTGACTATTTTCTAAAAGGAATAATGTTTAGTTTCAAGTGCAGCAAGCCTTTTATCAACAACTCCTTTCGTCTCAAAACATTCCCCTTTTTCTAAACCAGCGATGCGTTAGACGCTCTTTTTAAGATAGATGCCGGATAAAAAGAAAAAAAAATATGAATTCAATTACCTATGTGTTGTTCCAGGCATCCCATTTTCGTTTTGGCTTGCCCCCACGGGTGTCATGGGAGCATCCAACTACGGCTAAGTGCCTGTTCCAACTTTTTAACTCATGCCATTTTGAGGTTTTTCTTTTGAAGTAATGATAGAGGAGTTGTGTTTAACATTTTTCTTATTTTGTTCCCTTTCTTTATGATGTACTCATTTGATGCATCTTAACTCGGATTTTCCTCATACCCAAATTTGGAGATGAGCTAAATCCTCATTGCTAAAAGAGACAAAATTTTGAAAAAGCTTTGAGAGTTCTGTAAGGAGTTCTGAATTAAAGCTTGCATGCGTTAGAAAGAAAACATGTAGTCTTTTTAGAGTAGTTCAGGCTTTGTTGATTTTCCTAATGCCTACTCTATACTTATAGATTTCATATTGTTGATATCATTGAGATAACATATTGTTGATATCATTGAGATAAAGCAAAGCACAAGACTAGAAAATAGCTAAAGAACAAAAAAAGTATGCTAAGGTCAAACGCATGGAACAAAATGATAGAAATTTCTCATTCATTTTCATGGAATAACATGAAATAAACAAACAAGTCAAACTAATACAAAAGATCATCAAATAATTAAAAATACAAAATAACCTAACACCCCAAAACTTCATTGTGCTAGCACGTCATCCTTGCGTTCTTCTACAGGGTCTTCATCTATAAAGTGCAAAGGGTTTCTAAGATGAGCAGGTAGTAGAGGCAGGGCAAACATTCCAACCAAGACCTAATTGATGTATTGCGTTGTATAAACAAATTGGTCTTGCATCCTTCTTGTTTGCTGCCTTAGGTAATCTCTTAGAACCCGGTTTTGTTGCTGAAGACCTTCGAGGGATGCGGCCAATGGTCTGAGCTGATCATTTATGAAAGTTTTCAACTCTTCAAGGTCAGTGCTGCGTTGAGGTGGTGCTGGCTCTTCACTTCTTCCAACTGGGTCTTCAAAATTTACTGCGTTACTCGACCTTAACCCAATTGGTTCAAAGATGGTTGGAAGAGGTACAAAATTAGGAATTAGACTTGGTGAGGGTGAAGGAAGGGAACAAGGTATGTCTTGATCTACATCAGTAGATTCTTGATGCGTTTGATCAAGACTCCCTTCTAGCGGGGCCATTGGTGAGTCATGGAGAGTGAGGTTTAGGGTTGGCTACGCTTCTTCATTCGTAATTTTAAGCTCTGCTTCGTAATCTTCATGCTCTGAAGCTTCATCGCTGTGTTCAACTATCCGGATGCGTCTTCTTTTGGGGGTGCGTTTAGATGATCGTGGTTTGGTTGCCACTTCTTTGGAAGGTAAGGCAGGTAAGCTGATGCGGTGAACCACGAAGTAAATGCCTGACTAACTTGATATCTATTAGACCGTCGATCTCTTCATGATCATCCCCTAGAGGGATGCCCCGCGTTCACACAATGCATAGATCAGCAATGGAAAATACAGTTGTCCTCTTGGTTTTGTTTTGATGGCCTTGATCTGATCCCTTATTATTCTTCCTACATCTAAAGGGATGCACTACATGATACAATAGGTAGCCAAGACGCGTTCTTTCGACAATGTTTCATCATGCATTGAAGGCATGATGCTCCTCTTGATCAGATAATACCATCGATTCACGTCTCGATTTAAGTTCCTGGAAACTAGCATCTTTGCTCCATTTCTAGATGTTTTCCACTTGCTTCCAGGCTTGGCTACCACTCTTAATGCATCTTCAATTTGGCTCGGCGTTGGTTGCTCTAAGATGCGGTTACCTTCTGCGTCCGGATTACTAGCGATGTTGAACACTTCGTTGATCTTATCGGATGATAAATGCACTAATACCCCATCAACAAATGTTGTATTCTTCTCCATGTTAAACTCACTGCTGTAGAACTGGCAGACAAGGTTGAGCCAAATTCTTGTGTGCCCAACGCAGAGCTGATCCCAACCCATTGCATTTATGGTTTCTCTTATGTATATTGGCAGTGGGTTGCGCTCGGGAAAGAAGCCTTTGTCTACAAGGATATCATGGAACTAACGCTTTCTTCCTGTGGTCTTCTTAGGTAATGTATAGGTTACCTTGCATTTGCCCGTCGCATGTTCCTTGGCTTCCCGTGCCAGCTCTCTCAATTCATTCTCCAATTCCCTTTGGAGAGTTGCCTTCCTTCGCCCTTGCCTTGCAGGCTGATAATCTTCTAAGTCCTTTTCTAACGGGTCGTGCCTTGAGCAACTCCCACGCGTTGCATCCTCAGAACTAGATGCTAATTGCTCATCTTCTTCCTCCAAGATTATTTTCTTTTCCTTGTCACTCTCTTTTCTTTTGAGGGCCCTTCATTCGCATCAGTTTGGTGTGATTGAGACGCGTCTGGGCCAAATCTCCTTTCTTCTTCTTCTTCATCCTCTTATTCTAATTCTGCTTCGAGCATCATAGCATATCGCTCCGCTTCGTCCAATTCAAGTGATGCGTTATGTGGGTTAGAACGCATCACTTTCTCTTCCTTGTGGCCTTGATTTAGTTTTGCCAAAATAGCACCAAACACTTCCTGCTTGTCCAGTCAAGCCAATTCCACCAACTCTACAAGGTTACGCTCTGACGCAGGATTGTCAGAGGTGGGTCTAGGTAGAGTAAATGGTGGGGTGCCTGATGGGGTATGAGGCGACCCAGGGGATGAGATGACGATGGGTGAACATTTTTTTGGCAGCGGTTGGTTGGACGTGTCTGATTCAACTGGGTAGATGGTTGCTAAGGGTTGGATTGAAAGTTGAGGAGGTGGACGCACGGTTGGTGATGGGGCATTGTGAAGGTTCGTTGCACCTACCGGAGTTATGTTAGGAATCAATGGTAGTGAGGCAGCCTTGGTGTATGGCTTATTGGCAGCCGTAGATGACAGACGTTGCCTTGGTTCCGAAGGGGTTTTGAGCTTTGGGTTTTGGTTGAGGAGTCTTGGCAGGAAGGGTTGCGATGGCTTTGGTGGTTTTAGAAGGAGGTTTCGTTGGTGTTATCGTAGGCTTCGACCGAGACGGTCGCTGGGAGGTGGAGGTTGCTTCACCGTGCATAGGTTTGATTTAGACAGAGGGTTTTGAGGTTTTTCGAGGGCTTGAGCGAGGCGAAGTTGAAACAGATGAAGAGGAGAAAGAACTTACCGACGAGTCATTTTCGAAGCTCATCGTTTGGTTCTGACTATCAGACGCTGACGACATTGTGGCCGGAGAGACGTTTGAGCAGATCGGCGGTGAGAGAAAACGAAAGGACTAGGGTTTTCTTTTTCTTTTTCATAGAGGGCTCAAAGGTAGTGGGGAAGAAGAAGAAAACAAAGCGTTTTGGTCTTTTTATAGGCAGGGGAGAGAGAGCTGCCTGATGTCTGTAATAAACGTGAAGTTGAAGGGACGTTCTTGGGTTTCTAAGCACTCGAGTGCTTTGTATTTTCGAGACGCATCCCTTCAACTGGGGCCATGCGTTAGACTTAAGTCTGACGCATCCGTTATTCCCATCCCGATTATACACAACTTTTTTTTTTTTTTAAAAAGTAAAATTTCTAACTTATGAAGGAAATAACAAAGAACAATCAATCTTAAAACACAGATAAACAAACAAACAACAAACTCAAATGCATTGGTAAAATATATAATGCAAAAAGAACAAGGAAAGAGGAAGCGTCCCTGGAATACACATCGATGTGAACGTAGGGATGCTTCGAAGCGGGCCTCAGCTGGCTTCGCGTAGTGCGAGAGATGACTTTTGATGTTCCATGCCATCTTCAAAGTATGGCTTCACTCTTTGGCCATTTACTTTGAATGCGTTAGTGCCATCCTCCCGTGTTAATTCCACTGCTCTATATGGAAAGACTGTTTTAATGATGAAGGGTCCTGACCACCCAGATTTTAATTTTCCTAGAAACAAACACAATCGTGAATTGAACAATAAAACTTTTTGGCCGACAACAAACTATTTCTTACTAATGCGTTGGTCGTGCCAACGTTTTGTCTTCTCCTTGTAGAGCTTGTTTTTCTCGTACGCGTTCAATCGCCACTCCTCAAGCTCGTTGAGCTGAAGTTTGCATTGAGCGCCTGTGGCGTCCAAGTTCAAATTTAACTTCTTAACTGCCCAAAAAGCCTTGTGTTCCAACTCTAGGGGTAAATGACAAGCTTTTCCAAATACTAGAAAGTATAGAGACATACCTATGGGGGTCTTGTAGGCAGTCCTATAGGCCCAGAGCGCTTCATCCAATCTCTGTGCCCAATCTTTCCGCGATGCGTTGACAACTTTCTCCAAGTAGATCTTATTTCCCGATTGGATACCTCAGCTTGACCGTTTGTTTGTGGGTGGTAGGCGGTAGCGATTTTGTGCCTAACATTATATTTGGCAAGTAATTTAGAAATGATACGATTAATGAAATGCGTACCTTCGTCACTTATCAGAGCTCTTGGCATTCCAAAGCGTGTGAAGATGTTCCTGGTAAGAAACTTAGAAATAGTGGACACATCATTTCTGGCACAAGCTACTGCTTCTACCCACTTTGATACATAGTCTACTGCAAGCAGGATATATTGTTGGCTGCAGGACAGGGGAAAAGGTCCCATAAAATCAATGCCCCAAACATCAAATAATTCAACTTCAAAAATATTGTTCAAGGGCATTGCGTCCCTTGATGAAATATTCCCAGTGTGTTGGCAGGGGTCACATTTACGAACAAACTCCCTCGTGTCTTTGAAGAGGGTAGGCCAGAAGTATCCACTTTGAAGGATCTTCGCAGCAGTTCTTTGCCCACTGAAATGCCCTCCGTAAGGAGAGTCATGACACTCAGCCAAGATGAATTATGTCTCCTCCTCCGGAACGCATCGACGCATTATGGAGTCAAGGCCTTGTTTATAGAGAAACGATTCATCCCAAAAATAAAATTTTCTTTCATGTACTAACCGATTCTTTTGGTGAGAGTTGAAGTTCCCAGGGAATTGCTTGGTAGTTAAATAAATAACTATGTCCGCGTACCAATGTTCCCTGCTTTCAACTCTGAATAAGCTTTCATCAGGAAATGCATCCTTGATTTCTCTTTCTTGATCTTGCATTTCCTGATTTTCTAACCTGGATAGGTGGTCAGCCACTTGGTTCTCAGTTCCCTTTTTGTCCTGAATATCAATGTCAAATTCCTGTAACAGCAGCACCCATCTTATTAATCTTGGCTTCGCATCTTTTTTACTCATCAGGAACCTTATGGTTGAACTCCAGAAGTATCAGGAACAACGTGACATTGCTCCTTTCCATTGTTGTTCTTAGGTTTCAGTGTTACTAGGTAGAACTCCAGGCTGCCTGTTCTTCAACTCGCTCACTATCTACCCTACCTGTATTTCTAGGTTTCTGATAGACGACGCTTGGCTTTTCAGCAACGCGTCATTCTGGGCTATGTACTCCTTTAATAGGTTATCAAGCGAAGATCCTGAGCTCGACGCATGTCCTCCTCTCTTAAAGGGTTGTTGGTGTGGCTGATGCATTGATTGAAATGCAGGCGGCGGTCTTTATCTTTGCTGTTGGTTCGCCCCTGAGTGGTGCTCCTGATGATTTCTTCCTTTCCAAGAAAAATTTGGATGGTTCCTCCATCCAGGATTATATGTATTGGAAAATTGGTTGTTTTTAATGGAGCATACTGACTGAGGATTTTGTGGGCAGTCAGCATAGGAGTGAGGATCTCCACAGCCCACACAGCTAACCATGGGTTGCCTGAATGCTTCTACCTGATTCACCTTCTGCTAATTTGATGTGTTTTCTAGCGATATGTTCTGCAAAAGGCTGGTCATCGTAGCTACTTGTGCAGAAAGTGTGGCTATTGCATTGGAATCGATAGAATTAACATTTTGAGATCTCTTCTTTCTGTCAGCTCTTCCATCATACGTATCGTCCACCCATTCCATGTTGTGCTTAGCAATGAAGTCTAATATCTCCTTAGCTTCTGTATAAGATTTATCCATAATCCCACCAGCTGCCGCTGCGTCGGCTGCCATCTGCGATGCTTTATTCAATCCACCAGAAAAAGTCTCCATTTGGATCTTAGTGGTTGTCCATGATTCGGGCAATTTTTGACCAATCTCTTAAAATGCTCCCATGCGGCGCTTAAGGTCTCAGCTTCTTCTTGTTCAAAGTTCATAATCTCTCGACGCCTCCTCGTGTTGGTGGTAGGTGGGAAGTATTTTTGCATAAATTTCTCCACCAACTTCTCCCAGGTGGTGATTTCACCAGGCTCCAGTGAGCTTACCCATTGTTTTGTGTCATCACACAAAGAATAGGGGAACAAAGATAGCCTGATCGTCTCTGGGGTGATTCTAGAAATCATAAATGAATTACACGTTTCCAGGAAACGCTTCATGTGGGCGTGAGGATCTTCACCACGACCACCCCCAAATTGTCCAGCAGTCTGGAGCATTTGAAGCATTACAGATTTCATCTCGAACCTCGTCCCATCTGGCATTGGGTATATGATTCCTGGAGAGAAATCATACAGTACAGGGGACGCGTACTCCCTCATGGGACACGTGGTACTGTTCTCCATTAGGATCGGATTTTGTGCAGTATGAGCTAGTTGCTGATCTAAGTTCTGATTTTCTTGATTGTCCGCCATTGCTCTATTGCTTGAGAAGTTGTTGCCTCAACCTTCCACGACGATTAGATCGGTTTCTACGTCGGAAGATCCTTTCAAGCTCGGGGTCGTATATGAGTTCAAGAGTGCTCTCCCTGCTCATAAACATTCACAAGCTTAGACTTAACTTGTAATACTCCCTCGACTGAAGTGTTCCTACAAAAGATACAAACGAAATTTCTGGTTTTTCTTGTTTCTGAATCCCCGACAACGGTGCCAAAACTTGTTCGTTACTATCATGATTCGAGCTGGGAGTGTATTGTATAAAATAAATTGGAAGAATTAGTAAGTATAAATGATGTGTTGATACTTTGATGCGTTTATGTAATTGTAACGCATTGGTGCGTTAAAGATGTGCAACAGAATGCATGACACTCCTCCTATTGACGTTCAAGTTTTCCTAAATCAGACCCAAGTATAAATCCCATTTAGGTTCCTGGTAAGTCTAGGATCGAACTTAGGGATTCAGTTAAGCTAACGCAAACCTTGCATTGTAGCTATTGTAGGGATTTCCTAAATGTATGAAGAGATGTGTTATTTACACTATGGTGTTGTGCCTGTGCAAGAAGATACAAAAGAGTTGAGTAGTGAATGATGGATCATGCGAGAATGGATTTTAATGTAAGTGGTATGCGTCGATCTAAGATGAATGTACACAAACTAGAATGTGATGTGGATGAGATGGCTTGCTTATCTTTGCTTAAGCATTAGACTCTTATTCGACACTTCTCAATGCGAATAACATACAAAACCTATCTCTAGGATGCATGCGTCGAACACAGAATGCAATAAACATCAGTAAGTCTATCTCTAGATGCATTAGGCATTCTACTTGATGTGGCTTAGTTATTCTCTCGAATAGTCTAAGTTAAAGATGCTTTTACCAATTAATCAAGATGGCTTAAGCGTTTGAAATGAAGTTTTGCATAAAGTATAGATGCATTCAACATAAACAAGAAATAAACAATGACAAAATATGATAGATCAAACATATAAATTTATAAAGAAGCAGATTGTCTTTACAAATGCAATATTTAATCAGATGAAATGAAAACGATAAATGAGATGAAAGGAATTGAGTCAAGCCGCAGAGTACAATCTCTTGTAACTCTTTGGCTCAATTCTAGTTGTGTACAATCACTTGTATAGGAATTGGATGAAGTGTCTTTCTCAAGCTCGGCTTCCTCTGCTCCCTGACCGGCGGTGATGGCGGTTCTCAACCCTTCTGATCGTCTTGGAACCATAGCACAGCTTCTAAAGAACTAAAACTATGACTACACTAATTATGAGAGTGAGGATCTTGAAAATTTCTAAACTGCGAACTCTGGAAGGACTTCATTTATTTATAGGCGTTGGTCATCTCCAGCTTGGTGATGGGTAGCATTAAAGTCCATGCCCTGGTTAGCTGCCTGACACTTAAAAGCTTTTCAGACGCCGCCTGCTGCAGGTGCCCATACTTGCAAGTGGTGATTTGACACAAATAGCCTGCATCAATGAATCTTCTCTGCGTTGCATTCCCTCCGACGCATGGCCCATGCATTAGATCTTTTTCCTGCGACACTTCTTACTCATGCGTTAGCTTCTTGTTGAAATCCTGCAATATAATGCGTTAATGTCGCAGTATCTAGTAATAAAACTTCTTTTGCATGAGTTTGCTAATGTTTGAGTAATTCCATGTGTTTCTTCTAAAATTGAGGAGAATTTATTATTTAAAACCTCAGTTGTTCCAACTTAAGAGCCAAAATAACTTGTATTTCTACAAGTTATTAGAATGCAATTTAAATATTCAATAACAACATTATTGAAGAAATGTTGAATAACATCTTAGTTTATTGGATTTAGACGGTATGAATGCAACTTAAATATTCAATAGCAACATTATTAAAGAAATGTTAAATAACATCTTTATTGATAATTGAATATGTTTAACTTTACAAACTACGAGTTTTAGGTCACATAACCCAACACAACGTTCGTGTCAGATCTGGCTAGTGTCCTGAAGCTCCATCAACATTCGTGATAGCCTTCTAGGTTTGTGGTAGGTCCATCTGGGTTTGTGAAGTTTCGTTACCGTTTGTGGCAGATTTGTTGGCATTTGACAAGTTTTTCTTTGTTGTGGCATGTGCATACGTGGAATGCCATTGAAGAAGGTTCATTTTTTATTTTCTTTTACCCTCTTGGATTGATTTAGTTTCTGAGCTTGTGAGATAAGCTTTTCTTAGTTGTGGCATGTGCATACAGAAATCAATTTTCTGTTTGTGGGCTTAAAGGCAAAGTTTACTTATATGGACTTATGGAGATAGTATGTCATATTAGTTAGATAATTAGAAGTCGTGCTTACTGTTTTGCAACCTGAAAGAAGGAACTCTTACTGTGAGTTCAAGGCAAAGTTTCCTTGAGAAGTTTTGCTCTGTGGAGTATGATATTTTCCTTCTTGGTTCCCTGATTTTATTGTGCCAATTGCCTATTTAGATGTCCATTCTAATTAGAATTATCTTATAATCACTTCAATTTGTGGTCGGCAGTTAATGAATTCTTTTCTTACTTTAGCCTTTGCTTGTGAAAAAGTACATGACATCCACTCGAATTCACTTTAGTTTTTACCATTTTTTAACTTTTTCTCGAATTCTTAAGAACATGAGATCCACTTTAACCTACTACTCTCTTGTGCAGTTATTTTACATATATTAGCATTAAAAAAAACTTGCTAAAACTTTCAAGGTTGAGTACATATCTGGTATTTTCTCTCGGATCTTTTATTCTAATATCGTAGTTTTGAAAAGTTATAAGAAAAATATGGTGGTTTTAAAACTAATTAGAGAAATATGGTTGTTTTGTCTATTCGAAGTTAGAAGTCGAGGGTTGAGAATTCGATGAAGATGGATGTCGAAGGTTGAGAACTCGATGAACTTTGTGAAAGGGTTTGCATGGCGACAAGTCGAACGTTTAGGTCGAAAGTTCAACCCTCGAAAAGTAAGAATTTTCGAACGTTGAACATTCGACTTATGTAGGTCAAAAGTTCAACCCTCAAACAAGCTCTATGTCCTGTCCCATCGCTGCCACCCTCTGCCACTGCTGACCAAGGAATCTGGGCAGCTTTAAACGTATGCCCTGCCTCCCCCAACCACCAGCCTTTAATTTTGCAACCCGTGGGTGTGTTTTTAAACACCAATTTCCAGTCCCTTGTTCACTGCCTTCTTCGAGTCCCTTGCTCACTGCCTTCGAAATCATCTGCTTCTTCCTCTACTAATTGCTCACTGCCCTTCGAAATCATCTGCTTCTTCCTCTACTAAATCCCTCTCCTCCCATTTGCTTTCCGTTTCCATTTCTCTTCTTATTAATATCCCTCTCCTCCCATTTTTTAACTCACTGGTTTCCATTTCCATTTCTCTTCTTCTATTTCGTTTGATACAAATTGTTCTCACACAACCATTGATCACAAACTATACTGGTTCGTTACTCTACTAAATTTTTATTTTCTAAGAATAATTATCAATTTTATTTTTGTTCTTATATTATTATTTTTTTTATAGATTCTATTTTTTTTTTAAATTTTTTATAGTTGTTGCCAGATAACAAATAACAGAAAAAAAAGGGTGAATGCTATCACTTTGAAGGAAAAAAGAGAACTACCATCAAATCTGTGGGTTGAATTTATGATATTTGAAAAGTTTAGTTTATTCTTATGATATTTGATTTCTTTAGTATTAACTTTGATGTTTATAGTGTTAAAATGTTTAGTTTATTGTTATGTTTAAAAAGTTGATATTTATAGTTTAATACAAAATTATTGTGATAGTTAACAAGTTTAATATAATTTAAAAAGTTTAGTATAGTTTGAAACGTTTAGTTTATTCATATGATATTTAATTTCTTTAGTTTTAACTTTGATGTTTATAGTGTTAAAATGTTTAGTTTATTGTTATGTTTAAAAAGTTGATATTTATAGTTTAATACAAAATTATTGTGATAGTTAACAAGTTTAATATAATTTAAAAAGTTTAGTATAGTTTGAAACGTTTAGTTTATTCATATGATATTTAATTTCTTTAGTTTTAACTTTGATGTTTATAGTGTTAAAATGTTTAGTTTATTGTTATGTTTAAAAAGTTGATATTTATAGTTTAATACAAAATTATTGTGAAAGTTAACAAGTTTAGTATAGTTTGAAAAGTTTAGTTTATTCATATGATATTTGATTTCTTTAGTATTAACTTTGATGTTTATAGTGTTAAAATGTTTAGTTTATTGTTATGTTTAAAAAGTTGATATTTATAGTTTAATACAAAGTTGATGTTCATAAAACTTAAAAAGTTTATGTTTATAAATTAAAAAGTTTAATATTTTTAGTTTAATACAAAATTAATGTGATTTTTTAATACACTTCTTATAAAAAGTAAAATTATTGTGATTTTTTTAAAAAGTTTAATATTTTTTAATATACTTTTTATAAAAAGTATAATACAAAAATTAGTCCTCAAAGGAGCTCGAATGTTGCCTATAAATGCTCTTGCTCAGATAACATTCTTCAAATGCATGAATTATTTCGAGAAAAAAAGAGAAAATAAGGGATGCATTGGAGCGTCAAGATAAATACACCCGGTAATATTATTTTTATATATATATGTTATTAACAATTTATTTCAAACATATTTTATAATACTAAGTGGAGTAAAAATTCAGGTACGCACACGAGAAAATAAATAAATGGGCTGCAAGATCTAGTAAACATGAAGTACAATTATACGATCGGTATGAAGGTGTGTTTCATGTGAAGACCGGACATCATAGTCTCAATGCCAAAGGAGGAAACATTCAAATATTGAGGCTAAACAGGTGAGAGTAGTACTGTTCATGTAACAAGTAGCAAGCATTCGACATTCCATGCTCGCATTTTATGACCGTTTGCTCGCATTTTAACATGAACGACGAAGACTTTATTGAGGACTACTATAAATTGTCAATGTATGCTGAATGTTACTCTCCTCAATTTCAACTTGTACCGCATGAAGATTACTGGATCACGCACCCTCATATGCCCGTCTTATATCCTGATCCATCATTGTTGAGAAGACCTGGTAGACCGAAAAGTTCACGTTATCACAACGAGATGAATTGGACAAAACCAGCCATTTGACAACGATGTAGATTTTGTAATTAGTTAGGCCATAATCGAAGGAAGTGTCCTTCGTTACTAAGACGGGCTCCAGATATTTAGGGATTGAAAAATAAATATTTTTTATTATAAATTCATTTTATTGTATATTCAATTTTTTTATTATAATTTATTGTATATTCAATTTTTTTATAATAATTTATTGTATATTCAATTTTTTTTATTGTAATCTATAAAATTATACATTATTCTTTTAATTGAGAAATAAATACTTCTTTTATCATGTATATTTAATTAAGTGTAGATACTTTTATTGTATATTCAATTTTTTTATTATAATTTATAAAGTTGTAAATTATTATTTTAATTAAGTTGTACATTATTCTTTTAATTAAGTTGTATATTATTCTTTTAATTAAGTTGTACATTATTTAATTAAGTTAATTAAGTTGTACATTATTCTTCTAATTGAGAAACACATATTTTTTTAATTGAGAAATAAATATTTTCTTTTTCTTTCAGATCATGGCTTTAAATCCAAGACCTGTTGATCCCGATGTTTTGTATGACCAGTCCATTCATCGATCATCTGTTGTATGGCGAGATCGTACTACTGGAGAAATATCTTGCAGGCGTCGAGAGGCAGTTCTCCAGCGCACTATCCCGCTCCACCCTTGAATACTACCGCTACTACGTACCTCTAGATTATATGGGGTTGCTAGATTGAGATTTATTCAGTTGGACTGGCATCTGATCACAGTCTTGGTTGAGAGATGGAGGCCCGAGATGCATACATTTCATATGTCTGTTGGAGAGTTCACTATCACTCTACAAGACATAGAAATGTTGTTGGGATTCCTGTTGACGGTGAGCCGGTCACCAGAGTGATGTACGATGACTGGTCACAAGTTTGTCAACTGTACCTCAGTGCGACCCCATCTGCCGACAAGATTAAAGGATCGAGATTAAGTTTGATATGGTTAGGAACACAATTCCGTGAGCTCACAGATGATGCAGACGAGAAAACCGTCATAAGATATGTGCGAGCATATATACTAAAAATGATGGGTGGAAGTCTGTTTTCCGATAAATCAAGTCATTTTGTTCACTTGATGTTCCTGCCACTATTAGCTAACCTCTATGATGCGCGGCGGTATTCGTGGGGTGGAGCATGTTTGGCATGGTTGTATAGACAGCTATGTAAACCAACAAGACCTGAGGTTCGAGAGATAGCTGGGCCTCTCATACTTTTGCAACTATAGGCTTGGGAGCGATTTTCAATAATGGCTCCACAGCTACAACATGTTAATGGCACTCAGTTAGCTGGACGAGCCTACGGTTCTCGGTATTCTATTTTAATCCAATTTAACTTTTATATCACTGATCTAGTTAATTTAGATTCTAAATTATCAATTTAAAAATTTAGGTGGAGAGACAAATTTTGTGTGACTAGGACAGCCACACATATAGTCAGCCAGTATAGATACATGTTTGATCTGCTTCAACCTAATCAGGTACATTACACTAAATCTAATTGATTATTTTATACACATTTTTATTTTATTTGTCTTTAATGTTCTCTAATATAATATCTTGTGTTTCAGGTTATTTGGGAGCCGTACAAAATTATTATGCATACTTTGCCTAATTTTTGTACGAATGGTTAAAACATATGGCGGACGATGAGTCCTCTTATATGTTTTCACATTGGTGAGTGGCATCTTCCTGACAAGGTGATGAGACAATTCAGTTTTCAGCAGGATGTCCCATCGTCTTGTAATACTGAACCCCTACGGCATGATATTGACTTAAGGACTGGAGATTAGTCCGAAAAAGTTGCACATTTGGTAGTGCGATGGCACTATCGTGCAAGGTTTATTGCAGTGGGGGTTTCTCTTGAACAGTTTGGCAGGGATGTCACTCAAGAATATATTCATTGGTATAATAATATCACAAGGCGCTACGTCACTCGTCCGAGAGCAGCTGTGGGTTATCTGGTAAATGAATGAATATTATCTAATTATTTTTAATTTAAATTAATTTTAAATATTATCTAATTGTTTTATAATTCACAGAGATCGAACAACAGTAGACTTCGTGAGGTTGCGAATGATCCGAACCAGGTTCTTGCTATATGTAGTGATAACCAAAGCTATGTGGAGAAAATACATTATATATACGATGTACTTATTGTTCCTCCACCAGCTCCTAGACGTAGAGAACCTATTTGGAAAGAGGATGAGTTTGATGAGGTTGCCCATAATGTGGAAGAGTTAACCCCTATGATGCAGACGTAGAGTCAAACTGATTATGTTAGTCGATGATGATGATGCCAGCATTTGGTTAAGGACATTATGACTCAGAGGCTGGTCCTTCGTCTTCATACATGCATGGATATGGTCGGGGTCGTGGAGAGCATTATGAATATTTATATTATGAAGTGCCTACAGAGGTATTAGAGCAACATCAAGAAGAACCTGAGCAACCTCAAGTTTGAAGTCGACGACGACAACTAGCTCGAAATCGACGACGTCCGCCTTGTGGGACATATTGATTTTTGTAATTATTTTTATATAAATGAGATATTTTAATTTACACTTTTTTAATTTTATGAGATATTATTTTTTTTAATTTATTCTTTTTAAAGTTTAAATGAAATAATAAAATAATAAAATATTTTTAGAATTTTTTTTTATAAAATGGAAAATTTAAAAAAAGAAAGAAAGAAAGAAGAAGGTCGAATGTCTAAATAATTAAAAAGAAAAAAATAACAACTTAAAAGGTCGGGGGTTCAAAATTTGACCTACCCGACCTACCCTAGGTCGAATTTTGAACCCTTGACCTATTAAAAAAATATATATTTTTCTAAATAGTTTGAAAAGTACCATATTTTTTTAAATAGTTTTTAAAACTACAATATATTTTTAATTTTCCCTTTTCTCTCACCTATTCTTGGGATTTTATTATTTTTATTTTTGAATACTCCGTTCAATGAAACTAACTTCTTCTTGTAGCTAGCAGAAATGTCAGGATTAATGACGATGATGGTGGTCATTCAAGAGAGAGGTAAATTTTATTTGATCTCAAATCATTGTCCTAAAGCACTGCTTCTCTTCAATATTCTTTTAAGTCTTTTTAGTTGGATAAGTTTACTTGTTTGGATTTATAATTAATTTTTCTTTGAGTTGTTTATAGTGTCTGCTGAGCATCATAGTTCATGAGTTTCATCCCTTTGTTGAGTTTTTTTTTTAATGATAAGTTAAGTTGTTTGTTTTTTTCTCATATGTTCTTTTTGTTTATGTTTATGCTTTGATGAATGGGTAATTAAAATTGGTAGCATTTTTAGGATTAATAACCAAGTGTATAACATCTAAAAAAAAATTGCAAATATAAACAAGCGATAGACTTCTATCAACTTCCAATTCTATCAGCGATAAACTTCTATCATTGATAGACTCTTACTAGTGATATGATCTATCACTGATAGACTCCTACAAATAATATGATCTATCCCTAATAGTCTATTTAATTTTGGCTATATTTGCATTTTTTTACATCATGTTATATTTGCTAATACTTTGGGTTTAATGTCTATATTTGTAACTGTCCCTTGATAAACGTTGTTGTTTATGATTTTTCGATTAACATTGAATTATTTGTGTTCTTGTCATATGTTCTTTTTGTTTATGTCTATGCTTTGATAAACATTTTTCTTCTTTTGGCTATTGTTATAATTTTATTTTGTTAGGTTCAAGTTTGATGCGTAATGCTCAATTTTGATTCTCATGGACTTGGAAAGAAGATAGGAATATTGCATTAGGAATGTTTTGCTGAGTTTTAAGAAGGTTGACAAGTAGAGACACAAAATAGACTTCATAACAATGTTAGTAACAATTAAAAAGTAATATTTATTAGATGTTTATCTTAAAATTTTAGTTTGTTCTAAAATATTAGATTATATTTATTGTTTGAATGTTTTTTTTGATGTTAGATTCGTTCTAGGTATGAAGCAAGTTATCAAAAGTCTAACAAATCAGAGGTTCAGATTGCTTGTTTGAGTTCAAGTTAGATGTGGTGATGCCGACGACTTCATTAGAAAAGAGCTAGATGTGGTAAAGCTAACGATGGATATAGCTTGTGGAGGAATGAATAATTATATTAGTTTTGTTGAAGTGAATTAGTTATGGTTATGTTTGTTGAAATTTGTGTATACAAATATCTTATTAGTTGTTGTCATATTTGTTTATCTTTATAAGTTGAATATAGGTTATGGAGGAATGAATAATTATATTATTTTGTTGAAATGTGTCAGTTATTGTTACGTTTGTTGATATTTGTGTATACAAATATCTTATTACTTTTATCATATCCATATAAATATTTGTTAGTCAACCTTTTTCAATATTGGTTAGTACCCTTATAATGTCAGTTTTCGACTGACATTATAACCTAGTTTTGTATTAGTGATAGCCGGTTTATATATTAAATTGAATATTATTTTTTAATTAATAAAATTTTTTTACCGATGCTTACATATGTTGCAAAAGATACTTGCAATTACCACCGATCCTCATTTAGCAACAATCTTATAGTTACTAAAACTTAAATTTTAGAGTCGAATTTCCAACATCAATACAAATAGTGGCAAAACATATTTTTCTAAAAGTACACTTTTACTAACGTGTTAGTGTCAGTAAAAGTCACGTTAGAGCGGCGCGCAATGAGTATGTCACTAAAACCTTCGACTATGTGGCTACCGTGACATTCAAACGGACGCGCCTCTATGCATTGCTAATACTTTTAGCGGCGTTTTTTGCTTTTAGTAACATGTTTTCCTCTATGCATTGCTAATACTTTTAGCGGCATTTTTTGCTTTTAGTAACATGTTTTACTCGTCAATGAAAGATATTTTTCTTGTAGTGATAGTGAATTTCTTAATAGACACTTTTGCAAGTTTATGCTCTTTAGTAGCGATCAATTCTTTCTCTTTAAGCATTTGCAAAAGATTGTTTTTCTCATCAACATCATGTTCAAGAAATTTAATTTTATCGACAAGAGAAAATTTATCTATTTCTAGAGTAGTATTACTAGTTTCCAACTCAGTAATTCTATTCTTCAAACTAGCAATTTTATCATTTAATTTCAAAGAGAAAGATTCAATTTTCTCATTTTTATCTCTCAAATTATTCACTTCAATTTTCAAATCACATGACAATGATTTGAGCTCATCATTCTCTTTCTCACGAAACTTGATTCTATCATTCAAGTCATTTTTTCTCATCACAACAAATATCAACCTTATTATGCAACACATTATTAGTTCTATTTTTTAAGCTTGCATTTTCAACAATCAAACTTTTATTCCCAATAATCAATATCTTATGCATCTGTGATAATTTTAAATATTTAGAGCCAAGCTTATCTAAATCGTGTTGCATATCTTCAAAAGCATTATATAATTCATCATAAGTTGGGGTTTTTTGAATTACCTCATCTTTGTCACTTTCACCCTCAGAATGAGCCATTAAGCACAAGAGAGCTCCACCACATTTTTCCTTTTTCAACTCACGGATTTTTTTTTATTAATTTTGAGAATTATAATTCTCCTTCACATTAAATAAATCATTAGTAGTACAAGTAGAATTTTGTACACTACACATATTATCAAGAAAGTTCCAAATGTTATGCATAATCAAGTTGTGCAATTTTATCACAAACTTTATTATCTAAAGCACTACATATGATATTTATGACTTAGGCATTAGAAGAGAGCAATTTATTATTCAATTTTAATTTTGACTAATTATGTTCACAAACATACAAGATATTAAAATCAATAGCAAGCAAAAAAATGTCTTCATTCTCTTTTTTCAAACGTCAAAATTTTAACCATTAAAGAAAAAAATTGTTTCAACATATTGACCTTCTAAAATTGTAATAGCTCTAGCAATAAAGCTTTTCAAATAATGTTTCAAGATATTAATAAGATACTTCAAAATAAAAAGATTTGAAAAATGACTTATGTAGAAGATCTACCTGCTCTGATACCCATTGTAGGATCGTGGCAACCCAAGAGGGGGTGAACAGGGTTAATTTAAAGCTAATTAAAAAAAAAATTCTAATGTGGGCCCAATTAAATAAATTAACAAACTTTTTGTTAACAAGTAATTTAAACAATAAATTCATGCAAATAAATTCAACTAAAAATAATCAAGAAGTTAATAATACTACTTTAAAGCACCCAATTTGATTCTAGTAACAAGATTGATGAGAATGTAGAAATTTAAGTACTACCAATCAAAATATACAAATGTGAGCAATTAAATTCAAGAACAAATGTAGCAATTAATTTTATTTAATAAACTATAATAACACGTTAATTGCAAAATTAAAGTAGGAGAGAAATACAAAAATTAACACTAGAAATTTTCATAGTGGTTTGATACTACCTGACCTACATCACTTCCCAAGCTCCTCTTAGGTATGTCACTACGAACTCGACTCTTTCCATGGCTTAGAGTCGAACCGCTATAACGTTCCTTTTTCGGGTACAAAAACCTGATCCTTCCCATGATTGAGGATCAAACCGTTACAATATTTTTGTTACGGGTTCAAGAATAACCTTTTACAATAGATTTAGAAATGAAGAACAAAAAGAGAAAAACTCTCTAAAAGAGTGGGTTTACAAATTGTAGCACTCAATAAATTAATCTGCTCAATATAATAAATATCTCGAGAATATGATGAAAAGAAAAATTAAGAGCTTGGAGAGAATAACAATGGTGATTTTGAGGATTGTAAAAATGTGTAATTGTTGTTATGACTTGGAGAAGAGGATGAGTTTAAATAGAGAAGAAAAATTATTGAAAACCACATTTAATTAGGGTCATTGGATCATGGAAAAGAAAAATCAATAGTGGAGATTTTAAACTCAACTAGTCGTTGGACACAAACAAAAAAAATAATATAATAGTATATATCTAAATCATTTCCTTTAAAACCCAACAGAAAGCACATGGTCACACCATGTATCCAAAACTTGTCGTTAGACACAAACATAAAATAATGTTAAATCTATTTTCTTTTTAAATTCATTTTATTTTAAAAAACAATCCAAAAATCAAAAGTCCACCATGTGTCACTCCTCCATTGCTCCTCGTGACATGTCAAATTGCATTGGAATTGTTGTTTCGAGCTTTACGCAATGGACATATCAAGACACTCAAATTATTAATAAATAAAAACAGGTTTGTTATCATATAAATATTAATTAATTAATTAATTAATTTGAGATTAAGGACTAAAAAATAAACCGACCTAACTCTATCAAACCTGGTTTCAGATTAAGTTGATTGATTTTCTTGACGCCTTTTCTAGGTGAGAACAATGAGGTTTTAATTTTAGTTTTCTTTTACCTTTTTAATTAAGGAAATGCCGTGTAGTTATGAAAGAGGAATTTGAGGTATGGTTTTAGAACAATGAAATTAAATCTCCAATACACAATTTCCAATAAAGAACTAATTGCAATTATAACTACAACACACATATTTCGTTTCACAAATTAAATAGTGAACTATAATTCTATCTTTTAAGACACTAATTTCATTTCTATAATTGTGTACAAATAACTTATCTTTGAATTGTCTTTGATAGAGCGTCGTCTTTTTCATTTTCTACTCTATCTCTTTCGCTCGAATCGAAATAGTGAATTGCAAAAAAAAGAAAGAAATAAAACGATTCAAACAATTTTCACGAGATACATCACACGAGACATTGGAACGTGTTTTTTTCGATTCCGACAAAGAGCCTTTCGTGTAATATACTATCCTCCATAACCCTATTTTGGTAATTTCCTAGTACATTATTATGATACATAAATAAAAATATAAAAACATAAAGTAAAGTAAGAAAGGAAAAGGAAAAACGCTGTGGGTTCAAAACAATCACTTTTATTCAACACCTCAATTGTTGAAATGAAACTATAATTCTTGAAATTTAACAAGTGGATTAACAAGGGAAAAAGAGCATAAGTCATGAACAGCTTCCCCTCACAACAAAATTAATAATAATTAGTAATATTAACAGTAAAAGAAAAAAAAAAGATGTAACTATATCTATTAAGACACTAATTTCATTTCTATAATTGTATGAAAATAATTCATCTTTGAATTGTCTCTGATAGAGCGTCGTCATTTTCATTTTTCTACTCTACTTTTTTTTCTCGAATCCAAATAATGAGTTGTAAGAAGAAGAAAGAAAAAAAAAGGTTCAAACAATTTTCATGAGATACATCACACGAGACGTTGGAACGTGTTTTTTCGATTTTGAAAAAGAGTCGTTCGTGTAATATACTATCCTCCACAACCCTATTTTGATAATTCCCTAGTACATTATATAATACATAAATTAATATATAAAAACATAAATTAAAGTAAGAAAGGAAAAGGAAAAACGCCGTAAGTTCAAAACTATAACTTTCGTTCAACTTCTCAATGTGTTGAATGAAACTATAATTCTTGAAATTTAATAAGTGGATTAACAAGTGAAAAGGGACGTAAGTCATGCATGGTTCCTCCTCAAAACAAAATTAATAATAATTATTAATATTAAAAGTAAATGAAAAGAAAAAGATGTAACTATATCTATTAAGACACTAATTTCATTTCTATAATTGTGTAAAAATAATTGATCTTTGAATTATCTTTGACAGAGCGTCGTCATTTTCATTTTTCTACTATCCCTTTTTCGGTCGAATCCAAATAGAGAGTTGTAAAAAGAAGAAAGAAACAAAATGATTCAAACAATGTTCATGAGATAAATCACAGGAGACATTGGAACATGTTTATTTTCAATTCCGACGAAAAGTCTTTCGTGTATAATACTATCCTCAACAACCATATTTTGGTCATTCTCTGGTACATTATTATGATACATAAATAAAAATATAAAAACATAAAGTGAAGTAAGAAATGAAAAGGAAAAACGTCGTGGGTTCGAAACTATAACTTTCATTCAACACCTCAATGTGTTGAATGAAACTATAATTCTTGAAATTTAACAAGTGGATTAACAAGCGAAAAAGGGCATAAGTCATGCAACGTTCCTCCTCACAAAAAAATTTATTGTGCTGGTGAACTTGGCCATTTGTTTGCACATGCCATATATAACTTTTTATATATATATATATAAGTGGGTCAAAAAATTAGGCTTTTGTTACATAGTTTTTGTGTCTAACTATGTAACATGTCATTAATAAATGATTACATTTTGAGAATATTTCACTAACAATATTAATTCAAACTTTTTTTGTTCCAATAAATTTATAATTTTGTCCAACTTAACTAGAAATGTTACATGCACAAATTTGTTAAATGATTGCTTAAATTTAAAAAATAGATTATTTGTGTAAAAAAAAAAAAAAATGAAAGAACCTGTGAAGACCCTTAGCGGAAACTTGGATCGTCCCAATTTTTTACTTTCAGAAAATCGAATTACAGAAATAAATTTTGCATAATCACAAATAATACAACATGCACAAGATTAAGAAAATAGAAATCAAGGTTTAGAAAAAACATACCTTTGAAAATATGATTTTCACGAATTTCCTCCTCTACAAAATTAAGTACAATCAAAACAATCTCCAATGGCCACCACCAATTGGAACTTTTTGTATTCTCTCGGATGAGAATCCATGGAGAGATTGAGAGAAGAATGTCTGGAAAATTATAGAGAACTCTTCTTCTGTCAATCTGTGTAATTTTCTCATAAAATCTCTGTTGAGCGAATCTCATGGACCTATAGATTAAAGTTCCAATGGTATTTGAATAATTAATTAAAGTTTTTTAATCAAATTATTTAACATCCATTAACTGTCGGATACTCCATTAAATACATACAACTACACTCTTTTCACTATAAATATATTTCTAAGTTCATTGGACATAACCAATATGACTCTTACCATTTTGCTCTTGTAGTTATATCTAATTCTTTAATTTTTTTTTTTTTTTGAACAATTGAATTGAACTTAATGTTAGGTAAGAAAACTAATTAAATGTATTAGTCATTAATTTTTCTTTATTCGATGAAATTTATAAGATTCAAATGGGTTTTAATTGCTGTTTGTTTTTTAGTAAATTGGAAAAGTTTTATATAAACAATGCCCATATTGAATGCCAAATTTTAAGGCGCTGGGAAAAGTAACACCATTATGAAAGCTTTTCCCAATGCCTTTTTGACTTTTTTCTTCTCTTTATGAAATTTTAAGGGGTTGGGAAAAGTAACGTCATTATGAAAGCTTTTTCCCATGCCTTTTTGACTTTTCTCGACGATTTTTTGTCATTAGTTGTGTAATAATCTTAACTCCGTTTAGTGTTTGGTAATATTGATCGTGTGAATGGAGCTCTTAAAATCACCTTCCTAAATCCTACACTAATTCTCACCCTTTTTAAATTATGAGTTACAACAATCATAATCTAACCCAAATCATATATATTTATTAAATATAAGATAATTGTAATAAGTAACACTTTTAAGACTAATAATTAAACATATAACAATAATTTTAAAGAATTGTAAATTTAGAAAAAAAAAAAATTAAGTCATAGACTCTATTGTCGATAGGCTTCTATTAGTAATATGCGGATAGACTATAAGTGATAGTCTATCGATAATAGATTCTGAGAATTGGATCTAAATTTTCATATATCTACGATTATATTGTGTTATACCTATTAATATTTTAAATTTGATTGCTATATTTGCAAGTTTGTAACTATCTTTTAAATATATCATTGTTTGAACTCCATATTCATTAAGGACATACTAATTTTTTTTCTTTTTATATTTTTTTCTTAAATATTTGAGTATATAAATAGGAGGAATTCAACTTACGCTTGACAGGATTGAATTGAATAATATGGAGGGTACAAATACAAAGATGGGAATGGAAGAGGAGGAAGTTTTAAAAGCTCAAGCTCACATATGGAACCACATCTTCAGCTTCATCAATTCCATGGCTCTGAAATGCGCTATCGAACTCCGCATTCCAGACGCCATCAGCCGCCATGGCTCACCTATCACCCTCTCTCAACTCCTTTCTTCTCTCCAAATTCACCCTCGAAAGTCCCAACATGTCCGTCGTATAATGCGTATATTGGCTCACTCTGGCTTCTTCCTAATACAGAACAAAACTACCCAACAAGGAGATGATGATCAAGATCAAGAAGAAGCATACTCCCTCACCAATGCATCTATTCTTCTTCTTCAACACAACCCTCTAACTTTGTCTCCCTATCTACTTTTCGTCCTCAACCACTCCATCTTACACCCATGGCAGTCTCTATCGGTTTGGTTTCGTAGTAACGGCCTCGATCGATCCCCATTTGAGACAGCTTATGGGAAGAAATTTTGGGAGTATATGGAGAGTGAAACAAGAGATGGGGAGGCTTTTAATGAAAGCATGGCAAGAGATTCGAAGTTGGTGATGAGTGTTTTGTTGGGGAACTATAAGAGTATGTTTGAGGGAGTCGAGTCGTTTGTGGATGTGGGAGGTGGTACAGGAACTTTGGCAAAAGCCATGGCTGAGGCCTTTCCACAGATGAAATGTTTTGTTTTTGACCTTCCTCAAGTTGTGGCTGGCTTGGAAGGAAATCATAACTTGATGTTCCTTCAAGGGGATATGTTTCAAGCCATTCCTCCAGCTGATGCACTTCTATTGAAGGTGAAAGATATTATAAAATAATTATTTCCACTCATGAGTGTTTTTTTTTTTTTTCCATCTACTTTCTAACCATAATTCTCAAAATTATCCATCCCCACTTTTTGAAAACTAAAATATAAGTAATTTTTAACAATTTGTTTTTGTTTTTGAAACATGGTTAAGAATAGTTCAAATGCTTCCCTACGAAAGATGATGATTTTAGTAGTGGAGAGAAAAAACCAAGCATAATTAATTTCTAAAAGCGACCATTGCTTATAGAAGTAACCTTGTGGAATGTGGTGATAATGCAGTGGATATTACACAATTGGAACGATGAAGAATGTGTAAAGATACTGAAGAAATGTAAGGAAGCAATCACAAGCAATAAGTTGAAGAAAGGGAAAGTGATTATAATTGATATGGTGGTAACCAATAATAATAATAACAATAAAAAAGCGGATTATTATTCGATCCAAACTCAACTGTTTTGGGACATGGTGATGATGGCTGCAGTTGGTGGAATGGAAAGAGATGAACAAGAATGGGCTCAATTGTTCCATAAAGCTGGATTTGCTTCCTACAACATCTTTCCTATTTTAGGTTTAAGATCTCTTATTGAGCTTTATCCCTAATTATTAGGTTTAAATACCACTTTTGTTCTTATTTTTTTTTTTATTGTGGTCTATTTTTGGTTCATATATTTTTAATTTTGATTCATTTTTTTGGTCCATATACTTTAAAATTATTCATTTGGTCCCTATATTTTTTAAATTTAGTTCATTTTGATCTTTATACTATTAAAAAGTGACCATTTTGATCCCTTCATTTTTATTTTTATTTCAGTTAAGGGATAAAATGACACTTTTTGAAGTTCAATGACTAAAATGAACCAAAGTTGAAAGTACAATGACCAAAATGAATATTTTTAAAGTATAAAGACTAAAATGAATCAAAGTCGGTAGTATAAGGACCAAAATGAACCAAAATAAAAAATATAAGGACCAAAAAGTAGGATTTAAACCTAGTTATTATTAATGTCTTTCTTTAAAAATTTTTTCATATATTTTATGTTGATTATTGTTGCATTGAAAATAAGAGCTCGATCCTTTGGAGATGATCACCAGTTCATTTGTAAGATAATTTGTTTAATATTAATTAATACTTGATATGGTAATGTATAGGAACTTGGAATATGAATTTTCTTTTATTTTGTCTTCTTATTAATATATTATTTATATGATTGAAACAGTGTGTGACTTTTCTACCAAATTATATATTTTCGAAAAACTGATTTCAATATCATCTCTTTGATTCAGAAAATGATCATGTAGACTTCAGTATAGATTGAACAGTATATTATAGCCTTTTCTCGTTAAGTCAAGAGAGTAAAGGAATTATGGTTAAATCAAATGGATAGAAATATAACTACAGTAAAGAGAGTGCAACTACTGAGCTATAGTGGTATGTTTCGACAGTTAACGAATATTGATTAATTTGGTTTAAAGAATTTAGTCAATTAATTTCAAATCGTTGGAACTCATGATCTATAGATCCATTATGTCCCTCTACTAACTCATAAAAAGATTAAACCTTAGGATAGCGTGTTGAGAGAATTTGGAATATTCAAACTCGGTATAGGGTTTGGATTATTATAGTTAATATAATTGATATTTAATTATCGAATTAAACGCTACAATTTTAGAGAGTTGACAATATTTAAATATGATTTAAATATTTAATAAGATGTTATATTAATTTAATATTTGATATTAAATTAAATTAATTAAATTGGTTTAATTAATTATCCAAATTAGCATTATTAAATTTTGAATTTATGAAACTCAAAATTATTTAATTAATATTGATTTTGAAAATTTTAGTTTTTTAAATGAGTTTTAAAATATCAAAATTATCCAATTTCTTGATTTAGAATTGGATTAGATGAAAGTGGGATAATCCCACTTATTCCATTATGAATAACACCTCAAACCACTAAAGTTGAATGGAATATGAAGTGGCTTCCTCATGTTTAATCTGAGTTACATGATCTTCTATATATTGAAGTTTTAGATCTGATTGAGCTCTCAGCAATCAAAAAACTAAGATTAAGAGAGAAAAATCTGATTTTTCTTCCCTTCTTCAAATTCTCAAATTCCCTTCAATTTGAAGACCACACTTCAATCTAAGGTCTGAGATTAGTAGAGAAGATACTTGTGGTGGTCTACTATAGAGATTGGAGAAGAATTTCGTGGTTAGTCCAGTCAATTTGGAAGAATCATCAAAGGAATTCACTTGGAACCCTAAGATACTAAAACTAGGAACATGCATGCTAATTAACTAAAATTGATATAGTTGTACTTAGATCCTTAATTGCTTTTGTTTGTTGAATGTCAACTTCATCCGTTGACATCCATCCTTCTCTCACTTACCATGAACACTTTCCCTATTCACCTTGGTATTGACACATGCAAACATTTTTCAAAGGGAGGTCTCGCCTAAGATGACATGACGTCGAGTATGGATCTCACGGTGTAAACTCTTAGGGACGTGAGAGCTAAAAATTGATATATCCCATATATCATTTTTTTTCCACTAAAGTATTTTACTATTTTAGGGTTTTATTATACTTAGCTAGACAGAACTTCACCAATAGAGTTATCTTATAACCTAAACTCTTGTTTGTCCTATTAGTCATATTTTAAATCTATTAAAACAAATAGGATGAAATTCTAATCTTATTAGAATTAATATGGTCTAAGATTTAGATTAATTTTAAATATTTTAAAATTGAATCCAATTCCCTAAGATCCTAAGTTTGCATGCAACTCTATTTATTATAGGTTGACGGTTCCTAAATATTAATTTTTCAACTATTACAAAATTAATTATTAGCCTTATAAATATGGTTTTTACGGTTTACTTGATTAGCAATCAAATTCTAATTAACAAGAAAACCATATTACATACATTTCATGACTTTAGTATAACAATTATATTAAACTATGGATGTGTCATGCTCAATGAAAATTGATTTTCAATTTTATTGATATAATACTTATATTAAACAACTCATGAAAATCTACCGAACATATACAAGATATTAATAAATATAACTCTTTATATTTACTTAAGTAATGTCATGCATCATGCTTTTCCAATTTCATATATTTAACATATCATATTTAGGTTATTATTTAAATGAGATCCACTTGTATGTCTCTACATACTTTTTTAAATTACATGAAAGAATCTCAGATCTTAATTTATTGGATTGAGTATAAGCTTATAAAATAACACTTATTTTATTAACAACAATATGTTTATACAAAGTTTGCAAACTACAAGATGATAAAGAGATTTAGGACACCAATCTCAATAATCTCCCACTCGTCCTAAAGCTTAGGGAGACTAATGTACAATACAAATAAAGTACAAAATCACAATAAACTAGGGCATACACTATACCCCAGTAACATCTCCCACTTGCCCTAGACAATGTGCCGCATATCCTGTAGACCCAGACTTTCTAGATGACCCTCTAACACTTTAACCATGGGAGCCTTTGTGAATGGATCAGCAACGTTGTGCTCTGAAGAAATCTTCGTGACAGTCACGTCACCTCGATGCACAATCTCCCAAATCAAATGATATTTTAGTTCTATGGCTTGCCTCTTCTGTGACTCCTAGGTTCCTTAGAATTTGCCACAACACCACAATTATTAGGTTCTTTAGAATTTGATTGGCAAATACATATTTGGAACAACTTCCAAATCAATAAGGAACTTTTTAAGCCAAACAGCCTTTTTAACGGCTTCACAAGAAACTACATATTCGACTTCCATAGTGGAGTCTGCGATGCATTCTTGCTTGATGTTTCACCATAATATAACTGCTCCATTCAGAGTAAACATTGACCCTAATGTGAATGTTCGAGAATCTCGATCAGTCTAAAAGTCAGAGTCTGTGTATCTTGTAAGGATCAAATCCTTATTTGTTGGAATGAGGAAACAAGCAGTGGAAATAAAACTGGATCATTAAGCATTCTAATTCATTAATTTTGGCTTTAAACTAAGCATGCTCATAAACTAAAAACAGAGTTTCAACACTAACCTTTGAAGTACCTTTGATTCAAGATCTCCAACTGCAACCTCCTTGATTTCTGCTCGTGAACCACCACAAGGACTTCTCTACTATCCTCTTGTGCCTTGGATTGAGTTGTGGGACTCAAAATAAGTTTGGATAAGGGAATAAGTAGAGGAGGACTGGTTTAACGGCTGGTTGAAGAACAGTTCTTCAAACACTATTTCTCAGCAAAATTTCAACTGAAGCCTTTCTTCTTCCACTCAAAATTCCAGCTTTGTATTGCATGACTTTCATGCAATTAATAGCCTTGCATGAATCACAACATATGCTTGAATTAATTGAGCTGAAGAAGAATGGAAAGTGATTGAGCTGCTAATCCAATAACATCTCCATTACAAAAACAATTCAATAATTAATTTCCTAATAAAATAATAAAATAATTTAATTAATCTTATTAATTTAATATCAAATATTCAATTAATTCCTCACCAATTCCATTACCATGAATCTTTATTCATGAGTTTAGTATTTAAATCATATTTAAATATTAATCGATTCTCCAATTCCATTTAATTCCAATATTAAACGTATAATTATATCACATATAATTACTAATTCCCTTAATTCTAATTTGAACGTTTCAAATTAACTTATCATGCTACTCTAAGATTAATCCATTTGTGAGCTAGTAGAGGGACCTGGTGGACCGACAGATCATGGGCTCCAATGATCCGAAATTAATTGGCTAAACTCTTTCACCGAAAACCCCCATTCATTAACTACTGGGTCACGCCACTGAAGCCCGTAGTTGCACTCCCCTCACTTTAGATATATTGTGTCCACTCAAAATAACCATGATTAGTAAGTTAACCCTTCACAAATTGTTCGTAATAACAGCTGGGTCAAAAGGCTATTTCACCCCCAAGATTACCTCTTGTTTCTTAAGTCCCACTAATCCTCTAATGAACAATTGATTTGTGATCCGATCATCAAACCGAGTCCCTCTCGGGCTAATGAGAGGGTGGGGCCCCTTGTTTAAGATCCGGAGTCAGTACTTAAGGGAATTACCTCTCTAACAACCCTATGTCCACAACTATCAACCCGGTCTTACCCTTGAAAAGGGAGGCTTATTGAGCCGGAGCTGTTGAGCCAACCCTCACCTATACAAATCTAAGGATAATTTCGAATAAACAGGAGTTCATAGTTAGCTCAGGATTTAGGTTAAGTTACCTAGGTCATCATTATGAAATAGTCAGTCTTAAACAGTAAACAACATTATAAAGTAAGAGTGGCTTATTTCGTGGTCCGATCTTGTGTAAACTCATTACACATGATGCCCCCACTCCTCATGTCATCACATGTACAAATTAGGATCACTTCATTTGTAGCACTTTACAACTCTTTGTAACAACTACAGAGTGGGCCACATCCAATAATGTTACCAAAATAAGGCACCCAATCTTATTTATATACTATAGACCATTTTGACTATTTACTCGAACCTGATCCACTTTTATATCTCCACATAAAGTTCAAGTACTCATGTAATAGTCATGGATCTTTTAATTTATTGGATTTATTTCTAAAACGAAATAAGCAATTCATATATTCAATAACAACTTATTGAATTTTCAAAATAAGTTTAATGTTTACAAACCATGAGTTTTAGGACATTAAACCCAACATTATCTCCATACACGTGCATATAGTCCCTCGTTCTTCGAAGATACTTAAGGATCATTTTGGTCGTTGTCTAGTGATCTAATCCTAGATTGGACTGATATCGACTGACAATCCCTACTGCATAGCAAATGTCAGGTCTAGTATATAACATTGCATACATAAGGTTACCAATAGTCGATGCATAGGGAATTCGTCTCATTTCCTCAACCTTTTGAAGAGTCTTAGGACACTGTTCCTTAGACAATAAAATTCCATGTCTGAAAGGTAATAAACCCTTTTTGGAATTGTGCATCGAATATCTGACAAGTATCTTGTCAATATACGATGCCTGAAACAAGGCCAACCTTTTGTTCTTACAATCTATTATAATCTGGATCCCTAGAACAAACTGCGTCTCTCCAAAATCTTTCATTTGGAATTGGGCGGCTAGCCATTTCTTTACATTAGTTAGTAAACCTACATCATTCCCAATAAGTAGGATATCATCCACATACAACATGAAGAAAGCAACTGAGCTATTGATGATTTTCATGTAAACACAAGGCTCACCAACATTCTGATTAAAGCCATAAGATTTGATCGCAGTATTAAATCTTATATTCCAAGATCGAGATGTTTGTTTCATGTAGATGGTCTCTTCAAGATTACCATTCAAAAAGGCAGTCTAGACGTCCATTTTCCATATCTCATAGTCATAATATGTGGCTATGGATAAGAGAACTCTGATAGACTTTAACATGACAACAGGTGAGAAAGTTTCTTCATAGTTCACTCCCTCAACTTGGGTATAACCCTTTGCCACAAGTCTAGCTTTAAAGATCTATACCTTTCCATCTACACCTCTTTTCCTCTTATAGATCCATTTACAACCTATAGGTTTTACCCCATCAGGTTGATCTACAAGCTCCTAAATAGAATTGAAGTACATGGACTCCATTTCTTGATTCATGGCTTGAATCCATTCATCCTTGTCACATCTTCCATTACTTGTTTATAAGACAATGGATCCTCAACACCATCATCAGTTATGATTTTTTGGGCTTCTGTTAAACCCATGTAGCATACAGGTGAGTTCATAACCCTCTCACTACGTCAAGGCAATCTCAAATTTTGAGATGGATGACTAGACGAAGTGACATCAACAACTCTTATTGATCTATCAACTTGTTCAAAAAATCTTGTTGAAGTCTCAACAGTCTCATTAGAAATCTCACTTAAAACAAGTTTACTTCGTGGTTTATGATCCCTCATTTGGTCTTCTTCCAAGAAGGTAGCGTTTGTCGATATAAACACTTATATTCTCACTTGGATCATAGAAGTATCCACCTCTCGTTTCCTTGAAGTAGCCTACAAATAGGCACACTTTTGAATGAGGTTCCAATTTTTCTGGGTTTTCCATTAGCACATGGTTTGGACATCGCCAAATCCTCAAGTGGCGTAAACTACCTTTACGACCTCTTCATAACTCAAAAGGTATTTCAGAAACACTCTTTAAGGGAATGTTGCTCAAAATACAAATTTTCGTCTATACTTCATATCCCCAAAACGAGTCAGGAAGATGAGCATAACTCAAAAGGTGTTTTAGACCGAACCATGTCCAACAGGGTCTATTTCTCCTTTTTGATACACCATTCTGTTGAGGTGTACTTAGGACTGAGAGTTGGAACGTGATTCCATGCTCTATCATATAGTTTTGGAATCTTAAGTTCATATACTCTCCACCACAATCAGATCGTAGTGTTTTTATCTTTTTACCTAACAAGTTTTCAACTTCAGTTTTATACTCCTTGAACTTTTCAAGAGCTTTAAACTTATGTTACATTAGGTACAGATACCCAAATCTAGAATAATCATCTATGAAAGAGATGACATATTCATACCCACCTCATGCTCTTACATTCATCGAACCATAGAGGTTTGAATGTATAAGCTCCAAGGTTTCTTTAGCTTTATAACCTTTTCCAGTTAAAGGTCGTTTGGTCATTTTGCCTTCAAGGCATGACTCACATATTGGTAAAGAGTTTTCTTCTAAACCATTTAGAAGTCCATTTTTACCAACTTCTCAATCCTATTGAGATTGATGTGACCTAACCTTAGATGCCAAAGAAAGGCATTTTCTTTAGGAAAAATTTTTGGTCTTTTTACGGTTGTTGTTTTGAACATTTAAGTATTGAACACAACTTTTATGACTAACAACCTTAATACATATAAGTTATTTTCCATTGAACCAAAACCTAACTCCATTCCATTCTTAAAAATAAACACTTTATTCTTAGAGAAAGATATGGAATAATTTTTTCAATCAAATAGGAAACAAAAATTTGGTTCCTCTTGATATGAGGAATTACATATACGTTATCTAATAACATATATCATTTCTTGTTCAAATATAACTTAAGTTTGCCTACAGCAACAGCTAAAACGACCTCACTAGTATTTGACTCTAAGAGTCATCTCTCCAGCTTCCAACCGTTTCCAGGAAATAAATCCTTGATGGGAAGAACACAAGTGGTCAGTAGCTCTTGAATCAACTATCCAAGCAGAATCATCATTCTCTACTAAGCACGTCTCCAAAAAAAATAAATCATATTTATTTTCTTTGGAGTTCTTCCTTTTTTGGAGAGTAGTTGGTCAGCTCTAGAACCCAAATCATAAACTCTAAGTTTCATCTCGGAGGACAATCCTCCTCGATGAACTTCATCAGAGTTGGCAACGATTGCTTTCTCTGTGTCCCTTGACGTTCAATATGGACTGGAGATTATCTTGGGAACTGACATTGCTGGTTTCTTGTCATCAATCCCGTTTTGACTGAATAGTGAGAACTTTTGTTCAAAAAATTCTCGCATTGATTCCATAATCTCATGTGCAATGACCATGTTCTCAAACCAACGCATCAGGTATGCTTGCCAAAATATTAACTCGGACCTTTGAATTGGCCTTCATCCACACCTCATATGCATTACAAACATTTCATGGTGCATCAGGGGTTGGGACTTGGGGAAAATCCTCATTCACGACAATTCTGAAGTCGTTTACTACGAAAAACGTTTTAATAGATTCATTCCACGTCGTATAATTGAAATCTGTCAAACAAGAAAAGGCAACTAACGGAAAAAAATGCTATTTGACATATTTGCTGAAAAATAAACACATTGATCTACATTAGATTTTAGCATAACTCTTAAAAAAATCCAATCAGTTTTAGCAAAATCTAAATGAACCCCATTTAACATCTAATTTTGCAATGACACTTCAGTGATTTAGAGCAAAGCCACCGAAGGGTAGTCAGTTGTCCCTTCACTAAATTGAGACACTCTCATCCAATCATTATACCAAAATAACTCTTATTCCTATAACGATCAGTCATCATTCATTTGGTCAAGAAATCATTAACTTGCTTAATAATTTTTTGTAAGTGCGACCTCCATTTTAGATCCTAGAGTTCCGCCTCAATGAGCTAACTGAATTTGAAAACCGATTGGGGTAAAAACTAAAGCGATCCGATTTATTTTTGGAGTTTGCCTTAATATTGACCTACTGCACAAGCCATCCGAAGGGGGACGCTCGTCAGGCACCTCGAGGCCATGCAAGAAGATCTCACGGTGCAAACCAATGAAAGAGACTGTAGGACATGTTGACACACATACCTCTCCCACTTACTATAAATACTCAATCCATTCACCTTGATTTTCGCCCATGAAAACACCATCCGAAGGGGGACACTTCTAGGGCGCCCCAAGGCCAAGCATGAGTCTCACAGTGTGAATATTAAGAGAGAAACATGAGTGCAAAAATGACGTATCATATACATCTTTTCCTCCCACTGAGTATTTTAACAACATAGGGTTAATCTACTTAAAAAAAAATACGGGTAATTATTTTTACTAAGTGATTGTTTAAGTTTGCCCAAAAGTAACACTTACTTTGAAAAGTTAAAACAATTTTTATTAATATTCGTTAAACACTTTAACAAATGTTAATCAACAATTGCATGCTTGTAGCAAAACTGTCTAATTCACCTTTCCAGGTAGGTTCCCAGGTAGGCGTGTTCCATTTCTGTCATCTTAAGTACCTCAGCCGAGCCAGAACCTGCCTTAGACAAAAGGTCCTTTATAGATATATTTGCTACAAATTTAATATTTTATTGAAATCAATTTAATTCTATTAAACCGGTTAAAAAAGATTAATCTAATTTCTAATCTCATTAGAAATTTGTGAACTTAGGTCTATCTCAATCATATTTCAAAATTATTTTAAAAAATGATTTTACCTAAGTTTGCATGCAACTCTTAGTTATTGATTTTAATTTTTAATTTCATTTATTTATAATAAATCAAAATCAATAAGCACTCTAACTACTCTTAATTTGTGTTTTAAACATGCTATTCAAGTAATATTCATAGAGGGTTAGAAGCAAACATTACCTTTGAAAACTTAATCCATAAATTCAGCAGAAATACTTTAAATTTGAGCTTGAAACTTCAACAAGACCACTACTAAGATCTTCTCTACAATGCACAAGAAGGAATGTGTGGTGGAAACACTCAAATCAAACTGAATTGGAGAGAAATTTGGGTGGGTTTTGAGGGTTTTCAATTTTCCAGCACTTTAGTCAAATTTCCAAAATTCCACACCCATTTCTCTGCATGAAGAATGTATATATACATTGAAATTATGCAGGATAGTAGGGCTACATGGAAGGCAACTTCTACTTGGAGTATTTTATCGAATTTGGTGAATTACCACTTAAAGAGATCCACTTTCTCTTTGATTTTGTTGTACAATCAGTTTTCCTAAAATTGATTTTTATTTTAAAAAAAACTATTTTATTTAAATTTTTTTTTTATAAAATTAATTTATATAAAACTAATTTTATTTTAATTAAGTCTTTCAATTAATAGAAAATTAATTTAATATCTTAATATTAAATTAATAAAACACCAATTCCACCAATATGATTCAATTTCATATTTAAATCATAATTTAAATATTAATTGATTCTCCAATTTCGTTTAATTTCATCTAAATTAAATATTTTTTAATTGTATCAAATACAATAAATTGAAAATCCTAAAAATTGAATTTGAACATTTCAAATTCATAACCCTAATTCCAAAATTCATCAAATTAATACTCAATTTGTAATTCCAATTTATGAGCTAGTAGAGGGACCTAATGGACCTATAGTTCATGAACTCCAACGATTTGTAGTTAACCAGTTAAATCTTTAAATGGAATTAATTACTATTCGTTAAATATCAAGGCACACCACTATAGCTCGATAGTTGCACTCTCTTCAACGTAGATATATTTCTGTCCATTTCGACCATAATTAATAAGTTGATCTTTCACAAGTCGTTCATATTTACAGCTGGGTCCATGCCGATCCATCAACTATAGCTCGATAGTTGCATTCTCTTAGTTGAACGTCTAGCCTATCATCGCTCTGGTCATGCCGCTCGCTACACCAGTAGTCCTCCGCTTGAAGCCATGTGACGTCGTTGGTCGTGAGTCGCCGCCTTGTGCGACCATCGATTGAATGTCAGTAAGCAGATCTCCTCTCCATAAGTCATTCTACACTTCACGTCTCAAGCCACTATTGCTCGTCCGCCAATTGGTATTCCTTCCATTACCCCTAGCATACTCTCAAAGGGAGCAAGGTGGAGGAGGCCACTTAAAACGTGTATATCACACACCCCCATGCATAAGGGTAAGGAACTTTGGATGAACTAATGCGAATGGGTGTAAGCCTCGCTGCTCGAAAACACCCAGTGCTAACCACATATTAGCCACATTTCGCCAATTTCGTCCGCTGCCTATTCTGCCCACGTACTCACGTCATTCAACCACCAGATCTCGTTGGAATCTCGAGATTTTGGGTAGGTTAATGGGTATTTTTATGGCTTTTCTTAAAGTATCTTGAATGCCTATCAAGTTTTGACATAGACTTATTGTTGCTCAATCAAATTTTGGTCCAATTGATTAATCCATAATGTTGGAATTTTAGATTCAAGATTTGGAGAAAGTTGGCTTGTTGACAATCAAATGTTAAGGACCATATGGGTGAACTTTAAGTGAGAATCAGATTCTAGAATCTTTTTGGGCCTTGATATAATCACTGTAATGTGGGATTATAATGCATATTATTGAATTGTGCAAAGGATAAAATCATTGGTCGAAGCTTTGGAGTGATTTTAAGTCAAGCACTATTTGATTAAGTAGTTTGGAGACATTTTAAGGTGAATTTGTGTTTTGAGATTAAATTTACGTGTTGAAGTAAATTTTGGTTTATGTATAAGGTTTGATTCAAGAATTTACACTGGCAAAGAGAGATCGATTTGATTGTTATTTCATCTCAGTTTTGAGGATAAGGAAGAGGAATATACCCTTATAATTTCCATCCCTAACTCCGTTAAGCCAAAGAGAGATAATTCTCACTCCTTGGATTTTCCTTATACTAGGGCTTCATCTATGATTAAATTGACATCTCTAGTGATATAACTTTATATTTAGTATATCATCAACTAATATACTAAATATATAAATTGTGTCGGATATGTTATTGACACACATGTTGATCATATACCAACGAGCAAGGGTGAATCCACTTGTGGATGGGGAACACGTGCCCCTAAATTGATTTACGTTAGTTATATTAGTAAAAATGTTTGAATAAATAAATGTTGAAATACTTTGCCCCAATGATTAGTGGTGCAAGGAAAAATCGATGGTACTTTAATCTTTTTTAATTTTGTATCTAATATATCCATTACAAATCATAAACATAATTTTGTATCTAATAGATTTCAAACATGTTAAGGATAATATTATTTTATTGGACAAAAATAACGTGTGTATATATATATATATATATATATATATATATATATATATATATATATTAAGACACTTGGAATTTAAACTGATGTGTTGTAATTAAAATAAATCTATTAAAATAAAAGAACTTACATTTTTATAAATTGGCTAAAATTTTATAATATATTAAAAGTAAACATGCATACAACTGTGTTCGATATCATGTGGTATCTTAATAATTTAGAAACGTGTAGCTTTTAATGCCTTACAAATGTGCTGGTATTTCAAATAATGTATTATATTCATAAAAAAACATATATACGTATTATACACATTACTTGTGCAATGAGTTATAGATATAGTTGACTTATTGAACGTATATATATATGTATATATCATTGATGGAAAATAATTACGAGATAAGTGAGGATCAAATATATCAAATATCATATTACATCATTGATTGATATTTAATTCTGATGTTTTTTTTCCTTCTTTTTGAGTAATAATCAAGCAAAGTTGACAAATCACGAGTAGAGGTATACACGAGTTGGGTTGGATTGATGATATTTTTGGGCTAATCTAAAAATTTCGATTGGTTGGGTTGACAATCTAAAAGACCCAAATAAAGTCTCCAACCCAACCCTTAAAACTCGAATTGGGTTGTTGATTTGTAACTTATTTTTCAATATTAATTTAAATAAATAAATTTATCTACAACACATGACTAGTAGCTAAAATCTCATAAAATTCAAATGTTAAATATCAAATATCTAGGATATTTATTACAAATTATAAACAAAGGTAAACATCATGACAATTCTAAAAGTAAAATATTAAAAATTATACAAATTCATCAACCCAAAGTAGTCACACTTTAAACAAAGATATATATATATATATATATATATATATTATATATATATATATATATATATATATATTCTCAATTTCAAATTTCAATTTGGGTTGTTTTCAGATATAGAAAAATAAACCAACTTATTTACAAATATAGCAAAATGTTGGAGTCTATCAATGATAGAAACTGATAGACATCTATAAGTGTATTTATTAATGTCTATCACTAACCCTGATGGATGTCTATCAATGTCTAGCAATGTCTATCACTGATAGACAATGACATTATGCTATATTTGAAAATATTTCCAATTTTCTATTTAAAACAATTATGCTTACAATTTTATTGTTTATAAAAAGACTAATTATTTTTTTCAAGGACTAATAATCATTAATCAATGAGAAATGGAAAAGAAAAATAAAAAATGTATATTCAAATATATAATAGTGTTTTTATGTATTTAACATTTAGATAATATAAGAAATTTTCAATGGCCAAACCTATTTTTTTCCCAATTAAACCCATAAATTACAAGTTACCATTCAAATCCCTCAAATCACAGGATCTAAAATCTCATACTTGTTATTGCAGTTGATTGACTTGTAAATTTTCTTTTATTGGAATGTTGGTTTTCTTCTTTATAACTTTAGTTTTCAGTGTCTTAGTGCTCTTTTGGAATGATTTTATTCTTATACCACTTTTGTTATGGTGCCGGTTTCCTTTTCCGTTTATTCCCTTTTGGGTTGTGATATAAAAGGAAGTGTTTGAAGTTGATATGGTAGGTTTTCTAATGAAAATACTTTTTTTTTATGTGTGGCACCGAGGCACAATTTGGTTGTGAGAGAGAGAAGCATCGTCATCTCTGTTGACATTGTCTTCGTGACTTTTGATAAGGAGCATTGAGTTTAGGGGGAGCCTAAATTTATAAGATTGAACTTGCAAGAAGTCTGGTGTTCAGGGGAGCCTAATATGGGTCAAGATCTTATGAAAGCAAAACGAAGTCTAGGGGGAGCCTAGATAGAATACTTGTCTTTAGTTTATTATAACACACGATAATGTATCTATCAGATAAGTAGTTTACTTATAAACCTTTGAACATCATTGATACTCCATTTCAATTGGGCCCTTAGCCCCCCAGATGTAGGTGAAGTTACATTAAACTAGGTTAACATTTTGTGTGTATTTTCTCTCTCTTTATTTCTCTGTGTTGGTTCTTTTGTCAGCAGTTTCATGACTGACATTTTAGTGTTGTAACACAACTGTCTGTGTTTTTCAATTGGCATTAGAGCAAGTTATGCTGTCATTTTTTTTTTTATTATTCTTTTTGCTCTCTCATATTAAACCAATCAAAGAAGATGGATCTACAACCAGACCGCTTGTGCCAGGTGGGACTATCTATTCTTATTAGAATGCTAGGATGATTGCTTTCCTCAAGTCTATTTATAATAAGACTTGGAAAGCGGTTGTGAACGAATGAACGCAACCACAAAGTACTGATGAAAATGGCAAAGTCGTCTACAAACCAGAGAAGGACTGGACCGAATCAGAGGACGAGGCCTCCTTAGGAAATTTACAAGCTCTAAATGCTATCTTTAATAAGGTCGATAAGAGTATCTTTTGTCTCATCAATACTTGTATCTCTGCCTAAGAGGCTTAGGAAATCCTGGAAGTTGCCCACGAAGGGACTTCTAAAGTAAAAATGTCTCGCTTGTAGATCTTAACCTCGAAGTTTGAATCTCTAAAGATGACGGTGGAAGAAACAACAACTGATTTCAATGTACGCATTTTGGATATTGGTAACAAATCATTTTCTCTGGGTGAGGAAATATCAAAAGAAAAATTGGTTCAAAAGATTCTTTGGTTATTACCAAAGCGGTTTGACATGAAAGTGACGACCATTGAAGAAGAAAATGATCTTTCCATTATGAAAGTAGACAAACTATTTGGATCCCTATGCACTTTTGAATTGATACTTTATGAAAAGACTGATAGGAAAGGTAAAGGCTTAGCTTTATAGACGACTGAAAATGAGGAATTATCTCAGGTCAAAGGGAAAGATACATAGTGGTAACATCAATCCTAGTATGCATAAAAATTCTAAACCATTTGGTAGTAAAAGAGAAAATGGGCGATGAATGAACAATAGTCAAATTGGTAGGGATCGTAATATCAGATGTAGAGAATGTAAAGGTTTTAGGCATTTCCCAGTCGAATGTCCCAACTATCTGAGGAGATGGAATAAAAGGTACTCTACTATGCTACTAGATGATGATTCAGACACAAATAATGAACCCAATGATGAGATTTGAGCTCTGATTAGTTGCACATCAATTGATGAATTTAGAATGGACAATATCTCTAATGTGAAGATGAATGAAGCATGTTGCGAATCCAGTCAGATTGTTTCTCAATTTGAAAACCTATCTCCTGAAGAAGTCTCTGAAAAGTGGGAGGAAGATCTACTTGCCTTGGAGCATAAAAAATATCGAATTCAGAAATTGATTGAGGATAACCACCATCTTCTGAGCACAATCTCTAAATTGAAGAAGGAGTTGAAGTTCTCTCAACTACAGTTGGAGTAAATGTCTAAGTCTGTGTGAATATTAAACTCAGGGACTGATGATCTCAACAAGATTTTGACCCTAGGAAGCAAGTTCCTGATAGAAAAAGTGTTGGTTTTAGTAGACATGGGAGTCTTGCTCATAAAGCTGAGTCTTCTTCTTCAAAATTATTTTTGTTCCTGGCCAAAAGCTGCACAAGTATGAATTTGAAACGACCCTGTGTTAATGTCAAATCCTATGATCAGTAGGACCAAGAAGAAATGGGTTTGTCACTACTGTGGAAGGGTTGGGCATATTCACCCATTATGTCTGTATTTCTATGGAAGAAATACATATAAACCATCTGAACACTCATTCTTTAGAATGCGATCCATAAGTCATCCAAGTAGAATTGTTCATCCAAATAAACTCATATGGCATATCAAAGAAAAATCCAAAGAAAACATTTCCTGAAATGTTGTGTTTACATCTCTTCACACTTCATCAAAGAAAGATTGGTACTTTGATAGTGGGTGCTCTCGACACATGACAGGTGAAAAATATTTTATACCTGAGTGAAAGGCTTGTGGATCTACACACATAACCTTTAGAGATGGGGCAAAAGGAAAGGTGTTGGGTAAAGGGAATCTGTCAAAACTTGGCCTTCCTATTCTTCGTGAGTTATGTTGGTAAAAGGATTAACGACAAACTTAATTAGCATTAGTCAACTATGCGATCAGGGGTATCAAGTGAGCTTCTCCAAAGGCAAATGCTTAGTAAAAGACGATAAAGCATGACTGTGAGGTGATCGATCTTCAAACGATTGTTATCACTAGATTCCTTATAGGTCTACAAATGTCTGTCATTCATCTAAAACTAGTGAAGTTGAAATTTGGCATACATGTCTTGGTCACATAAGCCTTCGATAAATCAAAAGGGCCATCACTGAGGAAGCCATTCATGGGTTACCACCTCTGAATCTTGAAGCTAAGTTATTTCTGTTGGGGTTGATGTCCTAAATCTCATGGATCATGTACTTTGTAATTGTATTGTAAAAACATTTTATTTATCTCATAAAACTCGAGGCATTTTATTTGACATTTAGTAGCATTAACCAAGAAAACCAATAAACTAAGATCCAAGGTTATGTTTTGTAACTTAAACATGTATGTAGAGACATACAGGTGGATCGTGTTTAAGTGATAACCTAAATGGTCTGTAGTATATGGATAAGACTGGGTACCTTATCCTAGTGACACTACGAATACTACCCGCTTTGTAGATGTTACAATTGTTGTAAAGTGCTACAAATGATCTGATCCTAATCATTCATGTGAAGTCATGAGAGCGGAGGTGTTCTATACAAAGAGTTTGTATAAGATCAGACCACGAAATGAATAGTCTCATTATATAACACTATTGATAGAATAGACCTACATTTCAGTGAGATGACCATAGGTGACTTGACCTAAATTTTAAGTGATTTGTGAACTCTTGCCTATGAATGTAGTCCTTTGATTTGCATGGGTGAGAGTGGTTAATTCACCGACTTGAATAATGTGGTGTCATACCCTCTCCTAGCCCGAGTGAGGCTTGGTCATAGTTGGACTATGACTTACTATTCATTAGAGAGATCAATGGTACTTAAGAAGTTAAATGTAATTTTGGCCCAGTTGTAGATTGGACCAGTTGTACTTACGAGCAATTTTAAAATGGCCATCGCATCGGTGATTAGTTATATCCAACAGACACATAAATATATTTGTAGTACAAAAAGTGCAGTTGTCAGGCTTTTAGTGGAGTGACCGACAGTTAATGGATGTTGGGTAACTTATTAAATAGTTAAATCAATTATCGAAGTACCATTGGAGTTTTAATTTATAGGTCCATAAGGTCCCTCGGTAGCTCAACTAGGATTATTGAGAATCAAATTAATCTTAGATTAATTTGAATTGTTCAAATTAATTATGGAAATTAATTATATATGATATAATTAATATAAATTAATTATATATGATATTACTAATATAATATATTTGATATATTATAATATAAAGTTTATTTTGAGAGGAAATAAATATTTGAATATTATTCAAATATTGATTATATGGATTAGATTCATATAATTAAATTTAAAATAAATTTGATTTATATTAAATACCACAATTATTGAGAGAATTACAAACTATAGGTTATATTATATTTGATATAATATAAACATAGGTTATATGTTATATTTGATAGTTATATAATAAGTTAGTTATTATATTGGGGTCTTTTTATGGGAAATTTGTACGGATGACCCAAAAATTGGGTCCAAAATGTCAAATGACCTATTTTTAAAAAATAATGTCAATTGATTCTCTGCTGATATCATCGTCATACCAAATTATGTAAATTTCCCTTAATTCTTCGTCTTCTTACCTTTTTACTGAGAACCCATCAAAACTAAACTATTCTTCATTCAAATTTTCCAAGGCTAATAGCTTCGTATCGCTCATAAACGAAAAAACTATTTCCGGCTTGCAAACAATTCTATTGCCGCTGACAAATCAAATCTTATTAGTAAATCTTTCAATGTGGTTTTTTTTTGTTTGTTTTTTTGGTTTTCGATGTGTTATGTGGTTGAAGACGAGTAGAAAGAGTTTGTGAGCGAGATAAGTGAGAGTGAAATCGGTAGAGCGACACCAGAGAGAGCGAGTGTGAGCGAGATAAGTGAACCTATGGTTTTTTTGTTTGTTTTTCTGGTTTTTGATGTGTTATTTGTTTGAAGATGAGTAAAAAGAGAGAATGTGAGAGAGATAAGTGAGAGCGACACTGGAGAGAGCGATACCGGAGAGAGTGATACTAGAGAGAGCGATACCGGAGAGAGTAATGCCAACAAGAGCGATTCTAGCGAGAGCAAATCTAGCGAGATTTAAACGGAATGTTGTTTTACTTTGTTTTTCTGAAGAAGTTTACTGATTGAATTTTTTAATAAATGCAGGAGTGATTTAAGATGGCTACACATTTCAGAATAGCCAAAGTCGACCGATTTCCTGGTCAAGTAATCAGTTTGGCCCACATTGCTAATGCAAACAAGATTGTAAAAGAGAAGCTCATGCCAATGCAGTTGGCCATGTTCAGGAGAACAGTTTTTGGACGATTTGTAGACGTTGATATGGTGTTTAACAACCCAATTGTCCATCACATGTTGCTTAGAGAAGTGAAAAGGACAAAATCTGACTTAATGTCATTCTCTGTCTGTGGGAAGGTTGTCACCTTTTCGAAGGATGACTTTTTTGTGATGACTGGTTTGTGGCAATCCCCATCACGAGTTGATCGGAACCAACAGTCCTCATATGAACTTGCTATCAAGTATTTTGGTAATCGAGTGACGAAGGACACTTTACACCTCCGTGAACTTGAAGAAAAATACAAGGACTTAGAGTTTGAAAATGATGATGATGCTGTGAAGATCAGCCTAGTTTACTATACTAAGGTCGCAATGATGGGAAAAAACAAACAGAAAAATCCAGTCGACCTCAAACGTTTCAAGGACGTTCAAAACTTGGAATACTACAATAGTCTTGATTGGGGTACCATTATTTGGGAGAGGACATTGGATGCCCTAAAGACTACATTGAATGATAAGAGCAGTCTATACAAGATAAAGGTCAAAGTAAATAAAAACTACATTGTGTGAAGTACTCTTTATGTGGATTTCCACAAGTGTTCTAGGTAAATTTGATTAACATAATAATCGTGTTGTTTGATCTAACATTACTATTGTTCTTAATATATTTTAAATTTTATTTAGGTATGGACGTACGAGATCCTAGCTTCATCAATAGCTGGGAACATTGCGGAGCGAAGGAGCAAGATGGCTTTGCCCCACATATTACGATGGTCATGCTCCCACTCAGTGTCCTTCAAAGTATGAGAGAGAGAGATATTCGAGTCTAACAATGTATGTTTACTCTATGCATAATATGTTTATCTGGTTGTTAAATTGACACTAACCAGTTTACTATGTTGTTAATGCAGATAAAGGTTAAAGAGGGCACTGTGATGTCAGATGCTGAAAGGGAGTTTCGGGATACCCAGTGGAACGACGACCTATATTTGAGCTAGGTGCAGATGATGATAGTTCTAAAAATGGCAATAGGTCGACGAGTGAGGGGGGTAGTCCCGAAAGTGAAAGTGACGGTGATAACCATCATGGAGATGACAATGATGAGGTTGTCAGGGTGGAGGGAGAGAATGAACCCGAGCATTCTGAGCACGATGAAACTTAATATGGAAGGGTGGAAGGAGGGACATATACACATAGTAATGATATGTTCCATGATATGATGAGGGACGTACGCGAGGAGGACGAGTTGAACTAAGTTGATGTCTTTCTTGCGGACTCCGGTACAAAGCGACCTGTGGATGAAGAGTGTCCTGAGTGTACTGCCCGCCACAGGGAGGGAGCCAATGCCGACAAGTCTATTTATTCGTACCTGCAGTCTATTGACAGCTCACTATCGAGGTTGGATGGCCGTATATCGGGTTTAGATAGTCGTGTATCCAGTATGGAGGAAAACATGACTGACATGAAAGGGCAATTGTCGGCCATCCTGTCATTGTTGCAATCTATGTGCAAGGTTTGCATCATTTTATGTCTTTATGTGTTTAGCTTTTACGTGTTCGTGAACTCACCATTTTACTTTACTAATTAAAGGGTTCCACGGTGAATGAGGAGATGACCAGGTCACCCATCCCATCTCGGGATCCCGATACGACTACGCTGCCTATGAATATTGCTATTATATAAATACTCCAGCTTGTTATTGTTTTTTGTTTACAAGATGAAAATATGAAGTATGAAGTGTTACAAGTATGAAGTATGAAAAACAATGAAGTATGCTACAAGTATGAAAAAGTATGAAGTATGTTACAAGTATAAAAATTTATGAAGTATGTTACAAGTATGAAAAAGTATGAAGTATGTTACAAGTATGACGTATGAAAAAATGATCAATGGTATTTATAACTAAAATGGATGAGGGGTGTTTGTGTCTCAGTCTCTGGCATTTTCGGCATGTCGCACGGTTGTAAGTGGTTCAGTACAATTTTGGCGGTTATGTCCATAATTCCCACACCGACCACATTTCATTTGTCTGTGAAATTCTCCTCTGGATGGTGTTCTTCTCACTCTCTGTCGCCTAGCTTGTGGCACAAACTTCGAAGGAAGGATAATCTTTTCTACATATCCAGAAGGTGTTTTCCATTCAGATATGTGACCAAGTGGATTTATAGGCTCCGCGTACGTAGTCATTAGAGAGTCCACTATATAAAATCGACTGCAAAGACTGTGGATGGGTATATTTCTTTCCTTGGCAGCAACAATTGCATGGGATCACGGGATACCAAGTGAGTCAAATTCCTTACGCGTGCATTCCTTCGTGTGAAGATTCAAAATACCATCCAATCGATTATCTCACACGTGTACCCGATAACAATCAATAGGCTCTACCCAATATCGTCTGCCCTTATCAGCTTCACTTGCCAATCGAGTTTCACAGTAGTCAGAGTGCAATGTCGTTCGAGATGCCCAGTAATTCCTCCGTTCGTAGAACCACGATTGGAGCATTCCTCTAACATGTTCAATCAAGCATACTATGGGCATTAGTTGATACTCTTTAGTTAAGGAATTAAAACACTTTGCATTGTTGGATGTCATATTATTATATCTTCGTTCTATTTGGTAAACTCGTGTCCACCTTTGAAGACCGATTTCTTCTAAATATTTCGTGACAGCACCGTCTCTAAAACTGCAGAGTTCGTCCCATTTTGTCTAGAACTCTATCATGCGAAATGCCCTTGCTGCATCTCTAAATATCCCAACAACCATGTTATCCTTAAAGTTTGTAACCAGATTATGTTCTATATGCCATGTGCATAATCCATGAAATATTGTGGGAAAAATGCACGAATAACATTGCCGATAGATACCATCTGATCAGACACAAATACCAGATTATCGGGTTCAACGATACTGCATTTCAAGTTTGACATAAACCATTTTCATGATCGATCGATTTCATTGTCCACTATTGCATATGCTAGTGGGTATAATTGATTGTTCTCATCCATAGAAACCGCAACCAACACGGTGCCTTTGTATTTTCCTTTCAAGTGCGACCCATCAACAATAATACAAGGCCGACAGCTTGCAAAACCTCTAATACAAGGCCCTAATGCCATAAACATATACTTGAAATGCACCTCATCTTCAAGTTCGATCTCAAAGTCTGTACCCGGATTCTCTATTTTTAGCGCTTCTCCATAAGCATGTAGTATGGAGTATGAGTATTCTGAAGTACCTCTAGTGAGATCATACGTAACTTCCCTTGCATGCCACGCTTTATCATAACTTATGTTCACGCTATAATCTCTCCTCATATCATCAATGATATGACAAGGTTTATAAATACATTCTATGCCCATGAACTTATCTTTGATGAGTTGACCAACAACCGTAGCAGTTGTTTGTCTATGATCATGATTCAAAATTCCTATGGAACATGTGTGCGAACTGTAGTACTTTGTGATCTTGAATATATCAGACCCTTCCATTTTGACTGCACGAAGGCTCCACTTACATGTCTCCCCAATGTATTTAACAGTGAACAGAGATTTGGTTGATTTCCTGACCTTAAATTCAAAATTTCTGTTGATAGACAGAATAGATAATCTCATTTTCAAGTCCTTTTTGCTCAAAAATAGTAGACCAACTTCAACGTCCTCTGTTCCAAATGAAGAGGTGTCAGGCATAATCAACTCTATCCTATGACTTGAAGACACAGATGGTGGAACCACTGAAGCTACTGTAGAACGACATACATCTCCATGATCACGATCCATTTCATTCAATTCTGCTGGTTGCTCATTCACATCCACATCCATTGAAGGACTACAATCCATATAATCGAATGTTGATGGTACAGTGTTGGTAGACAATGGAATACCAACAGACAATGGAATATCATCCTCTTCCCGACGAAACTGATATGATTCCTCGTATTGTCTGCCCACGACCTTAACATCATAACTCACATTTCCAAATCCCATTCCAACCCTTTCGTCCTATTTAAACTTCAATGTTACAGCTATCTGAAGTCTACTGAGCTCTTCTCGCAAAAGAAGGAAGTGAAGATCATCATCATCCGTTATGTATTGTGGAGGGACTTCAAATTCAAGATTATATTTAACTTTCAGGATAAGCTCAAACTTTGAAGAACTAACTTTTGTAGCCCTGTAAATGCGAGATTTAAGTTCTTCATAATTCACTGTAGGGGGCACAATGATTCCTTTCAACTATCCCCTAATATACGAACTTTCATTCTCATCCCAATCACCTCCAAATCGAATAAATAAACACTTTTCTGCCATCCTACAAAGCAAGAGAACATTTGTCATTAAGCTGTATAAGCAATTGAAGTGTACTCTCGCTTTCTCTCAAAATCTCGCTCTCTAAATATCGTTCTCGCTCTCGCTCAACATCTCGCTCTCTCTTAAAATCTCGCTCTCTCTCATAATCTCGGTCTCTCTCTTACTCTTCCTCTTTCTTACTCTCTCCCAATACAAAATTTCGTAATGCTACTTGTGACGGGAAATTAGCCGTCAAATATTCAACAACTAAAATCCCTTGGACGCAATATGCGATGCATATTCTTAAGGTATGCATTGATAGTCATGCGTTGGAATGAATATGCGCTAACAAATGTATGCGATAACCATGCGTCCTATCACAAGTTTTTTTGCGCTCACGCCAAGTATAATGCGAACGTAAGTTTCTCGGGTGATCCGATGTCGAACAAGGGACTTGTAGTTGGGTGAATGCGGTAATGTGCATGCGGCGGTTTAAATAAAAGAATGATGGAGGGGTTTCTACACTAATACTACTCCTACTCTTAGCTAACAGACAATGCAATGAGAATATGAATGAGAGGTAGAGACACGACAACTCTTGACATGAAATAAATGAATGGGAAAAATAGATAAAATGCGGAGATGTTTTCATTGCAATACTTAAAAGTGACCACAAGGGCAACCTTAGTCAGCGCAAGCCATGCGATCATGCTACACACACTAAAAGCCTAAATCTAGGACGTATGCGGTGGGTATACATAAGTGTCGAGATGACTGCATACAACCACGATATCCTACTTCCTAGACGCAACCATTTTCCTTTCCGTAGGGTGCATACACTGTGTAATAACAAACGGAGCTTATTCCTAAGTCTCCATTCTTGCTTATGCAAACCTAATCTAGCCCTCTCGAGCATCAATTCTAACCTAGCTCTCTCGAGTCTTAGGTTCTTTCTTTAGACTCTCTCTCGAGCAGCTCTAAAGGTGTGATGGGTGTATACATAAGACAAGGTAACCACACAAACTTGGCTGACGCAAGATTATTCCTATCCCTAGTGAACAATGACTTACAATGCTTAATGCGACCAACCACTTACCCTCCCGAGTAGTTGGTTATTGTTGACTTTACTCATAAATAAGTAATGTGTTAGCTTATAGACAGGCATTGCCACAGCTTCGCACTAAGCAAATAAGGTTTTCTCATATACTCACACAACGCACACCTCTCGGTGGTTTGCTACATGCTTCATATCCCTAATCCACATGACTAAGTATGCGATACTCAAGCAATCTTACTAAGTGATGCAATAAAGTTAAAGATGCTAAGTAAAGAAGATGGAGATGGAATCGAAGGAAACATAGAAATGCATTGAACACAAAATGTATTAATTCCTTAATTACAAAATGTATACAATAAAATATAAGAAAAGAAAGGAAAATGAAATGATCGGCTGGAAGCAAAGACTTGCTTCTAGCGAATGTGCGTCAAGGCTACCGGTGGTGCCATGGATGGATGGTAGAGCTGACTCTCCCGAGATCTAGCTCCGATCGTCACTCAGAATGGATGAAGGAGGTGAAGAACTCTCAAACGTCCTCTCATGCATTTTGTCTGGATCACAAGGATCCGCCCTAGGCGAACCTCAGGCGAAAACCTTGGATTACTTGAATTTTTGCTCATCGACTTCTTTATATAGAGCCTAGATCGCCGACAATATTAATGGACTATTCTGATTCTGAAATTCGGTGCGTTTAGTCCTTTCTAAACCTCTGCTGCTAACAACGTGGTAGGTGAAATGTCAACATCAGCTTTTGATTTTACCAAGCTAGATGCGTTGATGTGTTCATTCCACCAACCTTGTGTTGATCCCATTAGTATGCATTATCGCGTAGCCGCAATCATTCCGTGACCGCATTCGCTAAATATCGCAACTCTACATGATGACCGCAATCGCTTGACGAGCGCAACTCCCATGCGATGGACGCATGCGATTGATTACCGTAACGTCCATGCGTTGATCGAATGCGTTCGCCTTTGCGATGGAGAGTTTCTCCGCATGTGGTCGTCTATGCAGTGGTCCAATTTCCGCATTTGCATCCACTTCCTATATTGGCTACAAAAACAGAACAATGAATGTATAATAACGCATAATAATGGGTTAGCCGAGATTCTCAATGCTGAACAACGCAAACTCATTTTCTCATGAATTCCTAACATAATTGCCGCATATTCTGTTTAACAACCTTCATAATTCTAAGTAAAATGCCTAAGATGACATGCATTTCTGCATGTCATCAGCTACCTTTCCAAATAACACATAAAAAATAATTAAACAGACTCAAAATAATTCACCTTTCTGAAAAAACTGTTCCTTTCTGATAAAGCCTCGTCTTGGAAATCCCCGTTCGAAAAATCTTCATTCAACAAAACACCGTTGAAAACCAGAGAAATAATCACATTTGAAATGGAGTTTAGAGTTTAAAGAAATCATCATTGTATCGTGTTTAGGTATTATTGATTTGATTTAAGGCTTACGTCGTGACATTTTGTCAAATCAACATTACACTGGCGAGCAATCACATCAAACCAGGGAATTTTAAGCGAGAGCAAGAGCGAGAGCGAGAGCGTTTAATCAGACAAGAGCGAGATTTACCTCGTGAGGCCGATGAAAGGGCAATTTATGTAATTTGGTATGACGATGATGTCAACAGAGGGTCAATTGACATTATTTTTTAAAAATGGGTCATTTGACATTTTGGGCCCAATTTTTGGGCCATTCGTACAAATTTTCCTCTTTTTATAACAAAAAGTTCCAAAAGTACAAGCACTTTTGGGAACTTTTGTTATAAAGTGTAAACATTTTTGGGTATTTTTCTATTTATAAGAATCTCACTATTAAATTATTAGTTAAATTAAAATTTAGTTTTAATTTGAATTTAAATTAAAGGGAGGGCGTTATTAAATAACTTCTCTCCCTTATTTTCTATCTTAATTTTACGTGTGGTTGTGAGTGGTTGGTGTGAATCTTCATCTTCTTCGTGCCAAAAATTACACAAAAGGGTTGTGCGTGTGGTTTTTCGATCGTTCTACTACTCTCCCAATTACTCTCTCTAGAGAACAAAAGAAATTTCCTCTCAAATTTTCTTTCCCTCTGCTAAATTTAAGAGCAAAACCCACCATTCTTGCTCGATTTCTCACCCTAAGGAGAATACGGAGGTTTCTCTATTCGCAGTGTTCAAGATTGAATTGGATTGCCTTATTGGTGTGCGTACTCCAAGAAGATCGAAGGGTTCGTGACCGAATGAGAGGATTTTGTGAAGATTTATTTGGCTTCAAGGGTTAGTATGACTTAAAACCCTTTCTCCTATTCTTTGTTTGTTTTTGGGCATGTTGTAGTTTTTAATTAAAATGCATAATTATCTCTTCTGTAATTTTAATTCATTGTGAAAATTGAATTCGAGATACGATCTCGCTTCCGCTTCGAACGTCACAGTTCTTCAATTGATATCAAAGTGGGGTTTTGAGTCTCAATTTTAAATTTTTTTAATCAATTTACAGTGTTATGATGAGTCCAATTGTATTCTGAATTTATGTTGATGAATGTGGGAGTTTTGCAATTATGGATGTTTCGGGATTGGTCTTTAGTATTTACTGTTTCTTTTGTAAATTTGGTTTGTAAGGGCCTTTTTGTTTTGGGCATTTTTATACAATCGAGTTCGTAAATTTATAGTCTGGGTCCTTGTGGTTGTTCTAGCGAAGATCTGAAGGTTTTGGAGCAAAAAATAGAGATTGGTGCAAAAACGTACTGTACAAAAGTTATTCTGTATAGCGGCACCGTGGCACTCTGAAGTGACGCAACGAAAATAGTTTCCGTAGCGTTGCGACACTAGGATACAATGTTGTAGCACCTCGAGCAAAATGATGCAACTTGAATCAGTTCAACTAGTGGTTCACGGTTTTTGGTGGTTTGCAGTCCAATTCGCCAGTGGTTCGTTTCTCCAGTGGTCCAACAACGTTTTTCCTTTTATTAATTGTAATAATTATTATTTATTTATTAATTAAATTAATATAATTATTATATTAATTTAATTAATAGTTAGGAGTCCAATTCCGGTCCATATTATTGCTATTTATTTCATGCATTGAATGTATAATATATATATATGTGTGTCATAATGTATATCATATAGAGAAAATCCTACCATAAGTTATGCATTTTTCATGTATCATGAATATTATAAATGTTATAATATAATTGCATGATTTATTCTATAACATGTTCATGCATTATATAATATAAATGATACCTGAGAATCTTTGAATCAAATTCTTTCAAGAATGGCAAGAATCTCAACCAGAGGATCAAATGTAATCCAAATCCAAAGAACAAGCAGTCACAGCCATCAAAATGCCTTTCAGAATTCATTAATACCGCACCTAAGATCCGTCATCAGCTTCCAAGTCGCTTCTATATTCAAACACTCTTGATTACAACATCTTTTCTTGCCACCAAAACCATAATTAGTCGAGTAATGATAAAAAAATCTCCTCTTAAAATATATCAAAACCATAAATAGTCAAATGACATAAATAGTCAAATGACAAAAAAAACATTTGAAAACTATAAAAATGGTCCGTTTTGTAACCATTTGTTTTTGGTATTCTGTCTTGGGAAATCAAGCCTACTTTCTTTCTATTTCTTATAATGATTTTCATCTTTCTAAATATGATGATTGAGTTCTTAACCAAATTTCAAAAAACAAAAACAAGTTTCTAAAAGCTATTTGTTTTAGTTTTCAAAATTTGGTTTGATTTTTTACACAATTGAAAAAAATAGATAAAAAAGGAAGAAATTTGGGCTGGAAGTAATTTCTATAGGTTTCATTTTCAAAAACAAAAATAAAAAACCAAATGGTTACAAAACAAGACCGTAGTTTTTAAAAACTTGTTTTTGTTTTTGAAAATTGTCTAAGAATTCAACCATTATATTTAAGAAAGACTTAAATATTATTATTATTTTTTGCAAAGGTATTGTAAAGTGTGGGATGTGAGAATCAAACTTCTCACCTCGAGGTCGATAGTGCAAACACTATGCCAATTGAGCAACGCTTTTATTGGCGATTTAAATTATTTTATATACTAGGAAGAAAATAGACTTAATTTTAAAAAATAAAAAAATAATTACGAATTTTAAAAAACAAAAAACAAATAAGAAAATGGTTAGGAAGCGATGCCTCAATGATTTTAGTTCACAAAGAATAGTGAATTATTCAAATTTCTTCCACGTACCCATATCGAATATGGAAAATGATTTTCCATTTTTTTTTCCAAATATTAAAACATACTGAGCTTTTAAATAATAATGATAATAATGCTATGTTTTGTTTTTAAATTCTTAGTGTTAATATTTAATGTTTTATTAATGGATCATTTGCAATTATAGTAACCGGGTCTAAAGCGTTAGCAGATATAGTAATTTTTAATGTTACTATTTAATGTTTTTTTATTAATGGGTCAACAATTGGCCAAAAGCAATAATAAATATAGTATAATGTAAAACTTTTGTAAATATAACAAAATTTATATTTATCTCTCGGAGTCTATCAATGATAGACTACATTACTAATAGGAGTCCATCTACGATATAATCTATCATTAATATATTTTGCTATATTTCAAATTTTTTAGAATTGTTGTTGTTTAATTATTAACCCTAAAGTATTACCCGTAGTAATTACCATTTATTTTAATGCCATAATATTTTATATACCAAAAAAATTTGTGGTGTTGAGAAGACGAGGAATCATAATAATGTATTAATCTTATTATCAATGAAGATTTTTCATATCAAGTAGATATATCCATAACTTGAAAAATCAACAATAAAGATAATAAATTTTGTTTTTCCACGAATTTCAATGTTTTAAGGAGCCGTGAGCTTCTCGTGGCTGCTTCATTTGCTTTCCTTTAATACAATCTACACAAGTTCGAAGATGAGTAAAATGAAAAAATGAAAAATCCAAATCTAGAAGAACTTCATTCTTTTACTAATCTTTCAAGTGACTCAAACGTTTATGCCAAAAGTAAATTGACAATTCATTAAATAAATCGTGTTTGGTAGCAGCATTAAGATGCAGGGTTAACAAAGTTTCAGCAGAAAGGTCATCAATCTTTAATTTGTATAAGCCATCACAAATAGTACCAAACCAATAAGAATTCTCTGCTCGAATAAATTGAAACAGTTACTCCCAAATTTAAAATAATAACATGAAGCATCAAAGAAACCAGATTATGAAAAATAGAAGGAACAAAGATCTAAATGGTGCCTAGCATTTGATGTTAGACAATAAGTTCCTACAACTTGAAATGGAATACGTTCACTCGGTTTCTCATCAAGATGAATCTCATTTGGGCTTATAGTCTGGGTCGTAATGAATTCCCATGTCAGTATTTGAAATATGAATGGTACAACTAGAATCAATCCACTATGTATTATGCTTACCTTTATTTTTTAACCATGTCTACTGTTTTAGGAAATCTTTCAAATAGTGCCCTAGCTTGTTACAAAAGTGATATTTAACCTTAATTTGTTTCTTCTTGGATTGAGGCAGATGAACTGATTTATCTTTAGTTGTTCATGTAAGCCCTTTTTCTTCTCCCTTTTGTTTAAGCTTAGCATTAACTTAAATAAGGAAGTTTAGAATTTACCTAAATAAGCAACTTGGATTAAAAGTCCTAAAGTATGCATGATTGAATTTGATGTTGAAGTTGGAAGTTGGAGTTTAATATTCAAGTGTAAAATTTTCTTCTTATTATGTATTATTAAACTTAGCCTATTTGTTGAATATGGTGAATGGACGTGGGAAAGTATCCAGGTTTAAATATAGGTTGAGTTGGGGAAGGGATGTTCAATGTCACCAAGAGAGGTGATGTTTAGCATCTTCACATCTCTTTCTACGTTAGGAGGGTAATCTAGAAGGGGATGTACAATTTGGAATCAGACATGACTTTAGGAAACCTAAGGGTTTTGGGTTAAAGAGTCAACATGTCTTAGGCCTGCATTTAGTAGGGTATTAATGATTTTTACTAAATATGTGTCATATTGCATTTTAGGAATCATACCTCGTTGTGGCAGGACAATGAAATAACCAGCTGAAGGAACTAGTAACGCTCCTAGTGGTATGGGAAGTAGGGCCAAGGAATCTGAATGTAAAACTAATCAAACCAACATTGAGATGAATTTCGGGGAATAGATGATGACTAGATTGGCACAAGAACTTGCTGCCAGCATGAGAATTGTGCAAGATGACCCTTAGAAGAATTTTGCGATAAAACGTTTGAAGGCCCTGCAGCGACAATATTTTCATGGACAGTTAGACTTGCAGATGTAGAAAATTGGATGAAAATGATAGAAAAGTATTTTAAGATAATGAGATGCCCAAATGACAGGAAGGGGAGACTTTCTACTTTTTTAGTACAAGGAAGGGTAGAAGACTGGTGGCATATAAAACGGAATGAACTTTTGAAGTTAGTACAGGGAACGATGATGATGGGAGAATATGGGAAAAGGTATATTGAACTGTCCAAATATGCTATTTATGTAATTGAAGACAAGAGGGACATGCGCGAAAGATTTGAAGATGGTTTGAAGGAGGAGATTCGTACTCAAGTCACCACCAGAGCTAAATGAAATTGATTTTGCCAAATTAGTTGAAATTGTAATAGCTCTAAAAAATAGCTAGTTTTCTATCCATAACTCTATCCAATTTGTATAATTATTCTGCATAAAATATTCATTTTATAGGTGAATTCGTCTTGAAAGGGCATAAGAATCATTTAGGAGAAATTTGAGCCAAATTGTATCAAAATGAAGCCTAAAAGCAACAAAATCAAAGAAGTCACTAAAAGTACCAAAATGCCTCTCAAAAGAAGTATCTTGCAACACAAGCAGCTCACAACCCTAGCTCAACGCTTCAGTGCAACACTTCAAGGAAATAAGCGAGGAAATAGGGTAGCGTCACAATGCTACCCATGGCGTTGTAATGCTTCAGGTTTTGACGGAATACTCAGCTTCCGCACGCAGGCGTCTCATGCAAGCAACTGTAGCACCACCTTTCCAACCCTACCCCAACATTTGAGGTATGAAGTCGATAAGAGAGTTGCAACGCTCTCTTCAGCATTGTAACGCTACACCTGTTGTCTAAAAGTAAATTTTACCATTTTCACGAAGGAGATCAGATCCAAACTCGATTTTCTCTCGATTTGGTTAAATGCCTATGGTCACCAAGAAAAATTAAGAGGAAACCTAACTAAACTAGATCAATGAATAAAAATCGAGTTTTCATTTTTCAATATCTCATTTACTTTTCTTTTTCACAATTTGGTCATTTTCTTTACACCCCCCTCAATTGGGTTTGTTAATTTTTTTAGACAAGTCGATAGTTCTCTGTGGCTTCGACCCATACTTTCATTTTTCAATATCTCATTTACTTTTCTTTTTCACAATTAGGTCCTGTAATTTGTAATTGTAATGTACAAACATTTTATTTATTTAATAAAATATGAGATATTTTATTTGACATTTAGTAGCATTAACCCACAAACCAATAAACTAACATTCAAGGTTATCGTTTGGAGCTTAAACATGTATGTAGAGATATATAGGTGGATCATGTTTAAGTGATAACCTAAATGGTTTGTAGTAGATGGATAAGGCTGGGTACCTTATCCTTGTGACATTACGAATACAACCTGTTTTGTAGATGTTACAATTGTTGGAAAGTGCTACACATGATCTGATTCTGATCATTCATGTGGAGACATGTGAGCCGAGGTATTCTATACAAAGAGGTTTGTATAAGATTGGACTACGAAATGACTAGTCTCATTATATAACTAAAGAAAATCAGACATGAGGATTCCATGAGCAACGGAATGATCATTCCAAATTCCATTCAAAATTGAACATACACAATTACAGTACACAAACAGAAACTAACTAGTCATGCGACAACTAGAAATTACAGCATGCTTATAGATAATCAAGGGATAGAGTATCAAACCTTTAAAGACTTATTCTTCAAACTCCCTCGATCACGAATACTCGAGCAGTCTCCAAGACAGTAATATACGAACGCTCAAACACAACAACCGCAACACAACACGGTCAACAACGAACATGAACCCAACGATCTCAAAGATCACGAACCCAACGAATGGCCTCCAAAACCTCGAACTCAATCGAGTTGAGTGAGAACACCACCACAATGGTTATCTTTGTATTCTCGATGTGAGAATCCATGAGTTATGGGCTCTGTATGGACTTGGTTAGAGGAAGATACTAGCCGAACAACAATCGTATAGACGATTGAGCAAATGGGAGATGAGAAGTGTCTATCGTATAAATGAAATGTTTAATCATGTAGAAAACGACAGTCTATCGTATAGACAATGCCCTGCGATCGTTTAGCTACGACTAGCTAAGTGAACTATTGTATAATAACACTCCACGATCGTTTAGTCTCTCTACTAACTATCTTTTAGTGAAACAATTTCACTTGATAACATTCCATGAGTTCCTTTCCGAATCAAGTAACTACTAATTTTAGGAAAATATTTTTTCTTTTATCTCACGGTTACTATGAAACCACCAATAACCTCCCACTCAATTGGTTATTAGAGAAAAGGAGATAATTATCAAATAATTAATATTATTATAAATAAATATGATAATCAAGTTACCATATTATATTTATAACCTATAGTTTTAATATTTCATCTCATGAAACATATAAACCATAGTTCTTTTTCTATTTCATGGTACTTAATGTAAATCATATTTACATTAATCATCCGTTTGATATTTCTCATACATCACACCAATTATATCATATATAATTGAATTTTCTCTTGTCAATTTGAATATTTCAAATCAACCCCAAGAACTCATTCTCAAGTTGAGTCCATTAAGCTACCAAGGATCTTATGGACCTGTAGCTTGAAGTTCCACCATCCGTTAACTTCCAGGCACTCCACTAAAGACCAACAGTTGCACTCTTCTTACTACAGATATATTTTGTGTCCATATCAATCAATGAACAGTGCGATAACCCTTCACAGATCGCTCGTAAGTATAGTTGGGCCAATTTCTTATAGTTACATCTAACTTCTTAAGTACCACTAATCCCTCTAATGAACGCAAGTCATAATCCTATTATGACTGAGTCCTTTCTTCCAAAGAGAAGTTGTGGCCACTATGTTCAAGACTCGAAATCAGTCCTTAAGAGAGCAATCTATTTACTTACCCCTGCTTCGAGGAATGAGTGAATTCCATCTTGTGTAACTGGGTTCCTAACTCCTCAATCAGATCAATCCCCAAAAAGATAGACTTGTTGAATTGGCAATTAGGCCACTCTCACCCATACTAATCAAAGGACCAACCTCAAAGGCAGGAATTCCCAAAACACTCAAGATTAAGATCATGTCATCTACGATCGTTTAGGTGAGATGTAAGTCTCAAGTATCAACGACATTATATAAAGAGACGAATCATCGTATGGTCCAGTCTTATACAAACTCTTTGTATAGGACACCCCGACTCGCGTGTCTCGACATGAATGGTTAGGATCAATCATCTGTAGTAGTTCACAACACTTGCAAGCCTCTACAAAGTGGTCTGTATCCGTAGTGTTACAAGGATCAGGTATCCCTTCTTATTCCTTATACTACAGATCTTTTTAGGTTATCACTTAAGGCATGATCTATTTGTATATCTCATATACATGTTTAATTTACATACAATAACCATGGAGCTTTGTTTATTAGATATGAGTAAATGCAAAATAAAATAACTCTTATTTTATTCTTAACAATGTGTATAGTTTACAAACTATGAGACTCCGGGAAAATTAGGGCACCAATCTCAAGAATCTATTATGAAACGGAATGAACTTTTGAAGTTAGTATAGGGAACGATGATGGTGGCATAATATAGGAAAAATTATATTGAACTGTCCAAATATGCTATTATGTAATTGAAGACGAAAGGACATGTGTGAAAGAATTGAAGATGGTTTGAAGGAGGAAATTCGTACTGAAGTCACCTCTAGAGCTGAATGGAATTGATTTTGCCAAATTATTGAAATTATGATAGGTCTAAAAAATAGCTAGTTCTCTATCCCTAACTCTATCCAATTTGTATAATTTTTCTGCATAAAATATTCATTTCATAGGTAAATTCGTCTCGAAAGGGTATAAGAGTCATTTAAGAGAAATTTGAGCCAAATTGTATCAAAATGAAGCCTAAAAGCAACAAAATCAAAGAAGTCACTAAAAGTACCAAAATGCCTCTCAAAAGAATCATCTAGCAATGCAAGCAGTTCACAACGCTAGCTCGATGCTTAAGTGTAACACTTCAAGGAAATAAGCGAGGAAATAAGGTAGCGTCACAACACTACCCATAGCATTGCAATGCTTCAGGTTTTGACGGTATACCTAGCTTCCACACACACATGCCTCACGCAAGCAACTGTAGCACCACCTTTGCAACCCTACCCCAACATTTGAGGTCTGAAGTTGATAAGAGAGTTGCAATACTCTTTTCAGCATTGTAACACTACACCTGTTGTATAAAAGTAAATTTCACAATTTTCACGAAGGAGATCATATCCAAACTCGATTTTCTCTCAATTTTCTTACTTTTCTACACTTTCTCTTTGATTCTTTCTTTACGTTTGATGCATCCATGTTATTTATTGATCTAATCTTGAAGAAGATGTTACATCAAGGTAAGTAATGTTACATCAAGGTAAGTAATCCTGTTTAGTTTAGGTTAGATTCTTAATTTTCATGGTATAAGGATGAATTTTCAATAATCTCTCATGTAATTTCTTGAAATCTTGTAATAAATTCTTGTTGATATTGATTCTTGAATGTGAAATAACTTTTATTCATTGGATTTAAGAATTTTTTTATCAACTTTCTTTAATTCAATGATTACTAGAAATAATAGCATGCCTATGTGCTTAATTTCTTAGGGCAACCACAACTAAAAAGTGAAAATGTATGAATAGTAGGTTATTGAGATTAATCTTGTTCACAATTATGAATGATTGGTAATTCAAGAACAGTTGGACTAGTAACCTAGACTTTCCGAACTACTAATCCAATCTTAATCAAGAATTGCTCTTTCTTAATGAAAATGAACAATCAATGTGGGCACTATCAAAACCTACTTATTAAGACATTTAGGTTTGATTACTTGTTTAATCAAGAAATTAGGGTTATGCATTCCTATGCTTTTAGGGTGTATAGACTAAGTGAACTAGCAAGAATCTTGATTTGGTTAAATGCCTATGATTGCCAAGAAAAATTAAGAGGAAACCTAACGAAACTAGATCAATGAATCAAATCGAGTTTTCATTTTTCAATATCTTGTTTACTTTTCTTTTTCACAATTTTGTCATTTTCTTTGCAATCTGCCCCCCCCCCCCCCCCTCCCCAACATTCACAATAGGGTTCGTTAATTATTTTAGGGCTAGTCGATAGTTCTCTGCAGATTCGACCCATACTTACTATTTATGCTACCTTTTTTTTAGTATAAGTTGTAGGAATGGAAAAATTATAAATAATGTTTGTTTAGGTCAGGGTTTAAAAGAACGACGTCAAATTCCCACCTAAAAAATTTCCATGAGGGCTGAGAAAAGTATAGTTGAGAAGAAGACAGAGAAAGAAGTTGCAAGCAATGTTCGTGCGGCTACCTTTATGAGCCAACTACGTGATAGATCTGATAAAAAGTTTACTCCTGGAGTTCTGAACAAAGGAAATTTTAAACCAATATATAGTTGTTCTTCCAACTTTAGATATGGTGGAGGAGGAGGATTCCAATCTTTTAATAGTTCAAGACGACCATCAGAGTCCACAATTCACAGGTTAAATCATCTAGTTGTGCTTCAGTAGAAGTTGATAGAAGACCTTTATGTACAGACTGTGGCAGCAGTCATTGGGGTCCATGTTTTGGGAAGTGTAATGTATGCTTCAACTGTGAACAATCTAGACACTTCTACAGGGATTGTCCTCAATTACTGCAAGAGGGAAATATTAACCAAAGGACCACTTCTCAGATAGTGGATCAACCACCTGTGCCTATTGGGGTTGATCCCTAAATCTCGTGGGTTTTGTAGTTTGTAATTGTAATGTACAAACATTTTATTTATTTAATAAAATATGAGATCTTTTATTTAACATTTAGTAGCATTAACCCATAAACCAATAAACTAACATCCAAGGTTATCTTCTGTAGCTTAAATATATATGTAGATACATATAGGTGGATCATGTTTAAGTGATAACCGAAATGGTCTGTAGTAGATGGATAAGGCTGGGTACCTTATCCTGGTGATATAACGAATACAACCCGTTTTGTAGATGTTACAATTGTTGTAAAGTGCTACAAATGATCTAATCCTGATTATTCATGTGGAGACATTTGAGCAGGGGTATTATATACAAAGGGGTTTGTATAAGATCGAACCACTTAATGACTAGTCTCATTATATAACATCGTTCATTTTAGAGACTTATATTTCTCTAGGATGACCATAGGTGACATGACCGGAATCCTAAGTGAATTGTGAACTTCTGCCTTTGAAGGCGGTCCTTTGATTTGTATGGATATGAGTGGCCAGATTGTCAATTCAATAAGCCTACCATTTTGGAGATTCGTCTTATTGGGGAGTGGAAACAAAGCTACATAAGACGGAATTCACTCATTCCTTAATGTTTGGGAAGTAGATAAATTGCTCCTTTAAGGGCTGATTTCTAGGCTTGAACAATGTGGCGTCACACTCTCTATTGGCTCGAGAGAGATTTGGTCATAGTTGAACTATGACTTATTGTTCATTAGTGGTACTTAAGGAGTTAGATATAACTACAAGAACAAAAAGTTAATTTTGGTTCAGCTGTACTTACGAGCAATTTGTGAAGGGTCACTACACTGTTGACTGGTTATATTAATGGACACAAAAATATATTTGTAGTGCAAAGCGTGCAACTGTCGGTCTTTAATGGAGTGACTGACAGTTAATGGATGTTGAATAATTTAATTAAAGGTGTTTAATTAATTATTCAAGTACCATTGGAGCTTCAATCTACAAGTCTATAAGGTCCCCTCTGTAGCTCAACTGGGATTATTGAGAACTAATTTTTGATTGATTTGAATTGCTCAATTAATTGAGGGAATTAATTGTTGGGTTTTATGTCCTAAAACTCGTGGTTAATCAATATAGATGTTATTGAAGTTTGATTCAATAAAGTTGTTATTGAATGCATGAATTACTCATTTCGTTTTGTAGAAATAACCTAAATCCAATAAACTAAGATCCATGGCTATTACATGAGTACTTGAACTTTATGTGGAGACATAAGAGGGGATCAAGTTCGAGTAAATAGCCAAAATGGTCTATTGTATATGGATAAGGCTGGGTACCTTATTCTAGGGACACTACCGGATGTAGCCCACTTAGTAGTTGTTACAATTTTTGTAAAGTGCCACAAACAAAGTGATCTTGATTCGTTTATGTAAAAACATGCGAGTGGAGGCGTCCTATTCAAAGAGTTTATATAAGATTGGACCAAGAAATAAGTCACTCTTACTTTATAATGTTGTTTACTATTTAAGACTGACTATTTCAAAACGATGACCTAGGTAACTTGACCTAATCCTAAGCTAATTATGAACTCCTATTGATTCGGGATTATCCTTAGATTTACGTGGGTAAGGGTTGGCTCAACAGCGTCAGTTCAATAAGCCTCCCATTTCATGGGTAAGACCGGGTAGATAGCTGGAGACATAGGGTTCAAGATAGAATTCACTCCTACCCGCTTTTAAGGATAGTAGAAAGGTTGTTCCCTTAAGTACTGACTCTAAGTCTTGAATAAGGAGTCTCACCCTCTCATTGGCTCGAGAGGGACTCGGTTTAGTGATTGGATCACAAACCAATTGTTCATTAGAGGATCAGTGAGACTTAAGGAACAAGATGTAATCTCGAAGATAAAACAACTTTTGTCCTAGCCATTATTACGAACACCATGTGAATGGTTGACTTATTGATTATAGTTATATCAAGTGGACACAATTATATCTATAGTGAGGGGAGTACAACTACTGGCCTTTAGTGGAGTGACTCGGTAGTTAACGAATGTTGGTTAATTCAGGTTAAAGAATTTAGTCGGTTAATCTCTTATCGTTGGAGCCCATGATCTGTAGGTCCATTAGGTCCCTCCATTAGCTCACGAATGGATTGAACATTAGAATAACGTGATGAGAGAATTTGAAACATTCAAATTCGAACTGAGGGAATCATTAACTACATGTGATATAATTAAATGTTTAATTATCGAATTAAACGAAATTGGAGAATTGTATAATATTTAAATATGGTTTAAATATTAAAATTACATGAATAGGGATTCATGATTGTGGAGTCTGTTTTTTTAATAATTTAATATTAGATATTAAATTATGTTAGTTAATTAAATTGTTTAATTAATTAAATCAATTAGTCTTATTTAAAATTTGAAATTTTGAATTTTATGAAAATTCAACTTTAGAAAATCAATTTTTGTTTGAATTTAATTTTTTGAAAATTAAATTAAAATTGAATTTTAATGAAAAATTGAATAAATTGATTTAAGATCATTTTTAAATAATTTTTTTTTTAATTTCATTTGGAAATTAAATTAAAAATTAATTTAATTTTATTAAAAATGGATTTTGAACCAGTTTTGAAATTTGAGTGGATTAATCCCACATTTGACACTCACATTCCACCCAATTTCTCAAGTATGTGGTGTCAAGGTATTGTAAAATTGAGATTGCATGAAGGACTTGATTAAAAACAAAGTTCTTCAACTGAGATTGATGGGAGATGTAGTGTAATGTTTGGCTGAAAAATTAACTGAAGAATGGTTCTTCAATTTTTGCAGAAAATCAACTCTCCTCACCAAAAAGTTTCCTTCAGTTGAGCACATTTTGGGTTTCACCACCCAATCTAAGGTTCAAGAGAATAATAGGGAAGATCAATTGGAGTGAAGATTCGAGTTGAACTCATAGTTGAAAAGAAGGTCTTCAAAGGTTTATCTTCAAACATTGTTTTCTGTTATGAACATGTTTTCTTAATTTCCAAAATTGATGAATTAGAGTGCTTAATGATTTTGTTTACTTCTACTAATTGCATGCTAAACCCATCATTAATTATATATACTATAATTAATTTTAAATTAATTTTATGTGATATAGTTAGAATAATGTATTTGATACATTATGAAATAAAATTTATTTGAGAGGAAATAAATATTTGAATATGATTCAAATATTAATTATATGAGTTGGATTCATATAAATACTATAGATTAAATCTAATATGAATTTGATTCATATTAAATACCATAGGTTTAATGAGAGAATTTCAAACCATAGGTTATGTTTTATTTGATATAATATAAAATATGGATTATATGTTACATTCGATATACCAAATAGTATAATATATGTTATATGATAAATGAGTTATTATACAATTTATATTATATGATTTTCTGAAGTTTGAACGTGAGATGGGAACTGGTTGGGGGTTTTATTTTTCCTGACCAAAAACACAGAATGCAGATTTTTTTATAGTTAATGTTCTTCCCTAAAATAATTCCCTCTCAAATACTTTTGCTCTCTCCTAAAATTATTAGAGTGCACACACTCTTGATATTCTCAGCATACCCTAAGGAAAATACAGAGGAAACTTTTGTGGTGGTGGCCATTTTGGATCATGACTGTTCATGATCGAAGAGGAGAAAATTTGTGAAAATTTTGGTTCTTCAATGGTAAGTCTTTCTTAAACTGTAACCCTATTTTCCTCTTTAAAGCATGCTGTAATTTTTCTAGATTATGCATATTGTGTTCTATAAATTTTTTGTTCTGTAAAAAATAAAATTAGGCCAATCCCCGCTTCTGCTACGAAACTACACAATTGCTTCAGTGCCAACAACTCCCAGAAAAGAGGGTTCATGTGGTACTAAGCAAAAGAAACCAATGGATCGTCCCCGTGCTCAAGGGAAGATTTTTGCGATGACCCAACAAGAAGCTGACGAAACATCAGATGTTGTAACCAGTACGTTATTTGCTCTCGATAAACTTGCTCATGTATTGATTGACCTAGTGCTACACATTTTTTTGTGTCACATGTGCTTGCTAAGGCGAATAATAAAAAGTTAGAATGTTTGCCAGAAGAATTATTAATTAGTACGCCATTTGGTGAAATATTGGTGTCCAATTGTACAGTATGTATTAATGGAGATGATCTATCTGCTAACTTAATACCCCTGATATCCAGGAGTTTGATGTGATTCTAGGTATGGATTTCTTGTCAAAATATTATGCTTCTTTAGATTGCCATCGAAAAGAGGTTGTGTTTAAACAACCTAAAAAGGCTGAGGTGAATTTCATAGGCGACGGACAAATCCTTCCTATATGTGTAAGTTAACCCTTTACAGGTTGTTCGTAATAACGGTTAAGTCAAATAGTTGTTTTACCCTCGAGATTACCCCTTGTTCCTTAAGTCCCACTATTCCTCTAATGAATAATTGGTTTGCAATCCGATCATTAAAACGAGTCCCTCTCGGGTAAATGAGAGGGTGGGGCCCCTTGTTCAAGACCCAGAGTCAGCACTTAAAGAACCAACCTCTCTATTATCCCCGAAAGTGGGTAGGAGCGAATTTCATTTTGCACCCTATGTCTCTAGCTATCTATCTGATCTTACCCCTGAAATGGAGGTTTATTGAGTCGGCGTTGTTGAACCAACCCTCACCAATGCAAATCTAAGGATAATCTCGAATATACAGGAGTTCATAGTTAGCTCAGGATTAAGGTCAAATTACCTAAGTCATCGCTTTGAAATAGTCAGTCTTAAACAGTAAACAACATTGTAAGTAAGAGTGACTTATTTCGTGGTCCAATCTTGTGCAAACTCATTGCACATGATGCCTCCACTCCTCATGTCATGACATGTACAAATTAGGATCACTTCATCTGTAGCACTTTACAACTCCTTATAACAACTATAGAGTTGGCCGCATCCGATAATGTTACCAGAATAACACACCTAACCTTTTTCATATACTATAGATCATTTTGACTATTTACTCAAACCTGATCCAATTTTATGTCTCCACATAAAGTTCAAGTACTCATATAATAGTCATGGATCTTTTAGTTTATTGGATTTATTTCTAAACAAAATAAGCAATTCATATATCCAATAACAACTTATTGAATTTTCAAAATACGTTTAATTGTCTACAAACCACAAGTTTTAAGACATAAAACCTAATAAACTCCCACTTAGACTAAAACTACAGTGGTAATATATATATCTAAATATATAATACCGAGTTTTTGAGTTTTTACAGAGAAATATAATAAACTAAGGCATCACATACCCATGGTTTACCTTTTGGTATCACATACGTGATTTTTTTCCCACTTGCCCTAGGTTATATACCTGGTAGTCCTAGTCTTACTAGGAGATTCTCAAACACTTTAGCCTAGAGAATTTCTATAAACATGTTAGTGTACAATAAACTTCTTATTAAACTATATGGGGAATGCATCTCATTGAAACAACACTTGTTTCTTAATAATGGCTAGGAAGTCATACGTTCCTCCCACTACATCGAGGTACTCTCAACTCTTTGAGTAAGACACATCTGACCTGTCTGAAACAACTTTTGTTTACAGTGTCAGTTTTAATCAATAACTCTTTGTTGATGAATTCAAGCTTTTATGGAAACAAATAATACATGATGATCTCAAACAATATTCCAATACTTAAGGATTCGATATTAACACTTATATCGATCTTTTTAGATTTCTGAACTATGTAAACAACTTTTACATATCATAAACAACTTTTATGAGTTCTTCCATATCTCATATGGATTTCAGAAATGCCATAAATTGGATAGATGTTGGAAAAAATAATTAAGACAATTAGATGTAGAAAGTTTTCACTGGATTTCATGTTCTATCAAATAATCCTAGAAATCTCAAACTGTCTATTACTTTGATCCAATCGATGTATTTTGGTTTTATTTTTACATAATAAATTTTATACACATTTGAACTTTTCAAGTGTCCTAAATTTATCACTTAGGTTAAATAACTACTTGCCTTTATTGATTTTTAGCCATTTTAAATATCTAAATATTTAAAAAAGGCTTTTAACTAGGTTGGTTTTAACCGAAGTTGTTTTGCAATAGAATAAACATAACTTTTGCTAATGAACATTTCATTTATAACAAAAATTTATACATTTTTTTCTTTATAACAAGACAAAATAACTTTTATTACAATAACAAAAGTAGATAAGATCATCTTCAGACAGTAACAGCAACATCTCCCACTGGTCAACTTGAGTACAACAAGCAATCTTCAGGAACTAATTTGCATGTTTTGCTTTCTCTACTCTCATCTCTGCAAGATACTGAGGGCAGTTTCTCTTCTAGTGCCTTATTCGTTGCAGTAGAAACATTTTTCTTTATCTACAACGTTAGCCTTTCCTTTTCTACCAACGAGTTTCTTCTTCCCTTTCTCCTTGTTCTTCTTACCTGGAATACTCTTAGTATGTGAAGAAGAAGCAATATTAGGCCTTTTGAAGGACGTTCCTCTCTTCTCAGGGATAGTAACATTTACTTCCGGTTCCAATTTTTTTGCTCTCATCATAGCTTGGTAAGTCTGTAGCTCATTTAGAAGAGCAGTCAAGTTATATTCTATTTTATTCATGAGCGCATTCGTACAGAACTGCAAAAAAACTCTTCGGAAGAGATTCTAGAATAAAACCAACTAGATTCTTCTCGTCAACGACAACCTAATTTACTTCTGCCACATTGAAATGGACCATCATGTCCAGGACATGTTCTTTAGCAGAGACCCCTTCTTTCATACGACAATTGTAAACGTATTTGATAGCATCATGCCTCGAGGAGAAGGACAGTTTTCAAAACCCACAGAGAGATTCCATAATCTCTTTGGCAGTATCGATACTCTCGTGTTTCTTCGTCAAGACATCGGATATGTTGGCAAGGATATAGTCACGGGCTTTGTCATTAGCCCTAATCCATCTGTCATATGCATCCCGAACATTTCGGTTTTCATTTGAGCCAACAATGGGAGGACACTCCTCTGTTAAAACAAAGCGTAGATCATCTATCACCAGTATAGTATTCAGGTTTGTTTTCCAGGTGACATAATTATCCCCAATAAATTTATCAAATGCCAACAATTGTACTAATGAACTCGTCATTCTAAAAAATATAAACAAACTTTATCAATAAATTGCTTTTTAAACTTAATCAAGTATTAGCAAAGTAATAATATACCAATATTATTTTTGCAACGATACTACAGCAAGACATTCTTGACTAAATACTGTCCCCAGAATAACTCATATTCCGATAGTCATTTAGCTACCGTTTTTGGTCAGAAATTACTAACTCTTTAGTAATTATGTAAGTTTAACCCTCTATTTTCAGACCTCAGAAGTCGGCCCCAACGATGCTCCCAAATTGGAAAGTCAAAGTTGAAAACGACTTTAGAAATCCTATCCATTTTTTGAGTTTGAGTTGTTCCAAATCCTATGTTAAAACCCTCCGAGGGGATAGCTGTCGTTAAACGATTAGCGAGGACGACATAAAGACGAAAAGCAGGTTCAACATAGGAATCTCACGGTCCAAACTAATAGAAGAGTTTGTAGGATATGTTGATACAAATCCTTCACCCACTTACTTGTTGGTATTGGTGTTCTAATTCTCCCGGAGTCTCGTTGTTTTGTAAAGATACATATTGTTCAATGAATAAAATAAGTGTTATTTAATTCTGGCATTTATTCATATCCAATAAACAAAGCTCCTTAGTTATCTTATGTGAACTTAAGCATGTATATGTGATATACAAATGGATCATGCCTTAAGTGATAATCTAAATAGGTCTGTAGTATAAGGATTAAGGTGGGATACCTGATCCTGGTGACACTATGGATACGGCCCGCTTTGTAGAGGTTTTCAAGTGTTGTAACCTACTATAGATGGTTGATTCTGACCATTCATATGGAGACGTGGAGCGAGAGTGTCCTATACAAAGAGTTTGTATAAGACATGAACCACAAGATGACTAGACTTTGTATATAACGTCATTGATACTAGAGACTTGCATCTCACCTAACCAACCATAGGTGACACAACCTCAATCTTAAGTGTTTTGGGAACTCCTACCTTTGAGAGCGGTCCTTTGATTAGTATGGGTGAGAGTGGCCAGATTGCCAACTCAACATGCCTACCTTTTTGGGGACTTGTCTGATCTAGGAGTTGGGAGCTGAGAACTTAATCCACAATATGGAATTCACTCATTTCCCAAAGCATGGATAAGTAGACAGATTACTCCCTTGAGAGCTGATTCCAAGGGTTGAACATAGTGGCCACAGCTTCTCTTTGGAAGAGAAGACTCATTCATAGTAGAACTATGACTTATGTTCATTAGAGAGATCAGTGGTACTTAAGGAGACAGATGTAACTATAGGGGCATAACGGTTGTTGGTCTAGTTGTACTTACGAGCGATCTGTGAAGGGTTGTCACACTATTGATTGGTTAAGATGAACACATAATATATTTGTAGTAAGGAGAGTTCAGCTGTCGGTCTTTAGTGGAGTGTCTGGCAGTTAACAGATGGTAGATCTCGTGACTAAAGAGTTTAGTCAATTATTCACGTACCGTTGGAGCTTCGAGCTACAGGTCCATGAGGTCCCCTTGGTAGCTCAATGGATTCAGTTGAGGATCAGTTCTTGGTGTTGATTTGAAATGTTCAAATTGACAAGAGGTATTTTGATTATATATGATATAATCGGTATGATGCATGAGATACATTTAGTAGAGGATTGATGTAAATTAGATTTACATTAAGTAGCATGGAATAGAAAAAGAACTATGGTTTATATGTTTCATGAGATGAAATAATATTAAAACTATAGGTTATAAATATAGTATGATAAGCTGGTTATCATTTATATTTATAATAATATTAATTATTGGATAATTAATTCTTTTTCTTTTAAATAACCAAAGTAGTGGGTGGTTATTGAATCATGGTAACCGTGAGTTTAAAAGGAAAATGGTTTTCCTATTTTCAAAAGAAGTTTTTACAAAAGATTGAAAAAGTTTTGAGTTTTCTCTCCACGCAAAAGAAACTCATGTAGACGTCAAGTAAATACAGATTTACTAAACGACGGCTAGGTGAGCTAAATGATCGTGCACTGGAGAGCTAAACGGTCATACAGTATTTACTAAACGATCGCATAGTTTTGCTAGACGATCGCTTACCCAAGGTAAACGATCATGTAGAGTCTGTAGGCGACAGACCGAGCTAAACGATTGCATAGCTTTTGCTAGATGATCGCTTAGCTTTATCTAAATGATTGGGCATCGACCTATACGATAGGTCTCCGCCATCTCCCACTTGCCAAGTCGGGTACGTGATCGGTGTTTCCTCCGTTCGTCTACCTCACACCAAGTCCGAACAGAGTCCACCCTCTGGATTCTCAGACCGAGAATACCAAGGTAGCCTTGCTGATGGTGTCATACTCAACTCGACACCGTCAAGGTTTTCTGGAGGCCGTTTGTGGTGTTGTAGAGGCCGCTCGTGTTGCTAAGGAGTTCGTGACTGAGGCGATACTTGAGTTTATTCATGCTATAATTTCTCTGTATGAATTGTATAACCATTTGTTTGAAGTCGACTGTAAATGTATTGTTCATTCAAGATTGTAATTTGGAATGTTCTACTTCTGCTGCTCATGGAAATCTCGGATCCGATTTCCTTCATTACTATGAACTACTTCCCCCATTCACTTTGATCTTGACCTCGTGACAAACACTTTTCGAATGGAGCAATCGAGATATAATCAACACGAAGTGTTGCACGGATCTCATGGTGGGAATTTTCTAGGGACGTAAGGATTGAAATCAATATATCGTATATTTGATTTTCCATTGAACAACTTCCCCTCATTCATCTTGATATTGATTCATGCAAACATTTTTCAAATGGAGCAGTTGAGGTATAATCGACACGAAGCGCCGCGTGAACCTCATAGTGTGAACATCTTAAGACGTGAAATTAAAATCAAAACATCACATTCGATTTTATGGTGAACAACTTTCCCTATTCACCAAAATCTTGATTCAAGTAAAACACTTTCTGAATGGAGTAGTCGAGGTATAATCGACACAAAGTAAAACATGAATTTCGATCGTGAACTCTTAGGGATGTGAGAGCTAAAAATAATCATATCATATATGTTTGTCAATCTCCCACTGAAGCGTTCTAATACATTATATATGCTATTTATTTTCACTAAAGTGTTCTAATAGCATATCATTATGTTATTAAACTCCCACTGAAGTGTTCTAATATTAAACTGGGTATACATTTTCTTAGACTTATTTTGGCTAATTAAACAACCTAAGTCTAGGTGTTTATCGAAGTATAACATATATATTTAGATTAAATATACGATGTCTAGGTGATAAACCAGTTTTAAAACCTAACACCGCTCACGTATTGCTCATAAAACGGGTTAACAATGCTCAATTATTTATCCCTAGGTAGGACGTGTTCCGTAGACCGTCAAATTAAATACCCCCAGCCTTAGACGGGATTATATACCAGTTGAGTTTGTAACCCTAGTTTTACAAGTTTAACGACCTATTTTAACTATTAAAACAAGTGGTTAACCTACGTGAGCATGCAACTATTCTTTGTTATGGATTTTAAATGTCTAATCCAATTTTATAACAACTGACAAAACTTTAGACATGCTAAACATCCACAACATACATCAAAGGTATGCAATATTTAATATAACATTTATATTAAATAAAAGAAACCCTAGACATGCATACTATATATTATAACATTTTATAACATACTTTCAATGCATGTAACATGCTTTCTATGAAGGGATTTTAAATCTACATGGCATACTTTAGGCACATACAAGATTTATTTAATTACAACATACATCACATTTATAAATAATTAAACACATACTTATATAGTTTTAGTGTTGGCATTTTCAAGCAAACAAAGGCCTAATTATTACAAAAATCAGCATGAATTGTCTCCAAAATGCTTCTAAACCGCTCGAACCGCCCCAAACCGGACCTGGACAACTTGAACTAGACCAACCAAAAACCATTTGAGGCCGAATCGGACAGGAACTGAAGAAAACCTGTCGAATCGACCAAACTCGCTCGTCCTCACTGATCAAATCGGTTCAAAACTCGATGCACGTTGCTTAACGCACGCTACTCGACACTCAATTGAAACTCGCTCAGCAATATGAGCAGCGTTGCGACGCTGCCTAGACAGAAGCTCAGCAATAGATTTCGGCAACTCGACCTTCTTCACTTCTTTCTTCAATTACAACTTAATTTCAACTCTAATGACTTCAAACAAATTATAGACTCTTGAGCACGCATATAAGCTTATCAATCAAGAGCCAATTACAAATTTAACAAAGGAATCAAAGAGAAATTTAATGTCAAAACTCAGAAAATCATATCAGTGCACCATTTTCATATAACTCATGAAAAACACCCACCATACCAAAATTAAATCAAAATGAATGTTTAAATGATGCTCTGATACCAATTATTAGAGATAGAAAACACACAACAGAAGTAAAACATATCATTAAGCATTCTAATTCATTAATTCTTGCTTTAAATTAAGCATGCTCATAAATTAATAAGAGGGTTTCATGACATACTTTTGATGAACCACTTGAAACTCGAATTCTAGCTGCAAATCTTCTCCAAATCAGCTTTTGAACCACCCCAAGGCCTTCCCTACTATCTTCTTGGTGCCTTAGATTGAGTTGTGGGACTCAAAATAAGCTTGGATTAAGAGAATTTGGAGATGAGGTTACTGCATCACCATAGTAGAAGACCTTCTTCAATCTCAAGTTTTTCAGCAAAAAACTATCAAATACATGCTCGATTCTCAGCCTAATCTTCTTCATTTATTGCATGACTATCATGCTGATTCATTACTGCATGTATTACAGCTCATGCTTGGATGATTGACTCAAATCTATGGTGGAATGTGTGTGAGCTACTTGAAATGGAAAGTAGAAAAAGCCCACTTTTGAGATTTTCCATTTTCCATCATTTTCAATTTTGATTTTCAAATTGATTTCCAAAATCAATTTTTGTTTTCAAAAATGAAAACTTTATTAATTTTACAAAATTAATTCATTAATTAATTTTCTAATAAAATTAATATTAATTAATTAATTAAATAATTTAATTAATTCTAATTAATTCAATATCAAATACTAAATTAATTTAACACTAATCCACCATCATGAAACCCTATTCATGAATTTAATATTTAAATCATATATAAATATTAATTGATTCTCCAATTTCGTTTAATTCGAAAATTAAACGCGTAATTATATCACATATAATTACTAATTCCCTTAATTCTAATTCGAACGTTTCAAATTAACTTATCACGCTACTCTAAGGCTAATCCATTTGTGAGCTAGTAGGGGGACCTCGTGGACCTATAGATCATGGGCTCCAACGATCCGAGATTAATTGGTTGAACTCTTTACACCGAATTAACCCTTATTCGTTAACTACTGGGTCACTCCACTAAAACCCAAAATTGCACTCTCCTAATTGTAAATATATTATGTCCACTCAATATAACCATGAATAGTAAGTTAACCCTTCACAAGTTGTTCGTAATAACAACTGGGTCAACTAGCTATTTTACCCTCGAGATTACCTCTTGTTCCTTAAGTCCCACTGATTCTCTAATGAATAATTGGTTTGCGATCCAATCATCAAAGTGATCCCTCTCGAGCCAATGAGAGGGTGGGACCCCTTGTTCAAGACCCGGAGTCAGCATTTAAGGGAACAACCTCTCTACTATCCCTGAAAGCAAGTAGGAGTGAGTTCCATCTTGCACCCTATGTCCCCAGCTATCTACCCGGTTTTACCCCTGAAACGGAGGTTTATTGAGTCAGTGCTGTTGAGCCAACCTTCACCTATGCAAATCTAAGGATAATCCCAAATAAACATAAGTTCATAGTTAGCTGAGGATTAAGGTCAAGTTACCTAGGTCATCGCTTTGAAATAGTCAGTCTTAAACAATAAACAGCATTATAAAGTAAGAGTGACTTCTTTCATGGTCCGATCTTGTGAAAACTCATTGCACAGGACGCCTCCACTCCTCCTATCATGGCATATACGAATTAGGATCACTTCGTCTATAGCACTTTACAACTCCTTATAACAACTACAGAGTGTGCCGCATCCGATATTGTTACCAGAATAAGGCACCCAATCTTATTCATGTACTATAGATTATTTTGACTATTTACTCAAACTTGATCTACTTTTATGTCTCCACATAAAGTTCAAGTACTCATATGATAGTCATGGATCTTTTAGTTTATTGGATTTATTTCTAAATGAAATAAACAATTCATATATTCAATAACAACTTATTGAATTTTCAGAATAAGTTTAATTATCTACAAACCACGAGTTTTAGAACATAAAACCCAACAAGAAAAATGTTGCAAATATTACGAGATAAGAAGTTATATGCCAAGTTTAGCAAATGCGAGTTTTGACTCGAATATGTGATGTTCTTCAGACATGTGATTTCAGCTAAAGGTGTTTACGTGGATCCTCAGAAAATATAAGCAATACTTAAGCGGAAGCAACCCACGACAGTTATTGAGATATGTAGTTTTCTTGGTTTAGCTGGTTATTACCGTCACATCATAGAAGGATTCTCAAAGTTAAACTTCCATTAACAACTTTAACCAAGAAGAATGCTAAATTTGTGTGGATTGAGGATTGTGAACAGAGTTTTCAATAATTAAAGAAGACATTAGTTTCAACACTTATTCTAACACTTCCAACACCTAGTGTTGAATATGAGGTTTATTATGATGCTTCTCGTTAAGGTTTAGGATGTGTTCTCATGTAAAAGAGCAAAGTAATAGCTTATACTTCCAGAAAAATGAAAAAGCATGAGTATAACTATCCAACACATAATCTAAAGCTAACAACAATAGTGTTGGCACTAAAAATTTGACAACATTATTTATATGGAGAGAAGTGTCACATATTCACAGATCATAAGAGTTTGAAATATATCTTTGATCAGAAAGAGTCAAATATGATGCAAAGAATGTGGTTAAAGTTGATCAAAGATTACGATTGTACTATTGATTATCAGCAAGGAAAAGCTAATGTAGTAATTGATGCCTTGTGTAGAAAGACATTATGCTCAAAAGTTTCACTGAATGCTATCAATTCTTCTCTTTTATGTGAATCAAAGAGCTGCAATGCAGTGTTAGCAGCAATTAGGAAGGTTTGATTACACAGTTTCAGGTAAGGTCTACCCTAACTGAAAAGATTATTGAGGCACAGAAGAATGATGTAGTTTTGAACCTGTTAGGAGAAAGAGTGAAGCAAGGCCATTAGATAGACTGTGATTGAGAAATGATGGATTTGTAATAAGATATAATCATGTATGTGTTCCTGATAGATCAAACTTAAAGCAGGAAATACTAGAGGAAACTCATAGCTCAGCCTATGTGATGTATTTAAGGAGCACTACAATGTATCAGACTTTGAAATAATTCTATTGGTGGCTTAAAATGAAATGTGAAATAGTTGAATATGTATCGAAGTATATGATTTGCCAACAAGTTAAACCTATCCGACAAAAAATGGCTTGACTCTTAAATCCACTTCCAGAGCCATAATTAAAATGGGAGCCAAAAAATGGAATTTCTATTTGGATTCCCTCAAACTTAGAAAGGTCATGATAGCATCTAAGTAATAATTAATAGATTGACTAAAACAGCCAGATTTTTGCCAGTTAATGTCACTTATTCTTTGGATAAGTTGGCTAAGATGTATACAGCAGAGGTTATTAGTCATTATGGAGCACTAGTATCGATTATCTCCGATCGAGATTCAAGATTCATGTTTAAATTTTTGCTAAGCTTGCAACAGGCTCCTAGTACTAAACTTAGATTTAGTACAACCTTTCATCCTCAGAAAGATGGACAATTGGAACGAACTATTTAGACCTTAGAGGATCTGCTTCGAGCATGTGTGCTACAGTTTAAAGGAAACTGGGATTCTCATCTTCTATTAATGGAGTTTGCATATAATAACAGTTATCATTCTAGCATTGAAATGGCTTTGTATGAGACTTTATATGGGAAAGAAGTGCAAAACCCAGTATGTTTGGATGAAGTTGGTGAAAGAAAACTCCTTGGTCCAAAATTAGTGCAAATCACTACAGATATCGTTAAGATAATCAGGGAAAAACTATAGACGGCTTAAGATCGCCAAAAGAGTTATGTTGGTAAGTGTCGTCGAGATCTGAAATTTTTTGTGGGAGATAGAATTTTTCTGAAGCTTTCTCCTCGAAAAGGAGTGTTACATTTTGGTAGAAAAGGAAAACTGAGTCCGGGATACATAGGACCTTACAAAATCCTAGAACGCATAAGGCCATAAGCCTACCATTTGGCATTGTCAATGGAGCTTTTGAGAATACACAATGTGTTCCTTGTGTCGATATTATGTAAATATATTTCTTGCCTATCACATGACCTAGAAACACAACCAATACAACTTAAGGAAAATTTATCCTACGAAGAATAACTTATACAAATTTTAGATAGAAAGGAACAAGTGTTGAGAAACAAGACAAATCCATTAGTTAAAGTTTGGTGGAGAAACCATGCAGTAGAGGAAGCAACCTAGGAAAGCAAACAATAAATGAGAGCCAAATACCCTCAGTTATTCTTCTTATGACTTTCGTTGAATTTCAAGGACAAAATTTTTTTTAAAAAAAAAAAAAAAAAAAGGTACTGATTTGTAAACCCTTGTTCCTTTTTATCTTGTTTAAGCTTAGTATTAACTTAAATAAATAAGTTTAGAATTTACCTAAATAAGTACTTGGATTAAAAGCCCTAAAGTATGCATAGCTGGATTTAATATAAAAGTTGGAAGTTGGAGTTTAATATTCAAGTGTAAAATTTTCTTCTTATTATTTATCATTAAACATAGCCCATTTGTTGAATTTGTTGAATGAACACAGGGAAGGTGTCCAATTAAATGTCACAAAGGAGGTAATGTTTAGTATCATCACATCTCTTTCTAGGTTAGGACGATAATTTAGAAGGAGGTGTGACAGTTCATAAGTGCTCTTTTTATTCTTCTTTTTTGGTTTCTTTTCTTGTTTCTTTTCAGCTCTCGTATGACTCAAGAGGATTATAAACTGAAACTTTTATCTTTATATATATAAATCTCGATGTGTTTAATTAGGAAAATTGCATTTTACTTAATTGACCCATTTAAAAGAATGAGTTTAAAATATTTAAAAGAAAATCATATACATGAGCCACATTAACAATAATATTAAATTAAAATTGAATCTAACCTAAGATATATAACTTGAAATATAATTTGATATTTAATATACATATATATTCTTAACATATTAATCGTGCAAATAAAAATTGAATAATAAAACAAATGAAAAGTAAATTAATAAAAATCGATATTTATCATAATTATTTAGTTAAATAATTTCTCAAATAAAAAAAATTCCTATTTCTTAATTTGATCATTGTATAATCACTTTTGAAATAAAATGTAATCATTCAAAATCATTTTTTTGGTTATGTTATTTTGGAAGTCGTTTTGGCATGGTCAAATTATTTTTTCTCTTGCCAAAACCAGTTCCCTTTAAAATGATGATGGTTGTCATTTGAATAAAATTCATCCTTAGAACATCTAAAATTATTTTAATTGATTTTGGAACAATTAGTTGGTAGGTATTTAACATAACTATGTAATTAAATCATTTCTCCAAATAGAAATGCCTTTTTAGTAATTTGGTGGTTCTAAAATCACATTTGAAATCAAACATAATAATTCAAAATCATTTATAAATATATGAAATCACTTTTAAGAATTTGAAATGTAACATAAATATAACTATATGAAAATCAATTTCACAAGATAAATTGTACCTACATCTCTTTTTCTAAAACCAAGTACTTCGACCATCACTCCAAACGTGCAATTAAATGTAAATGAAAATCACTTTTTTTTAAAAAAAAATAAAACCAAACATCAATATTATTACATGAAAATAAAATTTACTAAATCAATTGGATCTAGATCTCTTTTTCTTCCATCACTACTTCAACCATCCATTCCAAAAACACCCACTACAAGAAATACAAACTATTGCAATGGTTTATTCATTTTATGTAGCAATTTTTAATCGCTGCAACATTTATAGCAGTGGTTTTACAGTTGCTGGCAAAGATAGTGTTAAGAGGTCAATTGTAGTCATTTTAAAAAATCCTAGAATCGAAATGAAAACCGCTACTTGATCGACTCAAAAATGCGTATCATATCACACCTCCAAAGACCAAATAAATTTATAACTCAAATCTAACAACCTATACTAAGACATAGTATGGATGCCAAGAAAGAGATCGTCCACAGATAACAATCTACTAGCCTTAAAACAATTAATGAACTCCATTATAATGGGAGGGGAGGTTTGTTGTAAAAATTGATAAAATTGTACAAGAATATAAAGACAGGAATGTAAAGGCATAAATATAAAGATAGAATTGATAATCAAGATTCTTTCTAGTTATGCACTTAGCCTATGCAACCTAAAAGTCTAGAATTGCATAACCACAATTTCAGGATTAAACAATTAATCAATTTTAAATGACACAATTAATTGGGTTCGATAGCGTCCATATTAACCGTGTATTTGCATTAAGAAGAGGCATCTTGACTAAGATCGAATTAGTAGTTCGGAAAGCCTAGGTTACTAATTCAATTGTTCTTTAATTTAATTAATCATGCATAATTGTGAACAAAATTAATCCCAATAACCTAAATTCACACATTTGCACTTTTTAGTTTTGTTGCCCTATGAAATTAAACACATAGACATGTTTATATTCATTACAACAATTTTGACTTTAGATGTCAGTTACATTGTATAAATGATGACAGATCGTAGTTTTGAAAAAATACATCTCTTTTCACGGAAAGTTTCGTACTCTAAATGTAAATTTTGTATACGATGACGGGCAAAACCTGTCATAAAAAAGTGGTCTACAGAACTGCCATCAAAAGTGGAAAAGGCGGGAATACATTTTAAATTTGCGCGCAAAAACCGTCATCGATTTGGCCTGAACTTTATCCCTCTTTTACAATCCCTCAACCCTCGATTTTGTCTCACTAGTTTTGACAGAATTCGGCTTCAAACATGATTGACAGAGACTGAAGGGCTCTCTCTCTTTGACAGCAGCTCAAAACGGCGACTTTCTTCCTTCAATTTTCGTCCGCTCATCCTTCGTTTTTTTTTTGAGATAATTTTCGGGGATAGATAAGGGTCTCAAGGAAAATTGAATTTTCTCATCATCTCGGTTGTTCTAGTCAAGGTTTTTTTTTTCTCTTTTTCCTTGTCAACAACTCCTTGTCTGCCTATTTTCTTCCTATACTCTACTTATTTTTTCTTCTTACTTTGCAAATTCAGAACTATTTGGTTGCAGGAATTTACTTTTGTGTGAATTCCAATTTGTATAGCCTTAATTCTTCTAATTCGTTGTCTTTTAGATGTCTTCTTTCTCCTGTTGGGTGGAATTCAGTTTTTGCTTTCGCAGCCTTGGTGGAATCATTACTGGACTTTCTCGTTGTTCTGGTCTCAGCATTGAACACAAGTTGAGATTGGGATCTTAGAAAGTTTTTTGTCAGGCATCAAGCCCTCTTGAATTTTCTGCTTTTGTAGTTCACTATTTTCCCCCTTGTTATTTCATTTGGCGGCCATGTGCTTGAATAAGTTATAGGTTTGAGAATGTTTGAAGTCTTGGATGGTATTTGGCAAGAGAGTGGTAGACTGAGGTTTAAATTTATATTATACATTGAAGCTGTGCATGATATTTTTCAAGGTGCTGACCTCTTCTTTTTTTTTTTTTTTTTTTGGTAATGAACTTTTGGATATGAACATTATTGTTGACTTTTCATGCTTACTTTTTTACTTTCATACGTTTGATATTTGTGATAGAGGCCAATTCTTACTGATAACAGAGAGGTAAAATTCGAGGATGATTATGGGAGCTCCTGTTGGAAGCATAATCAAGGGGTACATCGTAACCATCACATCAGCCCCAATACAACAATCCTCACATATACTTTTTTTCAAAAAAAAATGGTATTTCATTTCCTACTTCTCTCAATCTCTTTCTATGACCACTTTAATTACCAAGTGTCTACTGTACTCAATAGTTTTAGAGAGAATAATGATCTTATTCAATTTATCAGGCTGAATATACATATATATAGGCAACTAAAAAACCCTAATCTAGGAGCTATAAAATTACAATAAAGGACAACTAATTATAATTATAAAATAAATACATATCATAACACTCCCCCTCAAACTAAAGCAAATATGTCAATCATGTCCAGCTTGTTGTATGGATAGCTTATTCTTGCTTCGTTTACTACTTTAGTAAGGATATCTCCAAATTATTCTCCAATCTTCACATATTCTATAGATATCAACCCTTCTTGTATTTTATTGTGAATAAAATGATAATCCACTTCAATATGTTTAGTTCATTCATGAAATATTGGGTTGGATGCAATATGGAGAGTAGCTTGATTATCACACCATAGTTTAACTGACACAGTAACATGAAGCCTATCTCAGACAAAGTTGATGTATCCACACTATTTCGCACACAGATTGTGCCATAACGCTATATTCTGACTCAGCACTTGAACAGGAAACTACATTATGTTTCTTATTTTTCCACCACATCAAGTTCCTACAAAAACACAACATCCAGAGGTCGATCTTCCATCTTCTCGAGATCTAGCCCAATCAACATTTGAAAAACATTCGACCCTTGTATGACTATGATCTTTATATAAGATTTGACGTCTAGGTGCAACTTTTAGATAACATAGAATTTGTTTAATTGTAACCCAATGATCCACAGTTGGGGAAGACTTAAACTGACTCACAATACTCATAGAATAAGCTCAGGTCATGTTACTGTTAAATAGTTCAACTTCCCAGCTAATCTTCTATATCTCTCAAGATCTTTAAACAATTCTCCTTCCATAGCAAGTTGTAAATCTGGTATCGTCTGAGTATTACATGGTTTGACTCCTAGTTTACCTGTGTCAAACGATAAATCAAGTACGTATTTTGTTAAAATAAGTAAATACCTTTCTTGCTTCTCATTACTTCAATACCCAAGAAATACTTCAACGGCCCCAAATCTTTGGGATGAAATTGACACTGGAGAAAAGTCTTGAGAGAGGATATGCCTGATACATCATTTCTAATGATAACGATATCATCAACATATACAACAAGAAAAGTAATACCATTGTCAGATCATCCATAAAATACAGAATGATCAGAAATACTTTTCTTCACACCAAAACATTCGAGTGCTTGACTAAACTTACCAAACCATGCACGAGAACTTTGTTTCAGTCCATACAAAGATTTTTGAAGCCGACATACCTTATCATTCTCCCCTTGGGAAACAAACTCAGGTAGTTGCTCCATATAAACTTCCTCTTGAAGATCACCATATGATGAAAAGCATTCTTAATGTCAAGTTGATGCAAAGGCCAATTATGAGTAACAACCATCAATATAAATAGTCGAATGGAAGTTAATTTAGCAACAGGAGAAAATGTGTCAGAATAATCAGTCCCATAAATTTGGGCATAACCATTAGCAACAAGACGAGCTTTCAACCGTGCCACTGCTCCATCGAGATTAACCTTTACAGTGAACACCCATTTACACCCAATAGCCTTCTTTACAGCCTAACGCTAAACGAGATCCCAAGTACCATTGTCATCTAAAGCAGACATCTTATCAATCATTGCACTACGCCACTTGGGATGAGATAAAGATTCATTGACAGAGTTAGGGATAAAGGTGGAATCAAGAGATGTAATAAAGGAATAAGTGGGAAAAGACAACTGGTTATATAAAACAAGCGAAGAAATGGGGTAATTACAAGTGCATTTACCTTTTTTAAGGGAAATGGGAAGAACATCACTCGGTTCTGGATCAGATGTCGAAGAAGCCAGTGGTGGAGGATATCGGTCTGAAGGTGGTTGAGGAGGAAGCCTGGAGTAGACTCAAGTAACTAGAGGGTCAGAAGGAAGAGACACAGAGGAAGCTGAATTAGAGGATGATGTAGAAGTCGTAATCTCATAGACAAAAAGATCTTCATCCTCTCTCTGGCACAGACTCAATAGTGATAGAGTAAATGGTATATCTTCGATGAATGTAACATCGGGAGATAAAAGATACCTATTTAGAAAGTAGGACAATAACAATGATAACCCTTTTGAACACGCGAATAGCCTAATAAAATGAATTCCAAAGATTTTGGATCTAATTTAGTACAATTTGGACAAATATCCCAAACAAAACAAACACAGCCAAAGAACTTAGGAGCAACAAGAAACAAAGATTTCATTAAAAAAAAAGAGTAGGATAAGGAATCTCTCCATTTAGGATAAAGGAAGGCATTCTATTAATCAAGAAGCAAGCAGTAAACACAGCATCAGCCCAAAAATGCTTTGGAACATGCATTTGAAAGGATAAGGCGCGGGCTATTTCAAAAAAGTGACTGTTCTTTCTTTCAGCAACTCCATTTTGAGATGAGTGTCTGTGCAAGAGAATTGATGAATAATGTCATGACCACATAAGTAAGATCCAAGTACATGAGAGAAATATTCACCAACATTATCAGTTTGCAAGGTTTTGATAGAGACATTAAATTGATTTCAAATCTCGGCTGAAAAGCACAAAAATGGGACAATAACTCAGAATGATTTTTTATTAAGTATAACCAAGTTACACAAGAATAATTATCAACAAATGTAACAAAGTAATGAAAACCTGTTTGGGACACGACTGGACAAGGACCCAAAATATCATAATAGACTAACTCAAAAGGAGCACTACCTCGTTTATGAATCTTAAGGCTAGAACTAAGATGATAAAATTTAGAAAACTGACACGAATCACAATTCAAAGACGATAAGGAAGAAAATTCTAGATAAAGTTTCTTCAACACAAACAACGATGGATGACCCAAACGACAATGAACTTTAAACGGGGATGTAACTCCAGAACAAGCCATAACTTTTGGTATCTTATGGTAAAAATTGTAATGATCCCCCGACTCATGTCCTCTACCAATAATCTTCTTCATCATACGATTCTGAAACAAGCAATAACAAGAAAAAACAAGACAAAATAATTAAGGTCACGAGTAAGCTGGTTAATAGAAAATAACTTAAAAAACAATTGAGGCAAATGTAAGACAGAGGACAAAGAAGATGATGAAGTGAGAGAAATGATGTTAGATCCAAGAACAGAGGAGGTTAATCCATCTACCAAAGTGACAGATGGAGATGAGAAGGGAAACATAGGCATAGAAAATAGGTTAGAATTACTTATCATATGAGTAGTGGCACCAAAGTCTATGACCCATTTGGTAAATGATGTAAGAAGACATTTCGTATTACCTGTCTTAGCAATGGTAGCAATAGGTTTTGATGAAAAAGATACCTATAAGGATTCCTAGAATACTTGAAATTTAGCAAGGTCTTCGGTGGTAACAGACTTCTCAGTCATATCACTGGTGGAAGCTATCTGAGCATGTTGAGATCACTGAGTCTTATACAACAACTTTCGATAATCACATTTCATATGTCCTGGCTTACGACAATAATGACAGACAACTTTGGAGAATCTGATTTTCGATTATCATAACTAGGCTTTTGAAAATTGTTAGTCATCCCTTAAGTACTACAGTAGTTATTATTATTCGTACTCACAAGAGCGCTGTTAGGTTGAGAAACAGGCGAACTAGATTGAGAACTCTCAATACGAAGAACATGATTGAAGGCTTCCTCTAATTATGGAATTTCAGAATCAGAAAGAATATGTGTTTTAGCCATTCCAAATTCAGGTAAAAGTCCATTAAAAAATACCATAACAACCATCTTTTCTCACTGACCTTGTTGAACTTTGGCATCAGGGCTAAACGGAAATAGTAGAGTAAGTACACCAACTGTCTTCTTAAATCTCATAAAGTAACTTGTAATAGATTCTGCTTTCTGTTCAACTCGGAAGAATTGCATACAGACATCAAATATTCTATGAACATATTCTTTTCCAAAGTATAGAAATTCTAAGAATTCTAAGAGTTCTTTCATAGAATCACAATGATCTACCAAACCAACAACCTCACTTTCAATAGAATTCTTAATCTGAAGATAAAGTCGAGCGTCAACACGAAATCGAGCCTTTTTCTTATCAACTTTTGGTGGCTCCTCAGTCACATGATCATCCACATATGTACTAAGCAAATAAAATTGAATCGTCTGATGTCAATCATAGTAACTCGATCCATTTAACTTGTGTTCAGTTATCTTCAAAGCTAGGGGAAATATATTAGATACTACCATATACTTCACATCATCCATTATGAGCTAATAAACAGTTCGTAGATCTCACGAGCAGAAAAAACAAACCAAAATCGAAATCAAAGGTGAACAAAAGAACAAGACAACTCCAAATTGAACAAAACAACAACCCCAAAGCACAAAAAGGGTATTTTATACAAATAACTCACAACCGAGTAGATTTTGATGGAACAAAATGCACAGAATGATCACAAAAGATAAGCTGAGAAGAACCCAACTTACGAAAAGTGGAGAAAATGCCCCACGTGCTCCCACACGCTGACGCATGGCAACGAAGCAACTTGAACTGGCGACGCGTGTGACTCATGCACGACTGTTTTTAGTGAACGACGACGGCAAATCGAGGCTGATGATGGTGACATTCCTCCTGAGGTCGGTGGTGTCGTCAAATAACCACTCGAAGTCATGACCCAAATTCAAACCCTAACCCATAAAGGCGTCAAACGAAAATTCTAAACTCTGGACTGCTCTAATATCATGTACTCAATAGTTTTATAGAGAATAATGATCTTATTCAATTAATCAAGCTGAATATATATATATATATAGGCAACTAAGAAGCCCTAATCTAGGAGATATAAAATTACAATAAAGGACAACTAATTATAATTATAAAATAAATACATATCAACACCTACAACAATCCTCACAAACTGTTGGTTCAGTTTGGTCTCTAAATCTTCTGGCTTTCTATTGTCGGTTATTAGTTTCTAACTTTGTTCTTTAGCCTTCTCTTCAATGTCTCACTTACAGGCAATATTTCTACTTTGTGTTATTGGCTACAATTCATGTAGTCAAAGTGCTTCTATAAAGCCTCAAATCACAGGAAATTTTATTAACGATTGGTACTTAATTACTCAATTTTGGTTTCTTTATTTTTCTCATATATGTATAATGACATTTAGTTCTCATTTTATGGTGTGTTTGTTGGTTGAGATGTTTAGATCAAGTTAAATGGAATGACAAGAACTAAATCCTAAGGCTGATCACTGTGGATGACTTCAAGACTTTCAGTTTGTCTCTTTGTTGAATGCATGTTAGCATTACATGGTCATATATATACCACATAGCATTCTAGTTTTATCCTTTGTTGTAAAACACTTTTTGAGTTTCATAAAAAGTTACTAGTTATGGGCATATAATAACTTGAAGGATTCTCTTACAAGAGAATCAGTGAGCGGAAACAAGATCTTTCCAAACCCATTGATAAAAAATAAAACATTTACAAACATACAACCACAGTTATGCATCTTAGAATAAATTACAGCATGCTATAAAAGAAAAATACTAAGGATCAAGAGAACTTATCCTTGAAGAACTATTCTTCTCGTTCCCTCGATGTAATAGCACGATCGTTCACCAACACGAATGTTACGCCTTAACAATCTCCTCGATCAAGAACAAAAACATTCGTTCCTTGAACAGTACGTAGACACCACCAGAAGGCTACCTTGGTATTCTCCGAGTGAGAATCCAGGAGGTGTGGGCTCTGTGTGAATTTGGTAGAGGGAAGGAGAATGTGTACGATCGAGTTACAGGATCGAGTAAGTGGGAGAAATATAAAGTCTATCGTATAGACAAAGGGTACTCAATCGTTTAGTAAACAGGGCAACCGTGTAGCTAACTTGCTCGTCGTTCACTCTCTCAAAAGGCTATCGTATAGCTCTCTCTTTTCACTCGATCGATTGGTATGCAATAATGCGATTCCCCAAAAATATGAAAACTCTTTTCATTTTATTTTTCAGTTATTAAAACTGAAAATAACCTCCCACTTGCACGGTTAATGGAGAAAAGAAAATAACCAACTAACAATTATCTCATAATTGTTTTTATTATAAAAAAATATAATAACTAATTTATCATATTATATTTATAACCTATAGTTTTAATATCACATTATATGTAATATTTAAACCATAGTTCTTTTCTTCTTTATTTAATATAAATCATATTTATATTAATTCCTCCAATTAATGAATCTAATACATTAATTTTCGGTCCTCTAGCGCAATCCTCTTATTATCTTTATTAATAGATGGTTCTTTTCATATGATTTCTTATCATTACTAATTAATAAAAGTTTCGTTTATTCACTTCTGGTGGTGTTATTATAGATATTGGCAAGAATGTTGAAATTCCTCATGTAGAATTTTCCTCTGAGAGTGGAATGATAGGCTAGTCACTTATTAACCTATTAGTTCTTGCAAGAAGTGTTTTAAACTCCACTTTGAGCCAATCAATGATTCTCTACCAGACATTTTGTGCGGTAAACTGATAATCCAAAGGACTCTTTCATTTTTCTTATATTTGGGTGGCACATAATAGTTGGATGTTTGGAATAAGATGTTGATTTAGATATACGTCTTGGACTACTTTGTTCACAAGGAGCACACATAACCTCCACATAAGTGCATTGTCATATCATTCTTTCCTATGGTTTGAAACATACTTTGAAATGCTTCCGATCATCTTTGCAATGTAAAGAGCAAGTAGAGCTTAAATTGGTGAAGTTTCATGCCATGATTGTTACATATGGTGGCTCTTGATTTTATAAGAGCAAAAATTTAATAGTGAGAACCCTTTTAACAAAGAAAAACTCGACAAGGAATGGGTTGAAGGGATGGAGCATATGTCAAACTACATTTGTTCGGATTGCATGGTAGAACATACATTGTTTGGCTTCACTGTGAACTTTAGTAGCCCTTAAGCATATTTGAGAAGTTTTTTCAAATATTCGTAGATCTTGAAATAAACTGACAAATTGTTGTGTTCTAGAAGTTGGTCTCTGTTTTGTTGAACATTTGTAAACGGGAATTAACTGAAACAGGAGTTTAGAACAATTATTATTGTAAAAGTCGTATTATGCAGAATTTGGGTTCCATATTTTGCTAATAATTTATTGCAGGTTATATTAGATATGATGTCAGTGTTAAAATTAATATCGCATCATACAATAATAACAACTATTAAACGTCATCTAACAAAACAAGTTTGATTAGAATCAATGTCAGTTCCCAACTGTCATCCATGATCTATATTATATCAGTTACAAACTGACATCGTAGCTAACCATCATCGGAAGTGAACAAAATCATTAAGCACTCTAATTACACTTAATTTTGGTTACAAACATACTTAAAAACAGTTTTTCAAGTGAAAGGGTTTTCAAGTATGTATATTGTGAAACTCAAACCCTACTTTCCCTACTTAAATATGTTTATTATTGAGATTAGTAAATTGAGGGGTTTAATATTTAAGTTAATGTGGAATTATAGGAAAATGGGTAAAGGATAAGGAAATGAAAAAGGGAAAATGCTTAAGTATTGGAAACTTGGCTCATGGATGTTTATAAGTTAGCCTAGCAAGAAGAAATTTTGGCTAAGTCGGGCATGAAAAGGGTGGCCAAGCATCGAGTAAACACTAGGCAAGCATCAAGTAAAAACTAGGTAAGCATCGAGTAAGCATTAGGTAAGCATCAAGTAAAAACCATGCATGATCAAGGAAAGGATTGTGTATCGAATATGCATGATCAAGGAAAGGATCGTGCATCGAGTATGCGTGAGCAAGGAAGGGATCAAGCATCGAATTTGCTATTGAGTATCATCAAGTAAAGGCTATCGTTCATCGAGTAAAGGCTATCATGCATCAAGTAAAGACTACAGTGCATCGAGTAAAGGCCATCCTGCATCGAGGAAAGGCTATCGTGCATCGAGTAAAGACCATCGTGCATCGAGTAAAGGTCACCGTGCATCGAGTAAAGGCCATCGTGCATCGAGTAAAGGTCATGCGCAAGCAAAGAAATGCTTGGTTGCACGCAAGGATCGGTGCAAGAAGCTGAACGCAGGGGCAATGGGTGTGCGACTAATGAGTTATGCGATGACGCTGGAGTTGTGCGATGAAGCTAGGAAGCTGTGTGATGAGACTAGGTTGATATGTGCAGCAAAAGGCCTTAGGAAAGGAGCTTATGCAAACTTTGCCACACATAAAGTAAGCATTGAATTATGCATGCGTTAAAGTATATACGCCAACCATGAGGCTAAGTGTTGAAAGAAGAAGGCGACCATTAAATTATGCATTGATCTTGAGTGGTTAGTTGATGAGCCTTGCTATGCATTGATGTAAGGGTTGAAGGGTGAAAGGCATGCATTGAGAAGCTTGTCAAAGAGCCAAGGTCGTTTTAAGGTTAGTTGATCGCATTAAGAGGGCAAGACAAGGTCATGCGATGAAGCCATGCGATCAAGTGGGCATGCGACCATTTGGTAGGGCTATGCGTTGACCAAAGGAAACTTGGAGATTAAGCATTCTTGGAAGTTAAGGAACGAAATGACAGCAAGGTAAGCTAGGTGGCTCAACGATCAGTTGTTCTGACGCTAATCCCACTACTCTCCAAAAGAAGAGGCAAGACAGTAAATTCGATTTATTGGTCTTGGAGACGTGTTTGGTAGAGGATGATGATTCTACCTGGATCCTTGATTTGGGTGCTACCAATCATGTTAGTTCCTCTTACTAAGGATTCAGTTCCTAGCAAATATTGCCACAGGGAGAGATGACTCTACGAGTCGGCACTGGTGAGGTTGTTTCAACTGTTGCTGCAGGCAGGCTGAAGATATTTGTTAACAAGAAACGTTATATGTACTGGATAATGTTTTCGTAGTTCCTCATATGAAGAGGAACTTGATCTCGGTTTCTTGTCTCATTAAACAAAGATATATCATCTCCTTTTCTAAGAATAAAGTGTTTATTTTCAAGAATGGAATGGAGATTGGTTATGGTTCAATGAAAGTAACTTATATGTACTAAAGTCGTTAGTCATAAAAGCCTTGTTTAACACTAAAATATTCAGTACGGCAACAACAGCTAAAAGACCAAAGGTTTCTCTTAAAGAAAATGCCTATCTTTGGCATCTAAGGTTAGGTCACATCAACCTCAATAGAACTGAGAAGTTGGTGAAAATGGACTTCTAAATAGTTTAGAAGAAAACTCCTCGTCGGTATGTGAATCATGCTTTGAAGGCAAGATGACCAAATGACCTTTTACTGGAAAATGTTACAGAGCCAAGGAAGCCTTGGAGCTTGTACATTTAGACCTCTGTGGTCTGATGAATGTTAGAGCTCAGGGTGGGTATGAATATTTCATCTCTTTCATAGATGATTATTCAAGGTTAGGGTATCTCTACCTAATGCAACGTAAGTCTGAAGCCCTTGATAAGTTCAAGGAGTATAAGGCTAAAGTTGAAAACTTGTTAGGTAAGAAGATAAAAACACTACGATCTGATCATAGTGGAGAGTATATGGACCTCCAATTCCAAAACTATATAATAGAACATGGGATTGTGTCTCAACTCTCGACCCCTAGTACACCTCAGCAGAATGGTGTATCAGAAAGAAGAAACAAAGCTTTATTGGACATGGTTCGATCTATGATGAGTTATGCTCATCTTCCAGACTCGTTTTGGGGTTTTGCAGTGGAGACTGCATGCTATATTCTGAGCAATATTCCCTCGAAAAGTGTTTCTAAAACACCTATTGAGTTGTGGAGAGGCCGTAAGGTGGTTTACGCCACTTCAGGATTTGGGACTGTCCAGCACATGTGCTTGTGACTGACCCAAAGAAATTGGAACCACATTCGAAGGTTTGCTTCTTTGTAGGCTACCCCAAGTAAATGAGAGGTGGATATTTATATGATCCGAGTGAGAACAAAGTGTTTATTTCTACAAATTCTATCTTCTTGGAAGAAAACCACATCCGGGATCATAAGCCACGGAGTAAGCTTGTTTTGCGTGAGATTTCTAGTGAGACTGAGATTGAGGGTTCAACAAGAGTTGTTAAACCGGTTGACAGATCAACAAGACTTGTTGAGGTCGACACATCTAATTAACCAGCTTAAGAGTTGAGACTGCCTCAAGGTAGTGGGAGGGTTATGAACCCACTGGATCACTACATGGGTATGACTGAAGCCCAAAACGTCATTTCGAATGATGGGATAGAGGATTGATTGTTTTTTAAGAAAGCAATGGAAGATGTTGACAAAGATGAATGGGTTAAATCCATGAACCAGGAAATAGAGTCTATGTACTTCAATGACGTCTGGGAGCTTGTTGATCCGCCTAATGGGATAAGACCTATTGGGTGTAAGTTGATCTATAGCGAAAAAGAGGTGTAGATGGAAAGGTGCAAACCTTTAAGGCTAGACTCATGAAAAAGGGTTATACCCAGGTCGAGGGAGTTAACTATGAGGAAACTTTCTCACCTGTTATCATGCTCAAGTCTATCAGGATTCTCCTGTCCATAGCCACATTTTATGATTATGAAATATGGCAAATGGACGTCAAGACTATCTTTCTTAATGGTAAACTTGAGGAGACCATCTATATGATTCAACCAGAGGGGTTCATAGTTCCAGATCAAGAGCAAAAGGTTTGCAAACTTAATAGGTCCATTTATGGGTTGAAACAAGTATCTAGATCTTGGAACATCAGATTTGATACTACGATTAAGTCGTTTGGCTTTGATCAGAACGTTGATGAACCTTATGTCTACAAGAAAATCATCAACAGCTCAGTAGCTTTCCTGGTACTGTATGTGGATGATATCCTACTCATTGGGAATGATGTAAGGTATCTGACTGACATTAAGAAATGGCTAGCTGCCTAAATCCAAATGAAAGATTTGGGTGGGGCACAGTATGTTTTAGGGATCCATACCATTCAGGATCGTAAGAACAAACGATTAGCCCTGTCTCAGACATCATACATCGATTAAATGTTGATCAGGTGAAAAATGCAGGATTCTAAGAAAGGTTTATTACCTTTCAGGCATGGAATCATTTTGTCTAAGGATCAATGTCCTAAGACACCTCAAGAGGTTGAGAAAATGAGACACATTCCCTATGCTTCAGCTGTAGGAAGCTTGATGTACGCAATGTTGTGTACCAGACCCGACATTTGCTATGCAGTAGATATTGTCAGTCGGTATCAGTCCAATCTAGGATTTGATCACTGGACGGTGGTCAAGACGATCCTCAGGTATCTTCAGAGAACAAGGAACTACATGCTCGTGTATGGAGATAAGAATCTGATCTTTATAGGATACACGGACTCTGACTTTCAAACCGATAGAGATTCTTGCAAATTGACATCAGGGTCAGTTTTCACTCTGAATGGATGGGTTGTAGTGTGGCGAAACATCAAGTAAGGATACATCGCGGACTCCACTATGGAAGCCGAATACGTAGCCGCTTGTGAAGCAGCTAAGGAAGCTGTTTGGCTGTGGAAATTCCTTTCAGATTTGGAAGTTGTTCTAAATATGAATTTGCCTATCACTCTATATTGTGATAACAGCGGGGCTATGGAAAATTCGAAGGAGCCTCGGAGTCATCGTCGGGGTAAGCATATAGAACGAAAATACCACTTGATCAGGGAGACTTTGCATCGCGGTGATGTAATAGTCATGAAGATCACATCGGAGCACAATGTTGCTGATCTCTTTACAAAGACTCTCACGGTTAAAGTGTTCGAAGGTCACTTGGAGATTCTGGGTCTGCGGGACATATGGCATCTTGTCTAGGGCAAGTGGGAGATGATACTGGGTATGCCCTAATTTATTGTATATTGTACCTATTTTATATTGTATTGTATATTAGTCTCTTGAGCATTAGGACAAGTGGGAGATTGTTGGGATTAGTGTCCTAATTCTCCCAGAGTCTCGTTGTTTGTAATGATACACATTATTTTATGAATAAAATAACTGCTATTTCATTCTGGCATTTACTCATATCCAATAAATAAAATTCCATGGTTATCTTATGTAAACTTAAGCATGTATATGTGATATACAAGTGGATCATGCCTTAAGTGATAACCTAAATAGGTCTGTAGTATAAGGATTAAGGTGGGATACCTGATCTTAGTGACACTACGGATACGGTCTGCTTTATAGAGGTTTGCAAGTGTTGTAAACTACTACAGATGGTAGATCTTGACCATGCATGTGGAGATATACAAGCGGGGATGTCCTATACAAAGAGTTTGTATAAGACCGGATCACGAGATGACTAAAATCTGTATATAACATCGTTGATACTAGAGACTTACATCTCACCTAAACGACCATAGGTGACACGACCTCAATCCTGAGTCTTTTGGAAACTCCTACCTTTGAGGGCGGTTCTTTGATTAGTATGGGTGAGAGTGACCAGATTGCCAACTCAACATGCCTACTTTTTTGGGGACTTGTCTGATTTAGGAGTTGGGAACTCATTTACACAAGATGAAATTCACTCCTTTCCCAAAACAGGAATAAGTAGAGAGATTGCTCCCTTAAGGGCTGATTCTGGGGCTTGAACTTAGTGGCCACATCTTCTCTTTGGAAGAGAGAACTCAGTCATAGTAGGACGATGATTTATGTTTATTAGAAGATTCAGTAGTACTTAATGAGTTAGATGTAACTACAGGGGCATAACGGTTATTAGCCAAGCTATACTTACAAGTGATCTGTGAAGGGTTGTCGCACTGTTGATTGATTAAAACTGACACATAATATATCTATGGTAAGGAGAGTTTAGTTGTCGGTCTTTAGTGCAGTGCCGAACAGTTAATGGATGGTGGATCTCGTGACTAAAGAGTTTAGTCAGTTATTCCCATACCATTGAAGTTTGAGCTACAAGCCCATAAAGTCCCCTTGGTAGCTCAATGGATTCAAGTTGAGGATCAGTTCTTGGTGTTGATTTGAAATGTTCAAAATGACAAAAGGTAAGTCGATTATATATGATATGATCGGTGTGGTGTATGAGATACATCAAGTGGTGGATTAATGTAAATGAGATTTACATTAAGTGTCATGGAATAGAAAAAGAGCTATAGTTTATATGTTTTATGAGATGAAATATTAAAACCATAGGTTATAAATATAGTATGATAAGTTGGTTATCATTTATGTTTATAATAATATTAATTATTGGATAATTATCTCTTTTTCTCTAATAACCAATTGAGTGGGAAGTTATTGGTAGTTTCATGGTAACCGTGAGATAAAAGGAAAAATATTTTCCTAATTTTAGTAATCAAGAGAATGTTGAAAATTTTTGTTCGGGGTGTTCGTGACCAAGGCGACTGCTTAGTTTGAGTGCGCGGTGTTCGTGCTGTGTAGCGGTCATGTTGAACGAGTGTTCATGTGTTTCAGTGTAGCGATCGTATTGGACGAGCATTCATGTGTTGCAGTGTAGCGGTCGTGTTGGACGAGCATTCGTGTGTTGCGATGTTGTTGTGATGGAGCGTTCGGGATCAAGGAGCTTGAAGATGAGTCTATAAAAGTGTATAGAATCTTGTCCTTGATTTTTTGTATTAGCATATTGTAATTTTTGTATTTTGCATAACCGTATGTTTCTGTTTGAGATTGTAATTGTAAATTTCATATACGATTATAATTTGGAATGATCTTTCCGCTGCTCATGGAAATCCTCATGTTCGATTTCCTTTAGAAAGTTATGTTTTATGTAAAGTCACTCACTCGACTTCTTAAAGCTCATTTTTTTCTTTCATGTTTTCTTTCCAGGTAGCAAATGATGGAGTTCCAGGGTGCTATTAAGATCAAGGTCTACCATGCCACAACCACACTTCCGGATTTAAGTTATTATTGTAATCAGTTGTAGCTAAGAATTTGGAGATTGTATAGACGTTATACTGTTTGTAATAAAATAAGTTTAGCCAAAACAATTGTTGCTTATTTACTTGACTTAAATTTTAGTAAGCGAAAAAGGTACAAATGGACAATAGGTATCATAAAAAGGTGGCATCTGTCGTCCTCACGCCTCCTTCCGAGTTCAAGAGATAGGCTTAGGAGGGGGTGTGACATATACCTTTGAAGAACCCCTCATGATCCTTGCTGTACTCTGCGAATTTGACATTCAAATACTTAGTAGACCACCAAGAGGAGCTTCTATACTATTCTTAGCTTTGGATAGAGTGGTAGAAACTCTCAATTGAGAAGGAATTTCAAGTGGGCAGGAGAGGGTTTGAGAGAATTTCACAAAAATCCAGAATTTTCAGAAATTCAACATGCAAGCTCTCTTCAATTCTAAAAAATGAAGTCTTTTATCTAGTTAAGGCATTCAAGCCCTTAGTCTTTGAGATAATTGGCACCTCAATTACCATTAAGTGAATGGGCAATGTATCAAAATGTGGAAAACTCTGCTACCAACTTCAAATGTTGGAAATTTCAACTTTCAAATTCATTTATCAATTTTTAAATTAATTCAATTAAGAATAATTTAAAACCTTAAATCAATTTCCATAATAAAAACTGAACCAACTCACTTTGAATCTTAAGTTTGAAATTGAGACCTTCCAATTAAAACTGAACCAACTCACTTTGAATCTTAAGTGGCAGTCTGTAAGATCGAGTTAGTTTAAAGTTTAAGCAAGAATTCTCACCTAAATAATAAAGTAACAAGCATTAAGCTTAAGAGCATGCTAAGTTGAATAATCAATTTCCATCGTCTAATCGATTACTCAAAGTGAGATTCATCTAGATTAGAAAGAGAATTGTTATTAATTGGAAGCCCAAAATAACATCACAACCTTACTTAATCTTTACTTCTAAGTCATTAACTAACTAACGATCACCAATTAGGCCCAATCGAAAGTAACCAATCAAACTAAGACAACTATGTTATCATATATTTCCATGAAAGATTGAAGAATAATTGCAAGATGAACCTCTATTATATCATAAAATCTCAGCAAACTACAAACCCAGGTCTCAAGAATCCTAAAGAAATGGAAATAAATCAAAATACCCAAGCTAAGTTATTTTCTCTTAGCCCTTAATCATCTTCAAAATCAAGTTCTTCAAGTTCAATCTTCCCAAAAATGGAATAAACTAATGTTTACAATGGAGAGGTGGAGATTACAAGTGATGAAACTCAAAAGCGGCCAAAATGATGATATAAAGCAACATTGCAGTGTCACAATGCTACGCAAGAGCGTTGCAATGTTGGGTGAGGAGTTTTCATAGCATTGCGACACAACGTTATAACACTGTTGCAACGTTTGCTTACGCTCCATGATGCACGCGACATCCGTTAAAATTTGAAGCATCGCATTGTCGCATGCAACGTTGCGATGTTGCCCTATTTTTCCCAAAAAGTATCGCTTATGTCTTCAATCATTGCACAACACTTCCTTTGAGCATTGCAACGCTACGCGTAAGAGTAGAATAGTAATTTTCTCGACCTTCTTTCACCCTTAATGCATTTTCGCTCTAAACATGGCAATTTTGACATCTTTTTGCACCGAACGCCCCATTCTACCTCTTATGCACCCAAGACCTATAAAAATATCGATTAAACTCATTAACATGGACTAATGACCCTAAATTACGAAGATGAAGATAGCACATTTTCAATGCTATCAAAAGACATAAATGTAAAGATAGAAACTCGATTTTTAAAATGATCTAGTTTAGTTAGGTTTCCTCTTAATTTTTCTTGGTATTCATAGGCATTTAATATAATCAAAATTCTTGCTAGTTATACATTTAGCCTATGCAACCTAAAAACCTAGAATTGCATAACCTCAATTCCATAATAAACAATTAATCAATTCTAAATGACACAATTAATTGTGTTCGATAGCATCCATATTAATCGTGTATTTGCATTAAGAAGATGCATCTTGAGTAAGATCAAATTAGTAATTCAGAAAGACTAGGTTACTAATTCAATTGTTCTTGGATTTAACTAATCATGCATAATTGTGAACAAGATTAATCCCAATGAGCTAAATTCACATATTTGCACATTTTAGTTTTGTTGTCCTATGGATTAAATACATAGACATGCTTATAATTCTAGCATTCATTGAATTAAAGAAAATTGGCCAAAGATTCTAAAATTCAATGCATAGTAGTTTATTCATCAATCAATGACGGATTTCAACAAGTATTTGTTAAAGAAATCAAGAAATTACATCAGCTTCATACTAAGAAAATTACGAGTATATCCTAAACTAGACTAGATTACTTATCTTAATGTAGCATCTCCTTCAAGAATTGATCAAGGAATAGCATGATGCATCAAAGGTAATAAAAGAATGAAAGAAAAGGTACAAAAAGTTAAGAAAATTGAGAGAAAATCAGGGGAAGATCAGATCTCTAGTGGAAAATGGCTGAAATGTCCTTTTATACTAAGGGTATAGCATAATTATGCTGTAACAAGCGTAATTACACTCTTGCTGCAGCCTACCCTCGAGCATAAAGTGAGGGTAATGATAGAGTAACAACTCTGGGTAGAATGAGAGGGGTGTGCTCTGAAATTTTTTATTTTTTGTCATTTGTCGTAGCTTAACTACGTTGTTGGTAGCATAATTACGCTACCTGTTTTGCTAGCTTCTGCCTTCAAGCGTAATGCTAGAGCATAAAGCTAGCATAGTTACCTTGCAATGAACAATGGCAGTTTCGTAATTTTACTGATTTTTTTTATATTTGATGCTTTCAAGCTCCAAATTGACTCCTTCAAAGCTTGTTTTTCTTCTAAATGACCTCTTTGACCCTTAGGATGAATTTATCTATAAAATGAACATTTAAAGCATATGAATTATAGAAAATGGATAGAATTAGAGACATAAATATAGCTCTTTTTTAGAGCTATCACTGCTATATCGTCGTCTATAGAAACATTATCTTTGGTTTATAGCAACAAATGTTTTAGTTGACAGTATCACTTTTATGGCTTATAGAAACAAATGTTTTTGTCTATAACAACACTTTTGCTGGTTTATAACAACAAATGGTTCGAGCTATAACAAAAATTTTGTTTGGTTTGTTGCCAGAAATATTTTAGTATATAACATCACTTTGTGTGATTTATAAAACTGTGAAAAGCTTCCTACTGCAACACTTTTTTTAAACAATTCATAACATCTTTACAAATTGTTCTGGATCAATTTTTTTGCTTTACTATTTATAATATATTGCATTACTTTTTGGAAAATATAAATTAAATGATATAATCGTTTAATGATGCAAAATATATGCTTCTAAAAATGTTCTCCAATATGGTTGTATATTTTTCTGAACTATATAATTCATAAAGTTTAAATACAACAAACATTCCAAATAGAAGAATCGTCAAATAAGATATCTAATATTATCGAAAAAAAATACACGATAACCAAAATATTAGTATTTAAATGTTGAGATATCACATTGCTTTACAATTAAAAATTAAGAGATTAAGTTATATGAAAGATGCTGAGTTGACTTCACGAATTTGGATGCTCATTTCTTGAATTATTATCTTCGTAATCTTGAAAAAATAATAGTGATAAATATTAAGAAATTAGATTAGGAGTAGATGAGATTCTTAAGGTATTGGAAAACTTGAAAAATGATATAAGCATGCTCTAATTGTTTGTGTCTCGAAATTGAATATTCTCACAAGCAAAAAACCAAGTTATAATTATTGTTCATTTGTATCGAAGAGATCCATTTTGAATCTTGGTACAACAAAAGAAAGCAATTAAAATAAAAGATTTCATCAACATAAACTTAATTGATGGGACTTACCATTTTGAATCACCAAAATATATTATATGATCCCATGGTAATCAATGAAAAATTCAAACTAAAATTTAGACTTGAGAAGGTATATGGATATGTTTCTATTAATGCGATGAAAATACTTGTGTGATATGCCTTCTTGAACTTATAAAATCATGATTTTATCTAAATAAACTGAGGTGCAAGTTTAACCAAAGTTCGGGTAAGTCTAGGGTCGAACTCAAGGATTGCTTTCTAATGATGCGATGAAGTGTTTGTTTCGATTTTAACGTGGTTTCTTAAAAAATATACGGTGGATTGGTTTGTCTATTTTATCGCTAATACTAAAATAAGTGAATGTGGATTAGAGGAGGTAAAATCAGTGCGTTTTAACCACAATATCCTATTTCTATGATGCATGCAATGAGTAATATTTCATTCAAAAGACGTATCTTTATTTCTAAAGGTATTTCTTCTCTTGTTTAATGAGATCTAAAATCTTTTACTTTTTCAAACAGTGATTAATTCGATTTAGAACAATCTCTTGACTTAATTAAAATAGTTTATGAAGCACGCATTAAACAAGTTGAACGTGGTTTTATGCCTTACTTAGTACACCTTAATTTTATCTTTCGTCAACCCATTATGAAATTAATTGCTCATGCTTGATGGTAAGAAGATGGATAGATAAGAAAATATGATGATATTCATATTAATAATGAAAATTTTTTAACTTTGCACAACAATACAAATAATGATGAGAATGTAAAACAAGGTGATAAGGATAGAGAGTCAAGCCATAGGTTGCAATCTCTTGCGCCCTCCGACTCCTTGGATGACTGCTTCACAGTGGTTTTAAGGATGACGATTTCGTTCTACCTCTTCTACGGATAAAAATCTCGATCTCTTGTTCAAGATTTCTCAAAGGGAAAGCTTGGATGAAAGTTTTTGTGGATGGGGAATGGAGATTTTTGCAAAGCTTTGTCAATTTATCGGTTAAGTCTCTTGTGTGCTTTGTATAGAAATTTTGTAGACTATTTATAGGCGTAAAAAAAAAAATTTCGCCTCTCTCACTAATGATTACATTGACACGATATATTAAATTTCATGTCCCGTCATGCCGCCTGCCTCGCATAAGAAGTTCATTGGCTCTATCGCAAACCTTTCACTTTCGCTACCTACTTGATCTTTTTTATTTGGCCTCCACTATCCATGCATCAGTTGCATTTAATATCATATCTCCTCTTATTGCATTAGGCCATGCGAATCCAAGTTGGTCGTCAGGATTTTTCTATGCATTCATGCAGCGGCAGCTTACTTCGTCGCATTATTTTAAGTAGTTCTTTGCATTCAAAGAGCGCAATTTTTATAACTTTCAAGGATTATGAGTTTCGCATGTTTGTGATCGCATAATGTAATAAATTACATGATTTCCATGTCAAGCTAACACATTTTTTATGATTTTTCTTAATTGTTTTGGATAAAAGAGGTTAAATAACTTGTATTTCTACAAGTTAAATATCAAGGATCTAAAATAAAAAAGGTCTACTATCAGAGATATGCTTAATCAATTCTAAGACATAGCATCACGCATCCTATAATGAAAATTTCCTTAATGTAATAAGAATATAGAATGTTCAAAATGTTCAAAATAAAGCAACTAAAATTCTAGTTCAAAAGGAATTCTTACTTAACAATCAAAATGGCATAACCCACATTTGCCAACAGAAAATCACTGCCCACACGATATTCTACATCAAATTAGCTATACGGACACTCTTTGGTGCAACTTAAAGGAGGCATCAATAAAAAATTTCTTCTTCGAAATTATTTAATCATTCTCACCCATATATGCCAAAATTTTGAGGTAAAATTTTTTATGTGTGATTTTAGACCAAAGAGTATAATTGACATTTAGAAATGATAAGGTTAAGAAGAAACATGATAAGGGCCAAAAGTGTCAACTAAAGACCGAAATGGGCCTAGAAAAAGGGGGCTAGCCTGAGCCGACTCAAGCCAGCAACATTGCTCAAGGCCGACCCTTGCCAAATACCTAACAGGGCATCTTTTATGCATGCCCCGACCTAAAGTAACATTTCAAGTTTAAGATATAACCTAGGTCGACCCCTCCCAAACACCTCATAGGGCATGTTTTACGCATGTCCCGACTTAAGGTAACATTTTAAGCCCATGGTATGGCCTAGAGGTATCGCCAGTCAAGGTCGACCTTAGCCAAACATGAAACCTGTTACGCCCCTTGGCTCGATAGGTTATCTAGTTATCCAAAGGCGACATGGAAAACCCTAGAGAATACTCAAGGTTAATTTTCTCTATAAATAGATCATTGTAACTTCATGTGAGGTAACCTAAATTCGCTCTCAAACTCCCTAGTTTCCACACTCTTTCACTCTCTAACTTAAGCATCGGAGTACATGTGGCAAGTACCACACCAGTGTGCAAAATTTCTCTTTTGCAGGCCACATTCTTCCTCCCTTCAAACAAATTCACTATTGGTATCACTGAAGGTCGGGTGTGTTTCCCAGTATCCAAAATTAGGCATCAATAATTGGCGCCATCTGTGGGGATCGAGAGTGCTCTATCTATGCAAAATTGATATCTTTGCAAATTTAAGGAGTTCAAGCTAAAGTAAAGAACGAAGGCCGAGGCTACTGAGGTCGAGATTGAGGAGACCAAGTTGAAGTGAAGAGCAAAGGTCAAAGAAACCAATGTCAAGACCAGAGAGATCAAGTTAGAGCAAAAAGAAGAGGCTAAGACCAAAGAGACCAAGTTGAAGCAAAGAACCAAGGTTGAGGCTTAGGCTCAAAATTGTTAATGAATTTGGAAATTGTATTTTCCATCTACCCTCTCTTGCATCTATGCATTTCTATTTTGTTTCTTGGTTGTTGCTTGTGTGCATTCAAATTCATTCTTTCTTTCTTTCTTTCTTTTTTCTTGCTTGCATGTGCTAATTTGACCACAATGATGGTACTATGCAAACCAACTATACAGACTCACAAAGATTGCGTTGATCACAAACTTTGTAACCTTCCCAAAATTATGCATCTCAACTCTCATTGATAATAAGTCTTGAATCAAAACTCTTTTTCAAAATTTTTCTAAAATTAATTTACCGTTTGATTTTCAACAATGTGAACCTTGCTGTCCACCAAAGTTTGGGCATGGGAGAGGTTTGTTTAACAAAATCAAAGTATTACAAAAATAAATAAATAAAATAAGTTAACTCTAATAAGGAAACCCAACCTGATAAGAGTTACATTGTGAATGGTACTTACCCATAGTTAGATGCCTGCATAACACCTCTGGGGATGAGCCAAAATGGAATTGAGTAACCAGATCAATGCACAACGTAGAAGCTAAATAAAGAGAGATAACTCCAATGTTAGCGTAAGGTAAACTAGCATTGATAAGAGTTGAGTTGAAATCAACACCCAACCGTAGTTGGATGATCTGCATGACACCCGTATAGTCAAGCCAAAACGAAGGGGGGTAACCGAGCTCAATGCCTGAAAATAAAAACACTAAGCCTTTGAGACTTTATCAAACACATTACTCAAAATTTAAATCCAGGCCGATTCAAGAAAATGAGGAAAACAAGTTTGAGGCTAAGACTTGCTAAGTGAGAGTTAAGATACATTCCCTTAAGAAGTGAGTAAAGCATGCCGGTAGACAACGTGCTTAGTGATAATAAGTTGTAGATATTCTGAGAGGTTAGGCAACAAATAGAAAGTAAAAAGTTTTGCATGAAATACAATTTGAAGACACGCTTAAGGACAAACATGATTTTAAATTTTGGGGGTGTGATAACTTGTATGTGTAAAAGTTATTATCTCTTACAGTTAGAATATTTAAAAGTATTTGATGAGAAAAGCAATAAAGTTGTAAGAAAATGGAGCAAAATTACTTTCCATGCATTCATCAAGTCTAAACGAAAGCTTAAGTGAAATTTATGTCATTGGTGCATTTATTATACATGAATATAGACGAAAACGCCAAAGAGGAGTTATGCGTTGGAACCAAAGAGAGAAACCTTACTACCAAGTATTTCATGAAGCAAAGATGTCAAATCAAGTCATATGGCGAATCGGCATAAGTAAAGAACATGAGAGTCAAACGCATATGAAGGGACCATCGACAACTACATAAACGAACATGAAAAAAGTTATTTGACGCGTGTGGCAGAAGTGGTCCCTGCATCCAAGTTCTATATATACCCTAACTCTAGATGAAGAAAAATAGACAATACATCAGACATCACCTACGCGAGATTGAGAGAATTTTAGTGTCATTCTTTGGAATTTGAAAGAATTTCCAGAGAACCATTCATCTACCATTCCTGAGGCAATCTTCCTCGAAGATCAGTCTCTATAGCCATTGGAGAAGGAAACTCGAGAGAGGATCTTCTCCATCGTCCATCGCAGCACGGAATTGAAGGAACCCTATGAAAGGTCCTTGAGCGGAAACGAATCATCCTAATTTTTTATTTTTCATAGAATAGAATTTTACAAAGAAAAAAACAAGAATTAAGCATTTAAATCTAAATATTCAGCATGCTCGAAAACAAAACAGAAGAAGAAGAAGGGTTTTGGAAGCATTACTTTTGAAGACATTTTTCAATTGAATTTCCTCAAACGATAGGATCACCACCACAAAAGCTACCTGGGTATTCTTTGGGTGAGAACCCAGTAGTTTGTGGGCTCTAGCTATTTTGGTGAGGGAATTAGAAAGGAGAACGAAGAGAAGGAGAAGAAGGAAGAAAACTCAAAACCTTGTTTTGTTTCTCTTGTGTTCTGTAACTATTATGCGTAAGAACATAAAAAATGGGAAAAAGATCAAAAACCTCAACTCTAGTAACAGGTATTGGAGAGAAAAGAGGGAGGGAAGAGGGAGAAAGTTGGGAGGGAGTTACAACTCCCTCCCAAAATTGATTTTAAAAAATAAATAAATTTATTTATTGTTAATAAATCAATTAATATATATATATATATATTAAATTATATGTTATATCAAATATAACGTATAACCTATGGTTTCAGTATTGTATCAAATAAAATATAACTTATAGTTTCAATCCTCTCTCACCAATAACTTTTAATATAAATCACATTTATATTCAATTTAATTATATGAATTCAAATTCATATAATTAATATTCGAATCATATTCAATTGTTTATTTCCTCTCAAATATACTTTATATTATAATGTATCAAATATATTATAGTAATTATATCATATATAATTAAAATTAAATTAATTATATCATATATAATTAACTCCCTAAATTAATTTGAACAATTCAAATTAATACAAAAACTTATTCTCATTTATTCCCATTGAGCTACTGAGGGGACCTTATGGACCTGTAGTTTGAAGTTCCAACGATATGTGAATAATTAATTAAACTCTTTTAATTAAAATATTCACCATTCGTTAACTGACGGGCACTCTACTAAAGACCGTCAGTTGCGCTCTTCGCACTACAGATATATTTATCCATTGAATATAACCAATCAACAGTACAATGACCTTTCACAGATTGCTCATAAGTACAGTTGGACCAAAAATTACCGTTTTTTCCCTATATTACATCTAACTCTTTAAGTACCATTGATCCATCTAATGAACAATAAATCATAGACCAATTATGACTAAACCCCTATTGGACTAGGAAAGGGTGTGGCACCACATTGTTCAAGTCCTGGAATCAGCCCTTAAGGGAGTAATTTATCTACTTACCTCAACGTTGGGGAAGGAATGAATTCCTTCTTATGTAGTTGTGTTCCCAGCTTCTCAATCAGATGAGTCCTTAAAATGGTAAGCTTGTTGAGTCGGCGATCTAGCCACTCTCACCCATATAAATCAAAATATCGCCTTCATAGGTAGGAGTTCACAACTAACTCAAGATTCAGGTCATGTTACCTATGGTCATCTTGGTAAAATGTAAGTCTCAATTATGAACGGCACTATATAATGAGACTAGACATTTCGTTGTCCTGTCTTATACAAACTCCTTTGTATAGAATACCCCCACTCACATATCTCCACATGAATAATTAGGATCAGATCATTTGTAGCACTTTACAACAATTGTAACATCTACAAATTGGGTCGTACTTGTAATGTCACCAGGATAAGGTATACAGCCTTATCGATCTACTACAGACCATTTAGACTATCATTTAAACATGATTCACCCGTATGTCTCTACATACATGTTTAAGCTACTAGATAACCTAGGATGTTAGTTTATTACTTTGTAGTTAATGCAACTAAAAATGAAATAAAACATCACATATTTTATTATATAAATAAAATGTTTGTACTTTATAATTACCAACTATAGGACCCTACGAGATTTAGGGCATCAACCCCAACAAGAATCTCTTCCATCACCGACTGATGAGAAGTAAGAAATGGCTACTGGCGATCATCATTCTCTTCTATTCATCCATTTATTTTCTTTCTTAATTGTTGTATTTCCATTTACATAGATTTCCTTCATTGTAACGTCTTTCTATCTTAATATACATCATGACTTCATCTTTTACTTCTTCTACTTTTATTTATTTTTTCACGAGTAGTTAAATCATTATTGAGTTGGGATGAACTAGTTCTCATTCCGGTGAGTTTAATAATAAGCAACTGTTCATTTGGATAATGAGAGTATAAATCTAGCTCTTGATTCCGTTTAGCCGATCGAACCAAGATATAACAATTAACTACTCGAGAGAGCAAGTGATTGTGGATCTCATTCACCCGAGTAAGAGATGTGTTTAGAGATAAATCCAACCTTACGTTCCAAGTAACTTGAGCATGTATCATGGAAACATGATTTATGTGGCTAACTCGCTTAGAGATGGAGTCTTTAGAGGTTATGAACATGAAAGGAAGCTTGTTATTAAGTTCAAAGATTTGAGGATTGCTTGTTGTGTGACCAGTTTACATACTGCTCACCATTAAACTCTCATCATTGTATTTTATTTCTAGTTTATGATTTATACACTAATACTTACATCATCAATACTTGATAACATAACACTCATATATATATATAAAAACTGACATGATGTGAGGGGCACATGCTCCTAGTTCATTCATAGATTCATCCCTGGAAACATGCAAGCTCTACCAACAAGACAAAGTCAACTTTGATTATGAAAATAGTCATATAAATATAAACATAGAAATAGAATTTCGAGAAACTAGTTTCTCAATTTTTGGTCTTTTTTTTTTAAAATAAGAAACATAGCGATTATCAAGATAGAATATTTAAAAAAACGAGAAATAAGAACGCTATCAAACGAATCCTAACGGCCTGTTTGTTAGAGAATTCAAATTTTGTTTTATGTTTTTAGATTTATTTAAGCAAATATGTGTTTGGCAGACAACTCGAATTCTATTTCTGAAAATTATTTTCGGATTCTGTGATCCAAATAATGTAAATTCTGAAAACAACATTTTATGTTTTCACTCTACCCAGATTTTGAATTTTGAATTTTAAAGTGTAGAACTATTTTAAATAAAAAAAAATAAAAACACTTAGAACTATAGTATGTCATATTATAAATTCATTTCATTTTTTGAAGAGTAAAATACGTTCTATGTAATGTATTATAAATTAATAATATGAAAAAAATAATTATTATAAAAAAAAAATAATATAAAATATATTCATAAATAAATTAATAAGAAATAAATTAATAAGAATTTATTATCATCTAATAGTGGGCAACTACCACAAGTTTTTGTCGTACATAGAATCAAAAATGGAAAAGGAAGGAAATAGGATTAAAATACTCTTGCACTTTCCCGCTTTTCCTCAGTTGCCACCTTACCAAATTATGACTCTTTAATCACCATTTTCTAAATTTAAAATTTAAGCAGGGGCACACTTGGAATTATTTAACCTTTTTCATTTCACCCACTATATATATATATATTCAAATTTAGACCACTAATCTTTTAATCAATATACATTTTTGGTATTAGGTTTGAGTGTTATTTTTATTTGATTTGTTCTTTAAATTTTAAAATGTTATATTTCTACTCTAGTTTAGTTTTTTTTTTTTTTTTCTCTAGATCTTTAGATTCTACACTTTTACCTAAGTTTCTACTGATGCTCGCTTTTTGTCTTGGTGTTAAATTTTAGTTTAATTTAAAATAATTATGATTTAGGATTTTTTTTAAATTAATTTTAGTCGTTAAGAAAAATGAAAGGGAACTAATTTAGTTATAATTAATTCGATTCTTTTAAATTAGTTCATACTAAACTCCATATTCAAAGCAATGTAATATTTTGAAATTTGAGGATAAATAGAATCTAAATTCAAAACTCAAATCTAAAAGGATAAACTCATATAACTTATGGGATAAAAAATTTATAGAAAATATATTAGTTTATACCCCTAAATTTTGAGGTTGAATCAATTTAAATATTAAACTAATAATTTGTTTTTATCCAAACTCTAACATTTTGCAAGCGTAATCCTCTCAATTACTTTTCATTGGGTAAACAATGTATGACACTTAAATTTTCTTATCAATTAAACTTGTAAACTTTAGTAAGCAAATCAATTTAGACTCTCAATCAAGATTTCTTTTAAAAGTCATCCGCACATCAAATCCAATAGTCATTTTCGTTAATTCAATATTTGAAGAAGCCTAGAAATATCATAGTTAATGTATGAATGATTCTCAAAGGTAATCTTAATCATGAGTCTAAATTAATTAATTAATAATGACAATATAAGAGTTTAAGTGCTAAAATTATAAGTCTCAAACAATATTCTAAAATCGAAATCTAAGAAAGGATGTAAATTAGAACATTTATAAATATTCATACTTTATATTGATATAATTCAAAGTGTGTCAATGTTTATTATTATTTTTTTAGTATAATTGAGGATTGGGAGATTCGAACCACCAATTTTGTGATTTTCGATACACTCGTTTTTGCAATTTTTTATTCCTTATTTATTTATTGCATTTTGTTTAGCACTTTTTCATCACTAGGACTTAAAGGAGTTGTTATTTATGGATCATGTTTTATTGGAAGATTTTTTTCATCATTGTTTACTTTAAAACTTTTGGCATATATTTGACAAATTTGTGGATCATAATATCGTCCGTAGATTCTATTTGCTTTATTTTATTTTGCACATCTTCGGTCCGTTATTGAATCGTATCTTATTATAGTAAGATTATGTTTAATTTTAGGTTAAAATATGCTTTATGATCTTTATGCTTGGAATTTTATTCAACTTTAATTATATACTTTTAAATATCTAATTTGAATGTCCCACTTCCAAGAAATCTTTTAGAAGCTATTTGGGACTTTAAGTTGAGATATGATATCTGAAATTTATATCCTTGTATTTGAGATGTAGTTTTGAGTTCATATGTTCGGGATATCTAGTGTAGTTTTTCTTAACTCACATAGTTTGGTAACCATTTGCTTGTTTTTGTTTTTCAAATTTCTGTATTTGTTATCTACTTTGTATCACTGGTTTAAAAAACCAAGCAAAATTATGAAAACTAAAATAGTAGCATTTGAAAATTTATTATTATTATTATTTTAATTTAGCTAAGAATTAACTATTGTACTTAAGAAAGATGTAAATCATTATAAGAAACTAAGAGAAAATATACTTAATTTTTAAAAATAAAAAATGAAAAATTAAATGGTTACTAAACAGAGCCTAATCTATTTATTTGATTACTATTTTTATTTTGAAACTTTTTTATTCAATAATTCTATCCATCTTTTTTTGTATAAAAGATGGATTGCAATTTTTTTCTTTTATTTTTAAGGTTTTTTTCCTTTTTCTTATATTAAACAACCATTAACCCACTATATTTCTTGCAAGAATATGGTTAAATAAAATATGAAACCAAAGAGAAATCATAACTTTTAATCCTAATTTTTTTCCATCAATTTCATCACCATCATGATTTTCTTTTTTTCTTCTTTTTCTTCTTGTTGCTATGTATTTTTCCTCTATCATGATTTTTTTTTAATTGAATCTCCCCATCATCTTAGCAATGAATGGAATAGCACCATATTTTTTCAACAATTTTGCTTTCAATTCCTCCAAATTTGAAGGATCATCAGAGAATAAATCTCTAATTTTCACTAATTCTTGTCATAAAATGTTTCGGGAAAAATCTCTATTTTATGGTTTTTTTTAATTTGTGACATACTTTTCAATTATATACATACTTTTTCAAATATTCTTAAAACTAATTTGATATGTGAATTCAATTATCTAAAAATATATTTTGTAATTTTCTACATATAACATAGACAAAATACTATTATTTATATAATCAACAATTTTGCAACATACTTTAATAGTCATTGGTCCTATAATAGTCGGAGGTAGTTGTCGAAGTTGATTATCAAAGATGATTTTTGCTGTAGTTTGTAGTCGGAGGTGGTTTTTGGAATCTAAAGTTAAGGTGATACTAAAGTTGGTTGCTGATGTTTGTCGTCATATTTGGTTTTCGGAACCCGGAGTTGGCTATTGAAGTTAATTTTGTTGGAAATATCTTAAAACTCGCAATTCGTAATTATGGAAACATATTCAATTTATCAACAAAAGTATTATTGAAACTTCATTCTGTTATAAAATTCAATAAACGAATCAAGGGCTATAGTATGAATATGGGTACCTCGTCTTGAGGACACTATGGATGCGACCCACTTTGTATATTGATACAAATGATGTTATCTTGAAATCGTTCATGTGGAGACATGCGAGTGGAAGCATCTTATGCAAAAGATGTTTGCATAAGACCAGACCACATAATAGTCACTTTTCTTTATAACGACTGTTTATTATTCAAACAGATTATTTCAATTCGATGACCTAGGGTAACTCGATCTTAATCCTGAGCTAGCTATGAACTCCTGTTTATTTGGAATATGAACTCCTGTTTATTCAGAATTATCCTTTGATCTGATTAGGTGAGAGTAGTTCAACAACATTGCTCAATAAGTCTCCCATCTTAGAATAAGACTAGATAGATAGTTGGAGACATAGTTCTGCAAAATGGAATTCACTCCTACCTATTTTAGGGTTAGCATTTAGGTTGTTCCCTTAAGTACTGATTCATGGTTTTGAACAAAGGGGCCTCGCCCTCTCATGGCCAAGAGGGACATGGTTTATTAGTTGACTATAGACCAATTGTTCAATAGAGGATCAGTGGGAGCTTAAAGAGCAAGATGCATTTACAGGGATAAACGGTTATTTTGACCTAGTTGTAAATATGAACGACCTGTGAATGATCGACTTACTGATTATGGTTAAATCAAGTGGACAGACATATATCTACAGTGAGGAGAGTGCAACCATCGAGCTATAGTGGTGTGTCTCGGTGGTTAACGAATATTGATTAATTTAGGTTAAAGAGTTTAACCGATTAATCTCAAATCATTGAAGCTCATGATATGTAGGTCCATAAGGTCCCTCTACTAGCTTGTAAAAGATTAAACCTTGGATTAGAATATAGAGCAAATTTGAAACATTCCTATTCGAAATTAGGGTTTGGAATATGAAATTTTCAAATTTCAATTTAGGGTTTAGATAGTTATATTCTATATAATTAACATTTAAATTTTATTGTAATTAAACAGAATTGGAGAGTTCAAATTATTTAAATAATGATTTAAAAATTGAATACATGAATAGGAATTCATGTTTGAATTAGGTGTTTTATTAATTTAATATTTGATATTAAATTATTATTTAATTAATTAAATTTGTTTAATTGATTAAATTAAAATTAATTTCAAATTTAAAAAGAAATTAATTTTTTTGTAACTGAATTTAAATTATATTTAATTATTTTTAAAATTAAATATAATTAATTAATTTGAAATTAAGAATTTTAAGTTTGAGTGGAAAAATCTAATAATGAGTTTTTTAGTGGACTTTTCCACATTTCAACATCTAGGCCACTCACTTAGTGCTAATTAAAGTGTCAATTAGTGGAGTGAGTGAGTGCTTGCATGATCCAACTTGATAAATATTCCAAATTTCAAAGTATTGAATTCTGATTTTTTGAAAAATTTTCAGCGAAACTATTTTGCTCTCAAGCTCTCCAAAATCCACCTAAATCCTCCCAATCCCGAGTTTTCACCACTCAATCCAAGGTCGAGAATAGTAGAGAAGATTCTCTTGGTGGTCTATTGAAGGAATTGAAGATCAATTTCATGGATTAAGCAAGGAACAAGTGAAAATCTTCAGAGGTATACATGTTGAAATCCTTTTCTATTTAAAAACTTGTTTTAGCAACTTTTTTACTCAAATTAAATGTAATTAGAGTGCTTAATGATTTTGTTAGCTTCCATTTTATGCATCTTTACTTTATCAGATTTTTGCTGAAGTTTGTAGTTAGTGACAGTTGTCAGAGCCCGAAGTTGGTCACATGAAGATGGTTTTAGAGTTTGTTGTGCGAAGGTGGTCGTCAAAGTTGATCGTTGAAATGAAGGTTATCTAACACATGATAAAACTTGTTACACACGATGTTACAACATTTCCAGAAACATCATAGATAAACGCAGAAAACTAAAGCCAGAACAGAACACTTAGATTTTGATAACTCATTTGGTGCAATACCACCTATGTCTGAGGGGGCGGTATACCCATAGAAAGATATATTTGTTGGGGTTGATGCCCTAAAGTCTCGTGTCCTGTAGTTTGTAAACTATTTATACAAACGCTTGTGTTGTATAGTATATAACATTTACTTCACATTTTGATTTTGCTCAATTGTATGTTTTATTTGCTTTACCACAAACCAATAAACATAAAATCACTGGTTATCTATATGTAACTTAAGCATGTATGTGGTGACATACAAGTAGATCATGTCTTGAGTGATAACCAGAATGGTCTGTAGTATATGGATATATGAGGGAAACCTTATCCTGGTAACGCTATGGATACGGTCTGCTTTGTGGAATGGCCACGAGTATTGTGACTTGTCACAGATGGTCTAGTCCTAATCATTCGTGCAGGGGACATGCGAACGGGGGCGTCCTATACAAAAAGTTTGTATAAGACCTGACTACAAAGTGTTAATGTCTCGTTATATAACACTATTCATGACAGAGACTTCACTTACTAGGATGACCATAGGTAACATGACCTCAATCCTGAGTGAGTTGGGAACTCCTGTCATTGAGGGTGGTCCTTTGAATTGTATGGGTGCGAGTGGCTAGGTCGCCAATTCAAACCTATCATTTTGGGGATTCGTCTAATTTGGAAGCTAGAAACTCAGTTACACAAGATGGAATTCACTCCTTTCACGAACCAGGGGTAAGTAGATAGATAGCTCCCTTAAGGACTGATTCTAAGACTTGAACGATGTGGCGCCACACACCTTCTCTTGGCCCGAGAGGTGTTTACACATAGTTGGACTATGTTGTATTGTTCATTAGAGGAATCAGTGGTACTTAAGGAGTGAGATGTAACTACAGGGGCAAAACGGTAAATTGAACCTTTTGTACTTACGAGCATCTGTGAAGGGTCATCGTACTCATAATTGGTTATATCCGATGGACACAGAAATATATCTGTGGTAGGAAGAGTTCAGTTGTTGGTTTTTAGTGGAATGTCTGGCAGTTGACGGATGGTGGATCTCGTGGCTAAAGAGTTTAGTCAGCTATTCACGTACCGTTGGAGCTTCGAGCCACATGTCCATTAGGTTCCCGGGTTAGCTTGGATAAAGTCAAGAATCAGTGTTTGGGTCAGTTTGAAATGTTCAAATTGACAAGAGGGGATTATATATGATATAATTGGACTGGTTGATTATATATGATATAATTGACTAAATGTATGAGATACATTATTTTGGAAGAAATTAGATATAAATATGATTTATATCAAGTGAAGGAGAAATTACTATAGTAGATATGTGGTATCAAACTATAGGGTAAGAATATAATATGATTATATTCATTAATTATTAAATTGGTTAATTATATGATAATTTGCTGAAAACTTCTCTCGGTCATGCGTTAGTGGGAGAATCCGAAGTCGGTTATTGTAACCGAAGAATAAAATAAAAATTTGTTTTATTTTGCAAAAAGTTCGAAAAATTTGCAATCGGTGTGGAAACATAAACGATCGCCTAGTTTGAGAGTATATACGATAGCTGCTCATCGTCTAAACGATCGTACACCAACGCCTAAACGATCGCACACCTGTCCCTAAATGATCGCTTAGCTTTCCTAAACGATCGCATAGTGTGCCGTGTTTTCTAAACGATCATCTACCTTTTATTAAATGATCGTTTAGTAAAACCTACACGATCATGTAACTTCTTCTAAACGATAAACACCCTTATTATGCGATAACTCTTTCTCTCTCACTTACATATCGTCTACTCGATTTTTCTTTTCTCCGATCTCTACCAAATTCACCAAAGACCACACTTTGGATTCTCACTCCGAGAATACCAAGGGCTCCAACTGGTGGTGTCGTCCCTGTTGTTTACTTGTGCGTGACTGTTCGTGTTGCTGTCGTTCGTGTAGACGATTGTGCTGCTGCAGCTGACTGATTTACTGGGCGATACAGCGTGCAGAGGTTCTTCCACTGCTTTTGAGTTCAACGTTTGAAGAGAGTCTTCAACTGGTATGAGAACTCTTTCCCTTATATTTTTATTATTCGAAGCATGTCGTTAATTAGTGTTAATTTGCATAATTATCTGTTGGAATGTATATGTTGTATTTTGGTCACAATGAAATCGAAAAGATCCGAATGCACTCATGGATGCTCTTTGTTAAGAATTCCTTCAATTGGTATCAGAGCCAGGTTACTGATATTCTAATTTCATTGTTGCAACGAATTACATATACGTTCTTGGAGGGTGCATGTCTGCTCTATTTAATCGTTAAATTGTTGTGAATGTGCGGATTAATGGATGTTTTCGTGGATGTTAGCCTTGGTTTGATTTAATTCTTTTACATTTTCAGTTGATTGTAAAGGCCTCTGTGTTTTTGGCATTAATAATCGTTATCGAGTCTGTAATTCAAACACCTTTTCCATGTCAATAGTTATGAATAGTTTATCACCACTCACTTAAAATATAACATTAGTATAATAATAAATCAATAGCCATTAAACATTCATTTAAATGATATCATTAGTGTATAAGTAGTATATCAACATTCATTTGAAATTCATTCATGTATAACATTGGCATTCAATTGTATATCAAATAGTACTCATTCAAAATGTAATTCAAGTATATTAGTAGTGATTAATAATATATCATCACTCATTCAAAATGTAATTTCAAGTATGTTATTAGTGTATCCGATCTTTATTAGTACTCATTCAAAGTTCATTTAAACTATAATATTATTGTATCCAATACTCATTTAAAACTAATGTCAAGTATATCATTACTTGATTAGTACTATATCAACATTAATTTTAAATAAATTTTCTAGTATAGCATTGGTGCATTAGTTATATATTAACGTTAATTCAAAATTCATTTTCAAGTATGACATTGATGTGTATCATTAGTATATCAATATGTATTTAAAATAAAAAATTCATTTTCTTAAATATATTTTTAATTTATCAGAACATGTTCAAAATTCAATTTCAACTGTATAACACCGATATATCAATAGTTTACCAACATTCATTCATAATGATTAGATGATTGAGTTGAGACTATTTAATACAAAAGTCAAACAAATTAGTTTTAATTATCTAAATCAATATTTTAAAGATAATAAGATATGGAGTAAATCACATTCTTAATAAGTACACATTTCCTTTCAATAACAAGTTTCAATATTAATCAAATTAGTTTACAAGTTTATCACAACACACAAACTCAACAATCCCAAACTTGCTCTTGTTTAACTACTACAATCAACATAAAATCACACTTAATTTATTCATACATTAAAATATATAATTCTTCAAACTCAAATTTCAAAACATTTAAAGAGAGACAACATTATGGATAAAGCTCTATGAGAGACCTTAAACCTAATATTGAAAAGATGTTGTAGGTAGAAAACCCAGCTAATTGGAACAATTGAGCCCACTCTTTCTCATCCCTTTCCTTTCCACCTACATTAACCATCATCAACAAGTCCCAAAAAAATTTACATTCGGTCATCAACTTATCATTCTTCATCTTTTTATTATTGGTTACCACCATATCAATTATAATTACTTTTCCAATCTTTCCATTGCTTGTGATTGCCTCTTTACATTTCTTCAGTATCTTTATACATTCTTCATCGGTCCAATCATGCAATATCCACTGTGTTATCACATTATTTCACATTAGAACGGTATACAGAGGAGTATGGGTATGATTGCGAGTGATTTTCACTTTGTCAAAATTACATTTGTTATTGTCAAAATCATTTTTTTTAAAAAAAAATTGATGTTCGGCAAATGTTGAACTTTATTTTAGAAAATTCTAAAATAATATAGAAATGACTTTTGAATAATTAGTTGAAATGTGCTTTTCAATGGGGTGATTGACCAAGAATAAGCCCTCGAAATTAGCCTCACTTTCTTTTTTTAGGTAAAATTTGGTCACTTATGTATTATTATTTTTAAAATTTTTAAAATTTAGTTTATAGTAATTTGGTAATTCTAAAATCAGAAAATAAACATAATTAATTTAAAATCACAACTTTACCAAGTCAATTACACCTAATCTTTTCTCATAATCTCACAACTTCAACCATCGCTCTCAAACACGTACTAATTTCACAAAAAAAAAAAATCGTGATTAAATTAAGGGCATGTTTGGGAGTGTTTTTAGAAGTATTGGTTTTAACAAAAGATTTATCAAAAGTGATTTTCATACCATCATTTTAATCTTTGGTTGTACACTTTTAAAAGTGATCTTGTACCATCAAAACTAAGAGTTATTTTCAATGACTTGAGGGTATGTTTCAGATGGCTTTTAGAATAAGTGTTTGAGCTAAATTATTTAATTATAATTAGTTTTGTAAAAGTGTGATAATTCATGTTTATATTTAGTTTCGTGCATACTTGTACAAATTATTTAAACTAAATTTAAAGTATTTTTTAAATGATTAATGCGTGTTTTCAGATGTAGCTTTAGAATCATCAAATCACTAAAAAAATATTATATTTGAGGTTAAAACAAATTAGAGGCATAGAAAATATATAAAGAGAAATAAAAGTCCAAGAGAGAAAATAGAGCGAGAGAAAAATTTAAGAGAGAAAAATAATGTTAGGAGGCATAGAAGAAATTTAGAGAGAAGTTTAGTAGAAACAACGAAAATTCAAATATAGATAAATAAAGTTATAAATATATATATATATAAAGGTTATTTTCAAATATAAAAAAACGAATTAAAATATTTTCAAGATATAGCAAAATTTTAGAATTATCAATGATAAATGCTATCAGTGTCTATCAGTGATATTGATAGACATTGATAGACTCTATTAGTGTCTACCTGCGTCTATCATTGACAGTTCTACAATTTTGTTATATTTTATAAATATTTTTAATAATTTTACCATTTGAAATAATTCCTAAAAAACAACGGAGGAAATCATAAAAATTATGGAGAATATAACTTTAATGAGAGAAAAAAAAAACTTTATATACGGAAAAAAGAGTTAAAGAGAAAAAACTCGAGAGAGTTAAAAACCATTGGAGAGAAAAAAAATGCGAGAAAAATGATATTTTTTTTTAAAAAAAAAGCATAAAATTAAAGGTAAACGTTGTAAAAACTTTAGAAAGAGCAAATTAGGAAAATGGTAAAAATCTAAAAAGAAAATTACCATTTTTGTGAAAAAATAAAAAAAATAAAAATAAAGGGAAATAGGAGGGAATCTTTTTTATATGAAACAAGTGTGTTTTTAAAAAGAAAAGCACTCACAATCACACAATATTCAATGTGTAGTCCCCTCCCAAATGATTGATAAGAAACTAAGGGCCTAGTAGAGAATCTAGATTCTATTTTATGTTTTTACAGAGTTAAGAAAATATAACCCAAATTCTATTTTTAAAAATTGTTTTCGAATTTTATAATCCAAATAGTGTAAATTCTAAAAATAACATTTTTATTTTTATTGTATCTAGATTTTGAATTTTAAAATTTAAAATGCATAACTCTATTAAATGAAAGATAAAATATTTATAAATATAATATGTCATGTTATAAATTCAATTCATTTTAAAAAATATATATATAATATGTATTATGTAATATATATAAATTATATAATATGATAAAATAATTATTATATAATATTTTTTTAAAGATAAATTATATTCATAAATAAATTAATAATAATTCATTGACAACTAAATATTAGTGGATAACTACAATTATTTTTATGATTTATAAATATATAGTAACACATTTTAAATAACTATTTAAATTAGAATCTAATTTCTAAATCTGTTGCCAAACTCATATCTTAGAAAATGAAATACAACGTTGTTTTCATTGAATCTATTGTTTTCAAATTTCTATTTCCAAATTATCTACCAAGATTGACTATAGAAAAAAAAAAAAAACTTTTCAAAAGTGTCGTTTTTATTTAAACTATTTTGATAAAAACAATTATTTAAAATACACACTTTAAGAGTGTTTCAAAATCTATTTTGAGTAGTTGTCGAATACTTCAATTTTTTTTTCAAAATTAAACAACTAAAAGGTGAAACTAAACTCACCTTAGATCACTTCCTCATCATTGTCAAACATCACAATTTCAAAAGAACTAATGATTTCAAAATCAATTCTGAAAAACAAGTATAGTTCAAGAACAAAACTTATAACATACAAAATAGTGCACACATTAATTATATTTCACTTTGTTCTCACCTTCAATAGAAGTGCATCAGCAGGGGGAATGGCTTGAAACATGTCCCCTTGAAGAAACATCAAGTTATGGTTTCCTTCCAAGCCATCCACAACTTGAGGAAGGTCAAAAACAACACATTTTATTTGTGGAAAGGCTTCAGCAATGATTTTTGCCACAGTTCCAGTCCCACCTCCCACATCAACCAAACACTCAACTCCCTCAAACACACTTTTATATTTCTCCAACAAAACACTCATCACCAACCTCCCATCACTACCCATAGCTGCATTAAAACCCTCCCCATCTTTTGTCTCACTCCCCATATACTCCCAAAATTTCTTCCCGTAAGCCATTTCAAATGGGGTTCGATTATCGGTGTCGTTAAGGAGCCAGGCCGACACAAATTGCCATGGCTCTATGAGGACTCGATCGAGCATGAAAAGCAAAAAGGGAGACAAAGTTAAAGGGTTGTGTTGAAGAAGAAGAAGAGATGGATTGGTGAGGGAGTATGCTTCTTCTTGATCTTGATCATCATCTCCTTGTTGGGTAGTTTTGTTGTGTATTAGGAAGAAGCCGGAGTGAACCAATATACGCATTATACGACGGACGTGTTGGGACTTTCGAGGGTGAATTTGGAGAGAAGAAAGGAGTTGAGAAAGGGTGATGGGTGAGCCATGGCGGTTGATGGCGTCTGGAATGCGGAGTTCGACGGCACATTTCAAAGCCATGGAATTGATGAAGCTGAAAATGTGGTTCCATATGTGAGCTTGAGCTCTTAACATTTCCTCCCCTTCCATTCCCATCTTTGTATTTCTACCCTCCATATTATTTCAACTTAACTCTGTCAAGCCTATGATCAGTTCCTCCTATTTATATACAAATTTCTTGAAAAAAAAATTGAAATAAACAATAATGAAATCTTTTTGCATATTTGCCCCCATTTTAATGTGGTGTTTTCCATTTTATTCTTATGAATCCTTTACCTTTCACATCGTTCTTTATTTTTGGTTTCAAATGGGTCCTTGTAGTTGTTAGATTGTTTTCACTTTTTTTGGATTTATGGATATAAAAAACTTGGGGTCCATTTTTGTTTTATCATCCTTAATAGCAAGATTGCGGTAAGTACAAAGGTAGATTTTTTGGTCTATGCGATGGATATTCTTTGTCTTTTTAATTTTTTGGCATTGTTTTGAGGTAAGCCATAAACTTTAATTCCCTTTGTATTTGTAGGGAAATGGAAACAATTTCTTTGATGATTTATAATGAATAACAGTAGTTTGTGGAAGTTTTAAACACTTAAAAAAGTGATTCCAAACACTTAGGGACGTTTGGGGCAAGATTGATTATTATACTCCTGAGTTATTATAGTTGAGTTTTAATATTTTGAATTTTAATAGATTTATTTGGGTTATAATAGTAGATTATTTTATATTTTAGCTACCGAGGTGGTTGACATATTGGTATTGTTGAAAAATATATGAATATAACTAATTCATTTTTTAAATTAAAAAAACTACAACTCTTCAGGAATGTGTTTTGAATTGAATGGAAAGAGGGAAGTGAGTTTTGCATTGAGATTTTTCATCTATATTTTCATTTCAGTTAAATTGGGAAGAAGGTGAGAGCTCCATCTTTTGGAATATTTGCACAAAAAAAATCTATTTTAAAGGCCCAAAATAGTGAATGTTGAACTTTTGAAAAAAATGCTAATAGTCTTTTGTTGATGTCAACGTGAAGTTATATATTTACCATTTCTTTTTTTCTTCTTCCGGCCAGCACGATTTTCCTTCATCCTCCGAGGAAAACAAGACAATCCATCTATTTGATGGATGTTTGCAAATGGGTTGTCACCGAGAGCGGGAGAGAGATAGATTTTTCTGCATACGCAACTTATTTTAGTAATTTCATTCAAATTTGACGTTAGTATAAATCATTTGGTACATTTTTTAAAATAGAGTCATTTGTCATTTTGAGTCCAATTTTTGGATCATCCGTATAAATTCCCCTATCTTTTTGTTTACAATGACTTACCTGGATGTAGATTCAAGATGGATTCATATTTTATTTCCATTAAATTTAAATTTTCACTTTTTTTCATTTACAAATTCATTGTGCAACATATTTTTATGATTCAAAATTAATTTTGATGGTATGAAAACCTAGTTTATATGTGTAAAATCAAACAATCAAATGATTTTGAATGATTAAAGACATGCTAATTTCAAAATAAGTTTAACCATTTCAAAATCACTTCCAAAAATACATATAAAATGAAACATTAAATTCAAATAATCCATGTTCAAGAAATTATAGGCATTAAGCACATAAAAGCACGAATAAAATGGAAACATTAAATCAAGGCACAATTTAATTAAATCAACAAGGGCTAATGTCTAAATCATTTTTTATAATCTTCCTACTTCTTTATTTATATATATATATGTCATTTCCAAGAATGTAGAGTATAGCCAATCATGTTGAAAAATACAAAACCTTAACTCAAAACTATAACAAAAAAAACTACAATAAAAGAAAAAATAGAGAAAAAACTAAGAATCTGTCTGATAAAAAATTTGAAAACAGAAATTTGAATATTACTGACCAAACATTGGGTGGGTTTTTTTGCCCACCCCACCCCAACTTAAAAGGGTTATATGCCCTCTTAAAGATTTTGGGACACCCATGTTTTTAAAGATATTATGGTCAATGGAGGCGAGACACTAGGACTAGAGTTCTATAAATTTGATTTTTTTCAACCAATTTTGAGGTATCCCAATGGAGAAAAAAAGTTTTCAAACTCGATTTCTACTCAATTTTAAGAGTTTAGATACTAATCTTGAGGTCTTTTTAAATGAAGGTTTATGTTGTGATATTGAGTGGTTGATCTCTTTTCTTAAAGATTTAATATAAGTATATTGGATTTTTTTTATATTTGATTATTTTGTAGACTACAACCATTCATGCATTTGCATATTTAATGCCCTTATTTTCTTTGCCAGATGGAAAATAATCCCTTTTTTTATTTTAGTTTTTCTTCAAGAGAGTGAAACTTTGAAGAAACATTGAGTTAACGATTCAATAAAAACATATTTTTACGATAGATTATATGGAATTCTAAAGGATGGTTTTTCAAAAAACAACAATGAAAAACCTAAAAAAGGAAAAGAATAAATTGCTATCCTAAAGATAAAAAAAATAATAATAATAAAGGGGGCCGACCAGGCCTAACCTTAATGGAAAACTAACTATAAATAAAACAATCAAATGAGAAAAATAAATTAAATGAATAAATCTTCATAAATCTTACTATTTTAATTATTAACTGCTATGCTATTATGAAACTTTTCTTTTGATAAATATTTTCAAATATGAATGTTGTATTTCCCATATCCCTCAAGCTAGAGATGGTATAAGCATGGAACCAAAACCAAGCTTGGAGATGAAGCCTTGAAGTCTGAACGAGCTCAATTGTTTTGTAAATAAGTCAGCAAGTTGCTATGAGAAAATGAAAAAAGAGTTAGAGATGAACTCTTCTTTGAGCTTGTTTCTTATAATATAGCAATCAATATCAAGATGCTTTTTTCTTTCATGAAAGATAGGGTTGGAGGCAATGTGAATTGCAGCGTTGTTGTCACAAAAGAGCGGTATTAGAAGAGAGTAGTTCACATGCAATTTTTGAAGGATGGAAGTTATCCACTAGAATTATGATATAGTAGTGGCCAAGGTTCAATAATCTGTTTCTATAGATGACTCGAAAACAATAGCTTGTTTCTTTGTTTTCCAAGAAATTAATGAATTGTCAAGTAGAATACAATACCATGTTAAGGTCTTTCTTGAATCTAGACAAGTAGTCCATTAAAATCACAAAAGGCTTTGATATTTGTGTTAGAATCGGTAGAATACAGAGCCCTTTATTGCTGTATTCTTTTAGGTATTTCAACAAATGAATAGTTGCATTTCAATGTGAAAGGCAAGGACTGTCTATAAACTAACTGAGTTATTGTGCACTATGGCTAATATTTGGCATGGTCATGTACAAATACATCATTCTCCCAATCAGTCTCCTACATTTTTCAGGTGTCTCAAGTTTCTAATGATTAAATTTCGTCAATCATAATCCAGATGGTAGAGGAGTGCTAACAACTTTAGAATTTTGTAAGTTCATGTCATGAACCATATCCATATTTCATTTGAGATATAGATGTTCCTGGGGAAGATCTTGCTATTTCAAGGTCAATAAAGTATTTGGTCAGTCCCAAATCTTTGAGAGAAAAAGGGACTTATTTAGGAACTGTTTGAACTTGTTAATCTCTTCAACTAAATTTTCAGATATAAGAAGATCATCTACATATATACACCAGAAGGTAGAGTTGGATGCCATCAACATGTTTTATGAAAAGGAAATTTTCATTGAGACTCTGAGAAAAACCATAGGAAGTCAACACATGAGTCAGTTCATTGTTCCATTGTCGAAAGGCCTATTTCAATCCATAGATGGATCTCTTAAGTTTGCAAGTTTGATTGGGAGCAACATTGGTGTAGCTAGGGGTGGCTTCATGTAAAGTTCTTCCTGAATGTGCCCATGTAGGAAGGCATTGTTAACATCTAGCTGAAAGATAGGCCATTATAGAACGATTGCAATAACAATCAAGATTCTTACAGTGACAAGCTTCACAATTGGAGAAAATACTTCTGTGTAATCTTCTCCCTCTTTCTGGTTGTAGCCTTTAGCGACCAACCTAGCTTCGTACCTGTCAACTTCACCTACAGCATTTCTTTTAATTTTAAAGACCTATTTGGAGCCTATAGCCTTTTTACCTTTGGGCAATGAGGTTAACTCCCAGGTTTGGTTGTTTTTAAGCATTTCAATCTCTTGATTCATTGCTACTACCACTTAGGACCATTCTGGTGTTGGGGTTGATGCCTTAAATCTCGTAGGGTCTTGTAGTTTGTAAACACTTGTATGAACAAACACTTGTGATGTAATAATATGAGATATTTTCTTCACTGTTGTCTATGAAATATGAGATATTTCAGTTGCATTAACCACAAACCAATAAAATAAGATCCTTGGTTTTCGTTGTAACTTAAGCATGTATGTGGAGACATACAAGTGGATCATGCCTTAAGTGATAACGTAAATGGTCTGTAGTATATGGATAAAGGAGGGAAACCTTATCCTAGTGACACTACGAATACGGCCCACTTTATACATGTTACAAGTGTTGTAAAGTGCTATAGATGGTCTGATCCTGATCATTCATATGGAGATATGTGAGTGGGGGTATCCTATACAAAGGAGTTTGTATAAGACCGGACCATGAAATGTTTAGTCTCGTTATATAACGTCGTTCATGACAGAGACTTTCATTTCACTAGGATGACTATAGGTAACATGACCTTAATCCTGAGTGAGTTGGGAACTTCTGCCTATGAGGGCGGTTCTTTGATTTGCATGGGTTCGAGTGGCCAGATTGTCAACTTAAACCTCCCACTTTAGGGATTCGTCTGATTGGGGAGCTGAGAACTCAGCTACACAAGATGGAATTCACTCCTTCCTCGAAGTAGAGGTAAGTAGATAGATTGCTCCCTTAATGACTGATTCTGGGCTTAAACGATGTAGCGCCACACACTTTCTCATGGCCCGAGAGGTGTTCACTCATAGTAGGACTATGATGTATTGTTCATTAGAGGAATCAGTGGTACTTAAGGAGTTAGATGTAACTATAGGGGCAAAACGGTAAATTGACCTAGTTGTACTTACGAGCGATTTGTGAAGGGTTATCGTACTGTTGATTGGTTATATCCAATGGACACAAAAATATATGTGTAGTGAGAAGAGTGCAGTTGTCGGTCTTTAGTGGAGTGTCTGATAGTTAACGGATGGTGGATCTCGTGATTAACGAGTTTAGTTAGTTATTCACATATCGTTGGAGCTTCAAGTTACAGGTCCAACCCTTGGTAGCTCAATGGATTCAAGTTGAGAATCAGTTTTTGGGTTAGTTTGAAGTGTTCAAATTAACAAGAGAGAATTTGATTGTATATTGTATAATTAAATTGGTTCAATTATATGTGATATAATTGATTTAATGTATTAGATACATTAATTGGAGAAGGTGATATAAATATGATTTTTATTGAATAAAGGGGAAAAGAACTATGGTTAAATATTACATATGATCTAATATTAAAACTATAGGTTATAAATATAATATGATAAGTTAGTTATTATATTTATTTATAATAAAAATAATTATGAGATAATTGTTTTCAGTTGGATATTTTCTCCATTAACCGTAAAGTGGGAGGTTATTTTCAGTTTTTGATAACTAAAGAATAAAAATGAAAAGAGCTTTCATTTTTTAAAGATGTTGCTTCATTTAAGTGAATCACTCATTGTTTACTCACGAAAGACTACACGATAGGCCTCACGGGAGACTAAACGATCGAGCCAGATTTACTAAACGATCGTGTAAAGCGAGAGACTAAACGATCGATCGAGCGAGAGTAAGTTAGACGATTGCTAGCAAGAGCGAGAGACTAAATGATCAAGTACTCTCGATCTATGTGATAGACAAAATCTTCCTCCCACTTACTTGATCGTGTAGTTTGATTGTTATCATTCTCCTTCCCTCTACCTGTCACACCCTCCCCCCCCCCCCCCCCTCCAGACCACCCTCTTAGCCTAGGAAAGGGCGTGACTGCAGTAGTTATCAACCATTTGGTTGACACTTACTGTCTAATAACTCTTGCGGAATAACTCTGATACCAATATATAACTCATATACAGCGGAATGTCTTTAGGTCAAAAATTTATTAATTCAGAAACAAAACATGTTTAGAGTCATTACAACACTAGATTCATAAGTCCCAAAGCCCAAAAACCCTAGTCCCTATATGAACAACGGAAACATGTGTACAATATTTACAGTAACCACCTAAACCGACGGGTTACAATATCTTTATCCTTTAGTGGCAGAGCAGATGCAGATCTATCTCCTGAGGATTTGACCACTACCTGGGGGAAAGAAAAACATTTGAAAACGGGGTGAGCTTGCTAGCCCAGTGAGTGACTTAAGAAAGATAACTGATTCTCATGCAAAAATCTCAATAAAGAGTTTAAACTGAAATATAAGCTTCTACAGTACCTTGTACTGTAGTATAAACATTTTCCAAGCATAAAATATATAAAGTTGTTTAAATCATGAAACAGTAAAACCGTTTCTCAGTTGAGAATAACCCTGTTGTGGTTAAAAATAATCCCAACACCAACTGCTAATCAAGAGAGAATCTTTTTGCTCAATCTCTGACTCTATCTACCTATGTGTACGTGGCCATACTAAGTACCGTCATACCTTAGGTACTTCTGCTCAAATACCTTCTCAAATGTCCTTCAGTATCGAGCTGCTAGGATACCTTCTCAAATGTCCTTCGGTATCCAGTTGGTTTGGTACCTTCTCAAACGTCCTTCAGTACCAAGTTGGTTAGATACCTTCTCAAATGTCTTTCGGTATCTAGTTGGGCGGATACCTTCTCAAATGTTCTTTGGTATTGCATTTTAAGTAAAACTAGTCATAAATGACTTTCTCTATAAAGCATGTAAAGTATAACAAATATAAAAACATGGCTTTAAAGTTACTAACACATGTTGGGTGTATTTAACACACATAAATAACTTTTCAATAAACTTTCCATACACGCATGCGTTTAAAACATAACTCATTGTTTGCTTGGAAATTACTTTATAAAACTAGCTGGCATGAAAACAATCTTCTTTAAAACATGCTTTCTTTAAAACATTGTAAATATTTTAGTCAAACATTTTAGTCAAATGTTTTAGACACTCACCTCGATCGCTTAGGAACTTTTCACTCTAGAAGTTCCTTGTTTACCTCGAGCTCCCTTTTTCACCCCTAGAATCCAGATTCGAATTACAACTCAGATTACTCACAATTCTAAGCCTTATTTTGAGATACTTCCTTCTACAAAAATGTTCTAAAATATCTCAGGAAGCTTACCCTAAAATCTGGGCTCATAACTTCTCGTGTTGGTCGAAATCTCAAAATCTTCAAAACTGGCTCAAGCTTACCCGACAGCCTGACCCTTCTGTCTTCTTCTCAATTTCCAGCCTAGTCCCTTAGATCTTTTTCTTCATCAGCCCTACCCTAAAAACTAGACTTTCAGAGCTTGCAGGTGGCTTTAGAATTACTTCAAACGCACGAGTATACTGGGAGAACGCCTCATCCCAAGTTGATGTTGTTTTCCAGACTTCACTGTCCACTGCGTCCTCTTTGAAGTTCTATAATCAACGCATGGATTTTGCTCTCAACACAATGTTTACTCAGCTCTCCCACTCTTTTTAATGTCTTTTAGAATTGTGGTCTGGAAAAGAAATCCTTGGCCCTATTTATAAGCGTCCAAACATTCTCCAAGGTCAACACCTCTTACTTGGTTGCATGTCTAAGTGTTTCTTCCTCACACTACTAACACAACTTTTGATCAACGAAATCTAAGTGTCTTTCTCCTATATAGCCAATGCAAGGGGGCTCAATTTGCATGTCCTCTTATGCAACCACCTCAAATGCTTAAGGCTTAAGGTTTCCTCCCAAGAAGACACATGTTTGATGATGTCCTCTAGGTGAGCTCATCTTTCATATGTGTCCACAACCCTTGGATGTTCAACATATAATGCCATCAACGCACAGTAAGCCAACTCACTTAGTCACTGCAAGTCCTAACCATCGCAAGAACCAACCACCACCAACACATAGGATGGCCACTCGTCCTCGATGCATGGCTCACTAGGTATCACCATAAGGCTCGCTTAGCATCGACGCATGGCACTTGGCATAGGCGTTGGTCACCAACGCATGGCATGTGGCATAGACGCTGGGCATCGCTCGCAGGGCTTGCTCGACCGCATGGGCGCTTGGCAGGGTGCTCAATGCATGGCCGCTTGGCAAGGCACTCGACACATAGGTTGAGCGCTTGGCAGAGGCGCTCGACGCATGGGCGCTTGGCTGAGCGCTGTGCATCGATGCATGCCACCCTTCCAACGCATGCCTTGCTCGCGTCCTCGCCTACCCTTGTGCCATCCAACCTTCCAACGCATCACTTCAATTTTCCTTCCTTCAGCCGTACCATCCATCACATCCAACGCATCCATCATATAGGTTTATACTTAGCCAATTTTCCAAGTTTTTCCCCAAAAGTCAAGCTTCCAAATACACACTTTTCTTCTAATTTTCCACCATTTTCTCTACCATCACACACCAGTTTCCACATCAACCTACTCACCACATTAGTCTCAGTAGGGAACATACTCAAGTAGAGAAATTAGGATTCGGGGTTCACATTACCAAATTCACACAGAGCTCACACCTCCTGGATTCTCACTTCAAGAATACCAAGGTTGCCAAATGGTAGTGTCGAGGGGTTGCTGTTCGTGGATCAGATAATTTGTGATTGCTAGACAATTGGCTAAGCGATTGTGACAACAGCTAGAGGTTGCTGTTTGATTGTTCAGGAGAGCGAGGGGTTGCTGTCCAATTGCTAGTGAAAGCGAGAGATTTCCAAAAGAAGAGTTCTTCAAGGGTAAGTTTCTCATTCCTTTTGTTTTTTATTAAGAAAGCATGTTGTAGTTTTGTTCAAGATGCATAATTGTTCTGTATGTTTGTCAACCCATTTATTCTTGCACAATGAACTTGGAAAGATCTTACTTCTGCTCACTGGTTCTCTTTGATAAGAGTTCCTTCAATTGGTATCAGAGCTAGGTTCTGATATTCCAAATCCATTGTTGTATTGAATTGCATTTACTTTCTTGGTGGGTTTTAAGCATGTCTACATTATGTTTAAATGTTAAATGTACTTGTGGATGTGGATTAAATTTCTGAGATGATTGCCTTTGGTTATTGTTGTCTTTTACATTTCAAAGTTAATTGTAAGGGCCCCTGTGTTTTTGGGCATATTAACTTGCTATCGGGTTTGTAATTCAAAGAGTTTAAGTTTGTTCGAGCCATTCGTGATAAAGCTTCAAGGCATAGAGATACACATTACATCGAGGAAGAAAAGGACCAAGTGTAAACCCCGAACTCTAGGTTTCCTAGATAAGCATGTTTAGCCAAAGGAAAGTCCTATTATATATTTATTAAGTAGCAATTCATGTTTGTCTGTACGAGTTATGATGGAAGGGAAGGAAAAAACATACTAAATGAGGGGTGACGTGGCAGTTAATCCTTGAACTCTGGATCCGGTGGGAAATTTTTGGAACAAGAACTTCAAAAGCATAGTTTCTGCAATTGACATAAGAAAATTTTAGTAAAATCAATTCCATTCGAAAACTAAGAGAAGCTAGTTTGCGAGGTTATCTTGCTGGAGGAAGTTTGCACAAGGCGAAGAACAAGAAGTGAAGAAAGAATAGAGGAGGCAAAATCTTGGTTTAATTAGGGCTCGAGGTGAAGATTGGAAGTTCCAGGCCAAACTAGAAGGAATTCTTGGCTGAAATTTTAAGGTAAGAAATTAACTCAATTCTAAACAAGTTTGTAGAAATTTTCTTGAAAAGAGCTCTGAATTTCGAGTTATGAATTTTTAAAGTTGTAACAAGGAAACGGTGCATAAGCAGACAACTGCTTGGGTTGAACAAACAACCAGTTCACCGTGGGAGTTATAGCGAGATGTGGGGATGAGGATCTCGCCTATAGAGGAAATCTCGCTGGTATCGCTCTAGAGAATCTCGCCAATCTCGCTCTAAAAGAAAATCTCGCTAGGAATTGAGGTGAGTATCGCTATGATGAAATTTTCCAGGAAAAGCCTGATCTCGCTCTAGAGGATCTCGCTAGTATCGCTCAAGGAGATCTCGTTAGCATCGCTCAAGGAGATCTCACTAACATCACTTAGGGGGATCTCGCTGACCTCGCTCAGGGGGATCTCACCAGTAAAGCTGTCTGTGTTGATGAAAGTTCTCTCAATAAATGAATTAATTGAGGTATTTTACTAAGAATTCTAAGTAGTTTAATCGGGAATTATATCTTTTCAGGCCAAGAAGAGCTATGGGAAGCGTACAAACCATTAAGAGCCTAACGAGCAATGAGTGACTAAGTAAACTTAAGGTTTCCAATACTCATGCATATATGATCAAGTAAAGCACAGTGACATTAATGATGAAATTATACTTCCTCAAGCAACAAATGGTGGGAGAATAACTTAATGCATGTTTCCAGCTTGTATGTGTGTAACACAGGCCAAGGTATGTCGTGTAACCATTACAAAAGCTATGTTCTGATTTTGATATATGCTTCCTAGAGGAAGGCTATGGGAGAATGAGTTCTTGTGTAAATTAGTGGCAATGGAACAGTTCTTGTGTAAATACTAGGCAATGGAACTTAATTTGATGTTACAAAGTACACATTTGATACCGAAGGACATTTGAGAAGGTATCTAACCAATTTGGTACTGAAGAACATTTGAGAAGGTATCTAACCAATTTGGTACCGAAGGACATTTGGGAAGGTATCTAACCAATTTGGTACCAAAGGACATTTGAGAAGGTATCTGGCCAATTTGATACCGAAGGACGTTTGAGAAGGTATCTTAGTAGCTCGATACTAAAGGACAAATTTGAGAAGGTATCTAAGTAGAAGTACCTAAGATATGATGGTACTTAGTATGGCCACGTGCACGTAGGCAGTTCTGAATGAGAGGCCTAAATATAGGTCTCTTGGTCAGTAATAAACATTGAGAGCTAGAGCATTTAGGCTCGTTCTCAACTAGGAAATAATGATGTTTAATGATATTTAAGAATGGTGTAAAGCTACATTTAGTGACAATTGCTTGAAACACTCATTAATAGATTTACATGTTTATAGTAATGTAATGCATAATGTTATACGATGTTATAGGCACTCACTGAGCTTTAAGCTCACGGAACCTCTGTGTTTTCCTTTCTCAGGTAGCGGTCAGTTTCCTCAAGGTTGATTCCTTCTGATGTTTGCCACTGAAAGACTCGGCTTATTAAGAATACTTAGGTTGATGACCTGTTTATGTACACATGTTTCGAGAAGGACTACGACTTCTTTAGGAACGTTTGGGCCATTATTGAATATTTTTCTATAAAAGTAATGTCTTGGCTGTATGCACGTATTTATGTAATCTTTGTAGAACCTTAAGGGAGGTTTGTTGTATGCGTATATTACTAATGTTTTCAACAGGTTGGTATTTAGATTAGAAGGCTTGGGTGGTGGGTGTTGGCATTAGCGCTAGTAACTACCACAGTCATATCCTTTTCCAGATTAAAAGGGTAATCTAGGAGGGAGTGTGACACCAAGAGTTGGTCAAATCGAGTGAACAATGAGGGTAAACAATCGTTGAGTATGGTATACTCGTTGTATGGTATGTGCGCGCACTAAACGATCATGTAGGCCAGCATGCTTCATCTCATAGTCACTGGCTACACGATTTCTCGATAAGCGTTACTTAGCGCTTGCTCTTCGATCGTCTAGACGATCATGCTTCATAACATAATAGTCGTCTACACGATCGTTTAGGCTTGTGTTTAAACTTGCTGCATTGCACGATCGAGTGGCCTTCATGCTTCATCACTTAGTCAAAGGTACTCGATCGTGGTTACTCTACCATTTTTTCTAGACAATCACAAAGAAGGCTTCGCCCAGGCGGTTCAAGACCCGGTTCGCTTGTTGAACCGATTTTTTCAATGGTTTAATGTAATAGATAGATTTATTTTCGATTTTTTAGGTTAATCATCCTGGTCCATTAATTTTGGTGAATGTACATGAGATGTATGTTTTTATTATATGTCATGCAGTATGCCATATAGTTTAAATCCCACTATAGATTATACATTGACCATGCATCATCTCTATATTGTGAGATTTATGATATAGTAGCTTGCATGATTAAATTACATAAGTGTAAGAGTTAAACAACATGCAGCGGAAGTATCAAGGATCCATAAGCATTCTATTATTAATTTTGGCAAAAACTAAAGCATGCTCTTCATAAAAAATAGGTTTTCAAAACATACCTTTGATGAACACTCCAAGAAAATGTCTGTTCAGCTTCTGTCTTCACTTGATATCAACGTGAACCACCTCAAAGCCTTCCCTACTATGCTCTTGGAGCTTTAGGCAGAATTGTGGGACTCAAGAACAGCTTGTAGATGTGAAGAAACAAGAAAAGTTCACAGCAACAGACTGAAGAAGACAGTTTCTTCTTCACCGTGATTTTTCTCTCCAAAATTTTGTATTCTCTTTTTCTCCAACAACTTCAATCTTCTTTATATATTTAGATGAACATGCAAAGTGATGGAGTGCATGGCTTGCAGCTCATACTTGGAGAGTTAAAGTAGAGAAGATAATGGTTTGTGTGTAAGCATAAAGATGATGGCAATAGAGAAAATCCATTTTCCATTTTGTGCAACCATGCAAAACATTTTTCCATTTTCTTTTTAAAATACAGTGACTTTTAAATCATTTTAATTCAAAATTTTATTTTCTTAAATTAATTTTAAAAAATTAATTAATTTAATATCAAATATTAAATTAATTTTTGCACAATAATCATCTTCATATATTTAAATCATATTTAAATATTTATTCTCTTGTTCCGTTTAATTTGAACATTTCAAATTAATTTCTCAAGCTACCCTAAAGCTTATCCATTTATGAGCTAATAGGGGGACCTCGCGGACCTACAGATCATGGACTCCAACGATCCGAGATTAATCGGCTAAACTTATTAGACTGATCTAACCCCCATTCGTTAACTAATGGGTGATTCCACTTAAGCCCATAGTTGAACTCCCCTCACTGTAGATATATTATATCCACTCGATATAACCATGATTAGTAATTTAACCCTTCACAGGTTGCTCGTAATAATGGTTGGGTCGAATCTCTGTTTTACCCACGAAATTACCTTTTGTTCCTTAAGTTTCACTGATCCCCTAATGAACAATCGATTTGTGATCCAATCAACAAATCGAATCCCTTTCAGGCCATGAGAGGGTGAGGCCTCTTGTTCAAGATCCAGAATCAACACTTGAAGAGAACAACCTCTCTACTAATCCTAATCGGGTAAGAGTGAATTCCCTCTTGCACCCTATGTTCCCAGCTATTCATCCAGTCTTATCCCCAAAATGGTAAGCTTATTGAGTAGAGGAAATTGGTCTACTCTCACCTTGCAGATCAAAGGACAATCCCGAACAAACAGGAGTTCATAGTTAGCTCAGGATTAAGGTTAAGTTACCTAAGTCATCGCTTCAAAATAGTCAGTCTTAAACAGTAAACAGCGTTATAAAGTAAGAGTGACAGGTTTCATGGTCCGATCTTGCACAAAACTCATTTGCACAGGACGCCCCCACTCCTCATGTCTTAACATGCACGAATTAGGATCACTTCGTATGTAGCACTTTACAACTATTTGTAACAACTACAGAATAGGCCGCATCCTATAGTGTTATCAGAATAAGGTACCCAACCTTATTCATATACTATAGATCATTTTGACTATTTACTCAAACCTGATCCACTTGTATGTCTCCACATAAAGTTCAAGTACTCATATAATAGTCAAGGGACTTAGGTTTATTAGATTTCTAAAAAACAATATATTCAACAACAACTCTATTGAATTCTCATAATAAGTTCTAATATTTACAAACCACGAGTTTTAGGACATAAAACCCAACAATAAGAGCATACTCATGCATCATATAATATAAGAGTTATATTTATTCATGCATTAAGCATAATCATGCATCATCTTTATATTATAAATGTTATAGTATAAGAGTGTATGAAAGCATGTATGCTTTGTTCATTACTTCTTTATATAAGAGTTATATATAGTAATGAATGGACATTGCATGAAGCATGACACATAGGTTAGTCTAGCTTAGTAATGTGGATGATTTTGATTGTTTCCCTTTATAAGTGTTATAATGAAAATTAGAACTAAAATCAATAAGAAAGGCATGCATGCAAACTTAGGCTTGAATCATATTTTAAAAGAGTTTTAAAATTTGATGGAGATAGACTTAAGATCACGGTTCTAATGAAATTAGAAACCTAAGTTAATCTTTTAATCAGTTTAATAGGATTAAATTGACACATAAAAGATTAAATATGTACTGAATCTATCTATAAGGGACCTTTTGTCTAAGGCGGGTTCTGTCTAGGTTGGGGTACTTAAGCTGACGAAAACGGAACACCCCTACCTGGGAACCTACTTGGAAAGGTGAATTAGATAGATTTGTTGCATGCATGCAAATTTGATGATAGTTCGTTAAAGTGTTTAATGGGACTTGATTCGAACTTGTTTAATTATCAAAAGTAAGAGTTGTTTTTTAGCAAATTAAACTCACTTAGATAAAATCAGTAGTCAGATTGTCTAAGTTAATGAATCCCTAGGTAGAACATTCAGTAGAAGGTATTTGAGGTATATGATACTTCACTTAAACCTCTTCACGTTTCTCCCTAAATGTTCACACCGTGAGATCTATCCTCGGTCTCGAGGCACCCTGGGGGTATCCCCCTAAAGGATGGTGTTTGGGTAGGTCAGTACCAAGGTGAATGGAGAGAATGTTCATAGTAAGTGGGAGCGGGATGTGTGACAACATATCTCACGGTCTCTCTCATTAGGTTGGATAACGTTTTGTGCATTGTCTCGAGGCACCCTGAGAGTGTCTCCCTAAAGGATGACAGTTTTGCATGACTCTTTATCTGATCTCTTGTTTGGGATAAAGTCGCTTTAATCTCTTGTCCTAATCTACTTTTTCTCTACTGTGAGTGCATTAGGGCGGGACTCTAAGGCCTAAAATGAGGGGTTACACTTACCGAAATTGTTAAAGGTTAACATATTCTAGACCGAAAAATGGTGACTGTTAGAGTCAGTTATAAGAGTTGTTTCTGTCTAATGGTTGAGAATGTCTCATCCTAGTGAAAGGGCACTTGATCACCCCATCAGTGACTTTTGTCCTACCTCGCTGGGGCATCATTGCAAAATAAATGTCTTTTCACTTAGGGTACAATGGAACTATTTTGCTAAAACTAAAATTGGTGGTAAAAGTGGTAATGCATAGACTTATTAAGTTTGTTCATGTTTTTTCAGCAACTTTGAAAATGGATACAGCCACATTAGCTCTATTAAGTGTCAACAAATTGACTGGTGAAAACTACTCTAGTTGAAAAAATACGATAAATACCATTCTTATGATCGATGACCTGAGGCTCGTCCTTATGGAGGAATGTCCTCCTATTCCAACTCAAACTGCCTCTAGAAATGTTCGAGAGGCATATGAGAAATGGACATGGGTGAACAATAAGACTTGATCTTATATCTTGGCCAGTCTAAACAACGTTTTGGCCAAGAAGCATGAGCCTATGGTCTCTGTATGTGAGATCATAGAGTCCGCATGTTCGGACAACCGTCTGGACAGATCAAGTACGAAGCTCTGAAATGCATCTTCAACTCCAAAATAGAGGAGGGTACATCTGTTCGAGAACATGTTCTGGACCATGCAATGTGGCGGAAATGACTGGGGCCCGCATCGATGAGGGCAGCCAGGTTAGCATCATTCTGCAAACGTTGCTAGAAAGTTTCCTACACTTTGTCAGCAATATTGTGCTGAACAAAGTTGATTATACCCTTACAACTCTCCTCAACGAGTTGCAGACATTTCAATCCTTGCTGAAAATAAGGAGAAGAAGATTGGTGAGGCAAATGTTGCTTCATCATCAAAGAAGTTCCATCGGGGTTCGACCTCAGAAACTAAGTCTACACTTTCTACTTCTAACAGTACTAAGTGGAAGAAGAATAAGGGTAGTAAGGGAAAAGGGAAGGCACCTGCTAACCCACAACCTGTCGCACAATGGGAAAGGTGACCAACGCTGGTTAAGAAAGAAAAATGTTTCCATTGCAACCAAGATGGGCATTGGAAGTGGAACTGTCCTCGCTGGCTGAAGGAGAAAAGGAAGGCTAAGGAATATGCAAAACAAGGTAAATATGATTTACTAGTTTTGGAAACTTGTTTAGTGGAGAATGATGATTTTGCCTGGATTATTGACTCTCGGGCCACTATCATGTTTGTTCTTCTTTTCAGAGGATTAGATCCTGGCTGCAGCTTAAAACTGGTGATATGACGATGCGAGTAGGCACCGGGCATGTCGTCCCAGCTGTGGCAGTGAGAGGGCTCCAGTTGACTTTACAGAATAAATTTATCATTTTGAATGATGTCTATGTAGTTCCCAAGTTAAATCGAAACTTACTTTCTGTAAAGTGTCTGGTTGAATGTAAATACACCCTCAACTTTTCAGTGAATAAAGTGTTTATTCTAAAAGATGGTGTTGGGATTTGTTCAACAAAACTAGAAAATAATTTGTATGTGATAAGGCCGTAAGCAACAAATTCCCTCCATAACATAGAGATGTTTAAAACTGCCATAACTCAAACTAAACGACTTGAGGTTTCTCCTAAGGAAAATGCCCAACTTTGGCACCTTCGATTGGGGCACATCAATCTCAATAAGATTGAAAGGTTGGTGAAGAATGGACTTCTAAGCGAGTTAGAGGAAAATTCTTTACCTGTGTGTGAGTCATGCCTTGAAGGCAAGATGAATAAAAGACCTTTTACTGGAAAAGGTTATAGAGCCAAAGAGCCTCTAGAGTTAGTGCATTCAGACTTTTGTGGTCTAATGAATGTTCGAGCCAGGGGAGGCTACGAGTATTTCATCACTTTTACTGATGATTACTCACGGTATAGGTATGTTTATTTGATGCAATGAAAGTCAAAATCCTTTGAAAATTTCAAAGAGTTCAAAGTTGAAGTTTAAAATGCATTGGATAAACGGATTAAAACACTTCGATCAGATCGGGGTGAAGAGCTTTTGGATTCTGAGTTCCTATATGATATAACATGGAATCGTTTTCCAACCTCAACAGAATGGTGTATCGGAGAGAAGAAACAGAACCTTGTTGGACATGGTTCGGTCGATGATAAGTTACGCTTCCTTACTAGACTCATTTTAGGGTTTTGCAGTAGAGACTGCAACTTATATCCTCGGTTGTGTTCCTTCCAAGAGTGTTGCTAGAATACCTTTGGAGTTGTGGAACAGGCGTAAAGCTAGTTTGCATCACTTCCGCATCTGGGGTTGCCCAACCCATGTGCTTGAGGCTAATCCTAAGAAATTGGAACCACATTCGAGGTTGTGCCTATTTGTAGGCTACCCCAAAGGGACACGAGCAGGTTACTTTTATGATCCTAAGAAAAACAAGGTGTTTGTGTCGACAAATGCTACCTTCCTTGAGGAGGATCATATGAGGGAGCACAGTCCACATAGGATGTTATTGATTAATTGATTGGTTAAGGATTCTTGCTTAGGACATTGTTCCTTAGGACACTGTTGATTAATTGATTGGTTAAGGATTCTTGCTTTTCTCTTAAACAACTTGATTTTATGGACTACCATTTAGGATTCTAATCGAGTAGACTAAGTTTTTAATTCGAATAGTCTCACGTATCTTTCGAGTAGTCTATGATAGAATTAATGAGGAACGAATTAAATTAGAATTACCCAAGTTAAGTATTTGTTCAATAATAAATTTTCTCAATTGTTTACATTGCACAATTTTCGCTTTCACAATTTATTTTAATAATTTTCACAACCCCCTCCCCCCACCCCACCCTTGGTTACTTCCTACATGTTCCAACTTTTGAGAAATCCATATTTGGTTCTTTGTGGTTTGATCCCAAACTTGCTACTTTTACTACTAGTTAGTATAAAGGGTTAGTTCGATGCATATAAATTCATTTACACGGCTGCCTTTTGGGAGCGACACCGTAAGCATGGTCCGTCAACCTCATTATGTTTACTTTTGTCATTTTCTCTATCTTTGCCTTCGCCTTTTCATTCACCATGAGTTGCTAACTATCACGGGGTAATGGGGAAGATTAATGCTATGAACTAAATTGAACCTTTAATAAATAATCCTGTTTGCTTAATGTATGGTGATTTAAATTCTTGCCTATAATCACTCATTGAGTCAAGTAGCTATGACTAATTGTCTGAAAGGGTAAGTGGTTGTGGAACTCACTAAGCAAAGTAAGAAGTGTTTCTAGAGATAGAAATAACCTTATGCTCAAATGCAACATCACTCATACATCATAGAAATATGACAAGTGTGGCTGGCCACCGAGAAGTGTGCGATGAATGGATGATGCAAGCCAGGATTAACCTTAAAAGTTAAACTTAGAGATGCAGCATTGATCTCCCCAAACCCTGCTTTCGACATACATTTTTCATACGTTAAAACTACTATTAATCTCAAGTTCCTCAGAACCAATCTTAAAGTATTCTCTGTTTGTTTAGATTCTTTCATCGCATAGCTTAGTAATCGCATGATATTTGACTACCTTCAAATTATTTCAATCTTTGTCGCATTCACACACACTTCAAATAGTTATAGTACAAATCCCTAAGTTCGACCTCAGATCACATCGAGTAACTTGTAGTTTGTTTATACTTGGAAAACTATAAGAAAACTTGTGACAAGCATATGATTAACTACAAATAGACACACAATCAGTTCAAAGCATAGACAATAATGTAGTTTATGTCAATCGCATTTATCAAGTCAATAGTTTTTTGCATCGTTTTCAAGGATTTGGAAACTAAGTGAGTGTTTGATTTTGTGTTTTTGCAGGCACCCTTTCAATTTTTGGAGTATTGCTAGCTTAAGTGACAAGCGTCAAATAGTATTATAAGTACGGGTGCTGAACCTAAATTCAATATTGACCCTGAAATTGAGGGTACTTTTCGTCGTAGAGCAAGGCAAAACAGAAACAGATGAAAAAGGAATATGGCTAACAATAACAACCATAATAACCAGGCTAGGGTAAACGGCGTGTTTGGGCCAGGTCAGCAAGATCCCATTTCTTTGGCTGTAGACCGCAACATTCCTATGAGAAACTATGCATCCCCGAATCTCTACGATTTTGCACCTGGTATTATGCGGCCAACCCTCAAGAAGAATGCAAGGTTGGGATTAAGCTGGTGATGCTGCAAATGATTCAGACTGTGGGACAGTTTGGAGGGATGCAGGGTGAAGATCCTCACGCCCACCTAACAAGCTTTGTGGAAATGTGAAATACATTCTCTATTTCGAGCATCAAACCGGAGGGAATCGGGCTCTCTCTTTTTCCTTACACTCTTCGCAATGAGGCCAAGAAAGGGGCCCATTCCTTGGAGCCAAATGAGATTGTATCTTGGGACCAATTAGTGGAACGATTTATGAAAAAGTTCTTCCCTCCAGCCGTTTAACGCAGGAGACAACGGGACATCTTGAATTTTGAACAAGGAAACTCAGAAACGTTGAGTGCCATTTGGGTTCAATTTAGGCATCTTGTACATAATTGCCCACACATTGGCATCCCCGACTATGTTTTGATGGATACTTTTTACAATAGGCTTAATAGAATTTCACAATAGTATAAGACCGCACTTAAGAACATCCACAAGTATCTTCAAAGAATGAGGGACTACATGCTCATGTATGGATCTAGGGATTTGATCCTTACTGGATACATGGATTCTGATTTTCAGACTGATAGGGACTCTCACAAGTGATGGAAACGAGACATATGTAGCAGAATTAGGATCTAATTACACTCTAATTGCTCTTAAATTAAAGGAAATAAGCATGCATCATGAAGGGAAAAACAATGAATTAAAAGTGTAGAATACTACCTTTGAAGCTCCCGAAAACCACTTTTCCTCGTTGAATCTCGACCCAAACTCTTTCGGACCACTACTAGAGTTGACCTACTATCCTCTGGACTCAGAACCAAGTTGTGAGACCCAGTGAATGAAGAAAACCGAGAGAGAGAAAAGAGATAGAATTTGGGTAGGTTTGGGTTTTTCTCTTTTTTTCAAAGTTGTGATTTTTCCAGCCCAAATATGAAAACCAATTTCCAAAATTGCAAAAAACTCTTTTCATTCAAAATGAAAGCCCAATTTATAGAAAAATCCATGCAACAATTGCATGAACTAAATTCATAAAAAACCCAACACCTATATTCCATTATCTTAGTGGGCTTAATGTCCCCACTATAAGCCAACACCTAGCCCACTATTTTGTTAGTGGAATTATCCAACAAAAGTTTGGATTTTCCCACTAACTATAGTCAAAGGGCAAAATAGTCATTTGGTCAAAGTCAAAGACTTTAACCAAAAAGTCAACATTTTGAATTTTTATGATTTTCCCATGTTGACTAATTTTGACCTCCCGAGCATGAATCTGAATTCATTTTCTCGAAATTCAAATCAAATTTGAATATAAGGTCGGTCAAAGTTTGATTTTTCAAAGCCAAAAGTCAACTCTTTGACTTTTTACATCTTTGACCATTTCCGAGCTTCCGAATATGAACATTTTCATATTCTTGATATTTAAATCACATTTAAATATTAAAGTTGTATCTCTAAGCTGAAAAACCCGACCACTATATCACATATACTTATCGGTTTCTCTCTCTGTACATAATTCGAACAATTCGAATTATTCTATCATACTGTTCTAAGTTTATTCCCTATGAGCTAGTAGGGAAACCTAATGAACCTATAGACCATGGAATCCAACGATCCGAGATTAGCTAGCTAAACTCTTTAGACAGAGCTAATCAACATTCATTAACTAACGGTCATTCCACTAAAGTCCCGTAGTTGCCTTCCCCTCACTATAGATATATTTGTGTCCATTTGGTATAACCATGATTAGTAAGTTAATCCTTCACAGGTTGTTCGTAATCTCGGTTGGGTCATAAAAACCGTTTTACCCCCAAGACTACATCTTGTTCCTTAAGTTCCACTAATCCTCTAATGAACAATTGGTTTAAGGTCCAACCTATAAACCGAATCCCTCTCGGGCCAAGGAGAGGATAGGGCCCCTTGTTCAAGACCTGGATTCAGTACTAAAGGGAACAACCTATCTATTATCCCTATAATGGGTAGGAGTGAATTTCGTCTTGCACCCTATGTTCCCAACTATCCACCCGATCTTACCCCTGAAATGGGAGGCTTATTGGGTCAGCGATATTGAGCTGCCCTCACCTATGCAGATCTAAGGATAATTCCGAGTGAACAGGAATTCATAGTTAGCTCAGGATTAAGATTAAGTTACCTAGGTCATCAATTAACGAAATAGTCAGTTTTATACATAAAACGGCATTTAGAACGTAAAAAGTGACTATTTCATGGTTCAGTCTTATGTAAACTCTTTACATAGGATGCCCCTACTCACATATCTCTATATGAACGATTCAGGATCACATCGTTTGTACTAACTACAAAGTGGGCCGCATCCATAGTGTCCTCAGAATAAGGCGTCCAACCTTATTCATATACTATAGACCATTTTAGCTATATATTTGAATTTGATCCATCTTTATGTCACTACATAAAGTTCAAACTACATTAAATAGCCTCAAGACCCTAGTTTATTGGATTCAAGATTACAATTTCAATAACAACTTTATCGAAAAACAAAACAGAACATGTTTATTTATCTATAAGCTACGAGTTTTAGGACATAAAATCCAATAGCAAGTCCACTTCAGGGTCAGTTTTTACTTTTAACAGGGGAGTTGTAGTGTGACAAAGCACTAAGCAGGGATGCATTGCCGACTCCACTATGGAGGTCGATTACGTAGCGGCTTACAAATCTGTTAAGGAGGCCGTCTGACTCAAAAATTTCCTGACAAAGCTGGAAGTTGTTCCAGACATATCTAGGCCCATCACCCTCTATTGTGACAATAGTGGTGTTGTGGCAAACTCCAAGGAGCCCAGGAGTCACAGGCGTGGCAAACACATAGAGTGGAAGTATCACATGATCCACGAGATAGTGCATCGAAGGGACGTGATCGTCACGAAGATCGCTTCGGAGCACAACGTTGCTAACCCGTTTATGAAGCCTCTGACGGCTAGTGTTTGAGGGTCACCTTCAAAGCATGGGTCTACAGGACTGACCGCAGCTAGACTAGGGCAAGTGGGAGATTTTATTATATTGGGCCTTAGTGCCTAGTTTATTGTTTTGTACTAGTTTTTGTACACCCCACTCGCTTTAGGAAAAGTGGGAGATTGTTGGGGATGATGCCCTAAAGTCTCGTGTCCTGTAATTTGTAAACACATTTTGTACGAACGCTTGTGATGTATAATATATGATATTTACTTCACTTCTTGACTTTGTACATTTGATGTTTTATTTGCTTTACCATAAACCAATAAACTAAAATCCCTAGTTGTCATCATGTAACTTAAGCATGTATGTGGTGACATACAAGTGGATCATGTCTTAAGTGACAACCAAAATGGTTTGTAGTATATGGAAATTTGAGGGAAACCTTATCTTGGTAACTTTACAGATGCGGCCCACTTTGTAGAATAGTTACAAGTGTTGTGACTTGCTACAAATGGTCTGGTCTTGATCATTCATGTGGGGACATGCAAGCGAGAATGTCCTATACAAATAGTTTATATAAGACCTAACCACGAAATGTTAATGTCTCGTTATATAACGTCGTTCATTATAAAGACTTCACTTCACTAGGATGACCATAAGTAACATGACCTCAATCCTGAGTGAGTTGGGAACTCCCGCCATTGAGGGCGGTCCTTTGATTTACATGGGTGCGAGTGGCCAGGTTGCCGACTCAAACCTACCACTTTGGGGATTCGTCTGATTTGGGAGCTGGGAACTCAGCTACAAAAAATGGAATTCACTCGTTCCCAGAAGCAGGGGTAAGTAGATAGATTGCTCTCTTAAAGGCTGATCCCGGGGGCTTGAACGATGTGGCACCACACATCTTCTCATGGTCCAAGAGGTGTTCACACATAGTAGGACTATGTTGTATTATTCATTAGAGGGATCAGTGGTACTTAAGGAGTAAGTTGTAACTACAGGGGAAAAACGATAAATTGACCGTATTGAACTTACGATCATCTGTGAAGGGTTATCGTACTAATGATTGGTTATATCCAATGGACACAAAAATGTATATGTGGTAAGAAGAGTTCAGCTATCGGTCTTTAGTGGAATACCTGGCAGTTAACGGATGGTGAATCTCGTGGCTAAGGGTTTAGTCAACTATTCACGTACCATTGGAGCTTCGAGCCATAGGTTCATAAGGTCCCCTTGGTAGCTTGGATTCAAGTTAAGAATCAGTTTTTGGGTCAGTTTGAAATGTTCAAATTGACAAGAGGAAGTTCAATTATATATGATGTGATTGAATTGGTTAATTATATATGATATGATTGACTTTATGTAAGAGATACATTAATTTGGAGGAAAATGGATATAAATATGTTTTATATCTAGTGGAGAAGAAAACAATATGGTTGATATATGATATTATATTATAGGTTAATGAATATAATATAATTATATTTATTATTTTATTAATTAGACAATTATGGGATAATTGGCTACCGTTTTCTCTGTAAATGTGAGTTAGTGGAAAGTTCCATTCGGTTTTCATAACTGAAGAATAAAATGAAAATTGTTTTCATTTTGTAGAGAACGCAGTTAATTGCTCACAAAGGTGTTAGCTGCTTATCACTTAGTAAATCAGAGACTATACAATAGCTTGAGTTTACTAGACGATCGCTTACACCCACGTGCTTCTTTCTAAATGATCACCTATCTTTTCCTAAACGATCGCTTAGCGTTGAGCTTTTACTAAACGATCGTATAGATGATCGCTTACCTATTCCTGTGTACTTCACCTAAACGATCAAGCACTTTGTCTATACGATAGATGCAACCTTCTCCCACTTACTTGATCGTTGTATACGATCTCTTTTCCTCCTCCCCTCTACCAAATCTGACAGAGCCCACTTTTTGGATGCTCACTCCGAGAATATTAAAGGTTCCAAGTAGTGGTATCGTCCCTATTCTTCATTGTTTGTGTAGAGATCATTTCTGGTAAACGATCAGACTTTTGGTGAACGATAGCTTGTCATTCCAGTGAGAGCGAAAGCTTCCGTTCGTGGAGAGAACGAGATTTTTGCTGTGAAGAGTGTCTACAACTGGTAAGTTTTCTTGGTCTCTTATTTATTAATCTTTAAGCATGTCGATAATTTATAGTTTGATGTATATTTTTATGTTTGGATGTAAATGTGGTAATTTTGTCACTCTCAAAGGTACTCTTGTATAAGAGTTCCTTCAATATTAATGTTGATTAACTAACATTTAATAATAAACTATTTAATATCACATATTCAATATCTTTGAATCATATTCAGACCACGTTCTCTCATATAATCTATATTTTTAATATGAATCTCATTCATATTAATTTTAACTTATAGTTTCATATGAATCTCATTTATATAAATAATATTTGAATCTTATTCAAATATTTATCTCTTTTATTATAAAGTATAACTTTGAATCTCATTCAAAATTAATTTTATATTATAATGTATCTATATACATTATATTAAGTGTATCTTATACAATTAATTTTCTTATTTAATTTGAACAGTTCAGATTAAGCCAAAATTAATTGATACTTATTTTTAACCCAATGAGCTAGCAAGGGAACTCATGAACCTACAGATTAGAAGCTTAAATGATACGGGATTAATTAATTAAACTCTTTAATTAAATTAATCAACATTCATTAACTGTAGGTAACTCCACTAAAGATTCACAACTGCACTCTTTGCATTGTAGATATATTTTTGTGTCTATGGATATTGTTATAATTCTATTGTTAGGGCTTTCCATTCTATTCTTGTAAATATTTTGTGATATTTTCCTTTTCTATGCTTTGTACACTAGTATATATTCATATCTTTGGTGAATGAATAAAATATTCTGATTCTCTCTTAAGCTTAAAAGTTTTACATGGTATCAGAGCTCTCTAAACAAACTTAGAGTTTTGTGAATCTTAGGGTTTAAGAATTTAGAACCTATTTGTGATACGTTAGAGTTTTGTGGAGACGTGAGTTTACATTTTTACTCACAGTCGCCGTCTTTGGTTCGTTTGCCGTCGAAAAAAAAAAAAGCTAGTTTTTTTACACCACCTAGTCTGTCGAAGAGCCCAACCACTGATCTACAAAACCCCAAAGTCCGAACTCCATTTGACCAGCGCGTGGGGCTCACGTGCTGCTTGTTCATTCTGTCGTCGGTCGACGCGTCAGTGCGTGCATCATTTATTTTGGTTCGTCTTCTGTGTGTTTCCCAGTTTTTGTTGACTTTTCTTAGTGGTGTGTTTGTTTGGGATATATAGATATACTCATTGCTTGTAAAGACATCTCTTCAGTAAATTAGGGTTTGATTCTCTGCTGTCTGGTGTCTATTTCTTTAGGTAATGGCTGATAAGAAACCAGTAGTCATGTCTGAGATCGTTCCTATGGTGTCAAAAGTAACTGAACATAAGTTGAACGGATTCAACTACTATTCATGGAGATCAAATGTTCGCCACTTTAGTAGGAGCATAGAGATGGATGATCACATCACAGAAGAGCCACTAATTGATGCTAATAAAAATATTTAGTGGCAAGACGATTCAAGAATGCTTCTACAAATCAAGAATTCTATTAACCGTGAAATCGTTGAACTAGTAAATCACTGCAAATTAGTCAAGGAACTATTGGAATATTTGGATTTCCTTTATTCAGGGAAAGAGAATATTAATAGAGTGTTTGATGTTTATAAGACTCTATATCAACCTGATCAAGGAGAAAAACCTCTTACAAGCTACTTTATGGAGGTTAAAAATACATGCGTGGAATTCAATGTCTTGATGCCAATTAGCACGAATCCAAAAGTTCTAATGGCTTTACGTGAAAAGTTGTTTATCATGAGCTTTTTAGTATGTCTTGCACCTAAATATGAAATGGCCAAAGATCAAGTGTTGTCAAGCTCAAATATCTCATCGTTGGAAGAAGCTTACATTCGAATACTTCGTACCGAGAAGACACAAGCAGTTACGTCATTTGATTTTAGTAGTGCTTTGATTGGGCACACAAATGATTATAGAGGTAATAAGAGGGTTGAATCAAATAGCTTCAAAGTTCATCCCAATAACCAAAGATCAAATCCAGGAGGTGTTGTTTACTATTATTGTCATAAACCTGGCCATATGAAGCGTGAATGCAGAAGATTGATGAATAAGGGTCAAAGGATGCCATCATCCTCTGCACATATCGCCTCTACTCCTGATAATCTTGACAAGTCAATTACGATTTCTGCAGAGGATTTTGCTAAATTTCAGCAATATCAAGAGTCATTAAGGGCATCATCTTCTACTTCCATTACGACCATCGCGGAGACAGGTAACATTTCTAGATGCCTTCTTTCCTCCACATCAAAATGGGTCATTGACTCTAGCACTGTAGATCATATGACAGGTAACCCTAGTTTATATTCTAACCTTTATACATCTACCTCTTCACATAATGTCACTATAGTTGATGGAACCTTCACTCCTGTTTTAGGATCAGGAACTGTCCATCTTACTAAATCAATTTCTTAGTCATCGATTTTAAATTTACCATATTTCTCGTTTAGTTTGATTTCGGTTAGTAAACTCACTCGTGATCTTCATTGTTGTGTCTTCTTTTTTCCTGGTTATTGCTTATTTCAGGATCTTACGACGAAGCAGACTATTGGTAAAGGGCGTGAATTTGGAGGTCTTTACATCTTTGAACCACAAACACCTACGGCCATCACATGCTCAAATGTGTCGTCTCCCTTTGAAGAGCATTGTCATTTGGGTCATCTGTCTATTTCTGTGTTGAATAGTCTTCGTCAACGACTTCAACATTTGTCTTCTTTAATTGTGAGTCATGTCAGTTTGCTAAATTTCATCGTTTGAGTTTGTATCCTCGAGTTAATAAACGAGTCAGTGCTCCTTTTGAATTAGTTCATTCTGATGTTTGGGGTCCATGTCCTGTTGAGTCCAAAGGAGGGTTTAGGTATTTTATTACATTTGTCGATAACTATTCTCGTGTTACGTGGTTATATTTAATGAAAAGTCGTTCTGAGTTACTTTCTCATTTTCATAACTTCCATGTTGAAATTCAAACTCAATTTAGTGGTGCTCTTAAAATCCTACAGAGTGATAATGCTAAAGAATATTTCTCTCATACGCTCAAGTATTATTTAGATGTCCATGGCATTCTTCATCAATCTTCTTGTGTTGATACTTCATCTCAAAATGGGGTTGTAGAATGAAAGAATTGTCATCTCCTTGAGACAATTAGAGCTTTGATGTTTCAGATGCATGTTTCAAAATCCTTTTGGGCTGATGTTGTTTCCACAACTTGTTTCTTAATAAATCGCATGCCCTCTTCCATTCTTAAGGTGAGATACCTTTTCGTACTTTGTTTCCCATTCCACCCAAAATATTTTGTGTACCTGCTTTGTTTGGGATGTTCGACCTCAGCATACCAAGTTGGATCCAAAGTACTTAAAATGTATTTTTCTTGGTTATTCTCGTGTTCAAAAGGGGTATCGGTGTTATTGTCCTAGTCTAAATAAATATTTCGTCTTTTCTGATGTCACGTTTTTTGAACATACCCTAGTTTTTTCATCACCATCTTTCTCTTTGAATAAGAGTCAGGGGGAGCATAAGAAATTAGAGGATAATTTCCTTGTCTACACAGTTATGTCTCCTTCCGATCCTCTTCCTGATTCATCTCTACATGTGGCTACCTCTACTCTTCCACCCATCATTAAAGTCTATACTCGACGACAACCTCCATCAGTTCCATGCCTTGTACCAGAGTCTTCTTCGTCATTGGATCCTGAAACGAGTGATGATCTTCCTATTGCTCTTCGTAAAGGTAAACATACATGTGCTCATCCTATTTCCTCTTTTGTTTCATATAACCATTTGTCGCCTTCCACATGTTTATTCATTGCATCTTTAGAGTCTGTATCCATCCCTAAAATTGTTCATGAGGCTTTGTTTCATCCTGGTTGGTGTGCCACAATGGTGGAGGAGATAACTGTCTTAGATGATAATTGTACTTGGGATTTAGTTTCTCTCCCTGTAGGAAAGAAGGCTATCGGTTACAAATAGGTGTTTGCAGTTAAAGTCAATCCTAATGGTTCTATTGCTCGGTTAAAAGCGCACCTTGTATGAAAGGCTACGCATAAACTTATAGCGTTGACTATGCTAATACTTTTTCTCCTGTAGCAAAAATGGCATCTGTGAGGTTGTTTATTTCATTAGCTTCAACCAATCATTGGTTTTTACATCAGCTTGATATTAAAAATGCATTTCTTCATGGTGCTCTTCAAGAAGAGGTGTATATGGAGCAACCACTAGGGTTTGTTGCTCAGGGGGAGAATAGAACTGTGTGTCGCCTTCGTAAATCCTCATATGGATTAAACCAAAGTCCACGAGCTTGGTTTGATAAATTTAGTCAGGTGATTGAAAGCTTTGGAATACGGAAGAGCACGTCAGATGATTCGGTCTTTTTTAAGAGATCTGAGGGTGGTGTCATCTTGTTAGTCGTATATGTGGATGATATTGTGATTACTGGTGATGATGCTTTAGGTATCTATTCTCTAAAGACCTTTCTTCATAGTCAATTCCATACAAAATATTTTTGCATGTTGAAATACTTCTTAGGAATTGAGGTAATAAGAAGCAAGAAAGGAATACTATTATCATAGAGAAAATATGATACTATTATCATAGAGAAAATATGTACTTGACTTGTTGACTGAAACAGGAAAGCTAGGGGCTAAGTCATGTAGTACCCTAATGATGCCCAACTTACAACTCACAAAAAATGGAGAATTGCTAAAAGATCCTGAAAGATATAGGAGGTTAGTGGGAAAACTTAATTACCTTACAGTGACTCGACTCGACATAACCTATTCAGTAAGTATTGTGAGTCAGTACATGTCATGCCCTACAGTTGATCATTGGGGTGCATTGGAACAGATTCTTTGTTATCTGAAGATTGCTCCCGAGCGTGGTTTATTAAATAAGGATTATGGTCATACTAATATTGAATGTTTCTCAGACGTCGATTGGGCAGGATCTAAAGAAGACAGAAGATCAACCTCGGGGTATTGTGTTTTTGTTGGTAGTAATTTGATTTCTTGGAAGAGTAAGAAGCAAAATGTGGTGTCACGTTCAAGTGTGGAATCAGAATATAGAGTAATGGCATAATCTGTCTATGAATTGATTTGGATATATCAACTTCTTGTTGAGTTGGGATTTGAAATCGCCACACCGACAAAGTTGTGGTGTGATAATCAAGCAGCACTTCATATTGTGTCTAATCCAGTATTTCATGAAAGGACTAAACATATTGAAGTTGATTGCCATTTTGTACGTGAGAAAATTCAACAACGATTGATATCTACAGGATATGTGAAGACTGGAGAACAATTAGGAGATATCTTCACGGAAGCATTGGATGAAAGACGTATAGATTATCTATGTAATAAGTTGGCCAACTTGAGGGGGAGTGTTATAAGTCTATTGTTAGGGTTTTCTATTCTTGTAAATATTGTGATATTCTCCTTTTCTATGCTTTGTACACTTGTATATATTCATATCTTTGATGAATGAATAGAGTATTCTGATTCTTTCTCAAACCTAAGAGTTTTACATATATAATCAATCAACAGTAAGTTAACCCTTCACGAATCGCTTGTAACTATAGTTGGATCAAATTACCGTTTTACCCCCTGTAGTTACATTTAACTCCTTAAGTATCATTTATTCCTCTAATGAACAAATATTTTATAGTCCAACTATAAACTAATCCCTCTCAGGCTAGTGAGAGGGTGATGTCTCATTGTTTAAGACCAGGAATCAACTATTAAGGGAGCAATCCATCTACTTACCATAAAAACGAGAAGGAGTGAATTTCATCTTGTGTAGCTATGTTCCCAGCTCCCTACTCGGATAAATCCCCAAATGTAGGCTTATTGAGTTAGCGTATCTAACCACTCTCACCCATACAGATCAAAAGATTGCCCTCATAGGCAAAAGTTCACAACTCACTTAGAATTAAGGTCGAGTCACCAATGGTCATCCTATTGAAGTGTTAATCTCTTCAAGTAACGACGTTATAAAGAGAGACTAATCATTTCGTAGTCTGGCCTTATACAAACTCTTTGTATAGGATACCCAACTCACAAATTTTCACATGAACGATTAGTATCAAATCATATGTAATACTTTACAACTATTGTAACAATTACAAAGTGGGCCGCATGCATAGTTTCACCAGGATAAGATATCCAACCTTATCTATATACTACAGTCCATTTAGGTTATTACTTAAACATGATCCACCTGTATGTTAACCACATACATGTTTAAGTTACATAAAATAACTTTGGATCTTAGTCTATTGGATTGGGTTAATGCAAACTAAATGTCGAATAAAATAACATCTTATTTTATTAAATAAATAATTCGTGTACAAAATTTACAAACTACTAAATCCACGAAATTTAAGTCAACTCCAACAATTACACCTCTATTTGACGTTCGTCCAGTTACGCAATCACACGTCGATAAGCCTTTCTTCCATCTCTGTCTTTATTCTCTCTCTAAGATCTATTTTCCACATAGTGTTATCGCTGCTACTCTTGGTCGTTCGCGCCGCCGCTCTTCACCGGATTCTTGGATTTCGTAGGTAAGATGTTTTTCCCAGGTTTTTGGTAAAGTTTCTATGGCCTTTTGTTTAATTCTCGATTACCCCATTTTGAAACGAGATATTTTAGGCCCGTTTGGTAACCATTTTGTTTTTGAAAAGTAAGCCTATGGACACTACTTCCACCTCCAAATTTCTTCCTTTGTTATCTACCTTTCACCTATGATTTCAAAACAAGCCAAATTTTGATAACTAAAAAAGTAGCTTTCAGAAAGTTGTTTTTTTTTTTAAAACTTGACTAAGAATTCAATAATTGTACTTAAGAAGATGCAAATCATGATAAAAAAATGTGGACGATATAGGCTTAATTTTTTTTTTTAAAAAAATAAAATTATTATCAAACGGGGCCTTAACTTTTTAAAATTAAATATGACAAAATTTTATTGAACAACAAAATTCAAAGTCATATTTACAAAAGTGTCGCACAAATAAATAATTTTCAAATATGACTATTTCAACTATTTAAAAAGTTTTACGTAATTCCCTTTTTTATTTATGTTTCTTATCCCTTTTGCCGAAATAAACTAGCGGGAAGGTGTGTTTTTATTAGCTCTCTTTGAAATCACCCACTTTTGCCAAAAATTGAAACAGAGAGCTCCATTCCTGCCTAAATCATCTCTCCCGCTACTGCTTTGAACTTCGAATCAATGGCGCGAGCGAGGCATCCACCCCAAAGGAAGTCCAATCGCATGCCATCAGGTCTCTCTCTCTCTCTCTTCTGCATACACGCAGTAATTTGGATTAATTGAACCTTTTTTTTTGGATTGGTAATGGTTTTGTCCATGGAAATGTTTTGAATGTATTGAGCTTTTGATTTTGTTTTTTCTTTGGCTTTCCCCTTGTTTCTTACAGCTTCTCGTTTTGTTTGTCAAATCATAGGTACCGGAGCTGCACAGTCTTCCCCAGCTGCGCCTTCGACGGTATCTCTTTCTCGCTTTCTGTTTAATGTTTAGGTTTTGCTTCTTGTTTTGTGACTTCCATGAATGGTTGCAACGTTTGTATTTTCTTTGGCTATGTATGATGGAAAGATGTCGGGAAGATCTCAGGTTATGGGTTTGTTTTGTGAAGTCTGGTTTTAGCAGATTTGGTGGCTTAAGAATTTTGGAAAATGAGAATGCTGTCATTATTTTCCATTTTTAATACCGTAGACTCTTTCTTTTCATCTTCATGATAGAATAGTTGAATTTCGAGAATAAATTATTAAATTTTGGCCCTATCAATTTCTGCCACTATGTTCTTTGTGGCAAGAGTAATATAGAGCTTGGGTTACGTGCCTCTTCTAAGTTGAAGGTTTCACTTGTAGAAGTATGTTGTCTGGTTGGGATGTTTGCTGTTGCATCAGGCATCCCAAACTTGTGACAAGGTTTTGATAGACAAATTATCCCTCCAATCCGCTTTACTTATCAAATGAAGGGTACACTTGGGAATAAGGAAGGCATTAATGGGATAAATTGATATGCAGGGTTAGTTACTAATGGTAAATAGCATATAGAAAGGGAAGACAATTTTTTTTTTTTATATTATTATATATAGAAAAATAAAGAATACAAGGGCATACAAAATAAATCAAGCCCGCAGGAACAGAAAAGGTTTCCAACTAACTAAGATATTGCCCAGAGAATAATTACAAAAAGTCTTTGAAACCAAAGCCCAAAAAAAAACATATAACCTTACCAAGGACCAAACTTTACAAGGGTCCCTATCCACACCTCGAAACACTCTGTTGTTCCTCTTCCCTCAAATATTCCACAACAAAGCTCACACCCCCACAAACTGCAAAAAACAACCTTTCTCTTTAAAAGGCGGATGGAGGAAGAACTCCCCGATCATCAAATGAATGTCCCTCTGGAGATAGAAAACTGAAAAATTCCCTAAAGTTTGTGAACTATATAATTCTCTTTTCTCTACGTAAATAAAAGAAAACTACTGATTGCCTAACAAGTTTCTAATTGTGAAGATGTAACTTTTGCAACCCATGATATGGGGGACTTGGTCCCATATAACAATTTGGATTTGATTTGGGGACCTCTTATGTCTACCACAACTATCAATTGGACTAGATTGGAGGGATGTCCTGATTGGAAAGTGATAGGAATGCTATTAAGGGTATACTACTAATTAGTTTGGGGGCTTGTTATACTATTATAAATAAAAAGAGTGGGAAGGGAAGATGTAGGGATGATTGTAGTGATTGATTTAGGGCTTGAAAGATATCTCAAGAGAGGGAGAGTCCAAGTACCTTGAACACTTGGTTTACCTTGTAAATTTTCATCCTTTACATTTTGTTAGATGATATAATATCAAATTGATGATTTAACCAAGATATTAAGCATGTGGCTCAAGAGGTTCTATATTCAAACCCCTGCAATGTTATTTTCTCCTCAATTAATATTGATTTCAACTTGTTGGATCTTCTACATATTTCAAGCCCACACGTGAGAGGGAGTGTTAGATGATATAATATCAAACGTTCATCCCTTAGCTTAAGTTTTTGGGTCAATTGGTGATTTAACACATTTCAATGTAGTTTGATATTATGTTTCCTCCTAGAAAGGAAGACTTTTCCATAATTTTCCATCTAGTATATTGGCTGATGCAGCCTCCTACTAGAGTACAAGAGGAAAACAACTTCTCAAATAGATGTGCTAATTATAGGGTTTGGAGTTGCTACAAGTTTCATTTTTAAAGGCTATTGGTGGTAGGGAGCTTTATATTTGTATCTTCTAGATAATTTTATGATCAAATATTATTGAAATATGGTGCTTTAGCCCTAAGGGCATATTTGTCTTTTTACTTTATGCCTACTAAATTAGGGTTTCCCCTCATTCTATTTATATCTGAGGTTGAGGTCTCTTGTAAGTATGACATTAAATAATAAAACTTCTCTATCATGGTTTTTTCTCCTAGTGTTAGGGTTTTCCACGTATGCCTTGTCTTGTCTCTTTTCTTTCTCTTTATCTTTCAATATGGTATCAGAGCAAGGTGATGAAACCCTAGCCTCGATAGAAGAAATTCAGTCATCAAACTTGGTAGGTGAGGGAACAATGGCAGACATGACTAATATGGCCATGATTCAAGCAGCTGTGGATAGGTATATCTTCGGACGGTTTTGAACCCGACACAACAACAACCATCGATTGGAATGGTGCCGCCAAATTTCTTCAACCCAGTCGGATCTGCTGTAGCCTCTGAAACTGCGCCGCTAAGCTTCCTCAATCCAGCCGGATCGCGGGTCGTCCAGATGGCTGGTGGTCTTGTTCCAGCCGAGGTGCCGCACACCTCCCAGCCGCAACAACCGTCGATCGAGGTGATTCCAGCAGTCGGGTCAGGTCAGATCAAAGCCTTCGCGTCCAGCAACAGCCAACCGATCGCCGAGCCTTCCCCTCGCTATCCAACCTCGTAGTCGTCTGGAAGCAGTGCCCAACCTAGGCAATACCCGATCGCGCCTGTTGGAGCTTCGACAGTAGCATCTATTCCGCAGCAACATGGTGGACAGTACCTCCCACACGTATACCCGATTCAGCTACAGTATCGAAGGGGTGACTCCATGGGAGAGAATTCCATTCCCTATGGACAAAGACATTCAAGATCTGAATCTCATGGGGAACTCCAACAGCAATTGGCCAATCTCCAACAACAGATAGCCACTTTTAGGGCAAAACTAAATGGCCATGATTCTTCCAGTCTTCCAATCTATTCAGAAAATCCGGTAACAATGTTTCCTACTCTTCCTATTGCTAATCTTTTATTTGGGACTATAGGAAACTCTGCAAGGATGATCACAGGAGAGAAGCTGAATGGCCAGAATTACTTCTCCTAGTCCCAAACAGTTAAAATGGTCTTTGAAGGGCGCCATAAATTTGGGTACTTGAGCAGAGAAATACCACGACCAAGCCCTGGGGATCTCTAAGAGCGTGTCTGGAAGGGAGAGGATTCGTAACAATGTCCCCAAGAGTGTGCTAATCTTTTATCTAGGACTATAGGAAACTTAGCAGCATGGAACCACATATTGAAAATCCCTACTCTATTCAGCCACTACACGAGATATTTGGGATGTAGTCCAAAGGTTATATTCTAGAAGGCAGAACGCATCTCGCCTGTATACTCTACGTAAACAAGTCCATGAGTGCAACAAGGGAGCATGGATGTAGCGTCATACTTCAACAAGATGTCTTTATTATGGCAAGAGATGGATTTGTGTCGGGAGATCATTTGGAACTGCCCACATGACGAAATTCAGTACTCGAAGATAGAAGAGATTGATCATGTGTATGACTTTCTTGCGGGATTGCACCCAAAATTTGATATGGTTTGGAGTCGAATACTAGGGCAAAAGTCGATATCGTCTCTCATGGAGGTCTGTTCAGAGGTTCGATTGGAAGAAGATAGATCGAGTGCGATGAATGGCTCTGCTGTTACCACTGTGGAGTCAACTGCCTTTGGGGTGAAATCCTCTGGATCGGATGGTGACAAGTAGAATGGCAAAACACCCCCAAGATATGAGCATTGCAAAAAATCGTGGCACATGAAGGATCAGTGCTAGAAACTGCATGGTCGGCCTCCTAATGGCAAACGTTGCCCTCCAAATGACAAATTGAAGTTTGGCCGTGCTCTTGTGAGTGAATCTGTTGAGGGGGCCATACAACCTCAGACATAACTTCAGGTGACCAACCCGGGTGTTTCAGGTACCGTAGGGATCGGAACAGTTGCTCAGTCAGCTACTTCTCAGTCTTTTAGTTTCTTTGTTGAAGGGAATGAATTATGGATTCTAGATTCAGGAGCGACCGATCACTTGACTGGCTCATCTGATCAATTCCTCTCGTATTATCCGAGTGCTGGAAATGAGAGGATTCGAGTTGCAGATGGGTCCTTCGCCCATGTTGCTGGAAAAGGCCGTTTGTCACCGTTTCAGGGATTAAATCTACAGAATGTACTACATGTGCCAAAAATTTCTTACAACCTGTCATCCATAAGTAAAATAACAAAAAATTTGAACTGTAGAGTCGTCTTCTCACTAGATGTTGCTTTGTTTCAGGACTTGAGCTCGGGGATGACGATTGACACTGCCCGATATGACAGGAGGCCTCTATTTCCTTTCTGAAGATGCTTCCTCCAGGAATTTGTTTAGGACTAGTCTTTTTTCTTCATTTACTATGTCTGAAAAAGATTATTTATTGTGGCATTTTCGTCTTGGACATCCAAGTTTTCAATATATGAGATATTTGTTTCCCCATTTATTCCATAATGTGAATATTTCTTTTTTGTCTTGTGATGTCTGTATATGTGCTAAACAGCCTCATGTTTCTTTTGTTTCTCAGCCTTATAAACCTACCAAGCCTTTCCACCTAATCCACAGTGATATTTGGGGCCCTTCAAACATATCTACCTTGTCCGGTAAACGATGGTTTGTCACGTTTATCGATGATCATACCCGACTTACATGGGTGTATCTCCTTACTGATAAGTCTGAGATCGGGTCTATCTTCCAACAATTGTACACCACTGTCTTAACTCAGTTTAATTCGAAGATTGTCGTTCTTCGGAGTGACAATGGACGTGAGTTCGTCAATCACACCTTTCGAGAAGTCCTGACTTCAAAAGGAATTATCCATCAAAATTCTTGTGTTTACACTCCACAACAAAACGGACTGAACGGAAAAATCGCCATCTCATTGAAGTTGCTCGATCCTTGATGATTCCGGTGTCTCTTCCATCATACCTATAGGGAGATGCAGTTCTTACTGCAGCCCATCTCATTAATAGGATGCCTTCACACGTTCTCAAGTTTCAAACACCCCTTGAGTGTTTTAAAGAATCCTGCCAGTCCATGTGTCTTATCCCTGAGGTTCCTCTTCGTGTGTTTGGGTGTACAACTTTCGTACACACTCACGGTCCTCACCGGACTAAGTTTTCCCCACAAGCTCAAAAGTGTGTGTTTGTCGGGTACCCCCTTCATCAGCGAGGTTATAAATGTTTCCGCCCATCTTCCAGGAAGTACTTTGTCACTATGGATGTCACGTTCCTTGAAGATAAACCATTTTTTCCCGTTAGTCATCTTCAGGGGGAGACCATGAGTGAAGAGACTAACAGTTTCACATACTCCGTACCTATTAATTTCAACCTTGAACCTAGTTCTGATACAAATGTCACTGAACCTAGTTCGGATATAAATGTCCCTGGTCTACCTAGTCCCGAATCTGGTCCAGATATTTCGTTGTTTGTCCTCCCTACTAGACAAGTGCCCTGGATAACATATTATAGGAATAATCTCATAAAGGAAACCCAGGAAACCCTTGTTGTTCCATTGGAAACTGTCCAAGAATCGGAACCAACTCAATTTCAAGATTTTGTTGTTTAAGAGAATGTCCTTGAAGAAAAGTCTGGGCGTGTAGAAGATGGTGAGACTAGCTTAGAGAAGGTTAAAACTACAGGTGGTAATGAGATGCTGAAAGGTAATGAGGTGTTGGAAGGTCTTCAGGAGGATGAAGAATTGTCTCAGGAGTTCGAGCAGAGTCAGTACCCTGTTATTGGAAAGAGGCCAAAGAAAACTGGCAATTATGATACCACTCTTGATATGCCAATTGCTCTCAGGAAAGGAACCATGTCATGCACAAAGTACCCTATGCACAGTTTTCTGACCTATAGTAACTTGTCTCCTAGTTTTAAAGCCTTTACTACCCAATTGGATGCTCTAGCAATACCTACCAGTGTGCACACAGCCATGGAGGTTCCTGAGTGGAAAGCGGCAATAATGGAAGAAATGAGAGCCCTCAAAGCGAACAAGACTTGGGATCTAGTGGGCCTCTCTAAAGGTCACAAAACAATTGGATGCAAATGGGTGTTCACAGTGAAGTATAGATTTGACGGAACACTCGAAAGATATAAGGCGAGGTTAGTTGCTAAAGAGTTCACTCAAATGTATGGGATTGACTATTCAGAAACTTTTTCCCCAGTGGCTAAGCTCAACAAGATCCAAGTTCTTCTGTCCGTTGCTGTGAATAAGGATTGGCCTCTACATCAACTGGATGTAAAAAATGCCAACCTGAATGGTGAGTTAGAAGAAGAGGTTTACATGAGTCCTCCTCCGGGTTCCAAAGCTAAATTCGGGAACCATGTTTGCAAACTTAGAAAGTCCTTATATGGGTTGAAACAGTCTCCTAGAACGTGGTTCGATAGATTCACGATGTTTGTTAAATCCCAAGGGTTTGTTCAAGGGCATTCTGATCATACCTTATTCACCAAAAGATCACTTTCAGGGAAGATTGCTGTTTCAGTGATTTATGTCGATGGTATCATTTTGTCAGGAGATGATACGACAGAGATTGTTAAGCTAAAACAAAGGATGGTAGGTGAATTTGAGATTAGAGATCTTGGCAGTATGAGATATTTTCTTGGGATGGAAGTGGCAAGATTGAAAGCAAGAATATCTCAACAGAAATATACTTTGGACTTGTTAAAGGAAACGGGAATGACTGGATGTAGACTTGTTGACACTCCTATTGAAGTCAATGACAAACTGAAAAATGCTATGAAAGGAGTTCCTGTAAATAAAGAGAGGTATCAACGCCTCGTGGAAAAACTGATTTACCTATCTCATACTAGACCTGATATTTCATATGATGTGAGTGTGGTAAATCAGTTCATGCAAAGTTCGTATGAGGAACACATGGAAGCAATTACTCGAATTCTGAGATATTTGAAATCCACCCCAGGAAAGGGCTTAGTTTTCAGAAAATATGACACACAAAGCATCGAAGCATATACTGACTCAGATTGGGCAAGATCAGTGACCGATAGAAAGTCAACCTCGGGATATTGTATTTTTGTATAGGGAAATTTGGTGACCTGGTGGAGTAAAAAATAGGGTGTAGTTGCCAAGAGTAGTGTTGAGGCAGAGTATAGAGCTATGAGCCTAGGAGTGTGAAGAAATATGGTTATAGAAAGTTTTGTCTGATCTTCACCAGGACAGTCCGGGTCCCATGAAATTGTATTGTGATAATAAGGCTGCCATCAATATTGCCAACAATCCAGTACAACATGATAGAACCAAACATGTTGAGATTGACAAATACTTTATTAAAGAAAAGTTAGACCACAGCGTTATTTGTATTCCTTATGTTCCTTCAGGCCAACAGGTCGCAGATGTTCTTACCAAAGGATTACCGAGATAGACGTTTGAAGCTTGTGTTAGCAAGTTGGGTCTTGCTGATATCTACACCCCAACTTGAGGGGGAGTGTTGAAATATGGTGTTTTAGCCCTAAGAGCATATTTGTCTTTTTACTTTATGCCTACTAAATTAGGGTTTCTCCTCATTCTATTTATATCTGAGGTTGGGATCTCTTGTAAGTATGACATTAAATAATAAAACTTCTCTATCGTGGTTTTTTCTCCTTGTGTTAGGGTTTTCCACGTGAGCTTTGTCTTGTCTCTTTTCTTTCTCCTTATCTTTCAATAAATATATTTATACTTTCTTACTTTTTTTTGGTTTGCTTCAACTACATTGTACAATTGGCTAACTATTATTCTTTCCTTGAAATTGATAGCCACTTAGCGGAAGAACACAAAATGTGGAGCAAGCTCAAAGTGAGTTCTTTTGTTCAGACTTTTCTTCACCTTTGTATCAAGAACATTTTGATTTTCGTGATAGCTAGGCCTTTTGCATTTGCTTCTTCTACTGGTTTATTCTGTGCTGCATGCTCTTTTTTCTGTTTTTTTTATTACTTAAAACTTTTTAATCTAGGCTCACCATTGAGGACAACAAAGAAAAAAAAACGCTTCAGACCAGGAACGGTGGCATTGAGGGAAATTCGGAGTCTCCAGAAATCATGGAATCTACTAATTCCAGCTAGCTGTTTCATCCGAGCAGTAAGGTTCTTTTTTTTTTCTTTTTCCTTTCTTTTTTCCTCTTGTTCATGTGGATATAAGGACATCCTTGCATGTTGAGGTGAGCAAAGCAATCCAAAAAACTGTGCCAAACGACCAAAACCGGCCAAACCGACAGCAGGCAGTCAGTTTTGTATGATCATCCCCACTTGCATGTATACTTAATACTTTCAGTAATTGATATAAGGAGCCAAATATATTGAGCCTCTTGATTTCTAGGTAACAGAAATGGCCAGTACAGAAACTCAGGAGAAATGAAAATTCAAATATGAGAAAAAACATTCAAGAGAAAAGTCCTATATTTGGGTTCATACTCCCTACAGCCAAGTATTTGTAACCTAGTTTATTGTACTTACAGTTATAAAATGGTCTTAATGCAGTTGAATATGCTATGCAATTATTTTGATAGCCAATCTTTCATGTTTCTGGTCTCATATTGAGATGTCTGCTTCTTTGCCATGACAGTAGTCTTGGTGCATATATTATATTTTATAAGAGTTCACTATATACATTTCTGAGACTATTTCTTTTGAAGGAAATAGAACTTCAATCAAGAAATAAGGAACTATAAAAATACTGGAGCCCACCTACCTAGTATATGTATTATAGATGCTACCTGCCTAGGACAAAATTCTGTGAGTTTCTTGACATTTAAAATATTTGAGGGTAAGGTGGTCTCATGAGATTGATCATAGTGTGCAATCTAAGTTAGCCACTCATGGATATAAATATATATTTACACATATGTAATGAAAACAAAGGGAGAATATCACAAATAGTAGTTGAAACCCATGCTACGGCATTGAAATCTGCTGAACCCCAACCCTTCTGCCATTCACAAAATTCTTTTCTCTAGCCAAATGTTCCACATAAGAGCCTGATAACCAGCTCATCAAAAAGAATCCCCTTGTCCTCAAATGGGGCTTTATTAGTTGAGTTCTTAAAGAGTAAGAACATAATACATGCTCATTTTGTAATTACTTTACATGTATTGCTTTTGAAATTCGATCATATGACGGTTATAATAAACCCTGTAGGTGAAAGAAGTAAGCTACCAGTTGGCTCCACAGATTACGCGTTGGCAAGCTGAAGCTTTAGTAGCTCTTCAGGAAGTAATTGCTTCTTTTCTATGGTTTGGTTGAGTGAGCCTTGCTTTATCTGTCTACACTAATATGAGTTGTGTCTTCCACTTTGCCTATAGTGGGAAGCAGCTTCTCTTCCTTTATACTACATTGTTTTTGGCAATGACATTCAGTGTTTCAAGATTATAATTTAAAAAATGCTCTTTGTTGTGTGAGTGTGCGTGTGTGTGTTTCCTCACCAGCTATTGTTTAATTCTTGATTTATATTAAAAAAAATTGATGCTGTGGCTTAATACTTTGAAAATACTTTTGTTTCCCAAACTTTTCTATTGAGAAACATAGCAATGTCGGTGGTTTTACTTTATTGTCTTGCAACTACTGGTGTAAAGCAACTGTTTGTTTGTGTCATAACTTTGTGCCTCTCGACTTGCGCAGTTTACTTTTGAATTTTAAGCGTATCTTGTTCTCACCTTGTTTCAGACTTTATGTTATCTTTAACTGTGAATTCTATTTCCATTTAATAACTTGAAAGTTGAATCATGTTGTTTCTTAAAGATGGGAACAAGGTGAAAACATCAAACCTTCTCATGTTTCTTTTGAAGTTTTGATTTCGATCATAATAATATTTTCCCTTGATCTTTTATCTACGAGTATTTAAAGTATGTTAACAAGCTTTATCCTGTTGTCTATCTTTTTTTAATCTTAATTTATCCTCATCCTGTTTGTAATTGATCATTGACTCGTTGTTATATTTCTATCCCATTGCCTGTAGCATTTGGCTTAAATACTTGGTGTTATTACAAGATATTAGGAGTGAGTTGATTACACAATATTTATTCACTACTATGTGCAATTATGTTGTTATAATTTCCTTTTTGAGTTAGTTTCTTCCGTTTTTGCTGTTGCATATAAAATATATATTATTTTTCTTGCAATAAACATCTTACCGAGATTCAGGTTTTGTAGTGCAATATCACATTTTTATCCCATGTTTCTATGAATTCTAAATGTATTTTGTCGAAATCTGCTTTTGGTTAAGTTTTCTTAAGATCAAGTAAAATTGTACCATTAAACTGCTTGCATCTCTCATCTGTAGGCGGCAGAAGATTTTTTGGTTCATCTATTTGAAGATACCATGCTGTGTGCTATTCATGCCAAGCGTGTAACTATCAGTAAGTCAATCCTTACTTGTTTGAGTTTAGTTCCAATTTTGATTATGGAAACTAAGCTACTTTTCTGTCAGTATTATTTAGTTTAAAATACAAATTTTGAACATCCGACCTCTTGGATCGGAGTGTATGCTAATATCAATAAGCCAAGCTCACTTTGAGGGTTAAAATACCATTTTGGTAGAAGTATTTTGAGTTTTCTTCCATTTTGGTCTTTGTACTTTTGATTGTCCAATTTTAGGTCCGGTACTATTTTCAATGAATTAAATCCTAAATTTAGTCAATGTCTTGTTGACTTTTTCCCAAAGTACATTAGTCTTTATAAGCATCCCCGTTACAAATTGTCACGATGTATTTTCTTGCATGAAAATTATATTATTATTATTTAACCAATTTTGATTTTTTTTAAAAAAAAGAAATTCAAAAGACTGAATTTAAGATTTATTGAAAGTACAAGATTTAGGGAAAATAGATGGACGAAAATTAGACACTTGAAAGTATAAGAATCAAAATGAAACAAAATCCAAAATATAGGGACCAATATGATATTTTAACCTTTTATTATTTTAGGAAAAATATAAAAAATAGTCTCTAATCTCCTAAGCAATCCTCAATTTGATCCTTTTATCTTTCAAAGTTCTCAATCCTACCGTTCATGTTTTAAAAATTCTCAATTAGGTCATCTGTTAAACAAAGTTGCCATTGTTTGTTAAGGAAAAAAAAATGATGGATCATTATAAATTATTGTTTTGTTAAGATATTCAGACTCATTGCCACACGAGATCCAACTCGTTTATTCTTAAAATCTAACCCACCATAAGCAAAATCCATTTTTTTTCCTATTGGCATACTCGTGTGTCCAAATATGTCGACAAAACAATAATTTAGTTTGACATAAGTTTCGGTAACAAATTTTAACAAAGGGTAACTAGGCCCACCCATGTTCGTTGAAACCGTATTCCATTTTGACAGAAAGTTTTGTGCTTTACTTAAACAGTAGCATAGTCTCATACCCACTGCACCAGCTTTCTCCTCCATTTTGGGTGATATTATCTGTTGCACTATCAAAAGATTGTTTTCGAGAAAACCAGTAATATTGAAATCTATTGTGTGATTCAAGAGTACATGAGTCACTGTACAATACTTTTGTTTGGTTACTCGAAGTTTTTATCTGAAAAGGATTAGCAGGAAAAAAAAATGCAAGAATGTTTAATGAAAATATATGATACTTTTCATAGCATGAAAAGTTGAGGTTTTGTTTTGCTTGAATTTGATGATCGATGTAACTTTTGAAACTAGAACTCTAAGATTCAAATTAAAGGTAAGGCACTCAATTGGGGGGAAAACAGCTAACCTTTCTGTTTGAATTAGGTTTAGTTGATGAAATTTGATGTTTCTATACAATGGTCAAAGATCCAAAAGTGAGCATGTGGACTAAGAGTTTACTTCTTTTGGCTCGAAATAGTATGCTTCTTTAGATTGCTTGTGTTGGGAAATGATTGATAACTTTCTTTTCAACTCATTTTAGATTATCATGCTTGTTTCTTTTCTTTCATTTCATATTTGAACATTAGAACTGAAGAACGCTCCTGGATTCAATAATCAGTACTTTCGACTGATAAAATAGTTGGACAATGGACAAAATAATACTCTCAAACATAATTATGAACCGTGCTAGGTACCAAGTGTCTGCCTCACTCTATAGATCTTTATTTTCTGCTATCTTCCAAGTTGTTTATTGATCCTCTGAATGTTATCCTTTTCCGTTCTTTCCATTCAGTGAAAAAGGATTTTGAGCTGGCACGTCGATTAGGAGGGAAAGGGAGGCCATGGTGAGAAGAGATGTTCATTAGAAAGAGGAGCAACTTTAGCAACCAAACATCACCTCATTAATCGGTATAATAGAATTCCAGTTGTTGATCGGCAGTAAGCTGTATATTTGAATGTGTAGAAATTAGGCAGTAGAAAAGACCAAAATTGTTTGTTGCCTAGCACCATTTATGCCACAGCCTCCAAAATTCCAATCCTACATACAGTTCGAATGCGACTTGAAATACGAAGTTTATATTACCTATCTTGAAGGAGATTGTAGGGTCCATTCAACTTTGATGTGGCCTTGATTCTGACCCTTGAGTTGCTTCCTGTAATCTGTTACTTTGTTTCATCATGTTATCAGAATACAACATTTTGCTGGCAGCTCTGCAAAAACAAAAGACACCATTGTTTGGTCAGCTCAATCTCTTTACTATTGTGTGTGCTTTAAGGGGCAGTGTTCCTTTTGTCTGAATTGTTTTTCCTCTCTGTATATTGTCTTTAAGAAGGGGTGGGTTAGAACATCCTTTGTCCTTTTTTTTTTTTTTTTTTTTAAACTATTGTAACATTTGGTGTTTGTATTTCTCTCCGTGATGATTTGTTTTTGTACTATTGAAAATTTTACCATTTAGTTTCATATGTTAAAAATCTTGTGATATTTAGACACAACTTGATTTTGTTGTTGGGAAGTGTGCCAACTTCGTTTTCTTAGTTCAATTGTGTAGTGATTCTTGATGAGATTTTTAACCAATTATGAACCTGATGATTGTTCAATTTTGAAGATACAAAGATTAAAATAGCCTAAACTATGCAAAATACTCTTAGACTATGGTCTTGGTTTCGATAGCCCTCAACTTTGAAAAGTTGTATTAATGGTTGACTTTTCAAAAAGTTTGAAAACTATTGTTGTTTGTAGCTTGGATGGTATGCCACATGTTTGTCAAAATCTTAACAATAGCTTGTAATACTTTGTAAAAACATGAAACGATTATTCATCCATCGAGGATCGGAATATAGCAACCATTTTTTTACAAGAACTTAAAATCCAAATTTCATTAAGATTTGGGACAAATGAGAAGTCATTAAATTGCTTTTTTTTGCCAAAAGTTGAAGACAAACTGACATCATCTGCAGATCCATAAATGCATTTTCAGAAGAAAATAATAGGATCAAGTTTATATGAACCCTCTGTACATCTTTTTTTCAGCAAGTAATGATGAATTTACAAATATTTCTCATTTTTATCTTCCCGAAGATTGTAAAAAGAGAGGGAAGGAATGGAAGAACATGTTTTTACCCGAGTGACCCATTTCAAAGTGTTTCTGTCCGTCACAAATGTATGAATTATATTTTTTTATAACGTATCGCATTAGTGACGATCATATCTATCATGTACTAATGCAATGGGTGTCTCAATTGCGATTTTCATTTTTCCTATTGTCTCTTATTTTTCTCAAAGTTTGTTGTATTTTTTGGTGAAAAAATAATATCGTTATAGAGATAGATTGTGTTAAGGCTACTCATGGCTCTCCTTAAAGCGATACGATAGAATGTGTATAGTTAGTTTTTCGAGATTTCCCCATTTTTCGCATACTTTGTTGTGTTTGGGTAAAAATCCTTGAAGGTATGTTGAGATTTTTCCCACCTGTCGTCTTGGAGTCGTGCTTAGTATAGAATAGTGATTCTGATTGGATAGTTAATTCAAGGGCTACTAATCACGTATATTCTTCCTTCAGGGATTTAATTCCTGGAGACAATTGAAAGTTGGGGAATGACTCTTCGAGATGGTACTGGTGAGGCTGTTTCAACTGTTGTCATAGGTAGGCTTAAGTTACTTTTGGACAAGAAACTATATATGTTATTAGATGACATATATGTAGTTCCTAATATGAAAAGGAATTTAATATTTGTTTCTTGTTTGATTGAGCAAAATTATTCTCTCTTCTTCTCTGGAAGTAAAGTGTTTATTTTAAAAAATGGAATAAAGATAGGATTTGCTTCAAAAGAAAGTAACTTATATGTACTAAGGTCGTTAGTTACAAAGGTTGTCTTAAATATTGAAATATTCTGTACGACAACAACTGCTAAGAGACCAAGGATTTCTCCTAAAGAAAATATCCACCTTTGGCATCTAAGGTTAGGTCACATTAATCTCAATAGGATTGAGATATTGGTGAAAAATGGACTTCCAAATAGTTTAAAAGAAAATTCTTTACATGTATGTGAGTCATGCCTTGAAGACAAGATGAAAAAGCAATCTTTTACTGGAAAAGGTTATAGAGCCAAAGAAGCCATGGAACCTATACATTTAGACCTCTGTGGTCTGATGAATGTAAAGCAAGAGGAGAGTAATATTTCATCTCTTATATAAGTTAATATTCAAGATACGGGTATCTATATCTAATGCAACACAAGTCTGAAGCACTTGAAAAGTTTAAGGAATATAAGACTAAGGTTGAAAACTTGTTAGTTAAAAAGATAAAAACACTATGATCTGATCGTGGTAGAGAGTATATGGACTTAAGATTCTAGAACTATATGATAGAACATGGAATAACGTTCCAACTCTTAGCTTCTGGTATACCGCAGCAAAATGGTGTATCGAAAATGAGAAATAGAACCCTGTTAGACATGGTTCGGTCTATGATGAGTATTGCTCAACTTTTTTACTCGTTTTGGGATTTGCAGTGGAGATTTTTGTTTACATTTTGAACAACGTTCCATCAAAGAATATTTCTGAAACACCTTTGGAGTTGTAGAGAGGTCGTAAAGGTATGCCACTTCAGAATTTGGAGATGTCCAGCCTATGTGCTTATGACAAATCCCAAAAGTTGGAACCTCGTTTGAAAGTATGCCTATTTGGCTATCCCAAAAAAACGAGAGGTGGGTACTTCTTTGATCCAAATGAGAATAAAGTGTTTGTATCGACAAACGCTACATTCTTGGAGGAAGACCACATGAGGAACCAGAAACTACAAAGCAAAATAGTTTTAAGAAAAATTTCTGAAAATACTATTGAAACTTCAACAAGAGTTGTTGAAGAGGCTAGTACATCAACAAGAGTTGTTGATGTTGGTTCGTCTAGTCAAACTAATCCATCTCAAGAGTTGAGATTTCATCGACATAGTGGGAGGATTATGAACCCACTTGTTCGCTACGTGGGTTTAAAAGAAGCCCAAAACATCATTAATGATGATGTTGAGGATCTGTGTCTTACAAGAAGACAATGAAAGATGTTGACAAAGATGAATGGGCAAAACCTAATAGGGTAAAACCTATAGGTTGCAAGTGGATCTACAAGAGGAAAAGAGATATAGATCGAAAGGTGCAAACCTTCAAGGCTAGATTAGTAGCAAAGGGTTATACCTAGGTTAAAGGAGTGGATTATGAAGAAACCTTCTCTCTTGTTGCTATGATAAAATCTATTCGGATTCTCTTGTCTATTGTCACATATTATGACTATGAGATATGACAAATGGACGTTAACTTTTTGAATCTACATGACTCAACCAGAATGATTCATAGTACAAGGTCAAGAGCAAAAAGTTTGCAAGCTCAATCGGTCCATCTATGGATTAAAACAAGCATCTAGATCTTGGAACATGAGGTTTGACATTGCAGTCAAAACCTATGGCTTTAATTAAAATGTCGATAAACCTTGTGTTTATAAAAAGATCATTAACGGTTCAATGGCTTTCTTGGTGTTATATGTGGATGATACATACTCATTGGGAATGATGTAGATTTTCCAGGAATGGTTAGCTGTTCAGTTCCAAATGAAAGATTTGGGTGAAGCTCGGTATGTTCTAAGGATCCAAATTATAAGGGATCATAAGAACAAAACATTAGCTTTGTCTCAGGCATCGTATATTAACAAAATTCTTGTCAAGTATTCGATGCAGAATTTCAAGAAAGATTTACTACCTTTTAGGCATGGAATTGTTTTGTCTAAGAAACAATGTCCTAAGACACCTCAAGAGGTTAAGAAGATGAAATGGATTCCCTATGCATATGTTGTAGGTAGTCTTATGTATGCCATGTTATGTACTAGGCCCGATATCTTCCATGCAGTGGGAATGGTCAGTAGATATTGGTCCAATCCAGGATTTGATCACTGGACAGCAATCAAAACCATTCTCAAGTATCTTAGGAGAACGAGAAACTGTATGCTTGTGTATGATGCTAAGGATTTGATCTTTATAGGATACACTAACTCTGATTTTCAGACTAATAAGAATTCTAGACAATCCACATCAGGATCAGTGTTCACTTTAAATGGAGGAGCTATAGTATAGTAGGGCATCAAGCAAAAATGCATTACAAATTTCACAATGGAGGCAGAATATGTAGTTGTTTGTGAAGCTGCTAATGAAGTTGTGTAGCTCAAAAATTTTTTGCCAGATTTGGAAGTTGTTCCAAACATGACTTTTCCCGTCACCCTTTATTGTGATAATAGTGATGTAGTGGTAAACTCCAAGGAGCCTCATAGTCACAAACGTGGAAAGCATATAGAGTGCAAGTATCATCTCATTAGGTAGATTGTGCAACGAGGAGATGTGATTGTCACACAGATTTCTTCGAAGCACAATGTTGCTGATTCACTTACAAAGGCTCTCACGACTAAAGTTTTTTAGGGTCACCTAGAGAGCACGGGTCTACGAGATATGAGTCACTTAATCTAGGGCAAGTGGGAGATGTTGTTGGATATATTGTATGCCCTAGTTTATTTTATAGTATTTGATACCGTACATCCCATTTTTGGTATTTGATGCTTTATACTCCACTTATTCATTGTATTGTATTTTATACGGTACATCCCACTCATTTTAGGACAAGTGGAAGATTATTGGAGTTAATGTCTTAAATCGAGTGTATCTTGTAGTTTGTAAAGAAAAATTATATATCTAATAAAATAAGAGGTATTTTATTAATGTTTAGACTGCATTAATTCAATCCAATAAACTAATAGTTTGTATAATTTTTGTAAAGTGCTACAAATGATCTAATCCTGATCGTTCATGTGGAAACATACGAGTGGGGCATTCTATACAAATAGTTTGTATAATACTGGACCGTGAAATAAATAGTCTCTCTATATAACACTGTTGCTAGAAGAGACTTATATTTCACTAGGATGACCATAGGTGTCTTGACCTTAATCCTGAATGAATTGTGAACTCTTGTCTATGAGGGCAATCCTTTGATTTGTATGGTTGAAAGTAGCATTGTTAGCTAACTCAACAAGCCTACCATTTTGGGGACTGGTCCGAGTAGGGAACTAGAAACACAACTACACAAGATGGAATTCACTCCTTTCCTGACCTTAGGAAAAGTAGATAAATTGCTCACTTAATAGATGATTCCGAGTCTTGAATATTGAAGCCTCAACCTCTCACTGGCCCGAGAGGTGTTAGTTTATAGTTGGACTATAAACTATTTGTTCATTAGAGAGCTCAATGGTATTTTAGGAGTTAGATGTAACTACAAAGGTTTAACGGTATTTTGACCTAACTATAATTATGAGCAGTTTGTGAAGGGTTGGCACACTGTTCAATGGTTATATCCGTGGACACATAAATAAATCTATAGTGTAAAGAGTGCAGCTATTAGTCTTTAATGGAGTGACTGGTATTTAATGAAAATTGATTAATTTAAGTAAAGAGTATTAATTAATCTTTTATCATTGGAGCTTCTAATTTGTAGGTTTATAAGGTCCCATTATTAGCTCACTAAAGGATATATAAGAGGAATGATTTGAATTTTTCAAATCAATTGCATATTAATGAGATTAATATAATATGATTAATTATAGATGTGATCAATAATTAAGAGAGAAAAATATTTTAATAAGATTCAAATATTAAAGCGATGTATACATATAAATATGTGATAATTATATGTTGATTAATTCTATATTAAATATGATTTAATATAATCGTTTAATTAATTAATTAATTAATTTTTGAGAAGTAAAGATAAATAAACATGTGACATTTATTTATTTATTTATTTATTATATTAAATTTGATTTAATATATATGGTTATTTAACTATTAGAATAATTAATTAAATAAAAGTTATTTAATTAAATTAGAACTAAAGTAGGAATAGAAAAGACTAAGAGAAGGGGGTCACCTCTCCTCTCTATAAATAGGTCTTCATGGCCCATATTTTTGACATAGTTGAATTGGGAATTATGAACCCTAGTCTCCTACTACTCTCAAAATCTCTCTTCTTTTCTATACTACTTCTTTTTCCTTTCCAAGTCTTGGAGACCACACATCCAATTCTTAGATCCTAGAGAATAACAAGGTTTCACTTATGATGGTGTCCCTTGATCATTGAAGAGACGTTCCAGAGAAGACGTAGAGGGAATTGTAAAGAATTTGGGAATCTACAGAGGTAAGTTTTAGCTCTTCCCTCTTTTCTTCTATTAAATGCATGCTAATCTTGATTTTTTATCCAACATATTATTTTTACACCGTGTTTTGTTTATGTAAAATCTTAAACAAAATTGCAAGGCGATCACACGCTTCTGCTTAGGATTCGATCCCTTCATTAGACTCCCTCTAAGATTAAGTATCTTTTCTCTTCAATGATGCCTTAAGCTCCCCCTAAGACAGAAATTCTTGAACGACTCAACCAATAAAGTTTTATAGTAGAATAACATGAGCGAATATCAAAACACCATATTGCACAAATTGACCAGTAAGAAGAAAAAAACACTCTCCCACGATGAACAAATGTGGTCGTCCTAAATGAGAGCCTTCCCAGATTACCCTCTTAATCCATAAGAGAATGTGACGGCAGCAGTTACCAACCTTTTTGTGGCACTTACTGCCTAACTAACTTGTTAAACCTACTTAGGAAACCCTAGAATAGCATATTTAACATTCAAGAGCTAGCAGAACTTAAAACATTTATAATAACCTCAGGGCTCCATACATAGCAAACTTATAACATATATACAGAAACAAGGTTTAGTGGATCCCACACTCATTACTAGTCTTTAATATGAAGACACATGTGTACAATTATTTACAGAGCAGACACCTACACTTTCTCTTCAACTGAGTCTTTAAGTGGCAGAGTAGCAATACAGTTATCCTCTGGGGAGATGACCACTACCTAGGAAAGGAAAACATTTAAACGAGTGAGCTACTAGCCTAGTGAGTGACTAATAAATCATAAACATCATGCTTTTAAACTGAAATTGCCAAGAAAACACATATTTAAAACTTTCATACATAGTTTAACATAATCCTCAGTTGAAATAGAACCCTTTTGCTCAATCCCTCAACATTAAACCTTAGTTGGTGTGGTGTACTTAACACAACCAACGTCGAACTTACTTATGTGCACGTGGTTATCACTAAGTACCATCATACCTTAGGTACTATTGTCCAGATACCTTCTCATTGTCCTTCAGTATCGAGTTCTAATAATCATCATAAAACTCATACTTTGGAAGCATAGCACCATAAATCATATGGTTAAACATTCTTGCTATAAAGCATCAACTTCCAACGTATGATTCTTGTAAAATATAAGTATAGAAGTACTCAAGTCATGCTTATAAACTTTTTTGAACTAGCATGTGTTAATGAATTCAGTAACATAGTTTGCTTGGAAATCAGTCTAAACATTCTTTTAACATAAGCAAGCATGAGTCTGAACATTTAAGTAAAGCATGTGTTACTAAAACATTTTGAAAAACATCAACTTTGTCACTCATGGCCTTGGGCATTCTTCCTAGGATTGATAAGTGAGGACATGCAGATATGCATGTCATCTTAGGCCTTTTACTTAGAATTATGAAAGTTGTTAGGCAGAATATGCATCGATCATGCTAGGAATTCATGAGAAAAAGAGTTTGCGTCGATCAACATGTCGAATCTCAGCTAACCCATTACTTTGCGTTAATTATGCATTCAATGTTCTATTTTTATAGCCAATGCAGGAAATGAATGCAAACGCGGAAACCGGACCATCGCATAGATGACCGCATGCAGAGAAACATTCCATCGCAAGGTAAACACATCGATCAACGCGTGGATGTTGCGGTAATCAGCCGTATGCGTCCATCGCATGGGAGTTGCACTCGTCAAGCGATTGTGGTCATCATGTAGAGTTGCGGTGTTAAGCGAATGCGGTCATTAAATGATTGCGGCTACGTGGCAACGCATTCTAATGGGATCAACGCAAGGTAGGTGGAATGAACGCATCAATGCATCTACCTTGAGAAAATCCAAAGGTGATGTTGACATTTCACCTACCACGCCGTTAGTGGCAGAGGTTCAAAAAGGACGAACGCGCCGAACGTCAGACTCAAAGCAGTCCAATTAATGTTGTCGGCAGTCCAAACTCTATAAATAGAAGACGATGAACAAAATTCCAAATCATCGGGGAGGATCCTTGGATCCGGAGATTGTCCCTCAACCGGGGATTTTCCCTGCGATCTAGACAAAATGCGTGAGAAGATGGCTGAGAGTCCTTCACCTCCTTCATCCATTCCGAATGACGACCGGAGTTAGATCTCGAGAGAGTCAGCTCCTCCGCCCATCCATGGCACCATCGGCAGCCTTGATGCACATCCCCTAGAAGAAAATCTTTGCTTCCAGCCGATCATTTCTTTTCCTTTCTTTTTTCATATTGTATTGTATAACATTTTGGAATTAAGAAATTAATACAATGTGTTTTCAATGCATTCTCTTTTCCTTCGACTTCATTTCCATCTTCTTGCTTAGCATTTTTACTTTCATTGTAACACTTAGTGGGAGTGTTTGGGTATTGCATACTTAGTCATGTGGATTAGGAATATGAAGCATGTAGCAACCCACCGAGAGGTGTGCATTGTGTGAATATGTGTGTAATCTTATTTGCTTAATGTGAAGCTGCTGCAACGCCTATTTATGGGCTAACGCATTGCTTGTCTATGAGTGAAGTCAGCAACAATCAACTGCTCGAGAGGGTAAGTGGTTGGACACATTAAGCAAGGTATGCGTTGTTCACTAAGGATAGTAACAACCATAGGTCAGCGAAGTTTATGTGATTGTCTTGTATTATGTATGCTTCATTCGTCCATTAGTGATACTCGGGAGGGTAGTCTAAGGATAGGATCTAGACTTGGGAAGGTCAGGTCAGAATCTAGGCTTGGGAGAACCAGATTAGAACACATAATACCAGAGATAGGCGCTTAGGAATGAGCACTATTTGTTATTAACGCATCGCATGCATCCTAGAGATAGGATAGGATTGAATGTGGTCACCTTACTTTCATGCATTTTGCATCATTGCATAGGACAAGAGTAGAGACTTAGGAATAAGCTCTATGGACACTTTGCGTTCAACACATGCGTCCTAGAATTAGGAGCACCGCATTTCCATTGGAAAATGACTTGCCGTGTATGGTTGTAACATGATTGCATAGTCTGACGCTGACTAAGGTTCCCTTGCGGTCACTCTTAAGGGTTGCAATGAAAACATCTCCGTATTTTATCTATTTTTCCATTCATTTATTTCATGTCAAGGTTTTTCGCATTTCTATCTTTCATGCATATTCTCATTGTGTTGTCTGTTAGATAGGAGTAAGAGTAGGATTAGCGTAGCAACATCCTCTTTTCTTGTTATCTTGTATGCCTTATCCTTTTGAAATCCTTTCTTTCCCGATTGCATTGTTTTGTGATGTTTCTATGATGGTACGTATAATTCATCGCATTTTCTAACTAATCAACGTAAAGCATTCTTTACTTTTATTAGCTTCTTCAAATTTTGAAAAGTCTTAAGTTTATTTTGTGCAAACCTTTGTTCAAACATTTATTATCGCATTCTTGTAATTTTGTGAGACTAACGTCAATAGGAAGGTACGTATACCCTTCCTATTGACGTTAACTTTGTGGAAATGAATAACATGTTTAGCTAGTGCCTTTAATCTTCTTGTGAGACTAACTCACCTAAATGAACTTAACATTCAACTTTAAACATCAATTTCTCTCTCAACACATACCTTTTTATGCATCCAACACATAGGAAAAATTTGATTAACTAAGCCTTAGTCATGCGACCAACATAGCATCTTATGCGCCCATCGCACGCCTTATGCGCGCGCCAATGCATAGCTAACGCCCTTTGTGCCCACATGTCTACCCGCACAGCCTAGCACCCCCTTGCGCTCACTGCTTCAACATATGCCCACACAGCACAATACACCCCTCATGCACAGCTTCAACACATGCCTTGCACCAAGCAGCTTCTCATGCGCACCTGCAGCCTGCTTGGGTTGAGCAGCCCGCTTGTTCAATGGTTGCAGCTACCTACTTGCTCAACCAAAACCTAGTTTCAACTTTGAGCTCGAATAACTTATTTTTCATACTTTATCTTAGAAAATTTCCTTCTACGAACCTGTTTAAAAACATCTTAACTTGCTTATCTTAAAGCTTGAGCTCTTAATTCCTCATGGTTTTTTCGAAAACTTCAAATCTTTAATATTGGCTCATATTCATCTGAGAGCTTGACCTTCTTGTAATCTTCTTCAGATTTCAATCGGTATTCCTTGGAGATTCCCTCCAGTAGCCTAGAGCTTCAACTGCACTCATCAAGCTTTTGAATGGCTCTGGAATCACTTAATTAGCACGAGTAAAAAGCTTAAACTGAGCCTTTGAACTGAAGCTTCCCTATACTAAACACCGCATGTCCTCAATGCATTCTTCAGCTACTAACTCCCCTACTAAGTGGGATTAGTTCTTTTAATTTCAACAGCTGGTCCTAGGTGACTAAGTTGTTAATCACCGTTTCACCAACGCAAGGCTTCACCATCAACTCACCATTACTTGGCCTAATCAATGCATAACCCTTGGTCCACGCTTGACCACAACGCATCTAACCCATCACTTGGTCTAGTGCCAATACCTAATTTCCTTTGTCATGGCCTTTACTTTGAACATCCCATAGACTCAAACAACACATGGTTCAACCTCATCGCATAGCTCATCAGCCAGCCATCCATAGCTACCAACAAGCATTCTTCACCTCGCCTAAATGCCATCACTTCTGGCCATCACAAGCATGCACATCCTTGGCACATACCTTAACTAGGTAATGCTTTGCTTCGTACATCCTGCACCCATACTCAGCAATGCACACGCACGACCCCCAATGTCTAAGGCCTTCTTGCTCTTGCACGTACATTTTTGCCCATCTAACCTCTCATGGCTTGATCAGTGCATACCCTTGCTCAACGCATGAAATTTCATGCGGCCATCACTTAGCCACACCTAACATGGCCTCACGCCCATCATGTGTCCAAAACCTTCTGAAGCATGGTTGCCACAACCTAGGCAATACATTAAAGCTTCCAACGCAAGGCTACTATACTTAGCCAGAATTTTTCCTTACAAAATGCCTACTTGATGAGGGCCATAATGTTCAACACTTAGAACATCTTTCCTTATTCAAGTTTTTCCCTACATACATATTAATAACTTATTCTTGATCTTGATTAACATGTTAATTATCATACTTAAGTAGGGCAAATAGGGTTCAGGGTTTACAAGGGACATCTGTATTGATAAGTGGAAGTATACTGGTTTCTTCTTCCTCCTCATTGGTAGAAACAGATAGATCAGCAACATCATCAATCACCACATTAGTTGATTCCATGACACAAAAAATTCATTTATTTTAGACACGGTATGCTTGACTAATTATAGAATCGTCATCAACAAGTTCATCAATCACCATATTACTTCATCTGACTTTGAATCCCATTTTCGCCTGCCTTCTCTATCAGCTATGATGTAACACGTGCTGCTGAAGATATGGAAGTATTTAACATTTGGTTTTCTCCCTTTCCATATTTCATAAATAGTGCTCGACAAACTTGGTCATAGAACAACTTTGTTATGTATATGACATGCTATGTTTAGAGCCTCTGTCCAAAAAATGAAATGGCAAATCTTTGGCTTGTAACATTGCTTGGGCCATCTTCAAAAGTGTCCGATTTTTCCTTTGCACAATTCCATTTTGTTAGGAGTGATAAGAGCTAAAAATTCATGATGAATCCTAGTTGTATTACATAAAGTAGCAAATTGAGAGTTTTCAAACTCTCTACTGTTATCGCTCGTAATTTGTATCATATTCAGATCTTTTGCCCGTTGTAATTGGAGATAAAGAGCTTGAAAAGTAGTAAATGTATCTAACTTTTCATGAAGAAATTGAACCCAGGTGTATCTAGAGAATTCATCAACAACAACTAAAACATACCATTTACCTCCCAGGCTTTCTGATTGCATAGGGTCCATAAGGTCTAGGTGTAGAAGTTCCATGATACATGTTTAGCCTAAGTGGGATATCCATTTATGTGGAGTATGAGTTTGTTTTCCTACTTGACAATCACCATAAATAATTCTAGTCGAAGAAGATAAAGATGGAAGTCCAGATATGCCATTTTTGGCTAATGCCTTTTGAATAGTCGTTATGTTCACATGGCCTAAGCATTTTTGTCATAAGCTAGCTTCATTTTGACAAGAGAGAGAGCAAACCTGCGAACCATTGTCAGGATTCTGTAGGTAACAATTATCAAATGAACGTGTACCTATCATAACAAGAGCTTCCACATCGTCTGTAACAACACACTTGTCTTTGGTAAAACTCACGTTCAAACCTTGATCATATAGTTGACTAATGCTAATAAGATTTGCAGTGAGCCTTTCAACCAACATAACATCATTTAAAGATGGAAAACCTAGGTAATTAAGTTTGCCTTTCCTGATGATCTTTTTGTTGGGATCGAATCCCAAGAAAAAGCGTGTGAACGCCTTGCATCTGGAAATTTCATTTTTAAAGGGAAAAAAAACAGTGTTCTAAATAGAATATAGAAAGATAAACATGTTAAAAGCATGCTTGAGAAGAAGGAAAATAAGAAGGAAGAACAACAGGAAAATAAGAAGGAAGAACCATTCTTACCTTTGAAGATTTTCGAGCTCCTAGAATGATCCCCTCGCTTTTCCGATGAACACGATCTCGAACTCGAATGCCTCCTCAAACAATATTGAACACGACCATGAGAATAACCTTGTTATTCTCTAGGATTCCAATAGAAGGATAGATGGTATCCAACTATTGGAAGATGGTGAAGATGAGAGAATTCTCTGAAGATAATAGAGAGGATTTCTTTAATGGTTAGGGCAAATTTGCAAAATGAAATCTTGCCTTAAAAGGGCCATAAGGAAGACTTCACACGACGAAGGGTTAGCCCCTTCTCCAAGTCTTTGTCAATTTACCCTTTTACACAATTAATTAAATAGTACTTATTTAATTAATTAACACATTAAATAAATAACCCTTTACACATTAAATCCAGTTTAATGTATCTATTTAATTTCCATAAACATCATATGCCTATGTGCAACACCTATCTATTAATTTAGTTAATTAATTCTTTATGAATCTAATTCACTTGAATTAAATATTTGAATCTCATTCAAATATTTTTCTCCAACTTAATTTAAATTATAGATCACATCCATAACCGATTACATATTAATCATATTAATATACAATTTCCTCAAATTGATTTGAAAAATTCAAATCAGTCTTCTTTAATATTCTTTAGTGAGCTAACAAGGGAACTTGGTGGACTTGGAGATCAGAAACTCCAATGATATGAAATTAATTGGCTAAACTCATTAGCCAAATTAATTAATATTTGTTAACTATGGGTACACTCTGAAGGATCTCTTGACGAAGAGTTCCATGAGTGCGTTCGGATTGCTCTAATTTCACCGTGACTAAAATACACCATATACATTCAAACGCATAGTTACACAAACAAACAGTAATTAATGGCATGCTTTGAACAATAAATAACAAGGGAGAGAGTTCTCATACTAGTTGAAGACGATTTTCAAGCTTTGAAACTCAACGCAGCAGAATACCTCTATCCGATCAACAAACGCTCGGTAGATGCGTCGACTACAGCAGCACGAACAACCGTAAACAAACGAATGCAGTGGGGATGACACACCAGAAAGAAGCCTTCGATATTCTCGGAGTGAGAATCCAAAGCGTGGTCTTTGGTGAGTTTGGAAGAGCTAGGAGGAAGAACTTATTGTGTAGAAGATAAGCAAATGGGAGAGAATATCAAGCTATCGCATAGCTAGATGCTTATCACTTAGAAGAAACTATACGATCGTGTAGATTTTACTGAACGATTGTTTAGGAAAAGGTATACGATCGTTTAGCAAACACGGCACACTATACAATCGTTTAGGAAAGCTATCCGATCATTTAGCAGCTAGTGTGCGACCGTTTAGGCACGAGGTATGTGATCGTTTAGGCGCTGAGCGACTATCGTATAGGCTCTTGACTTATGCGATCGTTTACGTTTCCACACCAACACAAAAAACTTCCGATCTTTTTTGAACTCTTCAAAATGAAACAAAATTTTATTTTTATTCTTCGGTTACAATAACCGACACGATTTTCCCACTAACACATGTTCGAGAGAGTTTTTAGGTTAATTATCATATAATTAACCAATGAAATAATTAATAAATATAATCATATTATATTTTTACCCTATAGTTCGATATCACATATCTACTATAGTAATTTATCCTCTGCTTGCTATAAATCATATTTATATCTAATTTCCTCCAAAATAATGTATCTCATACATTTAGCCAATTATATCATATATAATTAACGAGTCCAATTATATCATATATAATCCAACTTCCTCTTGTCAATTTGAACATTTCAAATTAACCCAAACACTGATTCTCGACTTTATTCAAGCTACCCAGGGGACTTAATGGACCTATGGCTCGAAGCTCCAACGGTCTATGAATAATTGATTAAACTCTTTAGCCACAAGATCCACCATCCGTTAACTGTTAGACATTCCACTAAAGACCAACAGCTGAACTCTTTTTACCACAAATATATTTCTGTGTCCATCGGATATAACCAATTGTTGGGATAATTTAGGGACGCGTTTTGTTTTGTTTTATTTTTATCATTTAAGGACGGATGGGTTTGAACATGAAATCATGCGTTAGACATAACTGATACGTTTGCTCCCATGCGTCTGAGGTCATGCGTCAGAATGATGATACGTTAATCTTAGCATGCAATGATCATGCGTTCTTATCACAAGTTTTCTTACGCTTGCGCCAAGTATAACACAAACGCAAGTTTCTCGGGTAATCCGAGGTCGAACACGGGGACTTGTCACTCAATAATATTTGTAAGGTGATGCATTTGAGGCGATGAATAAGAATAAAAATAAAGCGAAGAAGGTTTAAATGTTTTACACACTACTCCTACTCCTAACTAAACAGATTGAGCAATAGAAGACTTGCAATGAGAATAAGTAGAGACACAACAACCAATAACACATAGTAATGTTTACTATCTTAAATCGCCCTAGTAATCCCAGCTCGTTGCACTAACGCATCACACCTCTCGGTGATCAGCCGCATGACTATATCTCTATAGTGCATGGTTGCGTCGTGCATAAGATTGTGTCTATCTCTAGGAACAATACGAAACTTGCTTAATGCGTTCCATCCCTTACCTTCTCAGGCAGTTAGACGCGACTACTTAACTTATAGACAAGTAATGCAGCATCTCATAGACAGGCGTTGCCACAGCCTTTCACCAAGCAAAGAGGATTAACTCACTATACTCACACAACACACACCTCTCGATGGATTGCTACATGCGTCCTATCTCTAGGCTACACGGTTAAGCATGCGATTGACTTTGATAAATAAACGCTAAAGATAAACTATGATAGAGATAAAAATGATGAAGAAGACGGTAATGGAGGAATTAAGATTTGCATTGATCACAAAATATCTTAATATCTAAATCTAAAATGTAATACAATACAGAGATTAGAAGGGAGATGAAGGACTATACGTCAAGGTTGCCAGTAGTGCCATGGTTGAATGGTGGAGATGTCTCTCTCGAGCTCTATCTCTGGCGAATGCTCCGATTGTCACTCGGTTTGGGTTATGGAGAAGAAGAATTCTCACTGGAAATCTCTTTCAAGCTCTCAGCTGTGATCACAAACTTCTGCCTTAAGGCAGAAGCTCGGATGTCTCAAAATGAAGGTCTTAAGGGCTATTTATAGAATTTGGATGCCGACAACTATAATGATGAAGGTATGACTCACTACTGCTTTTGTTGCGGTATGGACATTGTCACATCGTCTTATCTTGTTGATACTCCCAAGGTATGCTTCCGAGCTGAATTTAGCTGAAGTTATCAACATGTTCTACCCATCTTGTGATCTTCTATTATGGCTGTCAATCCATGGCTACAATCTCTATTTGTTCACCGCATTCTCCATGCGTTGGATGCATGTGATTATTGCAACTTCCATGCGTTGGACGTATGGGGTTGTCGTCTGCGTTCGTCTTTTGCGGTCGTCTGGCTTCAGTGCATGCGTTTGTTTGTGATTGCTTATTACAAACGCATGTGTTTGATTCCTGCGATAGCTACAAAAATAAACACTTTGGCATGGAATAACGCATAATATTGGGTCAGTGAGGTTTTAGGTGCTTATCGACCCAAAACTCAATTTTTCACAAATTCTAAGTATTTTCATTGCGTTTTCTACCTGTTAGCCCTCATAATTCTAAATAAAAGGATTATAATAACTGGCATTTCTGCCAATTATCACCAATCATGAGTACGATGACCCTTCACAGATGCTCGTAAGTACAATTGAGCCAAATTACCATTTTGCCCCTATAGTTACATCTCACTCCTTAAGTATCATTGATTCCTCTAATGAACAATACAACATAGTCCAACTATGTGTGAACACTTCTCGGGCCAAAAGAAGGTGTGTGGCGTCACATCATTCAAGCCCCAGAATCAGCCCTTAAGAGAGCTATCTATCTACTTACCCCTACCTTGGGGAAGGAGTGAATTCCATCTTGTGTAGCTAAGTGCCCAGCTTCCAAATCAGACGAATCCCCAAAATGGTAGGTTTGAATCGTCGACCTGGCCACTCGCACCCATACAAATCAAAGAATCGCCCTCAATAGCATGAGTTCCCAACTCACTCAAGATTGAGGTCATGTTACCTATGGTCATCCTAGTGAAATGAAATCTCTATCATGAACGGTGTTATAAAACGAGATGTTAACACTTCGAGGTCAAATATTATATAAGCTCTTTATATAGGACTCCCCCGCTCGCATGTCCCCAACATGAATGATCAGGATTAGACCATTAGTGACAAGTCACAACACTTGTGATCACTCCACAAAGCAGGCCACATCCGTAGCGTTACCAAGATAAGGTTTTTCTCCTATATCCATATACTACATACCATTTTGGTTATCACTCTAGACATGATCTACTTGTATGTCACCACATACATGCTTGAGTTACATACAAATAACCAGGGATTTTAAGTTTATTGGTTTGTGGTAAAGCAAATAAAACATGCAACTGAGTAAAAAACAAGATGTGAAGTAAATATCATATATTATACAACACAAGCGTTCGTACAAACTGTTTACAAATTACAGGATACGAGACTTTAGGGCATCAACTCCAACAATTTCCCACTTTTCCTAAAGCGAAGTGGGGTGTACATTAAACTTGTACAAAACAATAAACTAGGGCATAAAAGCCTAGTACAAGAAAATCTCCCACTTGTCCTAGTCCAGCCGCGGGCGATCCTGTAGACCCATGCTCTGTAAGTGACCCTCAAACATTGTAGTCATGAGAGCCTTCATAAACAGGTCAGCAACATTGTGCTCCAAAGCGATCTTCATGATAATCACGTCCCCTCGATGCACTATCTCGCAGATCATATGATACTTCTGCTCTATGTATTTGCCGCGCATGTGACTCCTCGACTCCTTGGAGTTCGCCACGGCCCCACTATTATCACAATATAGGGTAATGGGCCTAGACATATATAGAACAACTTCCAGTTCTGTCAAGAACTTCCTGAGCCAAACGACCTCTTTAGCAACTTCGCGAGCCACTACGTACTCCGCCCCCATAGTGGAGTCGGCGATGCACCCCTGCCTAGTGCTTCACCACACTACAGCTCCTCTGTTAAGGGTAAAGACTGACTCTGATGTGGACTTGCGAGAATCCTTATCAGTCTAGAAGTCAGAATCCATGTATCCTATAAGGATCAAATCCCTAGAACCATACACGAGCATGTTGTTCCTCGTTCTTCGAAGATACTTGAGGATGTTCTTCACTGCGATCCAATGACTTTGGGCTAGGTTAGACTGATACCTACTGACTATGCCCATAGCGTAGTAGATGTCTGGAGTACAGAGCATCGTATACATCAACTTTCCAACAACAGACGCATATGGGACCCGTCTCATCTTCTCAACCTCTTGAGGCGTCTTAGGACACATGTCCTTAGACAAAGTGACTCCATGCCTGAATGACAGCAAGTTCCTCTTGAGTCTTGCATCGAGTACTTGAGCAACATCTTGTCAATGTACGATGCCTGAGACAATACTAACACTTTGTTCTTACGATCCTGAAAGATCTGTATACCTAGAACAAACTGAGCCTCTCCCAAATCTTTCATTTGGAATTGGGTCGCTTTCCAGTTTTTAACCGCAGTCAGTTGACCTACATCATTCCCAATTAGTAGGATATCATCTACGTACAACATTAAGACGACTACTGAAGCGTTGATGATTTTCTTGTAAACACAAGGTTCATCAACGTTTTGGTCAAAGCCATACGACTTGATTGCAGTATCAAACCGTATGTTCCAAGATCGAGATGCCTGTTTCAGTCTATAAATTGATCGATTTAGTTTGCAAACCTTTTGCTCCTGACCTTGGCTATGAATCCTTCGGGTTGCACCATGTAAATGGTCTCCTCAATATTGCCATTCAGAAAGGTTGTCTTGACGTCCATTTGCCAAATCTCATAATTATAATAAGCTGCAATGGCAGGAGGATGCATATTGACTTTAACATGGCAATAGGCGAGAAAGTCTCCTCATAGCCGACTCCCTCTACTTGGGTATAACCCTTTGCCACAAGTCGAGCCTTGAAGGTCTATACCTTCCCATTAGCAACCCGTTTGCGCTTGTAGATCCATTTACAACCTATAGGTCTTACCCCATCAAGCTAATCTACAAGATCCCATACTGAGTTGCAGTACATCAACTCCATCTTGAGATCAATGGCCTTGACCCATTCATCCCAGTCAACATCCTCCATTGCCTTCCGATAACACAACAGATCCTCAACGTCGCCATCTGCTACCATAGCAAGGATTTCTATGAAACCCAGATAGCAAACGGTGGGGTTCGCAACCCTCCCACTACGTTAAGGTTCCCTCACCTCTTGAGGTGGAACCGACCTACTAGATGAACTCCTATCAACAACTCTTGCTGACTCTTCAACAACTCTTGTTGAAGTTTCAGTAGTTTCATTGGAAAGCTCACGTAACACGACTTTACTTTGTGGCTTGTGCTCTCTTATATGATCCTCCTCTAGGAAAGTAGCGTTTGTTGAGACAAACACCCGATTTTCCATCGGATCATAAAAATAACCCCCTCATGTACCTTTGGGGTAGCCTACAAAGAGGCATAACCTCGATCGTGGTTCCAACTTATTGGGATTAGCCTTAAGCACATGTGCAGGGCAACTCAAAATGAGGAAGTGACGTAAACTAGCTTTACGCCCGTTCCATAACTCTAGAGCTATTCTTACAACAGTCTTGGAGGGAACACAGTTGAGTATGTATACCGCAGTCTCCACTGCAAAACCCTAAAATGAGTCCGTTAAGGAAGCGTAACTTATCATCGACTGAACCATGTCCAACAAGGTCTTATTTCTCCTCTCTGCTACACCATTTTGTTGAGGTGTACCCGACGCTGAGAGTTGGGAAATGATTCCATGTTCTATCAAATAGTCCAGGAATGTCGAGTCCAAAAACCCTCCACCTTGATCCGATCGAAGTGTTTTAATCTGTCTATTCAATGCATTTTCAACTTTAGCCTTGAACTCTTTGAACTTTTCAAAGGGTTCAGACTTCCGTTGCATAAGATAAATATACTCGTACCTGGAGTAATCATCAGTAAAACTGATACAATACTCATAGCCACCTCGGGCTCGCACATTCATAGGACCACAAAGGTCAGAATGTTCTAACTCAAGAGGCTCCTTGGCTCTATAACCTTTTCCAGTAAAATGTCATTTAGTGATCTTACCTTCAAGGCAAGACTCACACACTGGTAAAGAATTTTCGTCTAACTCTCTTAGAAGTCCATTCTTCAACAATCTCTCAATCCTATTGAGATTGATGTGCCCTAAACGTAGATGCCAAAGTTGGGCATTTTCTTTTGGAGAAATACGTTGATGTTCTAATTATGTTACGACAGTTCTAAACAATTCAGTATTATGGAGGGAATTAATGGCTAATGGCCTTAACACATATAAATTCGATTCCAGGTTTGCTGTGCAAATAAAAACACCATCTTCATGAATAAATGCTTTATCCACATTAAAAGAGATAGTATATTTACATTGCAATAAACACTTTACAGAAATAAGGTTCCTCTTTAGTTCAGGAACAATATATGCATCATTCAAAATAAAAAAAACCTATTTTGTAAAGCTAATTGGAGCCTTCCCACTGCCACAGCTAAGACGACGTGCCCAGTGCCTCCAGCTATTGCCAAGATCTAATCTCCTGGAATGAAGAAAAAACATGGTTAGTGGCGCTCGAATGAATTATCCAGGAAGAATCATCATTCTCCACTAAACATGTTTCAAGAACTAGTAAATCATATTTAGTTTTATTGGCCTTGGCTGCTTTCTTCTCTTTTAGATACCGAGGACAGTTCCTTTTCCAGTGTCCATCTTGGTTGCAGTGGAAATACTTTCCCTTTTCAACCAGTGGACTTCTCCTTGGGGCGACAGGCGATGGGTTAGCAGGTGCCTTCCGTTTTCCTTTACCACCCTTCTTCTTCTTCCCCTTTTTTAGATATAGAAGTAAAAGTTGCAAACTTCGTTCCTGAGGTCCAACCTTTATGGAACGTTCTGGAGGATGAAGCAACATTTTCCTCACCCTTTTTCCTCTCCGTACTTTTCAGTAAATATCGGTAGGGCTAGAACTCGTTGAGAAGAGTTGTAAGGTTATATTTCACTTTGTTAAGAATCACATTGCTAACAAAGTGCAAGAAGCTCTTCGACAATGAATGCAGGATTATGCTAACCTGGCTCTAATACCAATTGAAGGATTTCTTGACAAAGAGTTCCATGAGCGCGTTCGGATCGCCCCAATTTCACCGTGACCGAAATACACCATATACATTCAAACGCACAGTTACACAAACAAACAATAATTGACTGCATGCTTTGAATAATAAATAACAAAGGAGAGAGTTCTCATACCAGCTGAAGACGATCTTCAAGCTATGGAACTCAACACAGCGGAATACCTCCACCCGATCAACAAACACCTAGTAGATGTGTCAGCTACAACAACACAAACAACCACAAACAAACGAACGTAGCGGGGACGACACCACCAGAAAGGAGCCCTCGGTACTCTCGGAGTGAGAACTCAAAGTGTGGTCTTTGGTGAGTTTGGTAGAGGTAGGAGAAAAAACTGATCATGTAGACGATAAGCAAGTGGGAGATAATATGAAGCTATCGCATAGCTAGATGCATCGCTTAGAATAAACTACACGATCGTGTAGATTGAACGATTGTTTAGGAAAAGGTATACGATCGTTTAGTAAACACGACACACTATACGATCGTTTAGGAAAGCTAACTGATCGTTTAGCAACTAGTGTGTGATCGCTTAGGCGTTGAGCAACTATCGTATAGGCTCTCGACTTATGCGATCATTTACGTTTCCACACCAATGCAAAAAAAAAAATTCGATCTTTTTCAAACTCTTCAAAATGAAACAAAATTTCATTTTTATTCTTCGATTATAATAACCGATGCGGTTTTCCCACTAACGCACGTTCGAGAGAGTTTTTAGGTTAATTATCATATAATTAACCAATTAAATTATTATAAATATAATCATATCATATTTTTACCCTATAGTTCGATATCACATATCTACTATAGTAATTTCTCATCTACTTGCTATAAATCATATTTATATCTAATTTCCTCCAAAATAATGTATCTCATACATTTAGCCAATTATATCATATATAATTAACTAGTTCAATTATATCATATATAATCGAACTTCCTCTTGTCAATTTGAACATTTCAAATTAACTCAAACACTGATTCTTGACTTTATCCAAGCTACCCAGGGGACCTAATGGACCTGTGGCTCAAAGCTCCAACGGTTCGTGAATAGTTAACTAAACTCTTTAGCCACGAGATCCACCATCTGTTAACTGTCAGGCATTCCACTAAAGACCAATAGCTGAACTCTTCTTACCATAGATATATTTCTGTGTCCATCGGATATAACCAATCATGAGTACGATGACCCTTCACAGATGCTCATCAGTACAACTGGGCCAAATTACCATTTTTCCCCTATAGTTACATCTCACTCCTTAAGTACCACAGATTCCTTTAATAAACAATACAACATAGTCTAACTATGTGTGAACACTTCTCGGGCCAAAAGAAGGTATGTGGCGCCACATCGTTCAAACCCCAGAATCAGTCTTCAAGAGAGTTATCTATCTACTTACCCCTACCTCGGGAAAGGAGTGAATTCCATCTTGTGTAGCTAAGTTCACAGCTCTCAAATCAGACGAATCCCCAAAATGGTAGGTTTGAATCAGCGACTTGGCCACTCGCACCCATACAAATCAAAGGACCGCCCTCAATGGCAGGAGTTCCCAACTCACTCAGGATTGAGGTCATGTTACCTATGGTCATCCTAGTGAAGTGAAGTCTCTGTCATGAACGGTGCTATATAATAAGACGTTAACACTTCGAGGTTAGGTCTTATACAAACTCTTTGTATAGGACGCCCCCGCTCGCATGTCCTCAACACAAATGATCACGATTAGACCATCTGTGACAAGTCACAACACTTGTGACCATTCCACAAAGCGGGCCGCATCTGTAGCGTTACCAAAATAAGGTTTCCCTCCTATATCCATATACTATAGACCATTTTGGTTATCACTCTAGACATGAGCTAAATTGAATTGTGGGATTCAAAATGAGCTAAATTTTAGGATTTTTGAGAGGTGAGTTTTCTGGTTTCCAACTAATGAATGAAGAACAACTTCTTTAGCAACTCAACTTTCAAATTCTGATTGCATGGTCTTCTATTCTACTTATTTGGCTGAGTTTTTACTCACTAATTTCATTCAGTCCAATCTGACATGAAGATGACAACTCCTTCTTGGAGATTTTAGTGGATTTGGGTGGAATGATGAGTTTGAAAGTGGGAAAAACCACTAAAATTGGAATTTTCCAATTTTAATTTGAAATTAAAAAATATATATATTTTAAAATTCAATTTCCTTTAATCATAATTTTTAGAAAATCAAAGTAAAATTGAATTTTTAAAATTTCTATTTTCACAAAATTCAAATTTCTAAATTTAAATAAAATTAATTCAAATAATTAATTTTAAATAAAATTTATTTAATTCATTAAATAATTTAATATCCAATATTAAATTAATAAAACACCAATCCACTATCATGAATCCTTGTTCATGTAATTAATATTTAAATCAAATTTAAATATTATCCAATTCTCCAATTTCATTTAATTTGATAATTAAACGTGTAATTATATCGTATATAATTACCAAACTCTTTGCATAGGATGCCCCCACTTGCAAATCTCCACATGAACGAATCAAAATCACTTCGTTTGTAGTACTTTACAACAATTGTAACATCTACAAAGCAGATCGCATCTGAGAGTGTCCCCAGAATAAGATACCCAGCCTTATCCATATATTATAGAAAATTCTGGCTATTCACTCGAACTTGATCCATTCTTATGTCTCCACATAAAGTTCAAGTACTCAGTAATAGCCATGGATCTTAGTTTATTGTTTACAAACCATGAGTTTTAGGACATAAAACTCAATAGTCTCAACTAAAATAATGGGAGATATGAAGTTGTTTATTGAAGATAGATTAATTTGACTTGAAAATGTATTTTATGTTCCCACTATGAGGAGGATTTTCATATTTATCTCATGTTTGCTAAAAAAAAAAAGTATAAAGTTTCTTTCGAAGTTAATGAAGTGTTCATTACTTCAAAATATATATAAAAAAAAATTTTTAGCAAAACTTGAAAATAATTTATATGTGTTAAAACCAACTGAGACAAAAGTTGTTTTGAATATAGAGATGTTTAAAACAACTGAAACACAAAATAAAAGGCGAAAAATTTCTCATAATGCCTATCTTTAGCACTTAAGACTTGGCCACATAAATCTCAATAGGATTGGGGGACTGGTTAAAAGTTGACTCCTAAATCAGTTAGAAGACAACTTTTTACCTCCATGTGAATCTATAATTGAGGGTAAGATGAACAAACGATCTTTTACAGGAAAAGGTCTTAAAGCCAAAGAACCCTTAGAGCTTATACATTCAGACCTCTGTGGTTTGATGGATGTCAAGGCACATGGAGGGTATGAATATTTCATCAGTTTTTTTAGGACTATTCTAGATATGGCTATGTTTACCTAATGCATCATAAGTCTGAAACTCTTGAAAAGTTCAAGGAGTATAAGGCAGAGGTTGAGAACCTATTAGGTAAAAAGATTAAAACACTTCGATTAGATCGAGGTGGTAAATATATAGACTTGAAATTCTAGGACTATTTGGTAGAACACGGAATTCAATCTAAATTCACAATACCCTGTACACGTTAACAAAATGGTATAGTGAAGATGAGAAATAGAACCCTGTTGACATGGTTCGTTCGATGATGTGTCATATTCAGTTGCCTAATTCATTTTAGGGACATACAGTGGAGACTGTTGTTTATATTTTGAACATGGTTCCCTCAAAAAGTGTTTCCAAAACATCTTATGAGTTATGGAGAGGACGTAAAGGTAGTTTAGGTCACTTCATGATTTGGGGATGCCCAACACATATGTTAGCACAAAACCCAAAGAGGTTATAACGTCATTCAAAAGTATGCCTATTTGTAGGATATCCCAAAGAAACAAAAGGTGGTTTATTTTATGATTCTCAAGATGACAAAGTATTTGTATCAACAAATGCAACATTCTTAGAAGAGGACAACATAAGAAATCATCAACCTCATAGTAAGCTAGTACTGAATGAAATTTCTAAAGAAACTACAGATAGATTAACAAGAGTTGTTGATCAAGTCGATCCATTAACAAGAGTTGTTGATGAAGCTAGTACATCTGGTCAATCAAATCCTTCTCAAAAGTTGAGAATGCTTCGACGTAGTGGGAGGGTTATTCAATAGCCTAACAGTTACATGGGTTTGATAGAAACTTAAGTCGTCATACCTAATGATGGATTGAAGGATCCATTAACCTTTAAACAAGCAATGGAAGATGTGGATCGAGACTAGTGGATAAAAGTCATGGACCTCGAAATGGAGTCTATATACTTCAATTCTATCTGGAAACTTGTAGATAAACCTGATGAGGTAAAACCTATTGGTTGCAAATTGATCTACAAGAGGAAACAATACCAAGTCAGTAAGGTACATACCTACAAGGCTCGACTTATGGCAAAAGGGTTTATCCAAAGAGGGGGTAGACTACGAAGAAACATTTTCTTCAGTTTCCATGATTAAGTCAATTAAAATACTTTTGTCCCTAGCTGCCTTTTATGATTATGAAATATGGCAAATGGATATCATGACAACCTTTTTGAATGGCTATCTTGAAGAGAGTATCTATATGTCTCGGCCATAAGGATTCATTGAATAGGGTCAAGAGCAAAGGGTTTGCAAGCTCAAACAATCCATTATGGATTAAAACAAGCATATCGATCCTGGAATATAAGGTTTGATACTGTGATCAAATATTTTGCCTTTAAACAGAACATTGACGAACTTATGTTTAAAAGAAGATTGTCAACAAAACTGTAGTTTTTCTGGTACTATATGTTGACGATATTTTGCTCATTGGAAATGAGGTAGAATTCCTGGCTGATGTTAAGAGATGGCTAACATTACAATTTTAAATGAAATATTTGGGAGATGTACTGTATGTTCTTGAAATCCAAATTGTTCGGAACTGCAAAAACAAAACACTAATGTTATCTCTGAAGGAACTCTAATTATAGAGGACCTTTGAGCGGAAGCGGATCGTTCCAAACTTCATTGTGAAAGAAATCAAACATTTACAATCATACAGAAATGATTATGCATTAATCGTAAATTATAGCATGCTTTGAAAATACATGGGATAAGAGAAACAATACCTTTGAAGAACCTTTTCTTCAAGTGTTTCCCTCGATCAAACTCGAACGCAACGATCAAGAACTCGAACACCAGCAACAAGTATAAACTCTAGCTAATTTTGGATAGAGGGAAATATTAAAGTAAACGATCGAGTATGCGATCACACAATCATGTAGTAGATGAAATCTATCGTATAGACTCGACGCTTGATCGTTTAGTAAACGAGTACTATCGTATAGTAAATTCGATCCTATCGTTTAGACACTCGATAGTGAATCTGATCAGTCGTGTGTCATTCACTTCTTTTGTATAATGATGAGAAAAACCATTTTTCTTCTTTATCCCACAAAGCCACAAAACCGTATAACTACTCACTAAGGTCGATTATTAAGGAAAAAAAATATCAATTATCATAAAATTAATAAATACAATAACTAACTTATTATATTATATTTATAACCTATAGTTTTAATATTGCATCATATGCAACATATAAACCATAGTTCTTTTTCTATTTTTATAGAATTTAATATAAATCATATTTATATTAATTCCTCCAATCAAATAATAAAGTATCAAATACATCATATCAATTATATCATATATAATTGAATCAATTTAATTATATCATATATAATCAAATTTCCTCTTGTTAATTTGAACATTTCACTCTAACCAAAAAACTGATGCTCAACTTGAATCCATTGAGCTACCAAGGGGACTTTATGGACCTGTAGTTTGAAGCTCCAACAGTATGTGAATAACTGACTAAACTTTTTAATCACGATATCCACCATCTGTTAACTGTCGGGCACTCCACTAAAGACCGACAGCTGCTCTCTTCGCACTACAGATATATTTTTATGTCCATTGGATATAACCAATCAACAGTGCGATGATCCTTCACAAATTGCTCGTAAGTACAATTGGGCCAATTTCCCTGTAGTTACATCTAAGTCCTTAAATACCAATGACTCCTCTAATGAACAATAAGTCATAGTCCCACTATGATTGAGTCCTCTCTTACCAAGAGAGGGTGTGGCCACTATGTTCAAGACCCAAAATCAGCCCTTAAGGGAGCAATTTATCTACTTACCCCTACATCGGGGAATGAGTGAATTTTGTCTTGTGAAGTTGAGTTCCCAGCTCCCCAATCAAATGAATCTCCAAAATGGTAGGCTTGTTGAGTTAGCAATTTGGCCACTCTCACCCATACAAATCAAATGACTGCCTTCATGAGTAGGAGTTCACAACTCACTCAGGAATTAGATCATGTCACCTATAGTCATCCTAGTGAAATGTAAGTCTCTATTATCAATGGTGTTATATAAAGAGACTAATCATTTCATGGTCCAGTCTTATACAAACTCTTTGTATAGGATACCCTCGCTCACATGTCTCTACATGAATGATCAAGATCAGATCATTTGTAGCACTTTACAACACTTGTAACATCTACAAAGCAAGTCGTATCCGTAGTGTCACCAGGATAAGGTATCTAATTTTATCCATCTACTACAGACCATTTAGGTTATTATTTAAACAAGATCTACTTGTATGTCTCTACATTCTTGTTTAAATTTACATAAAATAACCTCCGATCTTTAATTTACATAAAATTTACATATGTTTATACATAGTTTACAAACTATGAGATTGCAAGGATATTTAGAACACCATTCCTAACAATCTCATACATCTTATACAGACAAGATGTTGTCTAAATATAAAATGCAGAATTCCAAGAGAAGTTTGCTACCTCTCAAGCATGGAATTCATTTATCTAAGAAACGGTGTCCTAGATACTTCAAGAGGTTGAGGTTATGAAACAAATTCCTTATGCATCAATAGTTGGTAGTTTAATGTATGTCATATTGTGTACACAACCAAACATAAGCTGTGCAGTTGGAATAGTTAGCAGGTTTCAGTCTAATCCTGGATATGATCATTGAACTGTCGTTAAGAACACCTCAAGTATCTTCGGAGAACGAGGAATTCTATGCTCGTGTATGGTACTAAGTATCTAATCCTTACTGAATACAATGAATCTGATTGTCAGGTCGATATTGATTAGAAGAAATCAATTTTGGGATCAGTGTTCACTCTGAATGGAAGAGCTATAGTACGGAGGAGTATAAAGCAAAGTTGTATTGTTGACTCTACCATGGAAGCTGGAAGCAGTGTGGCTTAGGAAGTTTTTGACTGATTTGGAAATGGTTCCAAATATACATTTATCTATCACACTCTATTATGATAACAGTAGAGCAGTTGCAAATTCTAAAGAATGAAGAAGCCATAAGTGCAAGTACCATCTCATCTAGGAGATAGTATACCAAGGAGATGTGATAGTCATGCAGATAGCCTCAGAAGACAACTTGGTTGATCCGTTTACTAAGACCCTCACGGCTAAAGTGTTTGAGGGTCACCTAGTGGGACTAGGACTATGGGTTATATAAATCTAGGGCAAGTGGGAGAATTCATAGGGTATTTGATGTCCTAGTTTATTGTATTTATGTTTACACTCAAACTCAATGTTGTTACATACACTACTGGAGTTTTAGTCCAAGTGGAAGTTTGTTGGGTTGTATGTCTTAAAACTCGCAGTTTGTAAACATTAAACATATTCTATTTGCAACAATTGACGATTATTAAGTTATTATTGAATGTGTGAATTGCACTTGTTAAAAGCCTAAATCCAATAAACTAACGAAGCTTTGGATATAGCATGAATAATGAACTTTATGTAGAGAGACAAAAGTGGATCAAGTTCGAGTATATAGCCGAATCGGTCTATAAGTATACAAATAGGGTTGGGTACCTTATCCTGGAGACACTATGGATGCGGCCACTTTGTATATGATACAAACAATATGATCCTAAAGTCATTCATGTAGAGACATGTGAGTGTGGCATCCTATGCAAAATATGTTTGTATAAGACCGAATCATGAAATAATCACTTTTCTTTGTAACGTCGTTTACTGTTAAAACTAACTATTTCATTTTGATGCCCTAAGGTAACTCGATCTTAAGCTTGAGCTAACTATAAACTCCTTTTTTTTCGGGATTATCCTTTAATCTACATGGGTGACAATACTCAATATCGCCGCTCAATAAGCCTTCCATTTTAGGGGTAAAATCGCGTAGATGGCTGCAGACATAGTCTTGCAAGATGGAACTCATTCCTACCTGATTTCAGGATTAGCAAATAGGTTGTTCTCTTAAATACTGAATCTTAGTCTTGATCAAGGGGTCTCGCCCTCTCTATGCTGAAAGAGACTCAGTTTATTCTTAGGACTATAAACCAATTATTCATTAATGGATCAGTGGAAACTTAAGGAACAAGATGTATTACAGAGGTAAAGTTGTAATTTTGACCCAGCTATAAATATGAACAACTTGTGAATGATCGACTTACTAATCATGGTTAAATCAAGTGGACAAAAATATATCTATAGTGAGAAGAGTCCAGCTACTCGGCTTTAGTGGAGTGTCCTGGTAGTTAATGAATGTTAGTTAATTCAGTTAATAGAGCTTAATCAATTAGTCTCGGATCGTTGGAGCTCATGATCTGTAGACCCATTAGGTCTTCTTGCTAGCTCATATCAGACTAAACCTTATAACAGTGTGATGAGTGAGTTTGAAGTGTTCATATTCGAATTAGGAAATAAGCATTAAATATATGCAATATATTTAATGGCATATCATTCAATTGGGAATTGAATGATAAAGAGAGAGTTAAAGATATTTAAATAAGATTTAAATATCAAAACTATAAATAAGGATTCATCAGGATTAGTGTTGGATTTAATAATTGAATATTGAATTAAATTAATTAAATTCTTTAATTATTTATTTAATAATAATTTAATTTAAAATTAATTATTTGAATTAATTTTGAATTAAATGAAATAATCAAAGTTGGTCAAAGTCAAATGTTAGCTTCACCAAGCTTTGAAGGTCAATGGTCAAAAGTTGACTTCACTAAGTGGGAAATTCCAAAATTAGTTTTGAATAAAAATTGTATTTAATTGAAATTTGAGTAAAGTCAAATGTTGACTTCAAAATAGTCAAAAGTCAAATTGTTAACTTCACTTAGTGGAAAGATCCAAAAATGATTTTTAGTGAAAAAATCCAGCTTTTAGTGAATTAGTGAGTAATTCATTTGGCAAAGTGTTGATTCTACAAAATGTCACTTATCCCACTAAATTGAGTGCATTTTGAAGTATCAAAATTTGGTTAACTCAATCTTGGATGAATTGTATGTAATTGCTCTATAAATAGGATGCTTTGATAAAGATTAAACTTCTTGGCCATTTGATGAATTTCAAGTTAGTTGAAAAACAAATCCTTTTTGACAATTTAGAGATTCTAAAAGAGTTCTAGAAATTAAGTCCTCAATTCTCTCTCAATTTCTATACTAAATTCATCCCTATTTTAGTCACTCATCGGAATCCAATATCCCGTTCTAAGGCCAAAGAATAGTCGAGAAAACTCTCGTGGTAGTTCACAGCCAGTTCGTGAAGAGGTTGGAATGGAATTGGTGGTAAATTTGGAGCTACAAAGGTTGAATTCTCTAACTTTTCTTTTACATTTATTTGCATGCTTATTCCTATCAAATAGCATAATTAGAGTACTAAAGATCCATTTTACTTCCGCTATGCATGTGTAGTTCCAACATCAGGATCATCATGCTCATCATCAACTAAGAACTATAAAGCAATTCTCTTATTCTTTTTCTCGTGTTTTCCATCAAGAGACATTTCAAAATTGAGAAAGAAACTAAGTAGTTTATCTACTTTTAAGGATGTTATGCCTTGAGCCTCCCTTGTGGTAGTAACTTTCATATCAAATTCCTTAGGTAAAGACCTAAGCACCTTCCAAACAAGTCTTTCTTCTGAATTTTTCTCTCCTAGAGCAAATGACTCATTTGCAATATTTAGCAATCAAACATTAAATTCATCAATAGATTCATCATCATACATTTTGAGATTCTCGAACTTCGAAGTTAACAACTACAGCCTTGACATTTTAACTTTTGAAGTTCCTTCATGAGCAACAGACAAGATATCCCATGTCTCCTTAGTAGAAACACACGATTAATCAGTCTAAATATATTACAATCAACATCATTAAATATGGCATTCAAAGCTTGAAAGTTCCCTAATGATGCTTCATCTTCAGCTTCAAACCATTGTAATTCTGGTTTCAAGATTTCCTTTCCATCATCAGTTTTGGTGATTGGATGAGACCAGTCAGTGACTACAGCCTTGCATGTTTTATTATGAATCGACTTCAGAAACACAGTCATCCGAGCTTTCTAGTATAAATAGTTTGTTCCATCTAAAACAAGGGGAAAGTGGTAAAGCCACATTTTTTTTATTCCATCCATGATCGAAGCACATGAGATAATGTGACTCACTCTGATACCAATTGAAAAAGCAATAAGATGATTTGTCACTCGAAATATGGTTATTAAATGGAAAGCACTGACAAGCACTGTAACAACAAAATACTAACTAAGAAAACAAGTAAAGGCACACAGAAGTTTGTAACCCAGTTCGACGATAAAACTACCTATGTTTGGGGGGCAGTGTGCCTAGGAAAGATAATCCACTAATATTAAAGAGTTATGAAATTACAACATAGTACTTATCTGTAATACACCGACTACTACAGTAACTCATGTAGAGGCCAACTCACAAGTCACCTAGGCTCCTCTAGATGTGAGAATCCCTTTCAATTGTACTTACGCTCCCCCTCAGTGTGATAATATTAGTGTTGAACATTTTGGCTTCTGATAGTGTGTGACTCCTCTCTGCTTGATTATCTTCCTTGTAATTCAGTGAACTCCCTTCGTTGACGAATCTTAGGTCCTCTCTAAGATGGAAAAATCCTTTTCAAGTATGAAGTCTTAGGCTCCCCCTAAGATCGAGAATTCCTTCTCTTCAATGATGTCTTAGGCTCCCCTTAAGACAAAAGTTCTTGAACGATTCAACCAATGAAGTTGCATAGCAGAATAACGTGAGCAAGATCAAAACGCCGTATTGAACAAATAGACAAGCAATAAGAAAAAACACTCTCCCATGATGAACGAATATAGTCACCCTAAATGAGAGCTCTTATTCCCTTTTAAAAACCATGACTAATTAAGGAAAGAATTTCCAAAAACTATTTACCTTTTTGTCCAAATAAGATTGTGCCATAAACAAGTAAAATATCGAGCAATATACATCTGCTGAGAATATTCATATTCGAAAATAAAATATTCTACAAGAATTAATCATGTCTTAGACAGATGTTAAGATTTCATTTATGACAACTGCAACACCACCAAAAACTACCTTAGAAAAATATAGTGACAATCAGCAAATCTTCAACCATTGTAAATCATCATAGCACATAAATCAACCTATGGTAAATTTGATAACCATCGTTAGCTATTAGGTTCGTCAAAAAAGTATTTGAGTGGTCATCAAAGTCAGTAACTATGTAAATACTACGTAACTCAAATTTGTGCTCTTTAAATACTATATAATCCCACATGAAAATCCAAAAGCATTCAACTTTTGATCATACCGTCTAAACAAATAGAAAATAAAATAGACATTCTTTGCAATATCTCAAAATTTTAATGAAAAGACCCATTTGAAGTATTAAGTTGTCCTTCACCTTCTCTACGCAATCGACCAACTTTACTAGGGGTGTTAAAAAATCAGTTCAAATCAACCAACTAGACCAAACCTCGCTTCGAGTTTGTCTTTAAAAAAATTAAGGACCTCTTTGATAGAAAATTTAAAAATAAGAGATTCAATAAAAATTGTATTTCATATTTTCGTATATGTGTTTGGTACCAAAATTATAAATTGTGTTTGTTATTATACATTTATAAATCATAAAATTAGTTATAGTTACTAACTAATATTTATTTAACAATAAACTATTATTAATTTATTTATAAATATGTTTTATATTAAAAAAGTTATATAATTATTATTTTGTAATATTATATAATTTATAATACATTACACAATACATATTATATTTTAAAAAAAAATGAATTGAGTTTATAACATGTTATAGTGTATTTCTAAATGTTTTTATCTTTATTTAATACATATAGTTCTGCATTTTAAAATTTAAATACAATGAAAACATAAAAAATATTGTTTTCAAAATTTTCATTGTTTGGGTCACAGAATTCGAAAACAGTTTTCAGAAACAAAATATAGATTATCTATCAAACACATATTTGCTGAACTCAGTGAATCTAAAAACATAAAACAAAATCTGAATTCTCTATCAATCATGTCCTAAGTTCCTCGATTCAGTGACATAGGGAACCGAAATTCTCGAGTCAGTTCTCGCTTCAATAACTGTACATTTTGAATTATGGCCAAGTATTTTTTTTTTTTTTTTTTGATAAATAGCTAAACAGTATATTTGAATATGGGTTATTTTCAAATAGAAGAAAATAAATCAATTTTATTTATAAATATCGTAAAATGTCACTGATAAACGTTGATAGATATCTCATCTATCAGTACTATAAACAGTAAAATTATGCTATATTTGAAAATATTTTCAATAATTTTACGTTTAAAATAATTATTCTTCGAATATTAATTAAAATTTATGACAAGCCTAAAATACTCCCACTAAAATTTTGGAATTATGAACTAATGAAAACAAATCTCAACGTCAAATAAAAACAACACAAATTTCAAAATTTTGAATATCCATTTACTGTGAAGTAAATAATACAAAATTAACAACTAGCAGATCAAATCCGACTTTATTCTAAAAAAAACAATATTGTAACAGTTTATTTGGATTGATGAAAGAAAAAATATTTTTCATAAAATTCATTTTTATTTAAATTCTTTTGATAAAATCTAGTTAAAATATATTACAAAAGTTATTTTGAGTGGTTTGATTTTTTTTTCAAAATTAAATGCTCGAGAAGTTAATCCAAACGCACCTAAGCTCTACAAATACCTCATATCCTAAACAACGGCTCATTTGGTAACCATTTAGTTTTTTGTTTTTGTTTTTGAAAATTATATCTATTTCATCCACATTTCTTACAATTATTTGCATCTTTCTTGAATGCAATGGTTGAATTCATTTCCAAAATAAAAAAATATATAAAAAAAATTAAAAGCTATTTTTTTAGTACTCAAAATTTGGCTGAGTAGTATCCATAGACCTAATTTTCAAAATAAAATGATTATCAAATGGGACTTAAATTTTTTTATTAAACTCAAAATATCAAGTGATGCAAATACAAATAATAACTGAAAAATAGCTAAAAACTCATAGATTGAATCACACAAATACTCTATACTAAGAAACTGTGCCTACTATGTCACAATTTGTTCATGGGATATACCAGTTCTTCAAATCTTCAATTCATTTAATCGCTATCGACTTAGAAATTTCACAAATTAATATGTAAAAATTCTCCGATCATTAAGTTGTCAAAAAATGTTGAGAAAAAAATAAGAAAGAAAATCCAAAATCTATTGTAAAAGTGTAAATTATTAGTATAAATGTTGAATAATGGAGAGTGATGTAGAGCTTGAGAAACTGAGAGGGTATATACGTGTTGGGTTGGGTCGAGGATGCATCTTGGACCCACTCGAAAATTCAGATTGAATCTCTTGCATTTTTTTTTTTCCTTCAACTTACACGGTGGGTTTTTCCTTTTACAAGTTTGTTGTTTGGAATTTTCATTTTCATTTTCACGGTTTTTTTTTTTTTCAATTTTTCTGTTTTACCTCATTTGAGATTTTTTACCTCTTTTGAGATTTACACTAGTAGTTTTTTTCTAGAAACATTTTATTCACAATTTTGATTTTTTTCTTGCGTCTTCTCGTAACAAGAAAAATTGTAATTTTTTACTTTCAACATGTTGGAAATTTTCTCACATACTATTGTGCGAAAAAAAAATTACCAACCAATTGTTTACGTGCTAGAATTTCTTCATTGTTTGATAGACCTACCTATAATTCTAAGACCGAATGATATAAATTCAAATTGGGTTTTGGATCTTTTCTCACCTTCCTCATGCAAACAAAATTCATCTACAAGAAAAGTGCGAGAAAAATTACACATACTCAAAATTCGAGGTGTTTGAATTTTTCTAGTTAGTGTGAGAAATTCTAATAAATTCAAAACTTGAAGTGCTTGAATTTTTCTTAAAGTTTCTCTAGTGAGAAAATGTGAGAAAATTATAGAAATTCAAAATTTAAGTTCTTGTTTGATTCGTGATTTATTTTCGCTTTATATTTTCAAAAACAAAAAAATACAAGGAAAATAATTAAGCGTGTTTGGTAAGTTTATTTTCAAAAACGATTTTAAAAAACAATGCTTAAAATAACCCATTTTTTTAAAAACAATAAATTGTCATTTTCTTTGTTTTCAAAATGTTACCTCCCAAATTTTTAGGTTTTCATAAATCAACTATTTTGAATTAGGGTGGATTTTATCTCCTTTAATTTTGGGATTCTTTTTTAAGCCTTAGTAGGATTAAATTGAGATGATTTAATCATTTTGGGCTGGTGGTTATTTATTATTTGGGGAATTGAAGCGTATAGCAAAACTTTTTCGAATTAATCTCACATTAATTAAATATCCAGATTTTTCTACCAAATTTATATTTAAATATCCATGTATAAATTTTATTTTATCCATATATTTTATTCAAATCATTGAATGGTTTTTCATTGTATTCAATTTTATTCAAATCTTTGAATTGTTTTTCATAATTTTATACCTACATTCTTAATAAATTAGCTATACATTCTCATATTATTAATAAATTAGTTTTATATATTGTTTTTGCTATTATTTTAATAATTTGGAAAAAAAGAAATATCACTTCGTAAAAAATGGCCATAACTTTTATTACTAACATAAAGTGTTCATCAATTTAGGTTTTATTGTGGTTTATTTAACAAGCTACTGTTTTTGTTATGGCTTTACAATGGATTAGACTACTCTTTGATGGTCGATGGGATGAGAATTCTCATTACCATGATTTTCAAAATTTTGAGACGCATATTCCATCAAATTCATGATTCCAACAATTTTTGGAATATATCCAAGGTAAACTTTTTCCCTCCAATGAGTTAACTATATCTCGTTTGACAATGTATCGGATTGGTTCACCAATTGTGATGTTTATCAAAGTCCCCCCAAATTGATTTATGTGTGGTGGTTGTTCATGTCTCATTTGTTGCCCCGAATACTGGAAATACACTGTATTTGAATAATGAAATATCAGACATTGATCATTCTTCCCAACCTTTTGAGGGCAATATTGAAATCGTTGATTTCCAAGATTTTGATTCCTTTCAATCTTTTATTCCCACTAGAGTAGGTTTACTTTTTAGGAGCAAGTTTATATTGAAGAAAGTAGTTTATTTCTTATACACGTGGATTAGACACTTTGTCATAATGTATTGTTTAGTGTGTGATAGTTATTTAGATAGAATGTATTTGTTGTTTTCAAACGGTTTTGAAACTCTCACACCTTTAGATCAATTCCATGTGGGGGTAGTTTTGATAATTATTAATTATTATTTTTAATTTTATAATCTGTTTTGCTATTTTTACAATTAATTTTTTTTTTGCTATTTATCCAAATGAAAACTTAAATTTTGCTATTTATCTAGTTAGCCTTTATTAGTTTGAAGATGGGAAGAAGTTAGGCTTAAAGTGGTTGAAAAACTCGTCAAACTTGAGCCTACTAGGATAAAAAAAAAAAAAAAAAAAAAGTTAGTTTTTGTTTGCTTCAGCCACAGGTTTTCCCCTCGTGTCGGTCAGAGAGTCGTTAGAGACCACATCTTCGTTGGTCGTGGGTGGACTTCGATTCCGCACATCGATTGTCATCGACAGCAGCTTGTCGCCGCAGATGAGTTCAAATGTCGCACACCTTCGCCGTCAACCACCCTGTGCAGCAATGCTGCAGTTTTTTTTCCATTCGAGTTTTGTCACCAAATTTGTCTTTGAAGTGAGTTTTTTTTATTATTATTATTTTGATTCATTCTTGAGTTTTTCTTGACTACCCACAAGATTTTGGCTCCAATCAACTGATACTCTTTGCATTTCAACTTTAGATTGTGTTCTAAACTACAATACCCTAGATAACGAATAGAACAGCAGCAAACGGTCAGGAAATGGCGGTCAGGCAAAGAATGGAACCTGCAAAACAAAAGCTCGTTATAGGCTAAATCGTGGAGCTCGCTCACGTTTCGCGGCTCTGCCCAAGTGTGCAAGCAGATAAAAAATACTGTCACATCGTCCCCAAGATAAAACAGCCCAAAAAAGAAAACTTGATCGAAAATGTATTGTTACCGACCAGAACACATACCCTTCTGACTGAATGCTCGAAAAACGAGAGCGGAGAAAGAAAAATAAGCAGAGGAGAGTGATCGGAATGGAAGAAAGTGTAGAAAAAATATTGTGTTATGAGTTGTTGAAGGACACGCCTTTTATATGCCTTCAGAGCTGAACTACCGTGAAAGGGAAGCGCGGTCAACCTCTGAACGTGAGTGCGGAAGGCAGACGGTCGGACGATGCGGACAGAAGACGCACACGAGGAAGACCGAGAAAATGCGGCCAACTAAGGAATTTTTCCCTTTTTTAAAAAGAAAATAAAAATAATGAAATAAATAAAATAATAATAATATTTTTATTAAAAAAATAATAATCACACATGCGCGTCTCGCCCGTCCGAATGGATGGACGGTGGCATGTTTGTGGGACGTCCACCGAACAAAAAATTCTCCAATCAAATGTTGGTTCCCTCTTGATTTTTTTTTTTTAAAAAAATAAATTTTCGCCCAATAATCCCCCACTTGAAAATTTAAACATAAGAGAAACAAAAAAAATCATCGAGTAGGTTCAGTCTATACAACATTGTGCATAAGCAAAGGTGTCTTACGACTTGAACCTTATGTAATGTAGATGGTTTAAAATATGTTAGAGTAACCCTTGGTTTTGAACTCTATCTCTAACAACATCTCACACATAGTGTCATTAGGGTGTAGTTCGAAAGCCCGTGTATCCCGGTTTAGTGAATGTTCTAGAGAGTTTGTCTAAAAACTCCACAGGAAGCTGCCCCCACTTTCACGTTCACATAGGTGAGTCTATCAAGAGTACTCTTGTAGCTAGGTACCTCACTTGTCATCAAGTATAGATCTCAATAAGAATTGAGTTCAACCTCTCTTACGCTTCAAGATATCATGCTCAGACTCTAAGTTATAAGAATGGAACTTTGTGCTTGGTTTAACATGATTCACTATTATCACTTGTGATCAGTTATTACCCGTTGAGCTTGTTTCCTAGGATCTCCAGTCTATAGGTTGGGTTTTCCTCACAGTGATTTATCTTTCTATAGGCATGAGTCTCATCCTTTCTCAGGTTCTGAAAACTTTCTCTCTTGCCAGTTCTTTCGTTAAAGGATCTGCCAAATTTTCATCAGTTCATATATGATTCACTCTAACTGCACCAGTAGTGAGAAACTCTCTAATGGTATTGTGCTTACGACGTGTTTGTTGTTTCTTTTCATTGTAGTAACGATTATGAACTTTTGTGATTGCTGCAGTACTATCGCAATGGATCAACATGGCTAGTACCGATTTTTCCCATAAGGGAATCTCTGATAGCATACTTCTAAGTCAACCTGCTTCTTCACTAGCTATCACTAGTGCTATAATTTCTGACTCCATCATAGATTGGGCTAAAATAGTATGTTTCTTGGACTTCTTAGAGATAGCTCTGCCTACTATATTAAAGATATAGCCACTTGTAGCCTTTGAATCATCTGAAAGAGAGTTTCAGTCAGCATTGTTGAATCCTTCCAAGACAGCGGGAAACTTCTAATAATGTAATCCTAGGTTTTAGGTTTTCTTCAAGTATCTCATAACCCTTTCTATAGAATCCAATGCTCTTTACTAGGTCTGCTTGTAAATCTATAAAGTAATTCCTACAACATAAGCTATGTCAAGCCTAGTGCAGTCAGCAGCGTATCTAAGATTGCCTATGATGCTCGCATACTCAGATTGATTAACACTGTCACCAATGTCCTTGAACAACTTAACACTAGGGTCATAAGAAGTACAGGCTGGTTTACATTCAAAGTAATTATATTTCTTTATAATCTTTTCTTCATAGTGAGATTGATCCAAAGAAATTCCCTTTTCAGACCTAGTCACTTTTATGCCTAAGAATACACTAGCTTTTCCTAAGTCTTTCACGTTGAAGTTTGCGTTCAATATTGATTTCACATCATTTATGACATGCAAGTTCAACCCAAAGCTCAACAAATCATCTACATATAGATACATGATAGTGCAAAGATTATTTTCAAACTTATAGTAGGTGCATTTGTCACTTTCATTAACCTTGAAACCTTTAGATAGGATTAGGTCATCAAACTTTTCATGCCATTGCTTAGGAGCTTGTTTCAGTCCATAAAGAGCTGTCTAATTTACACACCTTATGTTCTTGACCATGGACTACAAAACCTCAGGTTGTTCCATGTAAATCTCTTCTTCAAGTTCACCATTTAGGAAGGTGGTATTTACATCCATCTGATGTACTACGAGGTTATAAAGAGCAGCGAGAGAAAACAAGACACAGATTGAGGTAATTCTAGTGAAAAGGGAAAAGATGTCAAAGAAGTCTATGTTTTCTCTTTATCTAAAGCCCTTTACCACTAACCTGGCTTTAAACTTGTCAATTGTTCTATCAGATTTAAGTTTCTTCCTTAAGAAACATTTGCATCCTATTGCCTTGCAACATGGGGGTAGATCTACTAAGTACCAAGTCCTACTTGACTTAAATGAGTCCATCTCATCATTTATGGCTTCTTTCCATAGGTTGGCATCTACTAAGGACAATGCAGCTTTTAGATCTTTAGGATTTTCTTCTACATTATAGGTCTGGAAGTCATCTCCGAAATCCTTGGTGGTTCTAATTCTTTTGCTTCTTTGAGATTCTAGGTCGATTTCCTCTGTAGAGGTAGGATTTCTAACTAGGGTTAAACCACTAGATCCCAAGCCCCCACTATTCCTTTATTTAAAAGGAAATCTATCCTTAAAGAAGTCGGCATATAAAGATGCACTCATAGGTTCAACTAGCTAGTTTTCTCCTTTTCAGGTCTGGAATTCTTACAAAGGCTAGACAGCCCATGTTCTAAAATAAGCCAAGTTTGTTTTCTTATTCTTGAGGATTTCGTAAGGTGAAGTTGTGTTTTTAGACTTTGGGATTCTATTTAGGACATAGCACATGGTAAGGATGATTTCGCTTCACCAATAAGACGCAACTCCTAAACTAAGTAAAATATCAACTACTAGCTTAACTAAAATTCTATTTTTTTTTCTTTTGGCTTTTCCATTCATTTCAAAACAGTGAGGTGCGGTCTTTTCGTGTATTATTCCATGTGAGTTAAAGAACTCATTAAAGCTGTCTAAGTCATACTCAGTTCCCCTATCACTACGAAGTCTTTTAATCTTTCTTTTAAACTAATTCTCTACTTCAGAAACAAATAATTTGAAGGCATCAAAAACATCATTTTTATTTTTCAGCAAATATACAAAAGTAAAATTAGAGCAGTCATCAATAAAAGTAATGAAATATCTTTTACTATTCCTAGTCAAGATGCCATCAAATTCACATAAACCATAATGAATTAAATCTAGAGGCTCAGAAGTCATAAGTACAGATTTTTGCGGAGTTTTAGTAATTTGAGCTTGACTACAATACTTGCATTTATCAAATTTATTCGTGGATAACTTAGATATCATTTCCAGCCTAATCATGTTACTAATTAAATTCTCATTCACATGACAAAGTCTAGCATGCCAAACATTCATAGAACATAACATATACACAGAAGATTTCATTTTATTAAGGTCTAAATTAAATTTGAACATTCCCTCAGTTGCATACTCTTTCCCTACGAATACATTATTTTTGGTAAGGATATATAAGTTTTCCCCCATGGTTTGAGTAAACCGGCTTTGTTGAGGAGATAGCCCGAGACCAAGTACTTTCTTATCTCTGGAGTGTGCAGGACGTCCTTCAACGTAAGGGTCTTCCTGGAGGTAAACTTCAGTTCCACCTTGCCGGTTCCAGCAACTTTCGTGGAATGGTGATCCCCCAAAAAAATATTCTTATCCTTAGTTCCAGTATAAATTTTAAAGAGACCACAGTCGTGATCGACATGGCACGTAGCGCCAATGTCTATCCTCCACCCTTCACAACCACCGATCACATTTACTTCTGTGATCATGGCAACTAACGGTTTTTCTGTTAGGTTCGCCTGACCAGTAGGACGACGCATGTTCCTACAGTTCTAGCCATGTGTCCAGGTTTATTATAACTAAATCAAAGGAACTATACCATTTCTCCTGAAGGGGGTCTTTATTTTTTATGTTGGTTCTGGTTGTTGGAGCCAGGGTTCTGGCATTTCCTCTTCGTCTCCTTTGATTTTTTTGTCAGATTTTACCACGACAGAGGCGGATCTTCTAGGTATGGCGTTCACCTCCTTCCTCTAGTCCTGCTTTTGGGTTTCCTCCTCAATTCTTAGCCAGGTGATAAGACTCTCCAAGGAAACTCCTTGGGCTTATGCCTCAAAGTGTTTTTAAAATCCTTCCACAAAGGGAGCAGTTCATCAATAATAACAGCAACTTGGAATTGTTTGTCTAGAAGCATTCCTTCAGTAATTATGTAAAACTTGCACCTTACTTTTCCTTTTTAATTATGTTTATTGTTTGAGTTAAGCAAAGTGATGGGGTTAAATATTTAAGTTAGATTGGAATTGTGCATTTTGAAGTAAAGGATAAGTTTGAAGAAGGAAAAATGTTTAAGTATGAGAACTTAGCTCTCGGATACTTATTAATCTAGCCTTGCAAAAAGAATTTCTTGCTAAGTGTTGGTCGTGAAGAGGGGTGACTAAGCATCGAGTAAGAAAAAGGCAGGCATCAAGTAAATGCCATCGAGCGTCGAGTATAAATGATTGAGGAAAGGTCGAGCATCGAGTGTAAGCGATCGAGGAAGGATCGAGCATTGAGTGTAAATGATCGAGGAAGGGTCGAGCGTCAAGTATAAACAAAGAAGGGTTGCGCGTCGAGTACGAGCGATTGAGTAAGTAATATGCATTGAGCAAGCCATCCAGCATCGAGTATCCCATCGAGTATCGAGTCCTTCCCATCGAGTATTCAACAAAGAGCCAATGAATTTTCCATCGAGTAATGACCCTTCTCCATCGATTTTTTCCAGCAAGGATCGAGTTTGCTTGAAACACTCAGTTCTAAACTTTTCTTTCAGTTATCCAGACAGATGGCTTAATCTCGGCCCTTAATCTCCACTAATGGGTGAGGTGACTTAAGGAGATTTCATGCAAAAGAGTTGCATGGTAGTATAAAAAAGGAAAAGAACTTCAAGAGCTCCTTTTGGACGATTTCCTCGAGCAAACCAGACGAACTTGATACCATTGAAAAGTTATGTGAGTCTAGTTTCTAAAATCTAGAAGGGAGTTCTCAGCGAAAAGAAGGCCGGAGAAGGAAGGAAGAGTCGAAGGTTCATTTTTAGGCGTTTCTAGGCACTCGACGAATAATCATAGATCTAGACCGAACCACTTGGATTTTCAAGCTGAAATTTTAAGGTATTACTGTTAACACCATTTCAAGTAAGTTTATAGAAGGAACTTTTGCAAGATAAGGTCTGGGGTTTGAGTTACATATTTTGGAATTTAAACCTAGAATCTTTGTTCAAGCAGGGAGTTGCAGTTTAGGGCTTTCGGGAGAGATTTGAAGGCCTAGGTTAAACCACAAGGAGTTTTATACTGAAACTTTAAGGTAATGTTGCAAAATTCTGAGCATGTCTGGAAAAGAACTTTCTTAAAATGAGTTATAGTTTTCAAGTTATTGACGTTAGAAATTGAATTTGGAAATTTTGGACGAACATGCAACCTCTTGTTAAGTATGAGCTTAGTTAAAAGAGTAGTCTTAAAAGAGAGACCAAAGTGGCAACTAAACTCTTATTCTTTTGTGTAGGAGCTACGTCCATTGGAGAGGCCTACCAAGCTTAGGAAAAATCAAGCCTAAAGATCCTTGAGTGACTAAATGTTTTCAAAAATATGTATATAAAAGGAACATGCATTCCAAATGAATTTCATGCTAGAGTTCATGAGTTTTCCAAGCAACTAAAGTTTATACTTATGTTTTAAAGGGTTCATGACATTTCTTAAGCATGATGTTTTAAGTTACTTAAATGAGTTTTACTAATCATAGCACAAGTTAAGATTGAATGAAAGAGTATTGCAAACTACATGTTTATAATTCGTGAAGCATGCATGTTGAATTGTAATAATGCTCTTATGGCGAAAGCTAGGTAAGTGCTATGCCTAAAGGTTATGATACTCAAATCTTCTATGAATGTTATGATTCTAATAAACTGGATACCGAAGGTACAAAAGGTATCCGAGGAAGTACCTAAGAAGTTGATGGTATTTAGTATAATCCACATGCACGTAGGTAGTTCTATATAAGAGGCCGAAGTATGGGTCTATAGTAGTCATACAGATCATCAATCAAACTATTTAATATAAAGTTCTTACATAGAAATTTTTTTCCCTCCCAGTCAGCAGGTTCTTTTATCTATTGTTTAGTTAATTATTTTAACGGGATGATTAGCTTATCTTTGGTACATGTGTCAACAACTTTCTTGACGATAAGAAAGAACGACATCTTTTGCTTCCATCGTTTGAAGTTCGCTTCTTCGAACCGGAATGGACGGTTGAGGTCGGATGTTATAATGTCCTTGTTGTTAGTGAGGTCCATTAGCGATATGACAGAGATACGTCTTAAAATTTTGTAAACGACAAGACCCTCAAACAACGAATAGAACAACAGCAAACAGTCAGGAAACGACGGTCGGGCAAAGAACGGAACCTGCAAAACAAAAGCTTGTTATAGGTTGAGTCGTAGAGCTCGCTCTCTTTAAGACATTTCGCAGCTCTGCCCAAGTGTGCAAGTAGGTCAGGAATACTATCATGTCGTCGCAAGGATAAAACAGTCCAAAAAAGAATACCCGATCGAAAATGCACTGTTACCGACTGGAACATACACTCTTCTGACTAAATGCTCGAAAAACGAAAGCGGAGAAAGAAAAAATAAGCAGAGAAGAGCGATCGGAATGAAAGAAAGTGTAGAAAAAATGTTGTGCTCTAAGCTGCTGAAAGACATGCCTTTTATAGGCCTTTAGAGCTGAACTACCGCGAGAGGGAAGCGCGATCAGCCTCTGAATGTGCACGCGGACGACGAACGGCCAAAAGATGCAAACGGAAGACGTGCACAGGGAAGACCGAGAAGATGTGGCCATTTTAAGCCTTAGTCAGATTAAATTGAGATGATTTAGTCATTTTGGGCTTGTGGTTATTTATTAGTTTGAAGATGGGAAGAAGTTTGACTTAATGTGGTTGAAAAACTCAAGTTTGACTAAGTCAAACTAGAGCCTACTAGGGTTAAAAAAAGTTAATTTTTTTTGCTTCAACCACAGTTTTGCCCCTCGTGTTGGTTGGAGAGTTGTTAGAGACTACATATTCGTTGGTCGTGGGTGGACTTTGATTCCGCACATCGATTGCCATCGACAACAGCTAGTCACCGCGGACGATTTCAAACGCCGCACACCTTCACTGTCAACCACCTTTGTGCAGCAATGCTACAGTTTCTTTTCCACTCAAGTTTTGTCACCAAAATTGTCTTTGGAGTGAGTTTTCTTTTTTTATTTTGATTCATTCTTAAGTTTTTCTTGACTACCCACAAAATTTTGGCTCCAATAAGCTGATACTCTTTGCATTTCAACTTTAGATGGTGTTGTAAACTACAAGACCCTCAAACGACAAACATGACAGCAACAAACGGTGAAGAAATGGCGGTCGGGCAAAGAATGGAACCTGCAAAACAAAAGCTCATTATAGGCTGAGTCGTGGAGCTCGCTCACGTTTCGTAGCTCTGCCCAAGTGTGCAAGCAGGTCAGAAATACTGCCACATCGTCCCCAAGATAAAACAACCCGAAAAAGAAAACCTGATAAAAAATGTACAGTTACCGACCAGAACAAATACCCTTTTGACTGAATGCTCGAAAAATGAAAGCGGGGAAAGAAAAAATAAGCAAAGGAAAGCGATCGGAATGGAAGAAAGTGTAGAAAAAATATTGTGCTTTGAGCTATTGAAGGACGCGCCTTTTATAAACCTTCAGAGCTGAACTGTCACAAGAGGGAAGTGCAGTCAGCCTCTGAATGTGCACGCGAAAGGCGGACGGCCGAAAGATGCGGATGAAAGACGCGTGCAGGGAAGACCGAGAACATGCGACCAACTGAGGAATTTTTTTAAAAAAATAAAAAGAAAATAAAAATAATGAAATAAATAAAATAATAATAATAATTTATTAAAAAAATAATAATCACACACACACATGCGCCTCGTCCGCTCAGATGGACAGCGGTGACGTGCATGTGGGATGTCCACCGAACCCACATTGGTCTATCTTCTCACTCCCTCCAAAACATGGGTACCTCTTAGGACCTAAACCCATGGCCCAAGGTTGGAGTACAAAAATGAGACTTCCTTTTCAAAATTTTCTAATGTGGGATTCTCCAACCAAAGGTTGGTTTCCTTTTGAATTTTTCTTGAAAAAATAAATTTTCACCCAACAGATTGAAGATTGTAAGTGTTCTTAGTTTCGTTCAGCAAGGCTTGTGACCAATTGATGGGTTATTGGTAAGTTTCCTGTAGTTCTTGCTTGGCCTTGGATGCCCATTCAAGTTTGGTTGAATTTAATGTTTCCTCATGTTATATGAAGCTTAGATTTGAGTTTTGGAAGTGTTCGAGGCTGCCACTTAGTAAATTAATAGATCGGGTCGTCGACTTTTGGTAAGCTTTAAGGTTCAAGGCTTTTATGGACTTGGGTGGTTAGTTTTTGGATTTAGGGTTTAAAACCTTTCTATATGGCTTATGTGCAGGTTAAAGTTTGTTCTCGATAGTTTGTGTGTGGTTGAGTTCTGTTGTCGAAGTTGTGAAGCTCGTTCTTGGGGGATTTTGGTAAGTTCTAAGAGTTGACAACTCCATTTGAGAATTGGTTTTAGTTGCTGAAATTTTGGTTTAATCACTTAGTTATTGGTTTATGCCTAGGTTCGAATCATTGAGAAAAGTTCAGGATCAATCTTGAATCAAGCATCAAGTTGGGTAAGCATTTGGAGACCGTGAGGATGAATTTTATATTTAGCTTATGCCCTACTGATTTAAGCTAATTTCGATTTGTATGAAGGGTGAGCCAAGATTTTCTTTTACAAGTTAAATGAGACTAGTTTTCTAATTTGTTTGGGTATAAATATAAGGTAAGTAATCTTACTACTAGAACTACCATCATACCAGGCGACGCAATTAGATTGTTATTATTTCCCTAAGGTTGTATAGATGTTTTGCTTGACTAAAGAGGAAGTATTAGCATGATGTTAATTTTATGGAATATAAGGATGTAGAAGCATGCTGTTAATTTTATGAAGTATGTTATGAGAATGTATGAGCATGATGTTATCTATGAGATAAGTCATGAGGATGTATGAGCAAGATATTAAGTTACCATGTTGTGGGACTCTAATTTATGTTGCATGGTAAATATGATAGAGATTGCCCCTACTTGTAGTCATGTACTCACTAGAGATTGTGTTTCCTTTGAGATTCACCAGAGGTTTGTGGGTATATCTCCTATGGTAGGGCGGGTTTAATTATTTAGTCATGTTTAGTTGAGATTTTTCATGTCGTACTAGAAAGTTGTATATATTAGACATAAATTCATAAGCCTGACCCCGGTAGTGGGGTTACTTAGTGAGTATTTTATACTTATTCTTTCTTATGTTATATTTTTAGGTAAAAGTAAGGACTTACTATTGAATGACAGAAGAAATCAGTGACCGTGTCATTGGAACCAGGGAGATGCTTCCACTCATGTTTTCATGTTTTAGATTCCAGTTTTGATGTTTGAATTTAGAATTCCATTGTTGAAATTTTTATTTATAAAGCCTCGTGAAATTTATTGTGAACTTATATTTTAGGGGGACTCCGATTAAAATTTGTCTAGTTATTTAGATTTTACAAAATCTATTTATTTAATAAAATTCTTTTGGTTTTAGTTAAAATTTATGAGAGAGTCATTTTGAGATTTATACATGCATGTAGTAACGACCTAATATAAATCCTAGAAAGTATGGTCGCTACACAAAAGTTTTGATCACGAAATACAACACATTATGTCATATTATATAAATTATAGATTGAGTATTATAATTTTTTTTCTTCAGAGTCGAGAAGTCTGCTTCTATCTACAAATGGTAAAACTTATCAATTTTTAGTGAAGAGGTTTTTTTTTTTTTTTTTTTTTAAATTTTTTATCAAGTATATGAACGAGTATGAATATACTACTAATTTAAATGGTGCAAAATCTTATCAACATTAATCCTACAAATTTGTATGAACTTCTTTTTTGATAATTTTTTTACTTTTATCTTGATGGAAATTATTTAGGGGTCTTTTTGCTATAAAGTGATTTTTTTTTTAAAAAATAATGTTATCTTAATATTTATTGGAAAAAATAGGGTTATTTGAAAGTATTGACAAATATGGAGTTGCGAAATCGTGGACGAGATCCACGAGTATCGAGTCAGCACATAAAATTGTGTACCTGATCCATGATTTAAGGTTTAATTGTGGACGAGGTCCACAATTTCCTAGCCACATATCATCAATATGTTGAAAAGTAACTTCACAAGTTTGTCTCGTGAAGTTACTTCACAGGACAATCTATTCATCTCCACGAGACGTATTTATTTTTTTCATGATGTTGTAAGTTTGTCTCATGAAGTTACTTCAAGGGACAATCTATTTATCTTCTTGAGACGTATTTATTTTTTTCGTAATGTTGTAAGTTTGTCTCCTGAAGTAACTTCGCGAGACAAAAGATAGAAATGAAGGAAAAATTGCAAAAACCACCCCTGAACTATGGAATTGGTTACAATTACCTTCTTGTAAGTTTGTCTCGTGAAGTAACTTCACAAGACGTATTTATTTTTTTCAGAATGTTGTAAGTTTGTCTCATGAAGTAACTTCATCATCAGCTTCGAGACGCCACTGGGTCGAGCTCGAGACAAGGGACGAGGCAAAAATGTCAAACAACTCACTTGGGTTATAATTGTTTATTAAGGTTTTCCTTCGACTGTGGATGCTTTTGTAGGGTTTGAGGTGACAACATATTATAAAGGTTGGTATTTTAAGGAGAAAGTGAAAGAGAGAGGACGAAGGGGAGACAAGAAGAAGAGAAGGTTTTGCCACGCCAGCCATCTAGTCAATTCTTTTGTTCAAATTTAATGATTTTTTAAAATAAAAATATGGAAATCGTGGACCCCGTCCACGAGTTTGGTCTTCATTGACCCGGTCATATGTTGACATGGAGGCTACGAATTAGTTTAACAATAGTTGTGTACCCTGTTTTTGTCATACTTTTCTCTTTCATCTTACTTTTGTAATTTCTTTCTCATGTACCCTATTTTTGTCATTACTTAAATAATAATGATTTTTTAACTCAACCCTATAAAATGCAAATATTTTTGGTATTCTTCTATTTATAAGAATTTTTCGATTATTTATATTATTTTCTCATAAATAATTCTTTTATTCTCTTACACATTTTATCACCGTATTTCCACAAATCAAAAAAACTTTTCTCCATCATGTAATCTCTCCACTATTTTTCTTTTCCTTATTAACAATATAAATTCATTATTCATTATAATAACAAAATAATTAAATTGTTATTTTTAATTATCTAGAATAATGAATTTTACCAAACACAAATTGATCTTCTTACCTTTTTAAATTTACAACCAAACACAAATTTTGAATTTTGAATTCAAATTTCAAATTTTTAATTTGGAACCAAACATGTTTTTGGATCTTATAAAAAGAAAAATTTATTTTCGTTTTCTATTAATTATTCGTTTTCAAAAACAAATTTTTAGATCACAAACCAAACTTGGCCTAAGGTTTCAAAAAAAAAAATTTCTTGAAATTTCTGGGGATAAGTAACTGCAAGAAAAATTATAGAAACTTAAAATTTGAGGTGTTAGAAATTTTTCTTCACCTTCTTGTAGCAAGAAAGTGCAAGAAAATTTATAGAAACTCAAAATTTGAGTTTGATTTTTAACCATCTAAAGATCTTATTCTCAACGAGGATTTAGCTTAAACTAATTGAAAATTTAAAACTACCACCAAAAAACAAAAGAAAAGCGAGAAAAAACAATTTATTTTAAGACTAAACAAATCAAACAAAAATTAAAAAGAAAAAAAAGAAAGAAAGAAAAAGGCAATTATTTTAAATAAAACCATTAAAAATATTTTTAAGTATAATAAAAAGTCACGATAGACATTTATCAATAGACGATAGATTAAGATCATCAATACCAAATGACATTTTATTATTTATAAATAAGTTAGTTTATTTTCTTTGATTGTACCTTATATCATTTAATTAAAAAAAAAGCCCCAGTTTCCTAATTAGTTTGTATTGTAACCAACATATTTTGTCCTTTTTTAAACTATTAGTATCCATCTTCTAATTTCCCAAAAAACTAAACCCCAAAACACAAAAACTAAACCCTAAACCTCTTCAAACGCCGTCCCAGGACGGAGCAGACATCGAGAAGTCGACAGCAACACCTCCATCCACGGTCAACCTCTTCCTTCGACAGCCGCACCACCGGCAGCAACTCCACCGCTCCACCTCCTTTCTTCTACACCAGCTTCACCCAGCGGAATCGCATTTCATATTACTTGTTCATTAGCTTTGTTTTCGGTCCTATTCGCCAATGGCGCCGAATAAGAGGAGTAGGGATAGGCTGCGAAACCCGCAGCCTTTTATCACAACAGATGACGATACGGTGCCCATCAAGCAACATACCAAAGCAAGAAAGTGCCGTCATCAGGAGGATGAGACGCTTTTGTCCTCTGGGATGAGCTCCAAGATATTTAGAGAAGCTCGTATTCAGCAGAAAGAGAATGAAATTGAAGATAGAAATCAGCATCATGCCAACCCTTTCTTTGACCTTCCTGATGAAGAGCTTCCCAAGGACGAAGAGGACATTGATGATTTTAGTGGATTTTCTGAAACTCAGACTCAAATTGGTACTTATAAGGAGGTAGCGTACCGTCGCTATGTACATGAATTTGATATAATGTGCTTTAGGATTTTGGACCATAGGGATTTTGGGTGATCTTTTTCTGTCTCCAAAATTTTCTATTGTATCAGGAGGACATTGCTGAGGAAGATGAACGCCTAGTGGAAGCTTTCCTGTCGAAGGATGGTGGCCCACAACATACTCTTGCCGACCTTATTGTTAGGAAAATCAAAGAAAACGATACTATCGTTTCTTCAGGTCTAGACATATTTTAGTGTTTAAGCAAGTTTCAATTTGATGATACACTTCAGAATATTTCATTTGTGTTGTGATTTCATTGCCATTGATGTTTGCAAATGCAGATGCACAGCCATTGCCAAAATTAGACACCTCTGTCATAGACTTATACAAAGGGTATAAAGCTATCAATTCTCTTTCATCCTTTTTAAAAAAAGAAAGTTGGGATATTTTGTTGAGCTGAATTAACATACTTTATGCAGAGTGGGAAAATCTCTCAACAAGTATACGGCTGGAAAAGTACCCAAAGCATTCAAGCGTATCCCTTCCATGCCGCTCTGGGAGGAAGTTTTATATTTGACCGAGCCTGAAAATTGGTCACCAAACGCTATGTTTCAAGCCACAAGAATTTTTGCCTCCAATTTGGGAGTAAAAAAGGTGGAGAAATTCTATAAGCTGGTTTTGCTTCCAGCAGTAAGGAAAGACATCCAGAAGAATAAGCGGTTACACTTTGCCTTGTATCAAGCATTGAAAAAGGCCCTGTATAAACCCACTGCCTTCTTTAAAGGAATTTTGCTTCCCCTCTGCGAGGTATTTAAGTCTTATCCATGACTTTTTTTTTTCTTTTTCTTTTTTTAAAAAATTTCATAGGAAATAAGAATTTTGTCATTCAAATGAAACTACAAAAGGAAATTCCTATTGAAGTACAAAAAATTCTTCCAATGTATAAGAGAGCTTAAACTATAATCACAAAATGGGGAGGACGATTTACACCAAGAGAGTGCTAAGAAAGTAATATATGAAACCAAAGTGTCAATATCTCAGATGGCTTTCGGAAAAATCCAGAGGTGGTAGAATTACCAGCATGAGGGCCTCTAGTTGATATCCCTCTGAAAAGGGGATGTATAGGTCTAACTTTAGGGAGGATTTGACAACCACTCATATATTTTTTACTCTCTCCTGATTGGTTTCGCGCCTTCAAAGACTCCTCCCTTAAGAAATTATCTTGACCAATTTCCGATCACTTCTCATTGATGCTTTCTTTGGGATATTAGAGGTGGGGTCCATCTCCCTTCAAAAATTACCAGAAGCATGATGGCCTTTAATGCTTGGGCTATGGCAACTTTGCCCCTTTAACGTAATTTTATAAGGTACCAAACAAGGGATGTATACCCCTTACCCATTCCCATCTGTATTCCCATTTCATTCCCTCAATCCAAATGACCCCCTTCAAAGATTATAGGTATTGTAGAGGCATGATGGAGCCTTTTGTATTCCATTTGAGAAGGAAAGGGAAAGTTTTTGTACATCATTTTCATTCTGATCCTTTGGTGGTTGCCTAACATATACTTATAATTCCCCAGCACAATAAGTCTTTGGCTCATCGTTTTCCCCTGAATTTATGCCATTTTTCTTTGGAAACAAACGGATGGCAAAGAATTTGGAAAACATATTTGGGCTTGGTCATCATCTGTCTTGAGATAAGACTTTATCTAGAACTTCAAATCATCCATTATTTCAATGGAAAGTCTTTTCTGTTTTTTTTTTTTTTAAAAAAAATCCTTGGAATCATCCAAAAACTATTTCCAACAGTAACCTATTCTTTTCAACCTAGACTTCTCTACAACCATCATTTTCTTTAATAAGAAACAGTTTCATTGATGCATGAAATATTTAAAGAGTACAAAAGGGATATCACCCAATGCAATGCAAAAGTAGAACCCAAAAAGAAACAAACAGATAAGGATGTACAAAAGTAGGGATAGAAAAAAACAGGCCAATTCATAAAGGATGAGATTCAATACGGTGTAGAAAGGACACAAAAGCAAAGCACAAAGATCTCGAGGAAGAGATGTGTATCAAAACGAATATGACCAAAACTTCATGTAGACCACTCGAGAGGAAAGAGTTCCAACAACATGTAGACCACTCACACTACAAACTGGTGTCACACTAATACAGATCCCTCTCTGAGCAATGGTTGAGCCTTTTTGTCATAGAAATAGAGCTTTCAAGATTTCGTAATTCTCTCAATCCTTTTTTTTTCCTTTTTTGAAAACTGGTTGGGTTGCTTCTTTGTTGGGATCGCTTTTTTGCAAAGACCAAGATCTTTAAACCAAGGGGCTAGAGTCACCAAATGTGGAGCTGGGTTAAAAGGACCAATAGATGAGGGATGGACAAAATCGTACCAATTTTCCCCCGTGTGGTCAAAGATGGAAGTGGGATGGGAAAAATCTGACGGGGTGGGGTTGGGGCTAGAAAGATAGGTATCATTGTCGCCATCCGATGGTAAAGCAATGATGGCGGTGGAGTGCTTGATGTTGGGGCGGAAGGTAGTCTTTTTGTTGGGAAAAGGGGATGAGTGTTGTTGGTGGTACTTGAAGGGGGATCCAGATTTGGAGGGGAAAAGGAAGGTAGTTTAGAGGGTGGATGAGAAAGCAAAGGGGCTGTTGATGAAGGCTTTTTTATGGGTGAAGATGGCTTGTTGATGGGAGAAGAAGTAGTTAGAAGGGGAAGGGTTTGTGGATTGACAAAGATTGATGGAGAATGAAGGATAACAGGAGGAGGATGCTCTTGGGAGACGCAGTGTTCGAATGGGACAGTTGGAGTGGAGGGATTGGACAAGTCAGATAAAGGGTTGGTCCTTTTCTGCAACATTGTATGGTGAGATCTTGATTGGTGGAGGGTTAGGTAGAGGGTTTGGTGAAGTCAATTGCAACTAACTTGAAGAGGAGCATAAGGTCAAATATGTAGGAGCATCAGTTGGTAAAGATACAGCAGGTGGAAGGTTTTTGGCTTCTCGATGATACTGTTTTTCAGCAATGTCCTCAGTGAGATTATGGGGTTTTGTCCTATGTGCATGGGGAAGGGGGGAGTGGGCCTCCTTGCATTGTTGTACACGCATCGGCCTAGGAATCGTACTATGATTCTCGGTAATGTACCCAATGAGAGGTAAAGTTTCGGAAAAAAAAGGGTTAATGTGGACAAAAATTAGCTCTGAGGATGAATAAGGAAGGATTATAGTAGTTGGTAAAAACCCTTATTGATTTTTCTTCACTTTCAAACAAACTTCCATCATATCCATACGGGATAGAGTCTTCTATGCTACTTCCAATAAAAAACCCCACAATGATCACTAATAAATTTGAAGGTTTCTAAAGGCCATCTATCAATGGGGTGATTTCTAATTTTAACCCGTCCTCCATAAGATGGGATCATTTGACTTTTATAGTATGCCTCAATGCACCATGGTTCAAACGTCACCATGAAAGAACCAACCTTACACCAGTTATGGATATTGCTTGAAATCAAGTCTTGTTCTTTACTTTCAACCGCTAAGATGGCTTTCTTGGGTTGTAGTGGGCTAATAGAGCCCAAGCCGAACACTTTCCCTTTGTAGAGCCCTAAGAATTTTGTACAAATCGTTGTGGAAGTATTGACAAATGATGATGATGCCTTTATCAGGGTAGAAAGCTGCAAGTTCGCTAGGATGGGGAGAAGATGAAGATGGTAGAGTATTGTCTGTCAAACCCCGGGGGGTGGGGTGGGGGCGTTATGTTGATCACAAGGCGTCCAGATAAAGATGTAGAAATGATACTGGTATGCTACTTGATGGTGGGTTGTGTGTTTGGTACCTTAAGAAGAGAGAAACTTTTCCAACCAACTTTGTTGAGGCCACACGGTAAGATAATTTTATTTAAACCTCCATTAATGCCAAGCTTTGTGATCTCAGCAAAATGACCTTTTTTCTAACCAAAGATCATATTTAATCAGTGAGACTTGTTGAAGAACTTTTGGTTCATAGGAGCTTAATCAAAGAAGAGAAAGTAGTGTGTAACCAAGAGAGGGATTCTTTCTTAATGGAGAAAGTAAAAGACTTGTCTGTAGAGGATTCGGTGATTCTAATTTCATGTGAGACTTCAATGGAAAAAGTTATCCTATCAATGGTGGAGGAGGGTGAGGGAGGGAGATGATGCCATGCCATCTTCCCAAAATACGTCTTTGCTTGCCAGAAGATTACCAGAGATAGCAAGGGGAAGGGTTAGCATCTTTAACAAGATCTTACTCGAACAATATATTTACTCTTAAATTAATATTCTTTCTTTTTTTCCTTTTTTCTTTTCTTTCTAGAAACATTTCTCTACAGACTTCATCAAAAGCATGAAAATCCTCCGACTCCTCTTTTAAATTTCTCCTAAATGTTACCCTCCATGAGTTTGTAGACCAATTCCAATAATCACACACCTTCACATCCTTGGTCCTTGCTATTTCGAATATTCTTGGATACTAGACATCAAGGGGTTGAGAATCAACCCGTTTATCATTCCCGATTAAAGATCTTTCTCCATTATCCATTATCCACCTTGACATCATTTGAAAAGCTAAGGTGCCTAAGAAGGTGCAAGTTTTTCTTTGGGTGTGCATTCAAGGAAATGTAAATACCATTTATTTGATTCCATTTACTACATTGCATATCCCTACTCCTAGCTTGTGTTTTATGGTGAGGAAGGGTGGGAAATTCATGTGCATCTCTTCTCCATTGTGCTCGAGACACTTTGGCCAAATTATTTAATATCTGGTGTTCTTTGGTGCTTCTCAAATAGAATTGATAAAAGCATTTTGACTTGCCATAATTGTAGTTGGTAATACTGCTTTTAATCTTTGTGCCATTACTTTTGCTATTATTCTGTACACATTGGTCACTGAACTTATGGGTCTGTAGTCTTCAATTCTGCTTGCATTCTGCTTTTTAACTTCATTCTGCAATGTATGTAGAAATTGATTCCTCATCAACGTGTCTCTAATTTATTGCTTAGTTGAAATTTAAGGTGCTCTAATGAAACCTTGGTTCTTTCTACAGTCTGGCACTTGCAGTCTGAGGGAGGCTGTGATCATTGGGAGCATTATTGAAAAGGTCACAATTCCCGTGCTTCATTCAAGGCAAGTTAGTCATATCAAACTTCATTTTACATTTAGAGTTTCTTTCTTAAGATTAGATACACACCAAGACATGAAATACATTATTGCGAGTTGTTTAATTGGGAATTTTGGTTTTGTCTACCCATTGCAGTGTTGCATTATTTAAGCTTGCAGAAATGGAATATTGTGGCACAACAAGGTACTAGTTGACTGCTAAGTGGTATTGTGCATATCAATGTTTCATGAACTCATGCTAGAAGCTTCGATTTTGAAGACCTTTATAACTATCCTATAGGTTCTATCTTGTATAGTTGGAGTCTCTTTAGTAGGGTTCCTTCTTTTGTTGGCTTGGTTTTTTTTATCCCCGTTTAGTCTTTCATTTTTTTCTTAAATGAAAGTTATTGTTTCTATAAAAAAGAAATAATGAATAAATAAATAATCAGGAACTGTGTGAAAGTAGAATTTTTGTTTAGTGAGTATTGTGGAGAAGTGAATAAACTCTGAACTTATTAAGTAGTATGTTGACTTGTGTGTTATATATCCTTGCAGAGAAATTTTTATAACACTACTTTCTAGCTAAATTACAGAAGTTTTCTGTTTCATAATTGCTACCCATGAGTTGTTTTTGTTTTTAATTTTTATTATTTTAACAATAAATTTCCTTCATCCAACCTAAACATAGCTCATCTAATTAAGGCATTGTAATCTTGGCAAAAGGTCAAGTTCGAACTTCCACCCGCACATAGTGATGAACTCAAATAATAATCAAATCCCTTGTTAGCAAGGCCTTTTTTGAGGGGCCTTTTCTTTGAAGTCTTCTTTTGTCTCAAGGAAGTGCACAAGCTTTCAAGATAACCAATCATGGAAAAGATCAAGTCCACCACCTTTGTTATTAGAATTGGGATCATGTGCAATTGTATCAGGATGATGACAAAATTATCTACTGCCAAAATCTTAATAGCAGGGAAACTTCAACCTCCATCATCATAGAATATTACCATGCATTTCAACAATATTCTCCCCCAACTTATAGAAGTTGACTATATTAACAGGAGGAATAGCTAATTCCAGAATGATAGTAGCTCAAATGGTTAAGTATTCAGTTTGGAAGGCTCCATCCCAATCTGTAAAAGTTTGTACTTTGCAACAATGTAAACTATGATCATATTTTCTTAATTGTTTGGGATCAATGACATTGTCTATGAATAGTTATACAAGAACTTGTCATTAGATTTGTTGCCAAAGTCTGTGTTTGTGCCTGGGTTTTTTTTTGGTGGTTCTTCAATGGAGGGAGTGGTGGTAATCTGTTTGGCTTTAGATGGGGAAAGTGTCGTATATGTGCCAATAAATTTACCACATTTGGATTGTTGATGAAATTAATTCTTTTTAACTTTGTGTTACCTAACTTGTAATTGTCTAGCTGTTTTTTACTTTTTTCTTTCTTTTTTGAACTTTCTCTGCACATGGGCAGTGAGAAGGCAATACAATATCAGATGTTCTATGGTTTGTGTATAAAATTTCTTTGTGCAATGCCTAACTGGGGCCTCCTTTAATTATGGCAGTTATTTTATTAAGCTTATCTTGGAGAAGAAATATGCATTGCCGTACCGTGTAGTTGATGCAGTTGTTGCACATTTTATGAGATTTCTTGAAGAAACACGAGTAATGCCTGTGATATGGCACCAGTCACTACTTGCATTTGTGCAGAGGTGAGCACAATTTTTCCTTTTTCCTGTTATATATTACCATGCATGTGCTAGGTTGCCCTCTTTTTAGGCACCAAATATATTTGCACATAAATACAACATCTTTAGAATAGTTTGTTTCAAAAATTATGTAAACAAATTTAGTTTGATCTACCATGTACAGTATAATTATCTTCTGGTTTTATTGTTTTCTTACTTGTATATGTCCTTAATATGTTTTAATCCCATTTCGTGCCATGACAACAATGGATCATAAGACAAATCACTATAATTTTATCATATGTAATAGAAAAGTATAATTTAGCCAAATATAGTCTTCCATTTTTTAATGTCACACAAAAGATTATTTTCTTTCTGCCTAAGAACAAATTATGTACACTGACAAACATAACTCCCCATGCCCACATATATGACATAACTATCCACAATTATCCTAAGGATGAATACAAGCTGAACTGATTTTCATGAATTTTCAAAATTATATATTTTTTTTGTATGAAAGCACACATTCATTGAGAAAAAAATGAAAAAATTACAAGGACATCCAAAGAAGCCAAGCCAACAAAGGAATCCCACTAGATGGGTCAAGAAAAATAAAACATAAAGAATAATTAGAAAAATAATCACAAAGGACCAAACGTCACTATTGTCGTACCCCACTACTATAAAAGGTCCTTCTGTTCCTCTTCCCTCAAAGCCCCCACGATAAAGCACACATTGGGTTGTTAGAAAAATCTTTCCCTCCCTTGAAATGGTGGATGGACGTGGAATTTTTTTATCATCTCATTGTAAACCCTAAGATGGGTAGACTCAAAGCCAAACATCTAAAAAAAGCAACTCCCCGATGTTGCATTTCCAAATAATATGATCTAGGTTTTCCCTGGCCCTTTGAAAGATGAATTCAACAAAATGGCCTAACCATTCTCAAAAGCCGATCAAGAGTATTAACTCTTTTGTGGATAACCTGGCAAACAAAGAAATTTCACATTCTGGCTTGTACAAAGACCAGGAAATAGACTTCCTAGAGGGAGTTAGGTCCAAAAAGACAAACTATAGGAAAAGCCCCCATAAAGGATTGGGCTCCACTAAACGTCATTTTTCCCTGATCTAAGTTGATTGATCAAAACTCTGCTATCAAAGTTAAGAGAGTCATGATATTCATCGCTTTTGTTTCGGACAAAGAACTATGGAGACGAAGCAAAAAAGAAGAGCTCCCAAAAAAAAAATCTAGTACATCAGCAACAGAGCTGTTCATATAATAAATGGGGAAACAAAGAGTAGGGGGTTCTATCTGCATCCCCCACAACCCACCCACCTAACCTCAGAAATACGTTTCTTTCCCACCATCCACAATGTAGTGAACCACATGAGAAAAACACCATGTCTTGTTTCTTTTAAAAATCACATTAGTTGAATTGCCCAACAGTCCAACACCACTAACTTAAGCTCGAGTGCATTTAAATATGCAAAAAGCAGTGATCCACAGAGAGTTTCATTTAAGAGTGACATAACGTATCAGTTATCTCATCATCGAAGAGAGATAAATTGAGGGGAGAGGTGAACATTTTCCAATCTCTAGTGTGTAATTTTTTTTTTTTTTTTAAGTATTCATAGATCATATGGTGGAGGGTTGAACTCGTGTTAAATTACAAGGTTTGTTTTTTGTTTTCAATCATTGGTAATTAAATATTGCCATTGAGAAAGCAGAGCATCTATATTAAAATGGTGCTAATGTTCCGTTGCGGGCATAGAATAAATCGATTCCTTTCTCTGCTTCTTTCGATATGTAAGTTTGATTCTTCGTCAAGCAGTTTGCAGTTTCGACGAGGGAGGATTTTTACATTCATTTTCCTTATTCCTTTTTATCATCTTTAATTAAATGCGCATTACTAAGTGAAAGTCAAACTTGCTATATTAATTGATATATGTATTATGACATTTTTATTTGCTAACCAAGTGGACGTGTATCATAAAGTTTGTGTATCATAAAGTTTGTGTATTAAGTTTGTGTATCATAAAGTTTATCATAAAGTGTTTTTGAGCATCTCGTGCAGGTATAAAAATGAACTGAGGAAGGAAGATAAAGCAAATATTAGAATTCTTCTTCAAAGTCACAGGCACAAAGATGTAAGACTGAATTCTTTTGATATTTAGCTTCACGAATCTTGATATTACTTTCCAGTATGGATTCAAATTAGCTTAACTTAACTAATGTGCCTTTTGGAGCTGTAGGTTACTCCAGAAATTGTGAGGGAACTAAATAATAGCCGCAGTCGTGGTGAGAAGGATACTACTATAAATATCCTTCAAAAGTAGTAAAATCTCATATAATTATTGTTAATTGTTTTTGCAGGCGGGAAATTTACTAATGTTTGTTTGTTTGTTTGTTTATGTATTTAATGCTAATGATTTTTGTTGGCCAACAAACGTTTCAGTTTCCAAAATCTTATTATTTAGGCTACATATTGCATTTGGTCTCTAAGCTTGAACATTTTCAATTTGGTTCCCATAATTTCAAAGTTTCAATTTGGCCTGTGTTATTTAAAATTTCAATTTGGTCCCTCCATATAGTTTAATCAAATTTTACAAATCGTTCTCTTCAAAATCATATTAAATATATCACATTTGGATGACTGTTTGTTGGGCTATATTAAAGTTTGTGCTAGAGTAATATATTAATGAAAGATAGTTTGGAACGATTTTTGAGGTTTAACTAAACTTGGGAACAAAATTGAAACTAAAACTTCTAGACTCGGTTTTTAGACTGTGTTGCATAGTAGCATTGGATACATGTTTTGTTGAGGATGAAGTCGAACACATTCGTGTTTGATTGATTTCAGTTCCTTTTGTTTGAGTTTTGGACTAATTGATGTGTGATGTTAAAGGAGTTTGTTCCTTGACTGGCCTTACCTCCAGCTCCGGTAACTAAACCTATGGAAGAAGACAGGTTCAATATGCCTTACGTTCCAATGGAAGAGGATTATTAGGATTCATCAATTTGTGTGCTGTGGCATCAACTTCAGCATCGTTGGTACTCAAAGCTTTTGTAGTTGAGAATTGAGATAATATTGATATGTAAAGATTAATTTATATATGCACATCGAGATCACAGTCTACAAAATTTGTTTAGGAAGATTTTCTTTTTCACATTCCGGTGCTGTGGTGCTCTATGGTCAATTTTGATGTAACATTCTAAAGTAATGATTATTTAAGTGATTTCTTTTGAAATTTTGTATCCACCAGTATTTTTGTGGATGAAGGCTTTTTCTTTACCTTTTCTTTTTTTGGTTGATTTTGACATTCATAAGGTTTGATTATGTAGTAATTTCTTTTGAAACTTGGTTGCTTGATTCATTGATATTCAAATTCTTATAAATAGAGAATTTTCAAAAATATTTATACCTCATAACAAAAAGTTCTAAATGTGCTTCAAAATTAAATGTAAATATTTTTAAATACTTTTTTGTATTTAAAAATGTCCTAGAAAAATTCTTATAAATAGAAAAATCTAAAAAGTATTTAGACTTTATTAAAGTTCTATAAGTATACTTTTGGAACTTTTTGCTATAAAGTGTAAATATTTTTTATATTTAATAAGGTTCTTATATACAATATTTTTTTATTTTTAGAACAAAATTTTAAATAAATAACCAAGTAATTCAAACCAATACGACCCACAAATTTCATAGTTAGAGTGAGTTTGGTTCATTTTTTAACGAGTTTTTTGGATTGGAGAAATTTATAACCCGAACAATTAGATTGGGTCTAAAAAATCATTCAATCTAACTCCATCCACGAATACCCCTAATAAAAATAGTGCCCCATGGTGGAAACTATTGACTAAGTTATTTCTCTTTTTTTTTTTTTTTTTGGTTAAAATGAAAGAGGGCTAAAAGGTAATGTGCCTCCATTTTTTTTGAAAATAGAGTTTGTTAGTCCATTTGTGTAGAAAATGACCCTAATATTTGGGCTATCTTTGTAGAATACCCTTTAGAATTTGAACTTACTTTTAGGGATTCTTGGTAGATGTTGTGCCCACCATGTATCAATGGATTTCGAAGACCGAATTTTGTATTTTTTATGCATGTGAATTTTAAAAAATTCAAAAGTTTAGGGATCTTTTCTTTGAAAGTAAAGGGTGTGGAATTTATATCCTAAAACTTTATAATTAATGTTTAATAATTATTTAATTTATAGTATCTAAAAATTTAATATTGTTAATGTAATCTTGAGGCAGATGATAAATAAGTGAATCATATTCAAGAAATCATTAAAAAACATGTGAGTGTGCATATTTCATACAAAGAGTTTGTATAAGAGTAGACGACAAATATTTAAACTTTCTATAAATTCATAACATTGAAAAAATTAATTATTTCACGAGATGAGATTCTATTTCTCTTTCACTAGTTTTTTTTCCAAAATCTTTTCAATTTCACAATACTCTTATAAATCTCGATTTTTCTCTCATATGCGAAAATCAAGATGCACTTTTCTTGTATTTCCATGACGATTTCCTTTCATAATAAACATGCAACAACAACACTTTCCTTTTACAACGGCAACTTTGATAGATATTTTGCAATTCTCTATAATTTAATCTCACACAAAAAAGAAACTTCCCCATAATTGAAAGAAAAATTCATTCAGTATTGGGGATTTTTAATATATTGAAGTTTGTGAATGGGTGGCTATTGTTTTCTTTCATCAATCAAGCTTATATACTTTACAAACTTTTTTTTAGTTAATGCATATCAGTTATATAATTGATATATCAATTATTTCGTAAATTAGACATTCAGCTAATATACTCTCTATCTAGTATATTAGTAAATTGATATATTAAATATATTATTAGTTATATAATGTGTGTGTATAGGACTAGCAAGATTTAGATTGGGGTGATTTGATAGCATTCTAAATGTGCTATTAAATATCCTCAATTCGAACTAGTTCTATTATTCTCATATATTATATTATCAATTTTGTAGAGATCAAGTGATTTAAGGTTATTCATAGGACTTTGGAAGGTTCGAGATAAAAAATGAAACGTATTAGATCTAAATTCAGCTTTGGAGTCATGAGGAGAAGAATCCAACCCAAATGATCCAATGAGACAACATCAAGACGCAACAAGGAGTGTCGAGATGTTGTTGAGATGCATCAAAATAAGAAGATTTGATAGGACAACTTCTCAACGTTATTCCTAGCATTTTGATGCTATGGAGTTTAATGGATGAAGACTAGCACCTTTGAATTTCTGTATTTTATGAAATTATGGATAAAATCTTGACGTTGTCACGAGAATATCTAGTTAATGATTGTTTGAGGAAAATAATATTCTGAAAATAAAATATATAATGTTTAATCCAACACATTTTGTATGGTTTCATCTTTTCAAAAGATGCAATTCAATAAAGACAAAAAAAATCTACACTAATTTTGCAAATTGTCTTTAGACTTCCAAATTTTTGTCTCATAAATACCTAGATTTTAAATGATCTCGTTAAGAGCTTTTAAGTTTAATTTTGAATCAATTTAACATTTTCATCATCATTCCAAAATTTTCTAATTATCTAATTCTTCCTTTATTAACATCATTTTCAAATTTTGAGTTAATATTCGTTATTGATTCATTTTGGTTGATTTTCATTCATGGCAGGATATTTCAAATTAATGTTTTCTTCATTTTAAGAGATTTTGTTTATTTTCTTCCATACATAGTTGAAAATCGATAACCTCTCAATTGAGATCTCGAGTATATGTCAAATACACTGGTAATATGTTGGACATGTAATATACATCGCATATGTTGTTCGATATATAAGACAATATATTGTACAAATAATTTTATTCATGCATTTATCAAATATACCTATTTTGTTTCTAGAAAATTCACATATATTCAAATATATATTTAAATATACTGTATTGTATATGTCAAATATATCATATTATCTCTTTCGAGACTTCTTGTCGATTCTTGCTTTCGTTTATGAGAGGAACAATTTTCGAAATTTTTGGACAAACAATCCTTCCTCGTATAGGTTCTAAAAAGAATACCATTTTGGGCAGTTCCATACATGCATCCCTTACTTGTGTGTGTATATAATAAACCAGTAGGCTATTCAAGTAAAATATATATATATATATGAAATTAACAATTGTGTAATTTAGTCAATTTATTTAGGCGAAACTCTGGACCATATTTACCGTGGGAGATATGGGAGTCTTTCCAAACTTAATTACTTAATCAAAGTCATATACATCCATCCATCTTGCATGCTATATGGTTAATTATTTACTACTTATAGTGACATTGTATACTTAATCTTGTTTGAATTACAATTTGAATCTCAAATTTAATGATCTAATTTTGGCTTTTCTTAGATATTTTAGTTTTTGTTTGCCTAATTCCAAAATTTTGTTGACTATGTTGAGTATATTTTTCTTTTTAACACGAGATTTCTTAAAATCAACATTTTGAGGTTTTGGCTTCTCATTTTGGCTGAAAATTTGGAGAATTTCTGTGGTAGATTTTTGCTTAAAAAATTACAGTTTTCTATCATCCCCTTTGTTTTCCACATTATTTGTACAACCTAATAGAAAGCTTAAAATCCTTGTCGTAAAAGGTTGCAGCAAGGCACTAAAAATTTGGGTCTTCTTCGTTCATTTATTTTTAGGTGGGTTCATGATCATATTAACAAGTACTTGTTTGTAGTAAGTTTTGTGTTACTTGCAAAATATCTTGGTATAAGGTCGAGAAAAACTTTCGGATTGTCGCCAAAACGTTTCTGGTTTGGTTATTCAAGATAAAAATCACTAGTCAGGACTAACACAAAACCATGGAAACAACGCCTATCCAGGGACAAGACTCTAGATGACTTTGAATTGGAACCTTCAATGAAACATATCTTTCATTTTGTAGGTGGTTCCGCCATCCTTTCCTTTGTTGGTTCCGCCTTCCTTTCCTTTGGTTTCAGAAATGGATCCTGAAAAAAATCCAAACATTCATAGGAATAAACTGTCAATTAATACTATTTCCTTTTGAAAAGTAACCACCATTCATTGAAAAGAGAAGGAACAAAAGACAGGATGAAGATGAATCACATCAATTGCCACCAAGATCCAATAATGAGTAATTACAAAAGGATTTACAGATGAACTCCATTTTGTGACAAGGCTAATGCTAATCACCCTTTTTCCATAAGATAACACTATGAATAAAACTATCTGAAAATTTTCTCACCCTTTTCTAATGCCAAAGTTATCTCACGAAAGACGGCCCTAATAACATTGTTCCAAAGAATTTTACAGATTCCCTTATTTCTTAAATCTTACCAGCTAACCAAGTTCTCAAAGAGAGATCTTGATAACACTGTTCCAAAGAATTTTCTTCTTTGCTTTGAAAGGATTCCCGCAAAATATCTTAAAATCTTTATGGCTAATACTGTTACAAACATTTGAATTCCCCAAGATTTCCTTGACAAATTTCTACTTCACAAGTAATTGTATCCGTAGTTTGTCTCTTGTCAGAAAAGAAATTGTAGCCGTATGGGACAAAAAAAATTAGCTCTTGAAACTGATACTTTATCCAGAAGACATACTAATAATCATATTACCTGGTTACTTAATTCGTAGTTAAAATCGTTTTCTTTAAGTAACCAAAAACAGATGATATACTTTTCAAATCCAAAATAGGAGACCCTGCAGAAGCTCTACAATTAGTTCTTGAAAGATTAAAAAAATCCTCATTGAAGATGAACTCCTTAGATAATAAAATAATATAGTGCACAGTCATCAAAGATTTTTTTTTTTTTTTTTTTGTTATTTGGAAAATCAGCAAGGCACAAATGTAGACCCAACAAAAACAACAGTCGTGCTTGATTTTCTAGAGCCAGCCTCAGCAAAAGAGTTCAAGTATCTATTAAATTAGGGTGCATGCGCATTTAGCTTGTGCTTTGCTCGGCCTAGGGAATGCAAAGAGATGACTAACAAGTTCCTTTTCCTTTCACTCTTCCACAATTGGAGAAAAACTCGTGATTGGTGTGTAGGAAAAAAACTGAACTTCAACCAACCCCTAGACACTACGGAGGAGTAAGTAATGAACTTCTTAACATCGATCTGTCCTGAGTGTGTACAACTTTGTGGAACCATCAAGGTGAGAAGAAAATAGAACCTTTAGAGGAGGGTTGGAAGGACTTCAAGTGACATTAGGTCCTTCAAAAGATTCCACGTTTCTCTTTAAGCTTTGAGAGGGAAGTCTTTTTGTAATTATCCTTTTGGGTTTATCAAACCTTTTTTTTTTTTTTTTTTTTTTTTTTTTTGATAAGCAACAATTTTAGTGATGAGATGAAATATCCAAAGATATACAAAAGGGGCCCATTTACAGGGAGTACAATAGATGCTTCCAATTTATAATAAGGAATGAGAACCTATGGCTCTTGAACGCCAGTAAATTTTTACAAAAAAAGAATGCATTGGAAATAGCAGACTGACTTCCTTGGAAGATTGGCTATGTCTTGGAAGATTCTTCCATTTCTTCCATCCCAAATTTTCTACAAAATGACAAAAATAATGTTAATCCATAGAAGTTCTTTAGTAGCATGGAAAGGATGATCCATAAGAAGTAAATTAATCCAAATGATCCATAAGAAGTAAATTAATCCAATTCCAAGAATCATTTGGAGCAACAATGGACCATTGGAGACCTCCAAATACATCAGCCCATATGTCGGCCACGAAGGAGCAGTTGATAAAAAGGTGATTGTGGGATTCACTTTCTTTTTGACATCAGTAGCACCATGAATGAGAAATACAGATCCAAGGGCTTCATTTTTTAAGCCTATCCATGCTGTTGAGACAAGAATGAGAGTGCTCCCAAATGGGGAAATTTATCCTTTTTGGAAAAGAAAATTTCCAAAATCTTCTAAACAGATTTTGATCAGACGATGGCTGTGTTGTTGTAGCTGAGAATAAAGAGATTTAGAAGAAAATATGCTACTGTTTTCTAGCTTCCAAACTCAAGGATCAGCTTGTTGCATTAAGATCAAATCAGGGATGAGGAGTGTGAGTGAAGCCCATTCAGCCATTTCCTCATCTTTTAGGTTTCTTCTGAAAGTAACCAAAATTTATTCTCAACATTCCAAACTTTGGCAATGGATGCTTCCTTGGAATTAGCAATGACAAAAAGTTTGGGAAAAACCTAGTTGAGGGGGCTACTACCGACCCAAGAGTCTGTCCAAAAAGTAGTGGACTCACCATTTTTAAGCTTGTTCTGAACATTGCTATCATTGAGACCTTTCTGGATTGTAATAAACTTCCTGGGGCTCTTTGATGAGACGTCTATGGAATCAAAGGCCTTTAAATCAAAGTGCTGTGAGCCAAATTTGGCTTTTATAATCCTCCTCCAAAGAGCATCGTTTTCCAAACCAAATTGCAAGATCCATCCGATGAGAAGTGATCTATTCCGTTGATATCCATAATGCCCAATCCACCCTCTGCAATGAGCTGTTTAATGATGTTCCATTTGAGGAGATGCTGAGATGCTTTATATTCCTGCCTCTGTGCCAGGCAAAAGAAAGTTTTTATGAAGCCTTTCAATTTCTTCAGCCACTGTGGTGGGAACATGATAGAGGGATAAATAGTATGTGGGTAAGTTGGATAGTGGGGCATTGACGAGGATTAATCTGCCTCCTTTCGAAAGAAAATTAAGCTGCCATGATTGCAATTTTTTGCTAATTCTGTCCAAACTGGGTTGCCATAAGGTTACTGATGTGGGTTTACCATAAACGGGGAGTTCCGAGTAGGAAGCCGGCCAAACACCCACCTTGCACTCATGCTTGGCTATGTACTCCACCCAATCTTCTTCACGATTAATGCCCAAGAATTCTGATTTGTTTCTATTGATGTTAAAAGAGGCTTGCTCAAAGAAAGTGATTAAGTTCAGAGATTATCAATGTCTTCTTCCTTATTAGAGGAGAAGAGCATAATGTTGTCAGCAAATAATAGGTGGTAGATATTAATGGTGCCTCAATCATCTTTGACCCATGGATGTATCCAGAAACAATCGCTAATGATAAGATGCGGCCAAGTGCATCCATGACAATGATTAAAAGGAAGGGGGAAAGTGGATCCCCTTGCCATAATCCTCTAGAAGTTCTAAATTCCCCTCTAGGCTTGCCATTAATAATGATTGAAAGATTGGTGGAAGATATACAACCTCAAATCCAGAGTCTCCATTTCAAACCAAAACCTTTGACTCTCAACAGTTCATCAAGGAAGTCCCAACCAACTTTGTCAAAAGCTTTCTCCACATCAAGCTTAATGGCCACTCCTTGGATTCTCTTTCTATGCCACTCCTCAATGATTTCATTAGCAATAAGAGGAGAATCAAGAATTTACCTACCCTCCACAAAGGCAAATTGATAATTCTTGATGGTTGGAGTTCATTTTTATAGTTCGACTCCTTTCTTGTGTGCTATGTTTTAGTATGACCTTGAGAAAGTTTTGTTAGGTGAGGCCCCAAGTAATGAACATGTATTTTAGGAGGGATAAAAAGGGTAACCCAAACGCTTGCAGTTAGAGGGAAATGCGGGCGAAGGTACGGAACCTTGAGAATGCATTTATAATAATGAGGGGACAGCATCGTGAGGTTTTTTGTGAAAGTATTGATAGGATGCTCGATGTGGATGAACCAGCTCATTCTAGGTGTTTCGGAATTTTCTGTTACGTACTGTGTTCTTGTTTTCTTTTGGCTAAGTCTTATGTGTATCAAGACACCTATGCTTTGTTAGCAAAAGTTCTACTCTTCATTGTCCTGTATATTGGAGAGTGTGTTCATTTTACAATTGCAAATTACGGTTGTGAAGGAGGTCCCTAACGATCTTACTAGGATTAGCAACCTTATTGGCACCTCTTGGAATTGCTTGAGAAAAAGGAAGAGTACAATGTGAGGCACATATCTACACACCTAACCACTAATAGTGGGAAAAAATATTCATTATAGAGATTCATTATAGTGGCAAAAAAGATTTATCAGTATGCTCGGTTTTATTCACCAAAGGAAGAAAAATAATAAATGGTCTGACTATTATGATCCCTTCATCGTCAAAACATTAAATGGGAAAGCTAGGCTAAAAGAAACTATTAGTCAACTACATACTTCACTTCACTCCTAAGAAGCATAGACATGGACATGATACCAATTAACAAAAAAGTACATGAAACATTGGGGACACATTAATAGTTTGAGTCTTTGAAATATATGTGTGCATATGTCGAAATGTAATGAACACATAAAATTTTTTACCTTTAAACATTAAACAAATAACCATACAATTCAATAAAAAGATAAATGATAAGAAAATAAATATGCGAGAAGGCTGGACAATAACAAGAAGAAATGAAGTTGAGCTGAAAATTCTTTACGCAGCAAGCCCCCACTATTTTTCACTTAAGAAAATTGGCCGATGGAGGTAGCCTTGATTGCCGGTGGTAATGGGGGCAACGTTGCAGTGATGAAAAGAGTAAATTCAAATTAACCAAATAAAGATGTTGAAAATATTGATATTTTCTTGCTCCAAATGCTTAAACTCATAGATTTAATCATCACTCATTGCAAAAATAAAGAACCAATAGTACAATGTTATCTTTAACTATAGATTTAATCATCACTCAACCTAAGAAAAGAAAAACCATTTATCCGACCAAATTCAATTCCCGAGATTAGCAAAAATGCCCAAAATGCTCTTAGATTCCAAAATTGCAAGTTTCAAAAGAAAGGGGGAAAACGCCACATCCTTGTCGACAGAAGGTATTCATTCCATATTAGTTAAAACCAAATATCTCCTGCAAAAATTCTAAGTCGCAAAGCTATACCCCTTAACTGATCGACCAAAATAGAACAGAAGGAAATGTTGATCAATACAACTTCCAATTCAATGAAGAATCTTCAGGATCCCTAACTCTAGTCGCCCACATAACAACGCATCGAAATCAAAGCAAACAAATCCTAGATACGAAAACATATATACACGAATTACTAACACCTCAGTTGTTCGAAAGTATCAAGGTGAAGTAAAAACACGAAAAAGAAAGAAAGACAGCGAAAGGGGTTTGAAGAATGGGAAGAGAGAGATGGTCATACTTCTTTAACGAAGATGAAGTTGGCGACGGCGAGAGAAACAACTATGCCGCCCAAGATTGCCGGAGGGCCGGTGAGTAGACTCCATTTCCGGTGGATCATCTTTGGTTTCGCCGCTTCTTGTTGGATTCTCTGTTTCTTGTCACTGTAAATCGTCGTTGATGATCTGATCTCCAATTTAACAAAATGGCTGATAGGTTTTTTTTGTATAACTCTAAAAATGGGCCTGGCTCAAAGGAATGGACTAAAATACCCCTCATTCAAGTCTTGCAAAAATACATTTGGAAAAATAAAATAGTTACTTAAATTTAAATATAAAATTCATTAAATGAATGATCTCGCAAGATGACTGAAATAAATATATTTTAAAAAAAATACCTTTTAGGTGTCCTTTTTTACGTAGTTTATATTTGGTTCTTAAGTTTTCAAATGCTACACATTTTGTTCTTGAATTTTAAGTTTTGTTTCAATTTAATCCCTAAGTTTCGAAATGTTATAATTTTTCCTTAAGATTTGAGTTCTTATTCAATTTGGTTTCTAAATTTGAAGATTTTACATTTTAACTTTATTTTTTCATTAAATACTCACTTTCAATAATTGATGTCAATTTTTATCAACTAATCAAAAATAATTATGAAGTGAAAATTTTAATTTTATTTTATATTGATAAAAAATAGTGAAACTTAATTAATTATAATATTTTTTTATTTATAAACATAAATTAATATTAAAGACGAAAAATTAGTATTTAGTGAATAATTGAGGTTAAAAGTGTAAATCTTGAAACATATAAATCAAATTGAAGTAAAACCAAATGTCAAAGAGGTAAAATTGTAACATTTTGAAATTTAGAGACTAAATTGAAATCAAACTCAAAACTTAAGAACTAAATATGTAACATCTTTTAATCCAGACTAAATAGAAACTGAACCCAAAACCTAAGACCAAAAAGATATTTTTTTTCCAATATTCTTTAAATCAATCTCTCCACCAACAAATTTTAATCTCCAAAAGTTGATTAGAAAATAGAGGGGGAGAGAGGATAAGATTAAAAAATATATACATTTTTTAGTCATTTTGTCATATCATCTATCTAGAAAATTTATTTAATGTTTAAATTTAATGGTTTGGATATTTTAAACATATTCTTGAAAACTCACTGAGAAATTTCTCCTCTAATTTTTAAAAGGATAATTGCAAATGTGTGTTAATACTTAAATATCAACATTTTTAAAATAAAATTGCAAATATAATAAAATTTATTCATGATAAACTCTACCTCAGATAGACTAATAGACTCGAAAGCTAGATCTAAATTTTACCATATTTGCAAATTCTTGTACATTGTGCTATATCTACAACCCCTTTAAGCCTGGATTGCTATATTTGCAATTGTCTCTTTTTATAAAAACTTTGACTTACAAAAATATATGTCATGTACCGCTAAAATTAAAATATCAATACTTTAAAACTTTGAAAAATTCTTATAAATAGAAAAATCCCAAAAATATTTACAAAAAGTTCCAAAAGTACTTTGTTTTTGTAATTATATTATAGAGTTACTAAAAAAAACACCTTTCATATTCCTTTTTCCATATTTATTTTGAGAAAAATTACCTTTTTAGTCCTCAAGTTTTGAAGAATATGTGCATTTAGTCTCAGTTTTAAAAATGTACCTTCCGAGTCTGTAAGTTTATAAAAATATGTCTATTTGGTTCCTAAGTTTTCAAAATGTACTTTTTTTAGTCCTTAAATTTATAAAAATAGTTTAGAATGACCTTGAAGTATTTTTGTTCGATTTTTTTAAAAATAATTATATGATATTTAAAATTAGAAAAAAAGAATAGTTTTACAGAGATGTGAATTTTAAAAATTATTCTTCTAATTTAAAATGTAATATAATTACTCAAAATAATAGTATAAAAATATTTGAGGGACCTTATAAACCTATTTTTAAAAACTCGGTTACTAAAAAGTTACATTTTTAAAACTCATGGACCAAATGTAGATTCAGATCTAACTCTCAGGTCTATTAATGATAGATCATATTTGTTGAAAAAATCAAAATATCTCTTGATACCATTGTTGAGAAAATGGAATCGATGAAAAATAAATAAATATTGCAGAAACAAACCAATATCTCAATGTTTGTTAAACAAAGAGAAGAAAAAAAGAGTGCAATTCAATCTTTTGGTTTAAGTAAGAAAAAGATTGGTGATTCCTATTTTACATGAGACATCACCCTTTTATAGGAACGAAATGTAAGTTTAATAACTTATAAATTAAAGACATATTAAAAGCATAAACTTAATAACTTGAAATTAAAAACTTAAAAACTAAAAACTAAAAAATAAATCAAACAATAAAGTAAATAACTTCAAGTATTAAAATTGAAACTAAAGGTGAAAAAGAAAAAACTCATAACTCAACACTCCTCTTTGAGATTTTTCTTTGTCACACCCAACTTGTGACGTAGAAACACAAATGGTCTATGTGGTAAGGCTTTTGTGAGAATATCAGCAAGTTGTTGTTCAGAGCTACAGAAAGTAAGCTTGATTTTACCTTCTTTCTCTACTTTCCTCAATAAATGAAATTTGACTTTGGTGTATTCTGTTCTACCATGCTGCACAAGATTTAAAGCAATAGCAATAGCTGACTTGTTATCACAGAATAATTTTATAGGTTCTTCAGGTTCAAATCCCAAATCACTAAGCAGCTTGCAAAGCGATATTGCTTGATTTGCAGTTGATGCAGCTGATGTATATTCAGCTTCAACAGTAGATTGAGCCACAACTTCTTGTTTTCTTGAATTCCAATAGAAAATTCCAGTGCCAAGAGAAAAGAGCCGATTTGACATCTAGAGGGAATATTTTTCCATCCCAAGTGGGCAGCTAAATCAATGAGTAATCGTGTAGTATCATGTCGAACAAATGTACCTCCATAATCAACTCACTTGTTGTGCATATCCTTTTATCACCAATCTTTCTTTATATTTATTGATCGAACCATTAAAATTGTACTTCACTCTAAACACCCATTTCACATCTAAAGTGTTCTATTTCTTGTGGTTGTTCAATAAGCTCTCATGTATTATTTTTATTGATCATCTTCAATTCCTCTTTCATGGCAGCAATCCATTTAGTAGATTGTGAAGCTTTAAGGTAGCTATTTGGCTCAACAATAACAAGATTACAACTTTTATAAACATTTGCAAGTGATCTTACCTTATAATTTGGATAATCACCAGTTGCATCAATAAGGTCATCTTTATTTGAATGAAGATTTTGGCCATCTTGATTATTAGAATCAATCGAATCATAAGACGATTCATTTTGTTCTAAGTTTTCAAAATTAGTGGATAAGTCTCTCACTATTCTTTGCTTTTAAAAATCCCAATAAGAATCTTTATCAACGATCACATCACGATTCAAGATAATCTTTTTAGTGTTCAAATAAAAATTTCTATATCCTTTTGAATCAATAGCATAACCAATAAATACTCCTTTAATTGCCTTTTCATCAAGTTTAGATCTCCTGATAGAAGGAACAAAAGAGTAACATATAGATTAAAAAAAACTCCAAGTTCTTAACATAAGTTTTTTTACCTGCCCAAGCTTCATAAGGAGTCTTTCCTACTTCTCTCGTAGATAGTCTATTGAGCAGATAAATGATAGTGCATACAACTTCTGCCCAAAATTTCTTTGGCAGTTTTTTTCCAAACAACAAACATCTTGCCATCTTCATCACGATTCTATCTTTCTTTCTGCCATACCATTCTGTTGAGGTTTGTGCCCTAAAGTTTCGTATCCTGTAGTTTGTAAACAACTTTGTACGAACACTTGTGAAGTATAATATACATGATATTTACTTCACTTCTTGATTTTGCACATTTAGATGTTTTTTATTTTACCACAAACCAATAAACTTAATATCCCTAGTTGTCTTTATGTAACTTAAGCATGTATGTAGTGACATACAAGTGGATCATGTCTTAAGTGATAACCAAAATAGTCTGTAGTATATGGATATAGGAGGGAAACCTTATCCTGGTAACACTACGGACGTGGCCCGCTTTGTGGAATTGTTACAAATGTTGTGATTTGTCACAAATGGTCTGGTCCTGATCATTAGTGTAGTGAACATGCGAGCAAGGACATCCTATATAAAGAGTTTGTATAAGACCTAACCTTGAAGTGTTAGTATCTTGTCATATGATTCCGTTCATGTCTGAGACTTCACTTCACTAAGATGACCATAGGTAACATGACATCAATCCTAAGTGAGTTGGGAACTCCTGTCATTAAGGGTGGTCCTTTGATTTGCATGGGTGTGAGTGGCCAGAGTGCCGACTCAAACCTACAAATAATTTTGGGGCTTCATCTGATTTGGGAGCTGAGAACTCAACTTTAGGGGTGTTCAAAAAACCAGTAACCCGACCAACCCGTACTACCCAACCCAAACTGGAAGGGTTGGGTTGGGTTAGATTTTATTTTGGGTTGGGTTGGGTTAAAAATGTTAAAAAAAATATTAAATTCGGGTTGGGTCTCGGGTTACCCCGACTCGACCTGAATATATATATATATATATATATATATATATCAAAAGTTAAAACTTATTAGGCTGCGATTAGCGAGCCCGACTGCACTGCCCGAGCGAAGCGACCGGACTGTCTTGAAACCTTCACCGATCGAAACCCTCGCCATCGACTTGAAACCCTCGTCGGACGCTACTCCTCTCGCCATCGACTGCCGATCGAGTCGACTGCTCTCCTCACCGCTTCCATTGCCTCGTAAGCAGCGAGCCCGACTACACTGCCCGAGCGACCGCACTGTCTTGAAACCCTTGTCGATCGAAACCCTCGACATCGACTTGAAACCCTCACCGGATGCCACTCCTCTCTCCATTGACTGCCGATCAAGTCGACTGCTCCCGTCACCGCTTCCATAGCCTCGTCAAATCAGATCTGGTCTCCGTCTCGTCAAATCCGATCTCCGCCTCGCCTCGCCTACTGCTCCAAGCTTCACGAACGACTCATCATTAGGGGTATTTTCTTCAATAAAGCAAGTAGATAACATAGAGACTCTATTTTTATAACATGAGCTGTTGTTTTGTTGAATGACTTTCTATTGAGGTACCCTTTTCATGTTTGAGTGTCAAGTTTTATGAAATAACTCAAAGCCTCTTGTCGAAAATTTGATGCTATGGAAGCAAGTGGTCATGATGGAGCTAGGTGCAAGTGTAACTATTGTGGTAAAGATGACGCATGTGATAGTAATACTTGTGGAACTAGTACTTTATGAAAGCACTTAAGAAATCAATGTAAAAAGTACCCATATAAAGAAGAAGAAAAAGGACAAACCACCGTAACTCTCGTACCTTCAAATGATGGAAAAGGAGTCAATGCTAGTAACTTTGTGACGACATTGTTTAGCCAACAAGCGTGTAGACTAGCATGCACTAAGATGATAATTATGAATGAGTTATCATTCAAATTTGTTGAGACAGAGGGTTTTAGACACTTTTGTAGTGTTTCGTGTCCTAAGTTTGATCGAGAGTCACAATCGCTAGAGATTTATATCAACTTTATCTTGAGGAGAAAAAAAAGTTGAAATCATTTCTAGTTAAAAGCTCTAAAAAAGTTTGTCTTACTACCGACACATGGACTTCGCTACAAAATGTGAACTACATGGTCATCACTGCACATTTTATTGATTCTGAATGAGATTTGCATAAGAAGATTTTGATCTTTTGTCAAGTTGCTAATCATAAGGGGGAGACTATTGGGAAGATGATTGAGAGTTGTTTGTTGGAATGGGGGATTGAAATTTTTTTTCCATCACCGTTGATAATGCAAGTTCTAATGATGTGGCTATTTCTTATGTTAAGAGAAGACTTAAAAGTTGGAAATCAGTTGTTTTAGATGGAGAACTATTACACGTGAGGTGTTGTGCCCACATTATTAATCTTATTGTGAATGATGGACTGAAAGATATGCATGATTCTATTGCTAGTGTTCGTAATGCTGTGACATATGTTCGATCATCACCTAGGAGAATGGAAAAGTTTAAAGCTTGCGTGAAACAAGAAAAAATTCAGTGTAAGGATCTTGTTTGTTTAGATTGGTAACTAGGTGGAATTCTACTTATTTAATGCTTGAACATGCAATTAAATTTGAGAAAGCTTTTAGAACTTTAGAAGAGGAGAAAGAAGACTCAGATTTTGTTGATTACTTCGAGGAAGATGATCGTGGAAATAAAAGATTGGGCCCCCCAAGTACATCTGATTGGTTGATTGTAGGTGTGTTTATAAGTTTTTAAAGAGGTTTTATGATACCACCACAACGATAAGTGGATCTTCATATGTGACTTCTAATGTTGGTTATAAGGAAATTAATAAAATTCAATTTGCTTTAAACAAATGGAGCAACAATACCAACTCTGTTCTAAGTATGATGGCTATGAATATGAAGACTAAGTTTAATAAGTATTGGGGTTCGATTGAAAAAATGAATAAATTGATGTTTCTGGCTATGGTCATTGATCCTCAGTACAAGTTAAAGTATTTGAATTATTGTCTTTCCAATGTTTATGATAGTGATGTAGTTAAGGATATGGTTGAGAGTGTGAAATTATATTTGTATCGTCTATATGACTTTTACAAATCACATAACACTTCACTTCGAGGTAGTCATAATACCAATGATTCTCAACAATAAAAAACTGTCAATATAAATGAAGATGATCATGGGGTAGACAAAGATATAGATGATCATGGGGTGGACGAAGATATAGATGATCCGTGGATAACTTTTAAGAGGTTGAGAGAAGAAGAAAGTTCTTTGGAAGTGGAGAATGATTTGTTTTCTTATTTGTCTGACAAGTTTATAAAAGATAAAGATGATTTTGAGATATTGTATTGGTGGAAGATGAATGGCTACAAATATCCCATTTTATCAAAAATTGTTCGAGATGTTTTGGCAGTTCCGATATCTACAGTCTCTTCTGAATCTGCGTTTAGTACATGAGGATTCTTGATTCCTTTCGAAGTTCTTGACTCCAAAAACAGTGGAGGCCTTGATATGTACACAAAATTGGATTCGTGGCGGCTCAGTGTTACTAGATCTCCATCCACAACTTGAAGAGTAAGAGACTTGGGAAAATATTGAATCAGGTAATTAAATGAATTTTTTATTGTACATATCTAACGCTCATAATTAATATATTTAATTTTGCATGATTTTTTTGTAGAGAGTCCATCCTCGTCTGTTGTTTTGAAATAAGGAATTGAATTTGGAGCATAATGATGATTTTAGTGGTAAGTTTTACTACAATAAGATCAAATATTATTATTACTTATAAATGACCTATTGGTTTAATGTATTTGTAATTTTTTCAGGAATTGAGAAGTGAAGTGATCAAAGAATCAAAGATGAAGAAGAAAACTCACTCAAGTCATTCTTCATGCTCATGGTACTTTTGAATGATTTGGAATTTTATGTAACAAACCAATAGTTATTATTAAACTTAGACTTTTTATTAAACTTGGAATGATTATTATTGAACTTTGTGTCTTTGAGTAGAGATTTTGAACTTGAACATTTGAATTGAATTATTTGAGGAAGTTTCTTTTGAAGTTTATATTGAATTTATGGTGATTGTATTTTAATGTCAATGCTAAAATTTCACAAAGATTACATGTTTTTTATTATTAAATTTTTATTAATTGATTTGATATAATATATTTAGAATTAGTTCACTGTTTTAAATATGAAAGTTTATTGATCCACAAAAATCAAATCCTTCAATAGAGAATGAGAAGAGAATGATTAAGGAATAATGAAAAAACAGGCAAATTAAAAAAAAAAAAAAAAAACAGAACCGGTGACCCAACTCGGCCCAACCCGAAAATTTTAGGTTGGGTTGGGTTGAGTTAAATTTTTGGATTGGTCCACAAAAATCTTCCAACCCGGTCCAACCCGGACTATGTATACCCCTACTAAACTTCACAAGATGAAGTTCACTCCTTCCCTAAAGTAGGAGTAAATAGATAGATTGCTCTCTTAAGGGTTGATCTCGGAGCTTGAACGACGTGATACCACATACTTTCTCATGGCCCGAGAGGTGTTCACACATAGTAGGTCTATGTTGTATTGTTCATTAGAGGGATCAGTGGTACTTAAGGAGGAAGATATAATTACAGAGGTAAAACGGTAAATTTCCCTACTGTAATTACGAGCATCTGTGAAGGATCGTCGTACTGATGATTGGTTATATCCAATGGACATTGAAATATATCTATGGCAAGAAGAGTTCAACTGTCGGTCTTTAGTGGAATGTCTGACAGTTAATGGATGGTGGATATTGTGACTAAAGAGTTTAGTCAATTATTCACGTACCGTTGGAGCTTCGAGCCATAGGTCCATAAGGTCCCTTAATAGCTTGGATACAAGTTGAGAGTCAGTTTGAAATGGTCAAATTGACAAGAGGGAGTTCAATTATATATGATATAATTAAATGAGTTAATTAGATATGATATAATTAACTTTATGTATGGGATACATTAATTTGGAGGAAATTGGATATAAATATGATTTATATCTAGTAGAGGAAAATATTATAATTAATATATGATATTAATTTATATGTTATGAATATGATGAGATCACATTCATTGGACGGTTATAAAGGAAATGGGACGACATCTCTTCTGTTCTAATAACGAATGAGTGTATTGAAAGATCACTTTGAGATGCATAAATAGCTGACGGTGTGTTAAGCATGAGATGGGCAGACATTATGTAAAAGAAAGTGTCATTTCTTAGAAAATCAGTGCCTATACGATAGTGCCTGCATGACCACTTACATATACGATATTGCTAAGCGATCACTTACCTATTACACCTTCACGTGCTATTAACTAAACGACTGTTTACCTTTTCCTATGCGATCGTTTAGCTTCTGGTATTTACTAAACAATCATATAGACGATCACTTAGTTTTTTCGTACACGATCGTTTAGACGATTGCTCACCCTTGTCCTACACGATCGTTTAGACGATCGCTTATCCTTTCCTACACGATCGTTTAGATGATCGCTTACTTTTTCCTACACGGTTGTATATTTCACCTAAACGATCAAGTATCTTGTCTATGCGATAGACGACCTCATCTCCCACTTGCTTGATCGTTGTATACGGTCTCTCTTCCTCCTTTCCTCCACCAAATCCTAACAAAGCCCACACTTTGGATTCCCACTCCAAGAATACTGATGGCTCTGAGTGGTGGTGTCATCTCCGTTTCCTTCTGTTCGAGTGGTGATTGTTCAAGGTAGACGATTGGGTTTTAGACTCACTGTGAAGAAGAAATCTTCATCTGGTATGATCTCTTTAGCATTATGAATACATATTAGTATGTTTGAATGTATATGTTGTAATTTTGTCACAATGAATTGGAAAGATCTGCTTCCGCTCGTAGGTACTCTTGAATAAGAGTTCCTTCACATTCTTCTATGATGTATAAGCAATGGACAATTGATGTTGGATTCCCATGTCTTCACAAAATTTGTCAAATTGCTTGGAAGTATTTTCCTTGTTTTATCTATTCTCAAAGTTTTGAGCTTACAACCACTTTGAGTCTCAACCAAATTTACAATCTTCCTGAAAATTCGAAGACTTGAGCTTTTTCAGATAAAAAAATACACCCAAGTCATCTTGGTAAAATCGTAAAAAAGAGAATAAAATATTTATTATTCCCAATAGACATGTTACACATGGGACCGCAAACATCACTATGCACCAATTCAAGTTTTGTTTTGGCTTTAGAATTGCCACATTTTGGAAAAGGTAGTCTGTGCATCTTTCCTTCTTGACAACTTTCACAAATCTGAATTGAGACAAAATTTAAAAAATCATCAACCATATTAGAAGGATGCAAAATTTTCAAGGCTTTGTTGTTGTAGTGACCAAAGTGATGATGCCACTTTTTACTTTCTTCTACTTGATTTAGTGTGTGATGAAATAGAGAGTCGCTATTCAAAAAGAAAGCATTGCTAATCATGTTGACCCTTGCATGTCAGAAATAACACAAACTTGGTCCTTGAAAACTATAGAAAATTTGTTATGCAACAATTGAGCGATACTAAGCAAGTTTTGAGATAACCTTGGAACATATAAAACATTAGATATTCTCTTTTTACCTTGCTTAGTATGCATAATGACACTACATTTATCTTCTACTAGTACCGTCTTACCATGTCCAAGAACCACCTTAGATTGTATGAATTTGTCAATTTGACTAAAAAGATCGATATCTTTAACCATGTGGGTAGTACATCCGCTGTCAATAAGCCATGAGGTTGACCCATTGTCATACATATGAGAAGCCATAAACAAGAAATTTGTTTCTTGATTATTGTTGCCACAATTTTCTTGCTCTTGAGGATGTTCGGTTTGTTTTCGTTTGACATAACAAAACTTCTCTGTATTGTCATCTTTGTTGCAACAATCACAATGGTTGACTTTCTTATTTTTTGACCAACAATTTTCTCATCATGATTGGTCTTTTTGCAATAATGGCAAGGAGAAAATTTACCTTTCTTTGATGCCCCTCCTTTTTGCATGCTCCCTTGATTTTTAGTAGTTGTTTGTCTATCATCTTTTGCAGCAAGTTTCTTGCCTTTGGAATTGGCATGGAATGCACCCTCCATTAGCTCCTCATTACTCATTGTACCCCTTTGTTCATGGGCTTATAATTTGCTAATCAATTATGCTATTGAGAGAGTTGTTAGATTAGAAGACTCCTCTATGGCTGAGATCTTTAACTCAAATTTATCAAGAGCACTGACCATTATTTTTTTCATGACTCTTTGATCTGAAAATTTTTTATCAGTTAATATATCTGGTTTATAGTGGTCTTCACTTTTGTTGTGTAGTCCATCCAGAATCTGAATCATTCATTTTTAGCATCTCAAACTCTCTATTGAGAGTCAACAGTTTGACAACTTTCACTCTTGCACTTTCTTCAAACTCCTCATGCAATTTGTCCTAAGCTTATTTTGTCGTTTTACAATCAATAATCCTGAAAAATATAGGATCTGGTAAAGTGACATGAATTACGGATAAAGTTCTGGGCTTCTTCAATTTCTCCTTTTCATGTAGTCTAATTTGATTCAACATTGGATTTTCTCCCATTTGTTGAGGATAACATTGAACTGATTCCCAAAGGCCAAGTGCCTTGAGATAGGATTACATTTTAACAACCTAAAACTGGTAGTTTTCACCATTGAAATGTGACGGAGAGGAAACATCGAACTTGAAAGACATTTTTCAAATACAAAAAATGAAAAAAAAAAACCCACTCTCAAACGAAATCACAGACCTTTAAATCTAAGGCTCTGATATCACTGTTGAAAAAAAATCAAAATATCTTTGATACCACTGTTGAATTCTAAATCTAAGTATAGAAAGGTTGTTTCATATAGTTTGAAAAGTGCTTCAGTGACTGACGATGTTGAACATCGTGTATGGCTTTCTAAAGAAGACGAACAACAACTAGCGGCGAACAAGCATAAATGCAACTTTCATTTCATCTTTTCTAGTTTAAATATCCCTTATTGCCTAGTTCAACTACAAACCATCAAAGGTAGTCGGCGAAGATGCGTAGCGGCGAATAGTCCTGGGCCCAAGGTAGGTGCTTTGTTAGCTGAAAATTCGAAGATTAGTGATCCCACCGATTTTAATGGAGTGCTTAAAGGCATAACCTATGTTGTCGTAAGTTCTTTTGAAGAAAGAACTATGGTACGGATCGATGAAAAATAAATAAATGTTGTGGAAGCAAACCAATATCTCAATATTTGTTAAATAAAGAGAGAAAAAAGAGAGAGAGAGTGAAATTACCCTTTGGTTTAAGTAAGAAGGTGATTCCTATTTTCTATGAGACATTACCCTTTTATATGGGAACAAAAGATAAGCTTAATAACTTATATCAAAAACATAAACTTAATAACTTCAAATTAAAAACTTAAAAATAAAAAACTAAAAAATAAATCAAACAAAAAAGAAAATAACTTCAAGCATTAAATTTTGAAGCTAAAGGTAAAAAAAAAGCAAAAAACTCATAATTCAACAATATTATTCCATCAACTGTAGAGTTTGTCGCAAATATGTTTTATTGTATTTGCAATTTTTTTTAAAAAATGTTGCTACATATTTAATTATTAGTCTCAAAAGTGCTACCCATTTGTAATTATCCTGTTAAAAATTAGAAGAAAAAATACTTTTGATCCATGAGTTTCGATTTAAAAGTTCTAGAGCATTAAACTTAAACATAAAATACTATAGATAGATAATGTGGCAAAACGACTTGAAGAAAAATGTGTTTTTAATCTTATCCTCCTTTCTCCCTCATCTTCTCTAATCTACCATGGAGATTAAAATTTGAGGATAGAGAGAAAAAAAAAAATTATTCATATCATCTTTGCCACATCATCCATTTAGTCAATTTTATATTTAAATTTAGTGGTTAGACCTTTCTGATCCATTCTTGAAAAGTCAAAAACAAAAATAGTCAATTTGAAATCTATTATCAAATGCACTTATTCTTAAAAGGGCAAATATAAAAAACTACCCCTAAAGTATAGTGATAACTGCAATTACACCCTTAAACTTACAATGGTAAAAATTGGACTCTCAAGTTTACAATAAATGTAGAAATTGAACCCATAAATGATAAAATTTGAACTCACAAACTTACATAAATGTTATAATTTATACAATAGAATTTCGTTGTTAATATGCCCAAAAATTCATTGAGAAAACTCCAATATCGAATCTCGATGTTAAATTGTCCGATAATTCATCGAGAAAACTCAAATATATAGAATCTCGGTGTTAATCTACCCGAGATTAATACCGATATTTTATATATTTTTCATATCTTACCATTTTTTTTTGTGCAAAATTTAATATTTCCCAAATTTTAAAAATCAAAATGGAAACACTTGAGATCCATCTACCGAAATTCATTCGATAATTGGTAAATTTATTTGAAAATTATAAATTGGGTCAAAAATTTGAAAAATTATGTAATATATCGAATAAGCCTAACATTGAGATTCATATATTTAGGTTTTCTCGTGAATTCTTGGGCTTATTAACACCGAGATTCTATATAATTATTATAAGCTTGATGGTCCAATTTTAATACTTATAGAAGTTTATGGGCCCAATTTTTAGAACTGAAAGTTTGAGGGTGTAACTGCAATTACCACTATACTTTATGAGTGATTTTTGTAATTTACCCTTTTAGAATAAGTACCTTTGATACTAGATTTCAAATTGACCATTTTAGTTATTGACTTTTCAAGAATAGGTCTGAAAGGTCTAACCATTAAATTTAAATATAAAATTGACTAAATGGATGATGGAGCAAGATGACTTGAAGAAAAATATTTATTTTTTAATTTTTTCTCTCTCCTCTTTCAAGGGATACCTACCAACAAATTTAAATCTCCAAAGCTAGATTAGAGAAGACAATGGAGAAAGGAGGATAAGATTAAAAATACATTTTTCTTAGTCGTTTTGCCACATTATCTATATGTAGTATTTTAGGTTTAAATTTAATGGTCTAGAACTTTAAAATCGAAATTCATGGATCAAAAGTATTTTTTCCTCTAATTTTTAAAAGGTTAATTGAAAATGGGTAGCATTTTTTAGGCTAATAATTAAATATATAACAACATTTTAAAAGAATTTGCAAAAACAGAAAAATCTATCCGTGATAAACTTTACCACTCATAGAATAATATGATCTATCACTAATAGACTTGAGAGCTAAATCTGAATTTTTCTATATTTATGAATTATTTTGTATTGTATTATATCCACAAAATACTAGTCTAATTGCTATTTCGCAAGGGTCCCTTTTCATAAAGGTTTTGACTTACAAAAATATCATCATATATTGAGATATAAATATTTTAAACTTTATAGAAATCACCAAGTATTTATTTTAATGATTTTTCAAAGTGAAATAAAAAGAAAGTTTTTCTTTTTAAATATTATATTATTCACAAATTTGTCGCAATCAAAATTTATAATTGAAATCTCTTTAAAAAAATCTTTGAAATTAACATTTTATAAATTTACGTAAAAAATTATATATTTTAGAAACTAATTTACTTTTAAAATCGATAATACAATTTATATTGACCAGTTAGATTTTAAGAGATGAAAATAAATTTTAAATCTTAATTTGTTTGAAACTAATTTATTGAAATTCAAATCAATAAAATCAAAATTATTGCAAAAGGATACAATCATAAGAATACAATTGTGTTTATAAATAAACTCTAGTGTTATTTAAAAAAAACAATACCCTTCGTATTGGGAAAATTGTCGGAAATAACATCTTCAAAATTTCACTTTTCAAAACTAGTATCCTTTATAAAAATTAGTTAGAATAGTTTTTGTATTCATCTTGGACGACATTGACCACGAGATTGAATTAAACAAAATTTCTATGTTATCTTTACCAAATATTATATCAAATATTTATGCAATGTTTCAAATCTTGAACGCAATTTCTGCTTCATCAATTATATTGAATTTCTTTTTTGAAATTTGAAAAAAAAATCAACTTTTGTAAAATATAAATAAAAATAAATAAGATAGGAGAAATATATAGAACTTCGGTGTTAATATGCTCCAGAATTCACCAAGAGAACCCAAATATATGAATCTCGGTTTTAAGCAACTCGATAATTCACCAAGAAAATTCAAATATATAGAATATCGGTGTTAATTTACTCTAGATTAATATCGAGATTTTATATATTTTTCATATCTTATCAATATTATTTTCTTTTGTAAAATTTAATATTTCCCAAAAATTTAGAAATTAAAATACAATCACTTAAGATCCATCTACTGAAATTCATTCGACAATTGGTAAATTTATTTGAAAATATAAATTGGGTTAAAGATTTGAAAAGTTACATAAAATTTTGATATATTTTTGGTAACGATTTAAAAAATTACCTAAGATTTTAATTTGATAAAGATAACGGGGATTTGAAAGATTACATAATATCATAAATATTAGTAGAATCTTGGTGTAATCAATCTAGAAAAACTATTCAAACTGGTTCCAAAAAGGAGACTAGTTTTGGACTTTAATGTAATATTTCTGACCATTTCTCCTTCATATCCTTTTTCCATATTTGTTTATATTATAATTTTATATTATTAGAAAGGAAAAGAAAAAAAAAGGAGAGAAATAAACCCTTCGGCCCGTCGCTCACATCCTCCACCCCGTTCTATTTTTCTCAATTTCGGTATTTCAAACTTTATAGATTAAATACTTGATGATCACCGACCAGGTAAATGCTTCGGATCAGCTTCTTCATTTGGTTTCCCAAAAATTCTTTGAAGATCTGTACAGTGATGCTTTCAATCTGAATTAGAGATGCCTCATTGTAATTACCATTTGCATTTGCATTTTAAGAATGCGCTCCATATGGTGAACTTTGCTTTACGGGTACTTCTCATTTTCGCCCTCCATGTTTTGCAGCATGTACGTAGTGTATGAATTGTATTTTAGTGATTTCCATTGTTTTAGCATTTCATTTTATCACTTTTGGTTCAGGATTTTCTTTAGGCTTACTAGCTTTGTGGTTTCATTCAAATTGAAATGGGTATTGCTCGGAAATTTTCGGTTAATTTTCTATCGAAATACAACTTGTTGAAAGATGAAGTATTATCCAATGATTGGATGAAGTTCTTGAATTTTTCTGGAAAGTTATGTTTTTTGATGTTGATCAACTCCATTTTCCCCCAAACCAGGTATGAACCGAGATTTGGTGGCATTGTTATGATGGGTCTGTTTGGGAACAATAATGAGCAGTTACCCGAAAGAAGAGCCATTGTTTCTGGATTTTTTAAATCCTTCGGCAAAGCGGAATATGGAAGTAGGGCTGTCCGTCGAGGAAGAAGGCTTGGTCGAACTACCAGAAAAAGATTCTCATGTTTGTTTTTAACGCTTACAACTTCCTTCTTGTTGTATTTGGCGGTCTTTGGCTTGAAAATGAACTTTTATGGTAAAGTTTCATTCCTTTCTTTCTGCTTATGTATTATAGAATCAGCACGATTATACAGTTATAGAATGTAGTTGGAAATAAGTCCCACTCTCTCTCTCTCTGGTGCTACAGTAGCAAATTAGTTAAAGAGGGCTGTCCCTATTTCTTTATCCATGTCATTGCTAACTGAGTAGAGTTATTTAACTGTCTTCCTCCAGTTATAATAATTCAATCGTTTTAACTTATGTTTCGTGACTATGGACATCACTAGAACCACATCAGATGTCATGACTGGCTTTTTCTTAGGCATAATATCAAATGGTGCGTAGAACATAAAAGATTTGATATGAATGCACAAAACTAGAGTCAAATAGAGGCTCAAACCACAAAAATCAGATATGGATAAAACTAGAAATTTGAAACCCTATCCCTCTTTCAAAATGGTTCCTCTTCTCCATTGATTTTGACTGAATTAAACACTTAAAGAGTATGAGGACAAGTCAGTGAAAAAATACTTTGGCCTCTCACATGCCTTCATGTGCCAAATGTGAGAGAACGGAGGCAGAAGCTTGTGATACTGAATGAACTCTGTCTGTGATGAATTTGGCAGCTAGAAATTGTAGAAAGATTGATCCATGGCTGCCTCTCTTCCTGTTATGGGTTGTACGTACTAGTTTTCATGCTAATGTGGTGACCCAAACTCCAGTGTCCAAATCCAGGCCTCACTTAGAATGAAAACCGTTAAACAAAGCCAAAAGACTTTGAGGAATTTTATCTCTTTGATACTGTATATATAATCTATTCATGGGAACCTTAAACTGAAACATAAAAAATTACAATGAAGTCAGAAGTCAGTGATAATTTCCTACAAGTATAAGCATATGTATTTTTGTATGACCTTGTACATTCATATTTCTCAAAGAAAATTCAATTTATTTCAAAAGAAAATACACTATATAGCATCTCTCAATGAAAGAGAGACAAAAAGGAGGAAAGAGAAAGAATTCAGCTATCAATCTCAATGAATTTTGGAGATCTTGTATTTTTCTTGATAGATCTTGGCTTTCTTGTATTTCATGGTTTTGACATCTTGTTTTTGGGTGGTTTGTTACTTTTAACCACAACCAGCTGTTTGTCCGACTTAGATTTTATGTTTTGCAGCCTTTATCTTTTAGTGGTTGGGTTTTTAAGTTTTATTTGAATTAGTTGCCAACTAACCTTCTGTTGTAAGGTAACTAATTGTCCAACCTATTTAAATGGTTGTTTTCCTCATTAAGAAGCATTGTACAGTAAACTCTCTCCCTTGTCTACATCAATTTCTTTCTTTTTCTTCTTCTTCTTCTTCTTCTTTTTTTCTTTTCTTTTCAATAAATGATTTTAAACAATGATGTATGTTCATCTCTTCTTTTGGTTTATTTTAGAATTGAATCTAATCACTTTTTATAATTTTGGTGGGATTAGAAATATAACTTTCACTGTCAAGATAAAATTCTCATTTCATAGATAAAACTGGAGATAGCATGTCAGTGTCAGAAGTACAAGGAGAACATTTGGTATCCAGAGACCAGAGACCACCAACTAGCAAGCATCGTCGCAAGCAACGTAAGTATTCTTGGCTTGTATTGATGCACACACGTGACTGAAATACCTCAATGATTTTATTCAGTACCCCATAAGTACAGCTGCTGTCATATTTATAGGACTGGCTGTAATTGAGTTAGAAAAAGGGAATTACAACTGGCTGAATAGGTAAAGAAATAAAAGAGTAACACTTACACTATCCAACCAAATATTAATAAGAAAGAAAGAAAGACTTTAACAAGATGGCAAGATGGGCAAGAAAGGTCAAGAATGCCAAGATTCTCTACATCAGTTCCTTTCCTTCAAAAGAAAACTTGACCCGTGAGTTCATTCAGCTAAAGAGAAGCATACGGGGCTTGATAATCAAATAGATTTGAGACATAAAATTCAACTAATGCATAAAATGGTGGCAAATCAATTTTGTAGGCATTGTGTCCAATCTTTTCCAGAATAAGAAATGACCTGATTTTCTTGTTTGTGAGTTTGTTGTGTTGACGTGAAGGAAGTCTGGTTTTCCTCAAATGTACCATAACAAGGTCAACAACTACAAGAGATTTCGGGTGGCGATGAGCATCGGCTTTCCTTCTTTTTTTTTTGGTGATAAGAAACAAGAATATATTACGCACAGAAGATCCAAAAAATACAGCCTAAAGGCAAGGGAGAAGAGGGAACCCCCTCCCTAAGAAGAAAAACCAACCAAACTATAGAAGAACTTTCCAATTCATTTTGTTGCTTTGATTCGTTAAATATGCATATCTTTTTTTAAAAAGGAAACAAATCTTTTCATTGATATAATGAAAAGTGGCCAATGTATTCTTTTATACGATTAATCTTAAAGAGGGGAAAACAAGAAAATAAACCAAAAATAGACAAAGGATACGAAGGTTTTTGAATGAATGACAAGTACCCTTCCATAAAATTAGTGAGAAGATTTCAGCTATTGGATGAAGACAAACAAAAGACTTCTTGAAAGAGGAAATGCTTAACCTTGACTTAATGCATTAAATATGTATATTCTTATGTATGCATAAAATGACTAAAATTGTTTTATAAAAGTTAACCATAAATTAAGAGTTGGGACTAATTTAGAGACCAAAATGGTATTTTAACATTAGATCTTTAATACATAGCTCTAGATTTAATTCATTTATATTTTCATCACAACAATTTTCAGATTTCCCTTGTGATGTTGAGTTTGCCGAGTCAGTTGCTTACCTTGTGGAGCCCGAGGGTTTCATGAATGTTACTAAGTTCTCCTTAGAGTTCATAGAGCATGAGGAAAAACCATCTGAAACTTATTTATATACGCCTAGATTTGGAGGACATCAAACCCTCGAGGAAAGGGAGAAATCCTTTTATGCAACAAATCAAAAACTTCATTGTGGTTTTATTAAAGGACCACCAGGATACCCAAGTACGGGATTTGATTTAGATGAAAAGGACGATGCATACATGAAAACATGCAAGGTTGCTGTTTCCTCCTGCATTTTTGGGAGCTCTGATTTTCTGAGGCGGCCTACTAGCAAACAGGTAAGTTTATTGTCCTTTGTTAAATCCTTTCCCTGAGATGTTTATAAGACTTGATGACTTCTTTCTGACAAAATGATGTGATTATAGATACTCATTGGACAATGTACATCTGATGGTTTTTTCCATTTAATGTATGTGCGTGGTTTTTTAAGGATAAGATGCAAATGTCACTTCAAATGCGTGAAAATTCATTTGCTGTACTTTCCCTTTTTACAATTCCTGAATATCATATTTGTTTTTCCTATTACTCATACTCCTTAGATAATATATACCTTATTTTCAGATTATTTGTATATTTATGTTCCCTAAGTAGATTATCTTTAGTCATGTATACGTTGCCTTGGTCTAAGCTAAAATTTCATTTGCTGTATGTTCCTTTCTGCTTTTTCTGAAGTTATTGTGTCGTAACAGTGGTTTAGTTCTAGTCTTCATGGTATGCTTCTCTACTTCACAGATTGCCTAATACAGACTCAACATAAGATCTTATTATTTTAAATAAAAGTCAATTCCCAGGCTGAAAATCCTTCAGAACAAATACTGCAAGGGAATTTCAGTCGTCAGGTTACTATCATTATTGAAAATTTCAGTCGTTGGGTTACTATCATTATTGAAATGTATCTAGGCTTGTTATAGGAGCTTCCAAGTACAGTATAAGGTTTTACACGAAGGGCAACAATAAAAGTTGTTCAGTTAGATATGCAAAAGCACCGCGATTAAACTAGTTGCTTTCTTGATTAAACATTAGCAACGTGTGATGCAATCAAAATGAGTGGACTTGGGAAACATTGTGCATAAATTTCCTTTAGGCAATAACAACAACCTCTAGACAAATGTCTTCTACCAAAAACCCGTCAACTTCAAATCTACGATCAAGTGATGAGCTTTGTATTGCGCTTCATAAAATCTGTATGCACACACTCCTTTTTCTATTTTGTATCTTCTAATCACTTGGTCTCCTTCTTCCATGCATTTTCGTACATCTCTATATTCTATTTCCTTTTTCAGTACAGTTCAAGTTTGATATGGCATGACTCTCATGTTTTTGGCTCTTTGGAAGATCTTATACTTTCTTTAAGTTTCTATTAAGTTCTCTTTCTTGTTCTTTACTTTACAATGGGTTACTTTTTAATTACCCTTTGACTAAACTGAGTAATCTTTTGACAGTTTTCTGGTTAGTTGGCCAGGTTGTGGCCTTATGACTACCAATTTCAAATAAGATGATTATTCTCTCTATATTACACTCCTCATTTATATTCTAGTCTATAATGCCATTTCCTACAAAGTTATAGGCAATAACTTGAAAGCATCCTACACCAATGGGATAATCCGGAAAGAATTCTTCTGATCTTCAAATGGAGTTTTGTTATCCTGTCTTACCTTTTCCAATAAGTTCCATTCCAATGTATGCAATCTAGAACATCGTACAGGATCATCGCATAGACGGACTACTTTGCTTGCTTTTTCCTTTACTGAATAAGCTTGGTTTCCGTCACTCTTTCTCCCCTGACCAAACAAAAAACCATAAAGCCAAGATCTCTATAAAGCAGAATACAGATGTGCAGCAGAGAAGAAAAGGATCAATTTAGATAGTCCTTTGTGGCTCCGATGGCGACTAGATCAACGCGTTGTATTTTTCTAATCCTGTAAAAGCACATTATTTTCTCATGTTAAACGTGGAGTTGCTAGCCTTATGTCTGAACACCATGCTGAAACATGTTTTATCATTACACATGAAATGTATACAGGAGTGTAGCACAATGTTTTCATTTTTCCATCTTAATTATCTGTTACCAAGGATTATAACAGGGATTGCCGTTTTTCTTTGCCACAGATCAGTGAGTATTCCAAGAAGAATGTTTGTTTTGTCATGTTTGTGGATGAGCAAACACTATCAAAATTGGCAGCTGAGGGAAATATTCCTGATGATAAGGGATGCATTGGACTGTGGAAGATAGTTGTTGTGAGGAATTTACCCTACGAAGATATGCGCAGAACCGGAAAGGTGCCTAAATTTTTGTCACATCGCCTTTTCCCTTCTGCTAGGTAATCCTCGCATCTTCCATTAGGTACATGATGCAAGGCACAATGATTCCCTGTATGTATATGTTTATTTACCTTTCTTACTCTTCCATGCGTTTCCAAAAGGTATTCAATATGGCTAGACAGCAAAATGCGTCTTCAGATAGATCCAATGCTAATTATTGAATATTTTCTGTGGCGAAAAAAGTCGGAGTATGCCATTTCAAACCATTACGACCGCCATTGTGTCTGGGAGGAAGTACAGCAAAATAAACGTCTGAATAAGTACAATCACACTGCCATTGACGAACAGTTTGCTTTTTATCAGTCTGATGGCCTTGTGAAGTTTGACCCCTCTGATGTCAAGAGCAGTCTTCCTAGTTGTGAGTGTTCCATGCATTTTACTGTTGAGTTCTTCATTTACTTTCGTATCTTTTATAGTTGATGCATTGGTTTTCGTCTCCATTACAATGCAGTTGTTCCGGAAGGTTCCTTCATCGTCCGGGCACATACGCCAATGTCGAATTTATTTTCATGTCTTTGGTTCAATGAAGTTGACCGCTTTACCTCACGTGATCAGTTGAGCTTTGCATACACTTACTTGAAACTCAGGAGAACAAACCAAGACACACCATTCAACTTAAACATGTTCAAGGTAATTTACCTTTCTCTAAAATATGTTTTAGATGCGACGGTTTAGCACCCTTATTCTTTCCGAAGTTACAAAATTACTCTTAAACTTTTGCAAGCATTTTGAAACTTCCACTGAAGTAAAAATCCTTTAAAATATTAGATAGAAAGTGGGACTTGAAACGGTTTGGTCGTGACTTAGAATGGTGTGGTGATCTAAATTTCTATTCTATGTCATTGTCACTGCCATATTCTAGGTCCTATTTTCCGTCTGAAATTTTAAAGAACTTTTACATGTATTTTCAACTTTAGTGAATGTTCTATTTTGAAAGTACAAAGGTACATTTGAAAGAAATGACAAAGTATAGAGATATCTTTTTTTTTATTTAACTTTTTAAGTAATTAGATAAATTTACTGTTTTCCCTCTCTTTTTCTTTGATAAGGACTGTGAACGGCGATCACTAGCCAAACTTTTCCGTCATAGATTATTGTCACCTCCAAATATTGATCCTTGAAGGTTAGTTTTGAGGTACTTCAATTATTTCTTTTGTAATTATAACGTTGTACACATATCATGACCAATTAGGCATCTTTTTTTAACCCTTTGGTCATGTGGGGATATCTCATCTCCCCCTTTGTATGGTTTTCTTATTTCTTATTATTAAAAGGGGAAAAACCTTCAAGCTTTTGCAGTGATTTCAATATCAACCTCATTTTCTGTTTTTTCACTCAAGAAAGAATGATGACGTTTAATTGGTTTTTGCCGTATGTCGTATGTGGTAGTGAAAGTTAAAAGGTAATCTATTAGTACATTCACTCTTGCAACCACCTTGGACGAAGACAACCTACAGACAACCACTTTTGCGTAGTCAATTCAGACGACTACCTTCGATGACAACTCTGATGATGATTGTCTTGACTTACAAATTCCATCGACATCTCCAACTACTATACCAACTCAATTGATCATATATGAAATAAAAATCTTAATTAAGAAAGCGTTTTTAAATCAAATTTGAAATATTAGTTCATAATATTTAATACTCATCTTTCATATTAATTTGACGTTAATAAAAACACCCCGATTAATTTGACATTAATAGAAACACCCCGAGTATCTATCAAATGTCAAAGTCATTCTCATGAAAGGATGATTTTTTTTTCAATTTTTTTCAGTAAATTATCTTGGTAGTAACCTTAAGAAAAAAAAAATTTATAAAAATTTGAAGGAAAAATAGGATGTATTTCCCTCCATAGCCCTGTTTGATGGTTTGAAAGTTAATGTTCAAGGAAAAAAACATAAACTACAGGAAAAAGTATTTAGTTTTTTTTTTTTTGTAAAGTTTATTTATGTAAATAATATTTGAACCTTGTTTTCATAAAAAAAAAAAAATTATGCATTATATTTAAAATTGTAAAATATATTCCTTTTAATTTATAAATTATTTAACGAAGAAATGCAGTAAATTTTTTTTCTTCACAGGTTGTACGAAATTCTATTTTTATAATTTATATTGTAATTTTTTGCTTTTAGAAATTATCATCATTATTATTATTTTGTAATGAATACTGTTTTAATTTCCATAAACCCAGTTTTTATTATACTATAAGCTTTTCAAACAAATATTCTTTAGAAATGAAGGGATAATGAGTATAATATAATTGAATCACTATCATATTTTAAAAATTAGATTTAGGAGATTATATTCTCAAATCTTCCTTTATATCTCTTACCCTTCTTGATTCTTACGTTTTTCTCATACTTCAATCAGCTCTCTTCCTTATATCTCTTCAACATTCTCCTTTTATTAATTTATACAACTAAATAACCACGTACTTTTTTAGAAAGTTAAGACTTCATTTGATAACTATTTTATTTTTTATTTTTGTTTTTTAAAAATTAAGCTTATAGACACTATTTCCACTCCCAAATTTCTTCATTTGTTATTTACTTTTCACTGGTAGTTTAAAAAACCAATCCAAATTTTGAGAACTAAAATAGTAGTTTTCAAAAGGTTGTTTTTGTTTTTGGAATTTGATTAAGAGTTCTCAACCATTGTACTAAATCATTATAAGAAATGGGAATGAAATAAACTTAATTTTAAAAAACAAAAACAAAAAACTAATGCTCCGTTTAGTAACCATTTGGTTTTTGAATATTAAGTTTATTTTACCATGATTTCCATCTTTTTTAAATACAATAGTTAAATTCTTAGCTAAAATCCAAAAACAAGAACAATCTTTTGAAAGCTAACTTTTTTTTTAGTTCTCAAAATTTGGGTGTCTATGGACTTAATTTTCAAAAATAAAAACAAAAACAAAAAATAAAATGGTTACTAAACGGATATAAAATATTACATTTATTGGAGGAGGAGAAGAAAAAAAAAAAAAAAAAACTTACCTTGATATATGGGAAGAAAATGAATATAATAATTGAATTAACAATGAGATTGGAAAAAATGATAAATGGTTTGGTATTAAAATTAATAAGATTAAAATAGATGTTACATAATATCTCCCCATTTTCTAACCCATCCATCCATATCTCATTATTTCCTCATTTTCTCAAATCCTCCCTCTGTATCTCCTTCTTCCCTCTTCTTTTTTCCTCTCTATTCTCACTATTCCAGTAATAATAAACAAGAACATATCAATCAAAATAAAGCTACAATAAAGCATTTACAGGGTTTACAGTTTTTATTGAGAATGCCGGGGAAAGTGCACTTACAAAGAAGAACTTAAAAAAAAGTAAACAAAAAGCAAAAAAACACACAAGTAAACTTTATTGAAAATGCTTTTCTGAAGATATTATCGGTGAAAGCGCAATAATGCTGTCTTTTGGAGATGTTCCAGGTGAAAGTAGAATTAGAAGGGAAGAACTAGGGAAAACAAAAAAACAAAAAACACACTAACAACAAACATGCATCTTCATAGAAGAAGGTGGAAAGCTGTATTTTCTTGTAAAGATGTTTTGTTGGAATGACGTCATTTACTGGAAGGTTATGAAGGCTTTGATCATAAGTTTAAATAAATTTATTAATAACTGACCATTAAAGTCAAAGAGTATAATTTAAACTATATGTTCCACCAATTTATACAAAATTAATTGGATTTTAATTTATGTCAAAAGCTAAACATTTTTGTCATTTTGAGAGGTAACTTGGTTAACATGGATGAAAAAAAGAAAAAGAAAAAGAAAAATTATATTACATTAAGATGCAATTCATGTGTTTCATGTATAGAGCTCTCTTTTTTTGGAGGTACACAAAAATGTGAAACAAAATAACTAACTCATAATTGCATGATTAAGATATTGACTAGCAAGAGTACATACCATATCTACTACAAATTTAAATGCATAATTGAAAAAGTAATCATTTTTCATTATCGTAAAGCAATCGAGAACACAGGTTGATCAAATATTCTCTTCAAGGAGGAGGTTGCAATAGTCGAACTTTAGGGTTGTAGGAGCGGATAAGAAGCTCTCTAAACTTGCACAATGCGGAATATAATTTGCATAAGCTTCACCCTCTGTCGATTATGCAATTCAAAAATACCTTCGAGTTGGCTCACGACTTCCGAACGCAGTTCGACCTTTGTTGCAACTTATCTTTCGACCATTCTACAATCGCCTTCAACTGGTCATTTGCAAAGTCCATCGCATTACTATTAATCTCCGCCATTTCAAATTGATATCCACTTCGCTTCCTCTTACTTCCTTTTGAAGAATTTTCACCTTCAGTACTTCGACTAATATGTGTTCCATGCATCTCATCCTGTGACATGTCCATTCCTTGACTAGACATCGTGGGGATGTTCAGATCCTGTAATTCACCAACAAGGACACTATCATTAATATGGTTTGGCACATTAGACTTGATGTTTGGATAGGTTTGACTGTGCTCCCGTAGCTCTATCCTTGTCAAAGACATATGCTAGATCATTATGGTATGGGAATGACTTGTGTAGATGCCCCTTTGCTGCAAAATGACTCTGCACGAACAATAAAGTGGATGTTATGATTAGGTTCCCAATATTCAAAAAATAATTTAGATAAAATTGCATCTCCACCCATCCATCGAATGTCTCTCACTCTACTGTGATGCATTGAAATTTTTCATTCTAGCCGAATCCATTGCAAGCTGGTCCTCTCATTTATGCGATCACTTAGTAATTTTTTTTTTCCAGGGATTTGGCTCGATAATTTATAGTCGGGATCCTTGGATATTATGGTCGGGCAACTTTTCTACCATCATACATAGCAGTTGTGCCAAGCAACTAGGTGAAAACGTCCCATTACTCGACCTCCATCTACCAGATGTGACCAAGCCCACTAAGCACTCGACAACTTCACTTCTTCCTCTTTAGTCCAAGTGTGCTTCGGAGCTTTAGAGGAACTTGACATTCTAGTGTATACATGTACATGTTTTATACAATCAAACTATAGACCATTACAAATTATAAATAATTAACTAGTTGAAGTACAAAATATAGTAAATATAATGATAGTAAGAGAAATCCAAATCAAGTCATTTTCATAACACATGACAAATAAAATTAAGCGTTTCTAATTGATTGAAGAAGCATAAGGCACTAATCATTACGTAACTCCCATTCAGAAAACATCTGTTCTACCAATTCATCCCTCCACTGGGTCCATTCATTTGAACTCTTAATGTAATTGATCTTATATCTTCTTAGTTGAAGCAAAGTTGGAGTCAACCTCATCCAAATCCTCAGCTAGTTCACTGTTATTCATCTCCCTAGTGATAAGATTATGCAAAAGGCAACATGCCATGATGGTTTAACATTGGATTTATATGGGTAGTATGATTTTCCTTGTAAGATTGCTCATCTACTCTTTAACAACCCAAACACTCTCTCAATGACATTCCATGCAGAAGAATGCTTTATGTTAAAGAATTCTCGTGGAGCTGCTGGTGTATTACCTCCTCCAAGCCACTCTAAGAGATGATATCTTTTGTCTTTATATGACGTCAAGAAATCCTTTGCATTTGGGTACTTGGCATCACATAGATAATAATACCCTGTTCAATGTCCAACCGTTTCAAACCTTATCTTAGTAATACAATGATGAGTAGGAAGAGATAGCATGAGTAACTAGTTACCCTTCGGAACCTTCAGTTTGTTAGGTCGTGATATACTCGAGAATCAGCTTCCCATCCCGATAAGACGAATACAAAGTCGCCATTTGTATCACAAACAGCGAGTACATTTGTTGCAATTTCGCTCTTCCTCGTCCTATACCTTGGGTGATCAGGGCATTGACATTTACTTTGATGTACGTACCATCTAATACATCCAGACAATTTTGTGATAAAACAAAGTATGGAATATTCATGTAGTCACGTATACCTAACAAAAATGTCACACCAAACTAACATTGTTGAATTGTACCTCAAACCATTTCCATCTCTGATTCGTACATGAGTTTGTGATTGACATAGGTTTTTTCAACAATACTCCATGTAATCGTAACACTGCTAATAAAACGGAGTTGAAATGCCTAGAAATTGCCTTACCACACTAGAAGAAATTCGGGCTTTAATGTCGATTGGAAAAAGTGAAATCGGATGTATAATGTTGGTTTAAAAAAAAACGGATCTTTAGTGTCGGTTCAAAAGTAAAGATTAGCAGCTGTAAAAACACAAGTAAAAATGAAAATTTGTGACATTCCTTCAAAAGATTTACATAAAGCAAAAGGGAGAAAGAAAGTTTAACCTCAACAAGAGAGAGTGGGCAAACAATATGGAAGTGATTGTTTTCTAACAAGTCCAACCCTAAAACAAGATATAAAGGAAAAAAATTAGTATTATACGAAACTAAAAACAATAAATGGAGGAATGAAGACACATGATAAGAAATAATGGAGGAAGAGGGAAATGACATACCAATTGAATCTAGGAAGTAGATGGAATGGGGAGGTCCTTAAAGTTGAAGGGAAGTGATACCTATACATAGAGAACACAACTGATGTCGAATAAAGGCTAACAAAACCATCTGATAACAAGAAAATAAAGTCAATGAGTTTGAAATATACCTACCTAATAAAGAATACCTAACAACTAATGTTAATCATCCTAAAAATAGGGGATATGGCAATCCAATGAACCGAATAAACAGTATTAAAATACTATTATCAATCAATGTAAAAAAAAGCTTAGAAATAGGGTATTGACCGAATAATGTGAATTTATTTTATAAAAACCAATTGAATGAGAATAGGGTCCAACCTCAGATATATAGATTTCATTCATTGAGATTCAAATTTCAGAATATATCATGAATAATGGTAAATCAAAAAACGACAACGTAGATACAAAAATCAATAATGTGAAATCAGAAACAAAAAAATGTCATTTCATTCAAGGCAATGTACAATGAAGCAAATGAATTGAAAATCAGAGATCAACATTGCAGATATAAATACTAACAATGTGCATTACAAATCAAAACATACACAAAAGTTCATGGTAATATTAAATGAAGCACATGAACTGAAAATCAGAGACATACAATGGACATAAATAGACCTTTAAGTCAATGATTTTGAAATAAACCTACCCAATAAAGAGTAGGTAAATACTAATGTTAATAAGTATACAATAAACCATCATAATAATAGGGGATGTGGCAATCCAATCAAGCCAATAAAACCCAATAAAAAGAAAAATCAATGTACAATAAAGAAAACAGACTTAAAAAACAGGGGATTGACCAACCAAAGTGAATCTAGTAAAAACAACCAACGAATGAGAATAGGGTCCAGCCTCAGAGATATAAAATCCAAATTTCAGAATATATCATGATAATGGTAAATCAGAAAGTAGCATAAGCCAACAATGGAGATACAAATACCAACAATGTACATTAGAAACCAAAAGATGCACAAAAGTTTGTGGTAATGTGAAATGGAGCACATGAACTGAAAATCAGAGACCTACAATGGTCATACATAGATCACTATTGTGCATTAGAAATAAAACAAGAACATAGACCACAAACAAGCATATAAGTTTTTAAAAAAATTGACCAACTAGATAGAAAAACACCAGAATCTGCCTTAGTTGGGAAAATTCAATTAGTAACAAGATTAGGGCATGAATTTCGATTGAAGAAAAGAATAACAAAGAAATTACAAACATTACAGAATCTAAGCAGAAAAGAATGATAGAATACAAAACAAAATATACAAGAAATTTCAGACCAATGCTTAAAAAAAAATGCATGATCCTCATCATCGGCTGGGAAAGGAAGAGAAACAAACTTTTGACTTCCTCCCCTACCAAACTCCTGTCCACATCCTTCAACCCCTACCAAACTCCAAAGGAGAATCTTCATCCCCACCATGTAAAATCGAACGAAGCGGCAAAGGGATCCTTTGTTTAGAATGGCAAGGGGAAGAACGAAGGGATGGATCGACAAGGAGAAAGAGGAAGTTAGACAAAATGGGTTAAGATTTAGGAAAAAACATGCATTTCGAGTACCAAACAAATGAAGATTTATAGATATGTGAACGGTTATATGAAATAAAGTTAGGGTCTCATCAAATCAATCCAAAATCAGACTCTTGGTGTTAAAAGTGGTAATGTATAGACTTATTAAGTTTGTTCATTTTTTCAGCAACGTTAAATGGCTACAACCATATTAGCTCTATTAAGCACCGATAAACTGACTGACCAAAACTACGCTAGTTGGAAACTCATAATAATAATTATTTTGATCATTGATGACTTGAGGTTTGTCCTTATAGATGATTGTCCTCCTATTTCGACTCAGAACGCCACTTGAAATGTTCGGGAGGCTTATGAGAGATGGACATGGGCAAACGAAAGGCCCGAGCTTACATCTTAGCCAGTGTAAACGACGTTTTGGCTAAGCAGCGTGAGCCTATGATCTCAACGCATGAGATCATAGAGTCCCTATGGGGAATGTTCGGACAACCGTCTGGATAGCTCAAGCATGAAGCTCTAAAAAGCATATTCAATTCCAAAATGGAGCAGGGTACATCTATTCGAGAACACGTTCTGAACATGATGGTCTACTTCAATGTGGCAAAGATGAATAGGTCGCACATCGATGAGGGCAGCTAAGGTACATCAATCTCAATAGGATTGAAAGTTTGGTGAAGAATGGACTTCTAAGTGAGTTAGAGGAAAATTCTTTACCTGTATGCGAGTTAGGTCTTGAAGGCAAGATGACTAAAAGACCTTTTACTAGAAAAGGTTATCGAGCCAAAGAGCCTCTAGAGATAGTACATTCAAACCTTTGTGGTCCGATGAATGTGCGAGCCAGGGGAGACTATGAATATTTCATCACTTTTACTGATGATCACTCCCAGTATGGGTATGTTTATTTGATGCAACGGAAGTCAAAATCCTTTGAAAAATTCAGAGAGTTCAAGGCTAAAGTTGAAAACGCATTGGATAGATGGATTAAGATTTGATCAGATCGGGATGGAGAGTTTTTGGATTCTGAGTTCTAGAATTATATGATAGAACATAGAATTGTTTCCCAAATCTCAGCGCTTGGTACGCCTCAGTAGAATAGTGTATCACAGAGGAGAAACAAAACCTTGTTAGACATGGTTTGGTCGATGATGAGTTACGCTTCCTTACCGGACTCATTTTGGAGTTTTGCAATTGAGATTGCAGCTTATATCCTCAACTGTGTTCATTCCAAGAATGTTGCCAAAACACCTTTGGAGTTTTGGAACGGGCGTAAAGTTAGTTTACGTCACTTTCATATATGGGGTTGCCCAGCACATGTGCTTGAAGCCAATCCAAAGAAACTGGAACCACGATCGAGGCTGTGCCTATTGGTAGGCTACCTCATAGGTACACGAGAGGGTTACTTTTATGTTCCTAAGAAAACAAGGTGTTTGTGTCGACGAACGCTACATTCCTGGAGGAGGATCATATGAGGGAGGACAGTCTATGTAGTAAAAACGTGTTGTGTGAACTTTCCAACGAAACTACTGAAGCTTCAACAAGCGTTGTTGAAGGGCTGTTCCATCAACAAGAGTTGTTGATGAAAGTTCATCTGGTAGGTTCGATCCACTTCAAGAGTTGGGGGAACCTCGATATAGTGGGAGGGTTGCGAACCCAACTGTTCACTATATGAGTTTCATTGAAATCCTGGTTATGGTAGCCGATGGGGAGGTTGAGGATGTTGGGATTGGTGTCCTAATTCTCCCAGAGTCTCGTTGTTTGTAATGATACACATTGTTTGATGAATAAAATAATTTTTATTTCATTCTGGCATTTACTCATATCCAATAAACAAAGCTCCTTGGTTATCTTATGTGAACCTAAGCATGTATATGTGATATACAAGTAGATCATGCCTTAAGTGATAACCTAAATAGGTCTGTAGTATAAGGATTAAGGTTGGACACTTGATCCCAATGACACTATGGATACGACCCGCTTTGTAGATATTTGCAAGTGTTGTAAACTACTACAGATGGTAGATCATGACCATTCATGAGGAGACGTGCGAGCGGGGGTATCCTATACAAAGAGTTTGTATAAGACTCGGACCACTAGACTCTGTATATAACGCCGTTAATACTAGAGACTTACATCTCACTTAAATGGCCATAGGTGACACGACCTCAATCCTGAGTGTTTTGGGAACTCCTGCCTTTGAAGGTGGTCCTTTGACTAGCCTACCTTTTTGGGGACTGGTCTGATCTGGGAGCTGGGAAATCAATCCACAAGATGGAATTCCCTCATTTCCTGTAGCAGGGATAAATAGAGAGATTGCTTCCTTAAGGGCTGATTCTGGGGCTTGAACATAGTGGCCATAACTTCTCTTTGGAAGAGAGGACTCAGTCATAGTAGGACTATAACTTATGTTCATTAGAGGGATCAATGGTACTTAAGAAGTTAGATGTAACTACGGAAGCATACAGTTATTGGCCCAGCTGTACTTACGAGCGATTTGTGAAAGGTTGTCGCACTGCTGATTGGTTAAGATGGACACATAATATATCTGTGGTAAGGAGAGTTCAACTGTCGGTCTTTAGTAGAGTGCTTGGCAGTTAACAGATGGTGGATTCCGTGACTAAAGAGTTTAATCAGTTATTCACATACCGTTGGAGCTTCGAACTACAAGTCCATAAGGTCTCCTTGGTAGCTCAGTGGATTCAGTTGAGAATTAGTTCTTGGTGTTGATTTGAAATGTTCAAATTGACAAGAGGTAATTCAATTATATATGATATGATCGGTATGGTGTATGAGATACATCTAGTGGAGGATTAATATAAATGAGATTTACATTAAGTACCATGGAATAGAAAAAGAAATACAGTTTATATGTTTCATGAGATGAAATATTAAAACTATAGGTTATAAATATAGTATGATAAGTTTGTTATCATTTATGTTTATATTAATATTAGTTATTGGATAATTAATACTTTTTTTTTAAATAACCAAAGTAGTGGGTGGTTATTGGATCATGGTAATCGTGAGTTTAAAAGGAAAGTAGTTTCCTATTTTCAAATAGTAGTTTTTTACAAAAGTTTGAAAAAGTATTTTGAGTTTTCTCTCCGCGAAATAGAAACTCACGGTGGTCGTCAAGTAAATTCGGATTTACTAAATAACTGCTAGGCTAGCTAAGCGGTCATGCAGAGGCGAGCTGAACGATAGACTAAACGATCATGTAGTGTATGTAGGCGACATACCGAGCTAGACGATAGACTAAATGATCGCATAGCTTTTGTTAGACGATCTCATAGCTTTATCTAAATGATTGGGCATCTACCTATACGATAGTGCTTGGAGATCAACATGCAAAGAGAAGAATTGCATGAGTTGCAGCTCATGCTTGGAGAAGACAAGACAATGATAATGCTTCATGTGTGAGCTACTTAGGTGATGGATAATGGAAAAACTCTTTTTTCCATTTTGTGTGTTTTTGGTTTTACAATTTTTCAATTTTATCTAAAAATCAAAATTTGATTTTATAAAATCTATTTTGATTTTAAAAATAAAAATTTGATTAATTTCGTAAATTAATTATTAAATAAAACTTAATTAATTTAATATCAAATATTAAATTAATTTTAACACATATCCATCTTTATATATTTAAATCATATTTAAATATATAAATTCTCCTAAGCCGTTTAATTCTAAAATTAAACATATAATTATATCACATATAATTACTAAATCCCTTAATTCTAATTTGAACGTTTCAAATTAACTTATCATGCTATTCTAAAGTTAGTCCGTTACGAGCTAGTAGAGGGTCCTCGCGGACCTACAGATCATGGGCTCTAACGATCCTAGATTAATTGGATAAACTCATTAGACCAAATTAATCTCCATTTGTTAACTAATGGGTTGCTTCACTAAAGCCCATAGTTGCACTCCCCTCACTATAGATATATTATGTCCACATGATTTAACCATAATCAGCAAGTCGACCCTTCACAAGTTGTTCGTAATAACGGTTGGATCAAATATCTGTTTTACCCCCAAGATTACGTCTTATTCCTCAAGTCCCTATTGATCCTCTAATGAACAACTGGTTTGTGATCCAATCACTAAACCATCTCAACCTAGTGAGAGGGTGGGGCCCCTTGTTCAAGACTTGGATTTAGTACTTGAGAGAATAACCTTTCTCCTATCTTTAAATCGGGTAGGTGTGAACTCCGTCTTGCACCCTATGTCCCCAACTATTTATTCGGTCTTACCCCTGAAATGGGAGTCTTATTGAACCGACGCTGTTGAGCCAACCCTCAACTATGCAAATCTAAGGGCATCTCGAATAAACAAAAGTTCATAGTTAGCTCAGAATTAAGATCGAGTTACCTAGGTCATCCAGGTGAAATAGTTAGTCTTAAACAGTAAACAACGTTATAAAGTAAGAGTGACTTATTTCTTGGTCCTAATCTTATGCAAACTCATTGCACAGGATGCCCCCACTCCTTATGTCATAACATGTATGAATTAGGATCACATCGTATGTAGCACTTTACAACTCTTTGTAACAACTACAGAGTAGGCCACATCCAATGGTGTTACCAGAATAAGGTACCTAAACTTGTTCATGTACCATAGATCATTTTGACTATTTACTCAAACCCGATCTGCTTTTATATCTCCACAAAAAGTTCAAGTACTCATACAATAGTCATGGGTCTTAGTTTATTGGATTTAGACTTTCATACAATTTATGAGATCAATAACAAATATATTGATAATAGAAAATGTTTATTATTTTACAAATTGCGAGTTTTTAGGACATAAAACCCAACACTTAGTACCCTAGTTTATTGTTTTGTACTTGTTGTTATCTTGTACACCCACTCGCTTTAGGACAAGTGGGAGATTGTTGGGGTTGATGCCTTAAATCTTGTAGGATCCTGTAGTTTGTAGACAACTATATGTACAAACGCTTGTGATATAATAATATGAGATATTTTCTTCACTGTTGTCTATGAAATATGAGATATTTTATTTGTATTTACGACAAACCAATAAACTAAGATCCCTAGTTGTTGTTGTAACTTAAGTATGTATGTGGAGACATACAAGTGGATCATACCTTAAGTGATAACCTAAATGGTCTGTAGTATATGGATAAGGGAGGGAAACCTTATCCTTGTGACACTACAGATACAACCCGCTTTGTAGATTACAAATGTTGTAAAGTGCTACAGATGATCTGATCCTGATCATTTATGTGGAGACATGTGAGCGGGGGTGTCCTATACTAAGGAGTTTGTATAGGACTGGACCACGAAATGTTTAGTCTCATTATATAATTCCGTTCATGACAGAGACTTTCATTTCACTAGGATGACTATAGGTAACATCACTTTAATTCTAAGTGAGTTGGAAACTCCTACCTATGAGAGCGATCCTTTGATTTGCATGGGTGCGAGTGGTGAGATTGCCAACTCAAACCTACCACTTTGGGGATTTGTCTGATTAGGGAGCTGAGAACCCAACTACACAAGATGTAATTCACTCCTTTCCCGAAGCAGGGGTAAGTAGATAGATTGCTCCCTTAAGGGCTGATTCTGGGGCTTGAACAATGTGGCGCCACACACTTTCTCATGGCCCAAGAGTTGTTCACTCATAGTAGAACTATGATGTATTGCTCATTAGAGGAATCAATGGTACTTAAGAAGTTAGATGTAACTATAGGGGCAAAATGATAAATTGGCCCAGCTGTACTTACGAGCGATTTGTGAAGGGTTATCGTACCGTTGACTGGTTATATCCAACAGACACAAAAATATATCTATAGTGAGAAGGGCGTAGATGTCAGTCTTTAGTAGAGTGCCCGACAATTAACAGGTGGCGGATCTCGTGATTAAAAAGTTTAGTCAGCCATTCATGTACCATTGGAGCTTCAAGCTATAGGTCCATAAGATCTCCTTGGTAGTTCAAGGGATTCAAGTTGAGAATAAGTTTTTGGGTTAGTTTGAAGTGTTCAAATTAACAAGACGATTCACGTATTTTACTAAGTGATCGCGTGCCAAGCGAGATTTACTAAACGATCGTGTAAACGATCAAGCCTGTTTTACTAAATGATCGTGTACCTTTGAGTTTTACTAAAAGATCAAGCATGTCAGTCTATACGATAAACAACACATTCTCCCAGGTTGTATGATTCGATCGTTGTTTCCTCCATCCCTCTACCAAATCCAACAGAGTCTACACCTCCTGAACTCTCACTCTGAGAATACCAAGGTTGCCAAGTGGTGATGTCTAAGGGGTTGCTTGTTTGTGGAGAAGATTATTCGTGATCTTAGCGATAGCAAGAGATTGGCTAGACGATTGTAGCGATAGCGAGAGGTTGCTGTTCCAGTTCTTCACAAGAGCGAGCGATCTTCAGAAGAAACGTTCTTCAAAGGTTAGTCTCTCATTCCTTTTGTATTTAATTATGAAAGCATGCTGTAACTTTTTAAAAGATGCATAACTGTTTTGTATGTTTGTGAATGCCTTTAATTCTGTGACAATGGGCTTGGAAAAATCTTGCTTCCTCTCATGGGTTCTCTTGAATAAGAGTTCCTTCAAGAGATCTACAGAAATAGAAGTAAAAGAGAATTGTTTTTTTTTTTTTTGTCAGTTAGACTATGCTTCTAAAGTACAAAAGGGGTTAAACATGGAAAATACCAAGACCGTTTGCACTCCCATAGCTGAACATTTTAAACTCTCAGCTCAAGACTCTCCATCTATTGAAGAACAGAAGAAAGTGATGGAGAAAACTCCCTATTCTAGTGCCACAGGAAGCCTAATGTACTTAATGGTGTGTGCTAGACCTGATTTTAGCTCACTGTTCCTGCTTAGTGAGCACATATGAGGAACCCAGGGAAGGCACATTGGGAAGCTACCAAGTAGGTACTAAGATACCTTGTTGGCACTCAGAAGAAAGGACTCTTATAAAAAACCTCTGTCACAACTAGTCTAATCCTATCAGGTTACTCAAATTCAAACTTTGCTGGTGATATGGATAAATGAAGGTCTCTAACAGGGTATGTGTTTCAGTTTAGGGAAAATACTATAAGCTGAAAGTTAAGTCTATAGTCTATTGTAAACTTATCTACACAGAAGTAGAATTCATTGCATTAACATAAGCTATAAAAGAAGAAAAATGACTATTAGGAATCATAAAAGACTTTGGTTTCATTCAAAACATAGTGAGCATACATTGTGATTGTTGGGGTTTGTGCCCTAAAGTCTCGTGTCTTGTAGTTTGTAAACAACTTTGTAATAATACTTGTGATGTATAATACATATGATATTTACTTCACTTATTGACTTTGCACATTTATATGTTTTTATTTTACCACAAACCAATAAACTTAATATCCCTGGTTGTCTTTATGTAACTTATGCATGCATGTAGTGACATACAAGTGGATCATGTCTTAAGTGACAACCAAAATAGTCTATAGTATATGGATATAAGAGGGAAACCTTATCCTGGTAACACTACGGACGTGACACATTTTGTGGAATTGTTACAAATGTTGTGACTTGTCACAGATGGTCTGATCATGATCATTCGTGTAGTGGACATGCGAGCGGGGGCGTCCTATACAAAGAGTTTGTATAAGACCTCACCTCGAAGTGTTTATGTCTTGTCATATAACCCCGTTCATGACTGAGACTTCACTTCACTAGATGACCATAGGTAAGATGACCTTAATCCTGAGTGAGTTGGGAACTCCTGCTATTCAGGGTGATCCTTTGATTTGCATGGGTGTGAGTTGCCAGAGCGCCAACTCAAACCTACCATTTTGGGGATTCGTCTGATTTGGGAGCTAGGAACTCAGCTTCACAAGATGGAGTTCACTTCTTCCCTAAAGCAGGGGTAAGTAGATAGATTACTCTCTTAAGGGTTGATCCTGGGGCTTGAACGATGTGACCCCACACACCTTCTCATGGCCCGAGAGGTGTTCACACATAGTAGAACTATGTTGTATTATTCATTATAGGGATCATTGGTACTTAGGAGGAAGATGTAATTATAGGGAAAAAACGGTAAATTGGCCTGCTGTAATTATGAGCAACTGTGAAGGGGCATCGTACTGATGATTGGTTATATCCAATGGACATAGAAATATATCTATGGCAAGAAGAGTTCAACTATCGGTCTTTAGTGGAATGTTTGAATGTTAACGGATGGTGGATATCGTGACTAAAGAATTTAGTCAGCTATTCATGTACCATGGGAGCTTCGAGCCTTAGGTCCATAAGGTCCCCTTGGTAGCTTGGATACAAGTTGAGAGTTAAGTTTTGGGTCAGTTTGAAATGTTCAAATTGACAAGAGGGAGTTCGATTATATATGATATAATTAATTTTGTGTATGAGATACATTAATTTGGAGGAAATTGGATATAAATATGATTTATATCTAGTGAAGGAAAATTACTATAATTAATATATAATATTAATTTATATATTATGAATATAATGAGATCACATTTATTGGACGGCTAAAAGGGACATGGGATGGCATCTTTTCTGTTTTAATAATGGATGAGTGTGTTGAAAGTTCACTTTGAGATGCATAAATAGCTCACCGTGTGTTAAGCATGAGATGCGCGGACATTGTGTTAAAGAGTGTATCATCGTTTAGAAAATTAGTGCCTATATGATAGTACCTGCATGACGCGTATCTATACGATATTGCTAAGTGATCAGTTACCGATTACACCTTGGCGTGCTATTTACTAAACGATCGTTTAGCTCTTGATATTTACTAAACAATCGTATCGACGATCGCATAGTTTTTTCTACACGATCGTTTGGATAATCTCTTACCATTTTTTCGAGACGATCATATAGACGATCGCTTACTTTTTCCTATAAGATCGTATATTTCACCAAAAAGTCAAACATCTTGTCTATGTAATAGACGAGTTGATCTCCCACTTACTTGATCGTTGTGTACGGTTTCTCTTCCTCCTCCCCTCTACCAAATGCAAACAAAGCCGACACTTTGGATTCTCACTCCAAAAATACTGAGGGCTCTAAGTGGTAGTGATATCTTCGTTTCCTTCTATTCGTGTGGTGATTGTTAGAGGTAGACGATTGGGTTTCAGATTTGTTGTGAAGAAGAAGTCTTCAACTGGTATGATCTCTTGATCTCTTTAGCATTATGAATTAGTATGTTTGAATGTATATGTGGTAATTCTATCATAATGAATTGGAAAGACTCGCTTCCACCCGTAGGTACTCTTGAATAAGAGTTTCTTCAATTTGATGCATGCATGCAAGTTAAGGCCAGTTCATTAAAAAGTCTAATGTGACTACTTGGATTTGTTTTATTTTTTATTTTATTTTATTTTATTTTCAAAGACAAAAGTTTCTTTTGAGTAAACTTAAATAAGTGACTTAGATTATTATCAGTAGCCGGATAGTCTAGGTTAATAAACCCCTCGGTAGAACATTTGATGCTTGGGGCATTTAATGCTTCATTTTCACCTCCCGCGTTTCTCCCTCATAGTCCACACTGTGAGATCTATCATCGGCCTTGTGACACCCTGGGAGTGTCCCCCTAAAAGATGATGTTTGGGTAGATCAATATCAAGGTGGATGGAGAGAATTTTCATAGTAAGTGGGAGCGGGAAGTGCGACAGCATATCCCACGGTCTCTCTTGTTAGATGAATAAAGTTTCTACACATTGCCTCGTGGCACCCTGGGTGTGTCCCGTTATAGGATGGTTGTTTTGCGCATTTCATTATTTGATCTTCTATAAGAGGATAAGGTTACTTGGTCTCTTGTCCTAATCTGCTTTTTCCCTGTGGTGGGCGCATTAGGGCAGGACTCTGGGGCTGAAAATGAGGGGTTACACTTACGCGAGATTGTTAAGGGTTAACAGTTTTGTACTAAAAAAATGGTGGCTATTAGGTTCAGTTCCAAGAGTTGGTTTTGCCCAATGGTTAAGAATGTCTCATCCCAATGAAGGGACATATGATCACCTCACTGGTGACATTTGTTCTGTCTCGCTGGGGCATCATTGCAAAATAGTAGTCTTTTCACTTAGGGTACTTGGAATTTGTTTTGTTAAAACTAATTGGTTAAAAAAATTGGTCTTTAAAAAGTCTTATAAAAGGTTATTCATTTTTCCAGCAACGGTTTTTAATGGCTACAGCCACTATCAGTTACTTAACACCGAAAAACTGAATGGCCAAAACTATTCAAGTTGGAAACATATGCTCATGACAATACTCATCATCGAGGATCTAAAATTTGTCTTTACGGAGGAATGTTCTCCTATTCCACCTCAGGACGCTACTCGAAATGTTCGGACGGTGCATGAGCGTTGGACACGGGCAAACGAGAAGGTCTGCTAGTCTTAGTGACATATTGGCGAAGAAACACGAGTCCATGATCACTGACGTGAGATCATGGAGTCCCTATGGGGAATGTTCGGACAGCCGTCTGGACAGCTCAAGCATGAGGCTCTGAAACACATCTTCAGCTCCAAAATGGAGGAAGACACCTCTGTTCGTGAACATGTGTTGAATATGATGGTCCACTTTAATGTGGCGGAGATGAATGGGTCTAAAATCGATGAAGGTATTCAGGTTAGCATCATCCTGCATTCATTGTCGCAGAGCTGGAGGCTGGTGATGATTATGCCTGAATAGTAGATTCAGACGTCACTAATCATGTATGTCACTAATCATGTATGTTATTCTTTTCAGTAGATTAGATCTTGGCGACAACTGGGGGCTGGTGAGATGACGTTTCGAGTAGGCACCGAGCACGTCGTCTTAGTTGTGGTAGTGGAAGGCATCCAATTAACTTTACAAAATAGGTTTCTTATATTAAAAGATGTCTTTGTAGTTCCTGAACTAGAAGGGAACCTTATTTCTGTAAAGTGTCTGTTACAATGCTACACTCTTTCTTTTAAATTGAATAAAGCATTCATTCATAAGGTTGGTGTTGAAATTTGTACAACTAAACTGGAAAATAACTTGTATGTGCTAAGACCATTAGCCTTAAGTTTCCTCCATAACATAGAGATGTTTAAATCTGCCGTAACTCAATATAAACACCAACGAGTTTCTCCAAAAGAAAATACCCAACTTTGGCACCTTCGATTAGGGCACATCAATCTCAATAGGATTGAGAGATGGATGAAGAATGGCCTTCTAAATGAATTAGAGGAAAATTCTTTACCAGTGTACGAATCTTGCCTTGAAAGTAAGATGATTAAAAGACCTTTTACTGAAAAAGGATATCGAGCCAAAGAGCCTTTTGAATTAGTACATTCTAATCTTTGTGATTCTATGAATGTGCGAGCTCGAGGAGGCTATGAGTACTTTATTAGTTTTACTGATGATTACTCGAGATATAGGTATGTCTATCTGATGCAACGAAAGTCAAAATCTTTTGAAAAGTTCAAATTATTTAAGGCCGAATTTGAGAATGATTTGGATAGATGAATGAAAACACTTTGATTAGATCGAGCTGGAGAGTTTTTGGATTATGAGTTCCAGGATTATCTATTAAAACATGGAATCGTTTCTCAACTCTCGGCACCGGGTACACCTCAGCAAAATGGTGTAGCAGAGAGGAGAAACAGAACCTTATTGGACATGGTTCATTTGATGATGAGTTACGCTTCCTTACTAGACTCATTTTAGGGTTTCGCAGTGGAGACTGCGGTATACATTCTTAATTGTGTTCTTTCTAAGAGTGTTGTAAGAACACCTTTGGAGTTGTGGAACGGGTGTAAAGTTAGTTTACGTCGCTTTCGCATATGAGGTTACCCAACACATGTCCTTGAGACAAATCCCAAGAAGTTGGAATCAAGATCGAGGATATGCCTCTTTATAGACTACCCCAAAGGTACATGAGGAGGTTACTTTTATGATTCGTCCGAAAACAAGGTGTTTGTTTCCACGAATGCTACTTTCCTAGAGGAGGATCATATGAGGGAGCACAGTCCACGTAGTAAAGTCGTGTTAAGTGAACTTTCCAAAGAAACTACTGAAACTTCAACAAGAGCTGTTGAAGGACCTGCTTCATCAACCAGAGTTTTTGATGATAGTTCATCTGGTAGGTCAGTTCAACCTCAAGAGTTATTGGAACCTCGAAGTAGTGAGAGGGTTACGAACCCACCTGATCACTATCTGGGTTTCACGAAAATTCTAGCTATGGTGACAGATGGCGACATTGAGGATCTGTTGTCCTATAAAAAGGAAATAGAGGATGTTGACTGGGATGAATGGGTCAAAGCCATGAATCTCGAGATGGAGTCGATATACTTTAGGTCGGTATGGGATCTTGTAGATCAGCCTGATGGGATAAGACCTATAGGTTGTAAATGGATCTAAAAACGCAAACGGGGTGCTGATGAGAAGGTGCAAACCTTCAAGGCTCGACCTGTGGCAAAGGATTATACCCACGTGGAAAGTTAACTATGAGGAGTCTTTCTCACTATTGCCGTATTAAAGTTGATCTGTATCCTCCTATCCATTGCAACTTATTATAACTATGAGATTTAACAAATGGACGTCAAAACGGCTTTTCTGAATGGCAATCTTAAGGAGACCATTTACATGGCAACCCGAAGGATTCATTACCCAAGGTCAAGAGCAAAAAGCTTGCAAACTGAATTGGTCCATTTATGGGCTGAAGCAGGCGTCTTGATCTTGGAATATTCGATTTGATGCTGCGATCAAATCGTATGGCTTTTACCAAAACGTTGATGAATCTTGTGTTTACTAGAAAATAGTCAACGGTTCAGTAGCTTTCTTGGTATTATATGTAGAAGATATACTACTCATTGGGAATGATGTAGGTCTACTAACTGCAGTTAAGAACTAGCTAGTGACCCAATTCCAAATGAAAGACTTGGGAGAGGCTCAGTTTGTTTCGGGTATACAAATCTTTTGGGTTGTAAGAACAAAGTGCTAGCGCTATCTCAGGCATCGTATATTGAAAAAATCTTACTCAAGTACTCGATGTAGAACTCCAAAAGGGGCCTACTACCATTCAGGCATGGAGTCACTTTGTCTAAGGACATGTGTCCTAAGATGCCTCAAGAGGTTGAGGATATGAGATGGGTCCCATATTCATCTGCCGTTGGCAGTTTAATGTATGTGATGCTTTGTACTAGGCCAGACATCTGCTATGCTGTGGATATAGTCAATAGGTATCAGTCTAACCTAGGCCAGGGTCACTGGACCACAGTTAAGAACATCCTCAAGTATCTTCGGAGAACGAGGGACTACATGCTCGTGTATGAGTCTAGGGATTTGATCCTTACTGGATACATGGATTCTGACTTTCAGACTGATAATGACTCTTGAAATTTCACTTCAGGGTCAATATTTACTCTTAACGGAGGAGCTGTAGTGTGGCGGAGCACTAAGCAAGGGTGCATCGCCGACTCCACGATGAAGGCCGAGTAGGTAGCGGCTTGTGAAGCTGCTAAAGAGACGGTCTGGCTCAGAAAGTTCTTGATAGAGCTGGAAGTTGTTCCAGATATGTCTAGGCCCATCATCCTCTATTGTGACAATAGTGGTGTTGTGGCGAACTCCAAGGAGCCCAGGATTCATAGGCGCGAAAAACACATAGAGTGAAAGTATCATCTGATTCGCGAGATAGTGCATCGAGGAGATGTGATCGTCACGAAGATCGCCTCGAAACAAAACGTTGCTGACTCGTTTATGAAAGCTCTCACGGCTACAGTGTTTGAGGGGTCACCTTCAGCACATGGGTCTATAGGAAGGCTTGTGGCTGGACTAGGGCAAGTGGGAGATTTTATTGCACGTTTTTATGCCCTAGTTTATTGTTTTGTACCTATTTGTTTCTATTCCCAACTTCGCTTTAGGACAAGTGAGAGATTGTTGGGGTTTGTGTCCTAAAGTCTCGTGTCCTGTAGCCTAAAGTCTCATGTCCTGTAGCTTGTGAACAACTTTGTAAGAACACTTGTGATGTATAATATATATGATATTTACTTCACTTCTTGACTTTGCACATTTAGATTTTTTTATTTTACCACAAACCAATAAACTTAATATCCCTGGTTGTCTTTATGTAACTTACGCATGTATGTAGTGACATACAAGTGGATCATGTATTAAGTGACAACCAAAATAGTCTATAGTATATGGATATAAGAGGGAAACCTTATCCTGGTAACACTACGGATGCGACACGCTTTGTGGAATTGTTACAAATGTTGTGACTTGTCACAGATGGTTTGATCATGATCATTCGTGTAGTGGACATGCGAGCGGGGGCGTCCTATACAAAGAGTTTGTATAAGACCTCACCTCGAAGTGTTTATGTTTTGTCATATAACCCTGTTCATGATTGAGACTTCACTTCACTAGGATGACCATAGGTAACATGACCTTAATCCTAAGTGAGTTGGGAACTCCTGCTATTAAGGGTGATCCTTTGATTTGCATGGGTGTGAGTTGCCAGAGCGCTGACTCAAACCTACCATTTTGGGGATTCGTCTGATTTGGGAGCTGGGAACTCAGCTTCACAAGATGGAGTTCACTTCTTCCCTAAAGCAGGGGTAAGTAGATAGATTGCTCTCTTAAGGGTTGATCCTAGGGCTTGAACGATGTGGCCCCACGCACCTTCTCATGGCCTGAGAGGTGTTCACACATAGTAGAACTATGTTGTATTATTCATTATAGGGATCATTGGTACTTAAGGAGAAAGATGTAATTATAGGGGCAAAACGGTAAATTGGCCTGCTGTAATTACGAGCAACTATGAAGGGGCATCGTACTGATGATTGGTTATATCCAATGGACATAGAAATATATCTATGGCAAGAAGAGTTCAACTGTCAGTCTTTAGTGGAATGCCTAGCAGTTAACGGATGGTGGATATCGTGACTAAAGAGTTTAGTCAGCTATTCACGTACCGTGGGAGCTTCGAGCCTTAGGTCCATAAGGTCCCCTTGGTAGCTTGGATACAAGTTGAGAGTCAAGTTTTGGGTCAGTTGAAATGTTCAAATTGACAAGAGGGAGTTTGATTATATATGATATAATTAATTTTGTATATGAGATACATTAATTTGAAGGAAATTAGATATAAATATGATTTATATCTAGTGGAGGAAAAATACTATAATTAATATATGATATTAATTTATGTATTATGAATATGATGAGATCACATTTATTGAACGGTTAAAAGAGAAATGGGACGGTGTCTCTTCTGTTTTAATAACGGATGAATGTGTTGAAAGATCACTTTGAGATGCATAAAGAACTCACAGTGTGTTACGCATGAGATGCGCGGACATTGTTAAAGAGTGTGTCATCGTTTAGAAAATTAGTGCCTATACGATAGTGCCTGCACGATCGCTTACTTATACGATATTACTAAGCAATCGCTTACCGATTACACCTTCATGCGCTAATTACTAAATGATCGTTTACCTTTTCCTAAGCAATTGTTTAGCTCCCGATATTTACTAAACAATCGTATAGAAGATCACTTAGTTTTTCCTACACGATCCTTTAGACGATCACTTACCTTTTTTCTACACGATCTTTTAGACGATTGTTTACCCCTTTTCCTACACAATCGTTTAGACGACCACTTACTTTTTTTCCTACATGATCGTATACTTCACCTAAACGATCAAGCATCTTGTCTATGTGATAGACGAGTTCATCTCCCACTTGCTTGATCATTGTGTATAGTCTCTCTTCCTCGTCCCCTCTACCAAATCCGAACAAAGCCCACACTTTGGATTCTCACTCCAAGAATACTGAGGGCTCTAAGTGGTGGTGTCATCTCCGTTTCCTTCTGTTCAGCTGGTGATTGTTCGAGGTAGACTATTGGGTTTCAGATTCGCTGTGAAGAAGAAGTCTTCAACTGGTATGATCTCTTGATCTCTTTAGCATTATGAATTAGTATGTTTGAATGTATATGTGGTAATTCTATCACAATGAATTAGAAAGATCCGCTTTTGCTTGTAGGTACTCTTGAATAAGAGTTCCTTCAGTGATAACCAAAGCGCAATACACTTAACTAAAAATCCCCAATTCCATGATAAGACAAAACATATAGACATATATTTACATTTATCAGAGAAGAGGTGGAAAAAAGCGAAATTAAAATAGAAAAGGTCAAGATAGAAGAAAACTTATCTAATTTTTTGACTAAAGTTGTGCTTCGGTCTGAGCTAGAGTATTGCCTAAGTCTACTAAAAATAGCAGACCATCCAACTGAAGGGTAAAACTATAAAACAGATTCAAGGTATGAGAAATTTTAGCTTAAGGTGGAGAATTATAAAAGAAACTAAGCTAAAATTACCTTTCAAGATAAAAAATCAGCTGAATACCTTATGTTCTAGTTCATCTCATGCATGAAACAAAAAAGATAGTTAGAAAAGTTGACTAAAATAGAAAGACCAACTTCTCAAACTTACAGTTTTTTTCTAACAAATTGTATATGTACTTATAAAAAGGTGAGAGAGAAATCATCTATTAGTGTATCTATAAACAAGCATAGAGAAAAATTACTTTGAAGCTCGAACAAAAAAGTCAGAATCATACCTTGAAAGTGGATGTAAGTCTAAAAAGACTAAACCACTATAATCACTGTGTAACTCTTCTTCTCTACTATTTTCTTTGTTTGCATATTTCTTGATTCCTCATCCAAATTCTAGGCAAAAATATCAAGAATTTGTGAAGAGAGAGAAAGAGGAAGTAAGAACCCTAGAGAGAAAGAAAAATTCAAAAAATTATGTCTGATTGAGAGCTGAACATTTTTCTTTCCGTTTGATGTACATTAGCTAATCTTTACCACACTTGTCACCAATACTTTTCAAAATCGGACCATGCAATTCTGAAGTATATTTTGGTTTGTGCTTAACAAAGTATGAATGATAAGACATAACAGACCAAGTCTTTTGGGCTTAACATCAACTTTAATGAAAAATGGTCAAAGAGTGATCCTTATCACAGATACTTGGACTTCCTTACAAAAGATCAATTCCATAGTACTTACAACACATTTTGTTGATTTTGAAATTTATAGAAAAGAATATTGATTTTTTGTCAAGTGCCTAATCATAAGGGAGAGACAATTGGTGTAAAGTAATTGAATGTTGTTTATTGGATTGGGTATTGATAAAGGCTTTTCAATTACTGTTGATAATGCAACTTCAAATGATTCGGTAATCTCATATATGAAGAGAAAACTAAAGATTTGGAAGTCTCTTATTTTAGATGGTGAATTATTGATATGAGATGTTGTACTCATATTATGAACTTGATTGTCAATGATGGATTGAAAGAATTGCATGATTTGATAGTTAGTGTACGAAATGTTGTAAGATATGTTAGATCTTCCCCTAAACGATTGAAGAAATGTTTAGAGTATGTTGGACATGAAAAGATTGAATCTAAAGCATTTGTTTGTCTGGCTGTGTCTACAAGATGGAACTCAACATATTTGATGTTTAATCATGCTTTAAAATTTGAAAAGGCTTTTCAATGCTTAGAAAAGGATGAAAATTTTGTACCTCACTTTACTGAAGATGAGAATGGAAAGAAAAGAAAGGGGTCATTGATTTTAGCCGATTGAAATCATGTTAGAACATTTGTAAAATTTTTTAATATGTTCTATGATCTTACATTAAAGGTTAATGGTTCAACTCATGTCACTTCTAATACATTCTTTCATGAACTTTATGGGATTCAATGACGTTTAATAAGTTGGAGCCCAATGTAAATAATGTGATATATACTATGGCTTCCAATATGAGAATGAAATTTGATAAGTATTGGGGATCTCTTGACAAGGTGAACAAAGTGTTGTTTCTAGCTATTGTGCTTGATCCACAATATAAGTTGGATTATGTGTCTTCTTGTTTATAAGTATCTATGGAGATGGAGTTGTTAGAACAATGAATGATAAGGTGAAAGTTAGTTTATGAGTTTTATAAGACTAGTGGTTCAAGTGGTCGTGCCTCTAAACAACCATACTACATAGTTGAAATAAGTGAGGATTGTGATGACATGGAAATGGATTTACAGTTGGAATATAGACGAAGAAGAAAAGAGAAAAATTTGAATGAAATAAGAAATGATTTAGAGAGATATTTGTCAGAACCTAACGAGGATCTGACCGAAAATTTTCGTATTTCGAATTGGTGGAAATTAAATGCTTCCAAATACAACGTTTTATCACAAGTTGCTCGAGATGTCTTAGTTGTACTAGTGTCAATAGTTGTTTTTTAATCAACATTTAGTATAGAAGGTATTCCTACTTGACTCTTCTAGAAGTTCTTTAAGTCCTAATATGGTGGAGGTTTTAATATGTATACAAAATTAGCTACGTGTGAAGCCGATGTTATTAGATCTTACTCCACAAATTGAAGAAATGGAAACTTGTGATCAAGTTTTATCAGGTATATCATGTTACCTTTTATATATTTACTCTATATTAATATATTGAAATTGTGATAACGTTCTTATATAATTTATTTTTTAAATTTTGTTTAAGGTTCAAGGAGCAATGCAAGATTACAGCCGAAAGGTTTGGAAAATTATGAGAGTTTCTCATATAAACACTCACAGGAAGTGGATTTTGTGGTAAGTGATCAATAAAAAAAGTAACAAAAATTTGATAGTACTCTAAATGTTTTCATACATATATAGGATCATGAATGGATCGTTCAAGTCTGTTGGTTCCTGTTAAAAAATTCAATGGATTGTTCTTTTTAGTTGATTTTGTGAACACTATAGTCGTATTTATGAAATTTTGAAGATTTTTGTAGATTTTTGTAGACATTGTAGTCTTGCTTATGGATTTTGTAGACATTTGAAAACATTTAAGTCTTTTTTTAAAAAAATAAAACATTGTAGTCTTTATTGTGAATTTTGTAGACATTTGTGGATTTTGGATATTGTTATTGTGGAATCTTAGGCTTTAGCATTATTATTGGTGAATCTTATTTTAATTTGATTTCATGTATATTTCTTTTATTTCAATGAATATTATATAGTTACTTCATATCCTTGAACATTACGAGATCATTTAAAATTTTCTATGAGATCACGAGTAAAGAACTAAGGATTCACTCAACCTTTTTTGAAACAAAATCGATGGAATTGAACCAACCAACTTATTTTTTACTGGTTGGTTTGATTTGGATTCATAATTTAACAGGGTTAGTTTGGGTAAGAGAAATACACAAATCGAAACATAGGGTTCGACCTAAATATCCCTAAATCTAACCCAATCCAACCTACGAATACCTCTAACTCACATATATAGTATTTTTTATTATTAACATTTAACGTCAATTTCATTATAAGTTAATTGTTTTTAAAAAAGAGTAATTATTTTAAATGACAAATTACTGGAAATATTTTCAAATATTAAAAAATGTCAATCTATCAGATACTAATAGAAATCTATCTATAACAATTCTGATAGACGTCTATCAATATCTATTACTAGACATTGATATTTTGTTATATTTAAAAATATTTTTCAACAATTTTTTATATTTAAAAACTGTCCTTAAAAATTAATTGCGAGATATTTTATCTAATATAATATTTGATAAAAGTTTAGAAAAGCCAATTGTTATAAAACTGTTGAATCAATAAAAAGTTTGTTGATATAAAATGAAATAAATGGAAAAGGAAAAAAAACACACACATATAAAAAGAATAGGATTGTAAATTAAAACAATTAGTTAGAGAATAATACAGGTTCTTAAGGAAGCTACTTTTTTAAAAGTTGGTAGATAAGTGATTTTCAACCTAGGGTTAAAAAATTGAAAAGTGAATTTTAAAAAATTAAGAAATAATTTATTTTACCAAACATATAAAACAGTTAAAATTCTCCTCAAAATTGCTTTGCACATCCCAAAAGTTATATTTAATGACTTCCTTGTTTTCCATCAGAAAAGAAAAATAACATGGGAAGAAAATAAGTTCTCTCAAAGAAATACTAACACTCTCAAAACATCATTGAAAACCTTAGGCTATAAATAAACAACATTATTCATTCATGATTATCTTCAAAAATTAATATTACAAAGATTAGTGTCCTCATTACACAAACTCAACAATAATACCACTAAAATCGTAGACTTGTTTGAAATGACTTTTTAAATATTTTAAAAAATATTGTACCCGAAATAGATGCGCTGCGCTACCCAACTTATAATCTTGATTCCCCTGCCCCTCTTCTGGTTATGCCATTGCCAATCGCGGATAGCTCCAGGGCCAGCCACCCATATTTTTAAGTGAAAAAAATATGGTTTTAAGCACTTCAAATGTTAATCTATATCGGTTCTGAATCTGATCACCAGAAAACGAATCGCCAACAAAGTTGCCCGTCAAAGTTCAAAGATTCACAACCTGCAAACTTTCAAACTCAAATTATGCAACCACAGAACATTGCTCTTGTAAAATCAAATTATTACCTCATGGATCTAAAGAAAAGAAAACTGAGACAGAACAACAAGGTGGTAAAATTGTTTTGTTTTGGATAGTATGGTTCAAGAACTGCATGAGAGATATAAAAGACTATTCTACCCTTGACCAAAAGAATAAACAGCATAAGTAACTCGGAAAACAAACGTATATGGTATACTGTAACATTGACTCAAAATTAATCATAAAAACTAGAATCACTTGTCCCCTCTTTCTCCTTTGTACAAGAGGGATTGCATAACTATCAGAAGATCGACTAAAATAGCGAAGTGATTCATAAGAACCCCTTTTCAGAGAGGTATAAGATTAACTACCACATACCTGAATGTCTGCTCCTCAATCGTGTTGTTCCTCGTCGCCACCGCTATGAACCAGCTGACCAATTAATCAAGTAAAGTTATATAAATATGACACAGCTGGTATGAAATTTTTACAGAAGATGAACAAACAACACTAGATTTAGAGATATTGACAGTTTAGTGAAGAACGAATGTCACTTACTAGTGAGCCAACTCTCTCATATGCTTCCATTACTTTTGGGTTTTCCTCGTCTTCATACCCCACTTGCAGTATTCTTGGTCCGTTGATAGACCAGAATGCTCTCCGCCCAGCATCCTGGAAGGAGCAGAAGAACCATGATACTTTTGAGCCAAGAAACTTAACCTTCTAAGGGTTTTTTTTTTTTTAATTTTAATTTTTTATTTTTTGAGAGTAAGATGAGAAACAGAATTAAAGGAGTTGAAATATGATAATTTGCTCATCCTTCTAATTCATTCGTAGACTACTAAGTGATATCTTTATGTTCTAACCTCAAGAACCATTTAAAACTATTTTCTAAACTTTAGGGATCAAAGTATAGCATTTATAATTTTCAAAATTGATTTTAGAATTTTCAAAACTGGTTTTGTAATAACATGCAATTTATAATATATCATATAATACATATTTTAATTTAACAAAAATATTTGAGTTTCTTAGATTAAATACTATTTATGTTAATGTTTTTTTAAATCTTTCTTTTAATACATTTGTATTTTAAACTTTCAAATTCAAAACGAGAAGACACTGAAAACATAAAAATATTATTTTCAGAATTTACACGGTTTGAATCACATAATCCACAAACAGTTTTCGAAAATTGAATCCAAGTTGTTTACTAAATGCATATTTGCTGAACTCGTTGAATCTGAAAATATAAAACAAAATTTGAATTGCTTACCAAACAAGTCCTAAATGTCTGTTTGAAAACCTATGACAAAATCTAAAAAACAAACAGGCCCTTAGTTCTTTGCTTTTTTTGGATAAAAAACTATCCATTAATTGATGAAATATCCAAAGGTATACAAAAGAGTCCTGATTAAATGGAATACAAAAGTCCTTAGTTCTTCGTTTAGTTCTCAGAGGAGATTTTCCCCCTCAAGGGAGGTTAGAACTTCAATGAAAAGTTTTTGTTTCTTTAAGAAATTAAACAGGTAAAAATGTTAAATTTTAAGAGGAAAGGTATTTCATTAAATTCAAAAGAATATGTAATTCTCTTAAACCTGCAATATGATCATGTATATAGCCTCCAATGCATGAACTCGAATTTCAGGATCGTCAATTTGTTCGCGCTCAATTGAAAGTGCAGTTCCAAGCTCAAGTGGCATTTTTGATGTATCCTCCTCCTTATAAACCTGCTCACATAAATGCTACCATATAAATGCAATAACAATCACGAAATTTGTTGATGAGGAATATCTAGGTTGCTAATCCTTTAATAAATAACACGAGAGTTTAGACAAAATAATAAACTGCAAACATAAGTTTAGAACTACATAGAGAATGGATAGTAAGAGCAAGGGATTTTGCTTTTTTTTTTTTTTTTTTCCAAGGAAAAGAAAGAAAGAAAAAATATAAACATAACTTTTCATTGATGAAATGAAATGAGTCTAATGCTCAAAATACAATGATACATAAGAACTAGTTGCAACTTAGAGAACGGGGATGCTACAAGAGTAATGTTATCTGATCAGAGATATATCACAAAAATAGGAACATATCAAAAAAGACTGAAGGCAATGAAATAAACTAGAACTGACATGCTGTTGCATCTTACACAATCACTGTCGAATAAAAAAATCAATTAAATTCAAGGATAAAGAAAAAAGTACATAAAAGAGATTAATCTCCCAACCCATGGGTTGAACTAAAAAGATAATAATAAAATTCAAGTTTGTTCCTTCTTGTCCCTAACTTTGAAAATGTCTATTTTGATCTTTGAACTTCTTAATTTGTTCCATTTTGATCACTAAGACGTAAAAATATTACCTTGTTACCAGCAACAGGGAGAAGTAAAGCTGGCCAAAGGAACTCAGCTATCAAGAGTAAATTTTGTAGTTGACCTTCAGCTTCAAAGCAACAATTTCTGAGAGTTCCAAATACCTTAAACAAGCAAATCGCATGAAGACATGAGCCAGGTGTACTTAGACTATATCTAAAGTGTAACTGATTGAACAATACATATATACTTAGCAACTGAGTTGGAATAAGTAAAAATTAACCAATTACAGTCATGGCTTAGTTTCCAAAATTACCAAAAACATAAAAATAATAATACAGTACCAATCATGTAGATCAAACAATATGTAACCTAGTTTTGGGCCTTTTTCTTTTTGGTTGTCTTTTTTAGTTCCCATTGGGAACTTGTATTCTTGAACATTTATCTATATCAATGAAAAGTTGTTTCTTGTTAAAAATAAACATCCATCGGACTTACTCCATTCTTCCGTAGTTGACTAGTTGAATCATACTGCCTAATTATCTGCTTCAAAAGTCCCCGCTTAGGATCAAGTAAAAGCTTCCTTCCATCTTCCTTCTTTGATATATTTACAAGTATGGAAGCAACATGCTCAAAGGGATCATCTAGCAGAAAATCAATTTAAAATGTCAGATGAATGCTGAAAACTTTAGATGATTAATGTTGAAATTTGATAAAACTCTAAATGACAGGATGTCAATGTTGGTTCTATACAGAATCAATGTTTGGAGGGGCTACGTAAAGGCTGCAGAGGATCTGGCCTTGAGGCATTGCAATTAGTATTATTACTACTTTTGTCTGTTTTCTAGAAAGACCCAAGAACTTGTAAACTCATTTCCCAGTGCAGCACAGCAAATTAAGTTGGTAAAACCACTGCACGTGGAGAACTTAGAAGAAACAAAGATAACTGAAAAACCTTGCAACCCCAGGTATTTAAACTTTAAATTATAAATATGGTGTCCAACATTCTTTAAAAATAAATATTAAGCAAACTGCAGTAAAGAATAAGCAAAACATACCACTGGATTCACTTGCTGAACGACAAAATGATCTGACAATCTTCATAACATACAGACCTTGCATCTTGTCATCTCCAGTCTATGAAGCAGAATTGATACATAAGAACAATCTCTTTATTTCATAAAGATCATGAAAGTCTAAACCATTTGCAAAGGAAATGCTTAAGATTTAGCATTTCAACTTTCCCAAACAAATTTCAATAAACATAGCTCGTCTCATCATCAACCAAAGACAAGGTCACTGTAACAATATAGGCACACCTGAAGTAACGAAGCAATACCAGCATCCAACTGTGTTAGATTAACCAGAAGCATTATTAGCAACTGGCTAATGCTGGAGTCCACATTATATAAAAGATTCATAGCTTCTCCAATCAGTCCCAAGTCTATCATCTTTGCAGCCAGATCAGAATTTTGTGAAAGATTTACAAGAGCTTCAGCTGCAGGTTCTGCAACATCCTGAAATGAAAGACAAGATATCTCACTACAGAATTATCCATGTTCTATGAGTCACATTTTCCAAATATCTTGAACCATACTCTACCAACGGATGGCCAATTTCCTATAATTGTTTATAATCATATCCAAATACGTTTTGCAACAGAAACCCATCTTCTTAATGATGCAAATGAAATTGAAATGCTAAATTGCATTAGTGCGAAGCATGAGTTATATTTAAACCATAAATAATCAGCAGCAAACATTATGACAACTTTTGCCTGCCTATCAAATAATCAGCTAGCTTACACAGTGTCATGCTAACAGGAAGTTAGGAAGAATAATTGATGTTTAATATGACTGCATGCTCAACAAAACTCTCTGAGCTGCTCAATTGTTTGCTAATACATAGGTTTAGGACAAATGAAATTTTTAATTAAAAATATTCCCTCCAACACCATAGAAAATATACATACAGATACAGTGTTAACCACCTTCTATCTATAAAAAAAAAGAAGTTACATTAAAGCCCACCTTTTGCTCTCTCAAGAGTCGAGCTAATGATGGCAGCAAGATGTTTGGGTGCTTGGCAAGAGACTGCAGCCCATCCTCAGACCCAGTTAAACCTTGAACAATGTCTATAGCCCCTTTTCTCAACTATACAGCAAAAAAATGGAAGTTTGTCACTTGTAAAATTCTAAACCTAATTGTGATTACAGGCAAACTAAATCAGCAATCAACGGAAGCAAACATGGTATTCACACAACATACGAAGAACTTCCCATTATCAGCTTTTGTTGCAAAGAACGAAAAGCTGTCACAGGGATCAAAATGTGGAATATAACTTGTTAAACACTCGAAGCATGAATAGAATCACCTAATATTCACCAAATAAAACAGAACGAGGGGGGTGTAAACTGAAATTGAAGGCAATAAAATCATGGATTGTGATTAAAATTGAAGTTTTGGTAGAACAAGAAGCAGTGTATACTGCATCTCACCAACTAATCGAGTTAATACAAAATGAATCTGTGAAAATCCTTAATCGACATCGAAAAAGATGGAGAATACTTGAATGATCGGCGATGAAACTTACTTGAGGGGAGGGCGAAGAGAGAAACTGTATCAATTCTTCAAGCTCAGTCGCCATATGCTCTTTGTAGTTGAAGCAATGTGTTTCTTTCTTCTCCGGTGGTTGGGTGGTATTGCCCTTTTTCATATTACAAATCATTTATATATAAATATTACCCTATTTTTACTTTTAGTTTTTAGGGCAAATTACATTTTTTTTACCGAGTTTGGAAGAGTAAGTGCATTTGGTTCATTAGACATACTATTTTAGTTCCTCACCTTTTAGAATAGGTGCATTTTGTCCTAAATTTTCGAAATATACGTTTTTAGTCCTCAAATTTTCAGGAATAGGTTTAAAAGAACTTTTAATTATTTTTTGTTTTCATTGTATATAATTTTATAAAATTTAAATTAAAAAAATAATTTTAGAGAGAAGAAATAATGGATCTTTTATTATAATAGTTTTGCAAACGGAAAATAGGGTGGTTTTGAAATTAATTAGAGAAATGTGGTTGTTTTGTCTATTCGAGGCTAGAAGTCGAGGGTTGAGGATTCGATGAATATGGAGGTCGAAGGTTGAGAACTCGATAAGCAAGAAGAAAGTGGTTTGCATGGAGGGTTGTCGAAGTTTGAACTTTCGACCTACATAAGTCGAAAGTTCAACCTTCGACAAGCAAGGTATGTCGAACGTTGAACTTTCGACTTATGTAGGTCGAAAGTTCGACCCTTGACAAGCACCATGACGCGTCCCATCCCCTGCCACCCGCTGTCGTGCCTGACCCTTTCTGTCGCTGTTGACCAAGTTTCTCGTAGCATGCATGCCTGCCCTCAAACCACCACTTTAATTTTGCCAACCCAACACTCGACCTATGTGCTTTTAAACCCCCATTTTCCATTCATTTGCTCACTGCCTCATTACTTCCCTTGCTCACTGCCTCACTTCATCGAGCTCACTGCCTTGAAATCATCTTTTTCCTCCTCTACTAATTGCTCACTACCCTTCGAAATCATCTCCCTCTCCTCCCTTTTGCTTTCCGTTTCCATTTCTCTTCTTCTTAATATTCCTCTCCTCCCATTTTTAACTTACTGCTTTCCATTTCTATTTCTCTTCTTGTATTTCATTTAATACAAATTGTTCTCACACAACCCTTGATCACAAACTATACTGGTTCGTTACTCTACTAAATTTTTATTTTTTAAGAATAATTATAAATTCTATTTTTGTTCTTATATTATTATTTTTTATATATATTATTTTTTATTTTTTGTAATTGTTGTCAGATAACAAATAACAGGAAAAAAGTGTGAACGTTGTCACTTTGAAGGAAAAAAGAGAACTACCATCGAATCTGTGAGTTGAACTTATGATATTTGAAAAGTTTAGTTTATTCTTATGATATTTGATTTCTTTAGTATTAACTTTGATGTTTATAGTGTTAAAATGTTTAGTTTATTGTTATGTTTAAAAAGTTGATATTTATAGTTTAATACAAAATTATTGTGATAGTTAACAAATTTAGTATAGTGTAAAAAGTTTAAGTATAGTTTGAAAAGTTTAGTTTATTCATATGATATTTGATTTTTTTAGTATTAACTTTGATGTTTATAGTGTTAAAATGTTTAGTTTATTGTTATGTTTAAAAAGTTGATATTTATAGTTTAATACAAAATTATTGTGATAGTTAACAAGTTTAGTATAGTTTAAAAAGTTTAGTATAGTTTGAAAAGTTTATTTTATTCATACGATATTTGATTTCTTTAGTATTAACTTTGATGTTTATAGTGTTAAAATGTTTAGTTTATTATTATGTTTAAAAAGTTGATATTTATAGTTTAATACAAAATTATTATGATAATTATTGTGATTTTTTTAATATATTTCTTATGATATTTGATTTTCTAGTATTAACTTTGAAAATATAGTTTAAAATAGTTTGAAAAAGTTTAATTTAATTTAATTTTTTTATTTTGTATTAAATTTGAAAAAATAGTTTTAAAAAGTTTACCTCATTGTAATTTGAAAAGTTTAATTTGTTGTTATGCTTAAAAATAGTTATAAAAAGTTTAATTTATTATTATGTTTAAAAATAATTAAAAAAATGTTTAATTTATTGTTATGTTTAAAAAGTTAATGTTCATAAAACTTAAAAAGTTTATGTTTATAAATTAAAAGGTTTAATATTTTTAGTTTAATACAAAATTATTGTGATTTTTTAATATACTTATAAAAAGTAAAATTATTGTGAACTTTTTAAAAAGTTTAATATTTTTTAATATACTTATTATAAAAAGTATAATACAAAAAGTTGATGTTTGTCTTTGGGATTTTTGTTGTTTACAAATGGTAATATGATTGATGGTATTGATGGAGTTGACTATGAACAATCACCAAGTGAGAGTTTTAGCATAAATGTGAACAGTGAATTGTATTTGAACAATTCATTGAAATGGTTGGGATGTTACTTAGTGTAGATATGGGAACAAATTAGATAGAAATAATATATAGACATCCTAATCTAGGACCATCAGGATCAATAAGGTTTATGTCATTCCCTATTTCGAATGCACAAGTTATGAACTTGATGTTCTCAATGGCAATGCCACTACCGAATTTAGTGCATTTGTATGTAAATGTAAATAGGATAGGGGTGGATCCTGATATACCATTTAACCAGTTTGAAGATCCAACTCAATGTATTGATCCTGATCTGGAATCAGTTGCATCGCCATGTGATAATGAAGATATGGCGGCTAACAACCTGTATAGAGACTTCAGAACTGAAACGGATGATGAATTTGAAGAGTTGAATTTTGATGGTCATGAACATGAAATGCTTTCAGATACATTCAACGATTTAGATATGAATGTACTGGATAACATTCGAGAACATAACCCAATTGTAGCCCCTGTGGACGTTGACAATACTCAAGTGTATAAAGGGATGATTTGTCAAGACAAGGAAATACTACAACACGCGGTCAAATATTTTTGTAATAAAATGTCACGCACCATATCAGGTTGTTGATTCTACACTGACGATTTGGACAATTCGGTGTAAGAAGTGGGAGAAAGGTTGCAAGTGGAGACTTCATGCAATAAAGAAAAAATCGCATGGCTTGTTTGAGATCACTAAGTACGATCAGCAGCATACATGTTTTTATTCAGAACTAAGTCAAAGTCATGTGCAATTGGATTTATCAATGATTGCACTAGAGTTCTGTGATACCGTAAGAGAAAAATTATCTATCAGTGTTGCACAACTGTAGTCCGACATCAAATCAAAGTTTGGATATCATGTTACTTACCATAGGGTATGGGAGGGCAAAAGAAAAGCGTTGGTTAAAGTGTTCGGTGATTGGGATGAATCTTACAAATTATTATCCAGATGGTTATATATGGTTAAGCAGACCAATTCCGGAACACGTGTAGAGTGGAGAGTTAAAGAAACGCTTACTGAAGGTCATGCTATCCTAACTTCTGTATTTTGGGCATTTGATCCTTGTATAGAAGCTTTTAATAAATGTCGGCTAATAATTCAGATAGATAGTACACACTTGTATGGAAAATATAGAGGAAAATTGTTGATTGCTACATCAGTTGACTTGAATGGCCATCTTCTTCCACTTGCGTTTTCCGTTGCTGATGAAGAGTCCGAAGACTCATGGGGATGGTTCCTGAAACAACTGAGAGAAATTGTAATACACGAAGAGGTGTGTTTAATTTCAGATTGACATGCTGGTATAATTGCATCAGTGAACAATCCAGCAAATGGTTGGACGGGATCGAAATGTCACAATCGTTTCTGCTTATGACATATCGTCAGCAAGTTCAATAAAAAGTATAAATTTAATTCATTGAAAAATTATGTTTATCGTGCCGGGTGTCAGTTTCAAATTTGAAAGTTCAATAAAGCAATTGAAGATATCAAAGGAATAAATCGGAGCTGTCTGAGTTTTTTTGACAACATTAGTTTAGAGCAATGGACTCAAGCACATGATGGAGGATTCAGATATGGGTGGATGACGATAAATCTATCAGAGTGCATAAATTGAGTCCTTAAAGGAGGAGTTCGAATGTTGCTTATAAATGCTCTTGCTCAGATAACATTCTTCAAATGCGTGAAATATTTCGAGAAAAGAAGAGAAGAAATAAGGGATGCATTGGAGCATCAAGATAAATACACCCGGTAATATTATATATATATATATATATATATATATATATATGTTATTAACAATTTATTTCAAACATATTTTATAATACTAAGTGGAGTAAAAATCAGGGTACGCACACGAGAAAATAAATAAATGGGCTGTAAGATCTAGTAAACATGAAGTACAATCATACAATCGGTATGAAGGTGTTTTTCATGTGAAGACTGAACGTCATAGTCTCAATGCCAAAGGAGGAAACGTTCAAATATTGAGGCTAAACAGGTCCGAGCGGTACTGTTCATGTAACAAGTGGAAAGCATTCGGCATTCCATGCTCGTATTTTATGGCCGTTTGCTCACATTTTAACATGAACTATGAAGATTTTATTGAAGACTACTATAAATTGTCAACATATGCTGAATGTTACTCTCCTCAATTTCAACCTGTACCGCATGAAAATTACTGGATCATACACCTTGATATGCCTGTCTTACATCCTGATCCATCGTTGTTGAGAAAACCTGGTAGACCGAAAAGTTCACGTTACCACAACAAGATAAATTGGACAGAACCAGCCACTTGACAACGATATGGATTTTGTAATAAGTTAGGCCATAATCGAATGAAGTGTCCTTCGTTACTAAGACGGGCTCCAGATAGTTAGGGATTGAAAAATAAATAAATTTTTTTTTTATTGTATATTCAAATTTTTTTATTATAATTTATTGTATATTCAAATTTTTTATTATAATTTATTGTATATTCAATTTTTTTATAATAATTTATTGTATATTCAATTTTTTTATTCTAATCAATAAAGTTATACATTATTCTTTTAATTAAGAAATAAATACATTTTTTTATCATGTTTATTTAATTAAGTGTAGATATTTTTATTGTATATTCAATTTTTTTATTATAAAGTTGTACATTATTCTTTTAATTAAGTTGTATATTATTCTTCTAATTGAGAAATAAATATTTTTTGAGAAATAAATATATATTTTTCTTTTAGATCATGGCTTTAAACCCAGGACCTGTTGATCCCGATGTTTTGTACGACCAGTCCATTCATCGATCATTTGTTGTATAGCGAGATCGTACTACTAGAGAAATATCTTGCAGGCGTCGAGAGGCCGTTCTCCAACGTAATATCCTGCTTCACCCTCGAATACTACCACTACTGCACACATCTGGATTCTATGGGGTTGTCAGATTGGGATTTATTTAGTTGGACTGGCATCTGATCACAATCTTGGTCGAGAGATGGAGGCCCGAGACGCATACATTTCATATGTCTGAATACGGTTACCTATTGACGGTGAGCCGGTCACTGGAGTGATGTACGATGACTAGTCACAAGTTTGTCAACTGTACCTCGGTGTGACCCCACTTGTCGACAAGATTAAAGAATCGAGGTTAAGTTTGATATAGTTAGGAATACAATTCCGTGAGCTCATAGATGATGCAGACGAGGAAACCGTCATAAGATATGCACGAGCATATATACTACAAATGATGGGTGGAAGTCTGTTTTCAGATAAATCAAGTCATTTTGTTCACTTGATGTTCCTGCCACTATTACTAACCTCCATGATGCGGGGTGGTATTCGTGGGGTGGAGCATGCTTGGCATGGTTGTATAGACAACTATGCAAAGCAACAAGACCTAAGGTTCGAGAGATAGCTGGACCTCTCATACTTTTGCATCTATGGGCTTGGGAGCGATTTCCAACAATGGCTCCACAGCTACAACATGTTAATGATGCTCAGTTAGTTGGATGAGCCTACGGTTCTCAGTATGTTGTTTTAATTCAATTTAATTTTTATATCACTGATCTAGTTACTTTAGATTCTAAATTATCAATTTAAAAATTTAGGTGGAGAGACAAATTTTGTGTGACTAGGACAACCACACATGTAGTTAGCCAGTATAGATACATGTTTGATCTGCTTTAACCTGATCAGATATATTACCCTAAACCTAATTGATTATTTTATACACATTTTTATTGTATTTGTCTTTAATGTTCTCTAATATAATATTTTGTGTTTCAGGTTATTTGGGAGTCGTACAAAATTATTATGCATACTTTTCTTTTTGTACGAATGGTCAAAACATATGGCGGACGATGAGTCCTCTCATATGTTTTCATATTGGTGAGTGGCATTTTCCTGACAAGGTGATGAGACAATTCGGTTTTCAGCAGGATGTCCCATCGCTTTGTAATACTGAACCCGTACCGCATGATGTTAACTTAAGGACTGAAGATTGGTCCCAAAAAGTTGCACATTTGGTAGTGCGATGATACCATCGTACAAGGTTTATTGCAGTGGGGGTTTCTCTTGAACAGTTTGACAGGGATGTCACTCAAGAATATATTCATTGGTATAATAATATCACAAGGCGCTACGTCACTCGTCCAGGAGCAGCTGTGGGTCATCTGGTAAATGAATGAATATTGTCTAATTATTTTTAATTTAAATTTATTTTAAATATTATCTAATTATTTTATAATTCACAAAGATCGAACAACATTTGATGAGGTTGTTATATGTAGTGACAACCAAAGCTATATGGAGGAAATACATTATACGTACGATATACCTATTATTCCTCCACCAGCTCCTAGACGTAGAGGACCTGCTCGGGAAGAAGATGAGTTTGATGAGGTTGCTCATATTGTGGAAGAGTTGCCCCCTATGATGCAGACGCAGAGTCAAACTGATTATATTAGTCCGATGATGATGATGCCAACATTTGGCTCAGGACATTATAACTCAGAGGCTGGTCTTTCGTCTTCATACGTGCATGGACATGGTAGGGATCGTGGAGAGCATAATGAATATTTATATTATGAAGCGCCTGCAGAGGTACCAGAGCAACATTAAGAATAACCCGAGCAACCTCAAGTTCAAAGTCGACGACGACAACCAGCTCGAAATCGACGACGTCCGCCTTGTGGGACACATTGATTTTTGTAATTATTTTTATATAAATGAGATATTTTAATTTACTCTTTTTTATTTTTATGAGATATTATTTTCAGAGTTTAAATAAAATAATAAAATATTTTTAGAAATTGTTTTTATAAAATGGAAAATTAAAAAAAAAAAGAAAGAAAGAAGAAGGTGAATGTCTAAATAATTAAAAAGAAAAAAAAATAATGACAAGGTCGAGGGTTCAAAATTCGACCTCCTATTAAAAAAAACAACATATTTTTAATTTTTCCAGAAGTAATCCTTAAAAAATTAATTTTAATTTAAAATAATAAAAAAATTATTACATAAACTTTTTAAACCTATTTTTTAAAACTTAGGAACTATAAAGGTTGAAAATTTAGGGACCAAATGAACCTATTCTGAAAAACTCAAAGACTAAAAACGTATGTTTTGAAAACTCAGAGACCAAACACACATATTCTTCAAAATTTGGGGACTAAAAAGATAATTTTTCCTAATTTTTAAAAGAGCCCTAAAATGGCATTTAATATGACGTTTAGCCTTTTTAATGATTGTTTTATTGGAGACTTTTAAGGATGGGAATTGACATTTTTTTTTTTACCTCGAGTTAAACTCATTTTGAGGACACATAAGTTTAGATTTGTTATACATTTTTTAACTTCTTGTTGGGAATAAGTTATTTTCAAACATTATCTTCTTTTGAATTTTTTAGTATTGCAATTTTTTAAAAATAAAATTAGACATTAAACTAGCTTTTTCCCCCTTTTTTTTTCCCTTCTTTTTTTCTTTTTTAAAGAATGGAAGATTGCATGTTGAATAGACAACCTACTTGGGTTTTCAATATCACTCATATTACCTCTAAGTTTTTTTTCTTAGAATTACTCCTTACGATAGGATGAAAAATTTTATGCTACCTCTATACATTACTTGACACAAAAGTAATAATTAAAAATTAATTAGGATCCAAGATTATTGATGAATTAATAAATCATTTGATGACGTGTCAAATAATGGATGAGAGTAGTAGGTACAACTATAGTATTAGAAAATTTTCTCATTTTTCCGCTTTCCAAACACATCATTCTCTCCTTTTTTAAAAAAAAAAAAAAAAAAAAAAAAAATTTTAACGTCTTTCCTATTTTGGTTTCAAATCATAATCTACTTGGATTATCGATGCCACCTTTCAATAGGAAAATGAAAAAAAAAAAAAAAAAAAAAAAAAAAAAAAAAAAAACAAGTGTTTGAAGGTTGCATGTTTAACATGTAATCTTCTTTTTCTTCTTTTTCTTTTTTTAAACAAACAAAAGCTAACTTCTTTGATCTTAGGAGTTGTTGTTTTTAAAAAGGTCGTATTTTCAATATGCGGCCATCTTTAAACCTACAACATTTTTATATTTTTCTAAAAAGTTTAAAAAAGAATATATTTTATTTTAAAAACTTTTAAAAATTGTAATATTAAGAAAAAAGTATCATTTTCTCCTTACAACAATCTCTTTGCTCTCTCAAAATTATGAGTTTTTCTTTTTTCCATTTTTTCTTTTGTTTTTCATTTTATAGATAATTTTATTTGGATATAGTGAATTAATTAGTTAACAATTTGATTTTTAATAAACAAAATTAATTGTTGATACCAAAATTTGGTACCTATTGTTAATTTTTAATGTTAGGAAGAATCAAACAATCGCCTTGCATAATAAAGAAAATCTTGCACTAGGTGTGGTCTTTACCACAACACTCCAACGATCAAGTTAGTAATTGTCAAAGAGAGCTAGAGAATAGAGAATTTGCAATGTTTTTCAGCGTGCCGTTAAAATTACTTTTATGCCTTAATCATTTTAAAGCAAATTAAGAAGATATCAACCTAAAATCTAATCCTTAATCTACCAACAACTAAAAGTGAAAATTATATTTTTAATTGTCAATTTAAACTCGACATAAAAATATTGTCAATTTTTAAGATAATAGTTAGAAAGCAATAAGAAGTAGAGTAAAAGTAGGACATAAAAATATCCATCAAACTCAAAAGAAAAATTATAATAATTATATCATCATAACTATTGTTACGGGTGATTTTGGATCAAAAGGTAAAAAAAAAAAAAAAGGTGTAATACAAGCCAAAAGTGAAAACTGCAGATCAAAATGAGCTAAGAAAAAAGAAGGCTAGCTTGGGCCTAACCCAAGCCAGCATGTTCAGCCTAGATCTTGGCCGAGGATGAGCCTTGGCAAATGCCTAAAAGGACATGCATTATGCATGCCCTGACCGAAGAGAACGTTTTGGGCTCAAGACATGGCTCAAACAAGATGCAAGGTGGAGGCTGAGACTAAGGTTGACCCTAGTCAAATATAAAGTCAGCCTGCCTCTTGGGCCAATAGTTCATTAATTGTCCTAAGGTGATTCTGAAACCTTAGAGAACAACCTAGGTCAACTTTCTCTGTAAATATTGAAGAAAATTGGACATGATGATTATCATGACTAGCAGAAGGATCTTTCCAAATTTTAATCATATATGAATATTACAATTACAATCACAAACAGAAACATATGATTATACATAAAACAAAAATTACAACATGCTTTCCTACATGATCAAGGGAAGGAATTAACAAACCTTTGAATACTCATCTTCAAGTTCCTTAATCATGAATGCTCGATCACGGCAACACAGCAACACACACGAACGTTAGTCCAACACGATTGCTACACTGCACAATTACAACGAACTCGAACTAATTGATCGTCAAGGTCACGAACATCGCGAACGACCTCCATAGAACCTCGATCATGTCAAGTTGAGCACGACACCACCAACAAGGTTACCTCAGTATTCTCGGTGTGAGAATCTAGAAGGTGGACTCTGTGTGGACATGGTTAGAGGTAGAAAATCGAAGGAAAAACAATCAGCAATTGAGAGATGAAACAACCTATCGTATAGGTCGATGCCCAATCGTTTAGTAAAAGTTATGCGATCATCTAGCAAAAGCTATGCGATCGTTTAGCTCATTGTCTAGTTGAGTGTCTATCGTGTAAGAACACTCCACGATCGTCTGGCTAACTCCAAATCATCGTTTCGTAAATCTGATTTACTTGACAACTATCCATGAGTAGTTTCCGAGATTGGAACTTTTAAATTCACAACTTTGCAAATCTTACTAAAATTAGGAAAACATATTTCCTCTTATCTCATGGTTAACATATTTCCTTTTATCTCATGATTACCATGAAACCATCAAAATCTCTCAATCAATTGGTTATTAGAAAAAAAAAAAGATAATTATTTAATAATTAATCTTATTATAAATATAAATGATAACTAACTTACCATACTATATTTATAACCTATAGGTTTAATATTTCATCTCATAAAACATATAAACCATAGCTCTTTTTCTATTCCATGACACTTAATGTAAATCTCATTTACATTAATCCTCCATTAGATGTATCTTATATATCATACCGATCATATCATATATAATCAAATTACTTCTTGTCAATTTGAACATTTCAAATCAACACCAAGAACTGATCCTCAACTTGAATCCATTGAGCTACCAACGGGACCTTATGGACTTGTAGCTCGAAGCTCCAACAGTACGTAAATAACTGACTAAACTCTTTAGTCACGGGATCCACCATCTGTTAACTGCCAGGCACTCCACTAAAGACCGAGTTGAACTATCCTTATTACAGATATATTATATGTCCATCTTAACCAATCAACAGTGCGACAACTCTTCACAATCGCTCGTAAGTAAGCTCGACCAATAACCGTTATGCCCCTATAGTTACGTCTAACTTCTTAAGTACCACTGATTCCTGTAACGAACATAAGTCATAGTTCTACTATGACTGAGTCCTCTCTTCCAAAGAGAAGTTGTGGTCACTATGTTCAAGTCCCGGAATCAGTCCTTAAGAGAGTAATCTATCTATTTACCCCTGCTTCAGCGAAGGAGTAAATTCCATCTTGTGTAATTGAGTTCTCAGCTCCCAAATCAGACAAATCCCCAAAAAGGTAGGCATGTTGAGTTGGCAATCTGGCCACTCTCACCCATACTAATTAAAGAACCGCCCTCAAAGGTAAAAGTTCCAAAACCATTCAGAATTGAGGTCGTGTCACCTATGGTCGTATAGGTGAAATGTAAGTCTCCAGTATCAATGATGTTATATACAGAGACGAATCATTTCGTGGTCCGGTCTTATACAAACTCTTTGTATAGGACACCCCCGCTCGCATGTCTTCACATGAATGGTCAGGATCTACCATCTATAGTAGTTTACAACACTTGTAAACCTCTATAAAGTGGGCCGTATCTGCAGTGTTACCAGGATTAGGTATCCCACCTTAATCCTTATACTACAGACCTATTTAGGTTATCACTTAAGGCATGATCCACTTATATATCACATAGACACGCTTAAGTTTACATAAGATAACCATGGAGCTTTGTTTATTAGATATGAGTAAATGTCAGAATGAAATAACGCTTGATTTATTCATAAACAATGTGTATAATTACAAATAATGAGACTTCGAGAGAATTAAGACATCAATCCCAACAAATATATCCCTTAGGGCTCCATACGAGTTATCTGAAACTTCTGACTTCTTCTCCATTCTATAATTCTCTTACTGACTTAGGCATCAGAGCCATTTTTCTTTGTATTACAGGTTCTCTCTTCCCTGAGTTACAATTTTACCATTGTTGTCATGTGGAGGTGAGGTGCGCTTTCCCTTGATCAAAATTTGGCATCGACAGTTTGACGTTGTCTATAGGAAAGAAAGTGTTCTACTAATAATCTGCATACCTTACAAAATATGAGTAAGAGGGACAAGAATAAAGACATGGACGAAGGTTACCCAGCCAAGACCGCCACCTACGGAGGACAAAAAATCAAACATCGCCTCGACTTGAGGAAAGATTGGAAACATTAGAAGAACAAGTAATTGGAATGGGTCGTGATCTGACTCAACTACTTGAGATTTCAGACAAGCAGAACCCTTTAGTAATAGTTCAAGTGGAACCATTAGTACGTGATCTTGCCATGGGAAAAGACCCATACTCTAAAGCCAAAGGAGAGGTTGATCTTAGGTGAGAAAAATCTAGGAAAACGAATAGAAGTTGTAGTAGCATTAAAGCAATATGAAGCTACATATAGCAAGACCAGTGGGACTAATGGACTAAAATCAATAGTACAGTTTGTGTCGAGGAGTCCAAGATGAAGCTAAGATGACCGATGCTAAGGTCGAGGTGACCTACACCGTGGCCGAGGAGACCAAGCTGAGGATGAAAAGATGAGGTCAAGACCGAAGAACCCTACTATAGAATGAGGATGAATTAGAGCCTTAGAAGATAAGAAGATAATCAAGTTAGAACTTTGAAGCTTGATCATGGAAAAACGACAAGCCAAGGCAGTGGCCGAGGCTAGGATCGATAACCCTCCTTGGAGGTTAGAGTTGTTGAGAATCCAAGATAAGATAGGGAATATCGAGAATGCCACATAAATAGAAGGAGTTGATCTTGAGGCATTGATCGAGCAAGTGGACCCCCCATTTACTAAAGATATGATGGCAACTGAGTTGGCTCGAAATTTTAGAGTCTCAACCATTAAATCCTATGATGGAAAGAAAGATCCGATAGAGCATCTTGACATATACAGGTCTTTGATGGAACTTCACGAAGTGTCCGATGCAATACACTGTCTAGCATTCTCTTCTACCTTGACAATGTTAGTGAGGGATTCGTTCAGAAAACTGAAAAGGATCAATTGGCTCTTTCAAGGAATTAGCTCGAGCCTTTATTACTCAGTTCTTAGATGGGATAGAACAATGCAAGCTAAAGATGCATCTACTAACAATCAAGCAAGGGCCAAATGAAAGTCTTCGAGAATATATAGCACATTTCAATAATGAAGCGCTTCAAGTTGATAAATGTATTGATGGGGCAACATTGATCGCAATAGGATATGGATTACGGGATGAAAGATTCCTTCGATCGAATGGTAAAAGAGAACCCTAAAGTTATGTTGAATTCATAACCAGGGCCCAAAAGTACATGAGTGCAGAGGAAGTGGTCAAGTCAAAGAAAGAGGCACATGAAATGGGAACCAGAGTAGGTCACCTGCACAACTGGAACTACACTCATGACTGGAGTTCAAAGAGAAGGAGGTTGAAAGAGCGAGACTTGTTGCATTCTTAACCAAGGTCACCTTGTCACGGTATAACGAATAAGTTTGAAAGATATACCCCTACAGTAATCTCTCTTGAAAAAATTCTCATGAAAATACAACATACCAATTTGCTTAATCACATAGGAAAGATGAAGACAAACCTAGATAAAAGGGTCAAGGACCATTACTATTTATATCATCAAGACCATGGCACTTCAATTGAGAATGCAATTAGTTGAAGGATGATATCGAAGCATTGATTCATAATGGGTACTTAGGAGAGTTTGCAGAAAAAGATCAGAAGCATGAGGAAAGACAGAACAAAGGTGAACATAACCCGATACGAGAAATCAAGTAAGGACGAGGTCGAGGCTAAGGCCAACTTTATCATAGATAGGTTTTATTCTTTTTTTTTTTTTTTTCCATTTCCTATTTGAGAATAGTTATTTTCGTTTCAAAACATGAATTTTCTTTTCTTTATTATTTTTAATGGTTATGAGTTTTTTTTTTTTTTTTTTTGAGTTTATACCTAAGCAAATGTTCTCTATTTCATGCAAACAAAATATTTCTTAAGTAGGGGTTACGCAGGGGATATGCTTCCCTATCAAACAAAAAGCAGCTTTATAGGTGATATGCTTCCCTATTAAACAAACAGCAGGTACAGAGAACATATTTCCCTATCAAGCTCCAAAATTGTAATTTGCTGGCCGCCTCACCTCTCAAAAATTGACATTTCATCTTTTTCAAGAAGGTGTTCATAATCTTCTGAAAATTGATTTTCATCTTTCTGACAAGATTCAATACGTGATTAATTCCTCAAAAAAGGATTGGCTTCAAAATAATAGAGCCTGAAGGAACCCCAAACCTCGATCCTATTGACAGAATGCCATAGGTCATTCACAAGATAATCTAGGAACCACCTTTGAACACCGCTAAGGTAACTCTAGGGCCTAGAACATCATCCAACGAAGTACCCAATATCAACTTTATAGGTTTGATGGATCAATCTGCAGGCACCTCACATAGACACCGGTGAGAAGCTCAACCTTTCTGAGAGCCGACCGACAGGGTCACAAGGCAGCACAAGTTAGAAGAAATTATACTTTCAAGTTGGGCCAAACCTCACGATCTAACATCAAAGTGAGGGTTAATGTTATGGGTGATTTTGGACCAAAGCGTATAATTGACATTTAAAAATGACAAGGTAAAAAAGAAGCGTAATACGAGCCAAAAGTGAAAACTGTGGACCAAAATAGGCCAAGGAAGCAAGGGTTGGCTTTGGCCTGAGCCAAGCCAGCATGCTCAGTCTTGGCCTTGCCAAATGCTTAAAGGGGCGTGCATTATGAAGGAAATCAGACATGAGGATTTCCATGAGTAGCGGAAGGATCTTTCCAAATTTCAATCGTATATGAACTTTACAATTACAATCACAAACGGAAACATGCGGTTATGTATAAAATAGAAATTATAGCATGCTTTACTACAGATCAAGGGAGAAATCAACAAACCTTTGTAGACTCATCTTTAAGTTCCTTGATCACGAGCGCTCGATCACAGCAACACAGCAACATACTAACGTTCGTCCAACACAATCGCTACACTGCACAAAAACCACGCACTTGAACTAAGCGATCATTAAGGTCACGAGTACACCGAACACCTCGAACGACCTCCATAGAAACTTGACTGTGTCGAGTTGAGTATGATACCACCAAGAAGATTACCTCAGTATTCTTGGTGTGAGAATCTAGAGGGTGGGCTCTATGTAGACTTGGTTAAAGGCAGAAAACCAGAGGAACCACATCGTGTAAATGATTGAGCAAGTGGGAGATAGAACAACCTATCGTATAGGTCGATGCCCAATCATTTAGGAAAAGTTATGCGATCGTCTAGCAAAAGCTATGCGATCGTTTAGCTCATCGTCTAGCTGAGTATCTATCGTGTAAGAACACTCCATGATCGTTTAGCTAACTTCAAGCTATCGCTTGGTAAATCTGATTTACTTGACAACTTTTTCGTAAGAAATTTCCGAGAGTGAAAAATCTCAAAACACAATTTTTAAAATCTTATTTCTTTTCTTACTAAAATTAGGAAAACATTTTTCCTTTAATCTCACAGTTACCATGCAACCACCAATAACCTCCCACTCAATTGGTTATTAGAGAAAAAGAGATAATTATCCAATAATTAATATTATTATAAATATATATGATAACCAACTTACCATAAAATATTTATAACCTATAGTTTTAATATTTCATCTCATGAAACATATAAACCATAGCTCTTTTTCTATTCCATGACACTTAATGTAAATCTCATTTACATTAACCCTCAACTTGATGTATCTCATACACCATACCGATCATATCATATATAATCGAATTACCTCTTATCAATTTGAACATTTCAAATCAACACCAAGAACTGATCCTCAACTTGAATCCATTGAGCTACCAACGGGACCTTATGGACTTGTAGCTCGAAGCTCCAACAGTACGTGAATAACTGACTAAACTCTTTAGTCATGGGATCCACCATCCGTTAACTGCCAGGCACTCCACTAAAGTTCGATAGCTGAACTCTCCTTACCATAGATATATTATGTGTCCATCTTAACCAATCAATAGTGTGACAACCCTTCACAGATTGCTCGTAAGTATAGCTCGGCCAATAACCATTATGCCTTTGTAGTTACATCTAACTTCTTAAGTATCACTGAATCCTCTAATGAACATAAGTCATAGTCCTACTATGACTGAGTCTTCTCTTCCAAAGAGAAGCTGTGGCAACTATGTTCAAGCCCCAGAATCAGCCCTTAAAGGAGCAATCTATCTACTTACCCATGTTTCGGAGAAGGAGTGAATTCCATCTTGTGTAATTGAGTTCCCAACTCTCAAATCAAACAAGTCCCCAAAAAGGTAGGCATGTTGAGTTGGCAATCTGGCCACTCTCACCTATACTAATTAAAGGACCGTCCTTAAAGGCAGGAGTTTCCAAAACACTCAAGATTGTGGTTGTGTCACCTATGATTGTTTAGTTGAGATGTAAGTCTCCAGTATCAACAGTGTTATATACAGAGTCTAGTCATCTCGTGGTCCAGTCTTATATAAACTCTTTGTATAGGACACCTCCGCTCGCATGTCTTCACATGAATGGTCAGGATTTACCATCTGTAGTAGTTTACAACACTTGCAAACCTCTACAAAGTGGGTCGTATGGTAGTGTCAACAGGATCAGGTATCCCACCTTAGTCCTTATACTACAGACCTATTTAGGTTATCACCTAAGGCATAATCCACTTGTATATCACATATACATGCTTAACTTTACATAAGATAACCATGGAGCTTAGTTTATTGGATAAGAGTAAATGTCAAAATGAAATAACAATTATTTTATTCATAAAACAATGTGTATAATTATAAACAACGAGACTCTGAGAGAATTAGGACACCAAGCCAACAATCTCCCATGTGAACTAATGCCTCAGGAGACTGATATACAATACAATATAAAACATGTACAATATACAATAAACTAGGGCATGCCCCAGTATCATCTCCCACTTGTCCTAAACATGATGCCGTATGTCCCGCAGACCTAGACTCTTTAGGTGACCCTTGAACACTTTAGCCGTGAGAGCCTTTGTAAGGGGATCAACAACGTTGTGCTTAGATACGATCTTTATGACTATTACATCACTGCGATGCACAATCTCCTTAATCAAGTGGTATTTTCGCTCTATATACTTACCCCAACGATGACTCTGAGGCTCCTTTAAATTTTCCATAGCCCCGCTATTATCACAATACAGAGTGATAGGCAAATCCATATTTGGAACAACTTCCAAATCCGAAAGGAATTTTGTCAACTAAAAAATTTCCTTAGCTGCTTCACAAGCGGCTACGTATTCGACTTCCATAGTGAAGTCCGTGATGCATCCTTGTTTGATGCTTCACCACACTATAGCATCTCCATTCAGAGTGAAAACTGACCCTGATGTTGATTTGTAAGAATCTCTATCGGTCTGAAAGTCAAAGTTCATGTATTCTATAAGGATCAAATCCTTATCTTCATGCACGTGCATGTAGTCCTTCGCTCTCCGAAGATACTTGAGTATCGTCTTGACCACCATCCAATGATCAAATCCTGGATTTAATTGATACCGACTAACAATCCCTACTGCACAATAAATATCGAGTTTGGTACACAACATTGCATATATTAAGCTTCCTACAGTTGAAGCATAGGGAATTCGTCTCATCTCCTCAACCTCATGAGGTGTCTTAGACATTGATCCTTAGACAAAATGATTCCATGCCTGAAGGGTAATAAACCCCTTTTGGAATCCTGCATTTTGTACCTAATCAACATTTGATCGATGTACGATGCTTGAGACAGGGCTAACCATTTGTTCTTATGATCCCGAATGATTTGAATCCCTAGAACGTACTGTGCCTCACTCAAATCTTTCATTTGGAACTGGGCAACTAGCCATTTTTTAATATTAGTCAGATACCTTACATCATTCTCAATGAGTAGGATATCATCCACATATAGTACCAGGAAAGCTACTGAGCTGTTGATGATCTTCTTGTAGACACAAGGCTCGTCAATATTCTGATCAAAGCCAAACGACTTGACCGCAGTGTCAAATCTGATGTTCCATGATCTAGATGCTTATTTCAGCCCATAAATGGACCTATTAAGCTTGCAAACTTTTTAGTCTTGATCTGGAACTATGAACCCCTCTGGTTGAGTCATATAGATGGTTTCCTCAAGATTACCATTAAGAAAGGCAGTCTTGACGTCCATTTTCCATATTTCATAATCATAAAATGTGGCTATGGTTAGGAGTATCTTGATAGACTTGAGCATGGCAACACGTGAGAAAGTTTCCTCATAGTCAACTCCCTCAACCTGGGTATAACTCTTTGCCACGAGTCGAGCCTTGAAGGTTTGCACCTTTCCATCTACACCTCTCTTTCGTTTATAGATTCACTTACACCCAATAGGTCTTATCCCATCAGGCGGATCAACAAACTCCCAGACGTTATTGAAGTATATAGAATCCATTTCCTGGTTCATGGCCTTAACCCATTCATCCTTGTCAACATCATCCATTGCTTTCTTAAAAGACAATGGATCCTCAACCCCATCATTTGAAATGACGTTCTGGACTTCAGTTAAACCCATGTCGCGATCCGATGGGTACATAACCCTCCCACTACGTCGAGGCAGTTTCAACTCTTGAGTTGGTTGACTAGATGTTTCGATCTTCACAACTCTTGTTGATTTGTTGGCCTATTCAACAACTCTTGTTGAACCCTCAGCAGTTTCAGTCTCACTAGAAATCTCACGCAAAACGAGCTTATTTTATGGCTTATGATCCCAGATATGGTCTTCTTCCAAGAAGATAGCATTTGTAGAAACAAACACTTTGTTCTCACTCAGATCATAGAAGTATCCATCTCTGGTTTCCTTGGGGTAGCCTATAAAGAGGCAAACCTTTGAACGCAGTTCCAACTTCTTTAAGTTAGTCATTAGCACATGTGCCAGACAACCCCAAATTCTGAAGTGGCATAAACTACCTTTACGGCCTCTCCACAACTCAAAAGATGCTTTAGAAACATTTTTTTAGGGAACGTTGTTCAGGATATAGCATGCAGTCTCCACTGTAAAACCCTTAAACGAGTCTAAAAGATGAGCATAACTCATTATAGACTGAACCATGTCTAACAAGGTTCTGTTTCTTCTTTCTGATACACCATTCTGCTGAGGTGTACTAGGGGCCAAGAGTTGGGACACAATCCCATGTTCTATCATATAGTTCTAGATTTGGAGATCCACATACTCTCCACCACAATCAGATCGTAGTATTTTTATCTTCTTACCTAATAAGTTTTCAACTTCAGCCTTATACTCGAACTTGTCAAGGGCTTCAGACTTACATTCCATTAGGTAGAGATGCCTAAATCTTGAATAATCATCTACAAAAGAGATGAAATATTCATACCCACCCTGAGCTTTAACATTCATCAGACCACAAAGGTCTGAATGTACAAGCTCCAAGGCTTCCTTGGCTCGGTAACCTTTTACAGTAAAAGGTCGTTTGCGCATCTTGCCTTCGAGGCATGATTCACACACTGGCAAGGAGTTTTCTTCTAAAATCTTTAGAAGTCCACTTTTCACCAACTTCTCAATCCTATTGAGGTTGCTAACCTTAGATGCCAAATATGGGCATTTTCCTTAGGAGAAACCTTTTGGTCTTTTAGCTGTTGTTGCCATACTGAACATTTCAGTATTAAATAATGCTTTTATGACTAACAACCTTAGTACGTATAAGTTACTTTCCATTGAACCATAACCAATCTCCATTACATTCTTGAACAAACATTTTATTCTCAGAAAATGAGACGATATACCCTTGTTAAATGAGACAAGAAACCGAGATTAAGTTCCTTTTAATATGAGGAACTACAAAAATATTATCTAGTAACAGATAACATTTCTTGTCAACAAATAACTTCAGCATGCCTACAGCAACAACTGAAAAAACCTCATGAGTGTCGACTCGTAAAGTCATCTCTCCATGTGGCAACGTTTGCCAAGAACTGAATACTTGGTAAGAGGAACTGATATGATTGGTAGCACCTGAATCTAAGATCAAGGAGAATCGTCATTCTCTACCAAACTCGTCTCCAAGACCAATAATTCAGATTTACTATCTTCCTCTTTTGAAGAGTAGTGGGATCAGTGTCAGAACAACTGACACTATTGTTTTCATCATCCATCCCTTTGTGCTCGAAAAGTAAGAACTGACGTTCAAACAAATTTTGTAACGAGTCCATGATCTAACTGTAATGACCATGTTCTCAATCCTTTTGGTCAAAACAATAGGTATATTAGCCAAAATGTGAAGTCGGCCAATGAATTAGCCTTCATCCACACCTCATATGCATTGTGAACACTTTGCGGTGCATCAAGGGTCGGGACTTGAGGATATTTCTCAACCATAACAAATTCGAGGTCATTTGCCACAAAATACGTTTTACATGATTCTTTCCATTGTATGTAATCGATCATATTAAAGGCACTAAATGGAAACACTAACTAGTTGTTGAAAAGAAAAACACATTGACCTACGTTATGTTTTAAGCAAATACCCGTTGTAAAATAAATAACATCCAATAAGGTTTTAGCAAAACTAATATGAACCTCGTGTGACATCTATTCTCGCAATGACGCTTCAAAGGTTTAGGACAAAAGCCGCTGAAGGGAGGTCAATATTATCCCTCCTCTGAATTGAGAAGTTTTCAACCAGCCATTAATATCAGAACAACTCTTGTTCCTATAACGACTAGTCATCATTGATTTGGCCAAGAGATCATTAATTTACTTAACAATCTCCCGTAAGTGTGACTCGCCATTTTAGGCCCTAGAGATCCGCTCCAAGCAGCAAATTCGAAAGGAAAAAATTCGATTGGGGCAAAACCTAAAGTGACCCTATCCATTTTTGGAGTTCACCTTAATCTTGACCAACTGCACAAAGCCCATCTCAAAAGGGACACTCCTGGAATGCCACGAGGGAGTACAGAATGATCTCACGATATGAACCAATGACAGAGATCGTAAGATGTATTAATACACACCCTTCACCCACTTATTATAAACACTCTTTCCATCCACCTTGATATTGACTCATGCAAACACCATCTGAAGAGGGATGCTCCCAAGGCACCACGAGGCCAAGCATGAATCTTATAGTGTGAACATACAGAGAGAAACGTGAGTGGAATCATAGACATATCAGATACATCTCTTCCTCCCATTGAGTATCTTATAACCTAGGGTTTAGTTTACTTAAAAAAACACGGCTAAGGATTTTAACTAAGTGATTTTTAGGTTTTGCCCAAGAGTAACTTTTACCTTAGATAGTTAAACAACTTTTGATCATCATCCATTAAACTCTTTAACGGAGTCTTTAACCAATTGTCGCTTGCTTGTAGAAGATCTATCTAATTCACCTTTCCAAGTAGGTTCTAAGTAGAGGTGTTCCGTCTCTGTCAGCTTAAGAACCCTAGCCTGGATAGAACCCGTAGATTTAAAACAAATTTAATCTTTTATGCCAATCAATTTAATCCTATTAAACTGATTTTAAAAGATTAATCTTGGTTACTAAACTCTTTAGAACCATTTGAACTTAGGTCTATCTCAATCCAATTTTAAAACCATTTCAAAAAAACTTGAGTTCACCCTAAGTCTGCATGCAACTCTTTCTTATCGATTTTAATTCTAATTTCCTTTATAACACTTATAAACGGAAACAACCAAAACACAATGCAAAGCTAAGACATGGAAGGCATTCATAATGATTATAAACAACCTAAGTGTCATACTCAATGCATTGTTCATTCATTACTACTTCTTTTATATAACACTTATACAAAAACAATAACGAAACAAGCACAACATACTTCCATTCACCCTTAGACTATAACACTTATAATAAAAAGATGATGCATGATAATGCTCACTGCATGCAAAATCTAACTCTTATATTTCATGATGCATGCGCATACTTTCATGTAATTTTTTCATGCTAGATTATAACATTTATAATACATGATGCATGAATAATTACACAACCTAAGGTGGGTTTATAAACTATATATCAAACACTTTGTCATATAATCACCATACATCACATGTATAATAAATAAATGTTGATGAACCAAGTAAAATTGCCTTAAATCCACAAAACTAAAGCTAACTATTACAAAACCAAGGAGTCTCCGGTTCAAACAGGCGAACCAGGTCTTGACCATTTCGGCGAAGCAACACGTCTCCAACCATCATGCACCAAACTCCCCGCGATTGTCTACACGAAAGAACAAATACTTCACTTGATTGTTTACCAATGCTCTCAGAGCTAAATGATCGTGTACCTTTTACTAAGCGATGAAACTCGAGGTACGTGATCGTCTAGTGCGCTTCACACAACACAAGCCTTATACGTTCAATTAAACGACTACGATGCGGTAAAACACCATCACCTAAACGATTGCTTAACGAGCGCCTTCGTATCGTATATTGCGCGATCGTGTAAGTAGTAACTAAGCGATGAGGCATGCTAATTACACGATCGTCTAGCATGTGCCTCTTTCTAAACGATGAGCATTAAATGCTCCCACTACGATCGTCTACCTCAAGTGCCTACGCGATTAGGCAACCAATGCTACGCGATAGAGTAAACGATTTACCCCATCGTTTAGCATTGTTTAGTAAATACTACATGATTGTATAGAAAAATATACAAGATCGTTTACCTTAGGCTACACGATATGACTAACTTTTGATCTTTTTCCTCATTGAGAACTGCATCACCATGCTTCGAAATTTCATCACGAACGACTGGATTAACTCAAACTCTTTGAATTATAGACTCGATAGCATGTTAATTACGCCCAAAAACATAGGGGTCCTTATAAATTAACACTTTGTAATTGAAGAAAGCTTTAACAGAAAGGCAATTAAACTTGTAAACATCCATCAACGTCATCCACAAAAGCATTTAACAATTAAACACAAATGTAGAAAACCCACCAAGATTGTAAAGAAGTTCAAAATAGAATTGAAATTTGGAATATCAGAACAACCTGGCTCTGATACCAATTGAATGAAATCAGACACGAGGATTTCCATGAGCAGCGAAAAGATCTTTCCAAATTTTAATCGTATATGAATGTTACAATTACAATCACAAACGGAAACATGCGGTTATGCATAAAATAGAAATTACAGCATGCTTTACTATAGATCAAGGGAAGAATAAAAAAAAAACCTCTGTAGACTCATCTTAAGGTTCCTTGATCATGAACGCTCGATCACAGTAACACAGCAAAACACGAACATTCGTCCAACACGACCGCTACACTGCACGAACATCGCGCACTCGAACTAAGCGATCGCTAAGGTAATGAACACCCCGAACGGCCTCTACAGAACCTCGACTGTGTCGAGTTAAGTATGACACCACCAAGAAGATTACCTCGGTATACTCGGTGTGAGAATCCAGAGGGTGGGCTCCGTGTGGACTTGGTTAGAGGCAGAAAACCGGAGGAACCACAATCGTGTAAACGATTGAACAAGTGGGAGATGGAACAACCTATCGTATAGGTCGATGCCCAATCGTTTAGGAAAAGCTATACGATCGTCTAACAAAAGTTATGCGATCGTTTAGCTCATTGTCTAGCTAAATATCTATCGTGTAAGAACACTCCATGATCGTTTAGCTAACTCCAAGCTGTCGCTTAGTAAATCTGATTTACTTGACAACTTCTTTGTAAGAAATTTCCAAGAGTGGAAAATCTCAAAAACACAATTTTTAAAATCTTATTTCTTTTCTTACTAAAATTAGGAGAACATTTTTCCTTTTATCTCACGGTTATCATGAAACCACCAATAACCTTCCACTCAATTGGTTATTAGAGAAAAAGAGTTAAGTATCCAATAATTAATATTATTATAAATATAAATGATAACTAACTTACCATAATATATTTATAGCCTATAGTTATAATATTTCATCTCATGAAACATATAAACCATAACTCTTTTTCTATTCCATGGAACTTAATATAAATCTCATTTACATTAACCCTCCACTTGATGTATCTCATACACTATACCGATCATATCATATATAATAGAATTACCTCTTGTCAATTTAAACATTTCAAATCAATACCAAGAACTGATCCTCAACTTGAATCCATTAAGCTATCAAAGGGACCTTATGGACCTGTAGCTCGAAGCTCCAACGGTATGTGAATAATTGACTAAACTCTTTAGTCACGAGATCCACCATCCGTTAACTGTCGGCACTCCACTAAAGACCGACAGTTGAACTCTCCTAACCATAGATATATTATATGTCCATCTTAACCAATCAACAGTGTGATAACCCTTCACAGATTGCTCGTAAGTACAGCTCGACCAATAATCATTATGCCCTTGTAGTTACATCTAACTTCTTAAGTACCACTGAATCCTTTAATGAACATAATTCATAGTCCTAGTATGACTGAGTCCTCTCTTCCAAAGAGAAGCTGTGGCCACTATGTTCAAGCCCCGAAATCAGCCCTTAAGGGAGCAATCTATCTCTTACCCCTGCTTCGGGGAAAGATTGAATTCCATCTTGTATAATTGAGTTCCCAGCTCCCAAATCAAACTAGTCCCCAAAAAGGTAGGCATGTTGAGTTGGCAATCTGGCCACTCTCACCCATACTAATCAAAGGACCGCTCTCAAAGGCAGGAGTTTCCAAAATACTCAGGATTGTTGTCGTGTCATCTATGGTCGTTTAGGTGAGATGTAAGTCTCCAGTATCAACGACATTATACAGAGTCTAGTCATCTCGTAGTCCGATCTTATACAAACTCTTTGTATAGGACACCTCTACTCACATGTCTCCACATGAATGGTCAGGATCTACCATCTATAGTAGTTTACAACATTTGCAAACCTCTACAAAGCGGGCCATATCCGTAGTGTCACTAGGATCAGGTATCTCACCTTAATCCTTATACTACAGACCTATTTAGGTTATCACTTAAGGCATGATCCACTTGTATATCACATATACATGCTTAAGTTTACATAAGATAACCATGGAGTTTAGTTTATTGGATATGAGTAAATGCCAAAATGAAATAACAATTATTTTATTCACAAAACAATGTGTATAATTACAAACAACAAGACTCTGGGAGAATTAGGACATCAATCCCAACACATTATGCATGCTCTGACCCGAGAGATCGTTTTGGGCCCGAGATATGGCCCAAACAAGATGCGAACCCAAGGCTACCCTAGCCAAACATAAAGCCGGGTCCCCCTCTTGGCCCTGTAAGTCATCTAATTATCTTAAGGTGATTCCAAAACCCTAGGGGACAACCTAGGTTAATTTTTCCTATAAATACACTCTTTATGACTCTATACGAAGTATCTAAAACGTTTGACTTCTTCTCCATTCTATAATTCTCTTACTAACTTTGGCATTAAAGCCTTTTTTTTTTTGTTTTCAGATTATCTCTTCCTTAAATTACAAATTTACCATTGTTGTCATGTGGAGGTGAGGTGCACTTTCCCTTGGCCAAAATTTGTCATCAATAATTATTTTGATGGTTAATCGTGCGAATATTTTGAAGTTGGTTCAATTTTATTTTAGTATCGTACTTTTAAATGACCGGTTGTAGTATTAGTACGTTCAATAAATTTTAAATTAATCCTTACGACTAGTTTATTGTTGGTTTTTAAAAAAATTTGTTATTTGCTTTTATTTTCACTATCAATTTTGAAAATATATTCACATATTGTATTTTCTTGTATGAAAATTATTATTATTATTTAGCCAATTTTGATAAGTTAGCTAAGACTAACTTTAGGAATTATTGAAAATTCAAACACTAAAATTGGAAATAATTTGAAAGTACAAGAACTCAAAAGGTATGTTTGTTTGGCCCTAGGAGTTGGAAAGTCCACTCATTCTTTAGCCCAAGGAGTTGGTGGGACCCACTACTAAAAACATCAAATTTATATCTTATACTCTTTACACTGTGGGCTCTAGAAGTTTACAAAGTGAATAAAGTCTATAGTAGAGAGACTGAAATGATATTCTAACTTATTTTGAGTAACTCAAACTTAAAATTATCTAGTCCTATAACATACAAATTTAAAAACTTGCAAAACATTGAATATCATAAATACTTAAAGTTATGAGAAACAATAGGTTAGGGATTGAGACATGATGGAGTCTAATTTAAGTAGATAGAGGACTTGAGTAACGAAATGAAGTTTGGTCAACAATAATACAAGAAAGAGAGAAGTTTAGCTCAAGGAGTTATATTCCTTGCTGAAGATGAAGTGGCCTAGAATTCAGCACAAATCACCACTTTGAATAAAATAGGTGGGTTTGATTTAATTTTGAAAATAATTAATTTTAAAAAATATTGAAGTATTTGATGATACTCAAAATAGCTTTTTAAAAAACATTTGAATCACTTTTAAAGTTTATTTTTGAAAAAAGAATTTAAATAAAAATGAGTTTTTTTAAAATATTTTATTCCCTAATCACACTTTGGTTTTATCTAAAATCTATTTCTTTATACCATTTAAATATTTAAATAACTTCAAAATGGAGCTTCCTTAATCCTTAGTGTGATTTTTGAGCTGATTTATTATTACTTTATTGGTGTGTTGTTTCTATTTTGTTTGGACTGTCTCCCTTGTTTGGGACATGTTTGTGTGTTGGTTGGTTGTGTCTTTATTATTTTGACTTGTGTTAAAAAAATGTTTGTTATTAATATTTTTGGTTAAAATATCATTTTGATATCTAAGTTTGTCAAAACTTAGATTTTGTTACCATTGCTAGTTTATTATTGAATTTTTAAAAATATTTTATTTTTTATTAGCATTTTTACTATAAATTTTAAAAATATAATCATATATTGTATTTCATCATATGAAAATTATTATTGTTATTATTTGATCAATTTCACTAAAAATTAACTTTAAGAGATTTAAAATTTATTGAAATTATAGAGATTAAAATTGGATAAACTTCAAAGTATGCGGACCAAAATGATTTTTTTGGTACAATAACGAAGAGAGCAGATGATTCAATCTTCAACCTCTAAAGACAGAATATATGCCAATACCATTAAGCTAAGCCCACTTTAGTGAACAAAATAATATTTTAACCTTACTTTTTTCCAGTGTAACAATTATAAGTAGGAGAAAGCCTAACAGCAAATACGAGGAGTACATTTTTTTATTCAAGTTAATGCATTATTTTATATTTCTATAAGTCGAATAAATTTTTTGTGAGTGTGGTCGAAATATTAATTTATCACTCGTGTTGTAGTAAAAAAAAACTTATGAACCAAATCGAGTATAGTTCAATTGATATTTGAGTTTACTAGAAACCACGGAGTTTATATAGTTTAAATCCCCCTATCTTAATTGTACTAAAAAAGAAAATCCATGAAAACGACATGCAAATGTCTAGATTTTGAGAGAAAGCATATAACTAAGTGAAAGGAATTTTCCCAAATCAATTAGCTAAAGATCCATTATGTCAAAGCAACAATCAAAGTAGATAATGTTACAGGATTTTGTCCCCCTTAGAATTCCAATAATGTCCCTCTCGTAAAGTCATAAATCATGTTTCATAACGTATGCTAACGTATGCCAAATTCATGTTACCATGTTTTTCTTCAAATTCATATTGCCATATTTTTCTCAAATTCTTGTTACCATGTCTTTTCAAATCTTAAACTTTAATGTAATCTTCAACAACCATATTTATACCTTTATCTTATCTTCTAAAACACTCATTTTCATACCAAATATTTGAAAGTTATTGAGTCGGATCATTTGAAAATAGTCAAAATTTTTGAATAGTTAGAAATTGGGATACTAATTTGTCGTCAAATGTTTTTTTCGGAAGAGACTTTTTTTAGTTAAGTCTGTTAATCTTTCTTTAACTAAGTCTAATATTTCAAGAAAGTGACTTGAAGGATGAAGAATGATTAATTTTAAAATTTGAGAGTTTTAAAATCGATCCTTGGATCTTGGGTAAAAAGAATAGAGAGTTCCGATTAAATATGGAGAGAAAATGGAGGAAATTAAAATTTAGGTTGAAAAAAATTGGAAATGAGATTTGGGGAAGGGAATCAAGTTTTTCCTTTTTTTTTTTTTTTTTTTTGTGAGATGAAAATCAAAATTTTTTACTTTGATGGCCACATGTCATAATTTTATTGGGTCGTGTGTGAACCCACTTTTCTTTCATTTTTTTTATTTTTCATCTCTGTTTTCCATAGTTTGTCACGTGTCATTTTTCTTTTGGACCAAGCTTGTCACATTATCGACAACACTAGATTTTATTTTCAATATTCCTTTCCTCATATCTTTTTGTTTTAACTCTATCTAATCGATTCAAAATGCATCGGAACTATCTCTCTACACTGTGTAAGATAAACACTTTGCAACACTAAAAATAATTAGTACAACAATCAACTTGAGTTTATTATCATCAAAATGCTTTGTTTGATTGAAGCCTTTAAAGCTAACAAAATTTACCATAAGGATGAATGCAGTGACATATATACAAATAAACACATGCAAAATTACACTAATATTAAATAAATTTGAGTGTTTCTTAGTATATACAAGGATTCTATGGGACATAGATTGTGCCTTGAACATCTAAAAGTAAAATATGGGGAAATGTGCATACATAAATGTAAGTAAGTATAGCATATCACGTGTATGTTTTGGAGAGTGATTTTGGAATTAAGATCACTTTTATCATCTTCGAAAATAAAATTCATAGTTAATCACTCAAAATTTAATTTAATATTTAATTCTACATTTTTAAATGTAACTTTCATATAATCAATATTAGTTTTGAATTATTAAAATCGTGTATCATAGTGATTTTGAAAATGACAAAAGTGATTTTAACCATTTTAAAATCACTCCTAAACATATCTTAGAATACCAGTAATTAATATAAAAAAAAAATGCTAATAATCCCAAGGGTAAATGAAAATACAGTAATTTCTAGGTTTTCCCTCTTATTTGCGAACTCACAAATTCAAAACTCTCAACCTTAGGTGTACATGGATTAGGTTGGGCTGAGGTAAATCTGAAAATTCGGATTTGTTAGGTTGGCAACTCCAAAACCAAATAAAGTCTCCAACCCAACCCTACCCTTAAAATTTGAGATAGGTTGGGTTGGGTTGGGTTGTCGGGTTATAATTTTTTTCCTTTTAATTAAAAATATGAAATTTATCTAATATAACACATAATTAATAACTAAAATCTCATAAAACCCAGATGTTAAATACCAAATATCTTAATATTTATTACAAACTTTAAACAAAGACACATATCATAATAATTTTAAAAGAAAAATATTACAAATTTACAAATTAGTCAATACAAAGTAATCCAACTTTAAATAAAGAGAAATATATATATATATTTTTTTATAATATATATAATTCGGGTTGGGTTTGGTTAACCCAAAATCTTTTTTAGCTAATCCGCAACCCAAACTAACTCAACTCAAGAAACAAAACTAACCCAACCTAATCCTACATTTTCGATTGGATAGTATAAATTGTTCGGATTATCAAGTCATTTGAACACCCCTAATCTACGATGCCCGAGAATCTTAAAATAGATCTAACAGTGACTTTTGCAAATTCACAAAATATTGGGCATAAAAAAGGCCATATTATCTTTCTCTTTTCCCTAAACTTCATTTTCTTCCCCATCATAAAAAAGGAGTATAAATGAAAAGAGAACACTTTAATCTTATTTTTTCTTGCAATCATGTCGAAGGGATTGAATCTCAATACAGAAGCGTTTTATCGCTTTTTGTCTTTGAATTGGGATGGAACAATCACATAATTGATTTTACAGAATTAAAATAGGTTAAGTATATAAATTTTCAATTCAGAAAAATTACCTTTGAAGACCAATTCCTTCAAGAAAATCTCCTACACGATCCTCCAAGGTCACAAACGAACATCACAAAGAGATATTCTCTGCTATTCTCTTTGGACAAAGAGATTGGTGGGAACCTTTGTGGAAGTGAAGGAAGAATTCAGAAAACCCTTTCTCCTTGTATGAATTAATGGAGAATTGGTGTGAGAGTGACAGAGAGAGATAACAACAAAATTTCATGTAGAAAAAAAAGGTTCAACCAAAAATTGTAGACTCTTTCTGCAATCAAAGGCAAAGAGAGAGAGGGTAACTGCACTCTCCCACGTTTCACTCTATCCCTCTCTCTTGTAATGCAGGAGTGTTTAAAATTAAATTAAATTAAATTATATTAAAAATTAATTAATTAAATTATATTAAAAATTAATTAATTAAATTTTCAATATTTAAATTAATTAGTTTTAATCATATTCTAAATATGAATCTCTCACATAACCTATAGTTTTAATATGGATCTTATTCATCTTAATTATAACCTATAGTTTTGATATAAATCTAATTTATATTAATTTAATATTTGAACCTTAGTCAAATATTAATATTATCATGTTATATAGTTCAATTTTGAAACAAATTCAAAATTAACTACATATTATACTAATTGTGTCACATGCAATCAATTTCCTTTTTAATAATTCGAACTCTTCAAATTCTTTCCACTTATCCTTGTTTAATCCTTGTTTAATTCTTTCCACCTAATAGACTTATAGTTATAAGCTCCAATGATTCATGATTAATTAATTAAACTCTTTAATTAAGTTAATCATCATTCATTAACTATGGGGTACTCCACTAAAAACCTATAGTTGCACTCCGATAAATTGTAGTACTTTTATGTATCAATTCAATTAACCATATTTCATAAGTCAACCCTTCACAAATTGTTCGTAATTACAGCTGAGTTAAATTATCGTTTTACCCTTATAGTTACCTCTTGTACCTTAAGTACCACTAATCATCTAATGAACAATTTTGTTTATGGTCCTAACATAAACAAAGTCCCTTTCGGAGCAGTGAGAAAGTGAGACCTTATTATGTAAGTCCTAGTATCAGCACTTAAAGGAACATATTTTCTACTTTTTTAAAAGTCGGGAATGAGTGAATTTCATCTCGTATAGCTATGTTCCCAACTCTTCACTTAGTATTGTTCCCAAAATGGTAGACATATTGAGTTGGCAATTAAGGCCAATATCACTCATACAAATTAAAGAACGACCTTTATAAATAGTAGTTCATAACTCACTAAGGGTTAAGATCGAGTTACATGGTTATCGTTTGAAATATAAATGTCTTCAATTAATGGTATTATAAAGAGAGATTATATTTCGTGGTCCAGTCTTATATAGACTCACTGTATAGGATATCGCCACTTACATGTCATCATACGAATGATTAGGATCAATTTGTCTGTAACATTTACAAAGTGTGGTGTATCCATAATGTTACCAGGATAAAGTACCCAGCTCTATCCATATACTATAAACCTTTCAGATTATTCCTTGAACAATCTTCCATATCAGACGATACTTCCGTTCTATGTACTTTCCTTGCTTATGGCTCCCAGGTTCCTTCGAATTTACCAGAGCGCCATTGTTGTCATAGTAAAGAGTAATAGGCAAAGATATATTTGGAGCACCTTCCAAATCAATCAAGAACCTTTTTAGCCAAACAACTTCCTTAGCAACTTCGCAAGTAGCTACATATTCGACCTCCATAGTTGAGTTCACAACACAATCTTGCTTTATGCCGCGTCAGACTATAGTTCCTCCATTAAGAGTGAACACTGATCTTGATGTGGATTTCCTAGAATCCTTATCATTCTGAAAATCAGAGTCAGTGTATCCTATAAGGATCAAATCCTTAGCACCATAAACAAGCATATATAGTTCCTCGTTTTCCTAGGATACTTGAGGATGGTCTTTACTACCATCCAGTAATCAAATCCTGCATTAGATTGAACTGACAATCCCAACTACATAGCATATGTCTGGCCTTATACACAACATGACATACATAAGGCTACCGACAACTGATGTATATGGAATCTGTCTCATCTCCTCAACTTATTGAGATGTCTTAAGACATTGTCTAAAAGGTAAATTACCTTTTTTGAGATTTTGCATTGAATATTTGACAAGCATTTTGTCTATATAAGATGCTTGAACAAGGTTAACATTCTGTTCTTGCGTTTTCTTATGATTTAAATATCGATAACATACTGTGTTTTCTCAGTTCTTTCATTTAGATTGAGCGGATAACCAGTTTTTAATGTCAGTAAGAAATCCTAATTCATTCTCAATGAGTAGGATATCATCTATGTACAACACTAGAAAAGCAACAGTGCTTTTGATGATTTTCTTATAAATACAAGGTTCATCAACATTTTATTTAAAGCCATAGGATTTGATCGCATAGTCAAACCTTATGTTCCAAGATCTAGATACTTGCTTCAATCCATAAATGGATCGTCTTAGCTTACAAACGTTTTACTTCTAACCTTGTTTTATGAATTCCTCTGGTTTGATTCATGTAGATATTTTCATCAAGATTGCCATTTAGAAAAAAAATCTTGACATCCATTTACCATATTTCATAGTCATAATATGTGACAATGGATAAGTGAATGCTAATAGATTTTAACATGGCAACAGGAGAAAAGATTTCTTCATAATCAACCCCTTCTACTTGAGTATAACCCTTTGTCACAATCCTTGCTTTGAAGGTTTGAACCTTTCCATATACACGTCTTTTCCTCTTGTAGATCCACTTACAACCTATAGGTTTAACCAATCAAGTCAATCTATAAGATCCCAGACTGAATTGGAATATATAGATTTCATTTTAAGATCCATGACTTTGACCCATTCATCTTTGTCAATATCTTTCATTGCCTTTTAAGGAGATAATGAATCCTCAATGCCATCATCAGATATGATGACATGGGCTTCTGTTAAACCCATATATCTTGTAGGACAGGATATAACCCTCCCAATGTGATGAGGCTCTCTCAAATCTTGAGAAGAATTTTGACTAGATGTGCTAGCACCATCAACAACTCTTACTGATGTACCTGTTGGGGTTGATGCCCTAAATCTCATAGGATCCTATAGTTTGTAAACTTTGTATGAACAAATTCTTATATGATTAATAATATATGATATTTTTATTCACTTTGTCTATAAAATATGTGATATTTTAGTTGCATTAACCACAAACCAATAAACTAACATCCAAGGTTATCGTTGTAACTTAAACATGTATGTGGAGACATATAGGTGGATCATGTTTAAGTGATAACCTAAATGGTCCGTAGTATATGGATAAGGCTGGGTACCTTATCCTAGTGACACTACAAGTATGACTTGCTTTGTAGGTGTTACAATTGTTGTAAAGTGCTACAAACGATCTGATCTTAATCATTCATGTATTAAACATGCAAGCGAGGATATTCTATACAAATGAGTTTGTATAAGACTAGACCACAAAATGTTTAGTCTCATTATATAACACCATTCATAATAGAGACTTTCATTTTACTAGGATGACCATAAGTAACATGATCTAAATCTTGAGTGAGTTGTGAACTTCTGCCTATGAGGGCAGTCCTTTGATTTGTATGGGTGAGAGTGGCCAGATCGTCGACTCAACAAGCCTACCATTTTATGGATTCGTCTAATTGGGGAGCTGGAAACATAACTACATAAGATGGAATTCACTCCTTCCTCGAAGTAGGGTAAGTAGATAAATTTCTCCCTTAAAGGCTGATTTCGGGTCTTGAACAATGTGGCACTACACCCTCTCCTGGCCCGAGAGGGGTTTAGTCATAGTAAGACTATGATCTATTGTTCATTAGAGGGATCAATGGTACTTAAGGAGTTAGATGTAACTACAAGGGCAAAACGATAATTTGGCCTAGATGTACTTACGAGTAATTTATGAAGGGTCATCGTACTATTGATTGGTTATATCCAATTCACACAAAAATATATATGTAGTGCAAAGAGTGCAGCTGTCGATCTTTAGTGGAGTGCCTAAAAGTTAATCGATGGTGGATAATGTAATTAAAGAATTTAATTAATTACTCATACGTTGGAGCTTCAAGCTACGGGTCCATAAGACCCCCTTGGTAGCTCATAAGGATTTAGATGAGAATCAGTTTTTTGGTTAATTTGAATTGTTCAAATTAATAAGAGGAAATTTAATTATATATGATATAATTAAATTGATACAATTATATATGATATAATTATTATATTTATTTGATACATTATAGTTTAATTGGAGGAAATAAATATTTGAATAAGATTCAAATATATTTTCTATAAATGAGATTCATAGTTATTAAATTTAATATAAATATGATTTATATTAAATGCCATAAAATAGGGAAAAGAAACTATATTTTATATTGTATGTGACACAATATTAAAACTATAAGGTATGTGTTATATTTTATATAACATATTGTTTAATATAAATATAATATGATAAGTTAGTTATCATATTTATTTATATTATTTTATTATTTTGAATAATAAATTCATATTTTCTCTCCAACTACCTTAGTTGGCAGTTATTGGATTTTGTGGCGAAAAGGAATAAAGAAAAATAAGTTTTCTTCTTCTTCCTACACGACAAAACGTTTATACGATTGAAGGGCATTGGCTATACGATAGAGAGTATCACAGATACGATTTGTCTTATTCAATCTTCTTCTTCCTCCAAACTCAAACAATTCCTCCTAACCAAAATAGTCAGAGCCCACCACTCCTAGGTTCTCACCCTAAGAATATCAAAGGCTCATTGTGGTAGTATCCTCTTCGTTTAGTTGGAAAAGTTCTTGAAGAAAGTCTTCAAGAGGTTGCTGTGTTCGAGGCTCGTGACTGCTTGAGGGATTTATACGAAGAAAGGTTCTTCAAAAGTGATATCTCTTGAACCCTTTTTTTCTTTCTAGCATGCTGTAATTTATATATTATGAATGCATATCTTGTATGTTTACTGTAAATTTAGTTTTAAATAACAATGGAGTTTGGACAATCCACTTCTGCTCAAGGTTTTCTGTAAAACGAGTTCCTTCAGTACCAACATTGTTAACATATTTCGTTGAAGTACTGTTATTTGTTGGAGTTGATGCCCTAAGTCTCCTAGGGTCCTATAGTTTGTAAACCTTGTATGAACAAACTTGTATGTGATTAATAATATTTGATATTTTGTTCACTTTGTCTATGAAATATGTGATATTTTATTTGCATTAAACACAAACCAATAAACTAATATCCAAGGTTATCGTTGTAACTTAAACATGTATGTGGAGACATACAGACGGATCATGTTTAAGTGATAACCTAAATGGTCTACAGTATATGGATAAGGCTAGATACTTTATCCTGGTGACACTACGAGTATGGCCAGCTTTGTAGATGTTATAAATGTTGTAAAGTGCTACAAATGATCTAATCCTGATCATTCATGTATTAGACATGCGAGCGGGGATATTTAATATAAAGGAGTTTGTATAAGATCGAACCACGAAATGCTTAGTCTCATTATATAACGGTGTCCATAACAAAGAATTTCATTTTACTAGGATAACCATAGGTAACATGACCTTAATCCTGAGTGAGTTGTGAACTCTTACATATGAGGGCAGTCCTTTGATTTGTATGGGTGAGAGTGGCCAGATCATCGACTCAATAAGCCCACCGTTTTGGGAATTCGTCTGATTGGGGAATTGGGAACTTAGCTATACAAATGGAATTTACTCCTTCCCCAAAGTAGGGTAAGTAGATAAATTGCTCCCTTAAGGGCTGATTCCGGGTCTTAAACAATGTGGCGCCACACCTTCTCCTGGCCCAAAAGGGGTTTAGTCATAGTAGGACTATGATCTATTGTTCATTAGAGGGATCAGTGGAAGAAGTTAGAGGTAACTACAAGGGCAAAACGGTAATTTTGTCCAACTGTACTTACGAGCAAATAATGAAGGGTCATCGTACTGTTGATTGGTTATATCCAATGGGCACAGAAATATATCTGTAGTGCGAAGAGTGCAGCTATCAGTCTTTAGTAGAGTGCCCGACAGTTACCAGATGGTGGATAATGTAATTAAAGAGTTTAATTAATTATTCACGTACCGTTGGAGCTTCAAGCTACAGGTCCATAAGATCCCCTTGGTAGCTCAAAAGAATTTAGTTGAGAATTAGTTTTTGGGTTAATTTGAACTGTTCAAATTAATAAGAGAGAATTTAGTTATATATGATATAATTAAATTAATTCAATTATATATGATATAATTGATATAATGTATTTGATACATTATAGTCTAATTGGAGGAAATAAATATTTGAATGAGATTGAAATAGTTGTTATTTAATATAAATATGATTTATATTAAATGTCATTAAATAGAGAAAAAATTATAGTTTATATTGAATATGATGCAATATTAAAACTACAGGTTATAAATATAATATGATAAGTTGGTTACCATATTTATTTATATTATTAATTATTTGGATAATTAATCCATTTTCCTCTCTAACCACCTTAATAGAAGGTTAGTTAGTTTTTTATGGCAAATGGAATAAATAAAATAAGATTTTATTTTTTCCATAATAACATTACACGATTTGCAGAACTATACGATAGAAGTCTTTACACTACACGATTGAAGCAAAAGCTATACGATGGTGTATTCTTCTTCAATCGTCTTCCTCCTCCAAACTCACAAACTCCCTCCTAACCAAAATAGTCAAAACTCACTTAAAATTAATTTAACTGTACTGTTTGTGGTCTCTTATGTGATCTTCCTCCAAGAATGTGACATTTGTCGATACAAATACCTTATCTTCCTTTGGATCATAAAAGAGACCACCCCTAGTTTCCTTGGGATAGCTTATAGATAGACATACCCTTGATTGCAATTCCAATTTCTTTGGGTTTGTTGTCAGTACATGCGATGGACATTCTCAAATTTTGATATGTCATAAAATCCCTTTACATCCTTTCTATATTTCAAAAGGTGTTTCAGAAACACTTTTGGATGGAACGTTGTCCAGGATATATATTGCAATCTACTGCATATCTCCAAAAGGAATCAGGTAAATGAGCATAACTCGTAATAGATCAAACCATGTCCAACAAGGTTCTATTTCTCCTTTCTTTTACACCCTTCTGGTGTACTGAGTGCTAAGATTTGAGATGTGATTCCATATTCTATCATATAATCTTGGAATCTCAGGTCCATATACTTTTTACCTCGATCAGATCAAAATGTTTTAATTGTTTTACCTAATAAATTTTCAACTTCATTGTCTATAAAGTGAATAATCTCTTAAATAGAAAGTAATACAACAATAAAAGTAGTAGAGAAGTAAAAGGGAACAATTGTCAGTAATTTCTTGCTACCAATATATGGATGCCAAGGCTACTGGAGATATAGTGGGTGTGTGAATGAAGAAGGCCCTCTCAGACTCTTCTCCAGCGAAGCTCCAATGAATCGGGATGAAGTTTGGAGGATGGAAGTTCTCTTTCTTAAATCTCAAAGTTCGTCTCTGTGTGTATGTATGTTTGTCTAGATATATGGATCTCTCCATGTTTCTCTCTTGGGCGTCAATGCTCTATTTATAGAGTCGTGCACTAGAGTTGTTGAAATTTCTACTCTAATAAGTCATGATTGTCTGGCATGGTAGGTGCAGATGTTGAAACATCAATCATAATCAACATTCTGGATGCTTGCCAGAAGATCTCTGGTACCAGCTCAGAGATCCCGAGCCATGCGACCAATTTTTTGTTCGTCGGGTAGGGTTCCGCATATGTGATGAAGTCCTGCGATCAACTGCAAAATAGATACTTTTTGGTGCAATTTAATCATGATATGCCATCAACGAGAAACTCTAGTGCACTTCAATGCAAGTATAATATTTAGCATGAATTCCCAACTAATCACTGCCTATTTGCCTATTCTATCCTCATTATTCTAAGTAAAAGACTACAATAACTTGTTTTCAATAAGTTATAAATTAGGTAAAGATACCTAAATATTGAATAATCATCTATAAAAGAAATGAAATATTCAAAATGTACAAGTTCTAACGGTTCTTTGGCTTTATAGCCTTTTCTAGAAAAAGGTCTTTTCTTCATCTTGCCTTCAAGGCATGACTCACATACTGGTAATGAACTTTCCTCTAACTCATTTAGAAGTTCATTCTTTACTAATTTCTCAATCCTATCGAGATTTATGTGATTTAGTCGTAGGTGTCAAAGTTGGGCATTTTCTTTAGGAGAAAGTTTATGTCTTTTATTTTTAGTCATTTCCATTTTGAATAATTCAGTATTGAGGAACATTTTTTATGCTAACAATTTTAGCACATATAAATTATCTTATAAAGTTGTTCAACAAATCTCAACACCATGCTTGAAAATAAACGATTTATTTACATAAAATGAAATTGAATACATTTTTTTGATAAGACATGCAACTGAAATTAAGTTCCTTTTGATACAAAGAACTATAAATACACTATCTAATAATAAAAAAGTTTTATGGAAAGATATTTTATGATCCCCACGGCAACAACTGAGACGACCTCTCCAGTTTCGACCCTCATGGTCATCTCACCAGCTTCCAGCTACCTTCAGGAACTAATTCCCTTCAAAGAAGAACAAATGATTAATGGCTCCTGAATCAATTATTTAGTCATAACTATTATTTTCCACCAAACAAGTTTCTAAGACAATCAAATCATATTTATCTTATTTGGCTTTCTTCTTTTCAGCCAAGTACTTTTGGTTGTTCCTCTTTCAGTGTCCGTCTACGTTGCAATAGAAACAAATTCTTTTTTAAGGTTTGACCTTCTTGCCCTTCTGGGCAGCAGTAGAAGGGATAAATTTATTTCTCTTTTCACCATTTTTCTTCTTCCACTTCTTTGAATCAAAAGAAGAAGATCCATGTTTAGTCCCAGAGATCAAACCTCTGTGAAAGCTCCTAGAAAAGCTAGCAACATTTGTTTCCCCATGCTGCCCTTTGACTTTCATCAAGGACTCATAGGTTTGCAGTTTATTGAGAATGGTGGTCAGGTTGTAGTCTAGCTTATTTATAACCGCATTACTTTGGAATTGAAGGAAACTCTTCGAAAAAGTCTCTAGAATAAAGCTAACTTGGCTGGCTTTGTCAATAACCAATCGGTTCATCTCAGCCACATTTAAGTGAACCATCATATTGAGAATATGTTCTTTAACAGAGGTCTCTTCTTGCATCCGAGCATTAAAGACGACTTTGGTGGCATTGTGCTTGATTTTTGTGGATGGTTGTCCAAACATATCACGCCATGATTCCATGATCTCTAGAGTAGAGACCATGTTCTCATGTTTTTTTGGCTAAAACTTCAGACAAGTTGGCCAAGACATATGCACGAGCCTTTTTGTTGGCCTTAATCCATCTTTCATATGCTTCATGAATATTTTTTTGCGACATTAGGGCGAGTATTTGAGGACATCCGTCAATTAAGACGAATTTTAGATCATCAATTACAAGCATAGTTTTAATTTTGTTTTTCTATATTGTGTAATTATCACCAGTAAGTTTGTTAGTAAAAAGCAATTTTATTATTGTATTAGTCATCTTTGCTGAAATAAATAGATTTTAATATAAGTTAAAAAAACATAACATTTTAAAACTCAATCTAGTTTAGCAAGAAACATAATGAAAACCCTTAAACTCACGTTATCTTGCAATGATATTTCAGTGATTTAGAACAAAAAAATCACCGAAGGGTAGTCAGTAATTCCTTCACTGAACTGAGACACTTTCAACCAAACAATAATCCAGAATAACTCTTATTCCTATACTGTTCAGTTACCATTATTTTAGTCAAGAAAGCATTAACTCATTTAATGGTTCTTGTGAGTTGTGAGTGTAACCCTCTATTTTAGATCTTAGAGTTCCTCATCAATAAGTCAACTGAAGGAAAAAACCATTTTGGTGCAAAACCTTAGGCGACCCTATCTATTACTGGAGTTTTGCCCTAATGTTAACTCGATACAAACACCTTCCGCTGGGAGGGTGTGCCAAAGGCACCACGAGGCCGAGTATGAAATCTCACTTTACAAACTAATGAAAGAGACCGTAGGAATGATGACACATATCCTTCTTCTACTCACTATAAATACTCTCTCCATTCATCTTGTATTGTTCTATACAAACCCCTTCCGAAGAGAATATGCACCCAGGGCGCCACGAGGCTGAGTATGGATCTCATAGTATGAACTCCTAATTAAGAATATGAGAATAAATGTATATCAAATATACTTTTCCTTCCACTAAGTATTTTACAAATTAGAATTCATTATTTAGTTAAACTTGGGCTAAATTTTTTATCTAAGTGATGTTTAAGTTTATCCAATAACGCTTTTATTGGATAGTTTAAGATAATAGTTTAATTCATCAAACATTTTAATGAATTAATCCATTATTGCATACTTATAAAATATTGACTAATTCACCTTCCAAGTAGGTTCCCAGGTAGGGATGTTTTGTTTCCATCTACTTAAATACCTCATTCCTTAGGCAAAACCTTTCTTAGACAAAGGTCCTTTATACTCAATATTTTATAAATTTAATATTTTATTAACTTATTTTAATCCTATTAAAACAAGTAAAGAACATTCCTATTTCTAATCTTACTAGAAACACTTTAGCATAAGGTTTCAATTTCTAATTAAAAGAAATAAAATAAAACCCTATGCTTGCATGTAACTCTGAATTATAAATTTTAATTTCTAATTCATTAACCATATAACTATTACAAATTAATGAATTATTAAAACCTATAACATGCATACTAATGACATTAATTTAATATAATAATTATATTACCTAAATAATGTCATGTTGTATGCATTTCCAATTTCATTAACAAACATAATAAACAATTATATTAAGATATCAATGAACTATATAGTAAACATGCTTTTAATCATGCATTATAAGAAATAATATAACGCTTATAATATGATCATGCATATTATATTATATACATCATGCATGTGCATACTTTAGGAATAACCTGAACTTTAAATATAACATTTATATTTAAATATGATGCATGATTATGCTTAACCTATGGTAGGATTTTAAATCTATGGCAGCTAAGGCCACTTTCACCCATACAAACGAAAGAATGGCTCCTATGAATAGAAGTTCATAACTCATTCAAGGTTAAGATTGAGTTATACGGTTATCGTTTGAAATATAAATCTCTTCAATTAACGGTGTTATAAATAAAGATTATATTTCGTGGTCCAATCTTATACAAACTCACTGTACAAGAATCCACTTGTATGTCATTTACAACGTGGGTCGTACCCATAGTGTTACAAAGCTAAGATATCCAACTTTATCCATATACTATAGATCTTTCAGGTTATTACTTGAACATGATCCAGCTGTATGTCAAACACATACCATTCAAATTATAATAAATAATCTCGGATCTTAATTATTATATTTTTAATTATACATAATAAAGTAAGAATAGTCCATTAATTAAATAAACAATTTATTAATAAATACTATATTTATTTATAAATTTGTTCATAAATTTATCCAGACTACTAGATTTAGAACATAAATCCAAACAGTTAGTGAAAGGGAAAAGAATTCAAATCATATCTTTATTTCTTTTTAACATATCAATTTTCGGTGGAGTGGTTTGATAATAAATACATAAGATATACTATGGGTATAAATGAAAAGAAAATATTTCAATTTGATATTCTTCTAAGAGAATAATTTTTTTAAAAAAACCATACGGATATATCATAGATATAAATTAAAAGAAAAATCTCCACACTCTTCCCCTAAAGATCTATTAATTATTTTTGTAAAAGAACACTCAACTTATTATTCTATTTTGTAGATATTTCTCGAAATTTCTGGAAAAAAAATAGAAATCGAAAAAGCTAAAAGCAAAGTTAAAGAAGAAGTTATGAAAAGAAAGTTCATGTCCAGTCATAAAGTGGTCCGATAATGATATATCCTTTTTGTTTGGTGAAAAACACATTAAATAAATATGAATAAAAGAAAAGAAAGAACATTAAAGCAAGATGGGGTCAAAGTTTCTCACACGCAGGCGTGTTGTGTGGGAAAATTGGAACAAACAAATCTTTCTCAAACATTTCCCAAGAAATTTCTATGGAATTGCTTGGTTTGGCCCTATATTTTGCTTTCACTAATATTTTCCCCATACCACTTGTTGATTGAGATGCTTTGTGTTTTGTCCATTTCTTTTTCACCAAATAGTTTTTTTTTTTTTTTTTTTTAGATTTTATTTGAAGGAAAATTATTATCATTTTTGGTTTGAGATTTTATTTAGTACAACTACGAAGATTTGAGATGGTGCAAGCTTTGGATGCTTGTATTTTGTTCATAATCTACAAGCCAAGGGAATAAATTTGCGCAACGTGGTTGAAAATGTGTGTGTTTGAATATACAAATAGCCATATGCATGGTAAGAAAGGGTGGGAGGTATATGATCTTCAAACTTGAAAAATATTTTTGATGATTATGTCAACGTAGAAATTGGCAATACTATGTCTTCCGATGAAAATGTGGTGGTTGATAATCATATGTTGAATGACTTGGAGAGTGCTTTTGTGGATAATTTGTGAACACTAGTGTTGTTGATGATATAGATGAAGTTGTAGGGTCAACTAGTGTCACAAATGAAAGAATGCAAGTTGAGGATTTAAGAGTTTGGCAGTAACTTGGATGCAACACAAATAGTACCTAATTGCGCTCGACACCTACAGGTACGACAACTAAAGATATGGCCATGATAACACATGAAAATGTGTTATCTCACTAAGCTTAAATTTGGGCTTATTCTTGCATTAATGTGTCTATTTTATGATTTTGTAGATTTCGAGTATGTAAGAGATAGAATCCATGTTATAACAAAAACAGAGCTTAAAAAGACCATATGGAACCCTTTTCCATCAATCAGATCAAAGGAGGAAAATGACTAAATTGTCTCTGGAATTAGCATATTAAAGCTAGGGATTGACGCTGCAAGGTAGAAGTTGAAATGCTACCTATAGTGTCATGACACTATCGCTAGGAAGGACCAAGTAATGTCGAGTAGTACTGCGGAGTACTGAGATTCTTAGTCTAGGTCATAGCCCTCCCTTATTGTTGGGAATTTATACTTAGATATAAATAAAATGTGGAACCTGGATTATATCTAAAATTTCCACTTCCATAGGTTAGAGCCAAAAAGATTAACAATCATAAAATTAACAAATAATAAAGAGTATGAAAAAAGAGAATGACACCCAAAAATATATTGGTTTGTCCAAACTCTGAACTTTGTCCATTCTTTTACAATTGCAAGTTCAACTGTGTTGAAGATTGTAGAAAAGATCAAAACTCACGCTATAAATCTCTCACCAAATAGCCCAAACGTGAACTATTTAAATCTAGTACCACAACTCGAGAACTTGGAATAAAATAAGAGAATCATAGAAGAAAAATTACACTATGTATTGTATTTTTCTTTCTCACTGCCGACACACACAGACGAAATAAACAAAATAACAATTCTTCTAAAATTGAAGAATTCTTGCTGCCACAAATCGCCGTCTGCAAGTTCAAAAATTTGTCGGTACTGCCCATATACACACACACACACACATCATCATCATCATCAATGCAAGTGTGCTTCTCCATGGAGTTTTGTCTCCACAATCCTAACACTTATAGCATCGCAATGCTTTTAACTGGATATAAAAGCCTTATTCTCTCATTTAGGTCAGGCATCTCTTGAATCTCTTCGTCTTTCTTAAGTCTTTTCCCTATTTTCCTCTGTATTAATTGTGTTTTCGCTATTTTGGGACTAATCATTGCCATTTGGAGCTTAATGATTATGATATGTGGCTATGGTAAACACTCTCTAGCATAAAATTGGAAAGAAACTCATTTATCTGGATTTTACTCTTTCTTTGTTGGTGGGGTTCTTGAATATATTTGAACTTTTATGCTATGAATTTGTGTTTGGATTGATCACTCATCTATTTATTCTTTGTTTTGATAGAGATTTACATATGATGAGTGACAATTAGTCGTCGTATGCTAATTGTTAAGTTGCACAAATCAAAATATGTTTGTGTGTTGATTGATAGGCTATTTAGAATAATACAATTTACAACATAGCTAGATCATTTTAATTCCCATCCCTCGATTTCTCTTGGTTGTCTCTCTCTCGTCACTCTCTCCTGCCTCTCTCATTCATCGATTCCACTCCTCAGAGCTTCATTGTCTCCTCTATCTCTGTCGATTCCACATTTTAGATTAGGTTTGTCGTTCCTTTCGTCTCTCTTGTCTCTATCAATTCTTGATATCCTTTTTTCAGGATTTCATCCTTTTCTTTTCACCTCAAGAGTCTGATTTTGAGTCGGTTTGATGAAATCCTAACTTTATTTTGTATAACCCTACATAGATCTATAGATCTTCGTTTGTTTGGTACTCGAAATGCATGGTTTTCCCTAAATCTGAACCTGTTTCGTCTGACTTCCTCTTTCTCCTCGCCGATCCAAATGATTCCTTTCGTTCTTCCCCTTGTCACTCCAAACGAAGGATCCCATTAGCCGCTTTATTCGATTTGCATGGTGGGATGAAGGTTCTCCTTTGGAGTTTAGTAGGGGTTGAAGGATATGGACTAGAGTTTAGTAGGGGAAGAAGTCAAAGGTTTGCTTCTCTTCCTTTCCTAGCTGATGATGATGATCATACATTTTAATTGTAAGCATTGGTCTGGAATTTCTTCACTGCTTGGAAAGGTTATCACACTGCTGATTGGTTAAGATAGACATATAATATATCTATAGTAAGGAGAGTTTAGCTGTCGGTCTTTAGTGGAGTGCCTGGCAGTTAACGGATTGTAGATCCCGTGACTAAAGAGTTTAGTCAATTATTTACGTACCGTTGGAGCTTTGGAGCTACAGGTCCATGAGGCCCCCTTGGTAGCTTGGATTCTGTTGAGGATCAGTTCTTGGTGTTGATTTGAAATGTTCAAATTGACAAGAGGTATTTTAATTATATATGATATATTCGGTATGATGTATAAGATACATCTAGTGGAGGATTAATGTAAATGAGATTTACATTAAGTACCATGGAATAGAAAAAGAACTATGGATTATATGTTTTATGAGATGAAATATTAAAACTATAGGTTATAAATATAGTATGATAAGTTGGTTATCATTTATGTTTATAATAATATTAATTATTGGATAATTAATACTTTTTCTTTTAAATAACCAAAGTAGTGGATGGTTATTGGATCATGGTAAGCGTGAGTTTAAAAGGAAAGTGGTTTCCTATTTTCAAAAAGAAGGTTTTTACAAAAGTTTGAAAAAGTATTTTGAGTTTTCTCTCCGCGAAATAGAAACTTACGGTGGTCGTTAAGTAAATTCAGATTTACTAAACTACGGTTGGGCTAGCTAAACGGTCGTGCAGAGCCAAGCTAAACGATCATGCAATATTTATTAAACGATCGCATAGCTTTGCTAGACGATCGCTGGCTCAAGGTAAACGATCATGTAGTGTCTGTAGGCGACATACCGAGCTAAACGATAGGCTAAACGATCACCTAGCTTTTGTTAGACGATCGCATAGCTTTATCTAAACGATTGGGCATCTACCTATATGATAGGTCTCCACCTTCTCCCACTTGCCCAGTTATGTACACGATCGGTGTTTCCTCCGTTCATCTGCCTCATACTAAGTCTGAACAGAGCCCACCCTCTGGATTCTCACACTGAGAATACCAAGGTCACCTTGTTGGTGGTGTCAGACTCAACTCAACACCGTCGATGTTTTCTGGAGGCCGTTCGTGGTGTTGTGGAGGTCGTTTGTGTTGTGGAAGAGTTTGTGACCGAGAAGATCGTTGAGGACGAGTTTGAAGTGTTCGTGCTGTGTTGCGGTCATGTAGATCGAGTGCTCGTGGTTGCTGTTGTTTGATCACAGTTGTGCAACAAAGCATGGAGACGCATTCTCATATGTGCTTAGAGTTTGATCTTTGTTCATTTGAGTGTATTCATGCTGTAATTTCTCTGTATGATTTGCATAACCGGTTGTTTTGTAATCGACTGTAAATATATGTTCATTCATGATTGTAATTTGAAATAGCCTTGTTCCACTGCTCATGGAAATATCGTTTCCGATTTCCTTCAATTGGTATCAGAGTCAGGTTCTCTGATATTCCAAATTACAGATTTGAATTGAACGCATTTTCAATCGTGATGGGTTTCTGCATTTTTGGATGAATTTGATGAATTTTTTGGGTTTAAATTGCCTTTTTGTTAAAGCCTTCGGTATTACAAATTGTTAATTATAAGGGCCCCTGTGTTTTTGGGTGAAATTAACATTGCAATCGGTTCTGTAATTCGAAAAGTTCGAGTTCGTCGAGTCATTCGTGATGAAGCTTCGGCGCATGGCGATGCAGTTCTCAACGAATAAGAAGACCAAGCGTTGGTCAGATGGTGTAGCTTCAGGTAATCGTAGGGATTTTACTAAGCGATCGTTTAGATTTTCGTTCTATACGATCATGTAGTATTTTCTAATCAATTGTTTAGCTAATGCTAAGCAATGGGGTAAATCGTTTACCATATCGTGTAGCGTTGGTTGCGCGATCGCGTAGGCGCTGGAGGTAGGCGATCGTAGTGGGAGCATGCGATGCTCGTCATTTAGTAGAAGGCGCGCGCTAGACGATTGTGTAGTTAGCAAGCTTCATCGCTTAGTTACTACCTATGCAATCATGCATATGTGATACGAAGACACTAGCTAAGCGATCGTTTAGGCGATGGTACTTCGCGGCATCGTAGTCGCTTAGACGATCGCAAAAGGCGGGCATTGTGCGAAGCGCGCTAAACGATCGTGTACTTCAGGCTTCATCGCTTAGTAAAGGTACACGACCGTGTAGTAAAAGCTCAACGATTGTTTGGATTTTTCTAGACGATCGTATAGTAATGTTAAATGATCGTTTAACTCTAGGAGCGCTAGTAAGCGATAGAACGAAAGGTTTGTTTTATCGTGTAGAAGATCGGGGGATGCTTAGTACACAATGGATTGTTGGAGAAACGATGCTTTGTCGAGTAGTTCAAGACCCGGTTCGCCTGTTTGAACCGGAGACTCCTTGTCTTTGTAATAGTTAGCTTTTCTTTTTGTATTTTTAAGGCAATTTTACCTGGTTCATCAACTTTGATTGCTTATACATGTGATGTATGGTGCTTATATGCCAAAGTGTTTGTCATATAGTTTAACCCACCTTAGGTTATGCAATTATTTATACATCATGTATTATAATTGTTATAATCTTGCATGAATAAATTACTAGAAAGCATCATGAAATATAAGAGTTATATTTTGCATGCAGTGAGCATTATCATGCATCATCATTTTATTATAAATGTTATAGTCTAAGGGTGAATGGAAGCATGTTTTGCTTGTTTCATTGTTGTTTTGTTTAAGTGTTATATAAAAGAAGTAGCAATGAATGGACAATGCATTGAGCATGACACTTAGGCTGTTTATAATCGTTATGAATGTCTTGCATGTGTTAGCTTTGCATTGTGGTTGTTTCTGTTTATAAGTGTTATAACGGAAATTAGACCTAAAATCAATAATTCAGAGTTGCATGCGGACTTAGAGTAAACTCATTTTTTTAAAAGAGTTTTAAAATTGGATTGAGATAGACCTAAGTTCAGTGGTTCTAAAGAGTTTAGTAACCTAGATTAATTTTTTTAAATCGGTTTAATAGGATTAAATTGGTTGGAATAAAAGATTAAATTTGTTGTAAACCTATCTATAAGGGACCTTTTGTCTAAGGCAGGTTCTTGCTAGACTGAGGTTCTTAAGTTGACGAAAACGTAACACCCCTACCTAGGAACCTACCTAGAAAGGTGAATTAGATAGATTTTCAACAAACATGCGACGTTTTGGTCAAAGACTCCGATAAAGAGTTTAATGGATGATGATCAAAAGTTGTTCAACTATCCAAGGTAAAAGTTACTCTTGGGAAAACCTAAAAGTCACTTAGTTAAAATCCTTAGGCATGTTTTTTCTAAGTAAGCTAAACCCTAGGTTATAAAATACTTAGTGGGAGGAGGAGGCGTATCAAATATGTCTATGATTCCACTCACATTTCTCCTTGTATGTTCACACAGTGAGATTCATGCTTGGCCTCGAGATGCCTAGGATGCATCCCCCTTCAGATGGTGTTTGCAGAGTCAATATCAAGGTGGACGGAGAGAGTATTTATAGTAAGTGGGTGAAGGGTGTGTGTCAACACGTCTTATGGTCTCTATCATTGGTTTACACCGTGAGATCATTTTGTACACCTTCGGAGCGGCCTCTTTCGAATGAGTTTTGTGCAGTTGGTCAATATCAAGGTGAACTCCAGAAATGGATAGGGTCGTTTTAGGTTTTGCCCCAATCGGATTTTTTCCCTTCGGATTGTCCTTTTGGGACGGTCCTCTAGGGCTTAAAATGGCGGGTCACACTTACAGGAGATTGTTAAGTAAGTTAATAATCTCTTGGTCAAATCAATGACGATTAGTCATTATAGGAGCAAGAGTTGTTCTGGTATTAATGACTGGTTGAGATCTTCTCAATTCAGATGAGGGATAACTGACCTTCCTTAGGCGGCTTTTATCCTAAACCTTTGAAGCGTCATTGCGAAACTAGACGTCACATGGGGTTCACGTTAGTTTTGCTAAAATCTTATTAGATATTGTTTTGTTTTACAACGGATATTTGCTTAAAACCTAACGTAGGTCAATGTATTTTTCTTTTAAGCAACTCGTTAGTATTTTCGTTTAAAGTTTTTAAAAATGACCGATTGCTTACAGTGGAAAGAATCACGTGAAACGAATTTCATGGAAAATGACCTCCATCCCACTACTCTCCAAAAGAGGGGGACAAGACATAAATATGATTTATTGGTCTTGGAGACATGTCTGATAGAGAATGATGATTTTTCCTGGATCCTTGATTCAGGTGCTACCAATCATGTCAGTTCCTCTTAACAAGGATTCAGTTCTTGGCAAACGTTGCCACAAGGAGGGATGACTCATCAAATCAGTATGGTGATGTTGTTTCAGCTGTTGCTATAGGCAGGCTAAAGTTATTTGTTGACAAGAAACGTTATCTGTTACTAGATAATGTTTTTGTAGTTCCTCGTATTAAGAGGAACTTAATCTCGGTTTCTTGTCTCATTGAAAAAGACTATATCATCTCCTTTTCTGAGAATAAAGTGTTTATTTTCAAGAATGGAATGGAGATTGGTTATGGTTCAATAGAAAATAACTTATGTGTACTAAGGCCATTAGTCATAAAAGCCTTATTTAACATTGAAATGTTCAGTACGGCAACAACAGCTAAAAGACCAAAAGTTTCTCCAAAGGAAAACGCCCATCTTTGGCATCTAAGGTTAGGTCACATCAACCTTAATAGGATTGAGAAGTTGGTGAAAAGTGGACTTCTAAAGAGTTTAGAAGAAAACTCCTTGCCGGTATGTGAATCGTGCCTCGAAGGCAAGATGACCAAACGATCTTTTACTGGAAAAGGTTACAGAGCCAAAGAAGCCTTGGAGCTTGTACATTCAGACCTCTGTGGTCCGATGAATGAGCTCGAGGTGGGTATGAATATTTCATCTCTTTCATAGATGATTATTCAAGGTTTGGGTATCTCTTCCTAATGCAACGTAAGTCTGAAGCCCTTGACAAGTTCAAGGAGTGTAAGGCTGAAGTTGAAAACTTGTTAGGTAAGAAGATAAAAACACTATGATTTGATCGTGGTGGAGAGTATATGGACCTCCAATTCCAGATTTATATGATAGAATATGGGATGCATCCCAACTCTCGGCCCCTGGTACACCTCAGCAGAATAGGGTATCAAAAAGAAGAAACAAAGACCTTGTTGGACATGGTTCGGTTTATGATGAGTTATGCTCATCTTCCAGACTCGTTTTGGGGTTATGCAGTGCAAACTGCATGTTATATCCTGAACAACGTTCCCTCGAAAAGTGTTTCTAAAACAACTTTTTTGAATTATGGAGAGGCCGTAAAGGTAGTTTACGCCACTTCAGGATTTGGGGCTATTTGACACATGTGCTAACGACTAACCCAAAGAAGTTGGAACCGCGTTCGAAAGTTTACCTCTTTGTGGGCTACTCCAAGGAAACAAGAGGAAGATACTTCTATGATCCAAGTGAGAACAAAGTGTTTGTATCCACTAATGTTATCTTCTTGGAAGAAGATCACATAAGGGATCATAAGCCATGAAGTAAGCTTGTTTTACGTAGATCTCTAGTGAGACTGAGACTGTTGAGGGTTCAACCAGAGTTGTTGAACAGACCGACAGATCAACAAGAGTTGTTAAGGTCGGGACGTCTAGTCAACCAACTCAAGTGTTGAGACTGCCTCGACGTAGTGGGAGGGTTGTGAACCCACCGGATCGCTACATGGGTTTGACTGAAGCCCATAACATCATTATGAATGATGGGGTTGAGGATCCGTTGTCTTTTAAGAAAGCAATAGAGGATGTTGACAAAGATGAATGGGTCAAGATGATCCTCAAGTATCTTCGGAGAACGAGGGTCTACATACTTGTGTATGGAGCTAAGGATCTAATCCTTACGGGATACAGCGTTGTTGATCCCTTTACAAAGGCCCTCAGGCTAAAGTGTTTGAGGGCCACCTAGATAGTCTGGGTCTGCGAGACATGCGGCATCTTGTCTAGGGCAAGTGGGAGATGATACTGGGGTATGCCCTAGTTTATTGTATATTGTACATTTTTATATTGTATTGTACATTAGTCTCCCGAGTCATTAGGACAAATGGGAGATTGTTGGGATTGGTGTCCTAATTCTACTGAAGTCTCGTTGTTTTGTAAAGATACGCATTGTTCAATGAATAAAATAAGTGTTATTTAATTCTGGCATTTACTCATATCCAATAAACAAAAATCCTTGGTTATCTTATGTAAACATAAGCATGTATATGTGATATAAAAGTGGATCATGCCTTAAGTGATAACCTAAATCGGTCTGTAGTATAAGGATTAAGGTGGGATACCTGATCCTGGTGACACTACGAATACGACCCACTTTGTACAGGTTTGCAAGTGTTGTAAACTACTACAGATGGTAGATCCTAACCATTCATGTGGAGACGTGGAGCGGAGATGTCCTATACAAAGAGTTTGTATAAGACCTAGACCACGAGATGACTAGACTCTATATATAACGTCGTTGATACTAGAGACTTACATCTCACCTAAACGACCATAGGTGACACAACCTCAATCTTGAGTGTGTTTAGAAACTCCTGCCTTTGAGGGTGATCCTTTGATTAGTATAGATGAGAGTGGCCAGATTGCCAACTCAACATGCCTACCTTTTTGGGGACTTGTCTGATCTGGGAGCTGGGAACTCAATCCACAATATGGAATTTACTCATTTCCCGAAGCAGGGATAAGTTGATAGATTGCTCCCTTAAGAGCTGATTCCGGGCTTGAATATAGTGGCCACAGCTTCTCTTTGGAAGAGAAGACTCAATCATAGTAGGACTATAACTTATGTTCATTAGAGGATCAGTGGTACTTAAGGAGACAGATGTAACTACAGGGGCATAACGGTTATTGGCCCAACTGTACTTACGAGTGATCTGTGAAAGGTTGTCGCATTGCTGATTGGTTAAGATGGACACATAATATATCTATAGTAAGGAGAGTTCAGCTGTCAGTCTTTAGTGGAGTGCCTGGAAGTTAACGGATAGTAGATCTCGTGACTAAAGAGTTTAATAAGTTATTCACATACCGTTGGAGCTTCAGAACTACAGGTTCATGAGGTCCCCGTGGTATCTTGGTTTCTGTTGAGGATCAGTTTTTGATATTAATTTGAAATGTTCGAATTGACAAGAGGTATTTTTATTATATATGATATAATCGGTATGATGTATAAGATACATCTAGTGGAGGATTGATGTAAATGAGATTTACATTAAGTACCATGGAATAGAAAAAGAACTATGGTTTATATGTTTTATGAGATAAAATATTAAAACTATAGGTTATAAATATAGTATGATAAGTTGGTTATCATTTATGTTTATAATAATATTAATTATTGGATAATTAATACTTTTTCTTTTAAATAACCAAAGTAGTGGATGGTTATTGGATCATGGTAAGTGTGAGTTTAAAAGGAAAGTGGTTTCCTATTTTCAAAAAGAAGTTTTTTACAAAAGTTTGAAAAAGTATTTTGAGTTTTCTCTCCGCGAAATAGAAACTTACGGTGGTCGTTAAGTAAATTCATATTTACTAAACTACGGTTGGGCTAGCTAAACGGTCGTGCAGAGGCAAGCTAAATGATCGTGCAGTATTTATTAAACGATCGCATAGCTTTGCTAGACGATCGCTGGCTCAAGGTAAACGATCGTGTAGTGTCTGTAAATGATCACATAGCTTTTGTTAGACGATTGCATAGCTTTATCTAAACGATTGGGCATCGACCTATACGATAGGTCTCCGCCTTCTCCCACTTGCTCAGTCGTGTACGCGATCGGTGTTTTCTTCGTTCATCTGCCTCATACCAAGTCCAAACAGAGCCCACCCTCTGGATTCTCACACCGAGAATACCAAGGTCACCTTGTTGGTGGTGTCAGACTTAACTCGACACCGTCGAGGTTTTCTGGAGGCTGTTCGTGGTGCTGTGGAGGTCATTCGTGTTGCGAAAGAGTTCGTGACCGAGGAGATCATTGAGGACAAGTGTGAAGTGTTCATGCTGTGTTGCGGTCGTGTAGATCGAGCACTCGTGGTTGCTGTTGTTCTATCAAAGTCCTGCAACAGAGCCTGGAGACGCATTCTCATATGTGATCTTTGTTCATTTGCGTGTATTCATGCTATAATTTCTCTGTATGATTTGCATAACCACTTTTTTTGTATTTGACTGTAAATATATGTTCATTCATGATTGTAATTTAGAATAGTCTTGTTTCGCTGCTCATGGAAATCTTGTTTCCGATTTCCTTCAATAAATGGGTTTAATTTTCCTAACCTTGACAGCTGACCCACTTAGGTCGGTGATTAAGCTGAAGGTTTCTTTTAATCACCAACTCATTGCTCATTCTTCAAACATTCATCAACATAAGGCTTACTCAGATGCATGCACCACACTCGGCCAACGCATGCTTCAGTGCCTCCCCATGCCATCACCTAGTCTTGTGGTCATCACACATACAAAGCCCTTGCACGCAAGCCTTCGTCCGACCATCGCACACACACGCTGCCACAACGCCTAAGGTAACCTTGCTCAATGCCACACGCATCCATGCCTTCTAACCTGAACACAAAGCTTGGTCTATGCATAATCCTTGCTCACACTTGGTCTTGTCTTCGGCCATCATTTAGCCAGTGCCTACTCCTTCCCTCAATGCAAGTTTTGCCCCCAACCTAACCTCAACAAATGTATATGGTTGTTGCACACTTCTTTGGCCATCAAGCCTTCAATGCTAGATTCAACACCTAGGCACATTCCTTCTTTTTACTAGGCGCGCAAGCAACTTCTTTCCTAAGAGCCATATGTTTTCAATACTTGGAATTATTTCTTCTTCTTTTGTCCTTCTCAAATCCTTTTCCTACGGTCATAGTTTTATCATAAGTTAATCACACTTAACATACTAATTAACATACTTATGTAAGGAAAACAAGGTTCGAGGTTTACACGTATAATACTAATGTTTTCCCTTATACCTTGTTTTAGGGTTAGACTTATTAGAAAACAATCGCATCCATTTTGTTTGCCCATTCTCTCTTGCTAAAGTTAAACTTTCTTTCTCCCTTTTTATTTATGTAAATCTTTTGAAGGATAGTTACAAATTTTTCATTTTTACTTGTGTTTTTTATAAGTGTCAATCTTTACTTTTGCATGCTTTTGTCAGAGTGGACAACTAGCATACAACTTCAATGGCTTGAGATTCGTTAATGTGCGAGAATATATTTATATAAATTTGTTTCTATGATAAAATAAAAAATGTATGTGTAATGATGGACTTACCCATGGACACATATTATTTGTTATTTTTCTTTTCTATTTTTTGTTCATGATTACATCAGGTGGACACACATTTGTTTCTTTTTTTTTTTTTTTTTTTCTCATGATTACATCAGGTGGACACACATTTTTTCTTGTTTTTTGTTCATGATTATATCAGGTGGATACACATATTATTTATGTTTCTTTTTGTAATATTTTTAATCATAATTACATTAGATGCTAATCTTTACTGTTTTCTGTCATGATTACCCATGGATCCTATTCCCATTCATTGGTTTTTTTTTTTTTTTTGTTCATACTTACAATTACTTATTACCAACCCAGATTAAATAACGTTGGTTTTTACTCAAGAATCATATTGAAGCCAATTACCAGCCCAATTTAAATTTTTTTTTTTTAAAAAGTAACAACTTTATAACAAAAAGTCAAAGTTATTAACAAAAATACATTACCATATTTTGACTTATATAACAAAAATTGAAAGATAGTTTCTTTCTCATTTTATGGCTGTAAAGGGAAAATCATTTTTTAAAGAATAAATAACTAGCCCAATTTTACAAATTCAGAAATTACTAGCCCAGTTTAAATAACATTGATTTTTACTCAAGAATCACATCGAAGCCAATTACCAACCCAATTTAAAATTAATATAATGATTTAAAAAATAACAATTTTATAACAAAAAGTCATAGTTGTTAATAAAAACACATTATCATATTTTGACTTTTACAACAAAAATTTAGAGATAGATTCTTTCTCATATGGCTGTAAAGGAAAAAACATTTTTTTAAAAGGAAAAAAAGGGATCAAAATATAGAATTTTTTTATAGATTTGTTTAAATAATAAAATAGAAAATTTATTTTTAATGATGGGCATACATATTTTTTGTTATATACATCATTTAAAGGGAATAGAAAATACCATTATTGTACATCCTTTCTAATTGCTAGTAAAACAAAACTCCAAACTTAAAACAAGTAATTGTCAAACATATTTCAATGATAATGAAAAATATCAAGAACAACTCAAGATCTTCAACTATAGAATTCCAGATCCAATTTATTATAGTATAATTATAAACATGACATAACTATTATGTGACCTATAGTTTCCATTTCAAGAACAAGTCCAAATCCACAACTATATAATGGATCCACAAGTACTGATTAGCATACTAACATTATTCACAACCTTCCAATGCTAGTTACTTTTAACGCTAGGATTGTTACTGAATGACCATAAGAGGATAGAAAACCCATTATACGATAGTAGATATCGTATTAGAAAGTTAGCATACTTTTGACTATTTTATGAGTTCAGTTTATGTTGTCATCAAATGACAAGAATGGATAGAAGATACTTTGCCATTTCATGTAATTTACTTAAGACGGTTGGCGAATTAGTTGAAACTGAAGTTGTAGATGTAGAGGAGACGGTTGTCATGTTCTTGCACATCTTAGCCCATGAATGTTAAGAACCGAATTGTTGGAAGAGAATTTGTACGATCTGGTGAGGCAGTTTCTAAGCATTTCAACTCCATTTTATTAGTAGTGTTACGATTACATGGAGTGTTGTTGAAAAAACTTGCATCAATCACAAACTCATGTACGAATGGAAATAGTTTAAGGTACAGTTTAATAAAACCAATGTTAGTTCGGTGTGACATTTTTTTTAGGTATATGTGACTACATGAATATTCCATACTTTGTTTTATCACAGAATTTTCTGGATGCATTAGAGGATATGTACATCAAGGTAAATGTCAATGCCACTGATCGCCCAAGGTATAGAATAAGGAGGAGTGGAATTGCAACAAATATACTCAGTGTTTGCGATACAAATGGTGACTTTGTATTTGTCTTATCAGGGTAGGAAGAACCCACAGCTGATTCTTGAGTTCCCAAAGATGCAATACCACGACCTAACAGACTGAAGGTTCCGTAAGGTAACTAGATACTCATGCTATCTCTTCCTACTCATCACTGTATTACTAGGATAAGGTTTGAAACAGTTGGACATTGAACATTGTATTATTATCTATGTGATGTCAGATACCTAAATGTGGAGGGTTTCTTGGCACCATATAAAGGCAAAAGATATCATTTTTTAGAGTAACGTGAAGGAGGTAATACACCAATAACTCTACGAGAATTCTTTAACATGAAGCATTCTTCTGCATAAAATGTCAATGAGAGATCGTTTGGGTTGTTGAAGAGTAGATGGGAAATCTTACGAGGAAAATCATACTACCCAGTGCAAAACCAATGTCGAAGCATCATGACATGTTGTTATTTGCATAATCTTATCAATAGGGAGATCAATAATAGTGAACTGGCCAAGGATTTGGATGAGGTTGACTCCAACTTTGCTACAACTGGGGGCGATGAGATCAATTACATTGAGAGTTCAAATGAATGGACCCAGTGGAAGGATCAATTGGCGAAACATATATTTTCTGAATGGGAGTTACATAATGAATGTTTCTTCAATCAATTAGAAACACTTATTTTTATTTTTCGTGTGTTATGAAAATGACTTGATTTGGATTTCTCTTACTATCATTATGTTTATTTTTATTTTTAACTTCACTTCATTAATTATTTATAATTTGTAATGGTTTATAGTTTAATTGTATTAAAATGTGTACATGTATACACTAGAATGTCAAGTTCCTCTAGAGCCTCGAAGCATGCTTGGATTAAAGAGGAAGAAGTGAAGCTTGTTGAGTGCTTAGTGGGCTCAGTCGCATCTGGTGGATGGAGGTCGGATAATGGGGCGTTTCGACTAGGTACTTGGCATAACTGCAATGTATGATGGTGGAGAAGTTACTCGACTGTAATATCCAAGGATCGTCGACTATAGATTATCGAGTCAAATCCCTTGAAAAAAAAAACTTACCAAACGATCGCAGAAAATTAGGAGTGCAATCTAGTCAATTTATAAGATAAATTTAGTTTTAAATTTTAATTTGATTTTATCTCAAATAAATCTACCAAAAAAATCAAATTAAAACATGTATTATTATTATAAACTTATTAAATGTTTAATTTATTATTAGAAAGTATATATTTGTTGATTAGTGACATATATATAAAATGGATACCAAATCAACTCTAAATTTTCACCTATTCGATATATTTTTATTAATTCACATATCTACTCAACATAAAACAAAAATTTTTTGGTATCATAGAACATAAAATTTAATTTTATATCTAATAGATTAGATATTAATTAATATTTATTTAAGAAAAGTGAATACATTAAGGACTTATTAAAAACGTTTAAAAATTTGTTAAATAAAAAATTTAAATTTTAAAACTTTTTTAGATTAAAATATTGAAAATTTAAGACATTTTAAAAAAGTACTAAATAGATTGAGAGAATTAATGAAAATTTAAAAAAAAAAAAAAAAAAAAAAAAAAAAAAGATAGGCCGACAAAAATTGGGGAGAAGATTTGTCACAAGGGCGTGTATCATGGGTGGAAATTAACAAACAAAACTTTCTATAACAATTCATAGGAAATTTCATAGAAATTTGTTTGGTTTTGCCGTACAATTTACTTTTTGTTTTTTGTTTTTTCATACTTTTGATTGAGATGTTTTCAAATTTGTCACTTTCTTCCAACAAAATTGTTCTCCTCTTTGGTCCCCTATCCACTTGAAGTTTGAATTAAATGATTTCATATTTAAATGGTTGGCCTGGCTAAGTCTTGTCATTTCAATGAATATACTGTATTAAATAAATGCATTGCTTGGGTTTTCAAAATTTATACTGAAATTTTACATCTCGTTTAGTAATTATTTATTTTATTTTTATTTTTTAAAATTAAGTTTATAGATATTATTTTCACATTTAAATTTCTTCCTTAGTTATCTACTTTTAACCATAATTTAATAAAGTAAGTCAAAATTCGAAAACTAAAAAAAAAAAAATTATTAACTTGTTTGATTTTTAGAATTTGACTAAGAATTCAATCATTATACTTAATTTTTGGTTAATGAATAATAATAATTTTCATGAAAGGAATATAGTAGTAAATATATTTTCAAAATATTTTTGTGAAAATGTTAATAAATAAACAAAAAAACGTTGTTAACAAAAATAAAAAAATAAACAATAAACAAACGAAAATTAAAGATTCTTTTTCTAGAAGTACAAGGACATTCTAAAAAATTGTTATTTGGTTTCAAATCGTCATGTATGGATGACATCATGACATGACGTATAACGAAATTGATTTTTATTATTCAATATCTTATCCAAATCGAGATTTCAATTCCTCATTGAGAAACCAAAGATAGTTCAATATAAATAATTTTTTAAGGTAGAATGAGATAAAAAATTTTGTAGTTTAAAAATAATAGGTGTACTTTTAATTTAATGGTGAGTTTGATTTAACTTTTAAACGGTTTAGTTTGAATAGAAAAAATTGAAGTGTTTAACAACCACTTAAAAAATAGCTTTTGAAAAAAACAAGTTTATGAAATAAGTTGGTTTGAGAGAAACACATGTAATCAACTTTTAGAAAAAATAATTTTTGAGTGTTTAATATTTAATCTCTCACTAATTTGTATAATTGTTAAGGTTATCGAAATGCTCTGAAGAATCTTCTATCTCATTTCCACAATGTTGTCGTGGCTACCATTATGCTCTATTGCCTACCTAACTCCAGCACTACCTTCGACAACCGACTTCGATAGCCACCCAACGACCTGTGACATTAAAATTTGTTCTTGATGGCATATATTATAGTTTGCAATCCTTTAGAACTTGTTTTAAGATTTAAATGTAAGTTTTATGAGATTATTTGTATGACTTATAGATCTCTAGTAATTAAAGCAAATCAGATTATCTTAAATGAAGAATAAGCTAATTTGATAAGATCTTTGTCAATTGTCCGCCTTTGAACCATCACACTCTTGAGTATATGTCTCACGGTCATGTATCATCTTTAACGCTACAAATAAGTCCTATCTTATTAAAAAAATTTACTAGAATAATTCTTTTATGGCCATTTTAAAAAGTTGATATTGTCTATCATAATCAATTCATTTTTAATCTCTTTAATAATTTTTTAGTAATATAATTAATTATTAAACGAGCTAGCCAGAGATTGAATGATATGATTATAAATTAAAAAAAAAATCTTTAGAAAATCTTTAGAAAAGGCTGAATAAAAAAGAATAATAGTTGTATAAGTCATTCACTTTTTGTATAATAATGGGGAAAATGATTATGAACCAATATATTTGTTAATGGTAATTATTAATAACTTTCAAATTCTTAACTTTCAAAAGATAATCTTGTTTACTTATAGTTAAACTTTTCTAACTTATAATCAATTATTTTTTGAAAGAAATAAAATAATATAGTTTTACTTTTAAGTAAAATGCATTTGCCATTGTTATTCAAAATTGTTGTTTTAAATATGTGAAAAGAAAACACAAATAAATTATATGGAAACTGTTTTAAGAAAGTATAAAACTAATTAAAGACTGAATTAGCTAATCTGAAACTAATTATTTGTTTTGAAGACTGTTTTTGGATTATGAGATCCAAATAATGCAATTTTTAACAATAATTTTTTATGTTTTTGTTGTATTCAGATTTTGAATTTTAAATTTTAAAATGTATAATTATATATAAATAAAGATATGAGGTAAAAACTCAATTCATATTTTAAAAAATATAATATGTGTTACGTAATGTATTATAAATCCTATAATTTTATAAAAATAATAATTATATAATTTTTTAAACATAAATCATATTAAAAATAAATTAATTATAATTTATTGTTAACTCAATATTAGTGGATAACTACAACTAGTTTTATTATTTATAAATATATAATATAAAACACATTTTAAACAATTATTTGAAATAAAATTCAATTTCTAAATATGTTACCAAACATATATATGAAAACATGAAATACAACTCCGTCTTCATTGAATCCTCTATTTTCAAAATTCTGTTTTCAAATTCTTAACCATATAGGTTCTAAATATTCAATTTTACTCTTGAGATTTAAATTTTATTCCAAGTTGGTCCCAAGTTTCACAGTTTACACTTTTAAACTTGACTTTTCACTAAATATTTACTTTCAGTTTTTAGTGTTAATGTTTATTAATTAATTTTAAAATAATGAAGAAATGATATTTTAAACTTAAACTTTAATAGTAGTAAAAAATATTGAAACTTTATTAATTATAATTTTTTAAAATTAACTAACATACACTAATACTAAAATGCAGAAAGTGAGTGTTTAGCAAAAAATCGAAGTTAAAAGTGTAAATTTTGAAGCTCGAGAATCAAATTGAAACAAAACTCAAATATCAAGAATAAAATTGTAACATTTTGAAACTTATGAACTAAATACCAAAGAACTAAAAGTTCCCTCACATCAAGTGTTAGCCTTTTATTATGTGATATAGAACTAAGAAATTTTATTAATACTCAACAATATTTTTTATGATAATCTCACAAGTTTAATAATATAGAGATTAAATCGTTATAAATTAAAAAATAAGATTAAAATATTATAAAATATAAAATCTAAATTGTTAAACTAATTCATGAATGAAATTGTTACTTTTCAATGTGTTTTCAAGTTTTTTTTTTTTCTTTCTAATGTAGATATACTAGAAATAGAATAAAATTTGAAGTTATAAACTTATTAGTCTACATTTTTGTTTTATAAGAATTAAATATATGGTTTTTTGTTGGATAAATTTCTTCAAAATAATGTACTAAAATTAAAATATAAATATCTTCTAAAAATATATTCAACTTTATTCATAGTTGATAAGAAGAAAAAAAGGATAATTTAAAGAAATCGTTCGTGAGCATTGACTAAGTATTATTATTAAAAGAACAACATTAACTATTTTAGTATATTTTTTCTTAAAAAAATGTATGAAGAAAGCATGGTACTTAATTTCTGCTGCATCTCGATTGTTAAGATCATTTTTGAAATACGACTTTAATAACTCAAAATTAATCTGATATTTAATTTTACATTTTTAAATACAATTTTTATATAGTTAAAATTGGTTGTAAATGATTAAAAGTATATTTAAAAATGATTTTGAAAACGATTTTAGAATAACTCCCAAATATACTCATAATATTTTTGGCAATATTTTCTTTTATATTCTTTTAGGTTCAACAACATGAAGAACGAATTGATACTCATTATAACGTAAGAAATTCATAAAAAGAAAAAAAAAACCATAAATTGTCACTAATGTGATATGTAAACATTTTAGTGTGTATAAAATGTTGGTCTAAATAATTGATTTGAATTTTTTATTTTCATAATTTTTTTTTTTTTTAATATCCATTCATAAATATTTTTATTGTCATTTTCCGGAAAACTAACAACTCAACCTTTTTTAAATCTTTGTGGGAAGACTCAAAATACTTTTGTAGGAGCGGGGATGTGTGAGAGGGTTAACAAAGGATATATTTGGATTGATTTTTTAAAAGCTTTTTTTTTTTTTTTTGATTTAGAAACCATTTTTAAGCACTCGACACTGTTTGGTTTAAGATTTTATAGATGTTCAGAAATTAATATTTTGACTGTGTTTCAATGTGCATCAGAATGTTATTAAGATTTTATAGGAATTAATTATTTTTATATTTAATTTATAAAATTAATCATGAAAAATTTATAAAATTTTAATAGATTAATTGATAAACAATAAATTAAATTAAAAAATTTTGAGAAAAATTAATTATTTAACGAATATTAATCAAATTATTAATTACAAATATTTGTAAAATTAGTAATTTATAATTAAAGTTGCTTCATTACATAATTTGATGGATTTATATAATTATGATGTATCAATTAATGAATTCTAATTAATCAATAATAAACTAATTATAATTATTAAACAATAAATTCATATTATATTAATAATGATCATTAACTAACTAAAAATATAGTTAATTAATTAATTGATAGTTTTATTGCATCAATTCTTTACATTTGGTTCAAAAGTAAGTATATGTCTATATATAAACTAATTTATTAGACTAAAATAAAAAAATTAGGTATATATTAAATTGTTTATATATATGTGTATGTGTTGTATATGTATATATTAATTAATTTATTAAATTGGAGTAGTTAAATTCATATACTATAATTTAAATTTAATATAATTCTATAAACTATCAATTTAATTTTCATATAATATATAGAATAAAAGAATAAATAAATGTATTAAAAGATGAGAGAGTGTGGACATTAAGAAAAACCAACCATTTTGGATTGTATCATTCATAGGCATAATAAATGCATGAGAATAACTCTCGTGCCTAAAGCTACAGAACTTGTACCAAACAAGGAGATGTTTATTCCTTACTCATTCCCAACGCCTCAAGGGATTGTTTGGTCCTTCAACTTTAAGTAGCTCACTCTATGTTTGGGGCTTCAGTTATAATAGTTGGTGTTTTCAACTATTATAATTTATAATTTACTGAAATATTACTATTTCAAATTTTTCTTTGTTATAGTGCTTACTATTTTCTTTTTTCTTTTTTTCATTTTTTGTTAACATATTTACTATTTTCTATTCAAACTAAAATAATATGCACTTCAAATATAGACTATTGTATTAACCCATACGAATGTAGTTTGTATTTCAAACATAGAATATTATAACCTATAGACTATTATAACTTAAAAACTACTATAATAATCGATTATAATAACCAACTTAGTGTTTCAAACATTCCTTAAAATGCCAATTTACCAAATTTATACTATCAAAAATACATTTTTCATGTTGGGGAGCTCGGGCTATAGTTTAATTATAAGACAAGCAAGCTCTAATATCAAAATTTTAAAATGAACAGGAAATAATTTGGGTTAAATTACGATTTTTTATTTTCATCTCAAAAAAATATCTAATAGATTATTAAATTTTGAATTTTGTGTTCGATATGTTCCATAATTTTTAATTTTATATCAATTAGATTGCTGAGATATTCTAGATTTTAAAGATTCAGCGACTAAATACAATTAAAAGTTTAAAATAATCTTAAATACAATTTAAAATTGAATGACTTACCAGACACAACTAAAAGATTGAAGATTTTTTATACATTTTTTTTAAATATGTAGAGACTTATTTGATACAAATTTAAAAATTCAACGACACTTACTAAAGTACATGGGCAAAATAGACACAAACTTGAAGTTTTAAATAATAAGCTTATGGTTTAACCAACAATTATTTCAAGTTTAATCATTGCTCAACTAGCATAAGTTTGTACTATCAAGCCAACAATAAAATCATTTACTCTTTATATGAATAAAAAAGATCACTTTCAAAAGTCTATATCCAATATAAAATAAACATTAATATGGTCCTAGTATAGTATGATGAAAATGACAAATAATTAGTTTTAAATCATATAGTATGAATCTCTTATCTACTTAGCCTCTATATATATGAGAAAATTTAGTATATATTTTTAGCTATAATCTCTATCAATATTCATTAAAGTTTATCAAATGTCTTCACAATGAAGGTTAACAAATATTGTATGTGATTAGATGATAATCATGTAAATTCAATATGCATTATCAATCAACTTCAAAAGAACCGTTATAAATATCGCAACCAAATCCAAAATCTTTATAGATATAATATAATGTAGAATTTGTAGATATAGCAAAATTTGAATTTTACTTTAAGTCTATAAGTGATAGACTATCTTGCAAATAGAGGTCCATCAATGATAAATCATAACATTGGTATGAGTCAATGAGCGATAGAGTCTATCATTGATAAATTTTATTATTTTTGTAATTATTTCAAAATGTTGCTATATGCTTAATTATTATTTCTAAATTGACTAGTTAAAACCTCTACATTGCAGAAAAAAAATATTATAAAACTTGTGTACCATATTAAAAATAACACATCATACTCTTCAATAAGTATAAAGATAACGAAAAATTGAGATTTTTTCTCAATACGTACTAAATAGAAAATGTAATTTAAAACGCGTAAAGTAAAAGTGTTTGTCAATTGAAAAATTCAATGGATGAAAATGACACATCTCATTTGGAGAGAATTATTATATAGATGAATAAAACGACAATAAATCCCAAAGTCATATGGTTCTATCTCTTTTATTATCATTTAAAAATACAAAAAGAAAATATACAATTTAAATAATTGTAAAAAAAATGTGCTTAAGAAATCTAGTTGACTAGACAATGTTAAGGAACACATCACAATATTAGTAGAATATGTACCTATTAATATTTATTTTTTAATTTAAAAGTTATCGAAATACGTAAAATCGAAGTCTTATGTGGTAATTAATATGTATATTTCTCTTGAGGTCAGATGTTCAAATTTTTCGTTCCTAACTCTTGTACATTGAAAAAATAATAGTACCGATAGATTATAGGACAAAAATACTCTTTTATAATTAATTGGTCATCACTCTAGCATTTAGTTCTTACGAAAAATAATACGTGTGTGTAGGGTCTACTGCTTAGCTAAGATATTAGAGAAAATTCAAATGAATTATATTTTACTATATGTTAGATAATTGTGAAGACATGTGAAAGATGTACTTTCAATCTTATCTAAAAGGAAAAATTATTTGAGAAATTTAAATCAACATTTATGAAGTGTACTAAAATGACTATGACATTCAATTTTTTTTTAATCCTAAATAAGTAAGATTGAAAAAAAAGAAAAAAAAGGAAAGAAAGATTGACATAGTGGATAATGAAGGTGAATAGAGGGTTTTAATGTAATGTTTTTCAAACTATTACATTAATAGTTGTATCAATCAAATCAAATCTATTTTTGGGTTAATATATTGTAGTATATATATGTGATGTTACTAATTAACAACATATATAAACAAACAATTGCCGATTATGATTGTTTTAATGTAATGAAATTATTGCAAATAGCTTCTGTTACGAAATTGACAATTAAAGAATACAAAAAAGAATATAGAGATAGAGAAGATCGATACACAGATATACATGGTTCACTAACGGTGTGTTAGCTACATCCACAGGCAGAAGGAGAACAGTATTATTTGGGAGAATGTTTTCAGAAATTTACATCAAACGACACTTTTAGGGTTAGAGAGTTTATACAGTGCACTATTCTAAACCCTAAGGTCATAATCGTAAATAACTACAAATAAATAATTGTGCTAAATACGAATTCTGAATAGGTTTCGGGGGCAACCCCCACCAGAGTGCGTCGCCCCGTACTTGGTTATTCAAAACACCAACAAACAAATTCAAGGCATTCCAACAACTTTTATATGATTGTGTAGCCAGTTATATCTAACATGTTTATAAAGTGTTGTCTATATGTTTATGTTGCAACATCTAGTTAGCAACAATGTTATTAATCGTGTAATATATATGGGTGTATAATTATGGTCGTGGTTATTTGCGATAATAGTTGTATTAACCATGGTATTAATTAAATATTAGTATAAATAAGTGTAAAATAAAAATTAAAAGAAGAGAAGAGAAAAGATGGAGAAGGAGAAATTAGAGAGTAAATGTTTCATGATGTTGTAAGGATATTGATTACAATAATCAAACATAAAGCGGGACAAGAAAGTTATGAAGGTTAATGAAGAGATTAATGGATGAATGTGTAATCCGTGAGAGTTATGGACATCTAATTAGAATATTATTTAGACGAATATATTTATTTACACTTCCCTTTAGTCGTCCATCAAAGCCTTGCAAAGAAAAATCAACAAGAAAAAAAAATCCTACTTTAAGGAAAAGGATTTTATTAATCGTATGCTTTAACAAATGTCTAATTAAAAATCTTGTTAAGAAAACTCAATGTGATAAAACTATACTCAAAGGAAAAAAGTGTAGCACATTTACTCCCTGACATAAAAACATCATTTAAGATTTTTTGAGTTGTCACACTCAATTGTTGTAGGTAGATAATGTCTACATAATTAAGTCTATTTTGAACCGTGGTATCACCATTCTCTTCAAGATCATGGCTGTAGGAGAGTTTTGATGAGATATGCTTTGTTTAATCTCACACCCTCGTTATGCTGACCTAACCCTAGAACATGAAGGTCCAAGCTCGATCCAAACCCAAGTCCAATGGCCTTAGGTACTATTTGAACTTGAATCAAGCTATCCCAAGCTTCAATAGTCAAGGTCATGGCCCCAACTATTGAGCTTGGCTCATTGGATCAAAGTTTAGGACGAACTTGAATTTGACTTGGGTTAGTCTATGGGATTAGTCATCTTAATATAAATTACAGATTATATATATATATATATATATATAGTCTTATTAATCAAATATGATTCAATAGGAATATGTTTGTATTTTTATTAAAATTATTTTATATATTTATTACTTAAAGTTATTGACATTATAAATTTTTATTCAATAAATTATTTTATTAAAATGTTTTATTGGTTTTTAACCCTCGAAAAATTTATGTTCACTAAAAGCAAAAATAATATTACAAGTTTTATTTTGTTACTATATAAACTATAACTACACATATACATGCATATTTGAGTTGGCATAGTGATAAGGCTCGACAAACTGAACAAATACAGGTCAAATTGGCTAGTCCGTGCGTCAACTTGATTTTCAAAATAGTGAACTATATCTAATCCAATGAATAAATAGGTTGGGTAAAGCTGGATTGATCAAATGTTGACTTTGGGGTGAATTTGGATCGAGCTTTGGATAGACTTGGGTCGACTTGTGGGCTTCATGCTCATTGATGAGGTTGAAATTCTCCTTTAATATATTTCCCGTTGCTTTGATCTACACACATGTCTTATTTTCATACAATGTCATAGGATGATCTCATGAATCACCAAGATTTCAATATGATTAAAAGAAGTAGTTGTTAAAGTTAGTTGGCCGATCTATGGGCTTCCACAATCACTATATAACCTACTTAAAATATAACTTTATATTTACATAAATAACCTATATTTTCATAAGTAACAACACAGAAATTAGATTTATTAGAATAAAATAAATCAATAAAAATTGATTATCACATATAACCTAATATATGTTTAACTTTATTTTTAATATATTTATTGTAAATACATACACATAGTTTATTAGTGAAAATATATAAGTGCACTTATAGCACTCAAATATTGTATTTAAGGACTAATAAGTTTTTTTTTCTTCTTCTTGAAATTATAGTATAATTTTCTTCACTTCAAGGGAATGAAATATCATTTTCAAATGGTCAATAAATTTATATACTTATATTTATCTACATAAGTTTAATGATAAAATTTCATAAACGTACAATAAGTAAGTAAAAAAAAATATTAGTAAACAACAACAAATATAATTAATTTGACCTACTTTTTATATTATCATTGATTGATTACATTTACACGAAAGGAAAGTGATTGGAAATGTTTGTAAAGATAGACGAATATCATAATAAAAAATTGGGATGAAAAGAAATATAAATTCTAAAAATAAAAACTAACCATGAAATAAATATAACTAAAATAGTTAAATAATTGTACCTTAGATATTTTCACCTCAAATTCAGATATCAAACTTCATTTTACCTAATGAGAATAGTTAATACTAACAACAACCACCAACCAATTAATCCCAACCGTCCAATTTCATCCCAATTAATATCCACTGTTTGGATATATATTATAGGTATAGTTTCTATTTAGTCCTTAGGTATCAAAATGTTATATATTAAGTTTGTTTTTGTTTTAATTTAATCCATAAATTTTAAAATGTAACAATTTTACCCTTGAGATTTAAGTTTTCTTTGAATTCGATCATTACGTTTCAAGATTTTACATCTTTTACCTCGATTTTTCATTAAATAAATACTCACATTCAATCATTGACATCAATGTCTATTAATTAATTTAAAGCAATTATGAAGTGAAATTTTAGATTTAATTTTAAAAGTGATAGGAAATAGTGAATCTTAACTAGTTATAATTCATTGAGTTATTTTAAATTTATTAGCATACATTAACACTAATGATAAAAAATCAGTATTTAGTGAAAATTTAAGGTTAAAAATATAAATTTTGAAATCTAAAGACTAAATTAAAACAAGACTCAAATGTAAGAGTAAAATTGTAATATTTTCAAACCTAGGGATTAAATTGAAACCAAACTCAAAATTTAAGTACTGCGACCACATCTACCAAATCGTAAAGAAAATTGGTGTAAGTCGAAATGAAATTTTATTGATAGACCAATTGCAATGAGCCTGAATTACAAATGTAGTTATATTACTTTTGATCGTATTTACTTAAAATTATGAATTTCGTCACATCTATAATTATTATCGTTACCGTTACCGTTACTTTTAAGGGTCAAACAATAACGATAACGTTAATAGTAAATGTGTTAAAATGCATAATTTTTTCTCCGGAACAATAAAAATAATGATAACCATAACAACAATGATAAAGATACAATGTAATTTTGTTTTCATTTTTTTATTACAGATTTAAAAGTGGACCCCATATGTCATTACAAATGCAAACAAAAGTAAACAACACAAAAAATAATCAAATCAGACCCACTTTTCACATTAGTATCGATTTATTACTTTTTTTTAACCGAAGTAAATATAATCTAAATATATTGAAACTTAGAGATTGAAATAAAAATCAAAACGGGGGATGATATTTTTCCGTAAGAAAAATGGTAGGAATCTTCTCACTCTCTTCCGCGTTGCTACAGAAATCAGAAACCAAAATGTCAAATTCTAAAGAGAGAGATAAAAAGAAAAAGAAAAAGAAAAGGTAAAATTGTTTGATTTTATTTGAAAGAGTCATAAATTGGACATTTTCCAAACACAAAACACAATTTCCCACTAAACTAAATTCCATTTAATTTTAAATATTAAATTTTAATTTTGTATTTCCTTGTTCACCAATCTTTTCCTTGTCTTTTCCTCTGAATTTCTTCAATCCCAATCATGGAGTTTCACTTTTCTCTTTCCAGTTTCCCTCTTCTTCCTTTATAACCCCACTCCCTTCTCCTTCTTCTCTCAATTCCACTCTCTTCTTCCTTCTTCCCTCCATTTCCATGCCCATTTCACACCTCTCTCACCTTCAATCATGGAGTTTCTCACTCTAATCCAAGAGCTTAACCAAGGCAAACAACTCGCTAATCAACTCCGCAATCATCTTCATCCTTCTTCTTCTTCTTCTTCTTCTTCCTCCGATGGCATTCTCTTAATCGATAAGATTCTTCATTCTTACGAGAACGCGCTTTTGGCCCTCGCCGGTGGTGGCGCCGCCGCCGCCTCCGTGAAATCCGCCCTTGCTCCTCTGAATGACAGGGGTGTGTCCAAGAAGAGGTAATGACTTGATCTGTTTGTTGTTGATTGGTTATTGCTAGGTTTTCTGGGTTCTGTTTGTTTTGAATATGGAAGAAATTTTGATTGGATTTTGGGGGGTTTTGTAGAAAGGTAATGGTGAAATGGAGTGAGCAGGTTAAGGTTTCTTCTGACTCTGCCATCGATGGTCCTCGTTGTGATGGATTCAGCTGGAGAAAGTATGGCCAAAAGGATATTCTTGGATCTAAATTCCCCAGGTTATTACCTCTTTGACTTATTATCTTCTTCTTTGCTTCTAATTCTGTTCATGATTTTGTTCTGTTATGCATTACAAATGTAGGAGTATGAATGATTACTCATATCTCAACTGTGTTAATGGTTCGTCTGTGCTCGGATTTGGTGGCTTTTGTATGAAAAAACTGTTACGTTAGACTTCGTTTGAGGAACATTTAGGTCCATTTCATATTCATAAGGTTTTTAATTTTTGAAAATTAGGCCTAGTTCTTCTCAATTTTTTCTTTCAATAGTTTACATTTAAGTGTAAGATTCGAATTCTTAGCCAAATTCTAAAAACAAAAACAAGTTTTCAAAACTTAGCTTGATTTTCGAAAAATTTGCGAAAAAATAGATGACGAAACAAGAAATTTTTAGGATGGAAGGGACAACAATAGACTTAATTTTCAAAATCTAAAAACGAAAAATAAAATAGTTACTAAATAGGTGTTAAGTTTTCGTCTTTTTTCATTGATGGAAACATTTAAACTCTCCGTTAGAGTCCAAATTTCATAACAAGTTTTTAAAAACTATATAGCGAAAAAGTTCATCAAACAGAATCATAAAATGTTTTGAAGTGAATAATTTTGGATTTATTGATCTGTATCTCTATTTCTTTGAACAAAACATAGATTATTTGATTGGAAAGGGAAAAAAAATGTGCATGTATTTTTATGTATATGTGTATGTTTGGGGTTTAGTTACTAATTTAGAACTTTTGTCGCGTTCCGAACAATTTTAGACTAAAACATTTTATTGTGTTTGGTTAATGCAGAGGCTATTTTAGATGCTCCCATCGCTTTACACAAGGATGTTTAGCAACAAAACAAGTTCAAAAATCAGACGATGATCCAACAATTTATGATGTAACCTATAAAGGAAGACACACTTGCAACAAAGCCCTTCATTCAAACACACCACAAGAAGACCCAAACTCATTACTTCAACACCCAATGCCACCAAAACAAGAACAAAAGCCATTGCAGCAGCTACATGATCCTTCAAGCTTTACATTCAGCTCCGACGCCATTCGGGTAAAATCTGAGAACTTAGACGATGTCGACGGTGGCCTCTTTCAACAATTTTGTGACCTGTCCCCAATGTTTGGATCTGAAGTTCAAGACGATCAAAGCCCTTTTAGGGAAAGTGAGTTGTCTCCGACGTTTGAATCGAATGATATGTTCGGATTCTGTTGTGATTTCGAAACCGGGTTCATCTCGATTCCTAATTCAGTGACTAATATTTCCATTGGAGACTTGGAGGAGTATTTTAGTTTTGATAACCTGGATGTGTTCTGTTGAAATTGTTTCCTCACCTTCCACACAAAAGGGAAAGGAAAGAAAAGATTGTGTATTAGTTAATAAGTCAGCATTGAAAGAGAGATGTTGGATAAATCAAGGCCTCCTGCATTGCTGGTTAGAGATTTTCTTTTTTTCTCTTTCTCTTCTTCTCTATATCTCTCTGTTTTTTTCCTTTTTTTTTTTTTGGATCCTATGAGAGGCCAAATTTTCAGTGTAATTATTGATCTTACTGTAGGAGAAAAGAGGAATCTTGCAAGTTTCTTACCTCTAGCGTATTTGAATTAGTGAAGAATAAGATTGGATTTAGATATTAAATATTAATGTATCATATTTGTAAGGTGGGAGGCTCGAACCCCACTTTTTGTTCTCAGAGTACATGTATTATATCCGTTAATTATATTCATATTGACACCAAATTTACCTTCGAGCCATTGTAGCTAGAAAATGAGAGAAAAATAATGATTTTAGTTTTCGTTTTTATTTATTAAAACTGAGCATTGAAATTTATCCATTTCTTAGAAAGCTATGAGTATATTAAAGTTTTTTCTTTAATTTTTCTCAATATATGTATTTGTTTATAAAAATGAGGATCAAGTTCGAAAATGTATAGTTTATGGATCCATGAATTAAATGTATAATCTTCATATATATATCATTTTATTTGAATTTGGGCTAGTTTATAGATCAATGATTTAAATGTATAATCTTTAGACATATGTTGAACTTAGAAATAGGATTTTGTTGGACTATTTTTTTGGATGATTATGTTGGCCTATTTGTTGGGTTGATTTAAGAATATATATATATATATATATATTTATAAAAATGAATGATTGTTTCATATATATATATCATTTTATTTGCATTTGGGCTGAATTAAATGAATGATTCATGGATATACTATTTTATTTGGATTGATTTAAATGTATAGTTTATGGATCTTAGATTTTAGTTGATTTAAATGTATAATATTTAGATCTTATATGTTGAACTTAGAAATTGGAATTTATTAGGCTATTTGTTGGGTTGACATATTAACACACACACACACATATATATATATATATATTGTCAACTATAACAGTTGAAGAAATCATAATAAATATGTTTGCGTCCTGAAGATTTAGTTATTCTTGAACCTGTAAATGATGGAGACAGTGATATTGATGTTGAAGTTATGAATTATTTGGAAAGCGAACATGATCTTGAGTTAGTACCGTCAGATATATTCACCCAAATAGATTGAAAAATTACTAATTCAACAAGTGAACGAGGGTCAACTTTGGAGGAAAGAAGTATATGTGTAGATAATTCTAGTTTAATAATGTTATTTAATACTAAATAAGATTTACAACTTGCCGTAAAAAAAATACTGTTTGACAGAATACTATTAGATTCTTATAGTGGAATCAAATTAAGATATTTTGCATGTCAAATGCAAACAGTGGAAGGATGATATCTTTTATATACTTTATCTTTTATGTACTTGTATTTTTTATGTAATTGTATCTTTTATGTACTTATATTTTTTATGTAATTGTACTTTTTATGTAATGACTTTATTTTATCTAATTCATTCTTAAAAAATAGATTTTGTTATGTGATGGATTTTATTATGTAATGTAATTTGAACTTCTAAGGTAATGGAGCCTGATCCTTCTAATCCTGTACAACTATATCAACAAAATATGCATCGTTCACCATCGATATGAGATAGTTCTTCTACCGTAGTTTTGAGTTGTCGGAGAAGGGAGGCATTTGCACTATATACTATCCCATTTGATCAACGTATTATTCCCTACGTTGAACAGACAAGTTTTCTTGGGGTTGCATAGATCAAATTTATCCAACTTGATTGACACCTCATTACTGCTTTAGTTGAGCGTTGGAGACCAAAAACCCACACATTTCACCTGCCTTGTGGGGAATGTACAATTACATTGCAGGATGTTGCCATTCAGTTTGGGTTACGAGTGGACGGAGAACCATTGACAGGTTCATTACAATATGATTGGAAAAATGTTTGTGATGAGCTCTTAGGCGATCTATCAATGATCTAAAAGGGTCAAGATTAAGTATCCCGTGATTGACATCCCAGTTTCCAGAATTACCTCCCGATGCCAACGACATCAACGTACGTAGGTATGCACGAGCATACATTATGCAGTTTATTGGATGATTTTTGTTCGCTGACAAGTCGAACACTCTAGTACATCTCATGTTTCTCCCGCTACTGTCTATTTCGAGCATGCTGGTACGTACTCATGGGGTGGTGCCTGTCTTGCATGGTTTTATAGAGAACTTTATTGGGCTACCAATGCACAAGCGTTGGAAATAGCAGGACCGCTGATAGTACTACAAGTATGGGTTTATGATAGATTTCTAATTATAGCACCAAAGGTCTAGTTACAGGCCCCAGGTCATCGTTACTTAGTGACAAGTATTATTTTATTTATATATTTATTTCATTATCATTTTATGTAAGAATATTTAATTGTATTTTTTTATAATTTTAGATGAAGTGATGTATTATCTACCTTTGAACAGTCAGCAAATATGTTGCTAGTATACCGAAAAATATTTGACAGGCTGATCCACAATTAGGTAACAAATATATGAATATTTAAAACATTTTGGATGTATAATTATCTTTTTTTTTTTTTTGTTAGATTAATTGGGTGCCATACACACAAGATATTTGGTCATCACTACCTGATTACTGTCGTGATGGTGAAGACATTTGGTTGACCGTTAGCCCTCTTATATGCTCTCATATAGTAGAGTGACATCATCCAGATCATGTGTTGAGACAGTTCGGTCTGCAACAAACGATACCTTCGTTGTCCTATACATTCTTAGCATTGCACCAGATTGATTTGAGAGGTAAGCACGACCAAGATTGACGTCGAATTCACGGGGAATATATATCCTACTGGCATGGACGACATGATCGTTGTGCACAGGGACAAATAACAAATGGGCCAGTTGTATCAGATGACTACTTTTCCTAGTACGATTCAATCACGAGGCGATTTATCACACCTGACGACACTTACTATTACTGCATGGTAAGAGATTTAAAATTAGAAATTTTCTAAATATATGATATGAATATTGTTTAATATTTATTTTTTTCATCGTACTGAATAATTTTATCAGAGATGTACAACAATATTCAGTACAATACAATTTACCAGAATTGGGTTCAATAGTGACACCAAACATTAGTCAACATAGAAAGTATTATTCAACAAACAAGACGACTCAATGTTGCTGATACTGATCGAAGACGTATTCGTCGTAGACGACAATGACAACAGGGTGAAGCTAATTTAGAGGCACACAAAGACAACCTCATGTGTGGTAAGGGCTAGGGGGTTGTCTTTAAATTTCATGTAAACTTCTATTTTCAAATTAAAGAACTAATTGTAAATCTTCTTTAGTATCATGATATATATATATTTTTTAATATGAGTACAGAATAATTATGTTTTCATTGTAGATTAAATGTATAATTAAGTTTAATAATGAAGAAATTTGTGAACCCAGTCCTAAAGTCTTAATATTGTTGTACATTTCCATTTTTTTTAAAAAAATAATTAGTCAATTTATTTTTTTTAAAAGAAAAAAAATTGTGGACCCAGTCCACGAGTATCTCTTTGACCAGTCAACCAACTGAGCTGACGTGGTGTTGACTGGATTAAATGCTAATCGTGTACCTCGTACATGATTTCCCTTCATAACAAAACTATCTTATTTTTGTCAATACTTTCCATTCCTCCCTATTTTTAAATGTACTTTCCCATGTACCTTATTTTTGTCAATAATTTGAAAAGCTACAATATTTTTGAACTTGATCCTCTAAATTATAAGGGAAGAAAATGTTATTTGCACAATTTATGTAGGGAGATTTTTAAAAATAGAAAAATAAGAAAAATTATTTACACATAATAGCAAAATTTAATTATTTTCTCCCATTTTGTCTTCCTTTTCTTCTTCTTCTTCTTCTCCGTCTCCGTTCCCTCCTCCTCCTCCTCCTCTTTCACTACACTCATACCCAATCGTCGATCCACCATCGTTTGGGTCTACATCACAAATCTGGTTGTATGTCGTAGTCAGTGAGCCGATTTTTCTCTCTTTACCCAATTCACTCTCTCTCTTTCTCTAACTCTTAGATCTGTGTAGCCCAATCCTCGTCGCTGTTGTCTTGTTGCCGCCAACGCTAGAGTTGACCAGATTTTTTTGTTGTTAGGGGTAAGGTTTTGGGCGTTTTGGGTTAATTTTGTTTGGTTCTTGAACACCCATTAAGTTTTGGTGTTGAAATTGATTTACCCATGAAGTTGGATGCTAGATTTGAGTTTTGTTGCTTTTAGATAGTTGTGATAGACATTGTTATCGATGTCTATCACATATAAACACTAATTCAGTTATAGAAATTGATACAAGTCTATCACTGATAGATGCTGATACATATTAGTATCTATCAGTGATAAAATCTGATAGAAGTCAATCATTGATATAGCCTGATAGAAGTCAACCAGTGTCTATTAGTGATAGAAGTCTATCGTCAATACTATCAGTGATAAAAATTGATACAAGTCTATTACTTAAAGAAGTCTTATCAGTAATAGAAATTAATAGAAGTCTATCATTCATAGAGGTTTATAGAAGTCCACCAGTGTCTGTCAATGATAGGAACTAATAAAAGTCTATCATTGATACTATAGTGATAGAAACTGATACAAGTGATCTATCACTGATAGACATTGATAGAAGTGTCTATCAACATTTTTTTTTGCTATTTTTTTAAAATGATTTGATATTTTTTTCTATTTGTGAAATTTTTTTCATTTATTTACTTTTCTATTTGCCGGTATTAGAAATAGTAGAAGGGTTCTTAGATCAAGGAGGCTTATCTAAAACAAATCATATCTACGATCTTGCACAAAAGACTCTTACTTTTGTTCACTTTTAGAACGGACAAATCCAGTCAAAGTGAGCTTAGTTAAGTAGTAACTAATATGATCTTTCACTCTAGAAGTTAGAGGTTTGATCTCCCATTTCCGTTCATCCCCGTAGTTGTTTTATTTAAACAAACTATTTTGGTCTCTATACTTTCAGGGTCGTTCAATTTTAGTTTAATATTTTCAAATGTATAATTTGAGTCATGTAATTATAATCCATAAAAAATTTAGGTCTTTAAAATTAATTTTTTTTATTGAAATTGGTTAAACAGTAATAATAATAATCATAAATTTGAAGCAATAAAATATATTATGTGAATGTGTTTGTAAAATTTATATTGGTAAGCCCCATTAGATTTAAGATTAATAAAAATTGTTAAAGAAAAAGTAATTGGAAAATGGTTTGATGAAAGTTCAAATAGGGGATTTAAAAAAGCAGCTGAGATAATTATTAAGGTTTAAGTTTAATTTGGTGATGCTTCTCTTTTAAAAATTAATTTTGTTGTATTTATTATGCATGTGGAATGTTTTGAACTTTTTAAGCATGCCTCATTATTGTTATTACAAGGATACTACTCATTGTGAAATTGAGGAACACGATGAAAATATGGATATAAAGAAAATATAATATAATAATATATTTATATAATAATAATAATAAATAAAATATAAAATGATTAAAATCATAAAATAACTAAAATTATAAAATTAGATAAAATGAAAATTAATTGAATTTTGAAGTGGATTTCTCACCAATATAGATTCTTTTGAGATCCACAAAATGCCATTATTTATAGGCAAAGTGACAAGTAGGTTGTATACTTACATGCACACCATACATGAATTATTTGAAAAATGACACATGACTTTTAAGACACTAAGCATTGAACATCTATTTCTATGATATTTATAATACTTAATACTTCTTACTTAATTATCTCTAAAACATACTACCTTTACAAAAGGAAATTTTTTTTTTTTTGAAAAATTATTTTAAATGACAAAATAGTTGAAAATATTTACAAATAATAGTAAAATATCACAATCTATCTGTTATATACTGCATTAAACTACTATTTGTATCTATCATGACACAGATAAATACGAATAGTAATCTATCATGATCTATCGCGATCTATCATAAATAGACAATAAAATTTTGCTATATTTATCAATATTTTAATTTATTTTTCTATATTTAAAAATTACATGTGTTTTTTCTAAATAAAAAAAAAACTCAAATTTATAAAAACATTCCATACTTTGGAAAGTTTAAATTGCGCTATGCTTTATAAAGCATGTGCATCACAAATAATGAAAAAGATAAAAAAATAAAATAAAATAAAAAAGGTATTACTTTAGTAAAAAGTGGTACTATATTTATTAAAACGTGTTTGCTCTAAAATACTTTATTTATAAATCTCACGAAATCCATTTAATGTGAAATTCTTGTAAATATTTTAAATATTTATGTTTTTTTTCTTTTTTTTATTAGAAATTTTATTACAGTGTTTGAATGAAGGAATTGGTGAAGAAAATATTGTATTTGAACACATCCATTTTTTTTATAAGATTTTCTTATTTTCTTTTTTACAAATATTTTCCCTCCAACTTCATCCTTACACGCTTTCTTTTGCTAGTACTCGGTACATAATTTCTGCTTTAAACTTATACGATTATTTTTAGAAAAAAATATAAAAAAATATTTACAAATATAAAAATAAAAAAAATTATATATATATATATTTAAATTTTATTTTATGTCTTTTTAAATATAAAAAATATTGACACTTTATGACAAAAAAATTCCAAAAATACAAAACACTTTTGGAACTTTTTGTTATAATGTGTAAATATTTTTGGGTTTTTTTTTTTTTTTTTTAATTTATAAGAATTTTTCATTATTTTATTTATTTTTATTTTTGATATTTTTCTATTATGAGTCATTTTTGTGCCATCGAGCTCATGAGAGCATGTTGGAGATAAAATAAAATTACAGTAATCATGTGATAATCAAAGGAGTACGAGAAACAGATCAAGAGATGAAACGACTAGGAAAATAGAGGCAATTGGATCAAGCAAGCAACCTAAGGTGCTTGCCTCAATCTTGGAGGCCGAGGCTAAAGCCACTTTGGGCCAAGTGGCCTAAGGTGTCCACCTCTGCCTTGAAGGTCGAGGCCAAAGTTACCACCAGCTAAGCCGTCTAACCTGTTTTCCTTGGCTTTAGAGGTTGAGACCACTCTTTTACTTCACAGTGCTCACTTTTTGTGGGCCACAATCTTAGCCTCTTTGGTAGGCCCAAATTGGAATTTCCAAATCTTTTTTAGATGAGAAATTGTGCCAAATGTCTACAAGTAAAGAGGAATTTCCAAGTCATTTTCCCATTTTTCCATAATGAATAGTTTCTTAGGGCTTACAACATAATATCATTTTCAGACGTTGTATTTGTTTAATGTAGTCTAATTGTTTTACTTATATATGTTTGTAAACATTGTATTTGAAAGTTGTCAACACAATGCATTTTCCCTTTTGCTTTCAAACAGTAAGAATTTAAATTAAGTGATCTTAATTTATTTATTTTTCGATAATTTTGTATTATTGATTAGATTATTATTCCTTTTTATAATTTTCAATTAGATTTTGTATTTAAATATGGTGTAATTATGAAGATTTTCTAGAAGGGTATATTTGTCTAATTTTCCATATAACTACCTTGTATTTAGATTTATTACTTTCAGTTTAGACATTTTTTTGGGTAGAAGCTATGTTTTGATATTTTTCAAAATATTACTTTATAATTAAACATTTTTTTAGTTGTCTCTTTTTAGATTAAGAACCCTAAGGCTGACCCCTCTATAAATAAGACACCATACTTCCGAAAAGGTAAATTCTTCATTCTACTTCTAGTGTTTTAATGCTTTACTAAATACTAACTTAAGCATTAAAGGTTTTGTGTAGATACCACATTGACATTTTTTTCTATCTTGTAGGTCGTCTTTCTTTTCCAATTACAAATTTACCATTGAAAACACATGAAGGTCAAATGATTCCTGTCCGGACTTTGCATCAACTTTTTCACTTTTGAAAATTTTTATTATTTGTGATCAATTGTCTCTCTCTCATTATTCTTGCCTATTTGATAATGATTTGATTTTTGGTTTTTCGAGAATTTGAGTTTTATATATGATTTTGTTTGATTTAATATCTACTTTTTTTTTATTGATTTCAAAATTCAAGGCATGTTTTGAAAATTACCGAGCGTAGTTTTTTCTTTTTGTTTTTTTTTTAAAATTTTTTTAATTTAATTAAGTTTTCAAATGTTTCTTAAAGAAAGTGAGATTACCATTAATTGTGTTAAAAACAAAACTTTATGTAAAAAAGCCAAAAAAAAAAAATAAAAAAAAATTAAAGTTTGTTTGAAACCATTAAGTTCTATTTTGGTAACCATTTGTTTTTAGTTCTTGGTTTTTGGTTCTCTATTTTTGAAATTTATATTTGTTTCATTTCAAATTTTTAGTTATGGTTTTCATTGTTACTAAAGAAACACTTAAACTGAAGGGAATAATCAAATTAAACCTAAAGCATAAGTGTTGTAATGGTCTTTAATTTATTTAGTGGTCGTTTGGGCCTTGGCTTCAATTAGGTGGAAGTGGATTATTATAGTCCACTCACTATTTGGGCTTCTAATTATAAGAGTTGGTGTTTCCACCCACTTACCAATACCTATGAACAAGTTTAGGGTCTACAAAAATTATTAGGAAAAGATTCATTACAAAAGTAGATTGAAAAAAAAAAATGTTTCTTACCGATTTGATACTATCCTTGAACAATATTGTAAAATTCAATAACACTACTTGAAACAACTTGAAAAACAAATTACTTTTTCTTAGAATTGAAGTATGATTTACAGCATTAGGGTAAGGGCTAGAAAAAACTTTCATATTTCTTTAGGCTCTCTTAGAGGATAACTGGTAAGATACTTAGGAAACTTAAGAATGGAGATTTTTGGAATATGAGTAAACCTCTTCCGCTGCACCTTGTATGCATGCATGACTGATAAATGTTATAAAGTGTATATTTTTACCTTCTATTTGATCATTTTTCTTAAGTAAAAGAGTCACTTTCTATGAAATATTTTTGACCTCACAATGTCCATAAACAAGTAAAATGTGTAAACATATCTTGTGATTGTTGGGATTGGTGTCCTAATTCTCCCGGAGTCTCGTTGTTTTGTAAAGATATACATTGTTCAATGAATAAAATAAGTGTTATTTAATTCTGACATTTACTCATATCCAATAAATAAAGCTCCTTGGTTATCTTATGTGAACTTAAGCATGTATATATGATATACAAGTGGATCATGCCATAAGTGATAACCTAAATCGGTCTGTAGTATAAGGATTAAGGTGGGATACCTGATCCTGGTGACACTACAGATACGATTCGTTTTGTAGAGGTTTGCAAGTGTTGTAAACTACTACAGATGGTAGATCCTGACCATTCGTGTGGAGACATGGAGTAGGGGTGTCCTATACAAAGAGTTTGTATAAGACCTGGACCACGAGATGACTAGACTCTGTATATAACGCCGTTGATACTAGAGACTTGCATCTCACCTAAACGACCATAGGTGACACGACCTTAATCCTAAGTGTTTTGTGAACTCCTACTTTTGAGGGCGGTCCTTTGATTAGTATGTTTGAGAGTGACCAGATTGCCGACTTAACATGGCTACCTTTTTGGGGACTTGTCTGATCTGGGAGCTAGAAACTTAATTCACAATATGGAATTCACTCATTTTCTGAAGTAGGGATAAGTAGAGAGATTGCTCCCTTAAGGGTTGATTCCAGGGCTTGAACATAGTGGCAGCAACTTCTCTTTGAAAGAGAAGACTCAGTCATCGTAGAACTATGATTTATGTTCATTAGAGAGATCAGTGGTACTTAAGGAGACAGATGTAACTACAGGGACATAACGGTTATTGGCCAGTTGTACTTACGAGCGATCTGTGAAGGGTTGTCACACTGTTGACTGGTTAAGATGGACATATAATATATCTGTAGTGAGGAGAGTTCAGCTGTCAGTCTTTAGTAGAGTGCCTAGCAGTTAACGGATGGTGGATCCCGTGACTAAAAAGTTTAGTCAATTATTCACGTACCATTGGAGCTTCGGATCTATAGGTCCATGAGGTCCCCTTGGTAGCTTGGATTCATGTTGAGGATCAGTTCTTGGTGTTGATTTGAAATGTTCAAATTGACAAGAGGTTTTTTTTTATTATATATGATATAATCGGTATGATGTATAAGATACATCTAGTGGAGGATTGATGTAAATGAGATTTACATTAAGTACCATGGAATAAAAAAATAACTATGGTTTATATGTTTCATGAGATGAAATATTAAAACTATACGTTATAAATATAGTATGATAAGTTGGTTATCATTTATGTGTATAATAATATTAATTATTGGATAATTAATACTTTTTCTTTTAAATAACCAAAGTAGTGGGTGGTTATTGGATCATGGTTACCGTGAGTTTAAAAGAAAATTAGTTTCCTATTTTGAAAAGAAGTTGTTTTACAAAAGTTTGAAAAGGAATTTGAGTTTTCTCTCCGCTGAAAAAAGAAACTCACGGAATTCGTCAAGTAAATACAGATTTATTAAACGACGACTAGGCGAGCTAAACGATCATGCAGGTGTGAGCTAAACGATCGTGCAGTGTTTACTAAATGATTGCATAGCTTTGCTAAACGATTGCTGGCCCAAGATACATGATCGTGTAGATTCTGTACGCGACAGACCGAGCTAGACGATAGAGCTAAACGATCGCATAGATTTTGCTAGATGATCGTATAGTTTTATCTAAACGATTGGGTATCGATCTATACGACAGATCTCCGACTTCTCCACTTACCTAGTCGTGTACGCGATCGTTGTTTCCTTCGTTTGTCTACCTCACACCAAGTATGAATAGAGCCCACCCTCTGGAATCTCACATCGAGAATACCAAGATTGCCTTATTGGTTGTGTCAGACTCAACTCGACACCGTCGAGGTTTTCTGGAGGCCGTTCGTGTTGCGGAGGACGAACGAAGAGTTCGTTCGTGTTGCAAAGGAGTTCGTAACCGAGGAGATCGTTGAGGACGAGCGCGAAGTGTTCGTGCTGTGTTTGTGCGGTGTTGTGATCGTGTAGATCGAGTGTTCATGGTTGCTGTTGTTTGATCAGAGTGTGCAACAGAGCGTGGAGACGTTTCTGTCGATGTACATAAAGTTTTCTTTCTATGCATTTGTATTTATTCATGCTGTAATTTCTCTGTATAATCACATAACCGTTTGTTTGCAAGTCGACTGTAAATGATTTGTTGATTCATGGAATAGTCTTGTTCCGCTGCTCATGGAAATTGCGATTTCGATTTCCTTCAGTGATAACTTTAAGTTAGTTTAGGATGATTTGCACCAGTTTTATGAACATTTACAGTTGACTTTGGTATTTCTATAAGAAAAGTGTTTGATGTGCCCCCATCATATACTCAATATGGTCGTATTGTACCCTGAATCAAGTCAACATTTGTTCCAGTTGTTCAGCCTCGCTGGCTTTTGCATGTAATTGTTATATCCATGGATGCAACTTTTCCTACAGATTATAAGCTCCAATGATACAAGATGAATGAACTAAATCTTTATTTAATTAATCTTCATTCATTGAATAGAGGCAAACCACTCTAGACTTATAGTTGCACTGTTATGCATTATAGGATAAATTGTGTCCACGAATATAACCATTACATGCAAGTCGATCTTTCATGAGTTGTTCGTAATTACAGTTAGAACAAAAGTCTATTTTACCCTTATGTTACCTTTATCTTTTTAAGTACCACTAATTCTCTAATGAACAATTTGGTTATGATCCAACCATAAACCAAGTCCCCCTCGAGTCAATGAGAAGGCGGGATCCCATTGTTCAAGTTCCAAAATCAGCACTTAAGAGAACTACTCATATACTTTACCTATATGGGAAGGAGTGAATTCCATCTTGGGGAATTACGTTCCCAACTCCTTTGATTTGCATAGTTCACTCTCACCCATGCAAATTTAAAGGATGAGCTCTCACGGGCAGAAGTTCATAAATCACTTAGGAAGATCGAGTCACATAGGATAATCTTGAATCTCTTCAATCAACAGATTTATAGAGAGAGATAAAGTATATTGTAGTCTAGTCTTATATGAATTCTTTGTTTAAGATATCCCCACTCACATGTCTCCACATGAATGATTTAGATCAAATCGTTTGTAACTATTTTAGGCATAAAACTCAATAGTTTTGTGGTCTTCAACCATTTTTCAACCTTGATTTCGACTAGGGTTGTTAGAGGCATGGATTTCGGCCTCCGCCCAACCATCTTGGCCAATAAATTACGAAGAAGTTTTCAAGGATCATAAATCACCAACCATTGGAAGGAAACCCACAAAAATCATCCAAAGACTCTTCAGGAATTGAAGTTCATCCCAGAAGATTAGTTTTTTAGGTTATTCTTACCTATGGGGATGTGCATAGAGTGATGATCTTTAAGAAAGGTTGAATTCATCCTAAAGAGTATCCTTAGTAGTTGGTTTGATCCAAGAAGTTTTATGTATTGTTCTTTCAACATTATTTCTCTATGTTTTTTATTTTTTATTTTTTTAATTTTTATTTCTTAATCTTGTTACTCTCTTTACAAGCTTCCAATTTTTTTCAGCTTCTTTTAGAGAGAGTTTTGTTGTATCGTGAGGATTTAATAGTGTGAGCTCAAATTTTTATACTCACTCTATTTAGAGAGTTTATTTTGTGTATTTAAACATTCAAAAATATTATAACAGTTGGATCCTAGCTTGCTGAACCCAAAAATGAAGCAAGGTAGCGGTTCAACTCTCATCTGCGTCAAAGGAGATTTTTAATCAAAATCCCAAGAAGTGCTTGGAAAAGTGGATGTTTGATCGAGCCACTATAAAAATCACAGTATCTTCTTCTCTAACTTTTTCGTAATTATTTTTGTTTTTAATTTTAATTGCATGCTTTTGTTCGTTGAGGTTGATTGAGTATATTGTTACATAATTTTCATCAATCTTGTTATTTAGCATCAATTAAGTTTTTGTTTAATTTAATTTAAAAATATTTAATTAGTTTAAGTTGATTATATTTAGGAACAATTTTAATTAAACCCTATTCACCCCCTCTAGGGTTGCCATACCAGTCCAATATACTTTACTATGTGGCTGATGATTTTTGATGTGGTCTTCTTTTAATAAAGTAGTGTTTGTTGATACAAATATTTTATTCTCTCTTAGGTCATAGAAATATCCACCTTTCGTTTTTTTGGGATAGCTTACAAATAGGCATACTCTTGAGGTTCCAACTTCTTTGGATTTATCTCAAGCACATATGATAGATATCTCCAAATCCTAAAGTGTCACAAACTACTTTTACGACCTTTCCATAATTCAAAAGGTGTTTCAGAAATACTTTTTGAAGAAATTTCGTTTAATATGTAAACTGTAGTCTCCATTGCATATCCCTAAAACAATTCAGGCAATTGAGCATAGCTCATCGTTGACCTACCATGTCTAAAAGACTTCTATTTCTTCTTTATGATACACCATTCTTTTGAGGTATACCAGGTGCTGAGAAATGGGATATGATTCTATGTTCTACCAAATAGTCCTGGAATCTTAAATCCATATATTCTTCACCTCGATCTGATCGAAGTATTTTAATTGTTCTTTCTAACAAGTTTTCAACTTCAGTCTTATACTCTTTGAACTTTTCAAGAGCTTCAGACTTATATTGCATTAGGTAAATATTCTCAAATGTCGAATAATCATCTATGAATGAGATGAATTATTCATACCCTCCTCTTGCTTTAATATTCATAGGACCACAATGGTTTAAATATAAAAGCTCAAAGGATTCTTTCGCCCTATAACCTTTTCCAGTAAAAGGTATTTTTGTCATCTTGCCCTTAAGGCATGACTCACATACTGGTAAAGAATTTTCTTCTAATTTTCCATTATTAATCAATCTTTCAATCCTATTGAGATTTATGTGACCTAATCTTAAGTGCCAAAGATAGACATTTTCTTTAGGAGAAATTGATTTTTGTTTGTTCTATGTTGTTTCTGTTTTAAACAATTCAATGTTTATAATTACTTTAGACATTTTGGGCCTTAAAATATACAAGCTATTTTCTAAATTTGCAGAACAAATGTTAAGACCATTCTAGAAATAAGCATATTATTAATAGAAAAGTTTATGGAATACATTCATTTAAGTAGACAAGAACTAGAAATTAAGTTCCTCTTAATGTTAGGAACTACCAATACATTATCTAATAATATAAACCGTGTCTTGTAAAAAAAACAACTTCATGCAGCCCACAACAGAAGTAGAGACAACTTCCATGATTCCGGCTCGTAGAGTCATCTCTCCAGCCTTCAGCTGCTTCCAAGAACTAATTCCTTGTAAAGAAGAACAAACATGGTAAGTGGCCTTTGAATCAACCTTTCAGACAGAATCATCATTCTCTACTAAATAAGTTTCTAAAATAAGTGAATCATATTTACCTTCTTTGACTTTCTTATTTTTAGCTAAGTACTTCGGATATTTCCTCTTTGAGTGCCCATCCACGTTGCAGTAAAAACGTTTTTCTTTGTCTGCAATCTTGGCCTTCTTCCCTTTAAGGGCAACAACTAGGTTAACTTTATTCCTCTTACTAGCCTTCTTCTTCTTGCCTCTTGAGCTAGAAGTAGAAGCCCCAGATTTTACTTCAGAGGTCAAACCTTTGTGAAAACTCCTAGATGTGACAACATTTGCCTTCACTTGTTGTCCTTTGACTTTTATCAAGGACTCATAGATCTAGAGTTCATTAAGTAGGGTGGTAAGATCGTAGTCAATTTTGTTCATAACAACATCGCTACAGAATTGCAAGAAACTCTTTGGAAGAATATCTAGAATAAAACTGACCTAATTAGACTTGTCAATGATAATTCCATTCATCTCTGCTACAGTAAAGTAGACCATTATTTCGAGAGCATGTTCTCAAACTGATGTGCCCTCTTTCATCCATGCATTGAAGATGAATTTGAGAGCGTCACGCTTGACTTGTAAGAGCGGTTGTCCAAACATGTCTTGCAATAATTGCATGATCTCACGTACAATAACCATCTCATGCTTCTCGACCAAAACATCAGTTATACTAGCCGAAAGATAGACCCGGGCCTTGTCATTGGTCTTTGTCTATATGTCATATTTTCATGATGCAGTCAGGCCAGGGACTTGAGGACGTTCCTCAGTAAATTTTTTTTTAGGTCATCAACTACAAGAGTTGTGTTAGTATTCGTTTTCGAAATAGTGTAATTTTAGCTAGTTAGTTTTTGAAAGGCAAGTAGCGATATTACTGAACTTGACATATCTAACAATTGCTGAAACCAAAATAAAATTATTCATATTAGTGTCTTGTATAACTCTTAATTTAAATCCAATCAATTTCAACAATTATTTTTTTTAATAATGAACTCTAGTTTCACTTAATTTGCAATGATACTTCAGTGATTAGAATAACGACCACCGAAGTGTAGTCGGTTATTCCTTCACTGAATTGAGACGATCTCAATCAATTATTACACCAGAACAACTCTGTTGGATTCAAGAAGAAGCAACGGAAGGAAAAATAGGATAGTTAAGCATTCTAATTCATTAATTTTGGCTTCAAACTAAGCATGCTCATAAATTAAAAATAGAGTTTCAACACTAACCTTTGAAGTACCTTTGATACATGATCTCCAGCTGTTGTTTCCTTCTTCTTTGGATGTGAGCCACCACAAGGTCTTCCCTACTATTCTCTTGGTGCCTTAGATTGAGTTGTGGGACTCAAAATAACCTTGAATCAAAGGGAATTGGAGAGGAGGTTGCTGGTTTTAGACAGTGTAAAAACACTTCTTCAATACAAGTTCTCAGCCTTTTACACTCAATTACAGGCCATATTTCCACTCAGATTTCAAGTTTATATTGCATGATTTTCATGCAAAGAGAAAGCATGCATGGATTACAGGAGTTGCTTGAGAAATTGAGCTGTAATATAATGGAATTATGTGAGAGCTAGTTTGGAAGAAAGTGGGAAAATCCCTCTTTTGGGATTTTTCAATTTTCTTAATTCTTCCAATTTTGAAACAAATTTCAAACTTATAAATTAATTTCAGTTTTTAATTTTACATTTAAAACTAAAATTATATCAATTTTACAAAAATTAATTCAAAATTAATTTCTTTAATAAAATTAACAATTAATTAAATAATTTAATTAATTCTAATTAATTTAATATCAAATATTAAATTAATTAATCATCAATTCCACAATCACCATGAATCCCTATTCATGAATTTAATATTTAAATCATATTTAAATATTAATTAATTCTCCGATTCCGTTTAATTTCAAAATTAAACGTGTAATTATATCACATTAAATTACTAATTCTTTTAATTCTAATTTGAACGTTTCAAATAAACTTATGATGCTACTCTAAGGCTAATCCATTTGTGAGCTAGTAGAGGGACCTAGTGGACCTATAGATCATAGGCTCCAACGATTTGAGATTAATTGACTAAACTCTTTACACAGAATTAACCCCCATACGTTAACTACTGGGTCACTCCAATAAAGCCCGTAGTTGCACTCCCTTCACTGTAGATATATTGTGTCCACCTAATATAACCATAATTAGTAAGTTAACCCTTCACAGGTTGTTCGTAATAACGGTTGGGTCAAAAGGCTATTTTACCCCCGAAATTACCTTTTGTTCCTTAAGTCCCACTGATCCTCTAATGAATAATTGGTTTATGATCCGATCATCAAACTGAGTCCTTTTCGGGCCAATGAGAGGGTGGGGCCCCTTATTCAAGACCCAGAATCAGCACTTAAGGGAACAACCTCTCTACTATCTCTGAAAGTAGGTAGGAGTGAATTCCATCTTGCACCCTATGTCCCCAGCTATCTACCCAGTCTTACCCCTGAAATGGGAGGCTTATTAAGTCGCCGCTGTTGAGCCAACCCTCACCTTTGCAAATCTAAGGATAATCTTGAATAAACAGGAGTTCATAGTTAGCTCAGGATTAAGGTCAAGTTACCTAGGTCATCGATTTGAAATAGTTAGTCTTAAACAGTAAACAATGTTATAAAGTAAAAATGACTTATTTTGTGGTCCGATCTTGTACAAACTAATTGCATAAGACACCCCCACTCCTTGTGTAATCACATGTACGAATCAAGATCACTTCGTTTGTAGCACTTTACAACTCCTTGTAACAACTACAAAGTGGGCCGCATCTGATAGTGTCACTAGAATAAGGCACCCAACCTTATTCATATCATTTTGACTATTTACTCGAACTTGATCTACTTTTATGTCTTCACATAAAATTCAAGTACTCATATAATAGTCATGGATCTTTTTAGTTTATTGGATTTATTTCTAAAACGAAATAAGAAATTCATATATTCAATACAACTTTGTTGAATTAAACTTCAATAACAACTTTATTGATTTACAGAATGAGTTTATTGTTTACAAACCACAAGTTTTAGGACATAAAACCCAACAAACTCTTACTCCTATAACAATTAGTTACCATTTATTTGGTCAATAAATTATTAACTTGCTTAATATTTCTCGATAAGTGTGACTCGACATTTTTGTAACACCCTGAAATTTCATGTAATTTTCATCAATTTATTTTTGATTTTTTTGGATAGATGGATTTGGAATTAAGATTTAATGAATTTGCTAAATTAGTTCCAATTTAATTATCTTTGAATTAATTGGAGTTACCTTTGGCTTATGGTCGAAGTTGGATTATTATAATTAGACAATGCAATTTTTATTAAGAGATGAAAGATTTAAAATATTTTGGAGGGGGATTTTGAAAAAAGATTTGGGATGTTGGTTTAAATTTAATTATGGTTAATTAATAAAGGAAATTTGGAATTTAAGGGGAAAAAGGAATTTGGAATTAAATAAGGAAAAGGAATTTTGAATTAAAAGAGGAAAAGGAAGGAAAATAATTATAGGTATGAGGGTTAGGGTTTCATTTGAGTTAAAAAAAGGGTAAAAATAGAAATTAAAGAAAAAGAAAAAGGATATTGAAATTGGGTGGAATTTTGGATAAGTTTTGGCTAGTTTGGTTAAAATCTTTGACGGTTCTTGAAGGTTCTTGTCTACTCGTTCAATTTTGGATTAAAATTGTTGATACTCATTACGTTTGGATTTCTAGATTCAAGATGGAGGATTTTGAGGTGTTGTCCATCAAGTTTGAGATCAACTCCGAAAAATTTTAGGTAAGTGGTTTGGTGATGTTGAGTTAAGATTGTGATTGGAGTTGTACCCTGAAGGTTGAATGTGATTTTGGGTTATGTTGCAAGGGTTGGATCAAGTTTTTCACAGAATTTCATTCGCTTAAATTTAATTGAGGTAAGTGTCTTACTACTAGTTCGTCTTCGAACCAGTCGTCCCAACTGTATGATGATGAAAAGACCCTTTTATTTAATGTTATGGACTACTTTGACTGATATTTTATGCCATGATAATTGAGGGCGTTCTGGTAATTTTTTATGAGATAAGTGACTGTGATTATGATAACGGATATATATGTGGACTGATGCATGCTAAATATTTATGGTATTTGTTAATTTTTTTTTATTTGGACGGTGTACACTTTACGACTAATTGTGTGTTTGTTTGATGTAAAGTAGGTGTCGTTAATTCTATTTACCCAAAACAAATGAAATTTATAAAACTCTAACTAACATGTAGTAATAGTGGAAGTAAGAGGTCGATCCCAAGAGAACTTGAATTCCAAAATGCAAAAGATTAAATGGGAGATGGGGGGTTGCTTGTTTTAAGAACTAAAAACTAAGCAAAAAGACAAGAATTGATATAGGAAACTTATTGATGAGAGAAATAAGGAAGAGATTGTGAGATAAGATTTAATGGAAATGGAATCTTGGAATTTTATGTAACTAAGCAATCCTATCATTGACTTAATAAGAAATCATGCAATTAGATTATTCAATAGTTCATTAAGAATAAATTCCTAATGCCCTAATTAGCTAATTTCACAATTAACCCCAACCTATGTCTTAATTGCTTCCTAAAGACATTTCACAATTAATCCCTAAATTGCATTAAACTCATGAGTTTTTAACTATTCCAATCTTAAAATCAAAAGACTAAAAATTCAAGATTGATTACATGAATGTTCTGAATTAATAGATTCGTTAAAGAAAAGAAAAAAAGAAGTTCACATTTTCTATTAAGACTACTAATTCTTACAACTACAATTACAATTTTGTTATAGAACCATGCAATTTTTGCATACAAAAATTGATTAGTCTTGAGTCGACAATTCAATCTTAATCAATTTTAATCTAAATCTTAGCAGGAACATTCAAAAGAAAATAATTACATGAAAGAAATTTTAAGAAAAACCTCAAGAAAATGCCTAATTACATAGTTCCCCACGAAAAAGATTTACCTACTCATGAAGGATGAAATTCTTTAAGCAATCCATTGATAGTTGCATATTGATACAAGTCTGAGTACAAATCGACTTAATCTCATAGAAAATTACAAGAATCGCTCTTGGAACTCGAAGTCTCTCTCTAAAAAATGGGTTTCTCTTCTTTGAAGTTTTCGCTTTAGAGAATGATAAATTTTCTTAAAAAATTGATATCTCTCTATATGAATCCCGTTTTGCTGAAGAACTGATCTCATTTATACCAACAGCAAAGCGTCGTGAGGGGCACGGATGAATTGCGTCAAAATCGGGAAAGAAGAATGAATGCATCAAGTTTTTTTTTTCATACTCGATCCTTGATGCTCGATGGTAGAATACTCGATGCTCAGCGATGGATGTTCTTTACTTGATAGCTTTCTTTACTTGATAGCTTTAACTCGATGGAAAATGAATAAGAAGAAACTCGATGACTCGATGACATTTGCTGGTACTTGATGGAAAATGGTTGAATACTCGACAGTCTTTATTCGATGGTATTTGACAGTATTCTGCTAAATACTCAATGGTAGATGATCCAACAGCCTGACTCGATGCTCTCCTGGGTGTTTACTCGATTTTCTTCAATTTGTTTATTTTCTTGGTCATTTTTGATCTTTTTGGCAATTTTTTTTATCTTCAATTTGTAATGCTCCGAGGATCATTTTATCATAAAAATTTAGCAACTAAAGCAAATAATCAACACAGTTTTGGGGAATTGACATAGAAAATATTCATCATTTAAAAACCTAACAGTGTTCCTTTGGGTTCATACCTATGATTGCTTTGTGTGTTCCTTCGGGTTCACACCTATGCCTGTTATGTGCACCCTCGAATTCACATTTATGACTATTTTGTGTACCTTCGGATATAACCTATGACTGATATGTGTATCTTATCTATGATTGATATTTGTTCCTTTGGGATCACATTTACGACTGACTTGTGATACTTCAGGTTCACCATAACTGATATCCTATGAGTTGTACACCGAAACCTAGATAGGAAAGTTAACATGTTACCTAAAGGACACAGTAATGGGTCACTTACTGAGTATTTCATACTTACCTTTCCTTACTCTATATTTTCCGGGTAATGACAAAAATAGGCCGACGAGTGAAAGATGGAACCCATGACAGAGCCATATGGGAACAAAAGACATCGCTTCCGCTCAGTCTATGTCTTTAGTTATTTGAATGTTTTGAAATTAGGATTTGATGTCAAACATAATATTTTATTGTTTTGAATGTTTTCTTTGTAAACGTTTTAGGGGACCCAAATAAATATTTTGGTTGTTTTTTAATTAAATTTTATAAATTTATTTGGAAGTTGTCTCTATTTGTTTTTTTTATTGAATTTTACTTCAAAGGTCAAAAGTGAAACTTATTTGTTTTGAATGTTTTCTTCACTGGGCAACCAACTTACTGTTTTCAAATGTTTTCCTTTTTCCCAGGTAGCAGTTAGTTTCCTCGCAGTTGAATCCACTACAGCTTGCCACCCAAAGTTCGGATATCGAAGGAAGAAGCTTAAATTAAGCTTGTTTTGATGTACACATATTTGGAGAGGAGCTTGGGACTTGTGAAACTTAATGTCTTTTGGGACCCATGTTTATTCTTATCATTTTTCGTTGGATATATGTTTGTTTTTGGAGCTGTAATTAGTTCTTTACACTGGTTAATGTCATAGTTGTTTATTGCCAAGGCGGTTTTCATATTGAGGTTTTAAGCAGGTTTCACTTAAGTTAGGCAGTAAGTGCTGACAATTAGGTCGATAACTGTTACCGTCATATCCTCTTCCGGTTTTAGAGGGTAAATCGGGAGAGGGTGTGCCAAGTTGGTATCAGAGCATAAGGTTTTGAGAATGAGGGAGAGTTCATTCATATGTCCAGGTCCCAGTGGTATAAGTCCCTATGTACTATCAATTAGGTAAAGATGCCGAGAAGAGGTGGTAGGGGAAGCAAGCAGACGGTGGATGGGAACACTGACCCTATCGACCGTGAACCTGAGGTCAAGAGGAACTCAGGGGTTAGTAAGAGAAATTCCCGAGAACCTATAAATAAGGAGGCGACATCTGAGGGAGAGTCGAGTACTCCTCAGGCTAGAGTAGATCCTTAGCTAGAGGATAGGGTGTTTGATAAAATTGCCAAATGATTGGCGGCCAGCGTAAGTGCGGTACAGGTTGATGATAACGGGTAGAAATGCACGTTATTACAGCAAAAAATTATAAAATAATGCAGGATTGCGATGGTAAAAATACATAATATTGCGTCCAAAAGCATTAAGTTCACAACATTGCGATTGCATGCGTCCATCGCATTAAAACAACTAACTTATGTATTTTATGTAGGAAAATGCGTTGACGCAAGACGAAAATGCGATCCAAAGAAATTAACGTCCGAGCGCATTAAGAGATTGCGACCGCAAGGCTATGCGATCGTTTGCGCTCGCGAAAATTTGCTCAAGAAGGTGGCCGAATAGAGCTGGCACATTAAGGTGGGCGCATTTGGGTGAAAGCTTAATAAATCACGATGGGACGGAAATTGATGACGGTCGATTCCGAATTAAGTTGACAAGCGTTAACGATTCACTGAAGCAGGTACACTCAACTTTTCGATAACAATTATTCGGCGCATCAAATAGAGAATTAATGCCATCCCATCAGTGCAATCATAAGAGAGAAGAAGCTTTTCGCCCTGAAGCTCTATAAATACCGAAGGCCACCTTCAGTGAAGGAGTTCGCTCAGTTTACATAATTTACCATATAGATAGAAGTAGCCTTTTTCATAGTTTTTCTTTTACTTAGAAGGCGGAAGCGAGAGAAGGGAGATTACACCAAGAGATCGTCCCGGTAAACTCAGAAGAGTGCTGGAGAGCGTCAAAATCAGAGAGAGGGCTAACTCTTGCGGAAGCAAGAACATCTTTTGTGCAGAATAGAGTTAACAGTGTAAAAGCTTTGGGAAGCAAGATATTACTACATGGCTCTCTACCCTTATTTTCCATTGTCATTTTGTACTCTGAATCTATTTATAAAAATGGAAATTGCATCTTTATATCTGTCCACTCTCTTTACATTACGCATGAGTAGCTAAATCTGTCGAATGGGTTAAGAAGCACTTAGCTAGCATAACCCGAGATCTTCATTCTATGCGATTATCTTGTATTATGTATGCATCATTCGTCCATTAAAGATACTCGAGAGGGTAGTCTAAGGATAGAATCTAGGCTTGGAAAAGTTAGATTAGAATCTAGGCTCAGGAGAGTCAGATTAGAACCGCATAATCAAGAAATAGAAGCTTATGAATAAGTTTTATTTGCTATTAACGCATCGCATGCACCCTTGAGATAGGATATGATTGTATGCGGTCACCTTGTCCTTGTGTGCATCTTGCATCATCGCATAGGCAAAAAGTATAGACTTAGGAATAAGCTCTATAGACATTGTCGCATTCATCGCATGCGTCCTAAAGTTAGGAGTCATCACATTTGCATTGGAAAATGAAGTGCGGTCGCATGAGTGTAGCATGATCGCATAGCTTGAACGCATTCTTAGGAAACGCTAGCTAAAGACCTTCTCAACCCGTTCCGCCGCATACTCAGTGTATCTGTCGCATAATTACTCTTCCCTCAAATCCGCCCCATATATTTTATACCTTAAACAACAAACCAACTAACGCTTGATTTATTTGTTACCGCAAAGTGATCTAAAATTACCATCGCATACTATCTTCCTTAGTCCCTGTGTTCGACCCTGGGCTTACTAGGCAACTCAGTAGGATTTATACTTGGGTCTTACTGAGAAAACTTGCATGCCAACGCATATTTCACCATCGCATTCCACTCCATTATTTCACCGCATAAAATAATGCATCAGTTGACCCGAAAAAAAAGTTCGATATTGAGAGACTTTGAGCCCTTGGTGTTGTGGCTTTTGAGGGAATTACTGACCCCGTAGAAGTGGAGGTAAGGTTGGACCAAATAGAGAAACGTTTCAATCTGATGAACTGTCCAGAAGACTGTAAGGTTGGGTTGGTCGTGTTTCTGTTGCAAAAAAGAGCAGAAAATGGTGGAAGGTGGTATCTGCTAGGCAAAACAGCTCATTTGCTTTGTTGTGGCCTGAATTTAGGTAGGCTTTTGAGGACAAATATAACCCAAGTTATTTTCGAGAGGCAGAAAGAGATGAGTTCCTTAGGTTGGTGCAAGGAACTTAAAAAAGTGGCTAAGTATGAACATAAATTCACTAAACTATCCCAGTATGCTCTTCCCATTATAGCTGAAGAAAAAGACTGATGTAGAAGGTTTGAGAATGTTTTGAGAAAGGAGATTAGGTCTCTAGTAACTTCTACAGCTAACTGGTTGGATTTTAACCAGCTGGTGGAGATCGTTATCTGAGTGGAACGGAGTTTGGCAAATGATGAGCAAGTGCAGAAGGACCAAGAGATGTCTGTGGGGCCAAGGGACATGGGATTTCAACCCTCAACTTCAGGCCAATCGAGTATGAGTAGGTCCAAAAGCGTGGATTGGCAGAAGTCCAACAGGAGAAGGCCTCAATCTTCGTTAGCACAGCTAGTTGACCAGGTGTAGCACGTTCTGGCGATTTAGTCACCAGTACAGACCGGAAGCCCTTGTGCCAAAATTGTGACAAGAAACACATTGGGATATGCTCCAGCAGGAGTGGAGTTTGCTTCCAGTGTGGGAAAACAGGTCATTTCAAGAGGGAGTGCCCCCAGTTAACCCGAGGGGTCCAGGCAGTGCAACAATGAGTTCTCAAATTGTTAACCAACCAAGAGGTGCTGAGAATAGAGGAGAAGGAACAAGTGGTGCAAAGTTGAAGGGTGTTGCAGAACAACCTTTACAGCAAGTGCGTGTGTACGCAGTTCGCATCAGGAAGCCGCGGAAGCTCCAGATGTGGTGACTGGTAATGTGACTTTATGTAATCAGTTTGCTTATGTTTTAATTGATCCTGGTGCCACACATTCCTTTGTATCTAGCATGTTTGCATCACATTTAGATAGGTTGCCTGAGGGTATGTCAGAGGATTTGTTTATCTGTACTCCTATGGGAGATGTAGTAGTAATAAGTGATTTGTATAGGAGTTGTGATGTGTTGATTGAAGGTCAGAATTTCTGTGTTGAACTAATTCCCTTAGAGTTGCTAGAGTTTGACGCAATTCTGGGAATGGACTTCCTAGGTAAGTACCATGCTATTATTGATTCCTATAAAAGGAAGGTTACCTTCAAGAGACCAGGGAAGTAGGAAGTAGTTCTTGTGGGATGTAGGGGGTTAACTTTAGGTAGCCTTATCTCAGCAATAAAAGCCAGGAAGTTAATGGGAAAAGGATGTGAAGTGAAGCCTATCTGGCTCATGTAGTGGTCTCCTAGGATTACAAAGTGAAACCTGAAGATGTATCGTTTGTTCAAGAGTTTCTAGATGTATTCCCTGAAGTGTTATTAGGCTTCCCACCTGATAGGGAAGTGGAATTTTCCATTGACCTAATTCCAGGCATGACCCTTATATCGCAAGCTCCGTATAGAATGACGCCTGTTGAATTGAAGGAACTGAAGGTGCAATTACAAGAATTAATTAATAAGGGTTATGTTAGACCTAGTATGTCGCCCTGGGGAGCCCCAATCCTATTTTTAAAGAAGAAAGATGGATCTTTTAGACTGTGTATCAATTATAGGTAGTTAAATAAGGTAACGAATAGGAACAAATATCCGTTACCACATATTGATGATCTCCTTGATCAGTTGAAGGGAGCTGCAGTATTTTCGAAGGTAGATTTGAGATCGGGGTACCATCATCTGAAGGTGAAGGAGACGGATGTCCCTAAGACTTCATTCAGAACCCGATACGGCCACTTTGAGTTTCTGGTGATGCCTTTTGGCCTAACAAATGCTATGGCTATGTTTATGGATTTGATTAACAAGATTTTTCACCCTTATCTCGATCAGTTTGTCATAGTTTTTATTGATGATATACTGGTATACTCAGGTAATGAGGAGGAGCATGCTAACCATCTAAGAATTACATTGCGGACACTGTGAGAAAAGCAGTTATACGCCAAGTTCAGCAAATGTGACTTCTGGTTAGATCAGGTAGCATTTTTTGGGCATGTAGTTTCTGCAATTGAAGTTAGCTTCTTGGGCTTAGCAGGTTACTATAGGCCATAGAAAATTGGGAAAGACCAACCAATGTGTTTGAGGTACGTAGCTTCTTGGGCCTAGCAGGTTACTATAGGTGCTCTATGGAGGGTTTCTCGAAGATAGCCCTCCCACTAATGAGTCTGACCAGAAAGGATGTAAAGTTTGATTGAACTTCGGATTGTGAATGGAGTTTCCAAGAGTTGAAGCAAAGGCTAGTTACAACCCCCATACTTACGTTACCCACTCTAGGCGAGGAGTTTGTAATTTACTGTGATGCATCTTGGCAGGGACTAGGTTGTGTGTTGGTGCAGAAGGGAAAAGTGGTAGCCTATGCTTCTCGACAGCTAAAGAAGCATGAGGTAACTATCCCACTCATTACTTGGAGTTAACGGAAATTGTCTTAGTCTTAAAGCTTTGGAGACATTACCTGTTCGGGGAGCGTTGCCGTATTTTCACTGATCATAAGAGTTTAAAGTACATTTTCGTGCAGAAAGAGCTAAACTTGAGGCAAAGGAGATGGATCAAACTAATCAAAGACTATGATTATTCGATTGAGTATCACCCTGGTAAGGCCAATGTAGTGGCTGATGTCTTAAGCAGGAAGTCGACTGGGTCTAAAGCTACTGTTTGTTCAATAAGGGGGATGTTGATCCAAGAATTCAAGAATTCCGGAGCGACTTTAGCAGTGGAACAAAAAGGTGGATTGTTAGCCTCATTCTAGGTACGATCGACCCTAGTGGATGAAATTGTAATAGAACAGTTGAAGGATCTTGACCTCCATAAGATAGTAGAGGAGGCAAGTAAGGGAGTGAGAACTGATTTCCAAGTAAGGGCAAATAGTGCCTTATCGAAGGAAGGTAGATTATGCGTTCCGAATGTGTTACAACTTAAGCAGGCCATGCTAGAGGAGGCACACAGTTTGGCTTATGCCATGCATCCAGGAAGCACCAAAATGTACAGGACCTTGAGGAGATCGTATTGGTGGCCTGGAACGAAGAAAGAAATAGTCGAATATGTAGACTGATGTCTAATATTTCAACAGGTTAAACCCGAGAGGCAGAGACCCGTAGGATTACTCAACCCGCTCCTAGTACTAGAGTAGAAGTGAGGTCATATAACGATGGATTTCTTGTTTGAATTGCCTAGTATGCCCTCGGGGTATGATGGAATTTGGGTAATAGTTGACATGTTAACGAAGACGACCAAGTTTTTACCGGTAAGTGTTACCTTTACCTTGGATCAGTTGGCTAAGATGTAAGTGGACAAGATAGTCAGCCAATTCGGAGCTTCAGTATCAATAGTATTAGTTGGCTAAGATGTAAGTGGACAAGCTAGTTTGTAGAATTCTTTAGGTACCAAGCTACATTTTAGTACGGCTTTTCATCCACACACATATGGTCAGTCAGAGCGAACAATACAGACACTGGAAGACACGCGGAGAACATGTGTTCTGCAGTTTAAAGAAAGTTGGGATACACAACTGCCATTGGTCGAGTTTGCGTATAACAACAGTTATCACTTGAGCATAGGCATGGCCCCGTACGAAGCATTATATGGAAGACCATGCAGGACCCCAGTATGTTGAAATGAAATTGGAGAATAGAAACTTTTGGGTCTAGAATTAGTGCAACAAACGGCAGATACTGTCAAGATTATCAGGGAAAACTTGAAACAACTCGAGAGAGGTAGAAGAGTTACACTGATAAACGAATGAGAGATCTAGAATTTGAGGTTGGAGACCAAGTATTCCTCAGTTTTCCCCATGGAAAGAAGTACTTAGGTTTGGAAGAAAAGGTAAATTGAGTCCCCGCTATATCGAACTTTACGAGATTATAGAACGAGTTGGCCCGACAGCGTATAAGTTATAGTTACCTCCAGAGCTAACACGTATTCACAACGTGTTCCATGTATTGATGTTGAGGAAGTATATACCTGATCCTACGCACGTACTGGTTGAACAACTGATTTAGCTCAAGGAAAATTTGTCGTATGAAGAAGAGCTAGTTCAGATCTTAGACAAGAAAGAACAGGTGCTCAGGAACAAAACTATACCTTTATTGAAGGTATTGTGAAACAACCATGGAGTTGAAGAAGCGACGCAAGAATCTGAGGAGCAAGTAAAGAAAAAGTATCCTCAACTTTTCCACTAATTTATACAGGTAAATTTCGAGGATGAAATATCTTTTAAGGGTGGTAGGTTGTAAAACTCGCACCTTACCTTCCCCTTTTTCATTTATGTTTATTGTTTTAGTTAAGCAAAGTGTTTGGGTTAAATATTTAAGTTAGATTGGATTGCGCATTTTGAGGTAAAGGGTAAGTTTGAAGGAAGAAAATGTTTAAGCATGGAAATTTAGCTCTCAGTTACTTATTAATCTAGCCTTACAAAGAGAATTTCTGGCTAAGTGTTGGTCGTGATGAGGGGTGTTTGAGCATCGAGTGAGTATAAGGCAGGCATCGAGTAAATTCTGCCGAGCGTCGAGTATAAGTGATCGAGGAAGGGTCGAGCATCGAGTATAAGTGATCGAGGAAGGGGTCGAGCATCGAGGGTAAGTGAGAAAGGGTCGCACGTCGAGTACGAGTGATCAAGTAAGGAGCGTGCATCGAGCGAGCTCCCAATACTGAGTTTCCCATCGAGTATCGAGTCCTTCCCTTCGAATATTCAACAGAGAGCCATGGAATTTTCCATCGAGTAAGGACCTTTCTCCATCGAGTTTTCCCAACGAGGATCGAGTTTCTCGAAATGCTTAGTTTTAAACTTCTCTTTTAATTACTTGGACAGATGGCTTAATCTTGGCCCTTAATCTCCACTAGTGGGTGAGATGGCTTAAGGAGATTTCATACAAAAGGGATGGAGGGTAGTATAAAAAGGGAAGAGAACTCCAAGAGCTCGTTTTAGACGATTTTCTCGAGCAAACCAGACGAACTTGGTACCATTGGAAAGCTCTATGAGTCTAGTTTTTGAAATCGAGCTTGGAAGGGAGTTCTCGTTAGAAAGAGGGCTGGAGAAGGATGGAAGAGTTGAAGGTTTATTTTCAAGCGTTTTTGAGCACTCGACGAAGAAACATAGATCTAGACCGAAGTACTTGGATTTTCAAGCCGAAACTTTAAGGTATTATCTTGAACACCATTTCAAGTAAGTTTGTAGAAGAAACTTTGACAAGATAAGGTCTAGGGTTCGAGTTACATATTTTGGAATTTAAACCTAGAATCTTTGCTTAAGCAGGGAGTTGCGGTTAGAACTTTCGGGAAAGATTTGAAGACTCAGGTTAAACCACAAGGAGTTTCACACTGAAACTTTGAGATAACATTGTTAACAAAATTATAAACATGTTTAAAAAGGAAATTTCTTAAAATGAGTTCTAGTTTTCAAGTTATTTACGTTGGAATTTGAATCTGGAAATGTTGGACGAATAGGCAACCCCTTGTTAAGTATGAGCTTGGTTAAAAGAGTAGTCTCAAAAGGGAGGCCAACGTGGCAACTAAACTCTTATTCTTTTATGTGTAGGAGCTACGTCCATTGGGGAGGTCTACAAAGCTTAGGAAGAACCAAGCCTAAAGATTTGTGAGTGACTAAATGTTTTTAAATACGTACATAAAAAGGGACATGTGTTCCAAGTGAATTTCATGCTAACGTTCATGGGTTTTCCAAGAAACTAAAGTTTATATTTATGTTTTAAAGGGTTCATAGCATTTCCTAAGCATGATGTTTTATGTTATTTAAAGGAGTTTTACTAATCCTAGCATATGTTAAGATTGAATGAAAGAGTATTGCAACTACATGTTTATAATTGTGAAGCATGTATGTTGAATGGTAATAATGCTCTTATGGTGAAAGATAGGTAAGTGCTATGCCTAAAGCTTAGGATGCTCGAATTTCCTATGAATTTTACGTTCCTAATATACTGATTACCGAAGTTATAAAAGGTATCCGAGGAAGTACCTAGGGTGTTGACGGTAGTTAGTATACTCCTTGTGCACGTAGGTAGTTCTTTATGAGAGGTTGAAGTATGGGTCTCCTAGCTACAGTCTTTATAACGGGATTGAAGTATGGGTCTCACGACCATGAATGGAGTTGGAAGCTTGAGCTTTGAATGCTCGTTCTCAACTAAGGTTTGACAGTATGATTGATTATAATGCTATGATTAATGTATGATACTATGTAAGTTTCTTGAGATTATTTACATGTTTATTTATTTACATTAATGCATATGAAAGGCTTGAGAAGAAATGTATTTCTATGAGTCAATCACTGGGCAACCAACTCACTATTTTCAAATGTTTTCCTTTTTCCCAGGTAGTGGTCAGTTTCCTCGCGGTTGAATCCACTGCAGCTTGCCACCTAAAGTTCGGATATCGAAGGAAGAAGCTTAGGTTAAGCCTCTTTTGATGTACACATATTTGGAGAGGAGTCTGGGACTTGTGAAACTTATTTTCTTTTGGGACCCATGTTTATTCTTATCATTTTTCATTGGACATATGTTAGTTTTTGGAGGTGTAATTAGTTCTTTACGTTGGTTAATGTCATAGTTGTTTATTTCCAAGTCGTTTTGCATATTGAGGTTTTAAGCAGGTTTCACTTAAGTTAGGTAGTAAGTGCTATCAAGTAGGTCAGTAACTGCTGCCGTCATATCCTCTTTCGATTTTAGAGGGTAAACCGGGAGGGGGTGTGACATTAGTATTCAAATGTGTTAACTTTTTAACACACAGAAAAATGTAATTATTTAAAGCTAAACATATTTTCAAACAACCTTTGAAAATATGCCTTATCACTGAAAATTACTCATACTTTATGAATTATTCAATAGTAAAGTTTGGAGAAATTTAATTTCTCTTATGGTAATAAAACCACCATATTTAGCATAAATAAACGACCTCTTAATATCACCTACTACTTTAACTGAGATGAGCTTTCTACTGCCAATTAGTAGAAGCTATTCTACTAAATTAAGTATTTGCCAACTATTAAGGTATGAATCTTTATTCTCCACCAAGAACTCAATAAATCAAATTTTCTTTTTTCTTATTTTTCTTTCTTTTTGAGGTATTTCTAAAATTTCTCATCATGTGACATCCCAAGCTAATTTAGAAACTTTTTCCTTATTGACTCTAGTCACATAAATTTTTCTTGAACTTAGATAATACTTAACTTTTGAGGTCATTTAGCTTCCCATGAGTCCAAAATACAATATGTTTTTATCATGACTTTATCTTTGAATCTAGACACATCATATGTTATCTAGATGATAAAATAAGCTATCACTTCGTTTATACTTCATGAACATTTCATGAATTGGCAACATCCTTTTGAGATCATTTCCCAAAACGAAGATAATTTTTAAATTACATTGCCATTAAATGTTGATGACATTTTTTCAAGTAACTTATTTATCAAACCTTTTGACTTATATCAGTAATTAAAAACTAAAACTCGTGAGAGAAATTGACATAACCTTAAAACATATAAAACATGTTATTTAACTATATGCAATCTTTTATCCATTCTAATTCAACATAGAAATTAGAATGAACCCAATAGATTTAATATGAATCTTATTCATATTAATTTAAAATTTCTATTACTATGATACTCTAGTAATTTAGAATAAAAGCCACCAAAGGGTGGTCAGTTATTCCTTTACTGGACTGAGTCATTCTCAATCAATTGTTACACCAGAATAACTCTTATTCCTATAACAATTAGTCACCATTGACTTGGTCAAGAAATCATTAACTTACTTAATAATTACTCATAAATATGACCGTCATTTTAGATCTTACACTTCTGCCCCAATGAGCTAGCCCAAAGGAAAAATCGATTGAGGCAAAAATTAAAATGATCCTATCCATCACTAGAGTTAAGATCGGTTCCATGCAAACACCTTCTGAAGGGGAAAAAGTAGAGGTGCCACGAGGTCGAGCATGAAATCTCACTCCCAAACTAATGAAGGAGACTACAGGATATGTTGACACATGTCCCTCTCACACTTACTATAACCACTTTCTCCATTCACCTTGATATTGACCCATGCAAACACCTTCTGAAGGGGGACACAAGTAGAGGTTCCACGAGACCGAGTATAGATCTCACGGTGTGTACTTCAAGGGAGAACGTGAGAAGAAAATGATATATCATATATACCTTTTTCCTCCCACTAAGTTTTTAAAAATGATGATTCATTACTTAGGTAAATTAGGCAAAAAAATTATCTATGTTTTGTTAAATATGGCCAAAATAACTCTTATATTGGATAGTTTAACAATGTATGGTTATCATTTATTAAACATGTAAACACTAGAACTTGTTTTTCCTAAATGCCTATACATAAGAAGTTACCATGTTATTATTGCCTTAGAGCATGTTAGATAAGTTAGCTTAAATTGTTAAGATCAAAGTTAATAGATAAGTTACAGGAGGAAAAATTTTCTAAGTATTTAAGCCTTAAAAATGAATGAATCAAGTTTAAGGTTGAAAAATGTTCTAAGTGTTGGGAGAGGAAGCTCTTGGGCGAAATTTAGTAATTCCAACACTTATTAAAATTTTGAAGAATGTTGAAAAGGAGAAGGCTAGGCATGGAAGAGCTTGTGGCTTGGATGATGTGCTGAAGAGGCCATGGTAGCAAGTTATAGAGGTTAATGCATGGGCTGCTTGGGGCGATGACCTTGGTGGCAGCATAGCATGAAGCATGTTGGACCTCATTAGAGGTTATTTTACACTTAAACAAGCGATTATGCTTGTAGTTGAACGCTTAAGGTAAGGTGCTGAATGGGGCGGCTAGGTGTGCGACAAAGGCAGTGGCCGAAAGGTCGTGAGCCTGTGAGGATTTTTCCCTTTCTTGTGATGAGGTGTTAAATGAGTCATTTAATTAAGTCCAATTAGTGGGCTAAGTGGCAGTATTAGAGGCCAAGGACAAAAGATAGTGGCATGAGTTGTCAATTAATTAGGCAAAGTAAGCATGCAAGAGGAAGTATAAAAAGGCTTATAAAGAAGAGAGAGGTTTGGTCAATTCTCTTGTGCTAAGGAAGAGCTTCCACAATCAAATTGAAGCTTGATCAATCCAGTAGATGATCCAGGGCTGGTGAGAATGAATTTCTATGAAATGATGATGAAATCCTAAAGAGGTTAATGGTTACTCTTATTTCTGGACTTATCCAAGCAAGCTGTAAGATTTTGCAAATTAGAGCTCTCTAGGAAGAATCTGAAGCTCACAATTGGAGGTAAGATATTAAGAGGCTATGTAAGAACTTCATAGAAGGAAGTTTTTAATTTTGATGAATGGAATTTAAGTTATAAGCTTTAGAAGTTGAATCTAGAATTTGATGTTGATGAACAAACAGGCACCTGCATCGATTGAAGAAGTAAGTTGCTGACTGAGTGACTTTGAAGGTGGGCGTTGAGCTAGCGACAAGGGGTGTGTGCGCATCAACATAGGCGAGACATGCGAGGTTGTCCAATTTGGTGACAAAGGAAGAATCCAACACCTACTTTTTATGCGACGTTCATCGCGTAAGGACAAGGCTCATTGCATACTCCAATCCTGATGCCTAAGTCTAGTGAGCGTGTTTGAGTGCCTACCCCGAGTGTGTGTCGAACACCCATCTGCTCGCTTAGTGTGCTTAACTTGCCAAGGCTTGGCAATGCATTAGCTTTGAAATCTAAGTGTTGATAAGCCAATATGGAATTTCTTACGGAATGTTGAGTATGATAAGTTATTAAATACTTAATTGTGGACTTAAAAAGGAAACTAGAGATAGATTTAAGATAAGGAAAAGGAGGCATAAAAAGCCAAGTTAGTTAAAATAGGTTTATGTTCAAAAGAGAGTCAATGTCATTAACCAAGGGTTATTTATACACTTGGCAGGCCAAACAGAAATAGGGAAGACCTATAATCCTTTGGGAGCTAACAAGAGACAGTGAGTGACAAAGTTTTATGAATAGTGTGCATAATATGATTTCATTGCATATGATTGGTGAATGTTTATTTCAATGGTTCCAAGTATGGTTTATGTTGAACGCATAAGTTTTAAGGATGCTTTCTTTAAGTTGATTTCAATACATAGTTCACCCTAAAGAATGAGTATGTTGGATGCATGGTCCATCCTAAAGTAAGGTTTTTTAACATATGCTAAAGCATGAGTTTTCTCTTAAAGTATGCTATGTGCTTCAATGTTTTTAAAATCAAGATTATGCCTTATTGAGCTAGATGCTCCAATGGTTTCAAAGCATGTTTCAAGCATGAATGTTTCCTAAAGGAAAGTTTATAAACTATGTTGCTATGCAAAGTCTTAAGCATGATATGATCAATGAAAGCATTCAAAATATGCTATGAGCTTCTATACTATGTTTATTTATTTGATCACCAAGTTTTCCAAGGAATGCTTAAGAGTTAAAGTACTGTGTATGTTTAGTAAATAGCATATTTCCAATACTCTAGTAATGAAACCCAATACTCAAGGTAATGAAGGTATCTAGGTCCCCTAATACTCAAAGAGATGAAGGTATCCAGGGTAAACATTATGAATATGATTATATTAGCCTTTAGAGCATATCTACGTGCATGTATGACTATTATCAATTATGACTGTATTGAGACTGCTCTACATCAGCCAAGGTTATCAATGTTGAGTGTATGAGCAAAAGGGGCTTTTCCTCAACTAAGGCAAATGAGTACAAGCAAAGTATGAATGTTTTACGAGATTAGACAAAGTTATGTTTTAATTTCAGGATTTTTGATATGTGCATGATATGAATTTAAAGTACAAAGTTTTTGTACTTGAGCTAAGTCCGTTTTTAATCCTGAAACTATAAAAGTATTTATGTTTATCAGTCATTTTCTAAATAGCCCAGTATGCTTATGTTTTTTAGTTTATATTTTAAAAGTTAGTCACTCACTGGGCATCTTAACTCAACCTTTCAAAAATATTTTACTTTCAGGTAGCGGCTGGTTTCCTGGAGCCTAGCTTACAACTCTTAGTCTGCCATGAGGTAGTAGGGTTCTAAAAGACCTGACGTCTGCCTAAGTCTTAGTCTTGTCCTATTAAGTTTTGGAACTTGTAATCATGTAGTTGGGAAAGGGTAGATCCCTAAGTTGTAAATATTAGTGTGTGTAATGATGTAATATTTGCTTGGTTGTAAGTATGTATATAAGCAGTGCTATGTGGTACTGATGTTGGTTGAATTCTGAATGCCTTCATGGTTGTAATTGGAATGCAGGATATGATGTGATGTTAAAATATAAAATTGTCTATCAGGTTGAATAGGTGCGAGGGAATAGGTTACAGGTACTAGTGGGTAGAGGGTTGACATCGACTGCCCTCACATCTCTTTTTAGGTTAGGAAGGTAGCCTGGGCGGTGGTGTGACAAAACACTTTAATAAATTCTAATAATCTATTCTATGCTTACAATACATTTGACTAATTCACCTTCCAGATTGGTTCTTAGGTAGGGATGTTTCATTTTCGTTAGCTTAATTACCCCAATCCTAGACAGAACATTCCTTAGAGACAAAGAACCCTTATAAGCAAATGTTTTATAAATTTAATATTTTATTTTCTCATTTTAATCCTAAAAATAAAAGATTTATTTTAAATCTAATCTCATTAGAAATAAAATTTGAAGATTAATTAAACTAATTTTAAACCATCTAAAAAAAATTAATATATCTTATCCTAATTGCATTAGGCTTGCATGCACTGGAATCATATATTGACTGAATATAACAATTATAAACAAATTAATAAAACCATATTCCATGCATATCACATTCATTAACATACATAATATAACTCACATATTAATGTTAATGAAAAACTATATAGTAGGCATGCTTTTAATCAGACATTAAAACATATAAGATAACACTTATATTATAATCATGCAAAGTATATAGTATGATCATGCATATATATACTTTAGGAATTAACCTAAACTTTAAATATCACATTTACATTTAAAGATGATGCATGATCATGCCTTTTCATTAATTAATATAACTCTTATATTAATACTAATGAAAAAATACGCATGCAAGCATATAATATAACACATATTAAAAAAAAAAAAATGCATGACATGCTGATAGAGTTATAAAAGTACTATTTCCCTAGGCTTAATTTAGGCTTGTTTATGGATTTTACATATTAACTATGCTATTTTGTAGGTATTGAGCACTAAAGAGGTAGAAACGAGCTTAAGATGTCAATCGGGGTTAATTTAAAGCAATTTGGATGTAATTTGAGCATTTGGGCTTTAAAGGAGGAGAAATGATCAAAATGCCCCTGACTGGAGCGTTGCAACCCTCACTCGATGCTATAACGCAATGTTGTAAGGTAGAATGCGTGGATGTAGGGTAGCATTGCAACGCTGACCAAGAGCGTTGCAACAATACGAGTTTTGATGGAAAATTGCAGAAATTTGCGCGCGCCTCAAATTTGCACAAGACTTGCAACGCTGCCTCAACCCTACCCCAACGCTCAAGGGCTGGATCGACAAGAGCGTTGCAACATTATGACTGTAATATAAATTGTTTCTTTCTGAATTAGGTAAAGGGGAGAGGAGAGTTTGGCCGTCTTAGGGAGCATATTGCTCGATTTTAGCCATTCTAGGCCAAAATTCATGAGATTTCATTTAATTTTGAGTTGTAATTGTTAAATTTTAGCATCATGAGATGGATTTGATGAACTGTTGAAGGCCACAACGTTGAGTTTTTAGGTTTATAGAGATTTTCTTGAATTTTATGAGACTTGTTATGGATTTTTTTATTGGATCTTCCGTTTCTTTATGATTTCCATTCTTTGATTCAATTTCTAGTACAAGCATATAGGATTGATGAATTGACAACACAAATTTCTTGTATGTGTGTCTTTGTTTTGTGTGTTTTTTATGTTCATGATTGAATTGAAAGCATGCTCAATTCAGTAGTAATAGGCTTTAGTTGGAATTATTGCATGATTTATAGGCTATCTAGAATCATCTTATTGATAACAAACCTAAAGATTGAGAATGCATTAGGATATAACAGTCACTACTGTGTATCTCCAAAACGATCTAGGCAACTGAAAGCTCATTTGTCAACCGAACCATGTTTAACAGGGTTATGTTTTTCTTCTCGATACACCGTTCTGTTGAGGCATGATGCGGCATGCCGAAGCGTATATAATCAAAGTAATAAATCCCAAATAGGGTATCATCCTCAGGGACCGGTGTGAGAAAAATTTTCCTATACGTAGCTATCACAGTTACTTTACAATTTTTATTTAGGCAATTAAAAAATGATTTTTGTCTATAACTATGACTAACAAAAATTTAATCACACACGAGAAAAATTTAGAACATGACAATTCCAATGTGTTGTTTCATTTAGGGAATACAATGAATATGACATGCAATTAATTGAATTTGATAGATTGAGGTTAGAAGTTCTAAAATAAGAAAATCCTCTCTTGAGCTAAAACTATCCTAATAACTACCCATCGACCCAAATCTCTTCTATCACTTGAATAGTTACAACATTAAGACCCTTTAATTGCACCCCTCATTGTTCTAAATTCATTCTCATATAATTTCAAATAACAATCTAAATTATTGAGTCTAGTGAATTAAACTCCCTCTTGAGACATCTAGTTAACTTAGGTTCATTCAGTTAATGGCCAGTTAATCAAAAGTATTAAACACAAATAATTTAGAAATCCATGCAAAATCAATCAACTGTAAATTCAATATTCAAAATAACATCCCTAAAATCGACAAACACCTTAGAATAAAAGAGTTTAGCAACACATGATTTTGATAACAGTATTTAACAAATAATTAAGCATTATAGCAAAAAGTAAATTAAACGTAGAAGAACGATCTCCCATCAATAGGTTCGAATCCCAATCACAATCTTCTTGACTCTTGCCACGAATCTCAGATTGTTCTTCAACAAAATTGCACAATCACGATCAATCTTCCGGTTACGATCAACTCTCAATCAAAATCTCGAGTTTTCAACAAAAAACGAACATAATCCTCTAATTCAGCTCTTGTACTGACTAAAATCTCTCAAAGTCAGCGCTCCTTTTTCTCTTTTTTTCTTCTTCTCATTTTTCTCCTTTTTCTCTTCTTTTTTTCTCTTCCTCAACCTGGTGGAACACGTTCTTATTCATAAAATACTTGCAGTGTTGCAATGTTGCAACGTTGGCGTCATGCCAGCCGCACGTTGAAGTTGTAGCATTGCGACGCTGCCCTGTTCCATCTTGCTCTCGGGTCTATAGCGTCAAGGAGCAGTATTGCAACGTTCTTCCAACGCTAGCTCCCCCGAATTTCCTTCCAAATTTGCCTCTTTTATTGATCTTGGGTCCTTGGCTATGAAGCATAGATATAGATACGGCTACACGATACGAATACGATCGGATACAGTGATTCGTTAATTTCTAAAATACTAAGATACAGATACGTCTAAGGATGCATCATTTTATATATATATATTTATAAAAAACGAGGATACTGATACGCTGAAGATACATTTTCTTTTCTTTAAAAAAAATCTAGAATATAGATAAATTTAGCATACAAGTTAATAACAATAGCACAAAATAGAATACAAATATTGAAATACAATACAAAAAAAAAAAAAACATCTAAGATGTTGAAGTACAATAGTTAATAAAATGCAATAAAAAGATGACTCATATTGCAAAGAAGAAGAAGAAGAAGATTGGAGGGAGAAGTATGAAGATAAACAAAGAACTTCTTCGTTGAATTGTTGAAGATATCTAAATGGTTTATATTTTGGTGGATTTTGTGGGGACTCAGATGTGAAGATGAAGATTAGATGATTCTAGTCTAAGGTTTGGTCCATTATTTATTTATTTTTTTTTTCTTTTAGTTTTAAACTCGAGTAGTGAGCTTTTTAAATAGATTGCCCAGTTTTAGATTGTGAAAAATTAGATGAGTTGCTTGTTTTTTTCTTTAAAAAAAAGTACGCGTAGAAATAGATACGCCAAATCGCGTGTCAGATACGTATTTAGGTTAGTACACGTAGAAATCAATATCCGATACATGTCTGATACGGATTCTTTGCCTCACATGAAGTATCTGTGTTTGATAGGTCCTTGGTTTCTTCCTAATTCTATAGCCAACCCGTAATTGCTCAAAATTGGAGTTTTGCCCTGGGTATTTTTTTAATCATATTCGCACAAATTGCTTCTGATGCTTAGTTTCATGAAATTACTCAATAAACCACGTCAAACTAAATAAAACTAGCAATATTAGTTCTAAATTTGAAGGTAATAAAAGAAGTTTTTAGATGCTTTTCACCACCCCAAAATTAAAACTTTGCTAGTCATTAGCAAAGAAAAGAAAGAAACACAAAGTAGGAGAAATAATGAATACTGAAATAAAAAGGCTTAAGGCACCTTAGTGGACATATTACTTCCTTGAGTGTGGTGATGCTTGACGATTGGTGCTTGAGCTAGATTAGGAGGAAAACTGATGAAGCTTAATTAAATCTTAAGTCAGTTTTTGAATTTTGAATTAAAGGAGACACACATACACAGAGAGGATAAAAAGTTTTGGCTTTAGAAATACTTAATGATTAGGATGTGTATGGATTTTTCTATGGATGAGTGTTGTGTATGTTGAGAAGTTGAATAACTCTAGAGGTGTACTTGCAACACTCTTGAAGGGAACACAGTTAAGTATGTATACTGTAGTCTCCACTGGGAAACCCCAAAAACGAGTCCGATAAGGAATCGTAACTCATCATCGAGCAAACCATGTCTAAAAAGGTCCTATTTCTCCTCTTCGCTACACCATTCTGCTGAGGTGTACCCGATGCTGAGTGTTGGAAAACGATTCCATGTTCTATCAAATAGTCCTGGAATGCCGAGTCCAAAAACTCTCCACCTCGATCTGAACGAAGTGTTTTAATCTGTCTATCTTATGCGTTTTCAACTTCAGCCTTGAACTCTTTGAACTTTTCCAAGGATTTAGACTTCCATTGCATAAGATAAACATACCCGTACCTAGAGTAATCATTAGTAAAACTGATAAAATACTCATAGCCACCTCGGGCTCACATATTTATAGGACCACAAAGGTCAGAATTTACTAACTCAAGAGGCTCCTTGGCTCTATAACCTTTTGCAGTAAAAGGTCGTTTAGTCATCTTACCTTCAAGGCAAGATTCACACACTGGCAAAGAATTTTCTTCTAACTCACTTAGAAGTCCATTCTTCACGAATCTCTCAATCCTATTGAGATTGATATGCCCTAAACGTAGATGCCAATGTTGAAAATTTTCTTTTGGAGAAATTCGTCGACGTTTTGATTGAGTTATGGTAGTTCTGAACAATTGAATATTATGGAGAGAATTAATGACTAGCGACCTTAGCACATATAAATTCGATTCTAGATTTTCTATATAAATAAAAACACCATCTTTATGAATAAATGCTTTATCCACATTAAAAGAGATAGTATATTTACATTGCAATAAACACTTTATAGAAATAAGGTTCCTTTTTAGTTCAGGAACAATATATACATCATTTAAAACAAAAAACCTATTCTGTAAAGCTAACTAGAGTCCTCCCACTGCCACAGCTGAGACGATGTGCCAGGTGCCTACTCTTATCGTCATCTCACCAGCCTCTAACTGTCGCCAAGATCTAATCCCCTGAAAAGAAGAACAAACATGGTTAGTGGCGCCTGAATCAATTATCTAGGCAGAATCATCATTCTCCACTAAACAAGTTTCAAGCACGAGTAAATCACATTTACCTTTATCGGCCTTGGCCTTAGCCTTGGCTGCTTTCTTCTCTTTCAGATATTGAAGACAGTTCCTCTTCCAGTGTCCATCTTGGTTTCAATGGAAACACTTTCCCTTAGCAACTTATGGATGCCTACTTGGGGCGATAGACGGTGGGTTAGCAGGTGCATTCCCTTTTCCCTTACCACCTTTCTTCTTCTTCCCTTTTGCAGAGTTAGAAGCAAAAGGTGCAGACTTTGTTCCTCAGGTCGAACCTCTATGGAACGTTCTGAAGGATGAAGCAACATTTGCCTCACCCTTCTGCCTCTTCTTACTTTTCAGTAAATATTGGGATGTCTGCAACTTGTTGAGGAGAGTTGTAAGGTTGTATTTCACTTTGTTAAGAATCACATTGCTAACAAAGTGCAGGAAGCTCTTCGGCAAAGAATACAGGATTATGCTAACCTGGCTGCCCTCATCGATGGTAGACCCATTCAACTCCGCCACATTAAAGTGGACCATCATGTTAAGCACATGTTCACGAATAGAGGTGCGTTCTTCCATTTTTGAGTTGAATATGTATTTAAGAGCCTCATGCATAAGCTGTTCAGATGGTTGTCCAAACATCCCCTGCAGGGACTCCGTGATCTCACGCGCTGAGACCATAGTCTCATGTTTCTTAGCCAAGACTTCAGAAAGACTTGCCAAGATGTAGGCTTGGGCCTTCTCATTCGCCCTTGTCCATTGCTCGTATGCCTCCCGAACATTTCGAGTGGCATTAGGAGTTGGAATAGGAGAACGTGCCTCCATAAGAGTGACACATGAGATCCTCGATGATCAGAATCCTCGTGATCATGTGTTTCCATGTTGCGAAATTATTGCTAGTAAGTTTTTCAGCGCTTAGCAATGCCAACATGGTTGTTGCCATTTTGAAAATGTTGCTGAAAATACAAACAAAATTTTATTAGAATTTGCTAAACCACTTTTAAACCAATCAGTTTTGCAAAACAGTTTCAAGTACCCTAAGTTATAGACTTCTATTTTGCAATGATGCCCAGTGAGATAAGACAAACGCCACCAGTGGGGTGATCAGTTGCCCTTTCGCTGGGATGAGACATTCTCAACCATTAGGCAGAACCAACTATTGTAACTGAATCTAACCGCCACCATTTTTTGGTCCAGAATCGTTAACCTTTAACTATTCCGCGTAAGTGTAACCCCTCGCTTTTGGTGCCAGAGTCCTGCCCTAATGAGCCCACCGTAGGGAAGAAGAAGATTAGGACAAGAGACTAAGTTACCTTATCCTCTTACAGGAGATCAAATAAAGAAACGCGCAAAACTGCCATCCTTTAGGGGGACACTTCCAGGGTGTCTCGAGGCGATGCGTAGTTACTTCATTCAACCTAACGAGGGAGACCGAGGGATATGTTGTCGCACTTCTTGCTCCCACTTACTATGAATACTCTCTCCATCCACCTTGATATTGACCTACTCAAACACCATCCGTTGGGGGGACACGCCAAAGGTGCCGCGAGGTCGAGTGTAGATCTCATGGTGTGGACTATTTAGGAGGAATGTGAAAGGTTTAAGTGAAGCATTTCATGCCCCAAGTACCTCCCACTGAATGTTCTACCTAGGGATTCATTAACTTAGACAATCCGACTATTAATTTTAGTGTAAGTCGTCTTTTTAAACTATGCTCATAAACAATGCTTGTCTATGAAATATGAACAAGTTCAAGTAGTCACATTTAAAAACTTTAATGGACTATGCTTAACTTGCATGCATGCATCAAATCTATCTAATTCACCTTTCCAAATAAGTTCCCAGGTAGGAGTGTTATGTTTCCGTCAACTTAAATACCCTAACCTAGACAGAACCCGCCTTAGACAAAAGGTCCCTTATAGATAGATTTGCTACACTTTAACCTTTTATTAGCCAATTTAATCCTATTAAACTGATTAAAAGATTAAAGCCTTAGGGTTGCTAATCGTATTAGAACCATGATCTTAGGTCTATGTGATCCAAGTTTTAAACACTTTAAAACCATGAAATAAACCTAAGTGAGCATGCATGTCTTTCTTATTTCTTTTAGTTCTAATTTCTCTTTAACTTTTAAAAAGAAACAACTAAAACCATTGCGCACAACGAGGCGTTTATAACATTTATAAAGTAACCTATGTATCATGCTTCATGCAATTTCCAGTCATTACTATATATAAGTTTTATATAACGCGTAACAACCTAGCAAACATGCTATCATTCACCCTTATACTATAAAAATTATAATATAAAGATGATGCATGTCAATACTTTTTATGCATGCATAAATATAACTCTTATATTATATGATGCATGAGCATGCTCTTACATAATTAAAATCATGCTTCTCTAAATTATAACAATTACAATAAAATGATGCATGACCATTGCATAACCTAAGGTGAGATTTACTATATGTGCATACCATAGGACATATAAATAACATACATCGTATGTAATAAATAAAGGATTAATGGACTGGGATGAGCCTTTACAAAAACCGGAATGAAAAAATCCTATCTATTACATTTTTCATTGAGCGAACCGGTTCACAGGCGAATCGGGTCTTGAACTGCTAAGAGGCCTTTATCGTGTAGCAAACTCCAGTAGGTAGACAATCGTTTAGCGTGCACTAGACGATAGAAGCATAAGTAAACGATCGCGTAGACAACGATGAGGCTCTGAAGCCTGATTGTCTATGCAATCGTGTAGCACGACGACAGGTAAACAGTTTACCTTGCATTAGTAAGTGATCATTTAGTCAGTTACCAAGCGATAAAGCTTGTTGACCTAAACGATCGTCTAACGCGCGTGCTTTAAACGATACGCAAGCATCTCATCGTATACATGATGCATGCACCCAGGTAAACGATTTACCTTGCGATACTAAGCGATCGTTTAGTCAGTTACCAAGCGATGAAGCTTGCTGACCTAAATGATCATCTAATGCGCGCACGTTAAAGATACTCAGCGATTGCGTACACGATCATCAAAACGATAGGATCAACTCTTGATCGCATACCCCATCGTTTAAACGATGCGTTCAACAACGATCGCGTACTCCTTCATCTTTACGATGTGATCAACAGCGATTGCGTAGAACATCTTTTGCACGATGCGATCAACGCTAGATCGCCTTCTTCCTCGAAGAACCACAAAATTTACCCAGATCGCGTACCACTCTTATGCAACGCTTGCACAAATCTGCTTCTTCGATGAATGACTCAAAACATGAAACAAACTTTGAATACATACTCGATAACGATTATTCATGCCCAAAAAAACGTAGGGCCCTTTACAAACAATCACAAATGTAAAAGGATTTAAATAAAACCGAGGCAAATCATTCTGAAAACATCCATTAATCCGCACATCCACAAAAACATTTAACCATTAAATTAGTATAAAAATGTACCCACTATGAATGTAAATCTCATTTCGTTGCAATAAATAAAATTGGAGTATCAAAACTTGGCTCTGATACCAATTGAGGATCTCATACCGAAGAGTTCCATGAGCGCATTCGGATCGCTCCGATCTCAAAATGACCGAAATACATCAATATACATTCAACACATACAGTTATGCAAACAAATCTTAATTAACGACATGTTTTGAACAAGAAAATAACAAGGGAAAGAGTTCCATACCAGTTGAAGACGTTCTTCACACTTTGGAACTCCAATGCAGTGGAAACCTCCACGCGATCTACCAACGCCCAACAACAGCGTCAACAACAGCAGCACGAACAACCGCACGAACACGAACGCCACGGAGATGACAACCACTAAAGAGCCCCTGGTATTCTCGAAGTGAAAACCCAAAGGGTGCTCTTTGGTTAATTACGTAGAGGAAGAAGGAAACACGAATCGTGTAGGCGATAAGCAAGTGGGAGGGAAAAGGACGCTATCGCATAGCAGACTGCTTATCGTTTAGGAGGAGCTACACGATCATGTAGGATTTACTGAACGATCATTTAGGAAAAGGTATACGATCGTTTAGTAAAATCAGCACACTATATGATCGTTTAGAGAATCTATCCAATCATGTAGGAACAAGTGTGCGATCGTTTAGGTGCGACGTAGACGATCGTTTAAGCGGAGAGGACTATCATATAGGCTCTCGTTTTACATAAGCGATCGTTTAGATGTTAACCAATGCGCGCTCTTTCTTTTTCTCTTCGGGGCGACTGAATGAACCCTTCAAAAATGAAAACATTTTTCATTTTAATTCATCGGTTACAATAACCGATGCTGCCCCACTAAGCCACGTCCAAACGTGAATTTTTTGGATGAATTATCATATAATTAACCAATTAATTAATTAATAAATATAATCATATTATATTTTTATCCTATAGTTTGATATCACATATCTATTATAGTATTTTCTCCTTTACTTGATATAAATCATATTTGTATCTTATGTCCTCCAAAATAATATATCTCATACATTTAGCCAATTATATCATATATAATTAACCAGTCCAATTATATCATATATAATCGAACTTTCTCTTGTCAATTTGAACATTTCAAATTAACCCAAACACTGGTTCTCGACTTTATCCAAGCTACCCAGGGGACCTAATGGACCTGTGGCTCGAAGCTCCAACGATTTGTGAATAGCTAACTAAATCTTTAGCCACGAGATCTACCATCCGTTAACTGTCAGACATTCCACTAAAGACCAACAGCTGAACTCTTCTTACCACAGATATATTTTTGTGTCCATCGGATATAACCAATCCTGAGTACGATGACCCTTCACAGATGCTCATAAGTACAGTTGGGCCAAATTACCTTTATGCCCCTATAGTTTCATCTTTCTCCTTAAGTACCACCGATTCCTCTAATGAACAATACAACATTGTTCAACTATGTGTGAACACCTCTCGGGCCAAGAGAAGGTGTGTGGTGTCACATCGTTCCAGCCCCGAAATCAACCCCTTAAGGGAGCTATCTATCTACTTACCCCTGCCTCGAGGAAGGTGTGAATTTCATCTTGTATAGTTGAGTTCCCAGCTCCCAAATCAGATGAATCCCCAAAATGGTAGGTTTAAATCGGCGACCGGGCCACTCACACCCATACAAATCAAAGAATCGCCCTCAATGGCAGGAGTTCTCAACTCACTCAAGATTGAGGTCATGTTACCTATGGTCATCCTAATGAAGTGAAGTCTCTGTCATGAATGGTGTTATATAATGAGACGTTAACACTGTGTGGTCAGGTTTTATACAAACTCTTTATATAGGACGCCCCCACTCGCATGTCCCTAACACGAATGATCAGGATCAGACCATCTGTGACAAGTCACAACACTTATGACCGTTCCATAAAACGGGCTGCATTCGTAGCGTTACCAGGATAAAGTTTCCCTCCTATATCCATATACTACAGACCATTTTGGTTATCACTCAAGGCATGATCCACATGTATGTCACCACATACATACTTGAGTCACATATAGATAACCAGGAATTTTATGTTTATTGGTTTATGGTAAAGCAAATAAAACAAGTAACCGAACAAAAATACAAGATGTGAAGTAAATATCATATATTAACAATACAAGCGTTCGTACAAACTGTTTACAAACTACAGGACACGAGACTTTAGGGCATCAACCTCAACAGTTCCATCCTTACCATGTAGCTCCACTACACCATAAGGAGTAACATCCTTGATTACGAATGGTTCGGCCCATCGAGACTTAAGTTTTCCTAGAAACAATCAAAGACAAGAGTTAAACAGCAAAACCTGTTGACTAGGTAGAAAAGCTCTGGGTACAATCCAAATATCATGCCATTTCGCCATGTGTTCCTTATAAATTTTAGAATTCTCATATGCTTGGTTCCAAAATGCCTTCATCTCATTAAGTTGTAGCAATCTGTGCTTTCCATCTATTTGAAGATCGAAATTCAGCTTTTTAATAGCCTAATAAGCTCGATGTTGTAATTCAACAGGTAGATGGCATGCCTTTCCAAACACCAACTTGTACGGGGATGTACCAATCGAAGTTTTAAAAGCTATTCTATATGCTTACAAAGCATCATCAAGCTTCAACGCCCAATCCTTTCTTTTGGCTTGAACTGTCTTTTCTAGAATTTTCTTAATCTCCCTGTTAGATACTTTAACTAACCGTTAGTCTGTGAGTGATATGCTAAAGATAACTTATGCTTAACCTCATATTTAGAAAGCATCCTGTCAAACAAATTATTGCAAATGTGAGATCCCTCATTACTAATCAGTGCTCGTGGGGTGCCAAACTGTGTGAAAATATTTTTATGCAAAAATTTAAGGACCATACGAACATCATTTGTCCTAGTAGCAATCACCTCTACCCACTTTGAAACATAATCTATCGCAAGTAGAATATAAGAGTACCCCTCAAAAGGTGGTAAATGACCCATAAAATCAATACCCCATACATCAAATAATTATACTTTTAAAATTGGGGTAAGGGGAAATTCACTTTTCCTCGAAACATTTCCAGTAGGCTGGCACCTATCACAAGTTCTCACATACGTATAACAATCCATAATAAATGTAGGCTAATGAAAACTAGATTGTAATACCTTTGCCACAGTTTGTGCAGCCCAAAGTGCCCACCATATGGAGATGAATGACATTCAAATAAGATTTTAGCATACTCCTCCAATGGCACACATCACCTAATAACATTATCAGAACCAATCTTAAATAGAAGGGGTCATCCCAAAAAAAAAAAATTTAACCTGGTGTAGGAACCTTTTCTTCTATTCATAATTCAAGTCAAAAGGCATCACTCCCCCTGCCAAATAGTTCATATAATAAGAAAACCAGGGAATACTCCCTTATACCTTATACAGGTGTGCGTCAGGAAATTATTCAACTACTGGATTCAATTGCAGGTTACTTTCATGCTCAATCTTGGATAGATGATCGGCTACCACATTCTCAGAACCCTTTCGATCCTTGATTGTGAAGCTAAATTCCTGCAACAATAAAATCCATCCAATCAGCCTAGGTTTTGCATCTTTCTTTTCAAATAAGTATTTCAGAGCAGCATGATTTGTGTGAACAGTTATTTTAGAGCCAAGTAGATAGGGCCTGAACTTATCACAAGCAAATACAATTGTAAGTAGTTCTTTCTCAATAGTTGTATAGTTTACCTGGGCAGAATCAAGAGTCTTACTTGCATAATAAATTTCCCTAAATAATTTTCCTCTACATTGGCCTAAAATGGCCCCTATAGCAAAATCACTGCATCACACATTATTTCAAATGACTGACTCCAATTAGGTGTGACAATAATAGGTGCAAATGTCAATTTTTCTTTTAAAGAATTAAAAGCAATCATACAAGCCTCATCGAAAACAAATTTTGAGTCTTTTTCTAACAGGTTGCACAAAGGTTTTGTAAATTTTAAAAAATCTTTTATAAAACGCCTATAAAACTCAATATGCTCTAAGAAACTTCTAACTCCTTTGACATTCACTAGATGGGATAACTAGTCTATAGCTGAAACTTTAGCACAATCAACCTCCAATCCTCTCTTAGAAATCTTGTGCCCTAGCACAATACCTTCCTTGACCATGAAATAACATTTCTCCCAATTCAATACAAGGTTGGTTTCCTGGAATCTCAGTAAAACATGAGAAAGGTTAGCTAAACAAGAATCAAATGAGGACCCAAACACAGAAAAATCAACCATAAAAACCTCCATGATCTCCTTAATCAACCCATGGAAAATGGCCATCATGCATCTCTGGAAAGTGGTTGGTGCATTACATAAGTCGAATGGCATCCTCCTGAATTCAAATATCCCATACGAAGACGTGAATGTTGTCTTCTCCTGGTCTTCAAGAGCAATAACGATCTAATTGTAACCTAAAAAACCATCAAGAAAACAATAGTAAGGATATCTAGCCAGCCTATCTAACATCTTATCAATAAAAGGCAATGGAAAATGGTCTTTTCTGGTGGCCTTGTTAAGCTTCCTGTAATCGATGCACACCCTCCAGCCTGTAACTGTCCAGGTGGGAATACTTTCATTATTCTCATTTTTTATCACTGCCATTCCGCACTTCTTGGATACCACCTGTACCAGACTTACCCAAGGACTATCAGATATTGCATAGATAATTCCTGCATTTAACAATTTAAGCACCCTACCCTTACAACTTCTTTCATTGCAGGATTCAACCTTCTTTGGGGTTCAATTGAGGGACTAAAGGATTCCTCCGTTAAAATCTTATGCATCACAATCGAGGGACTGATTCCTTTCAAGTCAATTAGTGACCACCCCCAAACCGATCGATAGGTCTGCAAGACTCTCAACATTTTCTCATCTTCAACTCGATTTAATTCTGATGAAATAATTATGGGGTATGTAGACGATTCTCCTAAAAAGGCATACCTCAAATGTGCAGGTAGGTATTTCAATTCTAATAAGGGTGGCGTATTAACATTTGACTCACTAACAGATAGTAGAGGTACAGGTACATGCTTAGCATAACATACAGATAGATAATTCAAGCATTCAGTGTAAAATAAAATATCCTCATCTATCCCATCTATCATATCTGTCTCACAGTTTAACAAACTTCGACTCAAACAATCGGTGGTTAAGGCCAGTTCGTGAAACTCAACAATATGTCTTTCCACAACACTAATGCTATAGCAAGTATTATCGGACTCAGCATGCTTCAGAGAACGAAAAATATTGAATTTTACCTCCTCGTCATTTACTCGAAGTGTAAACTTACCATCGTAGACGTCGATAAAAGCCCTACTTGTGGCCAAGAATGGATGGCCTAAGATGATGGGAACCTCTGAATCTTCCTCTATATCCAAAACTACAAAATCTGTTGGGAAGATGAATTTACCAACCTTGACTAGCACATCCTCCATTACACCTTGAGGGTACGTGACAGAGCGATCTGCTAGTTGCAAAGATATGGTTGACGACCGCACCTCTCTCATGTCCAATTTCCTGTACAAAGATAAAGGCATCAGATTAATTGAGGTGACATAGAGCTCTACTTACCATTAAGCTCCCAATGATACAGGGGATTGTAAAACTCCCAAGATCCTTCATCTTTTGAGGCAACTTCCTCTGCAAAATTTCATTGCATTCCTCTGTCAAACTCACAGTCTCAAAATTTTCAAATTTTTTCTTTTTTGATAACACATCCTTCATAAACTTGGCATAGTTAGGCATTTGTTCCAACGCATCTGTAAAGGAATATTTATATGCAACTTCTTAACAATGTCTAAAAATTTTGCAAATTGCTCATTTAACTCCTTTTTTTTTTAAAATGTTGAGGATAAGAGATGTTGTTACAAATGAGGTAAAGGTCTAGAAAAACTCCCTGAATTTGATGGAGTGGGCACATCAATTTCCTTCTTCTTGGCATTCGCTTCAAATTCCTTATCAGTGTTTTTTCTCATAGGATTATTGGCCTTCTGTGCATCCTCATCCACCTATTCGGACTCAGCTACTAATCTCCCGCTTCTCAAATTCATTGCCTTGCACTTCTTCTTATGGCTTTTCTCAGCACAACAGGCGAACTTACCTGATTGTTTAGCCTTCATTGTGGTCGCCATCTGGTTAAATTGGGCCTCAAGTTTCTGAATGGCCTTACCATGGTTGGTCATGGTACTTTCGAAGTAGTTTGCCCTACTTCTGGATTCTATGATGAACTCCCTCATCAATTCCTCCATTAAGGGCTTCTGCTCAGGAGATGATAGAGGAGTTGAAGAACTTGGATGGCCCTGCAAAACATGTTTAGAGTTAGCATAAGGGAAGATTTCATGATTACGCAAACCTGACTAATAATGGGGAGGTTGGTGTGTCCGATATAGGTTCTGATGTGCTCCTTGAAACTGGATGTGTTGATGCACAAAATTTTCCTTCTCAGTGATTGAAACCTCCCATGATGGAATTGCTTGGCATGCTGTTATCGAAGAAACTGATGGTTGGGTACCTGCAGACAGATGACTAATTATGTTAGTCAAAGCAGCCACTTGTTCGTTTAACGCCGCTATCTCATCGAGCTCGTATAAGCCTGCCACTCTAGATGTTGTTCTTGTGGCCAGTTATAACTTATGGTGGCCATATCTTCTAATAGTGCCTGAGCAGTAGTTGGAGTCTTTTAAAAATTGAGCCATCTGCAGCGACATCCAAGATGGATTTCGTAGTGTTGGTCAATCCATTGTAGAACAACTGAATCTGAAACTAGTCAGGATACCCATGCTAGGGGCACTTCCGCAGTAGCTCCTTATACCGTTCCCATGCCTCAAATAGTTGCTCATCCTCTTTCTGTCTGAATGTCCCAATTTCTGTCCTTAATCTACTAGTTTTTGTAGGAGTAACGAATTTGTTCAGAAAGGCTTGAGCCAACTCTTCCTACGTAGTTATGCTCCCCATTGCAAGTGACTCCAACCAATCCCTTGCCTTGTTCTGCACAGAAAAAGGAAACAGTCTCAAGCGAACATTAGAAGAGACTTAATTTATTTTTACCATTCTGTTAATTTCTAAGAAAGAGCGAATGTGCTTGTGTGGATCTTCGTGTAGAGTTCCCCTGAATGCAAGGTCCTGTGTCATATGAATTAAACCAGGTTTCAATTCAAAATTATTGGCATTACTTGGGGCCTCTGAAATACCCGTTTGGGTTTTGGGGACAGGTAGTTAGAAATATTCTTCAATGGTTCGGTTAGCTCCCCATTGGTCTTCCATGGCGGCAAACTCAAGTTACAAAAGCTATAAAACAGAACAAAAAAAAAAAAAAAAACACAAATTAAGATCAACTCAATCTTTAGTAATATTAAGTTAGAAAAAAAATTTCGTGCCAGTCCCCGACAACGACGCCAAAAACTTGATGCAGTCTATGCAAGATACACAATCGAAGTAATAAATCCAAAATAGGGTATCATCCTCAGGGACCGGTGTGAGAAAATTTTTCCTAAACTTAGCTATCATGGTTACTTGTCAATTTTAATGAGGCAATTAAAAGATGATTTTTATCTATAACTATGACTCATAAAAGTTCAATCACACATAAGAAAAATTCAGAACACGAAAATTCCAAGGTGTTGTTTCATTTAAGGAATACAATGAATATGACATGCAATTGATTGAAATTGATAGATTGAGCCTAGAAGTTCTAAAATCAGGAAATCCTCTCTCGAGCTCAAACTACTACCCATCAACCCGAATCTCTTTTATCGTTTGAATAGTTATAGCATTAATTCCCTTCAATTGTACCCCTTATTATTCTAAATTCATTCCCATGCAATTTCGAATAACAATCTAAATTATTGGGTTCAGTGAATTAAACTCTCTCTCGAGACATCTAAACTTATGTTCATTCAATTAATGGCCAGTTAATCAAAAGCATTAAACACAAATAATTTAAAAATCCATGCAAAATCAATCAACTGTAAATTCAATATTCAAAATAACATCCCTAAAATCCATAAACACCCTAGAATAAAAGAGTTCAGCCACAATTGATTTCGATAACAATATTCAACAAATAATTAAGTATTATAGCAAAAAGTAAATTAAACGTAGAAGAACGATCCCCCATCAATAGGTTCGAATCCCAATCACGATCTCCTTGACTCTCGCACGAATCTCGGATTGTTCTTCAACAAAACTACATAACCACGATGAATCTTCCTGTTATGATCAACCCAGAATGATCTTGGATCAACTCTAAATAAAAATCTTGAGTTCAACAAAAACGAACAAAATCCTCTAATTCGGCTCTTGTATAGACTAAAATCTCTCAAAGTTGGCTCCTTCTTCTCTTTTTTTTTTTCTTTTTTTTTTTCTCTTTTTTCTCTTCTTTTTTTCTCTTCCTCGACCTGGCAGCACACATTCTTATTTATAAAATACTTGCAGCATTGCAACGTTGGCGTCATGCTAACCGCGCGTTAAAGTCGTAACGTTGCAACGCTGCCTTGTTCCATCTTGCTCTCGGGTCTACAACGTTAGGGAGCAGCGTTGCAACGCTCTTCCAACGTTGGTTCCCCTGAATTACCTTCCAAATTTGCTTATTTTATTGATCTTGGGTCCTTAGTTTCTTCCTAATTCCATAGCCAACCCATAATTACTCAAAATTGGAGTTTTGCCCCCCCTCCCCCTTTTTTATCATTTTCGAACAAATTGCTCCTGATGCTTAGTTTCCTGAAATTACTCAATAAACTACATCAAACTAAACAAAATTAGAAATATTAGTTCTAAATTTGAAAGTAATAAAAGCACTTTTTAGATGATTTTCAAGGCACTAGGTGTAGAGAGTAGTTACTGGATTCCATGTTCTATTAAATAATCCTGAAAAACTCAGATTTTCTGTACTCTGTTCCTCAACCAGATCGAAATGTCTTAATTATTTTACCTAATAAGTGATTATATATCTTGAACTTTTCAAGTGTTTTAAACTTATATTTTAGGTAAAGATAACTGTACTTTTAATAATCATCACTAAAACCGATGAAATATTCATACCCTTCTTGTACCTTGACATTCATCAGACCATAAAGATCTGAGCACTAATGGTTCTTTGGCTCTTTAAGACTATTTCTTATAAAAAAAACCTTTTGGTCATCTTATCTCCAAGATAAGACACACATAGTGTTAAAAGATTGTCTTCTAACTTATTTAGATGATCACTTTTAACCATTTTGTTCATCCTATTAAGACTAATGTGACCAAATTTAATTGCTAAAGATAAGTACTTGAAGAAACCTTTGCCTTATGTTTTCAGCTGTTTAAATATCTAAATATTTGAAATAGCCTTCGCTTTAGTTGGTTTTAACATAGAATTAGAACAAATAAAAATACTTCTTTTACTAATGAACATTTTATTTATAACAAAATGATGCTTTTAATACCATTTGTTCTTTACAAAAGATAGATACAAAACTTTTCATTACATTAACAAGAAGTACATTATCTAATAATGGACCCATCTTTTGATGACAACTTCAGGAACTCCCACTGGATTGTCTGAGATAGCCTTTATTGTTCATAACTTTGAGAGCTATCTTTTCTTTTGCAAGCAATCTTTAGGAACTAATTTCCTTGTTTTCCTTTTTTCGCTCTCTTTTCTGCAAGGTACTTCGGGTAGTTTCTCTTCCAGTGCCCATCTTCACTGCAGTAGAAACATTTTCCTTTATCTACAACTCTAGCCTTGCCTTTGTGGCCAGTAGAAGCATTCTTTTTCCCTTTACACTTTTTCATTTGAACAAAATTTTTCTTGGAAGAAGAAGAATCAGACTTTACTTTAGAAGACACTCATTTTTTATCTGCAACGACAACATTTACCTCTGCTTCCTGCCCCTTATTTTTTAAGAGAGACTGATAAGTCTGTAGCTATTGAGAAGAGTGGTCAAGTTAAATTCTATCTTGTTCATCATCGCATTGGTGCGAAACTATAAGAAGCTCTTTGGAAGAGATTCTAGAATAAAACTGACCCGACTTTTCTTGTTTATGATAGCTCCATTTACTTTCGCTATATTGAAATGGACCATCATGTCCAGGACATGTTCTCTAACAGAGGTCCCTTCTTTCATACGACAGTTATAAACGTACTTGATGACATCATGTCTAAGGGAGAAGGATGACTGTCTAAACATCCCTCACAAAGATTCCATAATCTCTTTTGCGGTATGCATGCAATCGTGTTTCTTTCCCAAAACATCAGATATGCTGGCAAGAATATAGGCTCGAGCTTTTTCATTTGCTCTTGTCCACTTTTCACATGCTTCCCGAACATTTTGGTTTGCGTTTGAGCCGGGGTTAGGAGGACATTCCTTAGTTAAAACGATTCTCAAATCATCTATTATTAGTATTTTATTCAGGTTCGATTTTCATGTAGCATAATTATCCCCATTAAGTTTCTCAAAAGTCAGTAACTGTATTAATGAGCTAGTCATTTCTGAAAGTAAAACAAATTCTATTAGTGAATTGCTTTTAAATCCAATCTTGTTTTAGCAAAGTAATAATGTACCCAAAATTTCATTATTTTATTTGCAACGATACCATAGTGAGTCAGAATAAGTACTACCCAGGGGCAGTCAAATACTCCTTCACTAAAGCAAGACATTCTTGACTAAATACTATTTCCAGAATAACTCTTATTCCTATAGTCATTTAGTTACTGTTTTCGGTCAAGAACTTACTAACACTTAGTAATTCTGTAAGTGTAACCCTTCGTTTTCAGACTTCAGAGGTTAACGGTTCCAACGATGCTACTGAATTGGAGAGTCAAGGTTGGGAATCGAGATAAGAAATCCTATCCATTCTTGGAGTTTGAGTTGTTCCAAATCCCACGTTATAACCCTCCAAGGGGATAGTCGCCGTAAAAATGACTAACGTAGCTCGTATAAAGCCGTCAAGCAGGCGCAACATAGAAATCTTACTGTCCAAACTAATGGAAGAGACCACAGAACATATTGACATACATCTTTCACCCACTTACTATGAACTATTTCCCTTATTCACTTTGCTATTGACCTATGCAAAAACTTTCTGAATGGAGATCACTCCCAGGGTGACACGAAATCGAGCATGAATCTCACGGTGTGAACTCTTAGGGACGTGAGAGCTAAGAATAACATATCGTGTATTTATTAATCTCCCACTGAAGTGTTCTATTTGTTTTGGGTAAATCTTTACTTAAGTATGTTCCGGCTAATTAAAACAACCGAAGTCTAGGTGATTTTCCAAGTATAACTATTATATTTGAAATTAACCTTTGATGTCTAGGTGATAAACCAGTTTTAAAATCTCACATCGCACACGTATGTTCATAAAACCGGGTTAACAACGCTCAATTATTCGGCCACAATCTCTAGGTGGGAGATATTCCGTAGACCATCAACTTAAGTACCTCCAACCTTAGACAGGATTATATACCGGTGGAGTTTGTAACCAAAGTTTTACAAGATAACGACCTATTTTACTATTAAAACAAGTGGTTATTCGTTAACACACGTGAGCATGCAACTTATCTTTGTTATGGATTTTAAATGTCTAATCCAATTTTATATCAACTTATAAAACTTTATGCATGCTTTGCATCCATAACAATCATCAAGCATTTCAAGATTTAGTATAACACCTTATATTAAACACTTGAAACCCTAAACATGCATAATATATTATAACTCTTTATAACATACTTACAATGCATCAACATGCTTCCTATGGTAAGAGTACATACAAGATTTATTCAAATATAACATACATTCATAATGCATAAATAATTAAACACATACTTATATGGATTAGTTTTGGCATTTTAAGCAAGCAAACAGTCTAAATTATTACAATAATAATTGAAAACAGCTCCAAAAAGCTTCTAGACCGCTCGAACCGACCTAGACCAAACTCAACCGCTTGAACCAAATCTTCAATTCTCCAAAACAGGTTGAACCAGCCTAAAATGGGTTGAACTGGACCTTCTAGACCAGAACTGGCTGAACTAGTTCACTTTGACTGTCGGTCGGGTCACGCACACGCTTTCTATGCTAGGATGAGAAACTTGCAATGCTCCATCCCAGCATTGCAATGCCACGGGTTGGCCCCTTCAAATTTGGGTTGAATGAAGAGCAGCGTTGCAACATTGCCTGGCAGTGGCTTCAAAAACAATTTTCTGGTACTGACCTTCTTTGCTTGTTTCTTTAATAACAACCTAATTGCAACTCGATCGATTCTAATAACTTTACAGACACTTAACACACATTAAGGCCTATCAACCAAGAGCCAATTACAACAATTACAACATAATTGAAGAGAATTTAATGCCAAAACTGGAAAAAAACAATATCAGTCCATCATTTTCATACATCATATGAAAATCACCCACCAAGTTAAAATTAACTCGAATTGAGTGCTTAAATCACTCTTTGATACCAATTGCTGGAAATAGCAAGTAAACACCAGAAGAATTCAGGATCATTAAGCACTCTAATTCATCAATCTAAGCAATTATGAAAGCATGTTCAAGAACTAAAAAGAGGGTTTCATATATATCTTTGTAGAACTCCTTTAATCCACGAAAACAACTTCAATTTTGACTCCAAAAGCTTGTGGACTACCAATGGATCTTCCTTGCTATTTTCTTGAACCTTAAATTGAATTGTAGAATTCAAAATGAGTTCTAATTTTGGGGAATCTTTGAGGAAAATAACTGGTTTTTAGCTTGAAGAGTAAAGAACTAATTTTTCTAGCAATTCAACTTTTTAAAACCAGATTGCATGAGATTTCTCAGAAAAATGATGCTGATCTTAACCACTCTCTTTATGAAATCCTAATTGCCATGAAGATGACAATACCTACTTTAAATGTGAAGTGGATTGTGAGTTGGAAGATGTTAAAAAAAATGTTCCAAAAATTTGAATTTTCAAAATGAAAAACAATTTTCCTTTTAATTTTGAAACTCAAATTCAAAATTAATTTAGAAAAATAAATTTTCATTTTAAAATAAATTTTCAAAAGTTGATTTAAATTAAATAAAAAATGATTTTGTTTGAATGTTCATAAAATTCAATTTCTCAATTAATTAAATAAATAATTTAATTAATTAATATAATTTAATATCTAATATTAAATTAAATTATTTAACCACCAATTCCAAAAACATGAATCCTCATTCATGTAATTTTAATATTTAAATCATATTTAAATATTATCCATTTCTCCAATTTCGTTTAATTTGATAATTAAACGTGTAATTATATTGTATATAATTATTGATTCCCTCAATTTGAATTTGAACGTTTCAAATTCTCTCATCACTCTATTCTAAGGTTTAATCCGTTTGTGAGCTAGTAGGCGGACCTAATGGACCTACAAATCATGGGCTTCAATGATTTGAGATTAACCGGCTAAACTCTTTAACCTAATTAACCAACATTTGTTAACTACCGGGTCACTTCACAAAAGTCCATTAGTTGCACTCTCCTCACTGTATATATAATTGTGTCCACTCGATATAACCATAATTAGTAAGTTAACCCTTCATAGGTTGTTCGTAATAACGGCTAGGTTAACAGTTGTTTTACTCTCGAGATTACATCTTGTTTCTTAAGTTCCACTGATCCTCTAATGAACAATTGGTTTGTGATCAAATCACTAAACTAAATCCCTCTCAGGCCAATGAGAGGGTGGGGCCCCTTATTCAAGACTCAAAGTCATTACTTAAGGGAATAACCTCTCTACTATCCCTGAAATGGGAGGCTTATTGAGCCGACGCTGTTGAGCCAACCCCTACCCATTCAAATGTAAGGATAATCCCAAATAAATAGGAGTTCATAGTTATCTTAGGATTAAGGCCAAGTTACCTAGGACATCGATTTGAAATAGTCAATCTTAAACAGTAAACAACATTATAAAGTAAGAGTGACTAATTTCTTGGTCTGATCTTATGTAAACTCTTTGCATAGGACGCCCCCACTCGCATGTCTCCACATGAACGAATCAGGATCACTTCGTTTGTAGCACTTTACAACAATTGCAACATCTACTAAGTGGGTCGCATCCAATAGTATCTCCATAATAGGGTACTCAGCCTTATTCATATATTATAGACCATGTTGGCTACTTACTCGAACTCGATCCACTCTTATGTCTCCACATAAAGTTCAAGTATTCATGTAATAGCCATGAATTTTTAGTTTATTGAATTTTGATTATTTCTAAAATGAAAAGAGCAATTCATATATTCAGTAATAAATTTATTGAATTGGTACTTCAATGACATCTTTATTGATTAACATAATAAGTTTATTATTTACAAACCACGAGTTTTAGGACATAAAACCAAACGTACCTATTGTCAGTAAAAAAATCAAGTAGTTGATCATCTATCCACATTGGGATGAGAAGAAGAAGAGAATAGAGAGGTTCAAGACATGTTTGTTGATCGACAGTTGCTAGCAACTGAGGGAATACCTTGGTATGCGGATATATCCAATTATTTAGTAACTAGATTAACCTTGTAAGCTACCAACAACAAGAAGTTAAAGAAGTTCTTCCATGACCTTAAACATTACCCATGGGGATGAGCCCTAGTGTACAAATTAGAGCTTGATCAAATATGGAGGTGTTATCGCATAGGGCTGCTTTGAAATTATTATAATAGTTGGATATCTTAAAGAATAGTCTTTACCGCATAGTGTCACCAGGATAAGGCACCCAACATAAGACATTTTGGGCGGTCAAGAAATTTAACATAAGTCTAGATGATGCAAAAAAAAAAAAAAAAAAAAAAAAAGATGTTATAGTTAAATGAGCTCGAAGACTTGAGATTGTTTGCATATGAAAATGCAAAGTTGAGTAAAGAAAAGATGAAACAATGCCACTAAAAAAGAATTTAGTAGTCTCAGCTTGAAAAAATTGCATGACCATGATGGTCATGTTCCTTCATCACTCATAAAGTCTATGTTATGGATTATGCTCTAAATCTCGTGGTTATAATGTATAAACGAAATTAATTTATTTAATACAATAAAGAGTTAATTTATTTTACATTTAGAATTGTATAACTCAATCCAATAAATAGGATCTAAGGTTATTTAATATAACTTTAACATGTATGTGATTGACATACAAATGGATCACTTTTAAGTAATTACTTAAATAGTATGTGGTATATGGATAAGGTTGGATGTCTTATCCTGGTGATACTATGGATACGACCTACTTTGTAATTATTATAATAGTTGTAAAGTGTTACAAATATCTTATCCTGATTGTTCATATGGAGACATATGAGTGGATGTAGCTATACAAAAAGTTAGTATAAGTCTGGATCGTAAAATGGTTAGTCTTTTTTTATAGTGTCATTACTTGAAAAGAATTTAATTTCACTAAGATGACCATCGGTAACTTGACCTTAATCCTGAGTGAGTTGTGAACTCTTGCCTATGAGAACAATCCTTTGATTAGTATGGGTAAGAGTAACCAAATTTGCTGACTCAATATACCCATTTTGGGGATTTTTCTGAGTGGGGAGCTGGGAACATAACTACACAAAATGGAACTCACCCATTTTAGTCTTAAGGGAAAGTAGATGATTTCTCCCTTAAGGGCTGATTCGGAGTCTTGAACAATGAGGCGCCTCACCCTCACTGGTTAGCGAAGGGTTTAGTTTATAGTTGGATTATAACTAATTGTTCATTAGAGGGATCAATGGTACTTAAGAAGTTATTGATAGAGTAAACATGCATAAAACAAAAGCTAACATAATCATTAAACACTCTAATTATACTTAATTTGAGTATAAAGCATACTTAAAAAAAAAAAAAAAAGAAAGAGGGTTTCAAGTTTACAACTTTTGTAGAATTCTTAAATTCTTGCCTATCTCGAAAAATTTGACCTTCAAACCTTCAATAGACCACCAAGAGAATCTTCTCTACTATTCTTAGCCTTGGATTTGAGCGGTTGAACTCTGAATGGAGAGAGATTGAGATAGGTTTGAGAGAGTTTGAGAGCAAAAAATAATTTTGTAGAAATTATGTCAATTGGATTGCATGATCCTTCAAAACTCAGAAATTGAAGCTTTTATTATGCTCAAATATGCAAGCACTCACTCATTCAGCTGATTGACGCTTCAATTAGCACTTAGTAAATGAGATAGGTGTTAAAATGTGGATTAATCCACCAACCTTTAGTGAATTTAGGGTAAACCCACTTTCACGATTTAAAAACACTTATAATTTGATTTTTAATCTAATTAATTTTACTTTAAAATCAAATTAGACAAAATCTAAAATTCAATTCTGAAATTGAATTTTATAAATTAAAAATGATTTATTTAAATAATTAATTAACTAAACATATTTAATTAATTAAATATTAATTTAATATCAAATATTAAATTAATAAAACACCTAATTCAAACATGAATCCTATTCATGTAATCAATAATTAAAATATCTTTTAAATATTTTGAACTCTCCAATTATGTTTAATTTCAATAAAATTAAACATTAATTATATCGAATATAATTATCCAAACCCTAGATTGAATTTGAACACTTCAAATTCCAAACCTTAAATTCGAATTTGAATGCTTCAAATTTGCTTAATATTCTAATCCAAGGTTTAATCTTTTACGAGCTAGGGACCTTATGAACCTACGAGCTAGGGACCTTATGGACCTATAGATCATGAGCTCCAACGATTTGAGATTAATTGGTTAAACTCTTTAAACCGAATTAATCAATATTCATTAATTACCGAGACATACCACTATAGCTCGATAGTTGCACTCTTCTCACTGTAGATATATTTCTGTCAACTTGATTTAACCATAATTAGTAAGTCAATCCTTCACAGGTCATTCGTTTTTACAACCAGGTCAAAAAAATTTCGTTTTATCCCTATAATTACATCTTGCTCCTTAAGTCACCACTATTCCTCAATTGAACAATTAGTTTGTAGTCCAACTAATAAACAATGTCTCTCTTTATCACGAGAGGGCGGGGACCCTTTGTTCAAGACTAGGAATCAGTACTTAAGAGAACAACATATCTGCTGACCCTAAATTGGGTAGGAACGAATTCCTTCTTGTAGGACTATGTCCCCAACTATCTATCCGATTTTATCCCCAAAATGGAAGGCTTATTGAGCAGTCTATTGAACTACTCTCACCTATGCAAATCAATGGATAATCCCGAATAAACAGGAGTTCACAGTTAACCCAGGATTAATATCAAGTTATCCTAGGTCATCGAATTGAAATAGTCAGTTTTAACAGTAAACGGTCGTTATAAAGAAAAGTGACTATTTCGTGGTTCGGTCTTATGCAAACGACTTTTGCATAGGATGCCTCCACCTGCATGTCTTCATATGAACGATTTTGGGATCACATCGTGTGTATCAGTACATAAAGTGGGTCGCATCCATAGTGTCCCCAGGATGAGGTACTCAATCTCATCCATATAGTTATAGACCTTTTAGGCTATATATTATAACTTGATCCTCTTTTATGTATCTACATATAGTTAAAGTATTCAGACTATAGCCATAGATTCGTTGATAAATAGAATATGAGTACATTCCTAACAGTTAGATGTAACTAAAGGGGTAAAACGATAATTTGGCCCAATTATAGTTACGAGCAATTTGTGAATGGTCAATTTACTATTGATTGGTTATATCTATGGACAAAGAAATATATCTACAGTGTGAAAAGTGTAGTTGTAAGTCTTTAATAAAGTGACAAGCAGTTAATGAATGTTTGTTAATTAATTAAAGAGTTTAATTAATTAATCTCATTCCATTGGAGCTTCTAATTTGCAGGTTCATTAGGTCCCCTTGCTAGCAAACTAAGGATAAAATACATAGTTAATTATGAATGTGGTCTATGATTAATACTATGTATAAGAGAATTAATATAATGTAAATTGATACATTATATTTAGTTATATGTTTTGTAATTAATATTATATAATATATGAGAGTGATACATTTGAATAAGATTGAAACATTAGTTATATGAATGTGATTCATATAAATACTATAGGTTAAAATTAATATGAATAAGATTCATATTAAAACTATAAATTATGTGAGACGATACCCCTTGAATATGATTCAAATGAAATTAAATATATGATATTTAATTATATATTAATTAATTGTTAATTAATGTAATTAATATAATCATATATATATGTTAGATGAGATTTAATATAAATTAAATTCAATTAAATTAACTCCAATTGGAATTTGTTAAGTGTTAAAATGAGGGAGTTATTAACCTCTCACTAATTCATCAATCCCACACCAAACTCTCATGTAGGTTGGTTGAGTGTTTTTGTTTTCTATGAAAAGTTACAGAGAAGAAACACAGAGGTCTATCAACATTTTCTTTGATGTTCCTCTCTGCATTCCCTTTTCTCTCCTAAAACAAAGGATCTCACAATCCTTATTTCTTGTCGGAGAATAGCAAGAAAGTCTTCTTCATGGTGTCCATTGTTCGTGATCAGTGCTGTTTGTGGGAAGTTTTGTACAAGGGAGATCAAGTGTAAGGCTGTTCGTGATTTGGAAAGGAAACACCCAGAAGAGAGTCTATAAGGGTAAGTATCATATTGATCACTTCTCCTTAAGAATATGCTTAGATCGAATTGTTTATCTTGTACGTTTATGTTCTTCTCTGTATTTTATGTTTTCAAATTGAAAACTAATTGCACAATGTTCACACGCTTCCGCAAAAAAATTCTATTCCTTTGGTCTACTCATTACTTATCTTTTCTTATCTTTATTTCTCAACAATATTTGAATTGGCACTTTGTAACCTACGGCATTTGAATTAATAAAATATATTCACACTCATATACATATGTGCTAACTTTTCTAAAAGATTCAGTTATGTGGATAGCCTAAAGATTTGGCTTAAGCCGATGCAATTGCATCGTAATGCATCACCCCTTTCTATTTCTTTTCTTAAATGAATGATATCTTGTTAAGTTGAATTGGTCATTGAGTTAACATGTCAGTAGAGTTTAAATACTGTGAAGATTAGAACATAAGCGAATCTCACAAAAGAAATATTTGACTAATAGCTTAGACATAGGTTGTCACGAAACCTTAGACATAATGTATACCATAAGATTTAGAGATGACATGAATTGACCTAAGATTCAGTTAGTTATTTAGTCTCCTAAAAGAATTTGTGAAACAAGACTAAATAGAAGTTGTTCTCTATCCATAGTTTATGATGTGATTGTGAGGTGGCCGCATGACTTAATTAGGTACATAATCTATGGGTTTAAACTTGACCTATAATCCATGTTGTCATTTATAGATTACCTTTATTATCAACAATCAACCTCAAATTCATCCTATTTTCATCGGTTACCCTTGGTTTCCATTGAAAGTGTTGTCCCAAAAAGAATTGAATTGCTTGCTAGTCTCATGAGATATGGAATACTCCTAGATTACTACTTATGATAGTGTATGCTTGCATTAGACCTTATAAAATTATCATCAAATCACTCATAAACATTTCGGTCATCAACAACTAAGAAATCTTAAATTAGCGGTTTTGACTCTTCAATTCACCCACCTAAACTCTAGGTTGAAAGCTAAAAAGGTTGGGTTAAGAAAACTTTATTATGGTTAAAGTGAACCTAAGTGATAATTAAGATTCTTCCTATTTCCTATATACTCTATTTAAACAAACACCAATGAATGAAAGTTCAACTCGTATATGTTTAATTCCTTAATGAAAGTTTTTTACATTCTAGATAATGAAAATACTTGGATGCACCTAAGGTTACTTCTATCTTTGTAGTCCATCTAGGTGTTCAATCACAAATTGTCTCGTGAAAAACTTTTATTTTAAAATAATATTTTTTTTTTCTTTGTGATAGGGATACATGGGATGAGTTCAAACTTGAGCTTAAACAAACATAAACTGAAGAAATTACTAATATTCAATGTGAATTTTTAGAATTATGATTAATCATAGGCAAACAAGTAATTGAAATCGATTTTGAATAAAAATTATATCAATTCTAAATTATCTTAAATTACGTTTCCAAAATATCCTAAACAAAATTTAAATAATTTATACACTATGGTTATCTAAATTAGAAATATTCTAAAAATGATGTAAATTTTACAAAAATACCTATAGTGATTGTTCGGGGCATTACACACCAACTCCAAATTAACCTAAATAACATAATAAAAGGTTTAAAACTCAAATAACAATAAAATCAGACATGAATCCGAGAATTGATATTCTGATAAGCCAATCTAAAGTTTTTACCAATGCAAGAGTCATAATGAATTTCTATATTGACCCATTAGTCGATGTTAGGATTCATATTGTAATAATTGTATTTTAAATTTTCTGTTGATGATTGATTATGTTGAGCTGACTATTTCTACGTTTACTGATTAATTGATATCAAGATTCATATTGTTATAATTGCATTTTGAATTTTTTTTTGTAAATTATTTTAATCAACCGATCATTGATTGATTGTGTTGAACTAAATGTTCTATTCGAGAGAGAAGAAAGAGTTAGCTGAATTTGGGAATTCGAATTGTAAATGGGTTATGCATGTGAGTGATAGGATGCTAAATAAAACTGCAATTGAAGGACCTTAATGTTGTGTCCAATTAATTAATCGTATGCGAATGAGTCAATAATTGAGTGTTAGGATGGATCAAGCTCGAGAAAGAACTTCTTGAAATTAGACTTCTACATTCATGCAATTATTGATAATTTGGTCCTTTTAGTCAATTAAATGGATGTGTGCAGTCATAAGGGAATCAATACCCTAGAGACTTTGTATTCATTAAAACTTGTTGAGTTAGAGTTACTTAGGAAAAATTTTAGAAATGTAAATTGGCTTAGGGTTTCCTTTATAAAATTGGCAAGTAAATAGCAATAGGTAGGAAAAATTGTATATCAATCTTCTGGGGATGATACTCGACCTTGGCCGTTATATTTATTATTTGATGTGTGCACATGAGCGTATCAATACACATATAGATATACAAATAGTTTTAAATTTTTAATAAAATTATTTTAAAAATTTTATTCATAAATGAACTTAATTCTCTTTTTTTAAATTTTGATATTTTTTCTCAAATTTAATTCTTTACCTATAATATCGAGGAAATGAGATTCTGACCAATAACAAAAGTCCAAGATAAAGTGTCGATCGTCAAGGTAGCATGCCTTTTTTTTTCTTAATTTTACTGTTTTTATATAAGAGTAGGAGCTGATAGCTTTGTATTTGGAGATATAAGTGTAGTGCAGACAGTCTCGATGAGATAAGAATTCTATTTTGGAGTAAACTTTGTTTTGATTTGAAATTCGAGTTATTTCATGAAATAACACTAGTAAAAATGAGCTCATAATGATATTTCACAATTCAAAAGTCTCTACAATTCATAGGATCGAATACGGAAGAAATCCTCTTGGTACAATTTTAGACATTCTAACATCCTTTTTCAAATATCTTTGGTTGTTAGGAAGAAAGGAAAAAGAATTTCATGTTTTCATTTCAATTTGGTTTATTACATTTTTGTAAGTAATATTAATTTTTTAATATTATATCACATTGAATTTTAAATGACATCTTTTATATGAAAGCTAAATATAACAAGTTTAATCCCTAACCTTTTAAAATTATGTTTAATAAGACTATGGACATTTAATTTTGTATCTGTTAAGTCATTTTTAAAATGTTTAAAAGATTCATAAATTTTCATCTTTTTTTTATTTTTTATTTTTTTTAGAGTTCAAGATATGTAGGGTGAGGGATTTGAATTTCTGGTCTCTTGACCGAAAGTTCACATCTTATGCCAATTGAACTATATTCATATTGATTTTCATTCTTATATCTAACATGTCTCAAACAACATACGTAATTTAACCATTTTATAAGACAAAAATAAAAATTAATGGCACTTTAAAGTCTCAATTTTCTAATTAAATAGATACAATAATTAAAAAAAAAGATCTATTACGACGTATTATACACAAAAATAAACTTCAAGTCTAATATAGCATGCATTTGAATATTATGCATACATCATTAAACTTTAGGCAAGAAGTGACAATTTGAGCATTAAGCCTAGGTAATTAAATTAAAGTCATGTTGGAAAATTTTGGAAGATTTTGATTTGGGAATCCATTGGAGAAGTGATATTATTCTAGATAAAAAGAGGTTAGCAAATAGAGGAATATGAATTTTGGTATGGTATTAGGCATCATTCAATTATTTATATATTTTGCCCTTTTTCTTCTTCGAATTTGTTATCTACCATAGTGCACCGAAAGCCTCTCTCTTTTCACAAGCATCATATTCTTGGTCGTTAAATTGTACAAATTATATATGGTCTTTTTCCTTCTTTATCTAATTTAATTAACTAATTAATAATTCATCTGATCCGCTCATTTCTCGAAAAATAAAAATAAAAAACAGAACAAAACATATCATTTATTACGGTTGTTTTGTTTTTTTCTTGTTACGAAACCAACTCATTAATTTGAGAAATTTTTTTTTTGCCACTGTCACCATGCACATAGAGATATCCATAGGATGAGAAAATTTTTTCGTTTGTTTTTTTAATATATTCATTTTAGCAATTTTATTTATTTTCAACCAAATAAATTATATATATTAAATGAGTTATTTCTAATAAATTTTTTATTCAAATAAAATAGTATAAAAATAATACTATTATATATGTAAAAATATAATTTAATTCTATCATTTCTAAAAGTTAAAATTTAAATATTACAATATCATAGTCAAGTTTCCATTTAAATACTACAATATTTATAGCTTAAGGTAGAAAGTCTTAAACGTTAAAAATTTAGAAATGTATTAAAGTACAAAAACGTTGAAATGAAAATTAGAAAATAACTAATATTTTATACCACAATTTTTGTAAAAAATATATAGATAAAATAATAATAATTATAACTATTAAAATAATTATAATAATAATATTATTACTGTTTATATAAAAAGAATATGAGTTGATAATAATAATAATAATAATAATAATAATAATAATAATAATAATAATAATAATAATAATAATAATAATAATAATAAGTAATTATTATTATATAAATATAATTATATAATATATTCATCGGGGCAGGACGGAGACGGAGATCGTTTAGTCAACAGGAAAAAAATTATCCCCACTCCCTCCCCCATTTCTCGTTTAATTGGGGATTTCTCGTTCTGTTTAGAGCGGGTCACCGTAGGACCTCGACTCCGCAAGATAAATGGACATTCGTACATGCACATGACATATAATTAGTAAATAGTTACGTAGCGAACCAAATGAGAAAAATTAATAAATAAAAAGATATATTACAGATTTGAATATATATATATATTTTGAGAAATTGAATAGTGTGTTTTTAGTTGAATGAAAATATTGCACCATGGCAATTTCTATTAAAGATCTCATAAACATCTCACATATAATTTATTCTTCTAAATATGGAAATAAATTTAAGAAGAATTATTTTGATTGGGCTAAGGTGAACTTGGATTTAGTAAACAAATCTTCTCATCCACACGTGAAATAGTAACTGAAATGTCATATTTGGGAAGAAAAGTGATTAATAAAGGAAGTGTCTTTTTCAACCAAAAAAATAAAAAAAGGGAAAAATTAATATTACGGTAATAAGGACAATTTTTCATACTACCTCCACTTATTAAACTTATTTATCATTAATGTTCAAACTCCAAATTTTCATTATAAACTCATATGTGTGTACCATAAAAGAAAAAAAAGAAGAGATAATTCATTTACGTCGTTTATCCTCCCTTAAGGAATATAAATATGAAATTTAGAGGGAAAAAAGGGACGAAATACACTTTTGGTCCATGAGGTTTGAAGTTATGTTTATTTGGTCCTTGACCTTTCAAAAAATACACAAGCCCCTAAGGTTTGCAAAAGAGTTCTAAATAGTCATTGACTTTAACTTTAAACTAAAGAACGTTGACTTGACCGTTAAATGCTAACGTAGATAGAATGAAAAGTCTACTTTATTTAACTACTTGCTTAAATCATTTGATTAGTTGGGAGATAATTTGAAATTAAAATGGTTTAAACTATTAAGTGAAAAGTAAAATGATTTAAAATATTAAATATTCAAAAACAACCTTAAATCGGTTTTTCTTCTCCTACTATTTCTTCTCTCACCCATTTCTTCTATGATTTAGGATCTGTTTGGAATGATTAGAGAAAAATGTTTTTTTTTAAAAAAAAAAAAAAGTGATTTAAACCTTTTAATATAAAGAATTTAAAATGTTTCAAGAATTATTTTGAAAAGTTGTCAAATAATTCAATTTTTGCTCAAATGACTTATTTACAAAATTAAACATTTGAGAAGTTAAACCAAACATACTTATAGTCGGCCTAAATTATCAATCATTCTCTGTATTTGCCAAAAAAAAAAAAAAAAAAAATCTCAATTGCATCGTTTTTTTAAGTTAGGATTACTAAAATTGCCTACTTTTCTATGGACTAAAAAAAAAAGTTTTTCTTTTTCTTTTTAAATTATTAATCCTTAATTTAAATTTAGGATTTGAACATACTAAATAGTTTCTTAACCAACTATTAAAAGAAAAAAAAAACATTGAAATTACATAGGATGTGGCTATCATTTGATATGAGAATGAAACTTTGGTTGTGAGGCAATAAAATAGAACCATAATCTTGATAGTGATATGAGTAAACAACTTGGCCACTAAAAATTGTTTTCACTTCACTATTTTTTTCATGCTTCGACCTTTAAAAAGCCAAATCGATGAATTGCTATGGTGTTGGTGGACAATTGGTATTTGGGCACATAAAATTGAAGAAAATGTGGGAGAACTTTATGTTTTTTATGTTAAATGCAACACCTAATATTTTTATGTAAAGATTAAAATGAAGTTAATTTTAATAAATTAGATTTGATAAGAGTGAGTTACTATTATTAGATTTTTTTTTTCCAAAGATATTCAATTGCGATGAAACGAAGATGACCTCGCAACCGAAAGTCGATGCAAATAAAAAACCAAAGGACTTACATATAACAAGAACCAAAAAAAACCAAAAAAGGCAAGCAGAACTTGAGGAAAAAGGTCCTAAGAGGGCTAACTAGTGCAACTTCCTTCAATAGAAGCCACAAGCCACTGCAAAGACTAAAGAAAAACCTTAGACTACATAACTTGATTAACTATCTAGGGAGGGCTCAGGGTAGCTCCTTGGACACAAAGATTTTTCTCATGCCAAATCTGATAGATAACAACACACCAAATGACTCTCCAAACCTTATGCCTCAAATGATTACCCACGTTAAATCGACGAATCCAGAAAAGCTCGGTATTCCAATGCGCGATCCTATGAGAGCATGCGCCCCACAAGAACATGTCCCTTCCAAATCAAAAAACCCAAGCAATGAAAAAATGTCAATATTACATCCAAACCAAAGGTTAGTCCTAAATCACCATAAGGTGCCTAGGCCATAAAGTATCCTATGCACTAGCAATCGAAAATACTCTGGAACGACAAGGGAACCAAGACACATGATCCTCCCTCTCCATAATTTTGTATAATTATTATTTTATAATATCATATAATTTATAATATATTATATAATACTTTTTTAATTTAAAAAAATAATTAAGTTTATAAATGAAATATTATATATATATATATTCAATGTTATATATAGAAAACGGATTCAAAATTTGCATGGTTTGAATCACAAAATTCAAAAATAATTTTCAAAAAAATATAATTCAGGCTATCTATCAAATATATTTCCTTAATGAATCTAAAAATATAAAACCAAGTTTGAATTGCCTAGCAAACTGGCTAGCTTATCTCAATATTTTCTTAGATTTAAAGCAAAAAAAAATAAAAATTGAAGCCTTAAATTGGATTTCAAATCTAATGAAATAAAAAGGAGAAAAAAAAAAGAAAAAAAACATATTAAAACTCCAACTTTCTTTCACACTCATCCTCCCCTTCGTGAAGCACCCTCAGCACCATCACAATTATCATCCTCAGTCTCCATCAACCATCTCTTCCGATTGTTGTTCATGTTGCAGTTGCCAGTATCCTCTGATCGTCGCCACCGGCCATTGCATGTAATGATTATACTCGAATTTACGTGAAAAACTCTCAATTTGGAGAAAAACCACGATCCACCAGAAAGAAATCTACTATGTAAAAATTTGTTACAATCACACAACACAATTCTCTCTCCCAATCCCAATTACAAAAGCACTCTCTCAAAGTTTTTGACTAATCACACCTTTTTCCCACTCTCCAACTAGAGAATACAAAAGAAATTTAATTAGAGTTAGCCCACTAAACTTAAAGTGTTTCTAACTGGGATGACTTGGAACTAGAGGCATAGACTCCTTTTATAGGCTTTGAGCCTATCCCTATTATTCAATTTAACTAATGTGGGATAAATTGCACATATAAATTTTGAAGATATTTGAAATTCACAGCTTCTACAACATCCATTGTCTTCATTGATAATCATAATTCTCAACTTAGAGAACTAAATCACTCCACCATAAATGAGTAGACCATTTGGAATACCACCCCTAAAATTTTCTTTTTTCGTCACACGCCGATAAACTTTGTTGATATTTATGGTGCAACTTGCACCTACTTGGCTCACTTGGAAGTTCTTTAGCCAACGACATAACTTCTACCACACACCTTGCATATCCGCCAAATAATACCCATGTGCAACTTGTGGAACCGCTAACATCACATCCTCTATCATGGTAAAGCGGACATACCACGGGGATGAATTCTGTCTTCTTCAAAGGAATTCACCGTCTCTCCTGACGAGAAAGACACCGTCAACATTTGATCTAGAGCCCTTTGACGAACTTGCTTTATTTTTTATGTGCCCAGCCTGTTCGCATCCCCAACAACCTCCTTTTGTTCGAATACTCTCTTCTTTGAACCAACATGACATATGTGCTTCTTTTCCTAGAAAAAGAGCAAAAAATGCTGCAACCACAGAGCATACTTAGAAATTTAAGATACCACTTGTTGGGGACAAGGACCTTCCAATATCTCCACAATGATAGGATATTGTCCACTTTGGATAAGAAAATCCCATGGTTTTGCTTTTGGTTTCACCCTAAAATGCCTAATGGAGATAATTATCCTCATTTATATACCCACGATCCTCCCCTTCTAACCAATGTGGGATTTTTGGTCGTATTCCCAACACTACTTCTAGACTTAGGTTTTGGATATTTTTCGGATGAACTATGATGCTATCAAGAATTTATATGTTCGATTTACATATTTCGAGCACTTGGAGCACAATCAGTATTTCTAGACTTATTGGTGCATGAATGTTGTGAAGAATGAACTAGAGATTTAGGTTTAGTTTAGAACTTTTATAGCTCTTAAAATAATTACTGTCAACTACGCTTCTAAAAAGATCAATTGTGAAATTAAAAAAAAAAAAAAGTAGGTTATATGCCTTTGGTAAATAATTCTAGATCTTTGTGATTAGCAATAATCAAGTTTGTCATAGTCTTTGGTAAATAAATAATAAATAATCTTGTTTGACATATAATAACCAAAAGAGACTTATTATTAGATATTTTTTCTTTTTTATGATTTATAATTTATAATTTTAAATAATTGTTTAACATTATGTATTATGTTTGTTTGTTTTCAAATATAGTAAAATAAATCAAAATATTTACAAATATAGCAAAATGTCACTGTCTATCAGTCATAGATACTGATAGACTACTATCATCTATCACTAATAAACAATGATAAACACCGATAAATGTATATCAGTGTCTATCACTAATAGACTGTGACATTTTGCTATAGTTGTAAATGTTCTCATCAGCTTCACCATTTAAAACAACTTTCCCATCATGTTTGCTCTAGATTAAATTTTAAAATATTAAAGAAAATTGTTGATGCCAAATTTTGACCAAGGAAAAACATATTTGGCCTCTACGTGACAACAACTATGAATTTGTAATTTAGGAAGAGAGGACTTGCAAAATAAAGAAAAAGGACTTTGTCCCTAAGTCAGTAACATAATTAAATGAGTAGAAGAAATAAAAACTTCTAAGTTACCTCTCCTTTATGCTCTTTACCCTTATTTATAGTCTTGCCTGGTCCAACTTTTCACTATCCATATTCTTAGTTGTAGTAGGGATTGCTCCTGCCAACTCCCCCCGCTGTTTCCTTGGGCTCAACCTCAGCTGTGTGGTGGTGTGGGTGTGGCCCATACCACCTTCTCTTCTTTTTCTTTACCCACCTCTTCCTTTTACCTTTTAAGGTTAACTTTGATGTTTCGCATGCCAAATGTTCTTCTTGCCCTTTCTGTTCAATTTTGCCTATAACATTAATAGCTTTATATATATGCGCATGTGTGTGGTATAATATTTTTTTTCTAAAAAAAAAAATGGATGCATTCAACATATAAAAATTAGAAGATAGCTTTGATATGTGAGAAAGAAGTAGATATATAAAATAAACCTTTATTTTAAAGGATAAAATTAAATATTTAAAAATGTATATGGTTTTAGGAGAATCTAAAAGCTAGTAGAAAACTAATTTTAAAATATGTATGAAATGAACGTGTTTTTAAAAGTGATTTTAGTAGGTTTAATATTAATATATTTTACCAAACACGAAAATAATTAAGACTTTTTTATAATCACTCCTATCTCTCTCAAAATAATATCCCTAGTTATATATGTTTTGGATGTTTATTGGATGTTTGTTTTATTAGTGGTTTGAGTGGCTTTTATATTGTAACATATTTATTTCTTTAAGTTGATGATAATGCTTTTTAAATTTAAGGAAATAAAATTATTTGTATTGAATATGTGCAATTGAAACATAACGTTAGTAAGTGATTCAGTAATTAAACTTTCAGAAATCCTTTTTGTTCTTTCATTCTAGGTGAAACACCTTTCAAAGTATCGATTAATGGGGGAGGGGTAAAAACCTACCTCTTCTCTTTTTTTAATTTATTTTTTTACAAATAGGGAAGTTCTGTCTATAATTTGAATGTCATAAAGATTACCATATATAATACAAAATTTCACTGTCGATTTTCTATAGTTGATCTTCTCGGTCTATCATTACACCTCAAGAAGTAGAAAGAATTACAATTCCCATTCTGCCTAAAATTCTAAGAATTTGTTGATAGTTAAAGAGACCTCTTACAAATATATAAAAGAATAAAGACAATTAATGATGAATAGTTGACATCTAATATTTATACAAAAATATTAAAAAATAATAGAAATTCCAATACTCCCTTCAAAACTAGTTTAAATATGTCTTCCATAGCCAACTTGTCGATTAATTTATCAAATTATTTCTTTAGAAGACCCTTTAGTTAGCACATTAGCAATTTGCTCTAACGTAGAAATATAAGAAATACATATTTTTCCTACTTCAATCTTCTCCTTATTAAAATATACTTATCAACCTCGATATATTTTGTTCTATCATGTAGAATTGGATAATAGGCAATAGAGATGGTGACTTTATTGGCCACAATAAATCCACATAGATGTTAAAGAAATCTTCAAATTGTCAAGTATTCTTTTAATCCATATGCCTCTTACAAATTCCATGAGTTAAGGCTCTAAAATTTGCTTCAACACTATTTCTGGCTACCACATTCTGTTTTTTCCTTCTCCGAGTAACTAGATTTTCTATAATGAATGAACAATAACTAAAGGTAGTTATTATATCCGTAGCACTTCCTACCCAATCTGCATCAGTATAAACTTCTATTTGGGGATGATTATACATTTGGAATTTAATAATTTTTCCATGAGACCCACTTAAATACCTCAAAAATTTGTAAGTGACTTCAAAATGAGTCGTTTCACGAATTTCGTTCCTAGGAAATATTTCAATATTCATAGATCCTTATTTGAACTCACATGTAAGATTTTTCTTGAGATAAGCTAAACCTATTTCATCATATCACCTGTGAGAATAATATCATCTACATAGACGATAAAAGTTGAGATTTTAGGTTTCTTCAAGTGTTTATAAAATATAGTATGATCTGCTTAACTCTTAATAAATCCATAGTTGGACACAATGATAGCTCTCGAAAAGAGCTATAATTCCTAGCTTAATTTAGGCTCGTTAATGAATTTTACATGTTAATTATGCTAGTTTGTAGGTATTGAGTACTAAAGAGGTAGAGTTAATCTTAAGATGTCAAACGGGGTTAATTTGAAGTAATTTGGAGGTAATTTGAGCATCCGAGTTTCAAAGGAGGAGAAATGACTAACACCCTTGACCAGAGCGTTGCAAATCTCACTCAACGCTTCCACGTGACAGTATAATGTAGAATGTGTGGATGTAGGATCAACGTTGCAACGCTACCTGCAGCATCGCAATGTTATGAATTTTGACAAAAAAGTGCTGAAATTCGTGCGCGCCTCAAATTACACCAGAGTTACAATGCTGTCTCAACCCTACCCCAACGCTCGAGGGCTAGATCGAAAAGAGAGTTGCAAACTCCTACTAGCATTGCAACGTTGCAACTGTAATATAAATTGTTTCTTTCTGAATTAGGTAAAGGGGGAGGAGAGTTTTGTTGTCTTAGAGAGTTTGTTGCTCGGTTTTGACCATTCCAGGATAAAACTTATAAGATTTCCTTTAATTTATAGTCGTAACCATAAATCTTGGCATCATGAGTTAGATTTGATGAATGATTGAAGGCCACGACATCGGTTTTTTAGGTTTGTAGGGATTTTATTGAATTCTTTGAGGTTTGTTATAGATTTTTAATTGGATGTTTCTATTTCTTTGTGATTTCCATTCTTTGATTCAAATTTCTAGTATAAACATATAGGATTGATGAATTGATGACTCAAATTTTTTATATGTTTTTCTTTGCTATGTGTGTTTTTTATGTTTGATGGCATGATTTCTAGGCTATTTAGGATCACATAATTGATAACAAAATCTAAAAATTGGGAATACATTAAGATAGAATTGGCCATTCTTACTTAATGTCTTAATCAATCCAAGAACGTAACGCAATTAACTAAGTAAATTACCTTTGTAACAAGCTTAGTTAATTTAGGGATTAACGACATATTGGTTCTCATTAGGGAGTTTGTATAGGTTGTCCTAGGATTAGGCTTAAAAATGGTTAGCTCAAGATTATTTCTTAATTAATCGATGATTAAATTCATTAAAAAAAACCTTACGATCTCTAAACCAGCGAAGGTATCTTGTGTTTGATCTCTCTCTTTTTCAATCTATCTTACTTTTTTGCACTTTAATTTTCGCGTTTATTTTTTCTGTCAATCAAACCAAAACTCCCATTTTTACTGCTTTACACAATCAAACTTAGCTTATGGGAGATTTAATTTATGGTCTCTCTATGGTTCGACCCCGTACTTGCCACTTTTGCTACCTAGTAATATAAGTAGTAGTTTGGTGAATTTATAAATATTATTTGTTTAGGCTAGGGGTCTAAGAAATGACATTAGATTTCTAGCCCACAACACACAACTTTTCCGTAATGCTCAAATCAAGCTCTTGAGGGTTGTTTGAGGCTATAAAGAGATTTATTTAATTTGAAACTTTTACTGCAACCAAGCTCATTTTCAAAACCTGTTGATAAGCTCATAACATTCTCTTCCTCAATATCACCATTCAAAAAAATATTATTTGAGACAAGTTGGTAAAACAACCAATTTGAATTAACTCAAGGGAATTTTAGTAGAGTTAATTTTAGCAACAGAGCAAATATATCCTCGTATTCAATTCCATATGTTTGAGTGAATTCTTTAGATGCCAATATGACTTTGTATCTATTATTAGTACCATTAAATAAACCAAGATAAACAAGTATGATCATCAAAAGTAGCAAACCATCTTTTTTCACTATGAGTTGTAATTTTAGAAGGACCCCTAATATTGCTATGAATAAATAAAAATGTTTTGATGCTTTGTAAGGTTTTGAAAAATATGTGGACCGATGGATTTTTTGGCAAAATGCAACTTTCACAATCAAAAGAAAATAATTGATTCCCTTAAATAAATTTGAAAATAAATATTTGAAGTAAGGAAAGTTGGGATGTCCTATTCTAAGATGCCAAAATATATTTTGTTCTCCGACAAACATAGAACTAATACTACTGAGACTTTGAGTTATTTTATTGTTAAAAGAACCATCATCAAAGTAGTTGAGGTCTCAAGCAACCTAGCACTCCTAATCACCTTCTTCTATTTCTGATTCTTTAAAATACAGTGAGATTCAAAGAATATAGAACAACAATTAGAATCTAGAGAGTTTATAAGCAGATAAAAGATTACAGTTAATTTTGGAACATATAGGACTGATTGTATAGAGATATTTTCAATCAACTTAATAGTTCCCTTTCCTAAAATAGAAGGAAAATGCCATCTAAAGTTCTAATTTATCATTGCTATATGATGAGAATATAAATTAGAAAAAGAATAACTAGTCATATAATTCAAAACTCCAAAATCGATAATCCACATAAAAGAATTACTACAAAAAAGACCTTCGAATGATTACTTGTTTGTGTCAAAGAAACATAAGAATTAATGGAAAATAAATCCGTTGCTAGCAACTTTAGAATTTGGTGCATTTGCCCTTGTAACATGGTAGAAAATAATAAGTAGAGAGAAATAATATAAATCCACCAATGAACCACTAAAAAGCACTCGAAAAGTGTTTTTTTGGGATTATAATTTCTTTAGTTTTATTATTAATTTGTGTTCGTTCATGCTCTTTTATGTTTAATTTGTAGGAACCGTGCAATTGGACTGAACTGTGCTAATTTGAGCATGAAATGAAGAAAATGTTGGTTTTTATGTCCTAAATTCGTAGTTTGTAAATAAATAAACAAAATACTGATGATTAATAAAATAATTTTTTATTATATATTATGTCTTAAAGTTGCATACCTATTTTCAATACAACAAAACCCAAGGTTATTTGCATGAAACTTGAACAGTATGTAGTTGACATATAGTAGATTATGTTCGAGTAATAACCTTAAAGGGTTTATAGTAGATGGATAAGGTTGGGTGCTTTGTCTTAGTAGCACTATGAATACAACCCACTTTGCAGTAGTTACAAAGGATGTAAACCAAATCGTTTATGTGGAGACATATGAGTGGGGGTATTCTATACAATGAGTTTGTATAAGACTGAACTGTAAAATAAATAATCTGTAACGACCCGACCCCCTAGGACTTAAGTTAGGCCGTTACTAAATACATGCATGCATGAAACTCAAAACGATACTTTGTTAAGGCGAAATAAATACTAATTAAATAAGGTAAGTTCAAAAGGCTTTCATTAAATTCGAATATTAAACATAGTAGGGTACCCAGAAATCATAAAGGATAGTAAATAAGTCTGAAAACGATCCTCAAAAGTAAGTTTTAAACATCAAAACTAAAAGTTAAGAGAAATATGAAAAAAAAACTCTAAATTTCATGATGCGGAAGCATAAAAACTAGTCCCAGTGGCTCGATCACGAATTATGCTTGTCCATCGTTGGTGCATCTCTACCCTTACCTAAAACAACAACATGAGAAAGAATGAGTATAAAATACTCAGTAAGTAACCCCACTACTGGGGTCAGGCTAGGCATCTATGTCCTCTAGATACCCACTTCTGGTGAATATATAAACTGCTCTAATCCTCATAGGACACATATACACATGAAACAAGAAGGAGACTGAGTCCTATCCTACTGTAGTTAAGTATGCCCACTACCTCTGATGAATTCTGAAGGAGACACAAACTGGTGAATCCCGAAGGAAACACAAACTGGTGAATCCCGAAGGAAACACAAACTGGTGAATCCCGAAGTAAACACAAACTCGTGGATCCCGAAGTAAACACAAACTCGTGGATCCTGAAGTAAACACAAACTGATGAATCCCAAAGGAAATACAAACTGGTAAATCCCGAAGGAAACACAAAATCTAATGGGCATCTAACTAATCAGTAAGGACATTGCACAGTCTCAACATCATAATCATCACTGTACGAATCTATGACATACATATGAACCTCAACATCATGGCTCTACAACATACACATATACCTCAACATCTTGAGAAAGAATGAGTATAAAATACTCAGTAAGTAACCCCACTACTGGGGTCAGGCTAGGCATCTATGTCCTCTAGATACCCACTTCTGGTGAATATATAAACTGCTCTAATCCTCATAGGACACATATACACATGAAACAAGAAGGAGACTGAGTCCTATCCTACTGTAGTTAAGTATGCCCACTACCTCTGATGAATTCTGAAGGAGACACAAACTGGTGAATCCCGAAGGAAACACAAACTGGTGAATCCCGAAGGAAACACAAACTGGTGAATCCCGAAGTAAACACAAACTCGTGGATCCCGAAGTAAACACAAACTGATGAATCCCAAAGGAAATACAAACTGGTAAATCCCGAAGGAAACACAAACTGGTGAATCCCGAAGGAAACACAAAATCTAATGGGCATCTAACTAATCAGTAAGGACATTGCACAGTCTCAACATCATAATCATCACTGTACGAATCTATGACATACATATGAACCTCAACATCATGGCTCTACAACATACACATATACCTCAACATCTTGGTTCTATAACATACATGTATACCTCAATATCAGCAGATCAAATACAACCATATGGAAGCACATACCATCTCATACTAGTATTCAAGTGTCTATGTGCACAAATAAATAATTCAGATCTCGTACCAGAACATACTTTGATCATATTGTACTATCAGTCTATCATGCTAACATTCTGCCATAACATACATTTATCATGCTAGCATACATCTAATGCGTGGCCCATGGGCAGTTCCAGTAGTAAGATTACTTACCTTAGACTTAAGCCTAAAATAACTAATAAGTTTATCTTCTCCTTAGAATGGAATAATCTTGGATCAAAGTTCCAAAGCTAAAGTTTAAGCCGAACTCGCTCCCAAACTTTGCAAAAAAAACCAACCAAAAACATAAACCATTATTAAGTTTCTAAGTCCAAATTTTTACAGCAACATCAACCAAAACAAGATGGTTTTGAAACCTCTAAGCTTACCAAAACTTGTCGAAAACGATCTCGAATCCGCTGGACAGCCACTCAAACATTTTCCTAGACTCAAATCTAAAGCCAAAAAATAATTTGAATAAGTTAACTTTCATTCCATACTTAATGGGGGCCCAATCTTCTACCCAAAACTTCACAAAAAGATCTTACCTAAAACTACCAGATCTGATGAAACCCCAACAATGACGGAAAACTTACCAAAGATAGATCTGACGACAACCACGGCGACGGTAGGGGCTGAACAGCGCACGACAGAGATCGGACCGATGGTTGGCCGGACGGAGAAGCGGTGGCATGGCGTGGCTTCGCGATCGGAAGGTTGGCTGGGCAAGAATAGATCTAGCAGCACACGAGCACGGGCGGCTCGACGGTCAGCGGTGGAATGCAGTGGACGAGGCGTCGGGTTGTAACCGGCTGGCGCGCTGAAGGGGGGGTGGCTTCGAAAGCGGTCGGGCCTCGCCAAATGGTAGGAATCAGCTGGGCAAAACCTCGGCGGCAAGCGGCTAGGGTCAAACCGGCAACGTCTGGACGACGGACTGAGGAGATTGGCTGGAGGTAGGCTTCGGTGAAGGAAAAGAAATTGGGGGGGGGGAGGGAGCGCCGAATGCATAAGGAAGAAAGGGAATTTGATTTTTTTATTAAAATAATAATAATAATAACTAAAAAAGGAAATAAGTATAATTATACTTTATTCTTTTTCCTTATTCTACTTTATACTATTAAATTTTTTTTCTTTCCAAAAGAAAATTAATTCATACCATTAATTTCCAAATTGAATAATTTCATGCCAACAATTAAATTCCCACACTTACACTTGATGTCCAGAATCCCAAAAATGCCCTCCAACTAATAACAATTACTAAAATTTCGAATAATAAAGTTACTGAAATTACATTATTACTAAAAAATGTACGGAGAGTTATATAATCTCGCTCTATAACTATGTTGATTGAAGAGATTAATATTTCATAGGATGATCATATATATCTCGATCTTAATAATTCTGAGTGAGTTATAAACTTTTTTCCTATGAAGGCTCATCTTTTGATTTGCATCGGTGAGAGTGGTCCGAGTCACTGACTCAAAAGGCCTACCATTTTGGGTACTTGATGAATAGGGAGCTGAGAACTTTATTTCACAAGATGGAATTCACTTCTTTTCATGAAGGGAAAGTAAATGAGCAACTCTCTTAAATGCTGACTTCGAGACTTGAACAATGAGGCACCACCCTCTCATTGGCCCGAAAGGGATTTGGTTTATGGTTGGAGCATAAACAAATTATTCATTAGAGGATCAGTGGTACTTAAGGATATAGATGTAATTACAAGGGTAAAATGGACATTTAACCCAATGTAATTACAAACAACTTATAAAGGATCGACTGACATGTAATGATTATATCCATCGACGCAACATATCCTACAATTCATAAGAGTGCAACTAATGGGTCTATAGTAGTTTGTCCCAAGTTAATGAATGTTGATTAATTAATTAAACGATTAATTAATTAAAGAGTTTAATTAATTAATCTCAAATCATTGGAGCTTATAACACCCTTAGTCAACAACTCCATGCGTCCAACATGTTTCTCATGCCCTACTTAGTCATATATGTTTAGCTAGCTTTTCAAGGGCAACACTTAGTCCAAATAACTGCATTCTCTTCCCATGCCTAGCCTTATGATTGGCGCATACTGTATAGGCCATTGCATGGTCTTTCAAGCCTTGGCATTGCATGAGCATCGCACAGCCTTGTCACGCTCCTCGCATAGCTCCAATGTGCATCGCCTTGCTTCATCGTGCAGCCCCAACACACATCGTATGCCCATCGTCGCATACCTCATCGCACACTACCTAGCTTTATCGCATAGCTCTAGCACACATCACATGCCCAGCGCCTTGCGCTCATCGTCTCGTGCCCAGCCTTATGCTCAACCTTGCACTCATCGTGCATCCTCGCATGCAACTATGCGATTACCCTCGCGCAACACCCCAATGCCCAGCACCCATGATCACGTGCAACCGAGCGCTTCTTTGCTCACGCCTGACCCATACTCGTTGCATGATGGCCCTTTCTCAATGCACAATCACGCAAGCCTATTATTAACCATGGCCGTTTGACATGTCCCTCGCCTACGCTTGGACAACCCCTTCACGCATTGCTCGGCCAACCTACACTATGCGTACACCACTTAGCCAACAAGACACCTTGGTGTTCGTCTAACCTCCAAAGCCAAGACCAACGCCTACTATTGCCACTTACTAATGCCCCACGACTTGGCCTTACACCAATGCATCATGGAAATCTAACTCATGCGTCCATGGATTAACTTCAAAGCATAGTTTGTCCTTGGGTTCAACACAGTCTAACACAACCTCTATAAGTCTTAGTCACCACACACATACAAAGCCTTATGCGTCAATGCTTCCTACCACCAATGCATGCCTACTATTGGCTTCTATACTTAGCCAATTTGCTACTATACTTAATTATCCTTTTCCAAAGCATAGTTTAGCATAGCTTCACCCTTCAAGCTTGCATTTTAAGCTTCTTCCTAAATCTTATGTAACCTTAATAAGGTGACGTGTCACAATTCCTCCCTCTTTAAAAATCTTTTGTCCTCGAAATTGGATCATTGCTGAAAACATAACTTTATTGATTACTTAAGGATCTTATAAGATACATTTTATTGGACAAAAGCTTTATCAAATTCTTCCCAGGTAAGTTCATCCTCTGCCCTTCTCCTACCTTCCAACATATGCCACCACTTTCCAACCCTCTTTTGAAATAGAAAGGTAGCTAAAGTTACCTTTCTATCATCAAAGCATCACATCACCCTAAAATATTTTTCTATCATCACGAACTAAGCCTCCGCATCAGTTGGGTTCGTAGTTCCCTCAAAGGTTGTGGCCCCTAGTGCCTTCAACCGTTCAATACCAAAACATTTTTCTGGGTCCACTGACCCTCCTTTTAAACTTTCCACTAAGTACCGAGCAAACTTTCCTAACAGTTGCTTATCTTCTTCAGCTCTTGCCTGTGGATGACTAGATCCACCCTGATCTCCCTCTATCGATCTAGAGGTAGCATCATGACCCTGCTGGTGGTTGCTTGCAAAGTCTGTCACTTCTCCGAGGCATGATTCCTATAATATATCACTCCTTAGACATATTATAGTATCACCCTGCTTTAGCCTAATATACCTTTTCCCAAAAATCTTATGCTCTGATACCAATTGTCACACCCCCTCCCGAGTTTACCTCTTTTAACCCAAAAGAAGGCGTGAGGACAACAGATACCACTCTTCCATTATATATATTTCCCAACTCTACTAGCTCGTTTCTAACAACTAGAAACATATGTTGGGAATGTCCTAGAACTTGCAATTCGTGTTAAACATTCTATTTATCAATAATAATGACTTGTTGATTTTGCATCTTATTTTGAAAATCCAATCAACATATCCATAGCTATAGTCTGAATACTGTAACTTTAGTAGTGACATAAACAAAATCGAGTTGACAGTATATAGCCTAAATGGTCTAATAAATATATGGATGAAATTGGGTATCTCATCCTAGTAACACTATTGGATGCGATCCACTCTGTAGTTATTACAAAGAATTGTAAAGTGCTACAAACGATGTGATCCATAGATCATTTATGTAGAGACATGTGAGTGGGGGCATCCTATGCAATGAGTTTGCATATAGACTGGACCACAAAAATAGTTACTTTTTTTTATAACGACCATTTATTGTTAAAACTGATTATTTCATTTATTAAATAACCTAGGTTAACTCAATCTTAATCCTAAGCTAGCTATAAACTCTTATCTGTTTGGGATTATCCTTTGATCTACAAATGGTGAGAGTAGTCCAATAGCAATGCTCAATAACCCTCCCATTTTGGGGATAAGACTGGATGAATAGCTGGGACAAGATGAAATTCACTCCTACCCGATTTAGGGTTAGCAGATAGGTTGTTCATTTAAGTACTGATTCCAGGTCTTGAACAATCAGGGCCCCTCTTTCTCATGATAGAAAAAGGATTTGATTCATAGAGATTATGAATTAGAATTGTTCATTAGAGGGTCAGTAGAAACCTAAGGAACAAGATGTATTAAAAGGGGTAAAACGGTAATTTTGACCTAGCTGTGATTACGAACAACCTGTGAAGGACCGCCTTACTGATTATGATTATAAAGTGGACATAGTATATCTACAGTGAGGGGAGTTCAACTATGGACTATAGTGGAGTGTCCCATTAATTAACGAACGGGGGTTAGATTGGACTAATGAGTTTAGCCGATTTATCTCGAATCGTTGAAGCTCATGATCTGTATGTCCGCGAGGTCCCTCTATTAGCTCATAAATGGTTAAGCTTTAGAGTAACTTGAGAAATTAATTTGAAACGTTCAAATTAAACGGAATAGGAGAATATATTTAAATATGATTTAAATATATGAAGATGATTATTGTGCAAAAATTAATTTAATATTTTATATTAAATTAATTAATATTTTAATTTATGAAGTTAATTTTTGAAATATGATTTTTCAGTTATTAAAATCAAAATTGAATTTTGAAATCAAGATTTTGGTTTTAAAGAAAAACCGATTTGCATGCATAAATGGAAAAACTTGATTTTCCAATATCATCTTCTTCATGCTCATACAAAGCCCACTTCCTCTTCTTCATTAAAACTCCAAGCATGAGCTGCAAGCCATGCATATCTCTTCTTTGCATGTTCATCTGCAATAAATAAAAAAGATTGGAGTGAATTGAAGGCATGCATTACACAGAAATTTTGAGAGAAAATTTCAGCTGGAAGAAAGGTTCTTTGGAAGTGTGTTGCTGTAAGCTTTTCTCTGTTATACATTGTTTCAAGTTGTTCTTCAATCCCACAACTCAGTCTAAAGCTCCAAGAGGATAATGGGGAAGATCTTGAGGTGGTTTACAGTGATCTTTAGTGAAGACTACTACTGATTAATCAAGTTCTTGAAGAGTTCTACAAAGGTATGATCTAAAACCCTCTTATTTAGATAAGCATGCTTTAGTTTCTACAAAAATTAGTGAATTTGAATGCTTATGGATCCTCAATACTTCCGCTGCATGTTTTCTTACTCTAACATTATACACTTGTAAATAAACTTTTACAGCAATAGTCCCATCCCAACTACAAACTTAATCTAGCAACATTCTAACCCGTGGCAGACCTCGACTTCTCATAGCAACCTTGGCTTCTTTGCTACCTATAAAGAAGACATGAGAGAAAAACGTAAGCCTTTAAGCCCAGTGAGTGGTAACAGATTTACAAGTCTCTTTTAACTTATAAACATATAAACAAATCACAACACGAGGTTACTATATAAACCTTCATCTTGAATGAATCTGTTCTCAACCCTACCTACACACATGATAGATAGTCAAAACAATTACTCATTATGGGCTCAAAAGCTAGGCCCGTTGGCCCTCTTGCTATCCCATACAAGGTTCCTCCCACAGGCTCAGGAACTAGGCCTTTCAGCTCCCTGACCATCCCGTGAGATTCTATCTGAGCTCAGGAAAATGGGTGTGGACAATGCATGAAATTTGACCTTTTGAGATCTCTAATTGAGGTCATTACAATGTGTATGAAATTTCAAAACGAAAACTAGTTGACAATTCCAAACTTAAAATAAAACTTTTCTAAATACATAAAAGACCATTTTATAAAAACCAAAACAAATCTTTAATTTGGGATCCCTAAAACTTGAACTTAAAAGAAACATCTAACTTTAAGGCCTACTAAATTCAATTGTTCTCATTACAGAATTCCAACTTCTTGAAAACATGGCACTAAGCAGAAACATTTTTTCTTGTCCCATAGCACCATCAACAAATCTCCTCGTCAAACACCACTGGTACGTTCTTTCCTTTACCTAAAATGTATTTTAAGAAATGAATAAATATTTAAAATACTCAGTAAGTTACATCACTACTGGGGCCAGACTATGCAAACACAGACAGTTGAATATATGAGACTAGTGGGACCTAAAATGGGTGCTAAATTGAACTGAGATGGCCATCTAGGTGAACAATTAAATCCGTCCTATCGTAGGTGAGATGTACTCATGTAATTTATTGAACTCGAAGGAACACAATCTCTAGTGAACTCGAAAGAACACAAACCTATAATGATCCTAAAGGAACACAAACCTCTGGCATACATGACTATGGGTAAGAGGACAATTATCACGAACTAAACTATATGCAACATACATGAGGGCCCCACAACATAAAAACATATCATATCACATGGAAATAATCTCATGCACATAATACCTCTTCAGTCATATAAAACATAACATTATAGTACCATACTTCAAAATAAGTCATAACATGCTTTATGAATTGATTAAACTGAGCTTTTTTTAAATTATTGACAAAAATAATTTAATTATTTTGCCTGGCACATAGGCATTACAGTAGTAAAGCTAATTATCTGGAGACTGAGCCCAAATATTATTATCCAAGCAAACCAATCTCTAAAAAAAAAAAAAAAAAAAAAAAAAAAAACCCTTGAATCAAACCTTCAACATCAACGAAATTAAAATTTAACCTCTAAGGTCTATCTCCAAACTTAAATCTATTATAAAAGCTTCCAAAAAACTTACCAAAGTGTGGTTTGCTTCCAATCCGATCCCAAAACTCCACACAATATTTCGTCCTAAATACAAACCACAAATAAGGGTTACATACCCAATATATAACAACAATAACCACTCAACATGGGTTCTAAAACCTTACCAAAAAGTCTTTGAGACCCTTTCAAATCTACTGGACGACAACTTATCAAACTCCAAATTTTTAATCTAGAATTTGAAACATTGTGGGTATTTATGTCACAATCAATGGGTATTTTATGCCACAATAAATGTGTATTTTATGCCACAATCAATGAGTATTTAAGAGCTTTAAGAAAAACCCCCCAAAACTTACCAAAAAAACCTTCATACAACCTTAATCTTGTCAAAAAGCACTTTGAAAGTCTCTGAAACTTCAATCTTGCATTCAACATCATAGGTAAATTAAAACCCAAGCCAAACTAAATGGGTTCTTCTAGATCTTCCAAGAAAACTCAAAAGAAATGTAGAAACTACCTACCAGCACATAGAACTAACACTAGCAGTGCTACTGTGCTGTAGTGACAAAGAACGACGACACTAGCAGAACAAATTAGATGCCTAGATGTGACTGAAAACCAGTGGCAAACTGAGAACGATGACAAACCTAGCATGGGTACCTCATATTGCAATGCAAAGGAGAGAGTTTGTGAGAAGAAGTGAGAAAGGGAGAAACTGATAAATACTCTTGTTGCACGTGGACAGTCGACGAATGGCGACTGGATCATTGACACAAGCTGACAGGCGAGTGGCAAGAGGTGAATAGAGACAGGTTACATGGATAGGGGCTGAGAATGCATGAAGGGAAAAGAGTCTGGCATGCATAAAGAGTATATCTTAAAGTCCAAGCTTAGGAGGATGTCTAAAATGAGAGAGGTTGGATAGGATATAAGCTCAAGGTAGAGAATGAGGCAGCTCTAAACATAGATCAACTTAGTCTGATAGTTGACATAGTTAGAACCTAGTTGTAATACCCCAAGTTCAAGCAAGATAAATGAATGAACCTATATCACATCCGAATGAGAGGGATCTTGAGGACATGAAAGTATGGTTAAGAAAGACTTAAAAGAATTGAAAATTACTATCTATACCACAAGATGCACCTTGTTTTTTTGTGGCTCAATCATAGGAACTCCAAAGTTAAAAGTGCTTAGCTTGAAGCAATCCTATATTCGGTGACTTCTTAGAAATTTTTCTATGATGCATGTGAGTGAGGACAAAGCATGCTGAAAGGATCAGTGTTGGTTTATGGGGATAGTCTTTAGTCATGGAAGCACAAGAAGATAATATGTCACGTTACAGGGGATGCAGGAAAATGCTGAGGCAAATAAGGTGTCAATTTTGGATTCTGAATCCTCAGCCTGAGGCATTATAGATGGTATCAGAACAAAACCTCTTCCAGTAGGATGTGGTTCAGGGACGAACCAAGTGAACGCTAGTGGGAATGTAACACCCCGAGTTCATGAGGAGTACATGAATGAATCGATATCACATTCGAATGAGAGAGATCCTAAGGACATGGAAGTATGTTTAAAAAAGGCTTAAAAGAATTTACATCTATTACCTATACCAACAAGGTGCATCTTCCTTTTCGGTGGCTCAATTATAGAAACTCCAAAATTAAGCGTGCTTAGCTTGGAGCAATCCTATATTGGATGACCTCCTGTCCCAAGATGCATGTGAGTGAGGACAAAATATGCTGAAAGGACCAATGTTAGTTTTTCGGGATAGTCTTCAGTCTTGGAAGCATAAGAGGATAATGTGTCAGGTTGCAGAGGATGCAGGGGAATGCTAGGGAAAATAAGGTGTTGAATCCAGATTATGAATCCTTATTCTTATCTGAATAGAGAGAGATACTAGTATTCTTATCTGAATCCTACGCCTAGTGCGTTACACTAGTATTCCATATTCTAGTGGTAAGGATTAGTTGAAGGAATTAGAGTTTGCATCTTGTGAAATAGAGAGAGACATTGTGCCTAATTTAGATAAGAAAGTTCAAGTGATTGAGGTTAAGGCTAAAAAGCCTATTATCCCATTTCTAGAGAGCCCATCCATTTTTGATCTTCCTCTTCCATATTCTTATGAGCCTTATCAGTATGTTTCTAAGTTCGATTTCAGTTTTTCATCTTTTTATTTTCCTTATAAAAAAATACAATAAATAATTTTCTAATTTTAGGTGCTCATGAGAAGAAGGTAAACCCACAAGACTTTATAGGTTACATTGATTCAAGTAAGAAGGGGTCTGAAAAATGGGAAAAAAAAATTGTACCTTGCTGTATAATCTCCCCTATCATCTAGCACAAGATGTTAAATCTAAAGCTTCTTGGAAAGCAACCCAAATTTTACTTGCTTTTAGTTATTTTAGTTATTTATTTCTTTTTTAGTTCAACTATCATGGTGTTTGGTCTTATGTATTTTGAGTCTTTGTATTACAAGAGCCTTCATATGAAGCATTAGTTTACAAGCCTAACACATGTGGACCACTTCACCTATCAAGCCAATTCTCCTCAGTGTCTATGCTTTATCTTTATTTCATTGCATTGAGAACAATGTATGTTTCTAAGTTTGGGGTGGGGGAAGTATTAATAATTTTTCTTGCTTGTTTATTTTTTATCTTGTTATGCATTTAATTTGGAAAAAGGTCTTATTCATGCTAATTAAGTGGACATTTTGAGTGGCTGAATCTTGGAGAAAATTTTCTCAATTTTAAGTAAGGAAATGATGTTGTGCATTTAATTGTGAAATTTTATAAATATGTGATGATTATGATTTCCTATTAATTATTCTAAATTTGTATGTTAGATGATCTGCTATGGAAATAGGATAACATATTCTTGAGCATGTAGCCATTTTCTTTTAGGTTCCAAATAGTAAAGCATATGTTTACTTGAATAAATCATATTGTCACCTTGAAATGTCATAAATAAAATTAGGAAAGTCTCAATAGGCTATGTATTTTATTTGCTAGATTGAGTGTAAGAGTATGAAAGAAGGAAAAAAAAAAAAAAAGGAATGAGATAAGATAAAATAGGGCTTTTTTTTCAATAAGATTACTCCTCCTTCCATTGCATGTTATCTTATAGAAGTGAGTAAGCTTAGGCACTTTGATAGAGACATTGCTCCTAGTTGAATTTCATTCATGAAATCCATGTGGGCAAGCCAAAACAAAGATAATGCATCTTGAAAGGTTTTTTAATTGTCTAAAAAAAGATGTTCTTTTTGTTACACTGATAGCACAAAAAATGTGTTATCTTCCTCTGTTTAATTCGGATCATTAAGCTATTTAATGTATTTCAATTGATGGTTTTGTAGGACTTGAGTGTACAAGAGGTTGAATGAAATGTTTGGGACAAAAAGACGTTAAGATGGCAAAGATAGGAGCTAAAGTACATAAATGGATAAAAAGGGCCAAGAAATTAAAGATTTCTACCAGCCGGAGCGTTGCAACGCTCGATTTGAGCATTGCGCAACGCAATAAGATAGAGCTATCCATTCATGAAGAAATAAGGCAGTTGCAACGTTACGAATATGGAGGGCGGACGCGTGGAAGTAGGGCAACATTGCAATGCTGTGAGAAATTTATAAATACACCATCAGCAACACTACGAAAAATTCTATGAATACACGATTAGTCCGAGTTTAGGTAACACACACAGAAACAACCGAACGCCACTATGTTTTTTCTTGATTTCTTCTTCTCCTCTGACCAGATTATTGACTTTTCCTGCCCCTTTGAGTACCATAGAACTTGAGGATTAAATTTTGAAGATGATTTGTGGCTAAAGGGTAAACACTTAGCTTAGGTTTCATAGTTTATTTCCATTCCATTTTCGTTCTTGAGACTCGGTTTGTAATTCTGCTGAGATTATTCTGTTTTGTAAGAGAATTTATCTTGAATTTATTATTCAATCTGTCTTGCAGGGATAATCTGACAAATTGTTGACCCTAATTTGTAATTATTGGGTAATAATCACCTAGAAGCAAGGATTGATAAATTTTGTGAAGTGGGATTCCATTTAATAAGCATTACTTTATAATCTAGATAATTCTCGCTCAAATAATTGATTAGATGATGGAAATTGATTGTTTGACTTAGCATTGCCCTTAATTTTAATGCTTGTTGATTTATAGATTAGTGGAGGATTCTCACTTTTCTTTAATTTAACTTGATTTTGTAAACTACCGGTGAGGTTTCTAAACGAGTAGGCTAAGTTTCAATTGGAAAATCTCACATTAACTTTATAAGTTAGTCTATGATAGAATTTAAAAGGGATTCCACGGTTTTCACAACCCCCCTCCCCTAGTTACATCCTATAAGTTTCAAATTTGAGAAATCCAAATTACCTTTTTATGGATCGACTCTATACTTCCATTACTATATTTATTGGAGTAAGTCACATAATTTAATTTGGGCGCGATACGACCTAGCGCGTGGTTCGCACCATACCGAAGTTTGGCTCCTTTGTCAGGGAGTTAATAGATTTCTTGAGTTTTTAGGCATGTAGTGTATTCCTTGCTAATCAATTTTCTCTTTTGGTGCATGACCTATACTGTAAAGGGCTGCAGACCGTTATATTTTGCAAAAATTTCGAAGGGGGAGCAAAGAATCAAAAGAGAAAGGAGATAGCAAGCTATGCTTGAAAGAAACATCCATGTTGAAGACACGTCAGGAGAAGAAAGTGTTCCTGAAAACTCACCAATCATGGTTGAAAGTGAAAATACACTTAGGGAGCTCGCAACACCTAATTTCACTCAGCAGCCCCTATGTATTTCCTATCCAGAAACAACAGGTAATTTTGAATTCAAGTCTGGATTAATTCACTTACTCCCTTCATTTTCTGGTCTGCAAGGTGAAGATCCGCACAAGCACTTGAAGGAATTTTATGTTGTGTGCGATGGCATGAGACCAAATGGGGTAACTGAGGAGGAAATGAATATGAGGGCATTCCCCTTCTCATTGAAAGACGATGTAAAGGAGTATCTCTACATCTTACCACCTAGGAGCATTACATCCTAGGAGGAGTTGCAGAGGAAATTTTTGGAAAAGTTCTTCCCAGCATCTCGAGCTGCCAGTTTCAGAAAGAAGATCTACAATATTATGAAGTTCGATGGGGGGACGCTTCATGAGTATTGGGAACGATTCAAGAAGACTTGCGCAAAGTTTCCCCACCATCAAATCTCAGACCAACTGTTGATCCAATACTTTTATGAAAGCCTGATGCAGACTAACAAGAGCAGTATAGATGCAACTATAGGAAGAGCCTTAGTAAACAAAACTCTTACTGAGGCGATGACACTAATAGCAACCATAACGGCCAACTCTTAACAGTTTGGCACAAGAGCTTTAGTCAGCGTAAAATCAGCCAATGTGGTAAGTGAACTTCAAAAAGAGATATTTGACCCGGTTCCTGTTGTGAAAAAGTTGGCAAAGACAGAAAATGGACAACTTCTTGTTGTTTTCCAAATGTGTCATTGAGCGGGACACACAACCGATGTTTGCCCAAGCACTCTGCAAGGGGAAATACCTGAGGTAAATGCTATTGGAGGCTACAATTTCAATGGGCAAAACAGACGGTGAAACCCATTCAGTCAGACATACAATCCTGGGTGGAAGGATCACCCAAACTTCAAATGGAGTGGATATAACGAGCAAGCTCAGCCTAACCATGAAGCTCCGTCTAGCTCAGGTATGCCCTTAGAAGATATTATCAAAATTCTAGCTGACCACTCTTTTAAATTTCAAAAAGACAAAAAGAATGCCATTAATGCTTTAGGGACCCAAGTCTTTAAATATTTTCATAAGCATGCATGTGGTGACACTTTAGTCCCACAAGAACTACTAAAAAAGTCTTAGATTTTGGTTTATATTGGGATCCCTTGTTTAGGGATGCATATTTTCTTTGTAAGACCTATGAATATTGACAAAAGTCAGAAGGGTTTTCCCGTAGGAATGAAATACCGCAAGTCCCTTTCTTTTCTGTGAGATATTTGATGTGTGGGGATAGATTTTATGGGACCGTTTCCTTCATCTTGTGGATTTAAGTATATTCTATTGGTAGTGGACTATATTTCCAAATTGGTGGAATCAAAGGCCACTATTACTGATGATGCTAAACTGGTTGCAGGGTTCTTGAAGTCTAACATTTTATGCAGATTTGGCTTCCCTAAGGCAATCATCAGCGACCAAGGATCACATTTTCACAATCGAGTCATCGCTTCCTTATTAAATAAGTACGATGTATAGCATCATATTGCCACCCCATACCACCCTCAGACGAATGGGCAGGTAGAGGTGTCCAAAGGGAGGTGAAGACTATTTTGGAGAAAGTGGTCAACCCATAAAAGAAAGATTGGTGCCTTTGACTTGACGATGCTTTATGAGCTTACAGAACAACTTTCAAGAACCCTATTGGAATGTCTCCCTACAGGATGGTTTAGGGAAAAGCTTGCCACATTCTAGTTGAGATTCAGCATAAGGCATATTAGGCAGTGAAGAAGTGTAATTGGGATTCTGAGACAGTTGTGTAGGCCAGACTTTTACAACTTCTGGAATTGGAATAGTTCAAGTTAGAGTCATTTGAAAATTCTTTGTTCTACAAAAAAAAAGAGCAAAATATTTTCATGACAGGATGATCGCACCAAAGAAGTTTGAGGTAGGGCAGAAATTTCTTTTATATAACACTTATTTGAAATTTATGCCTAGAAAACTCCGATATAAGTGGCTTGGCCATTTGGCGTTTCTCACGTTTACCCTTATGGTGCAGTAGATATTATTAATCTTCAGACAAGGAAAATTTTGAAAGTGAACGGGCATAGGTTAAGGGTATTCCATGATGGCATGTCTTTAGATTGCTTTGACATTGCCTATTGGTTGAACTCGTTGGTTTACATCTGACAATGAGCTGCCACGGTTGAGTAACCAACCATAAAAGTTTTCACTTCCTGGAGGCAGCCAGGCTTTAAATTTACTTCCTTTCATAGATTGGATTTCAATTATGTAATTTTTCTTTTATCATTGAGCCTAATTCTTTCTATCATTCTTGAATTGTTAGGATTGTTGGTGGAGAAGAGTTGATTCGAGTCTCTTAAATCATTCCATCACTTTGTTGTCCAGGAAAGTATTTTGATCCCTTGTGCTTTATTTTTAATTACATTAGGGACAATGTATGCTTTTAAAGTTGGGGGTGGAGTGTTTGGATTTATTTGGATTGTGCTTGAATGTGGTTTGTCTTGTTGTTTGGTTCCTTGCAATGACTAGTCTATGACGCACTCATATGAATTGTTTTTGCATGAGAATAGGTCAGATGAAAGGATTCACGATTTTCACGGCATTTTTGAAAATTTTACTTATTTTTTTTTCTTTTCATACATATACAAGCCCTTTGCATATCTATCTTGACCTTGTTTGCTTGCTTAAAATTGAGTTATGGGACCATAAGTTTGTTGTCACTCCAAAAGGTCTTGGTGATAAATATTAGTTTTTCTACGGTTCAATTTAGTAATGCATGCCTTGAGATGTAGTCAATGGATATCACAATTTGCTCTAAAAAAAAAAAAAAAAAAAAAAAAAAAGGGTTTACTTCTCTTCTTCAAGGGTATGATTAACCTGAGGTGGCCATGACACCTGTGGTTTCCCTCTCAGCTAAAGTATCCCAGAGGAATGAGTAAGATTAAACACTTTTGAAGGAAAATCGGCCCATAGTTGTGTTGGGAATGTCCTAGAACTTGCAGTTCGTGTTAAACATTCTATTTATCAATAATAATAAGTTATTGATTTTGCATTCTATTATGAAAATCCAATAAACATATCCATAGCTATAGTCTGAATACTATAATTTTATGTGGTGATATAAACAGGATCAAGTTAACAATATATAGTCTAAATGGTCTAATAAGTATATGGATGAAATTGGGTATCTCATCCTAGTAACACTATTGGATGCGACCCACTCTGTAGTTATTACAAAGAGTTGTAAAGTGCTACAAACTATGTGATCTACAGATCATTTATGTAGAGACATGTGAGTGAGGCCATCCTATGCAATGAGTTTTCATATAGACTGGACCACAAAAACAGTCACTTTTCTTTATAACGACCATTTATTGTTAAAACTGACTATTTCATTTATTAAATAACCTAGGTCAACTCAATCTTAATCCTGAGCTAGCTATAAACTTCTATTTGTTTGGATTATCCTTTGATCTGCAAACGGTGAGAGTAGTCCAATAGCAATGCTCAATAACCCTCCCATTTTGGGGATAAAACCGGATGATAGTTGTGGACATAGCCCTACAATATGGAATTCACTCCTACCCGATTTAGGGTTAACATATAGGTTGTTCTCTTAAGTACTGATTCCAGGTATTGAACAATTAGGGCCCACATTCTTATGATAGAGAAAAGACTTGATTCATAAGTATTATGAATCAAAATTGTTGATTAGAGGGTCAGTGGGAACTTAAGGAACAAGATGTATTCACATGGGTAAAACGGTTATCTTGACTCAACTATGATTACGAACAACCTATGAAGAATCGACTTACTGATTATGGTTATATCAAGTGGACATAATATATCTACAGTGAGGGGAGTTCAACTATGGGCTATGGTGGAATGACCTATTAGTTAACGAATGAGAGTTAATTCGGTCTAATGAGTTTAGCCGATTAATCTCAGATCGTTGGAGCCCATGATTTGTAGGTCTGTGAGGTCCTCCTACTAGCTCGTAAATGGATAAGCTTTAGAGTAGCTTGATACGTTAATTTGAAACGTTCAAATTAGAATTAAACGGAATAGAATAATTTATATTTAAATATGATTTAAATATATAAAGGTGGATTTGTGTAAAAATTAATTTAATATTTGATATTAAATTAATTAGAATTATTTAAGTAATTATTTATTAATTTTATTAGAAAATTAATTTTATAAAATTAATAATATTTTCAGTTTTGAAATCAAATTTGATTTATTGAAATCATTTGATTTTTGAGAAAAATTGAAATTTTACAAAAATAACACAAAATGGAAAAAAAAGGTTTTTCCATTACCATCTTCAACTTGCTCACACAAAAACCATTCACTTTGTCTTCAATTACTCCAAGCATGAGTTACATCTCATGCAACCATCTTCTTTGCATGTTCACCTGCAATAAGTAAATAATGTTGGAGTGAATTTGAGGCATGCATTCAAAGATATTTTAGAGAAAGTTTTCCGTCGGTTCAAGTTGTTCTTGAGTCCCACAACTCGTTCTAAAGCTCCAAAAGAATAGCAGGGAAGATCTTGAGGTGGTTCACAGTGAGTTTTGGATAAGATAACTATTGAGGATCAAGATCTTGAAAAGTTCTACAAAGGTATGACTACAAACTCTCTTATATTAGATGAGCATGATTTAGTTTCTGCCAAAATTAATGAATTAGAATGCTTATTGATCTTTGTTGCTTCCGCTGCATGTCGATACACTCTTACAACTTGGATGTCATTCACGTAACCCGTTGGGCAAGCCAAAACAAAAGCCTTCCTAGATTAAGTTTCCCCTACATTTGAAAGAAAAAAAACAAAGAGAAAACGAAAGCACGTAATAAAAGGCAATGAATGAATAGATTTTTATCACTCCAAATTGAGGATTCATAAGGCTATTTCGGGCTTGCACTTGTTCAAAATAAATAACTTTGTGCTTGTAAATGCATGACAAGGCTTTTAACAAATTTTTAAACTTGCCTTGAAATGGTGGAATCCTTTTTGAATGCCTAATTAATTGTGTGTATTGATAACGGGCAAAAATGCACGTTATTACAATGCTAAGTTATTAAAATGTAGGATTGCGTGATAAAAATGTACAATATTGCGTCCAAAAGCATTAAGTTCACAATATTGCGGCCACATGCGTCCATCGCATGAAAACAGCTAACTTATGTATTTTGGTGTAGAAAATGCATTGACGCAAGGCGGAAAATGCGATCCAAAGAAATTAACGGTCGAGCGCATTAAGAGATTGCGTTAACACAAAGCTATGCGATCATTTGCGCTTGCAAATATCTGCTCGAGAAGGTTTCCGCATAGAGTTGGCGCATCTTTGGTGGGTGCATCTGGGTGGAAAGCGAATAAATCATGATGGGATAGAAAGGTGATGACGGTCGATTCCGAATTAAGTTGACAAGCCATTAATGAATTACTGTAGTAAGTACACTCAACTTTTTTTCGGTGATAAATATTCAGCTCATCAGACAGAGAATTAATATCATCCCATCAGTGCAATCATAAGAGAGAAAAAGCCTTTCACTCCGAAGCTCTAGAAATACCAGAGGCCACCTTTAGTGAAGAGTTCGTTCAGTTAGATAGTTTTCTCGATAGATAGAAGTAGCCTTGTTCTTAGTTTTTCTTTTACTTAGAAGGCTGAGCAAGAGAAGGGAAGAGACGCCAGAAGATCGCCTTGGTCAGCTCGAGAGAGAATCCAGGTGGCATGGAAAAACAGAGAAAGGGCCGACTCTTGCGAGAGCAAGATTATCTTTTGAGCAGAGTAGAGAAGAACAGTGTAAAAGCCTTGGGAAGCAAGAGATTGCTACCAGGCTCTTTATTCTTATTCCGCATTTTTATTCTGTATTTCAATTCTATATCTATAAAATGGAACTTGCTTATCTACATCTGTTCAGTCTCTTAAAAGCAAGTATGAGTAGCTAAATCTATTAAATGGGTTGAGAAGAACTTAGCTAACATGACCTAGGATTTTCATTGCATGCGATCATCTTGTCTTATGTTGTGCCCAACACCCCTTTAGAGCTATTCGAGAAAGAGTCTAAAGAAAGAACCTAAGACTTGAGAGAGCTAGGTTAGAATCTAGACTCGAGAGAGCAAGATTAGATCTGCATAAGCAAGAGATAAAGACTTAGAGATAAGCTCTGTTTGTTAACATGCATCGCATGCACCCTAGAGTTAGGTTATGGTATTATGCGGTCACCTTGTATGTGTGAGTGTCAATTGTCATCGCATAGACAAGAATAGAGGCTTATGTGTAGGTCTTATAGATATCATCGCATATATCACATGTGTTCTAAAACTAGAAGCCGTAGCATTTGCGTTGAGAGATGGTTTTCTATTGTATGTGTGTAGCATGATCGCATAACATGAACACAATCCTAGGAAGTGTTAGCTGAACCCCTTCTCAACCCACTCCCCACATATTCATCACATCTTCTATATTATCAACTCTTTTCTTAACTTCGCCGCATACATTTTATACTGTAAACAACAACCTAACAACTCTTTTATTTATTGGTTACCACAAAGTAATCTAAAAGTTATTGCCGCATATTGTTATCCTTAGTCCCTGAGTTCGACCCTGGACTTACCAGGAGACTCAGTAGGATTTATACTTGGGTCTTGCTGAGAAAACTTGTTGCACAACACATTTTCCATTACCACAATTCTTTTCATTATTTCACCGCATAAAATAACGCAACATGTATGATTCTAGTTGACTGTTGAGGCTTGAGTAGATAACATTATATTCTACCTTGCTCGAGGATGATCAAGAGCTAAGTTGGGGGTGTTTGATAGCACCGAAAATGTGTTATCTTCCTCTGTTTAATTCGAGATCATTAAGCTATTTAATGTGTTTAAATTTATGATTTTGTAGGACTTGAGTGTACAAGAAGTTGAATGAAGTGTTCGGGACAAAATGACGTTAAGATGGCCAAGATAATATCTAAATTTCACAAATGGAGAAAACAGGTAAAGAAATTGAAGAATTCTGCCAGTTAGTAGCTACCAATTCTTGAAGAAATAGGGCAGTGTTGCAACACTACAAACATGAAAGCGGACGCACGGAAGCAAGGCAACATTACAACGCTGCTTGTTTGCAACGTTGTGAAAAATTCTATAAATACACCGTCATAATGAGTTTAGGTAACACACACGAAAGCAGTAGACCACCACTCTACTTTTACTCAATTTCTTCTTCTCCTCTGACCAGATTATTGATTTTTCCTGCTCCTTTGAGCACCATAGAACACGAGGATTAAATTTAGAAGATGATTTGTGGCTAAAGGGTAAACACTTAGCTTGTGTTTCGTAGTTCATTTCCATTCTGTTACGTTATTGAGACTCGGTTTGTAATTCCGTTTGGATTATTTTGTTTTATATGAGAATTTGTTTGAATTTATTATTCAATCTGTCTTCATGGGATAATTTAACAAATTGGCTATGTATGCGTGATTGATTGCTTCGGTTGGCCCTAATTTGTAATTGTTAGGTAGTAATAACCTAGAAGCAAGGATTAATAAAGTTTGTGAACTTAAATTGGGATTCAATTTAAAAAGCATTACTTTATAATCTAGATAATTCTCGCTCAAATAATTGATTAGACGATGGAAATCGAGTGTTTAACCTAGCATTGCCCTTAATCTTAATGTTTGTTGATTTATAGATTAGTGGAGGATTCTCGCTTTTCTTTAATTTAACTTTATTTTGTGGACTACCGATTAGGATTCTAAACAAGTAGACTAAGTTTTAATTGGAAAATCTCATATTAACTGTATGAGTTAGTTTATGATAGAATTGAACAGGGAATGGAATAAAATAGAATAGCCCAAGCTAAGTATTTTTGTTTCAATTGATATTTTTACACAAAATACTCTCAATTAACATCATGCATTTTAATTTTCATGCAATTTTCACCACCCCCCCCCCCCCCCGATTACGTCCTACAAGTATCAAATTTGAGAAATCCAAATCAACTCTCTGTGGATCGACTCCATCCTTCCCTTACTATATTTAGTGAAGTAAGTCATGGAATTTAATTTGGGCATGACACGACCTAGCACATGGTTCACATCATACCATACACAAATGATGAGTGAAAATTTTAATGAGTTTCACTAAACCAAAGTAGGGGAAGACTAAAAGATTGATCTAAAATCATGACAAGCTAGCTAGAACTGAATTGAAAAGGTTTTCATACACACATGTGAGGGATGAAGAGATTTGGCCTTAAAATCACTTAACGTTAGGACGTGCTTGAAATTTTATGCTAATGAATATAATATTTTTATTTCGAATGATGAAAGTTTCTGCTAATGAATATAATATTTTTATTTTGAATGATGAGGTTTTGTGTCAATTGCATTCTTGTTTAGAATTTTCCTACGGTCTTGTTCTGTCTTTTCTTGGAACTAGAAAAATTCTAAGTTTGGAGTGGTAAAAAGCACTCAAAAAGTTTTTTTTTTTTTTTTTTTGTTTAGCTTAGAATTTCATTAGTTTTATTATTAAATTTTTTTATAATCTTTATGTTTAATATGTAGAAATCACTAATTGGACCAGAATAAGCTATGAGCATGAAATGACGATAATATCCCAAGGAAAGTCAAAGTTTGACGTAGGGCAAGAAAGTAGCCAAAAAGTGCCGAACTATGGCTAAAATGGGTATGGATGACGCATTGTGGCACTGTGGACAGAGAGGCCATAGTAGGGTAGTTTCGCGGCACTATGTTAATTTTCTTCGCGTCTTCATTTGCATTAAGAGAGCACCATGACACTACCTTTGAGCGTCATGGCGCTGCATCTGATTTTATAAATATAAGTTGTTTATTGTCAATTTAGAGGCTAGTTTCAAGGTTCGTTTATAGTTCATCAAGGGCCTCCATTGGGGCCAAATTATAGGCAAAGACGACGACTTTGAGCTTTGAAGGAGTGGATGAACAAGGAGATCGTTGGAGGACAAATCTGAACTTGAGGACGACAGTCAAGAGCATGGCCTGCATCTCTTTCCCTTCTTAACTCTTCTTTTTCTCTGTATTTAGAACATATGAATTGTCTAAGTTTGTACTATAGCTCAGTCTCATCAACAGGCTCAAAGCCCAAAGGTTGGCCCAAGCTCGACTTATGCTCGATCTAAGCTCGACCTAAAGTCAACAGTTGCCCAACCCAATCCGACAACCCATTTATTTATTCGATTGGATATAGATCACCATTTTGATAATCAGACTGATGATGTGAACATAAGCACATGTGGTCAAGTTATAGTAAATTAAAATGGCATGAGAGGTCAAGTATCGTCCCCACGGATCAAATGTCACAATTATGTTTATCTATTTTAGAATGGATTGGAAACTGAATTTGAATGATTTGATTTTTGAAAGTAAAATTAAATTTTGAAAACAAAGATGAAAATTTTAAAAGTAAAAGCGTTCTAGGATGTTGATTTCAATAATTATTTCATTAAGTTATACTTAGGTTTTCATGGAATCTCATATAAGCAATATATTAAAGTCTAAAAACTATGCTCCAAATTATTTTCACTAAAAAATAATTCATTCTCATGCAACTTAAGTGATTACTAATCTCTTGAATTCAATAAGAAGCATGACATTAAGCTACATCATTAACAACTTCCTTTATTTATTTAACTATTATCATGATAAATTAATAAAGATTCAATGTTAGAGTTCTAGTAAAACATACTATCTATCAATTATATCTCTAACCTAACAAGCATTGATGGCCAATCAATAACAATAAAAGCATGCTAACCTTGAAAACCATATCATTCCATAATATTCATGAAAATACTAAAAAACAAACTTAAATTCATAATAAATCCACCAACACTCCCAGGTTTGAGTGCCATGTCAATGTCACGTCGGTGCCTTGTTTCTTGACAACTTGACTTTTTTTCACTTTACCTTGAATATTTGAACCGATTTGGTTCTTTTGACTTCCAATACTCGTTTGTTTTATAATCCTATAAAAAATACTAACTAGAGGGATTGAATCTCAATGGAAAGTGTTCTATCACTTTTTTGTCTTTGAATTGGGATAAGAAAATTTTACAGAATTAACACAATATAGTGAAGGTTAAGCATGCTTTCTAAGAAAAGAAAGAGGGAAGAGAAAATACTAACCCTTGAAGACCTATTACTTCACGCAGTTCCTCATCAAAAAATGATCCCCTCAAATTCATGAATAACAACACCTTCCCACCAACATAACACCACCACCAGGTCTTCTCCGCTATTCTCTGGCAAGGATTGGGTTTGTAGGAACCCATTTTGGAATACTTAGGGAAGTAGTAAAATTACAAAGAAAACTTTTTTCTCTTTTTATGTTTGTGTTGAGAGTTGAGAGATCGAGAGAGAATGTGTGAGAATTTTTGGCAATTACAGAACAATTCTATCTACTATCAGTATCATGTTCTTTAAGAGAGAGAGGGATGTTAATTAAATTAACTTCCCTTAACCAATCTTTAACTCCCCTTACCCATGGGGAATTAAATTTTAACCAAAGATAAACTAAATCAAATTTAATTTAATTTAATTTAATTTAATTATTAATTAATCTAATTAATTAGTATAAATTAATTAAATACCATATATTTAATTAATGTTACATTTGCATATGATACAAATGTAATTGCCTCTCATAGCCTATAGTTTAAATATGAATCTCATTCATATTAAATTTTAACCTATAGTTTTAATATAAATCTCATATTGAATTTAAACCTATAGTTTTAATAAGAATCTCATACATATTATTTAACATTTGAAGCTTATTCAAATATATTAAGCTCTCATATTATATAGTTTAATTTTGAATCTATTTCTAAATTAACTTTATAATATAATGTATTTATATACATTATATTAATTGTATCTAATACAATTAATGCACTTTCCCTTGTTTAATTCGAACAATTCAAATTTTTCAAAACTAACTAATCCTTATTTTACCCTTAATGAGATAGCAAAGGGATCTATGGACCTGAAGGGATCAAATCCTGCAGCAAAAGCGTCTCTCTTGTGAGACCGCCCTGCATTCTACGATTTGATGTTTACAATAAACAAAATCATTCTACTAGACGGAATAGATAAATACATAAATTAGTATGTTATTGGGGAAAGGATTAGAATGATTCTTAGCTTTGTGGATTCCCCAAGTGCCACGAAAAATCCTCTCCAAGGTTCCAACGAACGGATCTCCAAATGGTCTCGATCACAAACAATTTGTCAGTCTCTCAACCTATTAGAAATTCTAATAGCCCAATTAGCCAATCTTGATTAAAAATCCAAACCAGCACTAATTCAGTTAAAAATTTTTCCTTCTTATCGACATACAAGTTAAAACTAAAAAGCATTAAGAAAGGGTTCAATTGTTGAGACATACTACAAGCCGGAAAGCCATATCTTGTAGCATAATTTATTTGGAAAGATTATACTAGGGCATACATGAGTTTGCCAGAAAAAGTCTAGACCCTAAACATGCGATCCTAATATGTGCAACTTAATCAATCAACGATGCATAGGCTAGAAAGATTTTGCAAACAAGAATTTTAAGAAATTAATTTGTCAGAAGAATTTATCAAAACTCCATTAATATTAAAACAAATCCAACCAAAGAATTCACAAGATTGCAGTTAAATTAATTAAGAAACCTTCAAGAAATTAAACACGTGGCTCTTGACCAAAGAAACTAGGTAGTGATTACCTCTCAATTCATAGACAAATCAAGAACGAACCTCCAATCCATTGATTACAACCCAAAACAAAATAAAAACTAAACTGAAGATACCGAAAATTGAAGGGAATGGTCGAAGGAATGAGTTTTGCTTCGGCCTCCATCAATTTGGTCTTCCAAATTCGGCATGTTTTCACCTAAAGACGAAGGGGAGTATTTATAGGAAATATCGCAGCGTTGCAACACTCACTTGCGCGCGTGCTAACCGTGTCCATCCGTCAAAGTTCGCAGCGTCGCGACGCTGTAAAGCAGCATTGCAATGCTGCACATTCTGCCTTAGAGCATCAGGGTAGAGCATAAGGCTAGTGTTGCAACGCTATGATAGTGTAGTGGCAGTTTCGTAATTTTCACTATTTTGAAGTCTAACAGTTCAAACCACCTCCAAATTGCTTCAAATCAGTCCCGTTTGTCTCCGATTTCTTGGTTCTACCTCCTCAATGAATGATACAAAATAAGAAAATAAACAAATAAAATTCATTAATGAGTCTAAATTAAGCTAAGAATAATAACTCTTTTTTAGAGAAAATATGCACAATAACACTACAATGAGAATTGTCTATTGTTAGAGATTTTCTGCAATGAGAATTGTGATTTAATGCATTCTCAAAAGGCCATGGGGAGGTCTTTATATAGAGAATGAACAAACATCTTTCCCAATATATTTTCCTTTTCTATAATTAATTAAATAATATTAATATAATTAATTAGGCCATTTAATTAAATAACACTCATTCAATTAATTGGCCTAATTAAATAACACTTATTTAATTTTGATTTTCACAATAATTAAATAACTGCTTATACATTAAAACCAATTTAATACATGCATTTAATTATCATATATATCTCACATATATGTGCAAAATGAATTATATATTAATCACATTAATATATAGTTTTCTCAAATTAATTTGAGCAATTCAAATTTTCTAGTGAACTAACAAGGGGGTCTGGTGGACCTATAGATCAGAAGCTCCAACGATATTGTTAGAGTTGAAAAAACATGCAACGGAAGAAAAACGAATCATTAAGCATTCTAATTCATTAATATTGGCTTTGAATTAAGCATGCTCATTAACTAACAAGAGGGTTTCATGACATATCTTTGAAGAAACACTTTAATCTTGGATCTCAGCTGCAATCTTCTTCAATTTAGCTTATGAACCACCACAATGCTTTCCCTACTATTCTCTAGGTGTCTTCGATTGAGTTGTGGGACTCACCATGATTGAATACCTTCTTCAACCACAAGCTTTTTCAGCAAAATTTCTATCAATTGCATGTCAAATTCTCAGCCGAATCTTCTTGATTTATTGCATGACTATCATGCAAATACCATTGTTACATGTATTGTAGCTCATGCTTGGAAGATTGACTAAAAATCATGATGGAACCATGAATAAGCTACTTGAATAGAAAGTGGAAAAATCTCACTTTTTGGATCTCGAAAGATCTGTATACCTGAGTAACATCTTGTCAGTGTACGATGCCTAAAACAATGCTAGGACTTTGTTCTTACGATCCCGAAAGATCTGTATACCCAGAACAAATTGAGTCTCTCCCAAATCTTTCATTTGGAATTGGGTTGCTAGCTAGTTCTTAACTGCAGTCAGTACACCTACATCATTCCTAATGAGTAGTATATCGTCTACATACAACACTAAGAAAACTACTGAATCATTGACGATCTTCTTGTAGACACAAGGTTCATCAACATTCTGGTCAAAGTCATACGATTTGATCACAGTCTCAAACCGTATGTTCCAAGATCTAGACACTTGTTTCAGCCCATAAATGGACTGATTTAGCTTGCACACTTTTTGCTCTTGACATTGGGCAATGAATCCCTCGGGTTGCATCATGTAAATGGTCTCCTCAAGATTCACATTTAGAAAGGCTGTCTTGATGTCCATTTGATAGATCTTATAATTATAATAAGCTGCAATAGACAGAAGGATGCGAATCAACTTTAACATGGCAACAGGCGAGAAAGTCTCCTTATAGTCGACTCCCTCTACCTAGGTATAACCCTTTGCCACAAGACGAGCCTTAAAGGTTTGCACCTTCCCATCAGCACCCCGTTTGCACTTGTAGATCCATTTACAACCTATAGGTCTTACCCCATCAGGTTGATTTACAAGATCCCATACTGAGTTGAAGTACATCGACTCCATCTCGAGATCCATGTCCTTAACCTATTCATCCCGGTCATCATCCTCCATTGCCTTCTGATAAGACAACGGATCCTCAACGTCACCATCTGCTACCATAGCAAGGATTTTCGTGAAACCCAGATAGCGAACAGGCGGGTTTGCAACCCTCTCAATGCATCGAGGTTCCCTCAGCTCTTGAGGTGGAACCGACCTGCTAGAAGAACTACCATCAACAACTCTTGCTGATGAAGCAGGCTCTTCAACAATTCTTGTTGAAGTTTCAGTAGTTTCATTGGAAAGCTCATACAACACGATTTTACTACATGGACTGTGCTCCCTGATATGATTCTCCTCTAGGAAAGTAGCGTTCATGGAAACAAACACCCTATTTTCCGACAGATAATAAAAATAACCCCCTCGTCTAACTTTGAGGTAGCTTACAAAGAGATATAACCTCAACCGTGGTTCCAACTTCTTGGGATTTGCCTCAAGCACATGTGCAGGGTTATCCCAAATGCAAAAGTGACGTAAACTAGCTTTACTCCCATTCCACACTCTTGGAAGGAACACAGTTGAGTATGTATATCGCAGTCTCTACTCCGAAACCCTAAAATGAGTTCGGTAAAAAAGTGTAACTCATCATCGAACGAACCATATCCAACAAAGTTCTATTTCTCCTCTTCGCAACACCATTCTGCTGAGGTGTGCTCGGCGCTGAGAGTTGGGAAACGATTCCATGTTCTATCAAATAGTCCTGGAATGCTGAGTCCTAAAACTCTCCATCTCGATCCGATCAAAATGTTTTGATCTGTCTATCCAATACGTTTTCAACTTCAGCCTTGAACTCTTTAAACTTTTTAAAGGATTCAGACTTCCGTTGCATCAGATAAATATACTCATACCTAGAGTAATCATCAATAAAACTGTTAAAATACTCATAGCCACCTTGGGCTCGTACATTCATAAGACCACAAAGGTTAGAATGTACTAACTCAAGAGGCTCTTTATAACCTTTTCCAGTAAATGGTCTTTTAGTCATCTTACCCTCAAGGCAAGATTCGCACACCGGTTAAGAATTTTCTTCTAACTCGCTTAGAAGTCCATTTTTCACTAATCTCTCAATCATATTGAGATTGATGTGCCCTAATCGAAGGTGCCAAAGTTGGAAATTTTCTTTTGGAGAAATTCGTTGACGTTTAGATTGAGTTAGGACAATTTGAAACAACTTAGTGTTATAGAGGGAACTTATAGCTAACGGTCTTGGCATAAACAAGTTATTTTCTAGATAAGTTGTACAAATATTAACACCATCTTTATGAATAAACACTTTATCCACATTAAAAGAAAGCGTATATTAACATTGCAACAGACACTTTACAGAAATAAGGTTCCTCTTAAGTTCAGGAATAATATATACATCATTTAAAACAAGAAACCTATTATGTAAAGATAATTGGATCCCTCCCACTCCTACAGTTGAGACGACGTGCCCGGTACCTACTTGCATCGTCATCTCACTAGCCTCTAGCTTTCGTCAGGATGTTATCCCTTGAAAAGAAGAACAAATATGATTAGTGGCGCCCGAATCAATTATCTAGGCAGAATCATCATTCTCCACTAAACATGTTTCTAGTACAAGTAAAACATATTTACCATTATCTGCCTCGGCCTCAGCCCTGGCAGCCTTCATTTCCTTTAGCCAGTGAGGACATTTCCTCTTCCAGTGTCCATTCTGGTTGCAGTGGAAACATTTTCCCTTTTCAACCGGAGGTGGACACCTTCTTGGGGCGAAGAGTGGCAGGTTAGCAAGCATCTTCCCTTTCCCCTTACCACTCTTCTTCTTCTTTTTGTTTGTAGAGTTAGAAGTAGAAGGTGCAAACTTCGTTCCAAAGGTCGAACCTCGATGGAACCTCCTAAAGGATGAGGAAACATTTGCCTCAACCCTCTTCCTCTCCTTACTTTTTAGTAAAAATTGGTATGTCTGCAACTCGTTGAGGAGAGTTGTAAGGGTGTATTTCACTTTGTTAAGAATTACATTGTTAACAAAGGGTAGGAAGCTCTCCGGCAAAGAATGCAAGATTATGCTAACTTGACTTCCTCATTGATAGTAAACCCATTCAACTTCGACACATTGAAATGGACCATCATGTTAAGCACATGTTCACGAACAGAGGTACCTTCCTCGATCTTAGAGTTGAATATATATTTAAGAGCCTCGTGATTGAGCTGTTCAGATGGTTGTCCAAACATCCCCTGTAGGGACTCCATGATCTCATGCACTAAAACCGTGGGCTCATGCTTCTTGGCCAAGACGTCATTAAGAATTGCCAAGATATAGGCTCGGGCCTTCTCATTTGCCCGTGTAGATCATTCGTATGCCTCCCGAATATTTCGAGCGGCGTTGGGAGCTGGAATAGAAGGATAGGCCTCCATAAGAACAAACATGAGATCCTCGATGATTAGAATAGTCGTGATCATATGTTTCCATGTTGAAAAATTATCGCCAGTTAGTTTCTTGATGATTAGCAAAGCTATTGTGGCTATAGCCATTTTAAAACTTGTTGCTGAAAAACGAATAAACTTTTATAAGATTTTGCTAAACCACATTTTAACCAATTAATTTTTCAAAAAAATTTCCAAATACCCTAAGTGTAAGACTTCTATTTTGCAATGATGCCCCAGTGAGGCAGGACAAACATCACCGATGGGGTGATCAGATGCTCCATCACTGGGATGAGACATTCTCAACCATTAGGCAGATCCAACTTTTGGAACTCAACCTAATAGCCACCATTTATTTGGTCCAGAAATGTTAACCTTTAATAATTTCGCGTAAGTGTGACCCCTCACTTTCGGCGCCAGAGTCCCGCCCTAATGAGCCCACCATAGGGAAGAAGCAGATTAGGAAAAAAGACTAAGTAACCTTATCCTCTTTCAGGAGATCAAATAAAGAAACGTGCAAAACTGTCATCCTATAGGGGAACACCCAGGGTGCCTCGAGGCGATGCGCAGTAACTTTATTCAATCCAACGAGAGAGACCGTGGGATATGCTGTTGCACTTCTCGCTCCCACTTACTATGAACACTCTCTCCATCCACCTTGATATTGATCTACCCAAACACCATCCTTTACGGAGACACTCCCAGGGTGCCGCGAGGCCGAGGGTAGATCTCACGGTGTGAACTATATGAGAGAAACGTGAGAGGTTTAAATGAAACATCATATGCCCCAAGTACCTCCCACTGAATGTTCTACCTAGGGGTTCATTGACCTAGACAATCCGGCTACTGATTTTAGTCTAAGTCATCTTTTTAAGTCCGCTCATAAACAACATTTGTCTATGAAATATGAACAAGTTCAAGTAGTCACATTTAAACACTTTAATGGACGGTCCTTAACTTACATGCATGCATCAAATCTATCTAATTCACCTTTCCAGGTAGGTTCCCAGGTAGGGGTGTTACGTTTCCATCAACTTAAATACCCCAGCCTAGCCAGAACCCACCTTAGACAAAAGGTCCCTTATAGATAGATTTGCTACACTTTAACCATTTATTAGTCAATTTATTCTTATTAAACTAATTAAAAGATTAAAGCCTAAGGGTTGCTAATCATATTAGAACCATGATCTAAGGTCTATGTCATCCAAGTTTTAAACATTTTAAAATCATGAATTAAACCTAACTGGGCATGCATGTCTTTCTTATTGCTTTTAGTTCTAATTTCTCTTTAACCTTTAAAAAGAAACAACTAAAATACATTATGCATAACTAGGTGTTTATAACGCTTATAAAGAAACCTATGTGTCATGCTTCATGCAATGTCTGATCATTACTATACATAACTTTTATATACATATAATAACCAAGAAAACATGCTTTCCATACACCCTTTCACTGTAACAATTATAATATAAAGATGATGCATGTCAATGCTTTTTTATGCATGCATAAACATAACTCTTATATTATATGATGCATGAGCATGCTCTTACGTAATTAAATCATGCTTCTCTAAATTATAACATTTATAATAAAGAGATGATGCATGACCAATGCATAACCTAAGGTGGGATTTTACTATTTGTGCATTTCTTATGACAAATAAAAAACATACATCTCATGTATAAACCAAAGACTAATGGACCAGGATGAACCTTTACAAAACTGGAATGAAATAATTCTATCGATTACATTTTTCATCGAGCAAACCAGATCACAGGCGAATGGGATCTTGAACCGTCGGGTGAAGCTCCATGATTTAGTAAACGCCGCAGATAAACGATCGCTTAGTACACACTAGACAATAATGCAAAATTCTAAACAATCACTTAGATGACAATGAGGCCGTGAAGCTTGATCGCTTAGATGATCGCTTAACACGTGAAGAGGTAAACGATTTACCGTGCGTTACTCCGCAATCGTTTAGTCAGGTACTAAGCGATGAAGCTTGCTGAACGAAACGATCGTCTAGTGCGTGTGCGCGTTAAACGACACCCGAGCATCTGATACTCAACGATCGCCTACCCAATCGTCTACACGACCCGATCAACTCTTGATCGTCTTCTTCGTCGAAGAATCGCAACCCTTGCTCCGAACTTCTTCACGAATGACTTAAAACTCAAACTAACTTTGAGTTACAAACTCGATAACAATTAATTATGCCCAAAAATGCAGTGGCTTTTACAATTAACCGAAAATGTAAAAGAATTAAAACTGAGGTTTCATCCCAGAAAAACCCCATTAATCCACACATCTATAAAAAATTCAACAATTAAATAGAGAGTAGATATGTTGCACCCACTGCAAATGTATATGCAATTCTTTGCATCAATGAAATTGGAATATCAAAAACCTGGCTCTTATACTAATTGAAGTAACTTTTAAACAAGAGTACCCATGAGCGGAAGTGGATCTTTCCGATTTCATTGTGACAGAATTACCACATATACATTCTAACATACAGATTGCATTGTAACACTAATTACTGGCATGCTTTAACAAATAAAATACAATAGACCGAGAAAACGTACCATTTGAAGACGTTCTTCAATCAAACTTGATCCAGCAGAAGCGAACTCCTCACGCTCCTTATCGTCCAGCATGCAGTCCTCTAGCAGCACCATGGTCATCTACACGATCAACAGCACACGAAAAACCAACAACTGGGAATGATACCACCACCACTCAAAGCCCTCGCTATTCTCGGAGTGAGAATCCAAAGAGTGGACTTTGATGGAATAGGTAAAGGGAGGAGGAAAAAATGATCGTGTAAAACGAATAAACAAGTGGGAGAAAGGGATGACTATCATATAGTCGGGTGCTGGTATTTTAGGTCGGGGTATGCGATCATTAGGTTTAGCTAAGCGATCGTTTAGGTATGCTCAGCGTGCTAAGCGATCGTATAGAAAACGTAAACAATCGTTTAGAAATCGCAAGCGATCATTTAGTATGTGGGTATGCGATTGTTTAGGAAGACAGGCACTATTGTATAGGCCCTCAACGTTAAGTGATCGTATAGGTTCACAACGTGAGTTATTTTTCTTGCGTTTCGTGTCTTAAAAAATGAAAACAATTTTCATTTTATTCTTCAGTTACAAGAACTGAATTCGAACTTTCCACTTTCGCACGATTCTGGAGAAATAATTGGCCAATTATCTCACGACTGCCTAATTAATTAAATAATGAATATAATCATATTATATTCTTAACCTATAGTTTGATATCATATATCTACTATAGGGTTTTCTCCTCTACTTGATATAAATCATATTTATATCCAATTTTCTCCAAAATAATGTATTTCATATATTTAATCAATTATATCATATATAATTAACCAATCCAATTATATCATATATAATCGAACTCCCTCTTATCCATTTGAACATTTCAAACTGACCCAAAAACTGATTCTCAACTTTATCCAAGCTACCAACGGGACCTTATGGATCTATAGCTCGAAGCTCCAACAGTACGTGAATAACTGACTAAACTCTTTAGCCACAAGATCCACCATCCATTAATTGCCAGACATTCCACTAAAGACCAACAGTCGAACTCTTCTTACCACAGATATATTTCTGTGTCCATTGGATATAATCAATCATGAGTACGATGACCTTTCACAGATGCTCGTAAGTACAACTGGGCCAATCTACCGTTTTGCCCCTGTAGTTACATCTCACTCCTTAAGTATCACTGATTCCTCTAATGAATAATACAACATAGTCCAACTATGTGTGAACACCTCTGAGCAAAGAGAATGTGTGTGGCACCACATCATTCAAATCCTGGAATCAGCCCTTAAGGGAGCTATTTCTCTACTTACCCCTGCTTCGGGCAAGGAGTGAATTCCATCTTGTGTAGCTGAGTTCCCAGCTCCCAAATCAGATGAATCCCCAAAGTGTTAGGTTTGAGTCAATGGCTTGGCCACTCACACCCATGCAAATCAAAGAACCGCCCTCAATGACAGAAGTTCCCAGCTCACGCAGGATTGAGGTCATGTTACCTATAGTCATCCTATTGAAGTGAAGTCTCTGTCATGAACGGTGTTATATAACGAGACGTTAACACTTCGTGGTCAGGTCTTACAAAAACTCTTTATATAGGACGCCTCCGCTCGCATGTCCCCTACACGAATGATCAGGATCAAACCATCTGTGACAAGTCACAACATTTGTAACTATTCCACAAAGCGGGTTGCATCCGTAGCATTACAAGGATAAGGTTTTCCTCGTATATCCATATATTACAGACCATTTTGGTTATCATTTAAGACATGATTCACTTGTATGTCACCACATACATGCTTAAGTTACATACAGACAACCAGGGATTTTAGGTTTATTGGTTTGTGGTAAAGCAATAAAACATTCAACTGAGCAAAATCAAGAAGTGAAGTAAGACATCATATATTATACATCACAAGGGTCCGTACAAACTGTTTACAAAGTACAGGACATGAGACTTTTAGGCATCAACCCCAACAACTCTTCCATTGACGAACCTGACCAGGAAAGGCATGAAGTTTGAGTGGTCGCTGGAGTGTGAGCATAGTTTTCAGGAGTTGAAACATAGATTAGTATCAGCGCCAGTGCTTACCTTACCTACTCTAGGTAAGAAATTTAAGATTTATTGGGACGCATTTCGACAGGGACTGGGATGTATGTTGGTGCAGGATGGGAAAGTGATTGCATATGCATCTCGTCAACTTAAGAAGCACGAGAGCAATTATCCTACGCATTATCTGGAGCTGGCGGCAGTTGTATTAGCTCTAAAGTTGTGGAGGCATTATTTATTTGGAGAGTGTTGCAGAATATTCACAGATCACAAAAGCTTGAAGTATATTTTTTTATCAAAAAGAGTTAAACCTAAGACAGAGAAGATGGATTGAGCGGATCAAAGACTATGACTGTTCAATCGAGTATCGCGCTGGTAAGGCGAATGTTGTAGCTGATGCACTAAGCAAGAAGCCCTCGAGATCCAGAGCAATTCTTGGATCAAGAAGAGGGATGTTACTTCAGAAGTTTAGGAATTTTAGAACCACCTTATCAGTAGGAAAGTTAGGAGGATTGATAGCTACATTTTAGGTAAGACCTACTTAAATAGAAGACCTTAAGCAAGATCAATATAAAGATCCTGATCTTCAGAAGATTGCAGATGATGTAAGTGAGGGAATCAGAACTGACTTCATATTGAGAACAGATGGTGGACTAGAATTGGAAGGAAGAATGTGTGTGTCTAATAAGTTGTAGCTTAAGCAAACCATTTTGGAAAAGGCGCACAGTTCTATTTACCCTATTCATTCAGGAAGCACCAAGATGTATAGAACCTTAAAGAGATCATACTGGTGGCCTAGAATGAAGAGAGACATAGCGTAATATGTAGATCGATGTTTAATCTATCAACAAGTGAAACCTGAGAGGCAAAGGCCAGCAAGATTACTAAACCCATTCCCAGTGCCTGAATGGAAGTGGGAGTATGTGATAATGGACTTTCTTTTTGGATTGCCTAGGACGCCCTCAGGTATGATGGCATTTGGGTGATAGTTGATAGACTGACCAAGACGACCAAGTTCATACTAGTAAAAGTTACTTTTACGTTGGACCGTCTAACTAAGATTTATGTAGATAAGATAATCAGTCAATATGGAGCCCCAGTGTTGATAATGTCGAATCGAGACTCGAGGTTTACTTCGAAATTCTGGCCTAGTCTACAGAAGGCTATGGGCACTAAATTACATTTCAGTATGACTTTTCATCCACAAACAGATGGACAATTGGAAAGAACTATATAGACACTGAAAGATATGTTAAGAGCATGCATGTTACAGTTCAAAGGAAATTGGGATACGCAACTACCATTGGTCGAATTTGCGTACAACAATAGTTATCATTCAAGTATCGAAATGGCTCCCTATGAAGCATTATATGCCAACCTTGCAGTACCTTGATATGTTGGAACGAAGTTGGAGAATGAAAATTATTGGGTCCATAATTGGTTCATCAGACAACTGAGAATGTGAAACTTATCAAAGATAACCTTAAGGCGACTTGCGATAGACAAAAAAGTTATGCGGATAAGCGAAGAAGAGAACTAGAATTTGAAGTTGAAGATCAAGTATTTCTTTGATTGTCCCCATGGAAAGGAATTCTCTGGTTTCGAAGGAAAGGGAAGTTAAGTCCGTGATACATCGGACCATATGAGATCGTGGAACGAGTTAGCCCAGCAGCTTATAGATTGCAGTTACCTTCGAAGCTAACCTGTATTCATGACGTGTTCCATGTGTCAATGTTGAGGAAGTATGTGCATGATCCTACGCACATACTAGCAGCACAACCAGTACAGCTCAAGGAAGATTTATCATACAAGAAGAGCCTATCGAGATTTTAGACAGGAAAGACCAAGTGCTTAGAAATAAGACGATACCTTTGGTAAAGGTATTATGAGGTAATCATGGGATTGAAGAAGTAACCTGGGAACCCGAAGAGCAAATGAAAATGACATATCCTCAACTTTTCATATGGTATTTCAGGTAAACTTCGAGGGCGAAATTTCTTTTAGGGGGAGATAATTGCAAACCCCGAATTCTACATTTTCTATATAAGTATGCTTAGCCATAAAGATATTATGTTAATTAAATGATAAATGAAGTTATGGTTTGATACAAGGAATTACGAAGAAAAGAAGAAAAAAAAAGATTAAAAGATTAATTAATTAATTCTGGCCAAAATGTACTTAATCATTACTAGGTGAGGTGGTGGTTTAATATTCATACATGGGAGGCGGCCGGAAGTATAAAAAAAAAGGAAGATGAATTTTAGAAGCTCGGTTTTGGCAAATGACTTGAGCAAATTAAGTAAGATTAATACCATTTGAAAGCTGGGAGAGTCTAGTTTTTGTGGTTGGGTTGCCGGAGAAATATTTCATAGGAAAAAGGTCGACAAGTGAAGAAATTTGTAGCAGGGCTAGGTTCTCAGATTAATTAGGGCCAGTAGTAAAGATTGGAAGCTCTAGGCCAAACCACAAGGAATTTAGGACTGAAATTTTAAGGTAAGAAAGTTACTCAATTCTAAATAAGTTTGTAGAAGAAAGTTTCTTGAAAAGAATTCTGGATTTTGAGTTATGAATTTTTGAAGTTGAAACAGGAATTCGGTGCGTAAATAGGTAGCTGAGCTACTCACCAAGGGAGCAAGAGCGAGACAAGAATTGTGGAAATCTTGCTCAGGATGATAATTTCGCTAGTTTTTGTGTTGAGTCTCACTAAATTTTTGGACTGAATCTCGCTGGTGTTGATATAAGTCTCGCTAATGATGAAGTCTTACTAGTGTGATGCTTGATCTTGCTCATGAGGATCTCACTCATGAAGATCTCGCTCATGAGGATGATCTCGCTCATGATGACAATCTCGTTACTGTTGATGATCTTGTTGATGAAGGTTTCACTAGTAAACAAACTATTTGAAGCATCGTGATGGGAATTCTAAGGAATCTAACAAGGAATTATGTCGTTTCAGACCAAGAGGAGCTAGGAGAAGCTTACAAACCATTAAGAGCCCAGACGAGTTGTGAGTGACTAAAATAAACCTAATGTTTTCAATGTTTGTACTTAAAAGGCCATGAAATTTTAGTAATATTTGATGATAAGTTTATACGTTCTCATGCAACAAATGTTTTATGAATTGCATAGCATTTCTTCTTCAGCAAGTACATGTTTTACCACATGCCAAGGTTTTATGTAAATTCATTACAAAAGTTAAGTTTCTATGATGAAGCATGTGTTCCAGATAAAGGCTATGATAGAATGATTCTTAATGTAAATGTTTCACTTTTAAAGCTTGATTTGATGCTAGATAAGAACCCGATACTGAAGGACTCGAAGAAGTTACCTGGGTATAGTACCTAACGTGTTGATGGTACTTAGTAAACTCCACATGCATATAGATAGTTCTGAATGAGAGGCTGAAGTATGGGTCTCTTGGCCAGATACAGACGTTGGGAGCTAGAGCGATGTATGCTCGTTCTCAACTAAGGTTTAATGATGTTTATTGATGTTTAATGAGTTTTCTCCTCAGAAGTTTGATGTTAAGACCATGTTTATGTTTTAAAGGACGTTGCTTGAAATGTTTCCCATTATGTTTACATGTTTTATAATAATGTGAAGCATGGCATAATATGATTTCTATAGTCACTCATTGGGCAATTAGCTCATAGTTTCCTATATTTTCCTTTCTCAGATAGCGGTCAGATTCCTCAAGGTTGATCCTGCTGCTACTTGCCACTCAAAGGCTCGGCTAGTTTAAAGAATTTAGGTTAATGTTCTATATTGATGTACACATGTTTTAAGGGAATCAATATCTTGTTAGTAAAGTTTGGGCCCAACTATAAATATTTTGTTTGTATATATTGTGTCATGGTTGTTAAGCATGTGATCATACAAAATTATGTAGAGCTTTCCAGATGTGAGCTAATTGCATAAGTTAATAATGTTTATTAGGTTGGCACTTTAGGAGTGAAAGAAAAAGGTAAAGGTGGTAAATGTGGCGATAGGGCTAGTAACTGCTACCATCATATCTTCTTCCAGGTTAAGAGGGTAACCTGGGAGGGGGTGTGATAGATACCATCTTAAATTTTAGGGAATAATTTTTTTTTCTTATTACTAAGTGAAATTTAGGTTGTTTTCTATAGAAAAGAGACCTTGACAGCACTTGAAATGTGTTATCTCTCTTTAATGTGTTTAATTATTTATTTTATAGGTATCAAAAAATTTGAAGGTAAAATCGAGTGTTAGGGAGAAAACAGAGCTAAAACAAATAAATTTGAAGCCCTAACAAAGCTACCCAATCAAAAGAATGTGAGAAAGACTAAAACACCTCTGAAAAATGTCATGACAGCACCATCACGACGCTGAAAGATAGAATCAGTAGCATGGAGTGGAATTCTTTGCATGGCTATAAATCTAGTACTTTGTATTAGGTCATAACTTTTGAACGAGGTGGTCGTTTCAGGGGTATCACCACTTGGTTTCTTTGTTTCTTCGTCCTCTATACATCTATAACATTAATTTTAGGTTTTTCTTTGAATATGTATCTGTAAGTAGGCTGAAATATGGTGAGCTTTAGCTTCCCCATCTCAATGGGAAGGTAAGGATTGCTAATTCCTAGTTTTTTAGAGGTTTTCCAATTGTAAACTTATGAGACTTGTTCCAAACATTGATTATTTCTATATTGGCAATGGATATTCAGCCTATTTTATATTTATGATTATGGTTCTTTGAGTTGTCTAATAAACTAGTCCAAGTTGCATAATTTATCGTCATAGGTTACGTCGTTATCTATAATTGTTAAAATCCTTAATCGCATGATAGCAAAGTTAAGTTAAACTTGTGAAATTTTTTTGTGCCCATTCAATTAGCATTGTGTATTCAACTTAGTTGAATATAGTGTTGTTTGGCTTGTGAGGTATTATCTACTAGTCACACATCTTTGCTCAATCTATAGAATCTAGTAGGGTTGATTAATATGTTTAGGATGCATTACATCTAAATGTGTTGATTGATTAGGTGTTTTGGACTTCCATTTAGCATTACTGAGTGTGTTGGCTAAGCATAGGCAATAATAGAAGTATTTTTGCATGTTTTTGAAATTGATTAAGCAAGCAATTGGGAATATCTCTAAAACCTAGTATACACCACTTTTGCGTTTCTTGCACTTTATGTTCCATATTTTATTTTTCCATGCTTACTTCTCAAACCACACCAAACCTCCTATTTTACCACTTTAACTAAATAATTGTCTTTGTGAAACTAATCTTCGTGCTTTCCTATGAATCATCTCAGTCTTGCCACTTGTACTACTCAGCATTATAAATTTATTTGGTTGGTTAGAATCCTCGACAAATTCTCTCTATTAGACCTCTTACAAATATGGAAAAGAATAAGGATAATAAAGGGTAACTATTTGACAACTAATATTTATACACAAATATTAAAAAATAATATAATTTCCATCAACTTTCAATGTATTGGTAAAATATGGATTGCTTTCTTTATTTGAGTTTTAGCTAGGGAGAGTAAATTTTGTATTAGACCACAAGCTGCATAACTAGTAAAATAACATGTGTGGGAGTGAGGTTGTTTTATTAGAGGCCATGAAAAAGACTTTCATAATGTCTTAATATTTTTTAGGAAATAGACGAAGAGGTTGATTCTAGATATTAATAAGAGATAACTGAGCTCAAGTGATGATGTTAGATATATTAGTAACTATTTGGCTTATAATTTTTTGTACGGTCATAAGACTCTGATTAATCAAATATGTGTCCAAGCATGTAATTGATTTCTAAACTTTCCTTTATTTTAGTTTCCATTAATTAGGACTAGGAGTAGAGTTAATTAAACACCCAACTTGATGTTTGGTTCTCTAAATGAAATAAGCTAGAAGTAGTAGTGGTACTTAATTTAATAATGGTGGGTTGCAGTAATTGCAAAATAGCTTAGCAGAATTATGACCATAGCCTAACAATATCAACTTTGCAAAAATGGCAAAATCGTCAAGTTGATCCCGATTTATATAAATGATTGAGATGAAAAAGGTCCAAAATGCCTCTGTTGTGCTGTATGTATGTGTCTATCGTGAACTATACTAGAATGTCTATGCACTGAACTTATTATGCATCCAATTGTAGATAAACATGTGCTTGTCACAAGTTTTCTTATAGTTCACCAAGTATAAACAAACTAAAGTTTCTCGGTGTGAGCCAAGGTCAAACTCAGGAATTTGTACTATGAATGTATGGAAAATATGTGAATGTGGCAAGAACTAAGATAATTATAGGAGAGTAAAAAATCATGTGATTAAATAAATCTATGCAGTGAAAGTATCTAAACAAGCGAGGAATACTTCAAGTCTCTTTCTAATAAAATTAAGATAGACAACAGCTTTAATGTGTGTAAGATATATGGAGAAGGTAGGGTTTGGGGGAATCAATGTCGCATCCCTAAGTTTAACTTTTAAGCATAATCTTGGCTCGCAACATCCGTTCATCGAACACTACTCTTCGGCCAGCCACACTTGTCATATTTCTATGACGCGTGAGTGATGTTGTATTGAGCATAAGGTTATTTCTATCTCTAGAAATACTTCTTACTTTGCTTAGTGAGATCCACAATTACTTACCCTCTTAGGCAGTTAGTCATAGTTGTTTGACTCAATGAGTGATCATAGGCAAGCATTTAAATAGTCATACACTAAATGGACAGAGTTAACCTTTAAAGGTTCAAATTAGTTCATAACATTAACCTTCTCCCTTACCCCGTGAAGTTTAACTACTCATGGTAAATGAGAAAGCTAAGGCATAGATAGAGGAGATGATAAAAGTAGACATGATGATATATATAGATAGAAATAGAGTAGTTGTTTACAAAATGAATAATCTCTTAAGTCAAGATGCAATACAACAATAAACAACAATAAAGAAGTAAAGGAAAGGGTAGTTGTCAGCAATTTCTTGCTTCCAACAGATGTATGTCAAGGCTACTGTTGATGAGATAGTAGTGTGGAGTGGAAAAGGCCCTCTCAGACTCTTGCTCTATTGAAGCTCCAATGATGAATCAGGGTGGAGTGTGGTACAAGGACTGAGCCTAAGGGTGTTCTCAGGTAAAAATCTCAAAAATCTTCGTTCTTCTATATTTTTCTTCATGGCATCAAGGCTCTATTTATAGAGTCGTGCACCAATAATCGTTGGGTTTCCCACTCTGATCAATCGTTATCTTCTAATGCCATTGGTGATAATGTCAGCACTGCAATTATAGTCAACATTCTAAAATTATAGCAGAAAATTTGCTGAAACTGGGTCAGGGATCCGAGGCATACGATCAAATATTTGTTCATCGGGTGGAATTTCGATGTATGTGGATAGCTCCTACAATCAACTGCAAAATATACATTTGGACACAATTTAACCCATGATATGTGGTCAGCAGGAATTTTTTAGTGTACTTCAATGCAAATATAATATTCAACATGAATTCTTAGTAAAATCAACGCATATTCTGCATATCTACCCTCACTATTCTAAGTAAAAGGCTACAATAACTTGTATTTCTACAAGTTATCACACCCCCAAATTTAGAATAAATCTTGTCCTCAAGCATATCTTATACTAAAGAAATTCGGACTTCCTCTACATCTCAAAGTTGCGTTGATTAGCTTCTCATAATTTTTTTCACCCACACTCCTTTTTCAAGCCACATTTTTCCCTTGAGCCTAGTCACTTTTTTAAGGAAATATTTTCTTAATTTAAATCTGACGAACCCTTGCTAAAAAACCTTGTTCCCATTTCAAACACTTTTATATCCCTTTTTTCTTTTGTTATGCATTTGTTTTGAAAAGAAAAGCAATTTTTGACATTTTACAATTACTTATTTAGATTATAATAAGGCATTGAACTTGGTTACGCCCTTCGTTTTGGCTTCCCCCAATGGGTGTTATGCGAACATTCAACTACGGTTGCGTGTCAAGTTCAACTCAACTCTTATCTTGACTAAGTTTAACTTTTGCAAGACAATGGAGTTGTGCTTATTAAATGCTACTTACATTGCGCTGATCCTGGTAACCTAGCATCGTTTTGACTTACCTGCATAGGGTCATGCGAAGTATCTAACTACAAGCAAGTTTCTTTCACAACTTAAACTCTTATCGGGTTGGGGTTTTCCCTTATGCTAATAGTGAAGTTCCTTATTTGAATTTTTATTTTTTATTTTTTATTTCTATTTATTTATTTATTTTAACATAAAATGATGTAAGTATCACGGTGTGTAAGTTAAACACATCTACTCATACCTTTCCCACCCAAAATTTTTTTAGAGTAGCAAGGTTCTCATTGCTTAAAAAAATGAAAACAAAATGACCCGAAATTTGGAAAAAGAGGGTTGATCAGAGGCTTGTGCATAAAATTTAAGACTGTCAAACGATAAAAAGCTACTAAGGCTGAGAGAAGTATGCAACTCTTAATAAGTGAATTAGTAAAGTACATAAGGATCATCACAATTGCTATTTTATCAACATGTAAAAGGACATAGAGTAAAGATGGATTACAAAAAGATAAAGCATAAAAGATAACAAGTAAAGGATAGATGAAGGCAAAACAATGAGTGCAAAAAATCATCGAATTCATTTGATATATAAAAAAATGTTTTGAATTACGAAATTTTCATACAAAAGCAAAGAAAAAAATTAATAAAGAAAATCAAACTCCAAAACAACACCCCTAAAATTACTGTTACGTCGAAGGGTCATCGTCTCTTTGCTCGAGAGGCACAAGGCTTTATACATCAAAGAAGCACAATGGTTGGCGGAGATGAGGGGGAACAATTGGGCCATGAAGATAGGTGGTTAAGAAGTTAAAGCACTCATGGTTCCCCTCCATTTGAACGCACTAGAAGTAGCGAAAGATGGTGATGTTGCGTTGTACATTGATGAAGGATTGACGAAGGGGCGCTAACTAAGCTTGGAGCTCTTGGGCAATAAAGGGTTTGAGTTCGTGAAGGTTGATGGTGGATATAGGTGCTGGTGGTGGATGGGTGGTTACGGCAAAGCGTCCAAGTTCTCACCAGTTACGGATTGGGATTGGTTAAATAGACCAATGCCCACAGCGAATGGGTCATGAAAGTTGGATACAGGAGAAGGCGGAGGCAAATTTTCCTTGGATAGCAGGGAAGGGGTGGGATGCAGCGATTAGATAGAAGAGTTATTATTTTGATTGGTGAGAGGAAGAAGATTGTCAAAAGCTTCAAGCAAAGGAGATAAAAGTTCTAAAGGGCTAGTAGAAGGCAGGATCTGCAGCGGTGGAAAGGAATGGATGCGCTCTTCAGAATCCTGGCACTCAGAGCTCTCTGTGGCAATCTCTTTATCCTTGGCAAAGGATCTCAGTCGTTTGGCTTTTGGAGGCTGCAGGGCATTTAGATCAATTAGGATGGGGTGCTTGGAGCCTACGACTGGCTTGGGCAGTGTGGGGAATTTCTCAATATAATCTATAGTTTCTTGTTGTTGATCATCCCATGCACTTCTGCCATGGGCTCATCTTCAATGCCAATGCCTGCGCAAAGGCAAAGGCTAGTAATGATCCACATGAAGAAGAGCTGACCCGCAGGCTTGCCAAAGATCCCTCTAATCTACTTTGCAATGATACGCCTAACATCCATGGGAATGCCTCTTGCAATGCAATAGGCAGCTATCACGCATTCCTTTAAGATTGTTTTGTCAGGCATTGTTGGGGTCTAACACTTCTTGACAAAATATACCCATAATCTTGTCTCTGGAAGCAGATAATCAGATGCCAAAGTTTGGATGCCAGTGACAGAAATTTTTCACTAAGAAAGGCTTTTCCATAACTCTTAATGAGTCCTCCAAATGGTCTTTGGTCTGGCGCCTCGATTAACCCATTGCTTGCTGCATTAGAATCATCTTTCATCTAGTACAGCTCGTTGATACCATGGGTGCTTAACAGCACAACATGGCCCTCAATTGTCACCACATCTTCTGTCTCATGTAGGCTGCCATGATAGAAGGCGCACACAACACTTGGCATAACTATGGATGAGCATTGACAAAATGCCTCCCGTCTTAGTTCTACGATGATGCTTGTAACAAAATCGGGCAGAGGTGCTGGCACTAGGAAGAATACCATTTCCACTAGCATGTGATCATTTTCTTTCTTTCCTACCTTGGGTGCCCCTTTGGTGGGAGATGACTCAACCACCTTCTCCTTTTCTTTTCCTTGAGCCACCATGAGGCGGGCTCGTTGTCGCTTCTTCTTCTCTTCCTTCCCTTCTTTCTCTTGCTCCTTCCTCCATTGCTCAATCTCTAATTTCTTTAACACTTTGTTGCTCCTCCTTCGTCCCTCTTTTTCTTTCTGTTTCCTCCTCTCTTTCTCTTTTTCTTCCTCCATTTCTTTGACCAATTCCTCACTAACTTTCGCAATGCATTTCTCTTCTTCTTTCTTCCTTTCCATCTCCACTTTTTTTCACCGCATTGTCATGGTGAACCTCTTCTTGATGCAGTTTTCTTGCTAAATCTTCGAATGTTATAATCAAACAAGATTTTTCCTTCAACTCTACTTTTCTCTTCTTTTCCTTCTCATTCTGTTCCTTTTCCACTTGATGCGCTCAATTATCTGCGCATCAGCCACGTCCATAGAAGACCCAATTGCAGTGACCACAAGACCGATCACTTTTCCATCTACCTTAGGTCTAATAGCCCCTTCTTATTCTTCTCTTCTTCTTGACCGTCAGATAAGAGATGCATACACATTATCCTCATCTTTTGCATCCCTTGGTTAGGCCGTAAATACGACCATTCTTTCTTGAGGAAGCTCAACTTCAACTTACGAGTTGGTTCAACAAACTTCATTGCCAATGGTTTTTCCACCCTTGCGGTGGTAAACTGCTCTTCAACTATTTAATGTTCGACCTTGCGCTAACGCTTTTCTTCACTTCTCAACCTTCTTTATTCTTTTCTCTTTTTCTTTTCCTCCTTTTCTTCTGCATCCTTTTTCTTCTCTTCCTTTGTCTTCTTTTCTTTTTCTTTCTTCTTTATGACCAATTCCTCCACCATCGGCTTGATGGGTCGTCAGAGTCCACTGACGTTTTCTCTTTAGGATCCTTCGTCTCAAGGGCTGACACTTGCAACGGCACCATCAGTACTTCATCATGGTGCTCTTTTCTCTTTTCTAGCTAATTAACTATCCCAGGTTCCACCAAGCCACCATCCTTTTTAATGGAGCTCAAGATACTGCCAAACACCTCCTTATCATCTTTCCTCTTAAGTTTACTTTCAAAGGCAAGTGTTGGCGCGTCAAGTTTAAGATTGGTGGAAGGGACATTCTCCTTGCACTGTCCCTCATGGCTATGTGATAACATAGAAATGGTCAAAGAGGAAGTAGGTTTACTGATTATGAGTTTGGAACGGAAGAGTGTGAAGGAAATCGAATTCTGAGATTTCCATGAGCAGTGAACAAGACTATTCCAAATTACAATCATGAATAAACATATATCTACAGTCGACTTCAAATAAGCAATTATACAATTCATACAAAGAAATTACAACATGGAAAACTACAATGCACAGAAAGCAACTCTACACACATATGAAGATGCGTCTCCACGGCCCGTTGCGCGACCGCTCGAACAATCAGTAACCTCAAATTCTCGATCTACACGACCGCACTCGTCCTCAACGATCTCCTCGGTCATGATCTCCTCCTCAACAACAAACGACCTCCACAGCACCTCGAACGGCCTCTAGAAAACCTCGACGGTGTCGAGTTGAGTCTGACACCACCAACAAGGCGACCTTGGTATTCTTGGTGTGAGAATCCAGATGGTGGGCTCTGTTCGGACTTGGTATGAGGTAGACAAAGGAGGAAACAACGATCGTGTACACGACTGGGCAAGTGGGAGATGGTGGAGACCTATCATATAGGTTGATGCCCAATCGTTTAAATAAAGCTATGTGGTCGTCTAGCAAAAGCTATGCGATTGTTTAGCCTATCGTTTAACTCGGTCTATCACCTACAGACACTACATGATTGTTTACCTTGGGCCAGCGATCGTCTAACAAAACTATGTGATCGTTTAGTAAATACTGCGCGATCGTTTAGCTCTACTCTGCACGATCGTTTAGCTCACTTAGCCGTCATTAGTAAATCTGAATTTACTTAAGGACTTCTTGAGTTTCTTTTGCACGAGACAGAAAACTCAAAACATTTTAGCGTTTGTAAAAAAAAAAAAAAAAAAAAAAAAAAAACTTCTCTTTGAAAATAGGAAACCATTTTCCTTTTAAACTCACGGTTACCATGATTCAATAACCACCCACTACTTTGGTTATTTAAAAGAAAAAGAATTAATTATCCAATAATTATTATTAATATAAACATAAATGATAACCAACTTATCATACTATATTTATAACCTATAGTTTTAATATTTCATCTCATGAAACATATAAGCCATAGTTCTTTTTCTATTCCATGGTACTTAATGAAAATCTCGTTTACATCAATCCTCCACTAGATGTATCTCATACATCAAACCGATTATATCACATATAATCAAAATATCTCTTGTCAATTTGAACTTTTCAAATTAACACCAAGAGTTGATCCTCAATTGAATCTATTAAGCTACCAAGGGGACCTCATGGACCTGTAGCTCGAAGCTCCAACGGTATATGAATAACTGACTAAATTCTTTAGTCGCGAGATCCACCATCCGTTAACTGCCAGATACTCCACTAAAGACCGACAGCTGAACTCTTCTTACCATAGATATATTATGTGTCCATCTTAACCAATCAGCAGTGCGACAACCCTTTACAGATCGCTCGTAAGTACAGTTGGGCCAATAACCGTTATGCCCCTATAGTTACATCTGTCTCTTTAAGTACCACTGATTCCTCTAATGAACATAAATCATAGTCCTACTATGACTGAGTCTTCTCTTCCAAAGAGAAGTTGTGGCCACTATGTTCAAGCCTTGTAATCAGCCCTTAAAAGAGCAATCATTCTACTTATCCCTGCTTCGGGAAAGAAGTGAATTCTATCTTGTGGATTGAGTTCCCAATTCCTATATCAGAAAAGTACCCAAAAAGGTAGGCATGTTGAGTTGGCAATCTGGCCACTCTCACCTATACTAATCAAAGAATCGCCCTCTAAGGCAGGAGTTCCCAAAACACGTAGGATTGAGGTTGTGTCACGTATGATCGTTTAGGTGAGATGCAAGTCTCTAGTATCAACGGCATTATATACAGAGTCTAATCATCTCGTGGTCCAGGTCTTATACAAACTCTTTGTATAGGATACCCCCGCTTGCACGTCTCCATATGAATGGTCAGGATCTACCATCTGTAGTAGTTTACAACACTTATAAACCTCTACAAAGCGGGTCATATTCGTAGTGTCACTAAGATCAGGTATCCCACCTTAATCCTTATACTACAGACCTATATAGGTTATCATTTAAGGCATGATCCACTTGTACATCACATATACATGCTTAAGTTCACATAAGATAACCAAGGAGCTTTGTTTATTGGATATGAGTAAATGCCAAAATTAAATAACACTTATTTTATTCATTGAACAATGTGAATCTTTACAAAACAACGAGACTCCGGGAGAATTAGGACACCAATCCCAATAGAGTAGTGGTCGTGTTGGCTTTGGTTAGGCTTGAGCTCGCTGGCTAGCAGTAAAATAACCAGGTTCTCGAACGGACATGGTTGTTAAAGCCCGTGGAGCAGAGGCAGTTGGCTGCTGAGGAAGGCTTCCGGTGCCCTCAAAGGCAAGGTTTTGAGTGTTTTTGCTCTAGGAAACCATTGATTCCAATAAGGTAAAGAAGGGATGGAAAAATGGTGATCGAAAAAGGTAAGGAACTTAAGTGCTTAATGGTTAAGAGCTTAAGGGATCTAATGTAAACGATAAACGAATGAATGGGAATGGACGAGGTTTTTATAAGGGTTTAAAAACGGAATCACAAATGTTGAGGCTATGATGTCACCTAATGACATTTCATTAAATGTTGCTCAAATGAAAGGACGTTTCGTCAGACGGTGCACTCAATTGCCCTCAGGATACGAATTGACAGAGATCTTTCACATTCCATGTGTTGAGTTTAATTGGTTTTGGTTATCGCATAATACTCAATATGAACGCATCATTCATTTTATTTTTTATTGCATCAGACATAATCAAGCATCAAATGAGAATTTTTAAGGATCCGATGAAGGTCCTTGAGTGGAAATGGGATTGGACTCAAATCTCAAATTTTATAAAATTTACAATTTTACAAAAGAAATACAGAACATTGTGCATTTAATATAAAATTTAGCATGAAGAAAAAAGAAAAAGGGAAAAGAGAATAGGGAGAATAGAGACTTACCCTAGAACTAATCTTCACGTTTTTCTTTTCCTGCAAAAAATCACAAACTCGAAACACTAATTTATCCTAAATGGTGACCTTCACACACCTTAGCTATGAGGGCTTTTGTAAATGGATCAGCAACGTTGTGCTTCGAAGCTATTTGCGTGACGATCATGTCTCTTAGATGCATAATCTCTCAGATGAGATGATACTTTCACTCTATGTGCTTCCCGTTTGTGACTTCGAGGCTCTCGAGAATTAGCCACAGCACTACTATTATCACAATAAAGGGTGATGGGCTTTAAAATATTTGGAACCACTTCCAGATCAGTCAAGAATTTCCTAACCACACAGCTTCCTTAGCAACTTCATAAGCCACTATGTACTTAGCTTCCATGGAGTCAGCAATGCACCCCTGCTTGATGCTTCTCTAGACTACTGCCCCTCCATTAAGAGTAAACATTGATTCTGATGTGGATTTCCTAGAATCCTTATTAGTCTGGAAATTAGAGTGTGTGTATTCTGTAAGGATAAAATCCTTAGAACCATACACGAGCACATAGTCCCTCGTTCTCCGTAGATACTTGAGGATATTTTTAACGATGGTCCAGTGATCGTAGTATCAAAACTTATATTCCAAGATCAAGAAGCTTTCTTCAATCCATGGATGGATCGATTAAGCTTGCAAACCATTTGCTCTTGACCTTGGATTATGAATCTCTCATTTTCAAAAAATTAAATCATTGTACAAAAAAGATACACCTGTTTATACGAGAATGCACATGATTTTTACTTTTTGACTCATAACTTACGTATTTGATATGAGTTCTTAGGACAGTAGATGTCCATTCTTAACCAATCTCTCAATCTTATTGAGATTGATGTGTCATAATCTTAAGTGCCAAAGATAGGCATTTTCTTTAGGAGGAATTTTTAGTTTTTTATTTTGAGTTACCACTATTTCAAACATTTCAGTTTTAATAAGGGCTTTAGTTGCTAAAGGTCTTAGCACATATAAATTATCTTCAAGATTAGTACAACAAATTAAAACTCCATTCCTTGTAAATAAACATTTTATTCACTTGAAAATTTCAAAATTAAAAATGTAAATAAACAACTTCTGTGAATTCAAAGTCATCCTCTCCAATAGAGACATCTCTACTTCCATGTTCCTTTGGCTTCTTGAAGTCTTTTCTATGTGGTTTCTTCTTTCTCTCATGACAATCTCTCTTGAAATGTCCTTCTTTGTGGCAAAAGAAAAATTTTAAGACTAATTTGTCCCTCTGTGCTCGATTCCCCTTTTGAAAGTTAGATTTCCCCTTTCTTGAGAAAGATTTTCCTTTTATAAACAGTGATTCAGCATCACCACTACCCTTGGATTTAACTTTAAGCTCTAATTCTTTACTTTTCAGAGCTGTGATTACATTATTAACGGAAATCGAGTCTCTTCCGGACTTCAAAGTTGCCTTCACATCCTTATAACTCTCATGTAGAAAGTTTATCATAATTGTTGCCTCATTGTCTTCTCCTAGCTTGTCCCCTGTTTGAGCGAACTCATTCATGAGTTTCTTGAGCTCATCAACGTTTGCATCTAAGAACTTTGAAGAACTCATTTTGAAAGAAAACATTTTCTCCCTCATATAGAGTTTGTTAGGCATATCTTTCTTTATATAGAACTTCTTCAACTTCTCTCATACCTTATAGGTTGTATTTTTGTTGATGACTTGCCTTGAGACTGTCACACCCCGCCCCAGACCACCCTCTTAGCCTAGAGAAGGGCGTGACTGCAGCAGTTTCAATCCTTAGGCTGACACTTACTGCCTAAAAACTCTTGCGTAATAACTCTGATACCAAATACAAATTATATGCAACGGGACGGCTGTAGGCCCACAATTTATTAACTTAGAAACTTAATATGTTTAAAGTATTTACAACATTAGATTTACTAGTCCCAAAACCCACAAACCCTAGTCCCTATATGAACAATATTAACATGTGTACAATATTAACAGTAACCACCTAGCAACCGGTTACAAGTCTTTTCGTCCTTTAGTGGCAGAGCAGATACTGAGCTGTCTTCAGAGGATTTGACCGCTACCTGTGGGGGTGGGGGGGAGGAACAAAAAAATTTGAAAACGGGGTGAGCTTACGCTCAGTGAGTGACCGAGAAAACATAGTAAATTCTTATGCATGATTTCAGTAATGAGTTTTAAACTGAAACATAAACTTTTACAGTACTTGTACTATAGCATAAACGTTTTCCAAGCGTAAAACATGTAAAGTTGTTTTAAACATAAAACAATAAAAGCATTTCTCAAATCAAAGTACTTTATAACTGGTAAAATAATCCCAACACCAACTACTAGTCCAGAGAGAACCCTTTTGCTCAATCTCTGACTTTATTCACCTGTGGCCACATTAGGTACTACTGCTCAGATACCTTCTCCTTGTACTTCAGTATCAAGCTGCTAGGATACCTTCTCCAATGTACTTCAGTATCTCGTTGGCTTGGTACCTTCTCAAACGTACTTAGTACCAATAGATACCTTCTCTTTATACTTCAGTATCTAATTGGGTGGATGCCTTCTCCTTGTACTTCGGCATCGCATTTTACCAAAACTATTTATAAACAACTTTTCTCTTTAAAGCATGTACAGTATAACACATATACAACATGGCTTTAAAGATGGTAACACATGTTGGATCAAAATCAATACATATACATATGTAAATAGTTTTTCAACAATATGCATGCGTTCAAATCACAATTCAAACTTGCTTGGAAACCACTTTATAAAACTAGTAGGCATGAGAATTATTTTCGCAAACATGATTTCTGTAAAACATTTGTAATCAAAATAGTTTAAAAACATTTTAGCCACTCACCTCGAACTCTTAGGAACTTTTCACTCTAGTAGCTCCTCGGGTCCCTTTTTCACCCCTACAATCCAGATTCAATTTACAACTTAGATTACTCATAGTTCTGAACCTTCTTTGGAAATACTTCCTTCTATAAACTTATTCTAAAATGTCTTAGAAATCTTACCCTAAACTTTTAGCTTGGAATTCCTTGTGGTTTGGCCGGAATCTCAAAATCTTCAAGACTGGCCCAGACTGATTCGACAGTCTGACCCTTCTACATTCTTCTCAACCTCCAGCCTAGTTCCTTTAAGCCGTTTCCTCTGACAGCCTATTCTAAAAACTAGACTTTTAGAGCTTTCAGATGGCTTTGGAATCACTCCAAACACACGAGTATATTGGAAGATCTTCTCGTCCAAAGTTGACACATTCCTCTGAATCCTCACTGCCCTTTACTTTCTCTATGAAATTTATGATTTTTGTGTGATTTAAAAATGAAATCCCAACTCCCTATTTATAGGCGTTCAAATTGCTCATGGGATTGATAGCACCTACTTGGCTGCATGGCCAAATGTTTAATCCTCCTTTTATCAACATAAGCTGACTTCACCTTGGTTCAATGTGTTCTTCCCAAACGCATCCAACACAATTTCTTAAGGTTTAAGAATTTCTCTTAATCGGACACCTAAATTTTAATTGACATTTGCCCTTACGTCTTCAAGCTTTGTTTGTATTCAAATTAGGGTTTCCAATGTATAATCTATAAGAACGCAGCCAAATTCAACATATATACACTTGCCCGGCCGTTCGATGCATAGGCGAGGCGTTCGATCATGTGGGCGTGACGTTCGAATGCAGCACCGGACAAGGCGTTGCTAGCGTGCACAGGCTGCTCTCGCTCTCTCCCACTTTCTCGCTCAACATTTCGCTCTCTCCAACTTTCTCGCTTAAACTCTCGCTCTCTCCAACTTTCTGGCTCAAAATCTTGCTCTCTCTACTCTCGCTCTCTCCAGCTTTCTCTCCAACTTTCTCTCCAAACTTTCTCTCCAACTATCTTTCTCTCCAAATTTTCTCTCCAATATCGCTCTCTTCATCTTTCTCTCCAACTCTTCTCTCCAACTGTTCTCTCCAATCTTTCTTGCTCAAAATCTTGCTCTCAATGATCTCGCTCTTAGCTACTGCGAATTGTTTGTCTCCGTTCAACTTCTACACGTTTTTTTTTCAAGATTTTCCCCAAAATAATTTCCCATATTTTTCTCAGTTTTTCAATCCTTTCTTCAGCCATAACGCATTTCACATAACTTCTCTATACTTAGCCGAAATTTCCCAAACTCAATTTCCATATTTTTCTTTTCAAATCCCTATTCCTCCTTCACCATTCCACACTAACTTTCTCATCAACCTACTTATTATACAAATTTCATCACAATCTTACCAATTAAAGCTCAACTTAAATTATTCAAGGAAAATTTACTTAACACTTAGAAATTTCCTTCCCTTTAACATAGGATTTAACTTTCACTTAGTTAATTTCTTTTATCACTTGCTTAAGTAAGGAAAATAGAAATCTGGGTTTCACAAAGACATTATCTGAAATATTAAGAATTAGTGCTTCATAGGCCACTTGCTTCATATTTTGTCCTTCCGATTTAGTGAGAGTTCCAGGCAAAGATTTAGGATCATCAAAAGCCTTTAAAGCTTTCTGTGACACCAAAAAAGCTTGAATTCTCTTCATCCATAACTGAAAATCCCCATTTCTTATGAATTTATCTACTTCTATCTCTGGCTTTCTTGATGTTCTTGATAGGTTCTTCGAGTAATCTTGGAGCTTTCTTGGAGCTTTCTTGAAGAACCAGCTCTGATACCAGTTGTTGAGCCCAAAAGAGATTGGGCTTGATCTAATAATCTTCAGCCTATTAAAGCCCAAACGAAAAACTATCTGATTTGCATGGCCCTTATTTGAAAAATGTTAGGAGACAAGTGTGGTATAGGGATTTCTATGTAGCTGGCTATTCTTAAACCAAAGGATAATTCTAGCTTTTGTTCTCATACTTCAATTTTGATTAGACCAAAATTTCTCTTTTTCTTTCTAGGGTTCTTTCTTGTTCTCTCTGTCTCTCTTATTTTGTTCTTGATGATTTGCACAAATATTCAAACAAAAAATCAGCAAAAGAAACATGCACATAAAGAAGGAAATAGAGGAGAAGAAGAGCAACACAAAGATTATAGTGTTTCAGTCTTGAAGACTTATGTCTACTCTACAAAGGTATGAAGATCTTTTATTCAAGCCTTTTAAGATGTATATTACATATCTTTTTTTTTTCTTATTCACACACTGATATTTCAGCATACATGATTGATTTAATGTCACTATATTTGTAAGCAGAAAGTTAGTTTATAACAACTATTAGTTTGTTTCAGCTAACTTTTCTAATAGTTGTTTTTGTTTCTTGTGAGAGGTGAGTTAGAAGAGGAAGTTTTAGCTGGACTTGAGCTATTCAAAGGTAAATTTTAGCTCATCTTCTTTACAGAAATTCTTGCACAACTTAGAGACGTTGTACCCTATAGTCGAGACACCACGATAATTTTTATATAATCACCTTTTTGTGGTCGAATTTGAGGAGGCCAATTGGAGAGAAAAAAAGTCCCAATCGATTTTTGCTAATGCAAGGAGTTCAAGGAGAGTTCTTAAGGTGTTGTTTGGGGGCCCAACATAAGATGGTATATCCCCACATCCTATATCATCTCAATATTTGGAGGTCCATTATCCTATCTCAGCGATTTTAATTGTTTGTGAGCCCATTTTTTTAACGTGTTTCGTATCTCACCGTTATTTTTCTTCTGTGTATCGTATATCATCTCAATGCTTGAACATACTCAATCACACTCAATCGTTCATACTCGATCAGAACTCCCCAGACATCAGAACTCTTCAGACATCAGAACTCCCCACATCCTATATCATCTCAGTGCCCCTAACAGCCCCTAAGAGTTGAAGAAGAAAGTAAAAGCTCGAGATCATGGATTCACAGATAGGAACGAACATGCCACAGGCCAGGTGTTCTTTCTTTCCATTGGTATTTTTTAAATTTCTTTTAGACAATTTTCAGTTGAGTTCTAGCTTTTATATGGTGATATTGAGTAGTGAAACTCATATTTTGGATCTTGATGTAATGTTTGGGATGCTACTAGTTGATTTATTTAAGGACTCTTTATATGCAACCATCATTTGTACGTTGGCCAGTTAATGAATGATTTATGAATTTAAGTTTTGGCTTAAGAGTGACGAATTTAGATTAGAACAAATTGCATGACTAATAGTAAATCCCGATATATATACGATAGTAAAGGGTTCTTATAGAGGTTGTTTAAAGAAGGTGCTTAATGTCCTGCTTGTCTTTCAAAATCATACACAGATATTAGGTTTTAACTCTAAACATGAGAATTAGTTGAGCTCAATAGGGCCTATTAAATTCTTTTACTTTCTTGACCTATCATTGATTGTATGATTAATTTGAGTTGCTAAAATAGTTAGCTCATATTCCAATTCATGGAATCTATTTCAAAATATTTTCTCCAATTCACATTGACATTTATATAGGTTTAGCAGTAGATTTAGATTAAACTTCTTCCGCTAGGTTCTCTGAATAAAACCAGATATTAGAACTACGGTACTTTCAACTTACAAACGAATCCTAACGACGACACTCGAACTTAGCTCACTATATTAAAAACTTGACGTAGGTTCCAATGGTGTAAAATTAAAAGATATAAAACAGGTAATTGTTATTAATTTTAAAGGTTAAAGTTGCTCATTAATATTTTCCCATAATACAGGTACTTTCAAATGGTCCAAAGGTTAAAAAGACTTTGCTGTTTTTCCCAAAAAGTAAACCAAGTCCATAAAATAAAATTAAAAAAAAAAAAGTTGAATTATTTAAATGAACAAAATATAAAATAAAATGAAAGTTAGAAGGTTGAGCACTCAATTAAGGAGGAATGAAAAGAGTCCATATCTTGTATGTCTTTGTCCAACAGATTTTGTAGTTGAAAGTTGAAAGTAACTTTAAAAGAAGAAGCAATCTTAATGAAAGCTACTTCTTGCCTCCATATCTTTAGACCAAACACCAAACAACACAAGTTTTAGCCTCCTCACTTTCTCTTCCCTTTTTTTTGGCCACAACAAATGCATTCCACTTTTGCCCCTTTTTTTCCTCTATAAGGCAACTTCAAAACACTATATTTATTAAACTTGGTTTTAAAATATGAACTCATTCATGGAGAAAAGTATAATGTTCTAAAGTATATGATATATTTTTAGAATTTTAAATAACACATGAATTTAGACTCAATGAAAAGTTGAAATGTGTTTTAGTTAGTATATATATATATAGAGTAATATTTTAAATGGTAGTTGCTAAACTTTGAGTATATCTCACATGTCTAAGTTAATAATTTTCCTTTAGACTACTAATTAGATACTAGTATATGGTGTAATTGAAATATATTAAGTTAGATTTTTTACATTCTTAGTTTCAAACTTATTCTTATACTTAAAAGCTTTCATTTTATCCTTTTATCATCCATTGCATCACAAAGTTTTTTTTTTTTTTTTTTTTTTGACATGTAAGATGGAAGAATCTCACATCTCTAGACCGATAGTATAAACTTTGTCATAGGTTCATTTTTTATACGAGATGCATTTGTGATGGAATAATATTTCTTTATTAGTTGGGTGTTTGCACCAAATTTTGCTGCAAAATAAGGAATAAACAAAATGAGCAGTTGCAAACATAACAATCAAATCCAAAATTTTAGTAAATACAACACAATATAAAAAAATTTACAAATATAGTGAAATTTAAATTTGCTCTCTCGAAGTCTATCAGTGATAGATTATATCGTTAATAATGATCTATCAACGATAAACCCTTTTCCTAATAGAAGTCGATCAACGATAGAATCTATCACTAATACGAGTCTATCAGAAATTGAATCTATCACTAATAGATTTTGCTATATTTGTAATTTTTTAAAAATATTGTTATATACTTAATTATTAGACCTAAAAATACTACCCATTGCAATTACCTTACACAAAAATGAGTGAAATTTCATACCCACACAAAAAGACATGAATGTGATTTGTCAAGTTTAACTTAACTCTAATATAAAATATGTACCTTCAACTAAATATTCAGAGAACCACTCTATATATCTATATATTGTTGCACCCCAAAAAAAATTAGGATAATAAAAGGATAATTTGACTGAAATATTATCATAAGTCAAATTTTTTTATTAAAAAAAAAAAAAAAAAAAAAAAAAAAAAAAAAAAACTTTGGAAACAATTAATAGAAAATTCAGAAATTTATACAGGACAAGTAGCTGAACTTACTAATTAAGATGAGTGATTGTTAGAAACTGCAGTAAGAAGCACTTTTAAGGCCTCTCCCCTACAAAAGAAGCACTTCTGCTTGGCTTACATAAAGCATATTCTATAAACTATTAAAAAGAAGAAAAAAGCACCAAGCAAAACCACTTGCCAGCTTCACACTATTGCTGATTACTATTACTGCTAAACTACCCAAAATTAACAAGAGAAAACTCCCGCAAAACAATATTAGGATTCAGTCTTGCGCTCTGAATCCAAGCTATCAAAGGATGATGGGGAAACAATCTTGCTTTCCCTACTCATCTTCTTCACTTCTTCACTTGAATATATAAAGATCCTCTTCACCATCTTACAGAACTCTGGCCATGGATCATCCCCCACGAGCATCATGTCGTTTTCGTCATCTGTGAAAACGACAGACCATTTGTTTATTTCACGAAGTTCTCCTTTTATTTCAAACACATTCTCCAGCTCGTCTATCAAACCTTTGTAACCTTCAAGTGTAGTCAAGTTGACCGCTCGACCTACAGCAACTCCTTGCATTTGTACCTTCTCAACAATGCAATATTGGTTTTTTAGTCAATAGAAAACAAAAGATGACATTCCTGTAAAGGGAAAATTGATGAAGTCTGCAGAGCTTTTTGCACCTTTGTACGTGTTCTCGATGAGAGATTGGGAACGTGTTTTGTCTGTATTCCCTTCGTCAACAGCTCTGATGACACTTGCAGCTGCTCCTTTGAAGGCTGTGAGAGGTTTCCAGCGTCGACTTGAGGCATCACAGCAGCTGCAGCTACTGGATCTTTGGCATCATCGGCCACCATCATTGAGCAACGTGGTTTTGATCTTTCCAAGGAAGAGATAATGCTTGAGTTATTTTTCAAATCGATTCCAAATATTCGGCAACCGAGAGACATGTCGGGTTTATTCCCTTTCTCCAATTGATCATGCTGTATGAGCTCACTACTAGGCTTCGAAGTGACAGATGAAGAATAAGGAGAGGGTAGTGGCTGTTTCTGAACAAGTTCTCTTTCAAATGTTGAATCTGGGTAAAGCTTCAGGGAAATATTGAGTGGAGGACAAGGCAAAATGCCTTCCACATTTGCTACTGGATTACAGTGGCTGCTATCGCTATCAAGTTTTTGCTGTCCGAGAGCCCGGACAACTCGGTTATTACTGCTTTGGACTTCATTCGTACCACTTAGTTGGGGTATTTCGTGAGGAATCGTTGATCCTTGAAGCCAAAAGCCCGAAGGAGCTGAACTGGAAGTAATTTCTACAACCCCAATAATCACGCACTGGAATCAAACACAATGACATGGAAGAAATTAATTCTTTAGAATGAGAAACAAGTTTTCCCCTTACCAGGAGGAGGAATCTCGACAGGACGGGCCCTTTTACTCTTTATGGCAGGATGAGTGAAGTTTAAGGAGGCAGAAGGTACAAAGGGTTCAATCTCCCATGGAGAAACTCGTTCGGGCCTCTGAATCGTAGCAGGTTCGTCCCATTGAATCTAGTAAATGTCAAGTATTAGAAGAAGTTGTGCATCACGAGTAGGCCATCAAAAGTGTAGATCAAACAAACTATCTTCACCTTTAGCGATCGCCATTTCGAATCCAACCATTGCGAAGACATATCACCAATACCAACAATGGTTCCAGTGAATCTAAAATCAGAGTCAACAAAAAACTAACATTCAATGGCTTGAAAGAAAAGAGATTTATTGAGTTATATCACTGG